>NW_026991720.1:70872500-72122500 GCF_029215605.1 Mirounga angustirostris | reverse complement strand
GTCAGAACTCATGGTCAGGGAGCCTTAGAACATAGGCAATTTAAAACTGAGTTTGCTGCACTTGGATAAAATGACATATTTTGGCAAAATCATACAGTTTACAATTTCACATTCCAGGGTGTGGCCGCTGTACCATTCTGACACAGAATTAGCATCTCTAATTAATGTTATGTAAAACAGAGGCCTGTGAGGCCCAGCCCTAGGAGACGGTTCCTTGTGAGGCAGAGAGTATTTTTAGGACCAAACCGGATTTTTCTTTTAGGGTCCACATGGCACTAAACAGATGGTGACGTGGGTGGCTGTGGTTTAAGAGCTGAAGCGGTCCATAGAGACACCCAGGCTTGTCCTCGTCCCACCCTAGAGGCGGTGATGGCCATAGGCTGGTCTGGGCGGCTCTGCTGCAGGCTGGTGTCAGCCATCCCCGGAGGCGGACACCGCGGGACTCTGCAGATGGGCAGCGCCCAAGACTGCAGGGTGGCTGGGAACTCAGACAGCTCTAGCCTACTGGCCACATTCAGAATTAGCATAACCATGCCTATTTTAATCTGAAAAGGAGCAGAGAACTCCCCCTCCCCCTGCCATAGCTCTCTTTAGCTCTTAAAGGTATAACTTAATGTTGAAACTGCCCTTCCCCCAAAAGGTCCCTTCTTGTAATTGGTTTTTAATATTCCAATCTGTCTGCTCCTTAGGCTGCATTTATCCAGAAACTTGGATTCTGGCTAGTTAATGGGGTTAGGGAGCAAAGAGAAAGTCATTTAGCATGTACTTATTTTTTTTTATTCTCCAGAAAAACATTATATACATTCTTTTTGATAGAAATTCTTTGCTCCCAACACCTATATTACCAAATTTGTTTTCTAAATTTGATCACAATGCCATTGTTCATACCATTTGTTCTCTGTCAGTATCCTGTTCCATTTATTTGATCTTGTTGTCTTCTTTGATTTATTAAACTAAAAAGCACTCTGAATTCCACATATGTTGGAATTATGTAAATGTAGAAGTTAAAATTTCCTCCAGCATCTCTGTAATCCCCTCTCTGGTACTTTTATTAAAAATATCGAGCATAGGGCGCATGGATGGCTCAATTGGTTAAGCGACTGCCTTCAGCTCAGGTCATGATCCTGGAGTCCCTGGATCGAGTCCCGCATCGGGCTCCCTGCTCGGCGGGGAGTCTGCTTCTCCCTCTGACCCTCCCCCCTCTCATGTGCTTGCTCTCTCTCATTCTCTCTCTCTCAAATAAATAAATAAAATCTTAAAAAAAAATATCGAGCATATTCTTCTATGCATATGCAGCCATTCATACAAATAGTATGTGTTTGTGAGTAATGAGTGTTTCACCCCCCCCCCCCAAAAACTGTTACAAACATTGCTTTCAACTTGTTCCATTTTGTTTTAACCACGGCATTCTCCGGCTATTACATATGTATCCCACCTAGTCCTGAAAATTTAGGTTGTTCGCAGTTTTCTACCATCATGGAAGAGCCTGCTGTAGGAACATCCTAGTTTTTACCCAGAGCTTTCTGCACTCATATATTATCTCTGCAGAAAACGATTCCTTGAACACTGCTGAAGACACCTTGAACCTTTTTATAGGTTTTGACAAATCATTCTCCCAAAATGTCGGTCCAGTTAATACTCCCCTTAGCCATGATGCGTGTGCCCTCCTGCCTCACTTTGATGCCAGTATATCACTGATTCTCCCCAGAAGCTGCCCTCCCCTTCACCGTGACTGGTCGGGACTTGTCAGTGTTATTGTTTAGCCCATGATTTGTTTTCCTGAGCTAGAATTGTAACGAAAGAAAAATAATTTTCACTCTACCCTTCTGAGTTCTTAGCTGAAACCCATGCAATGAAAGACTTAACAAGACAAAAATAAGTAAGTTTATTAACATGTATACATGGAAGAAACCCAGAGAAAAATGCTTGACTACCCTAGGTGGCTTAGAATTCAGATTTAAATTCAGACTTTCCTTAATAGGGAAAGGGGAGGAGAGATGTAGGCCTCTTAGGGGAGAGTAAATTATTTTCAGGAAAGATAAATAGGCCTTTAAAAAATAGGTGGGGGGGGCCATCTGGGTGGCTCAGTTGGTTGGGCGTCCAACTCTTGATTTCGGCTCAGGTCACCATCTTGGGGTCATGAGATCGAGTCCCCATGGGCGTGGAGCCTGCTTAGGATTCTCTCTCTCCCTCTGCCCCTTTTCCCCTTCTCTCTCTCTTAAAAAAAAAAAAAAATAGGTGGGACATATAATAGTTTGTGCTGAAGTTTGTCTCTGTGTGGTGTCTACTCTCCAGTCCTTCGATAAGAGTCCGTCTTCCATGGCTGTTGAAACTTCCTTTCAGGGAGGGGATTTATGAGAATTGACTTCCTTCTGGAGAATTTGTCTTTAGGCAGATAAGGGAAGGTCAGAGAAAGCCTTTCCTGGCATTTGCTGTTTTTCAAGTGCCTCAGCTCAAAACAATCATTCTATGAAAGTGTCCTATTTTGTGGTGGCACGTTCTGCTACCCTTCAGAGGGAACCCAACGAAAGCTTGTCTCCCATCTTAGATAATTTGCCAGAGTAGCATTATTCCCAGGAGACGGTATTCTGACCAGACTTTCTTGGGAGTTATTATAACAACACCATGCTTGTAGGGAGGTGTGGGCCATCTCACTAAATTAACCAGGGCCAGATTTCTTTATCCTGTGGAACGGGTGATAAAGTTATGGTAGTTTTTTTTTTTTTTTAAACAGTATACATTTCCAGACAGAGCACTGCTAGACGCATTTATAAAATGTATAACAATCAGATAACTGTTACCAGTAATTGGCAGTCAAACAAATCCACCACAGCGACAACCACCCACCACAGGAGCAAAATAAATTCGTTATTTTTCCTTTTTTCCCAGATGAAGAGAAGCCTCAGATTCATTTCAGCTGGATAGAGTGAAAAAGCCTTCAAGCTAGCAGCTGTCAATAAACCATTTGGGTTTTTTTTTTTTCCTATAAAGACAATGCAACATCTCTAAATATAGTGAAAACAGGAGGGGGATCCTTAACCACCCCTTTATTTTCATTTGTTTACATGTCCTTTTTTTTTTTTTAAAGATTTTATTTATTTATTTGAGAGAGAGAGAATGAGAGACAGAGAGCATGAGAGGGAGGAGGGTCAGAGGGAGAAGCAGACTCCCCGCCGAGCAGGGAGCCCGATGCGGGACTCGATCCCGGGACTCCAGGATCATGACCTGAGCCGAAGGCAGTCGCTTAACCAACTGAGCCACCCAGGCGCCCTGTTTACATGTCCTTCTAATTTTGATCCATCTGTGAGTATTTTTCACGGTTAAAATTCTTTTATGAGCACAATTTTACATTCTGATTTTTTTTTTTCCACTTTAAACACGACATTTTAAATAGTCCATGTAATAGTTGCAGCCTTTGTGGTCACCGTGTGTTAGTTCGGGTAGGAATGGTGGTGGCCTCCCCCAAAAAGACCTTTGCCTCCTGGAATGTCCTACTGCCGAACTAGAACTGCTCCTTCTGGGCACACCAGAGCCTTGCAGAGGGTCTGGGAACGTGAGCCAGGGGAGCGAGAAGGCCAGAAAACAGGGATGGTGGCATCTGCCATAGCTGCGGCAATTCCATGCAGGAATTTGTCGTTTGGACTTCACAAAGCCCTGCTGCCTCAAGGTGAAGCCAGTTAGCAACCTGAGATTGTGACTTGAGTGGGGCTGGAGGGATAATCAGAGTAATCAAGGGCGAGTAAGACAGGCAGGTGAGGAAAAATGCAAACAGCTACCTAAACAAGCACTGTCGATTTTGATTCAAGCTTAGAATAAAGGCCAAAACTAAACTTTCTTAAATTCAGACTACATTTGAGGTCATTGTTGGAAGTTTCTTGTGTGTTTGTTGTTGTTAATTTTGCTCCTTCCTTCGTCCCTCCATTCCTCCCTTGTATTTGCGTTCTATCTTCCAATGCCTATTGGGCAGTAATGTTTTGGTTTTTTTTTTCTAAAAAGTTTAAAACCATGGGGCGCCAGAATGGCGCAGTTGGTTAAGGATCCAACTCTTGGTTTCGACTTGGGTCGTGATCTCAGGGTCATGAGATCGAGCCCTGCGTTGGGCTGTGCACTCAGCACAGAGTCGGCTTGAGACTCTCTCTCCCTCTGCCCCTCCCCCACCTCTCTAAAATAAAATCTTTTTTTTAAGATTTTATTTATTTCTTTATTTGACAGAGAGAGAGACAGCAAGAGAGGGAACACAAGCAGGGGGAGTGGGAGAGGGAGAAGCAGGCTTCCCGCTGATCAGGGAGCCCGACGCGGGGCTCGATCCCAGGACCCTGGGATCATGACCTGAGCTGAAGGCAGATGCTTAACGACTGAGCCACCCAGGTGCCCCTAAAATAAATAAATCTTTTTAAAAAAATTTAAAACCATAATCTTGAAGGGACTGGAGCCTATCAAAGTGAGTGAAGGAGAATTTGCAGTTTGAAAAAGCATATTTAGTTACCTCTTCCTTGTTCCTGTCAGAATACTTAATTACTTCTGAAATTTATTTATTTTATTTTATTTTATTTTTTAAAGATTTTATTTATTTGACAGAGAGAGACACAGCCAGAGAGGGAACACAAGCAGGGGGATTGGGAGAGGGAGAAGCAGGCTTCCTGTGGAGCAGAGAGCCTGATGTGGGCCTCGATCCCAGGACCCTGGGATCATGACCTGAGCCGAAGGCAGACGCTTAACGACTGAGCCACCCAGGCGCCCCCCTTCTGAAATTTTAAATAACATTTATGGAATGTATGATGATTTTATTTCTAAAAGAGGATATTGAGGGGCGCCTGGGTGGCTCAGTCAATGAAGCGTCTGTCTTTGGCTCAGGTCATGATCCCAGGGTCCTGGGATTAAGCCCAGAGTCCAGCTCCCTCCCTGCTCAGGAGGGAGTCTGCTTCTCCCCTCCCACCCCCCACCCGCCCTTTCTCCCTCTCTCTCTCAAATAAATAAATAAAATCTTTAACAAAAATAAAAGAGGATATTGAGTTAACTATATTTTTAGGAAGTCAACCTTGGAACAAGAGTACAAAATTTCATTTTATGCCAAATTTTCACCTTTTGAGGCTATGTCTCTTTTGAAAGAGTTTAAATCACTTTTGAGATACAATAGACCTTCTGTATTTAAGGTGTACAATAAGTGTTGCCATGTGTATACACCCACGAAACCATCACCACAATCAAGATAGTGAATACAGCCATCATCCACAAAAGTTTCTTCACATCTCCTTATAATTCCCCCATCCCTTCCCTGTACCACCCTTCCCTGCATTCCCAGGCAACCCCGATCTGCTTCTTGACACTATAGATTAGTTTGTATTTTCTTAAATTTTGTATAAATGGAAATATAGAGGATAGACTCTTTTTTGGGGAGAGGAGTCCTGGTGTTTTTCAAGGAGCATAACTATTTTTATATTTATCTATGTTGTTGGTAGTATCGGTAGTTCATCCTTTTTTATTGCTGAATGGTATCCCACTGTGTGGATGTACTGCAGTTCGTTTATCCATTCACTTGTTGACGTTTTGGTTATTTCCAGTTTTGTTGTGTCTGGTTATTACAAATAAAGCTGCTATTAATAAGTCCTTATATGGCCAGTGTTCCCGTTTTCTTTGGCTGAATACTAAGACTGGAAAAGCTGGATCATCTGGTGGGTGTATGTTTAACTTTTTAAAAACCTGACAATCTGTTTTCCAAAGTTGTACCATTTTACATTGCCAGCATCAGTGTATGAAAGTTCCAGCTCCACATCTTTAATTGTAGACATTTTAATAGGTGTATACTGATACGTTATAATAGTTTGCCTTGCATTTTCCTAATGACAATACTGAGCATCTTTGCATGTACTTATTTGCCATCCCTGTGTCTTCTTTGGGAAAGTATGTGTTCAAATCTTTTGCTCATTTTTTATTGTTCATTTTTTTTTTCCAGATCCTTGAGTTTTGAGAGTTCTTTGTATATTCTAAATAGAGAATTTATCAGATATATGATTTGTGAGTATTTTCTTCCAGTTTCTGGCTTATCTTTTCATTCTCTTAATAGTTCTTTTGAAGAGCAGAAGTATATAATTATGATGAAGCCCAAAGAAATGTTGGGCTTCTGCCATGGTCACAAAGATTTTCTTCTGTTTTCTAGAAGTTATAGCTTTAGGTTTTATGGTTAGGTCTCTGATCCATTTTTTATTAATTTTTGAATGTAGTGCCAGGGATACATCAAAGTTCCTTATATATTTATCCAGTCATTCCAGTACCATTTGTGAAAAAACTATCCTGTCTCTGCTGAATTGCTTTTGCAACTTTATTGAAAATCAACTAACCATGTATGTGTAGGTATCAGTAGACTATTCCATCTTGATGCCAATACCACATTGTCTTAATTACTGTAATTTTGTAATAAGTCATAGTCAGGTTATATAAGTGCTACAACTCTGTTCTTTTTAGAGTTGATTGGCTAGTCTAGATCCTTTACATTCCCATGTGAATTTTAAAATCTGCTGGTCAGGGGCGCCTAGGTGGCTCATTTGGTTAGGCATCTGACTCTTGATTTCAGCTCAGGTCATGATCTCAGGGTCCTGGGATTGAGCCCCGAGTTGGGCTCTGTGCTCAGCATGGAGTCTGCTTGGGATTCTCCCTCTCCCTCTGCCCCCACTTGTACTATCTCTCTCTAAAACAATTTTTTAAAAAATCTGCTGGTCAGTTTCCACAAAAAGCTTGCTGGGTATTTGGGATTATGTTTAATTTATAGATCATTTTGGAGATAATAGGCATTTTAATAATCTGGAGTCTTCCAATCCATGAACATAGTAACTCTCTCCATTTATTTAAATCTTCAGTTCCTCTCAGCAGTATTTTGTGGTTTTCAGTGTACAGGTCTTGCATATCCTTTGGCAGATTTATAACTAATATTTTTATGCTATTGTAAATTGAGTTTTTTATTTAAAATTTCCATTGTTTATTGCTAGTATATAAAAATACAATTGATTTTTATATCTTGATCCTGTATCTTGCAACTTTGTTAAAATCAACTTATTCTAGTAACTTTTTTGTAGATTCCATAGATTTTTTTTATGTAACTAATCCTGTAATTTGTGAATGGATAGTTTTTTCTTCTTCCTTCCCAAGATGTAGTCCTTTTATTTCTTTTTTCACCCTTTTGTACTGGCTAGAACCTCCAGTATAACGTTGAATAGAAGTGGCAAGAGTGGACATCCTTGTTTTTGATCTTAGGAGGAAAGCATTTAGTCTTTGACCATTATGAATGATGCTAGCTTAAGTTTTTTTTTACAGACATTTTTTATCAGGTTCAGGATGTTCCTTTTTATTCCTAGTTTGTGGAGAGTTTTTATTAAGAATGGATGTTGGATCTTGTCAGATATTTTTTTTTCATCAATTAAGATGGTCATATCATCTTGTATCATCTTGGACAAAAAAAAAATGCTATTAACTTTATCTGTGTTGCTTTTAAGATTCTCTTCATCCCTGGTTTCAAATAATTTGATTATGATGTGTTTTGGTGTATTTTTCCTTATGCTTTTCTGCTTAGGGTTCATTAAACTTCTTAGATTTTATTTTATTTTTTTATTTATTCATGAGAGACAGAGAGAGAGAGACAGAGGCAGAGGGAGAAGCAGGCTCCCTGCAGAGCAGGGAGCCCGATGGGGGACTTGATCCCAGGACCCTGGGATCATGACCTGAGCCGAAGGCAGACGCTTAACCGACTGAGCCACCCAGGCGTCCCTCATTAAACTTCTTATATGTTAGTTTATAATTTTCATCAAATTAGGAAAATTTTGGTCATTGTTTTTAAACATATTTTATTCTGCCTCCCCTTCTCACTCCTCTCCTTCAGAGATTAAAATTACATATCTATTTGGCCACTTGATTCACGGGTTGTCACAAGACTCACAGCTATTCTTTTCCCTTTTCTCTTTTTTCCCCATTTCAATTCAGAGCATTTTTGCTATGTCTTCAAGTTTACTCATCTTTTCTTCTTCACTGTCTCATTAGTCATTAATCTCATCCAGTGCATTTTGCATCTCACATGTTGTAGATTTTATCTCCAGAAGTTTGGTTTTGTTTTTTTTTTAACTCTTCTGTGTCTTTACTTAACATGTGCAGTCTGTAGTCTTTCCTCTACCTTTTTTTTTTTTCCTCTAGCTTTTTGACATATGGAATGCCTACATAATAATTTCCTTTTCCTTTTCTACAAATTCTGTGCTAGTTGTCATTTCTGGATCAGGTTTTTTTTTCGCCTCATTATAGTTGCATCTTCCTCCTTCTTTGCGTGCCTGATAATTTTTCATTCAGTGCTATACATCGTGAATTTTTTCTTGCCATATTTTGTATATTTTTGTATGCCAAAACATATTCTTCAGGCTGTTCTTTGACATGGTCAAATTACTTGAAATAGTTCCATCATTTCAGGTCTTGCTTTTAAGCTTTGATAGCAGGATTCAAGTTACATTTAGCATATGGTGAGTTTTTCTTCAATACTGAAGCAAGATCGTTCTTAGTACTCTAAACGTGCCTTGTGAGTTTTGAAGTTTTCCACTCTGGCTATTGGGAATATGCACTATTCTCAACCCTGTATGAGCTCTGGGCACTGTTTCCTCTAATTGTTTGGGTGATTCTTTCCCTAACATTGGGTAGCCTTTTATGTATTGATCAGTACTTAACTGAAGCTCTCTCTGGGTTTTGTTGTTGTTGTTGTTGTTTTTCTTCTTTCCGTTGTGACTTAAGAATTTTCTTCAGGCAGTAAATTAGAGCAGTCATAAATTTCATCTTGTTTGTTTCCTGTCTCTTAGGAATCACTGTCCATCATTACCTGATATTTAAATACTTGAGAGTCATTATTCTGTTATTTCATGTTTTCTTTGATGTTGTAGTTGTTTCAGTCAGGAGGGTAAGTTTGGTCTCTCTTACTTGAACTTGACTGGAAGTTGTGACTATTTCTTCATGTCCCCAAGCATTCAGCATGCTGCTAGGTATGTAGTAAATATTCTTTAAGAATGAATATAAAGAGTCATATTATAAATAAACATTTTTTTAAAGATTTTATTTATTTATTGGACAGAGAGAAAGAGGGAGAAAGAGAGAGCACAAGCAGGGGGAGCAGTGGGAGAGGGAGAAGCAGGCCCTCTGCTGAGCAGGGAACCCAATGCGGGGCTTGAACCCAGGACCCTGGGATCATGACCTGAGTGAAAGGCAGACGCTTAACTGACTGAGCCACCCAGGTTCCCCTAAAGAGTCATATTATAGATACACATACAAATAAATGGGTCATGTGTAAGTGAAAGAAAACTATGTAACTTGCTGAGAGAATGGGACAGTAAGTAATAAATGTCAGACAGCAGAGCATTTCTGAGCAGGGTTTTCCTGGGAGTCCCTAGATTGCTCCATGTCCTGGCCAGTCACTCAGGGTACCAATGCTTCTGAATTTTACCTTCTTCCAGCACTGCCAAATAGAAGAAATCACATGGGCATGAACTACTTAAATTCTTACTTCTTAACCTGATTGATCAAAGCCAGCAAGAGAGGCATCAAGTCATCACAACCCCAGAAGTTCCCAAACAGGCTCAGATTTACATAGTGAACAAAACCCAAATTCCGTTCTTCCTTTACTCCCTTTATTTCCTCTTTCCAGGTTCCTGTCCAGTGCCTCCCTCAGGGAGGTCTTAGCAGGACTTCTGATTTGTTCTTCTATGGATAGATAGATGCCTGCACATCATTTGTTGTTGAACTAATCTATTTTTCACCATCTTTCTACTTTGAGTCTTGCTTTTGGACAGCGAATTATTCTTTGCTTACATCTACTTGCTTCTACCATTTATTAGAACTTCTTTATATTTTATAATTTTTCTACACCTCTCAAAATTTTATAAGCCCAGAAACTGAGTCAAGTTTAAAGAAAGACATTCTAGAAATCATCAAAGGAAACTACTAGGTTATTTTCCACAGGAGACCTTTTTTTCTTTTTCTTTTCAAATGTTACTCTGACATTGAGAATGTTCCAGCTTCTGTTCTTCATAAATAACTCCAATCTGGTTGAAACCCGGGTTCTTATCCTATCAATGTACCAGTGTTTTTAAGGAAAGATCTTTCTCTAGAGCACAGTCTCATTATCCTTGTGTTTTCATTCCTGCTGCTTCTCCTTGATTTACCTTTAGGTAAGAGAAGGTGGTTCTGAGTCAGGAAAATCTTAGTGTCTAACTATAATAATCACAAGCTTTATATAACAAAGTTAATTTGAGGTAACATATAATTAAGACTCAATCTAAAGAGGGTTAGCTCTGCAAAGAAGAGAATGCCAGAGTGTTTTCAGCCCTGCATGAGTCTGTGTGACTAGTGAAATAACTATTCAAAATTGGAAAATTGGACTGGAAAGTAGGTGACATAATTTTATTTTCTTGTATAGTTACAGATGTGCTGAGAGTATCACACATAAACTCTTCTGGTGTTTAAGCTGATGACATTTTTTTAGTTGTCAAGGTATTAGAACCTTAAAACATCACACCAAATGATGTTTCTTGTCTTTCTGCTGGCTCCATCGCTAAACTTCACCTTCAGTTTATTGTAGTCTAGCCCTGAGTTTTAAAGTCACACGTGAGGTGAACCAAGTTGTAATACTCATTATCCTTATGTGAAGATAGGGGGGTTTAGGGAAGCAGAGAACATAATTTAACTGCAAAACAAACTTCCATTTGTTTATGTTATGCTGTCCACTATTTGGCTCCCCTTGCTTCCTCAGATTAGTTTATATCTCAGGGATTTTCTCTTTTGTAATTTTAACACTTCACCATTGACATGGAAAAACTGAAACACAAAGGTAATCTGGAACAGAAATAGAGATTACTTTGTGAATTTCTCATTCTTTTCTTGGAGTCAAAACATAAGATCATGCTTAGAATGATGGTTTAGCCCACGTTCTTTTTTCCAAGATTTTTTATAAATGTTACCAACTCTATAGCATTAAATATGCCATTGCGTACAAGGATAATAATTTTTTTTCCTTCTCTTTATTAGAAAACCGTCTATTGTCAGCAGGTTAAGTGTGATATATTAGTGGCAGTAATACTAACCAAGCATCTGGATTTTGTGAGCATAAAAGAAACTGTTATTTTAAACAAACTTACTGTAGGTTAATAATGGTCAGTAAGCTAAGTTACTACCAACGAGGGTTAGTGGTCATTATTGTTACAAGTAGAGACTTACTTGATTTGAGATGTAAGTGTCACATTCCACAGGGGGGTGTGCCCTGGAATGTGTGAGGGGGCAGCCTGGCTCAGGTGCTCCTGCCTGAGTACCCACTTGCCCAGCTGTATAAACCAGCCATTTATAATGATTCACTGTTGACTGGGGCAACTGGGACAGTTCCTTTCAGTTCTCAGTCTTGGATTTGTTTCTTACTCATATTAAAACACATAATCCTTAAGACTAAGTTTTTAAAACCCTATCCACTGTCACTAATCTTTATGTATATACTTAGTGTATCTCCCTTCCAGCATGCTGTCTTCACCTGACAAAGAATGTTCTGTGTAGTGTTTCTTTGATTTTGCCTTAGTCTCTTTGTGCTTTTGCTTTTCTGCATTAGGTGAGGTGTCAACACTTTGATCTCTTCTTACCTTACTCAAACTCACTTGCCCATTGTTTTTGTGAAATCTGGTAGGGCTCCTCACCAAACCCCTTTATTTACCAAGCTCATTCTTATTCCTCTTCCTTTTCTTGGGCCATCACTCCTTCCTCAAGTCACTCCCTGCTTGTTTCACTCCCTTATCCCTGTTCTGTGCATTCCCTGCTGCTATGGGGTCCACAGCCTCAGGAAGCTCTTCCTTTACTAATTCCTCTTTACTCACAACGTGAGTGCTTCTCCTATATGCCATCTGCAACCAGCATTGCTCATAATAATGGCAGATACATCCAGCAGCATTTCTTTTCCCAGTGGACAATGTTTTCTTTTTCTAGTTCCAGAATTTCCACCCCTTACTTCACAGAATATGGGTAAGACTCAGTTCTGTGTTTGTATATAAAAAATACATATGAACATCCTACAAAACATTTGTTAGCTTTTACAGGAAGTATCCTAAAATGGTGACATAGATTGGCAGATTCCTCGGCTTTAAATACGTTTTAGGAAGTTGGTGGGGGCTTGGGTACATGTAGCATGTCAAAATTTCTCCCATTTAAAGAAGCTGGAAATACAGTCAGTGGGATTGCAATAGCGTTGCATGGTGACGGATGGTGGCTACACTTGCGGGGAGCACCGCGAAATGTATAGACGTGTCCGATCACGAAGTTGTGCACCTGAAATTAATGTAACACTGTGTGTCAACCCTACTTCAGTAAAAAAATATAAATAAATAAAGTATCTAAGTAAGTACTGGGAGATAGGCTGTCAGTTAGCATTCTCATGCAGAACTTTGGCTTTTCAGAAATAGGTCCCTGACCTAAATTGAGAAATGCCTATCCTGACCATCATTAAATAAATAGATCCCTGCAAGTAGCACGTTGGAGGATGCTGGTTGGAGCCACAGGGAGCTCTTCCTGTGGAAGAAGCAGCCCTCTGGCCAAATCTTCACCTGCAGAACCGTGCCTAAAGGTTAGAGCTTCTGCTCTTGTGAATTTTAAGTTGGCCATATTTGAAACCTGATGTGTTTGCTGGAAAAAACATCATACTCTAGCATGCTTCTACCAGTCTTTTTTTTTTTTTTTTTTTTTTTTTTGTCAGAGACAGAGAGAGACAGAGAGCACAAGCAGGGGGCGACAGAGGGAGAAGGAGAAGCCCCCTCCCCGCTGAGCAGGGAGCCTGATGCGTGACTTGATCCCAGGCCCCTGGGATCATGACCTGAGCCAAAAGCAGACACTTAACCGACTGAGCCACCCAGGTGTCCCTCTACCAGTCATTTTTAAAAAACATTTATTTGAGAGAGAGGAGTGCAAGCAGTGGGGAGGGGCAGAGGGCGAGAGAGAATCTCCAGCAGACTCCCTGCTGAGCACGGAGCCCGACACGGGGCTCTCAGTCTCATGACCCTGAGATCATGACATGAGTCGAAATCAAGAATTGGATGCTTAACCAACTGAGCCACCCAGGCGCCCCTCGACCAGTCATATTTTTACACATGCCTCTCATTTTACCATGACTTTTGGCAGCCCTTCAGGCCTCTAGTACTGAATTTTGTGTATTGCTCATTTTTAAGGCCGACTATTCCAAACTTGCTCTCAAGCATTGCTAAAAATCCATCAAGCCATTATCGTAGGTGTTACAGTCACCGAGATGGATGGTCATATGTATTAATATATACTCTTAAAGATTATACCCTCTCTAATTCTATAATGTTCCCACATGGCCCCTCCTGGACTGTTACCTCTTTTGAAATGTGAGTCGTGCATTTTTTCTGTTCCTTTTCAACCCACCTAACCGAATCTGCTATCATATCAGATGTTCAGTGAGTACTTGTAGAGAGATTTGCAGTCCAGGTCAGAAGCGGAATTGCAGGGTACGTTTGAAACCTGAATAACAAATCGTTTATCTCAGGCCCTGCTGCGGTACATCCTATGTTACTATGTATGCTAGATGCCCTTTATATTCATCATCTAAGTTTTAAGGTTTTGGAAACTAGATTCTTCTATAGGTAGAATGGGGGAGGGGGTGAATGGCTTTTTTTTTTTTTTTTCATCTGTCAAACTTTCAAACAGAACTAAACAGAGTGTTGTCTGTAGTAACTTCATACGTGCCCAGGACTGTAGAAGCACAGAAAGTGACCTGTAAGGGACCTTTGTTAAAGCCTCCCACAAACGTCAATATGCCTATTGTTCCTGGTAAGAAAAAGAGGAAAAGGAAATCAGGAACACAATCCCTATATCAAAGAAGAAGGCAGTCTCAGTCCCTATGGGACTCTTGTTTGTCTGTTCTCGGGTCCCCAGTGATGTTTCCTTTCTTCCCTTTATCGGCTAGAATCCATTTGTAATGAGCAAAAATGGTTTAAGGACTCAGGTCTGTTTTCTCTGAAGTTAATAGTCCTTAGTGAGATATATTCTACTTCTCAAAAGAGACTGACCTAAGACTGTTTTCTCCAATATATGTATATGTAAGATATGATACGTAAAAGAAAAAAGGCAAAGTACAAAATGGGTCTGAGTGTCCATGAGTGGAAGGAAGAGCGAATGGCCGAACAGATGGACATGTTATGATGTCTAGGTGGTAGCACACAGAGCACTTCTAGGTGGCGCTTTCCTGCAGGATTCAGGACTGGGGCTGTACTGACACACTCGATTTTATCGAATACTCTTACATACTTTATGTCTATACCTATAGTTTTAGTATTTTGCTATTTGCATATGATATTTTCGTAATGATTTTTTAAAGTTGAGAAAGTTTTTAGAGAGAAGAGCCCTTTTAAAATGAGAAATTAATTTGCCGGTCAGCTTTCCTGTAGACTTTCAGCCCAGCAGTAGGGTGTGTGCCTGGTGATGCTCCCTCCAGTGCTGGACATTTGGTCTGTATGTTGCTCTTATTGCTACTTGGTCTGTGAAGTTGCTGTCACTTCAGCTGCTTGGGTACCTGTTTGCGCTTGACATAAGCAGGGCAGATGGGCAGTGCTTTATGATAGATGAGCGTCAGCGTTTCCGGAAAGGCTCTGCCTTCAAAGAGCTCTGTTAGAATGGCCAACAACCAATGTATTGTATTACTGCTCTTGTTCTGTGAGTAGGTGAATCTGTACACAGAGATAACAGAGCATTTTGAATTACAGGGCCAACAGGGTGCAAAAGCTAGCCAGCTTTCCAGATTATTTCCATAACTAAAGCATGGTGCTGCTAACCAGCTTCACCCAGCTCCAGGGCTTGGAGGAAACCAAATTAGGTTGGCTTTGCATCAGCCAGAGTTGTGCTGGCAAACAGTAAACAAACAAATACGACAGTGTTTCCTAAACAGAGGCATGGGGACAGTGGGATTACTGTGAGTGAATTTATCATGCAAATTCGTGGCATTAATGATACAGACTAGATAAATTTGAAATCCTCTGTACAAAAGAAGCAAGAAGAAACAGAAAGGGGAGGAAGCTGTCTTTGTTCAGAAACCCAAGCAGCACCGTGATGTTGCAGAAAGAACCTAGGCCTTGGGGTCAGAGCTCCCTCTCATCCTCTATTTACGAGCTGTTTTGTCTTCATACAGTGGTCTTCCCTTTCTGAGCCTTGTCCGTATCCTGAACACGGAGTAGCTAACTTGTTAGGATCGTTATGATAATTGAAGATAAAATATATAAAGAGAGTTTCTATTAGAGAGAGCCTGGCATAGAGTAGGCCCCATAAGTCAGACTAACTTTGCTGTTCGTACTGACAGAGCTGTGGCCGCCTCTGTGCTAAGCTTGCTTGCACGCACATCATCTGCATCAGCCCCAGTGGGCTGGCTCAGCTCTGTGAATGGACAACTCCATCCACCTAATAGCTTCATGGAACTTTTTCTTTCATGTCTGTAATATTAAGCTTTGGCGCTCTTTCTATACTCTTACCCAGGGAAAATTACACCAAATAGACCTAGCTTTGATCTATTTTCAATTTTGACTGAATTATGGACAATAATACTGTATTTTAAAGTATAGCCAGATACTGCAGGCTACAAAAATTCAAACCCTTTTTAGTCTTTTCAGATCTTGAAAGTAGATGATTAACCATTGTCAGCTCGACATTGACTTGGGCTTTCTTAGCTATTGAACTCCTGGCTCCAATTCACACCTCCATTCTCCCTTTAATCTTGTATAATTTTTTTGTAATGCCTTAATTTCAGAAGTGCATTTATGTGTTGGTTTTGTTATTTTAGCAGAATTATGATCTTTGGTATGTTCCATCCTAAAAGCTGCTTTTAGCATAATGGTTACGAAGCATCTGATAGTCAACAAAAGGACTATTAAAGCATTAATTGTATCTTCCTTCACTGCTTAGGGCTTTCTTCCCCAGAACACCCATGCTGTGAAATTCCATGTTAATAAGACCTCAGGTAGACTGAGATAGCAAAGAACTCTTCCTATCCCATCCTAATGCTATATAACAAACCACCTCAAAATTCATTGGCTTCAAACAATTGTTTTTGTTTTTTAAGATTTTATTTATTATTTGACAGAGAGAGACACAGTGAGAGAGGGAACACAAGCAGGGGGAGAGGGAGAGGGAGAAGCAGGCTCCCCGCGGAGCAGGGAGCCCAGTGCGGGGCTTGATCCCAGGACGCTGGGATCATGACCTGAGCCGAAGGCAGATGTTTAATGACTGAGCCACCCAGGCGCCCCCGATTGTTTATTCTTACACAAATGCTCCTGGGTTCGTTGGGGTTGGCTGATCCAAGCACAGCTTATCGTCTACAGGTTGAGTCCAGGTTGGCCCCACATATTTTCCATTCTCCTTGGACCAGCAGGCTCGTCAGGGCATGCCCTTCTCTGGTATGGCAGAAGAGCAAGAAGGGTGAAAGGAAACATGTTCTCCCTCCTAAGTTTGCAACTGCCCCTTTCTTGTCCAGCCCCATTCCATTGGCCAAACAAGAAAGCATGATGGAGAAAGGCATATGCAAAATCATATGGCAGAGTGTGCAGTTATAGGAAGGAGTGAAGAATCAAGGTCAATAATGGCCATCAGCACATCTGGCTTTGCCACTAACCAATGAGGACCTTTGAGCAAGTCTCCAAGCCTCAGCTTCTCAATGATTGCATTCATTCATGGCATTCAACAGGTGATTTTAAGGGGTGCCTGGCTGGCTCAGTCAGTAGAGCGTGAGATGCTGGATCTCTCGGCTGGGTGTGAGTTTGGGCCCCATGTTGGGTGTAGAGATTGCTTAAAAATAAAATCTTTTTAGAAAAATAATTTTCCCGTCTACTTGGAGCCAGGCATTGTTCTAGGCGATGGGACTATAATGGTGAACAATATTGTGAGAAATCCTTGCCCATACAGGTCTCATATGCTGGTTAGAGATATATAGTAAATAATGTTTGTGTATGTACATGTGATCATGAGTGTGTAATGTGTCAGAGAGTAAAAAGTAAAAAGCAATGAAGTAAGATTACATAGGGTAAGTAAAATAATTCACCTCTCTCTGCCCCAGCGATTGCCACTATTAATGGTCTGGTGTTCGTGGTTAAGGGGATGAAGAGTGGAGCCTGACCATCAGAGTGTGAATTCTGCTCTTCGTTTTACTTGTTTTGTGATCCTGGACATGTCTATCATTTTTCCATTGCTGCATAACAAATTCCTACAAACATAGTACCCTCAAGCAACATACATTTATTACCTCATGGTTTGTGCGGGTCAGGAATCCAGGCACGCTTAGCTGTGATCATGGTCTCGCAAGGCTGCAGTCTGGGTGTTGGCTGGACTGTATTCCTTTCTGGAGCTTGGGATCTTCTCTCAGTCCCATGTGATAGTTGGCAGGAGTCCTCTCCTGATCACAGTAGAAAAGATGTCCTCACTTTCTGGCTGTGAGCTGGGGGCTGTGGTTTCCTTGCAGTTGCCCTCACAACATGGCAGCTTGCTTCTTCAAGGCCAGTGGGAGAATCTCTCTCCATTCTGCTCTCTCTCCAGTCTAAGTCTACCAAGACAGTCTTACATAATGTAACATAACATGACATAACATAACCATGGGAGTGACTCTCCCTTCACCATTGTCACATACTAGACTAGACTAGAAGCAAGTCAGTGTCTGCCTGCATTCAGTGGGAGAGGTTTATACAAGGGCAGGATTGATGGAAAGTCATCTCAGAATTCTGTCTCCAGAAATATGGCATATTTAACTTCTCCGTGTCTCAGTCTCCTCTTTGGTAAAATGGGGGTGATGATAGATCTACATCATCAGGTGGTTTTGAGGATTAAAGGAATTAACAGAAGTAAATCACTTAGAACAATACTGATTACAGAGAAATCTCTATATGAGTACCTATTTTTCTTATCTGTATAATGTGAGGATTTTGTTAGGTGACTTTGAAGATCCCTTCTAGTTCAAACGTTTAATGATTTTGTCATAATACACTAGTTTAAGCAAGGATAAGAAATCTACTGATTAAAAAAAAAGAAAGGAAAGCATAATATTGGGACAAGTTGAAATTAATCTAAATAGACTGTATGGTCCAAGGAGGCAAGAGTCATTCTTCCGCTATGTTGCCATCAGTGGAACCTCTGTAAGTGCTTCATTATTTGAAGTTTCGTGGGTTGCCTTGATGAGGACTCTTTGAGGGAGGACACAGGCCTTCTAAGCAAATATTTCTTTGTAAGCAACTTTCCTCCTTGGGTCACCATACGGTCCCCTAAATTAATTGAAGCCTTTGGTTTCAGACCACTGGATGATGCCACTGGATTATAATGGAACAGTTTGAATATAGGTGCTAGTTCTATATTTGAGACGTTTGTGTGAATGGTTTTTAACCAGACTTGTTGAAACGTGAATGATTGGAAAAATGCAGCTCCTAATTGCCCTCTGCCGCCCACATAGGCCCACGAAGAGAGGGCCTTATGGTCATCTCTCTAAGACGCCTTGAGGCAACAGGAAGGGTCCAGGTCTTGCCGTGACTGCTTCCCCTGCCAAGAGCTGCTGATGAAAGCCGCTTCTTTCCAGGCAGGAAGTGCTTGCGAGTGGGGGGCATTCAGTCTACAGATCAACTTCACGTCCTGTCTCTTTGGATGATATACTCTGTCTGGAGTGATGAGGAGCCAAGGGACCACTCCAGTAGTTGTTTATGTAATTCATACATTGCGTGTTTACATTCTCTATGGAAAAGTCCATCATTTAGAGCAGGATTTCTCAAGAGCAGCACCACTGCCCTTTTGAGTTGGATATTCTTTGTCACAGGGGGCTGTCCTCTGCATTGTAGGCTATTTAACAGCCTGGTCTCTATCCACTGAATACCAGTGGCAAGCCCTCTCCTGCTTGTGACTACCAAGAAATGTCCACAGATATGACCAAATGTCCCAATGCATTCTAGGTATCTATTTATTTACATAGTTATCATGAATTTTTTAAAATAATTAAAACATGCATGATTTAAGAAAAAAAAAACCTCAAACAATATAAAATGGTAAGAAATAGAAATATGTCTCATACCCTGGTACCCCAGCACCAGGTTTCACCTTCCAGAAGCAAATATGTTACCATTATTTAGGTCCATAAGAGATCTCTGGGGATTGTACTGTAATTTATATCCATGCAGACCAGATAGGGGCATCTAGTTACTATAAGACACATGGATTTATGTATTATATTTTTATTAGCAACTTTTTTAAAAAATCTGTGTTCAAGATGAAACGAAAATGACTGGAATGAGTCTCTTCTAGTTTGTTTCCGTTGTATTTTTTAAAAAGCTTGTCAGCTTTTTCTGGACTGATATATGGCCTCTTAAGAAGAATTATTTCCTGCACAGTGTGAAGCAGTATCCCCTTAACTTATTCCCTTGGCCTCTGGAGTCTCTCCCCATGATCTGTTTTAAGGCTGATGCTGTGTGGCAGTAAGGAAGAACTCTATGGGGCATCAATATTTTAAGCCCTCGAAGTAGACATTTTTCATCAAATGAAACCACTGAATCCTTCAGAAGTGCGAACACCTGGTTTTTTGCTGGGAGTATGTGAACTGTGGTTTTTACTGATCCCCTTGTTCTATTGAGGACACGGCATACTTCATGAGGTTGTATTTTTCACATCATGGCACCATCTTCTCACCCAGTGGAATACGATGTCCTTATCGAGGCTCATTCATTTATCAGCATGCATGATTCACCGTTTGCATAACAAATGCATTTACCCCATGAATCCGCTTCCTGTATTGTAGTATCATAAAATGGAAGTGTGATTTTTGTTGGTCTTCGTGGTGGTGGTGGTGGTGATCTTCCCACCCAGCTGACTTCTACAGCCTCACCAACACTGATCATCATTCAGGGAAGATTTTTGAAAAGGATCATTCCTCCTCCTGGCAAAACTAAGTAAGTGCTCTCACAATCCTGATGACATTATAAACTGATGTGATGATTCTACAGAATACATTAGAAAAAATTTTAAAATAGTCATATCATTTGGCTTAGAAACCAGATTTCTCAAAGTTGCTAAATAGTCACAAGGACACAAAGATTTCTGAATAGAAAAGTCCAACAATAGGGAAATACGTAAATTATTATTATTACTACCACTGCTATTACTATTAACTAACAAAGCACCATGGTAATTATTTTTTATGCATTACCTCATTTAACTTTCACCATGTTGTGAAATAGGTGTTATTGTTATTTCTAACCATAGCAGAAAAGTGTGTCTAAAAGAAGCTAAGCCACACATCAGAAGGGTAATGATTATGATGATGATGATGATAGTCATGGCAGCCGACATTCACTGTCACTATGGCACGTGGTATGCTAAGTACTTTGCATGACCAAGAACACAAAGAGGTAGGTATTCTCTGTTATACCCATTTTACCAAAGAAGAAACTGAAGCACGGGGAAGTTAACTAGAATAAAAGAGGTTAAATTACAGCATTGAGAATATTTCAGTTGGATTTGAGTGCGGACAGATTGATTTCAGAGACCACACTCTTTTTTTTTTTTTTAAGATTTTATTTATTCATTTGAGACACACAGATAGAGAGAGAGAGAGAGAGCATGAGCAGAGGGAGAGGCAGAGGGAGAGGGAGAAGCAGGCTCCCCGCTGAGCCAGGAGCCTGATGCGGAACTCAATCCCAGGACCATGGGATCATGACCTGAGCCGAAGGCAGCCGCTTAACCATCTGAGCCTCCCAGGTGCCCCTAGAGGCCACACTCTTATCATTGTGCCTACCAAGATCATGTGGTTGGTATGTGAATGGCAGACCAAAACCCAAACTCAGATCTCGTGGACAGTCTCTTAGTCACTGAGAAGCACAGCTAATTAGTGAAGCTAATTCCATATGATGGATTGTCTTGTATGTGATGTGATTATCTACTGTCTTCAGAGGTAAATGGGGGTAAAAAATATAACATACAGAGGTTATCAAGGATAGGAAGAAATGAGTTCACTCATCATATTAGAATTACACTCCCAGTTTCTGGGACTCTCTGAACACCTCTTCCTAGTTTCTTAGCAACCGGAGTACTTAATGTTCTCATCTTCCATATTTGTGCTGCTGAGTCTGCACCCATGAACATTCTTTCTACCCAACCAGCGAAGAGTTTTCTGCCCTCCCCTCACTCCAGGCACAGTCCAGCCTGGCCTCAAATGCAAATAGTGTTGAATAACTTGAAAGTGATTTAAGAATTGTGGATGTATGTCTTGAGGTGTTTTGTTTGCTCAGTTATATCACCACTGGCATCATCTTTAAAAAGTGAGGTCTTCTTGGCCAGGGATGGGAGGGTCTGTGTGCTTTGAAAATGTTTGTGTCTAATCTAGTAACGGGACTTTTCACAGTACGTGTTAATAAGAGAATCAGACAAAACTGGATTGCCTTACACTTTACTACAGCTGTACCTGTCACTTTGTTCAGATCTCTTAATTCTGAAGTCAGCGACAGAACAGCCCATAAATTAAGGAGATGGGTTTCTACCAAGGGATTGTCCAAAGATAGAAAAGTCATTTTCAATGACGTCTTGGGGGAAACCCAGCTCATCAGTTCAAGTAGGAGGTGGTTTAAAGCTTACACAGTGAATAACTTAGTAGAAGACAGTGAGTTTTATGACTTCGGTCTCTTAAATTGTACTTATGCAAGTGTGGTACATGGGATGAGAAAGTGCTGAAGATGATGGTTCCGGTTCTTGGACTCAGGTCTCGTACTTTAAGGGACTGTGGATGACCTTGATCATATGGCCGCTGCCTCCTTCTGACAAGGCTAGTGGGCAAAAGAAAGACATAATGGCTCTGTTTGTAAATTGCAGTATAGTCTGAAAATGCATCTACCAAGGACAACCTTGTGCGATTAAGACTCTGAGTGAACTGCCAGTACACTGTCTTTAAAGCAATGCTGGAAAAGAAGAGTGGCCGGGAGCATTTTCTTCCTTTTTGAGTTGTATGTATACTT
The DNA here is from genome assembly GCF_029215605.1 of Mirounga angustirostris. Classification (NCBI taxonomy): domain Eukaryota; kingdom Metazoa; phylum Chordata; class Mammalia; order Carnivora; family Phocidae; genus Mirounga; species Mirounga angustirostris. Next base: position 72,100,478 of record NW_026991720.1, on the reverse strand, counting down.
AAAAGAATGAGTCCCCTAGGACTCTAGGCAGCAGTGCCATGGGCCAAAATTCCTAATTTTTTTTATCTTTCAAAAATGCCCACCACCCTCCATCTCTGTTCTTCAACTTGTTGCACTGTAAGCCTATTTTAATGATAAGGAACAGTAAGGCAGACATGGATGAATCTTAAACCATCTATCTAGGTGAGCTCTTTGAAAGGACTGTTACCTGCCTTTTTAGTGAACGTGGTCGTTAGAAGACTCTGCGCCTTGGTTGGACTGGCCTTTTGCTCCCATTTGTTGACAGGCAGGCTTGTAAGACTGTCCTTTGTCCCCCGCAGCCTGTTAGCGGGAGGATGGGGGCATGGCGGAGAGGGAATGATGGATGAGATGTTGCCTTCCTGAGAGATCAGAAGAGCTGACAGCTTCAGCTGTGTAGGAGGTCACACCGTGTCGACATCCAGACCCCCAACTTTTGGGAGACTCTATCCTTTACTGAAAATAATAAACTATCCTGGCAATGTTTTTTGATGTGTTGGTAATCCAGGTGAAAACAACTTCTTAAGAAACAACAAGACAGGATGGTCTTACAGAAGTTTGATGGAAGATAGGAAGAAATACCCATTGCTGGTCCAACCTGTGATTTGTCAAAGGTTTTTAATCTCCATTTTGTCTTTCACATGGGGATAAAATTCATGGTCAAGGTCATCATATGTGTTTAAATTACTTTCATGGTATAATCTAACGGGAGTTCATTAGATTACTAGAGTCCAGAGACCGTCCCTTCTCCCCTCCCCCCACCAGTCACCATTTGCTGTGTGACCCTTGGAAGTCGCTCAGCCTGTTCTAAACACCATTCGTGTATCTCTGTATAAATCAGGGATCCCCATTTAGGGTTTATTATTTATTAGATCACATTTCATATTTCCATATGCTGAAGCTTCCTCCCCCCAACCCCTCTGGGCATTATAAACTCTCTGTCCAAACTGTGATGCAGGATACATTAGAGTCTGTGTGTTTCTCACTTGGAATACCTGTAGGACAGGTTCAGCCTTTCTTTTCCTTGGGACACTTAGACGGGCCTAAGAGCTCTTGGCCTACCATCGCCACCCTTTGCTATTTAATTGTGGAGTTAGCACTAAGTATCAGTGTCTCAGCCAGTGCTGGCTACTGTAACAGAATGCGGTAGGCTGGGTGGCTGGAACAGTGAACATTTATTTCTCACAGTTCTGGAAGCTGGAAGTTCAAGATCAGGGTGCCGGCATGGTTAGATTCTTGGTGAGGGCCCTTTTCCTGATTATGCCTTTACATGGCTTTTATCAGAATGTGCACAAAAAGAGATCCTGTGTCTCTTCCTCTTTTTATATGGGACCTAAATTCTCATCATCAGGGCCTCATCCTCCTGACCTAATTTAATCCCACTTACCTCCCAAAGACCCCTCTTCCAAATACCATCACATTGGGGTTAGGATTTCAATGAATAAGTGGGGGGAGAGGGGTTGGCACTTAGAGCACTAAGTGTTTGAAAAAACTGATTAAGGGGTGAGGAGGAATTCAAGCATCTCTCTGCTTTAGCATTAATCTCTTAGCTGATTCATATGTAACCCAGTGTGCATAACTTTCATTATTTCTAGTTATTGGAAACTGATGGGCCCAATATAGCATTGATGCATAAGTGCACCGAAATGTAATGTGAACTTAACCAGATAACCCACAATAATCTAAGCTGGTGCTGATGAGGCTAAATTAACACCAGTTTACAATTTAAATTTAAGAATAACAGCAATTGAAATTTACAACCATGGGGTTATAACATGGGAGATGAACCCGTAGCTCAGGGTTGTCCAGAGAATTGCAGAACTCCAGCTGTCTTGGTTTACCAGTGGTTGTCAGGAAGATCCAACGCTGTCAGAACTTGAGTGGCAGCCAAAATTCCTGAAATGATACCTCATTTTCAACTCTAAGTAATTTACTAATTTTAGATTATAGATACCAAATTTTGGCATTGGTATTCTAAATACCAGTTCTTGACCCACACTGACTCTGTCAGGAATAAGTAGCCCATTTGTAGGCGGAAGTCTATGATAATTGCATGTCAGTCACCAAGAGAGTGGGAGTGGGAGGGGCCCAGTGGACCTAGAGCTTGTTATCGTGAACATCACCCTTTATCAGGGACCGACTTTTCCATAGCTGTCCTAGCTTCTGGCACAATCATTGGCAACAATAAGTTCCCAATAACTTTCTACGGATCAATATGTAGTAATAGACACATGTTGAAATTATGGCTAAATTATAGTTTAAATAGTTAAATTGTATAGTTAGTTAAACCCCAGTTCATTATAGCTAACTAGTACATATACAGTTGCAAAAACTATAATAAAATACTGCAGCTGTAGCATGCTCTATAGAAATACCTTGACCTAAATTTTTTAACAGCCTTCCTGCCAGTAAACTTAGCAGAGGTTTCGTTGTAACTCACACCTTCCTGCATACCCCATTCGAAGCTCTGAAAATAACAGCATCTCTTTTTGGAACAGGTAAATGTCTAGATTGCCTTTGGTAGGCAGGCTCTGACCTACATACTTCGAATACAGGCACAGCCCTTACTCGCGGTGCGGTGGGTGAGGCTTTGTCCTGCTCTCCCTCCTCCTCCCCAGCCCCGCAGACACAACACAGGAGAGGGGCTGCCTCCTTTCGAAGCCCTCCACCATTTCCAGGGGCTCTCTCCACTGCCCCACTCTAAGTGCAAGTAGGTGTCTCCATGAAAGAAAGAAACATGTAGTAAAGGGGAGAAAGAACATCCAAGCCGGTCACCTGGCAGAGACACCCTGCGGGCAAGCCTCAGAGCCCACCTGACTGTGGTTCCCCATTAACCAGCGCTAAAAATGCAGGGGAAATGATTCACTTTCTGACCACCCCTTCCCCGGTCCACTGGAGTGTCTGTCTCTGCTCCCAAGTCACACAGCTCCCGTTTTCGTGCTTGGCCTCGATCTCCATCCCAGCATCTGCCTGGGCTCGTTCTTCCTCTCTGGACTGGTACTGCTGCCTCAGCCTAGAGTTTGACAAGTCTTGGGGACTGGTTCCCTGTCCTGCTCTCTGGAAGAGAGGTGTGACTTCCACACTGGCTGCATTTGGGTCAGAAAGCCTGTTGTCCGGGCTGGTTTGGCTCTGTAGTGTTTTTTGGTTTGTTACAGATATAATAGCCTCTCATGCATCAACCACCATGTAGAGAATCATTTCTTTGGGAAAATACTTTGTCCCAAGCAGCTCTCAAACTATTAGAACACAACTCCATTTTAGGTGCTGATATTTAATTTTTGCTTTATGGAATTTTATAGTCATAAAGGGAAAATAAGATCCCTGCTAAGCTTTCACTTGCCATTTTTACATAATGGGGTTTTCTGACTCTTGGGCGGAAACTGGTAAACAACACAAATGCTCATCAGTGAGAAAGTGGATGAATACCATCCCATTAACATTACAGTCACACGAGAGTTTGGATGAATCTCAGCAATATAATGTTAAGTGAAAAAAAAATTCCAAAAGATTAGCTACAGCCTTGTATCTTGAATATAAAGTATTAAATAATTAAAAATACTTTATAATCTTTATAAGGACAATAAAATTATATACAAACAAAAGATAGAGAATAATGAACATGAATCAGGATGGAGATTGCTTCAGGTGGGCATGGCTGGGTGATTGCATGGGGCCTGAGCTAGGATTAGATGTGGCTGTTGTTAAATAACCCAGTTCTTGTCCGGGGCAGTAAGCTCATAGGTGCTTATTCTGTTAATGGAAACAAAAGTCTGTGTACTAGGTTTAAGAAAAAGAAAAAATATATATTAAATACATCCTCTTTTCAGTTACATTTGTCAGGTTGGAATAAGAATGAATGACAAGGGGCGCCTGAGTGGCTCAGTCGTTAAGCGTCTACCTTCGGCTCAGGTCATGATCCCAGGGTCTTGGGATCGAGCCCCGCATCGGGCTCCCTGCTCAGGAGGAAGCCTGCTTCTCCCTCTCCCACTCCCCCTGCTTGTGTTCCCTCTCTCGCTGTATCTCTCTGTCAAAGAAATGAATAAAATCTTTAAAAAAAAAAAAAAACTAACCCTGTTTAAAAAAAAAAAAGAATGAATGACAAAATCAGCTTTCTTAATAAATAGCTATAATGGGAGTATCTTTGACTCTGAGACCAATCTGAGTGTGCGCAGGAGGTCAGCAGAGGCACGGCAGGCCTTAGCTGGTGAGGTTGCTCTGCGGACCGCTCAGCTTCGGTCTGTCGGTCTTTGCTGGTCTTGCAGCCGTAAACTGCTTTGGAAGTCAACTGAGATGAATTTACAGTCCTATTAATAAAGTGCTGGCATCTGAATGTTGAGGTGGGAAGGGCACCAGACGTAAATCCAGGTTGTGTCCTGGTTCTGTTTTTCTCTCCTAGGGCACCTGACCAGGTTGCCCTTCTTTGCAGTTACAGTTTTCTCATCTGCGAAGTCGCTAATATTGTCCTATTTTATTGGGCTTATCGCAACTCATGAAATAATAGGTGTGAAATTGCAAACAGTAAAGCAGCTTCAGTGAGGTTATTATTGCTGCAAGTGGATATTTCTGTTTACTTCATGTTTTGGATGCATAAAATATCCATTCTGAGTATCATGTATAAATAATATTTTGTAAATGGTAATTTTACTCTGTAGTAGGCTGAATAAGGAACACCTAAAAATATTAGACCCTAAATCTCTGGACCTGTAATTTTACCTTATTTGCAAAATAGGTTTTTACAGATGGGATTAAGTTAAGGATCTTGAAATAGGGAGATTATCCTGGATTATCCAGATGGACCCTAAATGCAGTCATCAGCATCTTTGTAAGAGAGGAGGTTTGGTACAGAAGAGAAGTCAGTGTAGGGGCGGAGGCAGAAATTGGAGTGATTCAGCCACAAACCAAGGGAACCCCCTTAGCCCCCAGAAGCTGGGAGAAGCAAGAAATGGACTCTACCCTAAAACCTGGAAGGGAGGGTAACCCCGTAGATGCCTTGATTTCAGCCCAGTGAAAATGATTTCCAATTGCTGACTCCAGAACTTAAAGAGAATTAAAGTTCTGATGTTTTAAATCAGCAAGGTTGTGATTATTTGTTACAGCACTGACAGGAAACGAATACATTCGCTTTCACATGTTCTTGAAGGAAATGTAATTTTCTAAAACATGCTCAAGGATGCAAAGTTTCATAGTGTTGCAAGCCAGTTCCGTAGCTTTGTCATTTTTAATTTTAATATAAAAATGAATATTTAAAATGCTACATTTTTGAAGGCAGAAGTTATAGTTTTGCATCTTTGTGTCTCCTGGTAATTAGCACATTGCTTTGCACACAGGTGATGCTCAGTAGATAGGAACACCACTTTCATTCGAGAAGAAAACGGTGATCAGTTTGGGCCTGTGGTGTCATATGTGACACAGACATGTGTATGTGTCTGTGTCCTAGAATTTTCATTGGCCTCAAGTTTGCAGCTGAAGTTAAGAGCATCAGTGGATTATTGTGTTCTGCCTGTTTCCAGAAATGATTCGAAGCCTCTTGCCATAAGAAACACCTAGGCTTTGAGACTGTTCAAGTGAGGACAGGAGAGCCGTGTGGGGGATGAGCTCAGAGGCATAGAACACTGAGCCAGACTCATGCAATCATGGTCATCTGCAGTGGCTCCTGATACGAGGTGCCCGCACCACTGAACTGGAAATTGCCCACAACCCCCTGCCCCTTCCAAATGCTACTTGAACAAATATACCTAGGTGCTCTGGATGAAGGTAACTGTGACCAGAATTTCCTCTCTACTGCCTGTGCTTTTTAGGTTGAAAAATCCAGTTAGAATGTGTTCTTTCAAGAAGCGTTTCTCACTCTTCGGTGTTGACATGGATCACCTGGGGTTCCTGTTGAATTATAGATTCTGACGCATCAGCTGGGGAGTGGAGCGCGCGCTGCCTTCTGCAGGTGATGCTGATGCTGCGAGTTCATGGACCACGTTTTGAGAAGCAGGGCTCCAGCATCTGGTGCCCCGGCCTCCAGGTCCCGCCCCATAGGTTCATTTTTCCGCATTTCGTGCCCCTGCTTCAGTCAGCCTCGCTGTGTGGCATCTGCTTGGCAACATCGCCTCCCTCTGGCCTCTGCAACCCCCACCCTCGGGCTCCTGACCAGCGCACATTCGCGCCCTTGACCGCGGCTCCCGCAGCGCGCGGCGGGGACTGACTGGCTGAGGCTGAGCCCCAGCAACATGGCCCAGCGAAAAGAAGAGAAAAGCCATTGAGATGAGAGTGCAATCGATGAGGGAGTCAGGGTTTAGGGAGACCGGAGAGAAACAGTAGGAGAGACGGGGGAGGGGAAAGAATGAATATTTTATTGGAGGAAAACATATTTTAAATGAGCTGCTCTTGGGCGCTTGGGTGGCTCAGATGGTTGGGCGTCTGCCTTCGGCTCAGGTCATGATCCCAGAGTCCTGGGATCGAGTCCCGCATCGGGCTCTCTGCTCCTTGGGAGCCTGCTTCTCCCTCTGCCTCTCTCTCTCTGCCTCTCATGAATAAATAAATAAAATCTTTAAAAAATAAATAAATAAATAAATGAGCTGCTCTTGGTGCAGAATTTGCCAGTGAAGAGCATTTTCTGGAGTAGTTTCAGATTTATTCTTTAGTTACCCTAAATTCTCTAACAGCCAACTGCTTGATTTGTTCACTTACCTGCTGTTTGTGGCCCTTTGGATCCAGGCCAAAGACTTAAAAAAAAAAAATCTATAAACCATCTAACTAAACTGAGGGCCTCTAAGAGACCGCCTGGTTAGATTGGGCCAGTCAGTCCCAGCCCTTGGTGACGTTAGAATCACTGGAGAGCTTTAAAAAATCCCACATACCTAGGCTGCAGCTCGGACCAGTTAAATCAGAATCACTGGGGTGGGTCCCAGTCCTTAGTGTGTTTTTTTTTTTTTTAAAGATTTTATTTATTTATTTGACAGAGACACATTGAGAGAGGAGCACAGGCAGGGGGAGTGGAAGGGGGAGAGGCAGGCTTCCCGCCGAGCGGGGAGCCCGATGCGGGGCTCGATCCCATGACCTGAGCCGAAGGCAGACGCTTAACGACTGAGCCACCCAGGCGCCCCCTTAGTGTGTTTTTTAACCTGTGTTTTTTTTTTAAACGCCTCCCAGATGATTCCCATGTGCAGCCAAATGCCACTAAACTAGACCTTTACCTTCTAGCGGGTGAATTGAATTCACTTTAAGTAGAACTCGAAGAACTGTCCTTTAATTTCAGTTGCTTCCCATCTGAACCCTTGCCCTGTTGAAAACTCTGCACAATATTTTGGAAACACCATCTCTTTTAATCCAGCAGTTGAGCCACTGATTAAATACTGAAGCAGCTTCTGAAGTCCCAGGCAGCTTTTCATTTTCTCAGTGTGTTGGCTCCCCCTGCTGGCCATTCTTAGTAACGGTTGCTGCTCTGCAGAATCTCACTGCTTGTTCTGGGCTCTGGAACACAACCAACCTGGAATCACAGCATCTTAGAGCTGCTTTTCTGATCCCATATGCAACCTGTATGCCATTGGCCATTGCCAAAAATGAATAGTGCAGACACTCTAACCCTTATCTAGTGGCATTGTAGGTGAAGCCTAGGGAATGGTGGAAGAGAGGAACTATATATGTGTGTGGTGTATATGCATACACAAGCATACAATATACATGTGTGTGTATATATATATACCACATACATGTATATATTTGCTTATCATGCTACCAGAAAAGATTCTGATGTCAGCCATTGATTGTGCTGGTTGTCTGCAAAATAATTAATATTGAGACATACTTTCGATAGAAAATGGGGAAAGAAAGCTTTCATCCAAATCTTCTCTGCCCTCCTTCATCTAATCATACCCTTTTCCTTATCAACTCACGTCTCCTTATCTATCCAGTAAATTATAATGATGGCCAAATATAAACAAAGGTAGATGCAAATGCAGGACCTCATCCTATCATGCAAACTTGTAGTATTATGTCAGAATTTTACCACAGATGACCCTTACCTCAGTGGAGGCAGAATTTGATCTTTATAATATCTGATTGCCAAATATGGTACAGTCCAACCTTTAGCTGCGATTAAACCTCATAGGGCTGCCATTTCAGTTTATACAGCTCTTGTACTTAGAATGCCCTTCTCTGTTGTACATTAATATCTTAACCCATTGGCCCTTGTTTTCCATCCGACTCCACACAGCGTCAGTCAGTCCCCCTGTGACATTGCTGTACTTCATCTGTTCGAGGTGATGTCCCACACCATTTCTTTTCAGAGGGTGGACCACCTCCTGGGACATGGGCCCACCACCCCCTTTCTGGGTACATCCTGTAGAAGACTATTTTCGTCCTTCTCCACAGGCAGCCCCTGGTACTGACACAGCAACCCAGATATGCTCTGACGGGTATGGTTCAGTGATGTAATCTGCATTAGTTGTTTATTACCACAGACCTAGCCACTTATTTTTTAAAGATTTTATCCGTTTATTTGAGAGAGAGAGCGAGCACGAGCAGGGGGAGCGGCAGAGGGAGAAGCAGGCTTCCCGCCAAGCAAGGAGCCCGATGCAGGGCTCGATCCCAGGACCCTGGCATCATGACTTGAGCCCAAAGCAGATGCTTAACCGACTGAGCCACCCAGGCGTCCCACAGACTTAGCAACTTAGCATACATGTATCATCTCACAGTGCCTGTGGGTCAGGTATCCAGGCATGGCTTAGCCGGTGCTCTGCTTCAGGTTCTCCCAGGGCTGCAGTCAAGGTGTTCAGCTGGCCTTCAATCTTTTATGAGGTTGGGCTGGGGAAGGATCCACTTCCAAATCATGCAGTTGTTGACAACATTCAGCTTCTTGCAAGCCATTAGACTGAGGGCCTTGAGTTTTGCTGGCTGTTGGCTGAAGCCACCTCCAGTTTCTTGTCTATGGCCTTCCCAGTATGACTGCTTGCTTCCTCAAAGCCAGCAAGGGACAGAGTCTCCCAGCAAGGTGAGAGTTGGCATTCTCTACAATATAATCACAGAAGTGACATCTTGTCACTTTTGCCATATTCTGTTGGTTAAAAGCAAGTCACTGGTTCCATGCACAGTCAAGGGGAGGAGGGTAAACACCAGCAGGCAGGGATTATGGGGCTCTCTTGAAGTCAGCCGACCCCAGTCCCCTTTCATTTCCACTGGGTGGTCTCCTAGAATTTGTACTCATCTGAAAACCACGAGTCCTTGGCTCCACAGATTGTTGCCTGCCAGATCTTTCCATCTCAAACAATTAATAGAACCCAAGTCCTAGGCTTCATGTTTATTGCTATTAGGTTTCTCTGTGTTAGCGTCAGTGAGTTGTTCCTACCCGATTAAATATTCTTTAAGTCTGGTTGGGCCATTAGAATATTACACAACTTTTCTATTGTGTCATCTGAGAATGTAAGACATTTTTCTATGATGTTCTTTAAGTCACTGATGAAAATGGTGAAGAAGTTGGTACCTAGTAACTAGTGCGTGGTGTGTGTGTGTGTGTGTGTGTGTGTCTGGAAGGGGGAGGAGAATGAAAAAATCCTTGCTCCTCATACCCAAAACTTCTTCTGGAGTCTGGTCAGTTGGCTGTGAATCATTTAACAGCATCTGAGCCCCACGGCTGCCCTTTCTGATCCTCCTGGGAGCAAGATCGTGCCGCTCTTAAGAGCACAGTCTTTCTAGTCAAACCAAGCTGGTTTTGAATTCCAGCACCACCCACTTGAGAACTGTTTTTCTAGATAGAGCGCACACAGGGAGGAGAAGAGTTAGGAAGTCCTGCTTTTCTGTGGCTCATCTTTGAACTCTATAGCACCTGTTCCAGAGTGCAATGTGTGACAGCCAAGCCTAGTTCTGCCGAGCTTCTTCACAGGCTGCATTTAGGACTTCTCCCTGAGGAATCATAAAGAATCCTCCAGAACCCAAAGTAGTACAGTGGTGAAGCAATTAGAATTTTAAAGATGTATGTTGTATGTGTGGACTTTCAGAGTTTTGGTGTAAAGATCATCAGAGTTATCTGGTTGTTCTCCATTTCCTTGCATTCGTTGCTAAGTCAGTTTGAAATCAGCCAGCACTGCCCCAGAATGCCCACCTCATAAACCCGAAAAACCTAAAGTGGGAACCCAGCACGTTGCACATCACTGCTTTAGTACATACCCGTGTGAGCCAGTTTTATCTGCATTTGATAGGCCCGAGTTTCTCTGCGCCAGAGTCTCTGTGAGAGACTCCTCTGACCCTTTGACCCAGGAAAACTATTAGCAGCCCTTGTTCTGTTTAAACTGTGGGCATTCTTCAGGAAAAGCCTACGGACTCATTTTTAGCAGCCCTGGGACCTGACGGGGAAATGTGAGAACTCGTGCAACTGTTAGTAATTTGAAAAGGTAAGTAAATATTTCTGACAAGCGCTAGTTCTTGAGCTCTGAGCTTTAGAAGTTTAGAATCTGCTCTTCGTCTGTCTGTGGTAAAGTAGATGTTTCAGCAGAGAGACCCTCTTTTTCTGAGTGTCATCCTCTGCTCATCAGAGGCTGACACGGTAGGTGGGATCATTACCTGTCAGTGCGGAGGTAAGCCCAGAAGAGTAAGTCTGGGGTCCTTGAATCCTAGTTCATCAGGGTCAGGCAATGTAAACCTCTACTGAGAAGGTGAGATCATCCCTTGTTTTTCTTAACAGATGCTAAAAGTCCAGGAAGTCACAGACACCCTTCTGGGAACTGTGTATGCATGAGTATAGGGAAGTGAGACCATTTTGTAGCTTGTGTCTTGGCATTTGCTTTCTATTACCATAAATATGCTAAAGAGTTCCAGATGTTTTTCTGGACTTTAATCCCTCTCCTGAGATCTGTATCGGTATTTCCAGCTGCTCTTTACACCCCACCCCCCCATCTTGATCTGCAGGCTTTTCTCCTGTTCAGTAGATCTAGGATTAAACTCATTGCCCTCAGCCCCCAAATTTGCTTTATCACCTACGTTCGTGATTTTTAGCTAATAACTTCTTATTGCCTATAAAATGGCTCTTAAATGGTAAGAAATACATTTTGTTTTTTTAAAGATTTTATTTATTTGAGAGAGAGAGCACAAGCAGGGGGAGGGGCAGAGGGAGAAGCAGACTCCCTGCTGAGCAAGGAGCCCGATGCAAGACTCCATCCCAGGACCCTGAGATCATGACCTGAGCCGAAGGCAGACGCTTAACGACTGAGCCACCCAGGCGCCCCAAGAAATACATCATGACTCATAAAGCACTCATATACATATACTCACACAGATGTAATGTGAATATAAGTTTCATGAAACAATATGTATCTTTAACATGTATATTACCTTCTGATATTACCTGTTCTACTCATCTTTAGAAAAATGCTGATATGAGCACTCTATGTGAAATTTACAATCTCCCAGGGGGTCATGTGACCTGTAGTCTGAGAAAACCTGAGAGAGATAAAATGCAGTCCCCATTTATTCGTTCCCTGGCCCTAGCCTCCCCTTCCATAACCCAGCCAACAATCCAGTGACACTAAACTTCACGCTGTAACCCAGACACGGCATTCACTCATTCAGTCAACATGTACTGAGTGCATATTTGGTGTCAGGTTTATTTGGTGTAGGCACTAGGGATCTAAAGATATGAACACCACAGTCTCCACTCGGAGGTCTACGGTGCAGTGCAGAGACAGACCAGTAATCTAACAATTGTAAGGCCATGCGTCAGTCCTGTAGGAATCCTGTACAAAGCCCTCAGAGATTATGAGGATCACAGCGTGTAACTTGGACCAGAAAGTCTTTCAGGAGTTGAAGCTAGAAAAAAAGTAGGAGTTAACCTGGCCAGTCGTGGGCAGGGCATTCCAGAAGAGGAAACCACTGTGAGAAGGTATGGGGGCATGAGCAGCAGGAGAATTTGGAGAACTGAAAGTATTTTGATATAGCCCTTCCTTATAACCAGTGTTCTCTGCTGTCGCTACCCACCCCCACCCCCACCCCCACGCCCCTTTTCTGTACTTGGCCAGCTATTACTCAGTGTTCCCTCTGCCATGCAGCTGTTCTCCCCGGCCCCAGGGAACCTCAGGCACACCCCCAGCTTGGGCTCTCAGCTCCTTCTCCCCACACTTCTGAGGAAGCACTTGTGTTGAAGGCAGCCCATCGCTGCCCCCCCATCTGCCTCAGAGTGGGAGCACCTCCAGGCAGCTCATCCTTCCATCTTCTGTGATGAACACAATAAATGTTAGCCCAGTGAAGATGTGGCCCAATAAAGGAACAGAGACGTACCAGCCACGGGCACAGGTGTCAGGTGAAGCTTCTTGAGTGACCTTGTAGAAGACGTTTTAACGTATCATAGCATGTCTGTCACTTTAAGACTGAAAGCCTCCTCAGATGTTACCAACCTGCCTATTTACAGACGCAGGACCACCTTCGAAAGGTGAAAGGTCGGTGGTGCTGTTTTCTTCTGCCCTGTTTTATTTGCAAAAGATTAGTTTTTACTTTTAGGGAATACCTCTTTTTCTAACCTATACATGTCCTGGTTGTGGAGTGTCTTAGTCAATTAATAGAAATGAAAATCTGTTAGAGACAACTTACACCCAGCTTTCTGCTGGGCACACATAGCCTGTCATCTCTAACCACGCATTTAACCCAGATTGCCTTCCCAAAAAGGCCTTCACAGGAACAAAGGCTGATTTTTAATACTTCTTTTCCTTTGCCCACTTTCTACCCACATTGTATTTCTTGTGCAAATGGCCCAGGAGTTGTAGGCAGGACAATCTGAGGTGTGGAGTCTCATCAGTCGGCGTTACAATAACTCAGAACAGGACTTACGCATTTTCTATGCATTCTACTTACGCATTTCTTTGCATTTTGCTAACACAAACATTGTAGAGACGTGTATACCCTCAGGGTCACAGCCGTACCTTTACTAGGAGTGAGAGAACAAGGTTCAAGTTCCGGCTGGACTTTCTGTGGTTTATAAAACCTTCAGAGGGTCTGTGTCATATGTGATGGATTGACTGTGATCAGGTCGTGATTTTGAGCCGAAAGTTTCTCCCTTTAGTTGCTCAAGTCCTTCCCATCCTTCATGCAGATTTTAGTGGAAGCTCAAAGGGGAGCATTCCTCCAATGAGCTATGTGCGCTGCTCACGAGCCTGGTTGTCTCCCTGCCTTAAAATAATCATCGGAATTAGTGAAAAGAAGGGGGAAATGCCTTTTGCAGACACCGCAGTAACTCGTGCCAGACAGTGTCTCCGTCTCCTTTCCTGTCTTACAACCCCCTTCCCCAGCCCTCTCCCTGTCTGCCCACCTCCCACCCAGCCCATCCATAGGGTTGCCTTCCTTGTGTAGATGTGCCTATTACTGTTACTGTTGATTGTGTTTGCAAAATTAATCGGTGACACTTGAAAAGAATTGTATTATCTCATCCCAGAACCCAGTGGGGAACCTCATACATGTAGTTAATCCCGACTCACCAGAGTAGGAAGCCATGAGGGAGACACTCACTGCGTGTTTGCCCCTCTGATATGAGGGCCCCGTCCCCCTAGTAAATAAACGCACAAATCATCAAAGCTCTGCATTTCCTTATTGGACAGCATTGCCTACTAATGCTCGGATAAAGTGAATTTGCTTAATTTCCTCCCGTGATACCTGCCATTCCTCCTCTTTTCCCAGCTTCTGGCTTTATCTCTTGCCCTTTCTCACCTGTTGCACTGTGCGTGTCGGTCCATCACAGTTTGAGTTATGCACGGCATGGGGCACCAGACTCTCCCATGTGGCCAGTGCCACCCTGACCTGAGCCTGTTTTCTAGGGGCATTTTGAATAATATCTAATACATAGTGCTTACTCCTGCCAGGTAGTTTTCACCACAAGGGAGAGGGGGGTGCTGTTATCACCCCCAGTTTACAAAGGAGGGAATTGAAAGCTCAGTTCAATGAGGAACCTCAGTGAGGTTATTTCTTGCCCATGGTCACATGACTAGTAAGTAGGGGAGCAAGGATTTGAACCCACGGGGTCTGTTTCCAGGGTCTGGGCTCTTAACTCTCCAGCTCCACTGTTCTCGACTGGTGAGTTACCATGACCACAGACTGTAACAGCAACCTGTGGTGGACCTGGGTGTTCGCATGGGGCGAACCCAGTTCTATATGAGCTGCAATTGCCCCTTAATTCCTTCAACCAGATCAAACATCGTGGTGGTAAAAAAAGAAATGGGGAAAGAAGGTGAAAATGTGGATGAAGAAAGGAAAGAGTGTAGAGGGAGGACAATATGGGGGGGGGATGGGGAAATTCTAAGCCACATAAAGATGTTATCTGAAATGAGTGGTGTGGGTCATCGAGAATGAGCATCCCAAGCTGCTTGTCCTGCTTCTTTGAAACATCGTGATGCTCAGACAGAGGATGCGGGGGACGAAATGACAGAATGCATAGAACTGCTAAATGATGAGACATCTGATGCTGGAGTAAAGGACAAAAGCTCATGCAAGAATCATGAGGGACACACACATGCTTGATTCAGTTCCATGGAAATGACAGCTTATCGCTGGCATCCTAAGCCTACTTATTAAGTTTGGAGTTGACAAAATGCAGCAGATTTCACTGCCTGCATTCAGCTGCATGTGTTAAAACTCAGACATTCATCTTGGGTGGCTCTTTAGCTTTTAGTTTGGGGTTTGTTTTTGCTGAAATAAAATCCCTGGCACACGATCATGGAAAAAAAAATCCAGAGTTTCATCATATGCAGTGTACTGTTTTCTACACTGGAGAATTTTGAGTGCTTTGGAAATAATAAGTCTGTTTCCACAATTTCCTGCTCTCCACTAGGTTCTTGGAACGCCAAATGAGGACACGTGGCCTGGAGTTCATTCTTTACCACATTTTAAGCCAGGTATGTTTCATTAATTACAAATGACTAAGTGCTTCCTATATACAGAGTGAATATATACATTTTCCCCCTCAGGCTTCTGTATTATACCTTGAAAAATTCTGGTTACTTGCTCTTGTATATTCTACCTATTAGCGGAGTTGTCCTTTGTTTTTACAATGTATTTGTCTGTAAAGATAGAATTAATGACATTCCTTATGAGAGGTTTTCACCATATGTATCTCATTTGAGTTGACTGGCTAATAACGTAACCTTAGTATCATCATCGGTTAGACTGGCATCCATGTCTATAAAACAAAATTTAAATTAGGATACTATGGTCTATCTGTGTGACTTCTTTGAAACAATACTAGGAAAAGTATTACATTGTAAAAATGAAAACTTTACATTTTGATTTTTTTTAAAGCTAGTGATATATATAGTCCATTAGTTTGAGTTTAAACATATAAAATGTCCTGCATGTCTGTCGTACAGCATGCCATCTTTTTTAATGTAAAATATTAAAACCTCTAAACTGGGAAATCTGAGAGAAAATGCAGACTTTTTAAAATAAGTTGTCACTTTTTCCTTCGCCAGTAGATGGCAATCAAGAAACTTTCAGTTTTAATAATTACACTTAGAAAAAGGATCTTAAATGTGGTAATTTAATTTTTATAGGAGAGATGAAAGGTTTGGAATTGGAAATTTAATAAAAATCAATGGAATGAATTATTGTAAAATAAATCTCTCGTGGTTGTTTTTTTTTTACTCTGTTACAAAACATGGATTATAAAGTGTGGACCCACCATAAAATTACTGAAAGGGATTTTATGGAAGATCTAATAGCCCATTATTTTATGAGGGAAAAGAGCTATGAATAATTTCTGTTATGGGAGCCAAGTTTATTCTCTTGTTCCTCTTCCCCTCTTTTGGGGCACCATCAGGAATAAATTACCAATCCCAAAGAATGACTGAGTTGGGAAACTATTTTTATTCTCAGTATTTTTCTTCTGAGAGTGAGAATTCTTTTGTCCTCTTGGCTTGCCCCAAGGACTCTTTGTACTTTTACTGAAATTTTTAAGTAACTTCTATGTTCTGAAAGACTATAGAAACTTAACAAATTAAGATGGATTTTTTTTCTTTTTTTTAACCAAGCAAGAAGCGCCCTCTAATTGCTCCAGCTTTTCCTAATGGAGTCTGGGAACACAGCTCTTTGTAGATGTTCCAAATGTGGGCTGCGAAAGGTTAGCTTCCCCATGTTAGTATCTAAAATCTTCAGTCCTAGGAAAACAAAATAGAGGAGACTACGAGAAGATTTTGAATAAATAAAGTTAGATGCAGAGAGGAGTAATTAAGATAGTCGTTTGGCCTCCCAAGGTTCTGTGCCAGAAAAGATGGAGTCATATGTTTATTCTGGTGTGAACAGAATTAATCTCCATCAACAATATACAAAAGCATTTATTAAATGTGTTCTGCAAAGTCCTCTGATGTAGTGCAAGTCAAGCTAATAGATGGGGAACTTCATGAGATCAGGGACTGTGCATAGTTCATATTTTGGTGTTCAATAAATATTTGTTGCTCTGAACTAAAACAGATATTATTTATGTGACTTTTCCGGGATAGACATATATAAATTAGGCCATGTATGTGTAAGTTACTTACTATTATGTATAAGTACCAGTACAGACACTTAATACATAGAAGGTAACAGGGGACCAGAAGAATGATGTGTTTAGATGGTGAACGGCGTGGGTGCTGACAAACAAGAAAGATATTCCAGACAAAGCTTGGGGCTTGTAGGTAAGAGTAGACATGATAAATGTTTTTTGAGTTAGCTTGAGAGGTGCCAAGGGGAGACAAGGTAATAGACTGAGGCAAAGGAAGCAAATCTGAGTCCTTTCATGCAGCACTTAATCAGATCATCAGGGGAGTCCTCACCTCGGACCTCCTGAACCTCATCCTCCAGGGGGAGAAGATACTCATTCCCAAATGAGAAAAACAGCAGTGCTAGGGTCTGCCTGTCCCACTCCCACTCTGCACCTCCTTATTCTACCCCCAAAGGGTGCCTTAGAAAGTCTGAGGGAAAGTAAGAGAATCTGAACCTTAAGGACATACTTTGTTTTGTTTTGTTTAATAGAGTTCCTTTTTTAGAGCAGTTTTAGCCTCATAGCAAAACTGAGCAGAAGGTACAGAGATTTCTCCTATACTCCTGCCCCAACACATGCACAGCCTCCCCGTTATCAACATCTCCCACTGCAGTGATACATCTGTCACAGTTTCATGAACCTAAATTGATGCAGCATCATCATCCATAGTTCATCGTATACGTGAGGGTTCGCTCTTGGTGGTGTATGTTCTTTGGGTTTGGACAAATGCGTAATGGCATGTATGCACCATTATAGTGTCCTACAGAGTAGTTTCACTGCCCTAAAAGATCTCCTGTGCTCTGCCTGTCATTCTTCTCTCCCCCACCCAACCCCTGGCAACTCCCCCTTTTTTTTTATTGTCTCCATGGTTTTGCCTTTTCCAGAATGTCATAAAGTTGGAACCTACAGCGTGTTGCCTTTTCAGATTGACTTCTTTCACTTAGTAATATGGACTTAAGTTGCCTTCATGTTTCCTCATGGCTTGATAGCTGCTTTCTTCTTAATGCTAAATATTTCACTATTACGGTATATTACAGTTTATCCATTCACCTCCTGAGGGACATCTTGATTGTTTTAAGTTTTGGCAGCTATGAATAAAGTTGCTATAAACACTTGTGGGCAGGTTTTTGTGTGGACCTCAGCTTCCAACTCCTTTGGGCAAGTACCAAGGAGTATGATTGCTAGATCATACGTACTTTGCTTAATTTTTTAATAGCTAATAAATTTAAGCAATTCAAGATATCAAACAATATGAAAAAGGAGCATGGTGCAAAACTTCCCCAAACCTGTCTGCCATCTTCCCACTTCCTCAGAACCACTGCCCCCCCACCCCCCCATTTTATTAGTTTCTTATGTTTCTTTCCTTTATGTAATTGTGGGAAATTATGAATATATATACTTTATATTTCCAGTATTAAACACAATTCTGGATCTTGCTTGTCTCATTAATGCATCCTGTGGGTCTTCTCATATCACTCTGTAGAGGAGGCCAGTGGGGCTTATAGCTGCATTGTTTTCCATTGTATGGATTTAAGCTATTCCCTCCTTATGGGCATTTGGGTTGTTTCCAGACTTTTGCTATTATAAATATCCTAACCCTGTACACATATATACATGTCACATGTATGCAGGTATATGTGATGGATAAATTACCAGAAGTAGGATTAAAGAATCAACAAATATATACAATTATAACTTTGAACACTCTGTCAGATTGTCCAAAGGGATGGCGCCCATTGGCTGTGTTACCAGCAAACACATGAGAATGTTGCTTCTCCACTCCACAGGCTACAGCCAAACTTTCAGACTTTGCCAATCTGTTAGGTGACAAAAGGAATCTCAACACAGTTTTTAATTTCATGCTCCTTTTTATGATGAGGTTGAGCATCTTTTTGTGTTTCAAGATCACTTTCATTTCCTTTTCTGGGAACAGTTAATATCTTTTGCCAGTTTATAGTTGAGTTATGTGTCATTTTCTTATCAATTTCTACAGTTCTTTATACGTTGAAGAAAGCAATTTTGAAAATAATCCTCACTCTCATATCTTACTTTTGTTGCTTAACTGAATAAATTTTGCCCTAAGAAAAAAAAAGCTATGGTGCTTGAGAACAATACAGTTTATATTTTTTAAAAGATCAGTTGTTATTAGAGATCTATGTATAAATCTACATATATGTACCTTTGAAGGGAAAACTGTTTTCAAATGGATTATCTTATAGCTATGATCTAGGTAATGAATAAAGCTAAAAAGCTAAGTCTCTTGGTTTTAACATACTGTAATCTAATTACCTACAAGGTCTTTTTAGTTGTTTTTTTAAATTAACTTATCCTTATAGTTAATTTCTATAGAATAAGTCCAGTGTATTTATTAATTCAACAATATTTATTGAGCACCATTTGTGTGGATAGGAAGTGGGGATGTTGCTGTGAACAAAACACACAAGATCCCTGATAGGTAGGAGAGACCTATAATACATAAAATATATATAGTATATTAGGTGGTGATGAGTACTCTGGAGGAAAACAGAGCAAGAAATGTGATCAGGAAATGCCAGGGAAGGGGGCACTTCACAGTTTTAAATTGTAAATGTAATCAAGGAAGATCTCACTGAAAAGATGACATTTGATTCAAGGACATGAGAGAGAGAGAGAGAGAGAGCGAGCCGTGAAGTTATTTGCAGAATTTCCAGAGAGAACCGCAAATACAAAGGCCCTACAGTGGGAAGAGGAGGGTTTAAAATCAGGTCAGAGGTGACAGGCACTGTGCCAGCAGGAGTCCTTCATCTTTTACTCTGAACCAGACAGAAAGTACTGGAAGATTTTGAACAAGGTGGCACACGATCTGGGTTGCATTTTACTAAGATTACTCTGTCTCTTGTGCTGAGAATGGGGGGCCCAGGCCCAGGCAGAGAGACCCGCTCAGAGACTGGGACAGGAGTCCAGGAGAGAGATGATGAAATGAGTCATGAATAAAATGACTTTACCTTCTCAACTTCTCTGTTTTAACAGAGAACTTAACCTGACTTTCCCTTGGAAAGTAGAGCAAAACTAGAGAAACATTTTTAAAACGATTGCCAAAAAATTAAAAGAACTAGATAACAACTGGGTCTTAGTCTTTACTATTTAGTCTGTATCCTCTTTTGCTCTTACATTTATGCTGACACCAGATTTCTTAACCTCATTCCTTAACCTTCTGTGGGAATTCGCTTACTCCCATAACGACCAGGCAGCTGAGACAGGCCGCCGCCGCGTAAAATAAATATATGTAACACACACATACACATACATGTGTGTGTGTCACATAGAATAAGGAGTCTAACTGTGGGAGGTGCTGCTTTTGCATCATTTTCTTCTGTTTGAATTTCTCTTTAAGGTAATGGGAAGTGGGTCTGGTTTTTTGAACCTGATTGCTTTCCCGTTCCTTTTCCTTCACCCTTGGGGTTTTGTGGTATATGGCCTCCCCCCACCCCGGTTTCTCTTTCTTCCACCTCCTCCTGCCTCTCCCCCCAACCCCTCTCTTATATCAGAGCATCTCCTTTTATCACCAGGCTCAGGACGCTTGCTGTGGGCCAGCCTCAGAGGTGAGAGGTTATTCTTAGCGCTTCAGTAATTCTGTCACCTCTGATCAGATTCATCACAGGACAAGCCCTGTTCCCTAACAAAAAGTAAAAGTCCACTGTAAAATTAAAACAATTTTCCTTTCACTTGTTTCATAGTTACTCAGTAACAGGACACTTCTGCGTAATGCTCGGTGCCTCAGTTTCCCTCTGAGATAGTAAGAGCCTTCTGCATGTGAATCCCAGCATCACTTTCTCCTGCCTGCTTCGCCCACAGCTACTTTACATCGACAGAGGCAACACGGCTTCTGTGTCCCCAGTGAAGTGATACTTGAAATTCTTTGTTATATAAGACAGACTTAGCATTAATATTTTCTAAAAAACACATCTTGCATACACATTTGATATGTTGTTTGGGCTTTGCAGAATTGTGGTCATTCCTAAATCAGGATAGAACATAGGTAGACATTGGAGGCTCTCCAGGCTGGTAGAATCGGGGCAGGTGACTGAGGATGCCAAGAAGACTGAAATTTCCTCCCGTCGAGGAAAACCCTTGGGGCTGGGAGCGGAAACACTGTTTTGGTTGTGCTGTAACTAAGCAAATTGAACATTAAAGCAGGAAGAAGCTTCAGGGGGTACCTAGTCCTGCTCTCTCCTTTGTCAGGTTAGGAACCCGAGGGCAGAGATGTTAAGGGGTTTCTCCAAAGTTAGTGTCAGAGGTGGGTTTCCATTCAGTGCTCTTTTTTTCCAGCATACATCATGAAAGATCATGCTGTTGGACCTGAGCATGATTACTGTATCGCGATTTCTCACTGACCTTTTTCCAGTGAGCATTTTATTGACTGTTAGTCTATAAAGAAAATAACAGAAAACTAGAGAGGATCTGATCTCTGTATCTAGTGAACTACATAGAACCACAAATATCACTTTGTATTAAGTAGTTTGGCCTCAGGGTGCCTAGGTGGCTCAGTTGGTTAAGCATCAGACTCTTGATTTCCGCTCAGGTGGTGATCTCAGGGTCTTGATCTTAGGGTCGTGAGATCATGTCCCATGTCGGGCTTCATGCTGGGTATGGAGCCTGCTTAAGATTCTCTCTCTGCCTCTGCCCCTCCCCACTCTATACTCTCTCCCTCTCATAAATAAATAAACAAATAAATGTAGTTTGTCCTCAAGATAACATGTAGACTCCATGTATGATACTTTTATTCACCTCTTAAGTACTTCCAACAAAAAGGGGGCATTCAACAGCATTCCTTTAATGGTAGATTATCATTCAGGAGTTTAAAAAAGAAAGGCACTTTCAGGAAGAAAAAAATGTTGCTAGACCAGAAGCAATTAAAAGTAATAAAATTTAGTCTAAAATAAATCTGGGTTCCCAAATCAAGCAAGAGAACAGAGCATTTCTAAAGTGATTATAGTATTCCTAAGAGAAAGTTATCTAATACAAGAGGCTGTTTGATTAAGGAAGATTTGATGAAAATAGAATGTTTTTCAACGAACGAAGTGAAATAAAAGTTTTCCATTGGAGGCAAATTGTAGAATGGTAGTATTTTAAACATTTTATGCCCAAAACTAAGCCCACAGACACATTGACCTTGAAGACAACATTTAAATATGGACTTAGTTCCAAACAGAGAAAGACAAATACCATATGATTTCACTTAAATGTGGAGCCTGACCAGACAGGCAGTAGGCAGGGGACGGGTTAAATGGGTGATGGGTGTTGTATGGAAGTGATAGATCACTAAATTCTACACCCGAAACTAATATTACACTGTATGTTAACTAACTGGAATTTAAGTAAACACTTGAAAAAATAAATAAAAAGCAGAAGCAGACCCATAAATACAGAGAGCAGACTGATGGTTGCCAGAGGGATGGTGCAGGGTGGTGGGCAAAATGGGAGAAGGGGAGAGGGAGATACAGGCTTCTAGTTATGGAATGAGTAAGTCAGGGGGATCAAAGGTACAATAGGGACTATAGTCAATTGTATTGTAGTAGAATTGTTTGGGGACAGATGGTCACCACGCTTGTGGTGAGCATACCATTAATGTATAGAGATGTTGAATTTTGTTGTCCACCTGAAACTAAGATAACATTGTGCATCAACTATATTTAAATAATTTTTTTTGTTTTGTTTTTTTAAAAGATTTTATTTATTTGACAGAGAGAGACACACCGAGAGAGGGAACACAAGCAGGGGGAGTGAGAGAGGGAGAAATAGACTCCCAGCTGAGCAGGGAGCCTGAGTCGGTGCTCGATCCCAGGACCCTGGGATCATGACCTGAGCCGAAGGCAGACACTTAATGACTGAGCCACCCAGGCACCCCTAATTATACTTTAATAATTTTTTTAAAGAAAGGAAAAAAGAGTATGTGCAGAACACCAGAATAATAAAAAAGAAATTTAAGTTTAAAAATATAAAATAAAATATAGATAGATAAATATGGACTTACTTGTACTAAGGTTTTGTAATGAGGTGAAGAACTTCTCCTCAAATGCTGCCTGTTCCACAGGTCTGCCTGAGGCCCAGAACCTAGATCCAGACTTAATTCCGGAAGGAAGGTGTAAATTATTTCAGAAATAGGATGCTATGGTGATAACACCTTACATTTTATGTTATATTTTATTATTTACAAAGCACTTTAACATATTACCTCAATTGGTATTTAGAATAACCCTGAGTTGTTATAACTTTGTCGCTCTAAAACTGTTGTCCCATTTTACAGACAAGAAAGGCGCTCTCTCAAGGATGTAGCAGAGCCAAAACTCAATCCCAGGTCTCACAGTCCCTAGCCTGGTATTCTCACCCATGCCTGTGCCTGCCTTCAGATGGGTTTCCCTAACTGCAAACATAGGGGCAGGAGGGAGAATTGTCAGGCTCTCCTCAGCTCTGCCTTGCAGCATCTTGGAAAAGATCTATACCTTCTTGCAGATACTAGTACCCCCTCCACCCCTTTAACCCCGTGCTTCCAATAAATTATGAGCTCCAAAATGCCCCCTGTAGATGTTTACCTTCAGATGTGTGGTCCTTAGTACATATTATGGGAATTACCCAGTTTCATGATTTGCAGCCCTAAGGAAGGTTGGACCCTTAGCCTTGATTCACACTCTTGGCTTTTCCCCTGGTCATTAAGAAGGTGGTAGAAAAGCTGTGGAAGCAGCAGAAATTGTGTGGGAGATTCAGTGCAGGAAGGCTGAAAGGAGGACATCTTCATGCCAAGATGGTGCCTTGTAGAGACCACACCTTCAGTCAGGGGACCCTTGTGGATGTGCAGAGAGCTCTTCCTTGCTCTTCCAGAAGAATCTTATGTCTCCACCCAGCTCAAAAAGTCCTGTGGAATTTAAATGAGATAATCTATTTTTTACATTCTCTTTATTGCTTTGTAATCACTTATATTCTACCTATTTTTAAGAAGATTTTGAGCTAGCTGTATAATTGATATAAAAGTGCTTTTAAACTGCTAAGGGCATGTAACTACAAAATAATATTTTGGACCATTTATAGTGTCCTCTGCCTGGTATTTCCTTTCCCACTCGCCCTTTATGCTTTATCTCAAGAATTGTTTTTTATGTCTTTTTTTTTTTAATTGTTAGCAACTGTAATGATCATGGGTTACATCTGGATATACAAGGGTGTAACTATGTGACGATTATAAAAATGGACTTTAAAAAATATTTTGCAAATATCTCACTCTTATCTCAGATTTTATTGCTAAAAACTGTGGGTCTGCCTGACCCAAGGCTTGGGACATTTAGACTCTTTCCACCCACCATCAACCACTACCTTCTCTGACTCTGTGGTTCCTCCTCCCATCAATAAATGCCACTCTGGTCAGATAGTGAAAAAGCCAGTTAATCAGTAAATTTATGAATGAGGTAAACTTTACAGAGCAGAGGAAGCTTTAGCAAAGGTTAAATGTGAGAGGAAGGGCACAGTGCCTTCACTTTCGCACTCTCTGATTGAGGCGGTCATGCTGGGAGCTGTGAGCAGGAGAGAGCATGCCAACATGGAGAGGCCACATTCAGTCCGCAGTAACGTGATTCACATACTCTCATGGCTCGGATTCTCACTGAGGGCTCCACTAGGTACCAGGCAGCATTGTAGGTGCTGAAGACACAGTCGTGAGTAAAGCAGACAAACCTCTTTCCACGTGGAGCTTATGTGCGCAAGGAGAAACAGGAGACAGATTACAGGGCGGTGTGGCTGAAATAGTGTGACCACAAAGAGCCGCAGGTGATTCAGAGGGGTGGGTTCTGGAAGGCCAAGGTGAGCAGTTAGGATTTTATTTGAAATTCGAGAAGAATCATTGAGCAGGGAAGGTTTTTGATCAAGGAAGGAAATTGATGTTTTATGTTTTCAGAAGGACCCGCTGGCTACAAAAAGTCATGGACCAATGGCAGAGATGGAAAGAGGCTTTCACCTCAAGTGTGAAGTCTTCTTGACTGGGAGTTTCTGTCTACAGCTCTGCGTTGAAAAGGGTCTATAATGGCAAGTCTGGACTTGGGGGAAATTATTGTCACACCAGTTAGCAGAGATGCCATAGACTTGGGGGACAGAGCTGACCAAGGATCTGATATGAAATAAGTCATAGAAGTGGCCAGTGCTATAAAATAAAATAAAAATAGGGGCACCTGGGTGGCTTAGTTAGTTAAGCATCCGACTCTTAATTTTGGCTGGATCGTGAGATCGAGCCCCTCGTCCAGCTCCACGCTCAGCGCAGAGCTTGAGATTCTGTCTCCCTCTGCCCCTCCCCCACTGTGTGCACTCTAAATAAATTAATAAAATCTTAAAAAAAAAACAGCCAAAAAGTTTGATAATCACTCAACACCGTAAAATAATAATTCTGTTCCTCCCCAGTAGGCAGACCTGTGGGAGGGAATATCTTTATGAATTGCAGAAACCCATTGCATTGCAAAGTGGGGACTCTGTACTGATTTTCTCTGTATCTGCTTGAAGAATTTCCCATGTACTTTCACTAGAGGGCATCAGTAATGACGGAGACTAGCAGAGTGTCTAGAAAATGCCAGAGAAAATGTAGTAAGATTACAATTTTAAGGAAGAATGAAGTTCTTCTGACTGCAAACTTAATCAAAACAGAACAAAATCCTAAGTAGGCTGGTTTCATTACTCTTCACTCTTGGAATTTTGTAAAAATTCAGTTGGGGCATTATCTACACCTCATTTCACCAAGGTTGATATGGCATGCCAGTCACCAAATAAAAATATCCCCGTCTCTTCAATAATCCTACTGCCCCCACCCCCCCCAAAAAGAACTAAAATACTTGTATACTGTCCAGTGCATGTGATTTGGTTAAAATCATGTCTAAGAAAAGAATCAGAAATTCAGCCTAAGAGTGAGAACAGAATAAAACAAAGACATGGATAACTTCCAAGGTACTGAAAGAATCATCAACTCTTTAAAAATGGCATGCTTGAGTTGTTATATACCATTCACAGTACCATAAACCAGCCATACAGTTGTTATTGCTTTCTTTCACTTATAACGTGATGTTTTATATATCCTGCACACAGTAAGTGCCAGCAAATGTATAACTAGAAATCTGTGCATTGCAAAAGGTTCTCCATGTCTCCTGACCCTGAACTTTCAAACATATTTCCAAAAACTTTAAAAATCAAGATCTTAGGAAGGGGGACAGGGAATTGGAAGTTTAGATCTAAAACAAGACAAGTGGATTCCTGCATTCAAGTTGGGTCTTGACCCCAGTACCTTGAGTAGTTAACTGTGTCCCCAGGGAAGGAGTGGGACCCCCCCCCCCCCACAGGCTTAAGCTTTGCACAATTAACCATCCTGAGCAGTAATTCCACACCACTGTGAGAGATTCGTGATTAAGTGATTGAACCAAGGATAGGATGAAGGTGAGATTTTCTCTTCTCTGTCCCTGGGACTTTATAGGCACCCAGAGAATAGTGCTTATAATCTGAGAATTTGTGTACAATTTTCAGCATTCGAAAATTCTTAGAAACACAGAATAATGACTGAAAATTGAAGTGCTAGTTGGTTGGTGATGCTGTTTGCGTTGTATAGTTTTTGACTGTTTGCCAGATGCTTTCATGTAAATTACCTCAGGAGGTCCTCCTAAGAGGGCAGGTAGGCAGGAAGATGGATGTAGCTGAAGATCCGTGAGGAACTCCCTACAAGGTAGCACTGGGCCAGAACCACATGGAGCAGTCAGTTCCTCCGTGATAGGGCTTGAAACAAACCACCGCAAAGTCAGGCCAAACCCAGACAAGTATCTGTTAATTGCTGGAGCCTGTGTGGTGAGCTGGGTTGCAGCTGATCTTGTCTGGGTTCTGCAGGGTTCACCTTCAAGGTGATATAGGACAACTGAGGCACCCAAAGGTTTTGTTTTGTTTTTTTTTAATTATGTCCAAGGTTACTAGAACTGGGAAGACATGGTCTGGCATTTCCTATGAACACAAGACAGATTGTTCTCCTAGACAAAAGGTTAAGGCACTGACAGCCTGTGGAAAGTGCATTGGGAGTGGGGAGAGTGTGGCTTGTGTGCATGTTTTTTTAAGACTATTTTTTAGAGCACTTTTAGCTCTAAAAGCAAAACTGAGCAGAAGGTATAGAGATTGCACATACACACCCTGTGTGTGCACATAGTCCTAGCCTCCCTGGTATCAACATGCCCCACGAGAGTGGGACATCTTTCATAATTGCTAAACCTACATTGACACATCATTATAACCCAGAGTTCATAGTTTACATTAGAGTTTAGTCCTGGTAAACATGGTACCTTCTTGGATGTGGACAAATGTATAATGACATGTATTCACTATTACAGTATCATACAGAATAATTTCACAGCCCTGAGAAATCCTGTGTGTTCTGCCCACTCCTCCCTTCCTCCTCCCTAACCCTGGCATCCACCGATCTTTTTACTGTCTCTGTGGTTTTGCCTTTTCCAGAATGTCATCTCGTTGGAAGCGTGCATGTTTTATATTGCTGGTTAAAGGAGCTTTGTGATCTGTTGTGTTGCTGCTGGCTTTGTGCATTGTTGAGGTCAAACTTCAAGTCTCTTCCAGCGGAGCCACAGAGGGGTCTCCTGGTGTAGTGGCGAAGAGCATGGACTCCACCTCCAGACTGGCTGGGTTCAAATCCCAGCTCTACCACATGTGAGCTGTGTGACATGGACAAGGTGCCCAGTGTCTCACGATCTTAGTTTCTCTATGTGTAAGATGGAGATGACTGTAGCCCATCCCCCATAGTGTTGTCATGAGGACTAAAGTGAGTGCATATTTGCAAACTAATATACAGAAAATGTTTGCTAAATATCAATTAGGAGGCTTGGGTATCTCAGCTCTTTGGTAAGGAACAGTAGACTGGGAGCAGAGTTCTTGTTCAGCCTGTCCCACTAGCCTGCATCGTGGCCTCAGATGACTCAACCTTTCGAACCTCAGTTTACTCCTGTAAAATGAAGTGGTTAGACTCCCTGATTGCTCACAGTGCCTGTGAAGGTACTGAGCGCCCCCTTCCTGATCTCTTTCTCCCTTAGGGGGGTCTAGATGGAGGGATGGGTGGGGACACATGGAAAGTGAGACACAAAAATCTTTCTTCTCCATTCTTTTCTGGGTACTGTAAAGATACGTTATGGTTTGTGAACAGTACACTTTAGACTTGCAAGAATACCTGTGATTAAACTTTCCTACAGAAAAACATCTCATGGGAAAGAGGAGCGTTCCATGACTTTTAGGTTGGATAGTTTGAAGACCTCGTTAGGGACTGTGCACTCACGAAGCCACAGTTGTATACATGTCCGAAAAGCCAAGCCATCAGAAGTAAAAATATTTAATGAAATAGTAGAACGTTTGTTTCTAGAAGTTGCTCCGAGATTACTCATTTTAAAACGCCCACTGCTGGGAATTAAAAGATGATTTGCTGCATCCAGCGTAGATCAGGGTGCTTCAGTCTCCTGCTTGCATGTCTGAAGGTGGCCGCTGAGCATTTTGAGGTGGCCATCTGGGTGACAGCGTCAGGGCAGTGCAGTTCTGTTCAGCATTAATGTGTCATGTCAGAGCCTCTCGCTGATAACATTCAAGCTGTGCCAAATCACAGTCATTATGTATTTTGGGGCTATCAAGGGTCTTAAAGCTGTGAATTGCAGTTGTGCGAATATACGGATTATTTCTAAAATGCCTGTTTAGGTCGCTCTGCTTTTTTTGGAGGTGAGATAGCTAACATCCCCATATTTTGGAACAAGTTTGACCCTCTCCATCTGGGGTAAACTCTCCTCTTCTGTACAGGAATTCTGCTTTACTTCTGTTGTAAAAATTATAGATGGTTTAAATCCAGCTTTTCTGTCTCGATCAGACTATCAACTGAAATGTTTACCACTGGCTTGGCTTTCCTAATAGGAGAAAGTGAAGTTTGCATGAAAATTCTTGCGCATACTTGTCAATATAGTTTTCTTCTATTGAAGACCCGTTAGTATTGGTCCCATGATTTATTGTAGGCTGCTTATGACCATGTATGTTTTGTGCACTGCTGTGGATCCACAGTGCCTAGAACAGGGCCTGGCAAACAGTAGGCACCCGATAAATACTTGTAGAATAAATGAGAATGAATGAATACTCATGCCTCCAATCCTAAAGGATTTAAGGATATTTTACGTTACATGAACAAGTAATAAAAGTGATTGTTTGAAATCTCACCAGCATAATTCATAAGTGTGTTCGTTGTTCACCTTCTAAAGGACCAGCGCCTTTTGAACAAGTAATAAAAGTGATTGTTTGAAATCTCACCAGCATAATTCATAAGTGTGTTCGTTGTTCACCTTCTAAAGGACCAGTGCCTTTTGGCTTTCCTGAAACAATCCTGAGAAAGGCCTCAGGTTCACCACCTCTGCCAGGTGATAGGATGGCCACGGCTCTTTGCTGAAATTATTACTACTTTCTTACAAGCTCAGTAAGAAAGAGTAAATGGATTTGTTAAAATATGAAATAATCCTAAAATTTTTAAATTGTGAATATTTGAATATATTGTTGAGAGGAGTTAATTATCAAGCACATCTAACATTTCCTGTGGCATCTTGAACATGCTCATTTTTATATTGACTTATGAAATTCTTGTTCCGTGATATTATTTACGTTGGATGATATTAAACCTGTTTACAAAAGATATACTAAAGTCTTAGACTTTGTAAGATCTCACCTCTATTGCCACCCCTCCCAAAAAAAGAAAGAAAAGCGTTAGCTTACAAATCCTGATTTCACCTCTCAAGTTCTTTGAACATACTTGGGGTTTTTAATTGGTTGATTGATGTAACTGTTTACTCATATGTTTTCCTGTTATTGAATTTAGAAACACAGCAGTGTCCCGGAAGATACAAGCCAAAAAAAATTGGCGAGAAGGAAATGAGGGGGATAAAAATTGAAATTACTTTCCTGGTGTACAGAGTTCCTACCTATAAGCAAATGAGTACGTTCCAGTTTAGGTTTTCTCTTGATGTGGGTTAAAGTCTGCTTTCCTAACGCCTCAAGCCATTGCAGTTGAGCTCTTTTAAGCTGGGAAACTGGAATGCATACCATTGTTCTCCACTTGTTTTCCCGTGGAATTTCAACGACCCGCAGCACAGAAGCATGGCGGTCTGAGGGAAAACCTTTCCAGTTCTCTGTCTCCGCTCCTCACCGCCCCCCCCCGCCCCAGCACGTGGCATAGCAAGTGATTTCTTCCGTGAGAGCCGTCCTCCCTGGCCTCCCTCTGCGTGTGATCATCCTCTGCTATGTCCCTGCAATAAGAGAAGGTGAAAACCAGCCTGCAGGTTTAAATTAATTGCACTCCTCAGTTATGCTCGGAGTTTAGCCAGTGCCTTACATCACAACATTCTAAACTTCCAGTTTAAACATAATTGGAAAGAGCTGACATTAAAGTAGTCACTGACAGAGTAAACTTAACTAAAGCAGAACAGTCTAAAACACTCATATGCAAATAACTTGAATAATCTGATAAAATTATTCATAGGCCCTTGAATATTTTATTAAAGATACCTGTTACTGGTTCTGAGCCCTGGATTCCAGCACCTTTTTGTTTTTCAAACTTATGTGCCTAATTACATTGTGTTTGTTCTAATGGAACATCACTTTTATTCGTAATGGAAATCGTTTTTTAAAATATAATTTTTTCATGGAGTCATAAATGTGATGCATATTCCTGGCCAAAAAAAAAAAAAAGGTAGAGCCTCCTCCATTTGAAATTGTGTACTTTGGCAGTTAAGATCTGGAAGATGCTGGATACAAGAGAGCAGCACCTGTGTTTTACTGGGGCTAGCGGCATATATTTGAGTTTATCCTGTCTTCATTTGGAAAAGAAAGAGATGCACTTAGTGGCTCTGCCTCTGGGTTCCTGAGGAAAGGTGTCCGTATCCACACTGCAGTACCCTTCACTCTGTATTTGTAATTCTGTATTTACATTTCTGTGCCACTGAACTATAATCGGGACTTTTACCTGTTTCTACATGTCCAGTGCAGCTCCTGGCATCCCGGCAGGTGCCCAGGTAACATTTGCTAAAAGAATTCAGAGTTTACGTGAATAGGGATGGAAGGTAAACATAGGAAGACCTCATTCTTCATTCTTCCTTATTTTTTCTACTTACATATGGTGCGTTTCAATTTGGGCTCTTTTATGCACAGCTAAATCTGACATACTGTGTTTCTAGAAAAAAAAATTCTATTAGCATATCCTGTCAAACTCTAAATAGAGGCAATTCTTAGAACTAATATTTATGTGCAGTCATTAATTGCCAAGAATAATAATTTACTTGTAAATGCAAGATTGTATTAATTTTATCTGTAATGGAATTCTTGTTCCTCCTGAAATCATAACAAATTATTAAAATTGCTTTGTGGGGAGTACAAAGTTAAAGAGATCAAATTTGTTTTACAAGAACATTTGATGTAATTAATTTTTAAAATGTCTCTTGCTTTTTTAATACCAGACTTAAGATAATAATAATTTTTTTAAAGACCTTTATAAAAAGAACTGTTCTTCCCATTTCTCCCCCCTTTGTCAGCTAATCCTCAAACCTAGAATATGCCTTTAAATTTGTGCTCTACGCCTGAATTACATTGTGACTTTATAATGCAGTCTAGTAGAGACTAAACTCAGACATCAGATGTTCTTTTGAGACTTTTAATTCCTAATTGTTGATGAGCACTTTGACCTGTAGGTTTAGAACAGTGGCTGTTTGGAACCAGGCCTGATCTTTGGCGGACCATGTCATTAGAGCATAATGACTAGTTTCTGCACTGATTGGTCAGAGCCCATGCCCGGCAGGTTCTTAAATATTTTAACAATTATCCCAGCTTGAATGATGACTCTGAAACTCCATGAAAATCTTCAGTACTTTCTGCATCATCCTGGAAAGATTCATGTATTCTTGGGGGTAACAGTTGAGTTGAATATGAAATTCTCAATCTTTGGAACTTGGAAATTAGAGATCAGTAAATCCTCTGTTTGTCATCTTAATGCCTACCTTTCTGTCATACCCTATATCCAATCCATCAATAAATCTGTTGCTCTGCCTTTTAGCAAGCTGCAGACTGTCTGACCCCTTTTCACTACAGACACTGTTTTTAGAGCCCAAAGTATATCATCTCCCTCCCGTACAGTTGTAAAAAACTTTTCTTGGTCTCCCTGCTTCCGTCCTTGCTTCCAAGAGTGTATTCTCGAAACAGAGGGCAGAGTGGTCCTTAAAAAATGTCTGGATGGTGTGTTACAGGATATAGGGGCTCCGTGTGAGCTGGTCTTCTGCCCTTGTGCCCCTGCTCTGTCTCAGCCTCCACTTCTCTCTCCTGGGCTGTCTGTCTACTCCAGCCACCTTGTCCTTCAGGCTCACTCCAGCCTTGCACATCCCCATGAGAATGTGAGCTCTCTCCTTGCATGAAGGGTTTTTGTGTGATTCCCTTCTATAGCCTCAGCCCCTGAGAAGGACACTTGGCACACAGTAGTTGCTCAATAAATAGTAGTTGAACCAATGAATCATTGCACAGTATTTCCATTCTATTTGGATAAACTGTGTTTAGAAATAGGAAGTTGAGCAGGTTCTTAAATTTCTTTTTGTTCTTATCTAATGGTATTCTTCCACAGGAAATATACCGTAACAAAAGCAGTATCAATCATTTAGATTCTCTCCTTTAAAAGCTTGTCATTAAAAGCAGACAACATTGAAAAAAGACACCAACCAATATTAAGCAAAATTAAGCCTTTAAGTATTAAATTTTTAAAAAGAA
Source organism: Mirounga angustirostris (assembly GCF_029215605.1). Classification (NCBI taxonomy): domain Eukaryota; kingdom Metazoa; phylum Chordata; class Mammalia; order Carnivora; family Phocidae; genus Mirounga; species Mirounga angustirostris. The sequence continues at coordinate 72,068,170 of NW_026991720.1, read as the reverse complement.
TCAAGATCAATATGAAAAAGATGCCATTTAATTTTATTGGAGGACATACACACAAATCCTTTCTGAATGGAAGACACACCATATTGTTATGTACAAAGATTTTCTGTCATTCTTTTCAGATAGGTAGATATTTTAATGAAACTCCAACCAGATTTCCAATGGGAACTTTATTTTATTGATTGACTGTTTTGTTGGAAACTCACCTTCCCTCATCACTTAATCTAAAGTGTCTCTCTCATACTGGTCAGTCTACATTATATCTCCTTGTTTTACTTTTCTAGAACACTCTTTTTTGCCCACCTTTATTGGGATAGAATTGACATATAACATTGTATAAGTTTAAGGGGTACAACATAGTGATTTAATATATGTCTCTGTTTATACCACAGTAAGTTTAGTTAACAGATCCATCACATCACATAGTTATAATTTTTGTGTGTCCGTGGTGAGAACTTTTAAGATCTACTCTCTTATTAGCAACTTTCAGATACACAGTGCAATATTGTTAACTAAAATCTCTATGCTTTACATTACATCTCCAGAATTTATCCATTTTATAACTGGAAATTTATATCCTTGGATTGCTTTTCATCCATTTCTCTACCTCCCCACCCTCTGCCTCTGGCAACCACCAATCTATTCTCTGCTTTTATGAGTTCAGCGTTTTTTAGATTGTATATTTAAGTGAGATCATACAGTATTTATCTTTCTTTGACTTATTTCACTTAGCATAATGCCCTCAAGTTCCCTCCATGTTGTTGCAAATATCAGGATTTCCTTATTTTTTACGGCTGAATACTATCCTTTGCATGTATACACTACATTTTTTTCATCCATCAGTAGACACTTCGGTTGCTCCCACATCTTGTAAGTAATGTTGCGGTGAACATAAGGGTGCAGAAATCTCTTCAAGTTAGTGGTTTAATTTCCTTCAGAAATTAAATACCCTGATATGGAATTGCTGGATCATATGGTAGTTGTATTTTTAATGTTTTGAGGAACCTTCCTACTGTCTTTTGTGGTGGCTGTACCAGTTTACATTCCCGCCAACAGTGTATAAACACCCCCCTTTCTCCACATTCTTGCCAGCATTTGTTAGCTCGTCTTTTCAATGCCAGCCATTCTGACAGGTGTGAGGTGACATCTCACTGTGGTTTTGATCTGCCTTCCCCTGACAATTAGTGACGTTGAGCACCTTTTCATGTACTTGTTGGCCAGTTGCAAATCTTCCTTGGGAGAATGTCTATTCAGGTCCTGTGACCACTTCTCAGTTAGATTATGTGATTTTTTGCTACTAAGTTATAGGCGTTCTTTATGTATTTTGGATATTAACCTCTTATCAGTTCTGTGGTTTGCAAATATTTTTCTCCCATTCCATGGGTTGCCTTTTCATTTTGTTGATGGTTTCTTTTGCTGTGCAGAAGCTTTTAGTTTGTTGTGGTCTCACTTGTTTATTTGTTGTTTTTATTGCTTGTGCTTTGCATGTTGTATCCATAAAATCATTGCCAAGACCAGTGTCAAAAGCTTTTTCCCTCTGTTTTTGTCTGTGCTTTCAGGTCTTACATTTAAGTCTTTATCTGTTTTGAGTTAATTTTTGTGCATGGTTTAAAATAGGGTTCCAGTTTCATTCTTTTGCATGTGAATATTCAGTTTTCCCAGTACCATTTATCGAAGAGATTATCTTTCCTCCATTGAGTATTTTGGCTCCCTTATCAAACATTAGTTGATCATGCATGCTTGAGTTTAATTCTGGGCTTTCCATTATGTTCTATTAGTCTATGTGTTTGTTTTTATGCTAGTACCATACTGTTCTGGTTGCTATAGCTTTGTAAGATAGTTTGAAATCAGGAAGTGTAATGCCTGTAGCTTTGCTCTTCTTTCTCAAGATTACTTTGGCTATTCAGGGTCTTTTGTGGTTCCATACACATTTTAGGATTGTTTTGTTCTTCTATAAATACAGAAATTGCCATTGAAATCTCAACAGGGATTGTATTAGATCTATAGATGATGTTGGGTAGTATGAACATTTTACCATATTAATTCTTCCAATCCACGAACACAGGATTCTTTTCCATTTATTTGTGTCTTCAATTTCTTTCATCAGTGTCTTAATAATTTTCAGCGTACAGATCTTTTATCTCCTTGGTTAAATTTATTCTTAGGCATTTCATTATTTCTGATGCTTTATAAATGGAATTTTTCCTTTGTTTGTTTTTCACATAATTCAATGTTAACATACAGAAACACAACTGACTTATGTATATTGATTTTGTATTCTGCAGCTGGACTGAATTTATTAGCGCTAACAGTATTTTGGTGGAGTCTTTAAGATACTCTGTATATAAAATCATGTCATCTGCAAAGAGAGACAGTTTTACCTCTTCCTTTCAAATTCAGATGCCTTTTATTTCTTTTTCTTTCTTTCTTCTTCTTTTTTTTTTTTTTCCCTGATTGCTCAGGCTCAGACTTTTAGTAGCATGTTGAATAGGAATGCTGAGAGTGGGCATCCTTGTCTTGTTCCTGACATTAGAGGAAAAGCCTTCTGCCTTTCATAATTGAGTATGGTATCAGCTGTGGGTTTGTCATATATACCCTTTCCTGTGTTGGGTACATTCCTTCTATACCCAGTTTGTTAAGGGTTTTTATTACAAATGATGTTGAATTTTGTCAAATGCTTTTTCTGCATCTATTGAGATAATCATGTGACTTTTGTTTTTTATTCTATTAATGTGGCGTGTTACATTTATTAATTTGCATATGTTAAACTGTCCTTGCATTCCAGGGATGTATAATATAAAAAGACATTATTTTTCATTGCTGGAAAATGAAAAGTAATCTGACAGCATCTATTAAAATGTAAAATGTGCATACCATTTACCAAGCAATTCTATATGGAGAAATCTATCCAATAGAAATGAAAGCATTAGTATACAGAGATAGATGTGTGAGGATATGTATTGAAGCACTGTTTTTAAGGGGAAAGAAGTGGAAACTACCTCCGTTGTCACCAGTAGGAGAATAGTCAAATACCTATGATACTTCTATGGAATATTATACAGCTTTAAAACAATTGTTACATCTGTTTTCTTGCTTTGAAGGACTATCTGCTATATATTAAAAAAATTTCAGAGACTGTTCATGGTACAATCCATTTTTAAAAATTAAAACAGTATCTGTATGTGTATATATGAATGGGTTTGCATTTATAAACATAAAGAAATATGTGGAAAGAGACATACCCAAGCCATTAACAATTGCTGTATCTTCAGGAGTCAAAAATAGGGAGCAGGAGAGGAGATTATTAATATCTGCTCTGTGCTGCTTTATTGTTTAACTTGGTAAAATAAACATCTTAATTTTTAAAATATAATAATGATGATTCAGTGAAAAATGTAAATATACATTATAGGACTTTGGTAGTTTGGCTTTGAGCCAAACCAAATAGATGTAAGAAAGAAAATGTAAATACCAACTAGTGTAAGAAAGGAGAACCAGCATTACTGTATTGGACTTAGTGGAAGCAACAACTCTCACTTCACTGATGTGTCAACGTTCTTCAACATACTTACAATTTGGAGGCTTGGAATTTGTGTTTCTTTTTTCGACCCAATTAAAACTTAGTTATTCTAAGAAATAATTACTGGGAAACCGGATTATGAAATAAATCACCGTAACAAAAGAAAACAAGGCTTCATTATTTAAAATGTTAAGATCTTCCTATTTATTCTTTGTAACTGCCCGATCTGAAGGTGAAGACTTCCCATAACTGGCATAACTATGGCTAAGTCAAACACTACCTTTTTAAAAGTTGAGGGTTGTTTTTTTTTTAAACATACTTGTAATGTATACATTTGAAACAAAGATTGTTTATCAATTTTCTCTTTTATTTCAGAACGCTTTACCCTGTACAGCTCTAAAAACCTTAGGCAAGCATGGAATAAGTAAGTCTTTATACAGTTTGTCCTTGCTCTCTCTTTCTCTTCTCTCTCAATCTCTCTCTCAGTTCTTAAAACTCTCCAGATAAGTTTGTCTTGACATTTTTCATTTGCCTATCCAAGTATCCATCCATCCATTCATTTAACCATTAAATAGTCGTTAAGCCCTAACTGCGTGCCAGCCACCGTGATCAGCCTAAACTGATGCTGTTATATATGAGTTTGGGTTCCTACAGCAACGTGGCGTTGCTTCAGAATCCTAATTCCTAAAATTCATTGTGCTTAATCTTCTCATAACTAAATTCCAAGAAATATTTTTGCAACAGCAAAATAGCATCTAAGTACAATGTAATGACTGATTCTGATCTAAATAATGCAAGTGACAAACTCGGAGCTAGATAAAATTGATCTTTCAGATTTTTTCAGTTTATCTGTTGTTCCACTAAGTCTTGTTGGAAAGCTAAGTACATGTATCACTTGAAATGTATGTGATCTATTTATTTAATTTCTGTTCTCTCATCTGATCTCATTGAAATAGTTTCATTTATTGGTTTCGAAATTTGATGAAATCTGAAGATCTGGGTTTCTCAAGTTATTCAGAGGTCTTTTATTGCAAGCCAACCTGTTAATAAATCATTGAAAGTTGGAAAGCAGAGTGATTGAGTCACTCTCATTAGTTGTGGAGATCATATTACCAGCATGATGCTGGGAAAAAGGTAACTGGAACTGCTTTGATTTAAAAAAAATTTAATTTGTCATAACAGAGTTTTGTCTGTGGGGAATTTAGTGTTATTGCCTCAGTTTTTACTGTTATGACATGTTTAATTTTAGATGCCATCAATTATAAAAATAAAAAATAAGAAAAAACCTTTTTATAATAAAAATATTGTCAGTAGATCCAGTGGACAGCTTATTGTGAGGAACTCATGGAATGAGTACATACCCTGCGGTGGTTTATTTGGAAGATTTGGCAGTTTATTTTGATTAAGTTCATCCTTAGAAGAGCACTGGGATAATTATTTTTGTCTAACACAAGGCTTTGCGTTTTGCCATTTGAAGAATCAGCTCTCAGTATCTAGAGTCTCCTCTGGGAGGCATGCCCTCTGCTGGGAACATTCTGTGTGTGTTCCTCCGCTCTTGTACCCCTCCCCTCCCCTCCCTCGACTGATCAGTGGTCTAACATTTTAATTAAGTGCTTTCATACACCAGGCACTGTATACAGTACACAGTTCCTACCTTAATTAAATGATCAAACACATTCTCTCATAGTTGCTCAAAAAGTTTTGTCCAACCAGGTAACCATCTTATGAAACAATTCTTTATAAAGCAATTGAATTTCTAACCCATCTTTGCAGTCACAGGAATATCTGGCAAATCTACACAGAGCATTTGTGGAGAATAGTCATTTCCTTCCTTCGGAGGGGCAGAGCTAGAATGACCTCCAAATTGCCCAGGAAGATAAATGGCAATCCTTATCCAATTAGAAGAGTCTACAAAAAATGGGAGATGGGTGTATGTAGACAATGCTGAATGATATTTCGTCCGCTGTCCTCTTGTGGCCGTGACCCCACTTCTTAGACGGCTGACCCGCTGTAGCCGTTCGCTTTTGTAGCTTGTATTCAGCACCACCCGGCGCCACAAGCTCTCACGCACGTGCCCAGATGAATGAATGGCCCGTCTCCTTCAACCATTCCACAGTGACAAGTGGGATGCCTCGTGGAGAAGGTGCTTCTACCCACGTACTGTACTCTACCCCAGGGAAACGAGGTTATCTCATGTCCTAAAAGAAAAGAAAATTGAGGGCGCCTGGGTGGCTCAGTTGGTTAAGCGACTGCCTTCGGCTCAGGTCATGATCCTGGAGTCCCAGGATCGAGTCCCGCATCGGGCTCCCTGCTTGGCGGGGAGTCTGCTTCTCCCTCTGACCCTCCTCCCTCTCATGCTCTCTGTCTCTCATTCTCTCTCGCGCAAATAAATAAAAATCTTAAAAAAAAAAAAAAGAAAAGAAAAGAAAATTGAAAGAGTATTCAAGCTTTGCATTACTTCACTTCATTCTGACCACCTAACACCTGATGCCTACTTTGCTCTGAGAGGTGTTGATCATGTTACAACAAGAGTGAGTAGTTCATTTCATTGATGAAAATCAGGACATGCAATCCTCTGGTATTGGGTTTTAGAAATTTTAAAAACTGGGTTTTAGAAATTTTAAAAACTATGTGCATTGTGTGCAATCTCCAAATTTTTCTTAAAAGATGCTGGGTAGTCAGTAAATACGCTTTTACTTTTGAGGGCAAATAAGAATTCTTCAGAATATGATTTTTTGCAAAATGAGAACAGAGTTTTCTCTTTAAGATATAATGTTGGGGATATTTATTATTTGCATTTTTAAAAAGATTTTATTTATTTATTTGTCAGAGACACAGCGGGAGAGGGAGCACAAGCAGGGGGAGTGGGAGAGGGAGAAGCAGGCTTCCCACCGAGCAGGGAGCCTGATACTGGGCTCAATCCCAGGACCCTGGGATCATGACCTGAGCCGAAGGCAGACGCTTAACAACTGAGCCACCCAGGTGCCCTTATTATTTGCATTTTCTATGAACATAGGATTTATAATTTTTCTACCAAAACCAAAGTAGGTTGAAGGAAATCTTAACATTTTCATGTAAAGTCTTTTTTTTTTTCATGTAAAATCTTTTTAATGAGCTGGTAGAATTGTAGTTAATGTCTTTCTTTTAATCTGTAACATTACATATGCTTTTAAAAAAAACTAGAATTAATTCAAAAGCATCTAATAAACTGGGTTCTACCATTAGATTACTTCTAAAGCATTTTAGGAAAAATATTAAAAGCTGAGTTTGAGGTAAGATTTTCAAATTAGAAACATAACTTGTGGGGCGCCTGAGTGGCTCAGTTGGTTAAGTGACTGCCTTCGGCTCAGGTCATGATCCTGGAGTCCCTGGATCGAGTCCCGCATCGGGCTCCCTGCTCGGCAGGGAGCCTGCTTCTCCCTCTGACCCTCCCCCCTCTCATGCGCTCTCTCTCTCTCTCTCTCATTCTCTCTGTCTCAAATAAATAAATAAAATCTTTAAAAAAAAAAAAAAGAAACATAACTTGTTCAGAACCATGCTATTTTTAAGTTCCCGTAAGTCTTATTTTTTTTGTTGCCTTAAAGGATTTATCTCAGAAAACACTAAGTAATAAAATATCACTAAAAATATTATACAAATACTACTTCCTGGCACCCCAGTGTTATGTACTGAATCCTTAGAGCCAAGCCATAACCTCTAGCCCACTAGAACCCAGTGAAATTTAGAGAAAACTAAGAATTCAGAGACATTAATTATATTATTGATTCTTCCTCCAAATGGACTTGTGACTTTGCAGCCATTGACGTTTCAACATCTCTCACTTTGGAGTGTGGTTTAGGTTCAGGAGAACTGCATTTAAATATTATTAAGCCAGTGCCGGCTTTCTCCATCACTGCTAACTCATTTGCTTGTCTACAAGCGCAATTACGAAACTAGAGCAATTGGTAAATTCTCTTGTACAACAGTAATAGGTTCAAAATAAAGTGAACTAATTTGCAAGAACTGATTTGAATTCAGTTTTGATGGGTTGATGTAAGATAGGTAGGTTACTAAAAAGTAAGTCACCGTTCCAAATTAAGTAGCAATATCTTTAAAAACTACGTATTGACTCAGCTATTAAAGCTAGTTGGTGCATTAACCTACCTAAAAGAGCCAGAATTTCTTGAGAAGTGAATCCTCAAGTCTCTTTGAACAGCTGTAACAAGTGAGCCAGTTTACTGGGGGGCCGAGTCCGCCCTAGGTAACACCAATACAATTCCCTCCTGACTTCATTTATACCAGCAACCATGGGCATAATTTTATCCTTTGAAGGATTTTTTAGTATTCTGGGGAAACAAAGCGGTGATAGGAGGAAAATATCAAAGGATCCAGCAGATATCTAAACTCAAAAAGACAATATAAAGAAGAAATTTTAATTATAGGATTGGGAATGATAAAGATATATTAATAAAAAAAAGAAAGTCCTTTTATTCCCTTATGCTGGACATGCATGATTTGTGTGCACTCTTCCTGCTTAAAGGGGATTTTGGATTAAAGGGAGACACATCTTAATCTTATAAATACATGTACTGTTTTCTGACCGCCTTCAAAAACATTCCATTTTATTTCATTGGAGTTGTAAAGACTCTATTTTTCTTCCAAATCTCTCTGTTTATAGTTGTCTGACATTGGCATGTATATGCAATCAGCCAAGAATTTCAGCCACTTAAAAGATCTTTTATTATTTTGGCTAGAGAGGCACCCTTAGTATACGCTCTCTGGCAATGTTAAGAGTAGGATTCCAGGAACACATCTGCTTGCTTTGGAACTTTTTAACAGCTGAACAATTTGGAGGGGTGGGTGGTGGGTTGAAAGGAGCAAAAAGAGAACCCAGGGTAAACCACAAAGTCACAGAGGACAGATTTGGAAAACACAACTTGTGGCTGATAAAGCAGTGCATGTCCACAGACTTGAAGAGGTGGAGGCCAGCCTTGCCCTGCTTTCTCCATCCACGTGCTCTGATTCAGCTTATAATCCTTCTGGTGGGGTAAATCTGACGGAATTTCTCCTAAGAACTGAAAACATCGCTTCTTTAAAATATGTAGTAAATACAGAGACATTGTGACGAAGCTACTTTAGTGGAAATGCAAGAGTAGAGAAGAAGACATTCACCTGTATATATTTGAATGTACCAGCAGTCCCAAACCCTAATTCAGAAGTTTTAAAAGTGTTTTCTAACTTTGCATTCTTGCACTTTCCTTGAATACGTTCTCGAATTCAATGATTAACTTCCAAACGTATTTTAAAGATGACCTGCTGGATAGTTGTGGTGCATGTGCATAAAACATAATGAATTTAAAATTATTTTTAAAGGAATAACATACACTTCACTCTATATATTTATGCTGATGATTCCCTATTTTTCTTGTTGTCCTATCTGATTGCGTTCCATTAAGATTTAAATCAGTGCCTGCTCAAGAAACCGAAAGGTCCCGTTTTTCTACTCTGCCTTATTGTTCTAAGTTGATCTGAGATTTTCTAAAATAATAATACACTGCACAGTAAGTTAGGGCTTTCATCTTCTGAACTAGTTTAGAAATGTGAGAGGAATGTAAGATCGGCTGTTGGCACTAGGAGGCACAGTTGAGCTAGAGTCTTAACATCCTCCACTTCCACATTTTTTTTTCCATTGTTGATCATTTTTGTTATAATTCTATTTACTTCAAAGTAACAGTTTTAATTTATTTATTGCCTGGAGATTTCTTCTCACAGTATTTTCAAAGAAATTATTCTGTACATCATCAATGCACTTTTTTTAGGCTTGGGTTTATTGGGATGACAGGCTCTGAAGCAGACATTTTGGAATTCCATTCTCTTCACTCCAGGGTGAGCTGGAGCTGCAGTCGTCCACTGCCCAGCTTGTGGATGTGAGCCCAGCATCAGGAGGCTACCTGGGGTGCAATTCCTTATGACACCCTTGGAAATAGTTGTCAACACTTGGTTAGTCAGATTCAAGCAGGTCTCTGTCCTGATCTCAGACACCCACACATGGTGTGTTTGGAGGCCCCAAAGTTGCAGTTCAGAGAAATCGCTGGGGACATGCATTTTCACAGAAATGAATCACTAGTTCAGGTCCTGAAAGCATCATGGAGGTGTGATGTTTACTCAGTCTGTTGAACCGCTTGCTACCTCCCAGAGAGCAGTTCTTCTAGAATATTGCAGACTGGCTGTTTCAGAGGGGAAGGAGGAGGTCCAGGCTCTGGTGGGAGCCTCGGGGAAGACAGACAGCATCAAGGGCTGTCCAAAGGTATGGGTCGGGGCAGCTACCAGGAGGACACAGAGAAAGCAGCCAAGGGAAAGTGGGCAAATTTGCCGCAGGCCCAGACCTGGCTACTAATAGTGGCGGTGGTGCAGATGTGATGACAGATGAAACATACCTCGTCAGAGGTCTCACGTACCCTCCTTGACCTGTAGTCAGAGCTGTGACGGGATCGCTGTGGTGATGAACACTTGGGCAGCCTTTTGCAATGTAGAATTTGCTTTCGTATATGTTATCACATCCTCGTGTCTTTTTTTTGGTTTTTTTTTTAACAATCTTGGGAAGTATTCAGGACACATACTATCATCTCTATTTTATAACTTAAAAAAAAAAAACATGCTCATTGAGGTCAAATGATCAGTGTTATTGAAAATTACAATTCAGAATGTAGCCGCCAAAGTGAACCTTAGGAGAGAAATACCAATTTTAAAGCCCCAATATTCAAGTGGATCAGTATCTGATTTTGTTTCGTCCTCACTACAACCCTGGTTGGGGAGATCATTTCTGGAAAATGATGTCATTTATTCCCAGTCTAGGTTTTTAGCAGCAGGAGAGCTGGGATGGAGTAGAAACCTGACTTCTGTCCTGGGGAAAGTGTTTGCAGCAGGCGGACCACACACATCAACTCGGGCTTCCCCCGGGCCGGTTTGCGACAGTCTAAGTGCTAACGATGACAGGCCTCCGGCCGCCCGTCCAGACCCTGCTAGTGAGATCTGTACCCTGTCCCACACAGCTCCACTTCCCCCAGGAAATTACCTTCTGTCATTCTGTGCCATAGCCAGATTTCTTGTCCATATGTTTCTTGCGGTAGCAAAGAGTTTGCTATTAATAACAACCCCTGGTGATGGCCAAGGGCAAACCCCATGCTGTTGGTTATCTGCTGAGCACGAGGTAGTTTTTGTTTGTTTGTTTGTTTCCCTTCTGATAGACAGATAATATCCATCTTCTCTCTTACTAATTGGCAGTACGTGCCAGGCTCGGGAGCTGGCAACAGCCATTGTTTTTCATCCTTTCGGATTATGTGTTGGATTCCTCATCCCAGAGTACACCCTTCTGGTGCAGCTAATACCTTCCTCCTGCCATCCAGCTCATTAAGGAATAAAATCCAGCCATGCTTCTGAAGTGGCACAGAGCTTCCAGCAGCAGCTGGGCTGCCTGATTCTGTGAAAGCTGCACGACAGAGAGAATTAGGCTTTCTCGCGCTGTTTCCCAGAACAGATTCTAGAAGGGTACGAGAGCTGAGGAAGTTCTTCTGCCACTCCAAAATATGCAGTGGGCTGTTTGTGTTCTGTGGCTGCCATAACAAATCACCACAAGTGTCTTGGTGTGAAACACCACAGCAGTGGTGTCTGAGTTCTGTCGAGCTGGAGCCTCGGTGGGCCCAGCTGGTTTCTTTGCTCTGGGCCTCCCGAGGCCAAAGTCGAGTATCGGTTGGGCTGGGCCCTATCTGGAGGCTCTGAGGAAAATCTGTTTCCAGGCTTATTCAGGCTGTCAGCAGAATTCAGTCCCCTGTGGTCACGGGCCTGAGCCTCCTTTTCTTTAGCAGTTGTCAGCAGGGAGTCTCACCCAGCAAAGGCCACCTGTTTCCTCATCATGCTGCCCCCTCCTCCTTCGAACCAGCCTCAGTGAAAGGGGTCTTTCTCACTACCTCCGAGCCCTCTCACTTCCCCTCTCACCCCCCTCTCTTCTGCCTCTGCTTCCAAAGGCTTACCTGCATAATCCAGGTTAATCTTTCTATTTTAAGGTCTGCAGCCTTAATTATGTCTGCACTTTTGCCACAGAAAGTAACACATTCACAGGCTTCAGGGATTAGTGAGTGGACATCTTGGGGGCTGTTCTGCTTTTCCACAAGTGGGTACTGGGGTTTCCTATTCAGCGATGAGTCATGGGGTAAGGCAGAGTGGAGGGGGCCGTCCCAGCTGTCGCCAGGTCAGACACAGTCTGGTTCGTCTGATCTCTGACCCATCTGGTGACAAGCACAGGCCTCTGACTCTGGCGGTTCCGCGTTGCCTGGTTCCCACTGGTATCCTCAAAATTATGTATGAGGAAGAAATAATTTTCCACCCCACCCCCACCCCCCCATAGAGGGAAAAAGGGATTGTTCTCCAGAAAGTTCATAGCCTCTGAGATAACTGAAACTTGGAACAAAGATTTCTTTCCCCTCTAGATCAGTGCTGTCCAGTGGAACCTTCTTCGTTGATGAAAACCTTTTCTATCTGCCCTGCCCAATGCAGGAGCCACTAAGTCCCCTACGGCCGCTGAGCACCTGCCGTGCGGCCAGTGTGACTTAGGAACTGAATTTTAAAGTTTATTTTAAACTTAATTTAAGAGTTAGTTTAAATGTGAAGAGCTGTACATAGCTACATATTGGGCAGCACAGCTGTAGATGAACATGTAAACTCTTCACTTATTGTAAGTGCCAACCTGCATGGGAGAGGCGTGGATGTCTGATGCTGTGGAAACCCCATGCCTCCGAGCTCTTGGCATTTTGCGCTCAAGTGTCCAGAGATCTTCCTTTAGATTTGTGCTTCTCACCCCTGTCTTTTATTTGTAAACACTGAGAAGATAATAGCTCTGGAGGACCCGGTAAGTGTAATAAATCTGCAGAGGAACTATTGGAAGTATCAAAGAACATCAAGCAGACATGCCTTCCCTCCCTCCCCTCGAGAAGCCATGCTGTTCCCTCCTGAGGGGGGCTGCCAGTTGCAAGCGCCTCTCTTCTTTCTCCTTCTCGTGTTCTCGCTCTTTTCTGTTGGGAACTGCTCGGGGTTAGACACACAGCTCTCTCCCCTTTTTGAACTCCCTCAAGAATTCACCTCTCTGCTGTTGTTCCCGGCCCCCTTGATCTACCCTAACTCTACTCAGAAAATATCATAAAGGCTCAGCTTCTTCTTCGCCCCATATGAGATGCTATTGAGAGGGCTCCATTTTTCTAAATAAGCCTCCATGGACCCCTGTGGGTACATATGTTAATTATTCAGCTTCAGAACATTGAAAATTACCACAATTTAGAAAGTGAAACATAAACAGAAATGCAGTTTTTACTGTACTTTATTTATTTAAAAAAAAACTGGATATGAAAAAAACAACACTTATTTTTATCCTTTTCTTTTGATTAAGAAAATGTGAATTTAGTGAACTGTCAGCCTCAAAATTAAGGTGAACATAAGAAGTCACTTGAAAAAGATGATTTTAACAATGTCATCTTCTGTGTCCACTGTCACCCACTCCATTCTTTCCTTTGGTTGATTATCATGAAAATTAGGATTGGACAAGGGTCCCCCTTGTCATATGGGGAGACTTTCTATAAAACTGAGTGTAACTTCCACCCATTGTGAAGATACAGCTAATAGACTCTTTATGTTGATGTGTGCATCCAGTATCTGCTGTGTAGACGGTGGTCCTACTGACCTTGTAAGAATGCACAGCCAGTAAATACTGTTGACGTGAACCAAGAAAGATTAGAGATGAAGAAGGAAGGCTGCAAAAGCTCAATTGGCCCAGATGGCAAGAAAATGCCTGAAGTCGGCATATCACAGGGGCCAAGTTCCAATCCTAGATCAGCTACTCAACGGCATAATGTTCAGGAAGCTCACTAATCAACCTGAGCCCCAGTTTCTCAGTCTTTAAAACCCTTGGCGTGAGGATTGGATAAAGTATGCGTGTAAACGATGGGGCACCATTGGCCAGCTTAGCTTACCTCCCTCCTGTTTTTCAGCCCGCCCTGTACTTCCCTGCCCGGCAGCGCATTTCATTCAGTTCCCAATAAGCAACGGTCTTGAACATGAATCCCCCTGTTATACAGGGTCCCCAGACATCTTCTGGACTACACCTTTCTAGGAGCACACGCTGAACTGTTTGGTCACAAGATCATTTCTTAAAAATACTTCTTATGTAGAAATAAGATTCCTTCATTCCCAGCAGTTCCTTCCTAAGAGTGATGTGTTAACAAATAGCATTATACATAATTAATGTAAAACTGATTTATCCTAAGTCTTAAAACACATCTACTAGACAGTTTTCCTAATTAGATTGAAAGAAACCCACAGACACTGTTACCACGTTCAAAGCGTCTGTTAGACCTTTCCTGTCAGGCTCTTCATACAGGAACTGATGGGTCAGGCCAAACTAGCTGTGCTAGGCCTAGGTGTCCAGTTGATCCAGGGGTTTCAGTGGTGAGACCGAAAGTAGTTATTCTTGCTGTTTGGGGGCTTTTAAATGGGGCAGGTGAATGACTTATCCCTAGAAACACAATGAATGAAGGCCGGGAGCATGCCTTAGTTTGCTACCTCTGTCATCATTGGGGACAAAGGTAACTTGGCCTTTCTCTTTCAGACATTGAGCCAAGTCTATACCCTAAAGCACAAATCCCATGTTACCTCGTTATATTCATCATGGGAGTGACTTCAACAATAGATTTCATTATGTCTTTAACAACAAAAACAAAGATACCTTAAAATGCCATAAACAGACACACATACAGCCCCCAAATCCATTCTCTTTTGTCTTACCTAAAAGAGCATGTTTAGATCATTTGGACATTTTGGGGATCTCAAAAGAATCTAGTGACAATTTACAATTGAAGTCTCATAGTATGTATGTGTGTGGATGTCCTTACTCAGACTATCAACGAGATATAAGTAAGTAGAAACATCAACACAAAGGGATCAATTTTCCGGCTCTTGTCGCCTTGTTACATAGCATATCTTGTGTATCTGTATGTGAATTCTCTGCTAGGCCTCAGCTGTGTTTAATCCCTCAAGACTTGATGTACAAACATAGTGCCAAATAGAGAACTTCCCTTAAATTATTCAAATTGCTCCATGAGTGATTTCCCACTCTTCTTGCAATGGAAAACATTTGATCATAAATTCAATTAAATCAGTCATCATCTTTGTGATGTTTGTCCAGCTAAATCCTTTAGTGACTAAAGCAATAAACACCAGCTGTGTGTGTGTGTGTGTGAGTGAGAGAGAGAGTGTGTGTGCGTGTGTGTGTGTGTGAGAGGGAGAGAGAGAGTGTGTGTGCATGTGTGTGTGTGAGGGAGGGAGAGAGAGTGTGTGTGCATATGTGTGTGTGAGGGAGGGAGAGAGTGTGTGTGCATATGTGTGTGTGTGAGGGAGGGAGAGAGAGTGTGCATGTGTGTGTGCATGTGTGTATGAGGGAGGGAGAGTGTGTGTGCATGTGTGTGTGAGGGAGGGAGAGAGAGTGTGTGTGCATGTGTGTGTGTGCGTGTGTGTGTGAGGGAGGGAGAGAGAGTGTGTGTGTGCATGTGTGTGTGTGTGAGGGAGGGAGAGAGTGCGTGTGTGTGTGAGGGAGGGAGAGAGTGTGTGTGTGCGCGTGTGTGTGAGGGAGGGAGAGTGTGTGCGTGTGTGTGTGTGGGAGGGAGAGTGTGTGTGCATGTGTGCGTGGGGGGGGAGGGAGGGAGAGTGCGTGTGTGTGCGTGGGGGGGGAGGGAGGGAGAGTGCGTGTGTGTGTGTGTGTGTGAGGGAGGGAGAGAGAGTGTGTGTGCATATGTGTGTGTGTGAGGGAGAGAGTGTGTGTGTGAGGGAGGGAGTGTGTGTGTGCATGTGTGTGTGTGTGAAGGAAGGAGAGAAGAGTGTGTGCATGTGTGTGGGAGGGAGGGAGAGAGTGTGTGCATGTGTGTGTGTGAGGGAGGGAGAGTGTGTGCGTGTTTGTGTGAGGGAGGGGGAGAGAGTGTGTGCGTGTGTGTGGGAGGGAGAGAGTGTGCATGTGTGTGTGGGGGGGGAGGGAGGGAGAGAGTGTGGGGGGGAGGGAGAGTGTGCGTGTGTGTGAGGGAGGGGGAGAGAGTGTGTGCATGTGTGTGTGTGCATGTGAGGGAGAGAGAGAGTGTGTGTGCGTGTGAGGGAGGGAAAGAGAGTGTGTGTGTGTGAGGGAGGGGGTGAGAGAGTGTGTGCGTGTGTGTGTGAGAGGGAGGGAGAGAGAGAGTGTGTGTGTGTGGGAGGGAGGGAGGGAGTGTGTGTGTGGGAGGGAGAGAGAGTGTGCGTGTGTGAGGGAGGGAGAGAGAGTGTGCATGTGTGGGGGGGAGGGAGGGAGAAAGAGTGTGTGCGTGTGTGTGTGAGGGAGGGAGAGAGTGTGGGGGGGGAGGGAGAGAGTGTGTGTGTGTGAGGGAGGGAGAGAATGTGTGCGTGTGTGTGTGAGGGAGAGAGTGTGTGCATGTGTGTGTGTGAGGGAGGGAGAGAGAGAGTGTGTGCATGTGTGTGTGTGTGTGTGAGGGAGGGAGAGAGAGTGTGTGCATGTGTGTGTGTGTGTGAGGGAGGGAGAGAGAGAGTGTGTGCATGTGTGTGTGTGTTTATGGCATGACTGTTGGGAAAAAATTGATTTGAAGTCAAGATGAAGGATAGTTCTCATTTCTTAGGCCAGATTTTGACCACTTCACTGCAGCCAGTGATTAAACTCTTAGCAGGGATAAAAATCATGTGTATTCCTTTAAATTCATTGGCTTTTATTTCGCAGCTCAGAGCCTAGTCTTAATATATTGAGTTTTAGATCAAAACTGGCATACTTTGGAGATGTTAGTGAAAGCTGTCAAACCACATCAACCATTTTTCTTCCTTTTTCCTCCACACCCTCCCCTCGCTAATTAAAACAAAGGAAAAATGATTGTCAACATACTTTTAAGCTTCTCCAGGAAAATGCCATGATAGGACTACAGTACTATTTATGATTTCTCATATTTATGTCAGGTGAGGAGGTAGGGTTTATTAAAGGCTTATAAGTGTTGACTGTTTCTCGGCTTGATCCTAAAGCCTTTCAGACAACAGATATAACTAACTGCTTCCCCTCTTTTTCATCATACTTTTGCTACTGATCCTATTCATTGGATATAACTGAACCCTTATTCTTGCAGATCTTTACATATGTGTATATCCGTGTGGCCTGTAGAGGGCAGCATGTTCTGGGGGAAAAAGAAAAGTGAGCTAAGCAACTGATTTTTTTTTTTTTTTCCTTTAACAAAACAAGTAAGATATCTCCTGTAGAGAAATCAGAGCTTCCCCAAGCTTTGATTGTCTGCCACTCTAGGTATCTGCTTAGATGGAGAATGTTACTGGCTCAGCTACCTTGCAGGCTACTTAATTAAGGATTACACCGGATTCCATGCCTTTGCCTCTGAGAACGAAACACATCATTTTATTTATAAACATGAACACAAATGTGATTTTTCCATTTGTCTCTCATTTCTTGTCATCCGTGACTGAAGTTTAGAATTTGAATTGATTATACCAACAGTTGTGATTTTATTTGTGGTCAAATTAGGCTTTACTCTATTCTGGAATTCTGCTACCTCCCATCTTTACTTTTAGGTTGTGACCCCTGAAAGAATTCTGATGTCTCTTCTTTTCCCCAAGGAAGTGAAAAAGATTTCCACAGGGACATCCTCCATCCGTCATAACTTTAGGCTCCTTCTCTTAAGGGCCAGCACATTTTTGGAATAATCACTGAGCCAGTCCTCTTCTCTATAGCTATATTCACTGCTATTCTCAACCCAGTCTCTACTTCTCATCTAAAGAACCAAATCCTCCCAGTGTATAAACTACACAATTCTTTTTTTTTAATTTTAGAAATTTCTAGAAGCTGCAGCCAATCCTGAAAGGACATAGAGCAGCACTGTGCAGTAGATCTTTATGCATTGATGAAAATGTTCGCTGTCTGCACTGTCCAGTATGGCAGCTGCTGGCCACATGTGGCTGTTCAGTAACTTAAAATGTGGTTAGTGCAGTTGAGGCACTGAATTTTTTTATCTTGTTTAATTTTAATTAATTTAAATTTAAGTAGTCACATGTGGTTTGTGGCTACCAAATTGGACAGTGCAGAATAGAGCATGAATTCTGACCAGTTCATAACAAATGTTCTACCAGAATATATGGTGTGGTGGATTAGATTTTGTAGCTAAAAATCTACTGCTCGGCCTTTTATTCTCTTGCTTATTCTGTCTCATATAGCTGTAAGCTTAAATCCAAATCCTCTGACTCTGCCCCAGGATTTTCTCTCTCTCTCAGAACATCTGAGAGATTTCCAATTTTCCAATCCTTCAATTTTAATATTGAACATACCTCTCTTGGGTGTCCAGAATGGAGTTTCAAAGCCTAGCATTTTGGCATACTGATTCTATGGGCATCTAGCATGTCGCCGTCTCAGTTTGGTCACCTCTTTATATCTGGTTTTTCCTAAATATAGAAATAAAATGTAAGAATGTGCTAAAATGTGGCAAGCTGCAAACAAGCTTCTTCCTTAATTTGGAGTATACCCTCCCCCCCTTTGTATGAAACAGTTCTTTGCATTGACTAAAAATAAAGTCTGTGCTTGTTCCATCCATTCTAAAGTGACCTCAATATCCTTTTGAAAATTTTCTTGGAAGTTCCCAAGTAATAATTTTTTAGATGCTTCTGTATTTTTACAGTCATCTGCAAATGCTTATCTTCAGTTTTTTACATTATGCTGATATTATTGGTTTTAAGACATGAGCAGACTTGTTTTTTTAATAGTTTGTATCATGGGCGCCTGGGTGGCTCAGTTGGTTAAGCGACTGCTTTCGGCTCAGGTCATGATCCTGGAGTCCCTGGATCGAGTCCCGCATCGGGCTCCCTGCTCGGCGAGGAGCCTGCTTCTCCCTCTGACCCTCCCCCCTCTCATGTGCTCTCTCTCTCTCATTCTCTCTGTCTCAAATAAATAAATAAAATCTTAAAAAAAAAATAGTTTGTATCATACCACTAGCTTCTGCCTGAAAACACCCTTACCCATGTATACCTGGCAATTATAAGTAGTTGGACCCCAGAGGATAATAAATGTGCAGCCTTTTAACTTTATTCATTTATCTTTCTTTTATTTCAGCTGTAAAGATAAAATTAGTGCTCAAGCAGATAAACAGCTCTAGCAGTTATGCCAATTTGAGGTTTCTTTAAGCCATGGATGTGGAATGATAGCCCTTCCATTATAAATCATTTTCCACGAAGAGCCAAATGTGGAGTTAAAGGCAGGAATAAAGGAATGTGCAACTCAAAGGTTGTGCTCATTTTAGTAAAGACAGCTTCAGCCTAGTCCGTGCTCACCGTCAAACCACCCTTTATAGCACCCATGCCCCCAGCTCCATAATCTCCTCTACAAAATGCGAGACAAAAGCAGGGCTGGTTGATAGTCACATTTTTCTTTAAGAAACTAGCCTCTTGGAAAAGGCTCGGCATCCCCACACCTCAAGGCACAGCAAAACAAAATAGGGAGGCATCATGACGTTCTTGTCAATGCTAATGGGCTTTAGGACTGGGCTCCCATGCACAAAACCAGTTCCCTGCCATTGGTAGGCTTTCTGTTAATGGACATGTGTGTTACCTGCAGAGAAATCATTAGACGGAAGTCTCTATACCATAGCAACTGTTTCTGTGCTAGGAACAGCCATTTGTAACTTCCCGAAGCACTTTAGGCTATTTGATAATAGTGATGCAATCACATGCAGGTTCATATAGGCACAGAGAAAAAAGTGAAAGGTCAAAGGCAAGGGCTTAGAACGCAGAGAAGAATGTAAGGTGCCAGTTCTTAACTCTTCCTGAGTTGGAATGCACCCTACAGATTGGTTGCTAAAGCTCACGACTTTAATTACACTTCTCATATAGGAAGAAATAATGTCTTTTGATAGAAATATATGAAATACTTTTTTCTCAAAATTTAAAGATCTCTCCTCTGATGGGCTCTTGTATTTATAGCATACATCACATCACAGAGTAGAATAAATTAGTTTCCAGGGCTTGAGCCACAAAACCAAATCAAACACAACAGCAACAAAAAAATGTTTTCTCCATACTAACTTTAGACTCAGCCCAGGCCACGTAAGAAATTACAGTAATGCCTCTCCAAACACATGTTGCAGTAAGTCAGGATTCTAGTAGATGACAGCTGGATATTCTACAGTTCTGAGGGCCATGGTTCATATGTCTGTGAGTCCCTCTACTTGGAAACCATTTGAACAGAAGGGTTGGGAAGAGAAAAAGAGGAATGAGGATGGCTGAGGTAGAAGACTTGCTTTTTACCATTGTCTTGATAAATGTGTATTTGAGATCAGCCCCCAAGTGCCTGCTAGGCAAGAGAAAAGCAAGACATCCAAAACAGGCCAGAGAAACAGGAACCAGTCATGGTGGGCCACAAAATGAGGAAGATATTAGACAGTTACAAAGAGGACAAAGAGGGTACCTGGGTGGCTCAGGTGTTAAGTGTCTGCCTTTGGCTCAGGTCATGGTCCCAGGGTCCTGGGATCGAGCCCCGCATCAGGCTCCCTGCTTGGCGGGAAGCCTGCTTCTCCTTCTCCCACTCCCCCGCTTGTGTTCCTGCTCTCACTCTCTCTCTCTCTCTCTCTCTGTCAAATAAATAAATAAAATCTTCATTAAAAAAAAAAGGACAAAGAGTCAAGGGGAGATTGACAAAGAGGAGAGTGTACCTTGGTATGTAACACAACAGAGCACATTTGCCAATCTTCTTAAAATTGAGAAACAGTTCCTGAAGCAGATCTATCAAGAAAATGTATCTATCTTTAGATATGTAAAAGGATATTGGAAATATTTTTACTTAAGATGTTCTGTCATTGTTCTATTTGATGAGCATTTTTTTAAAAATTGAGACTTTGGGGACGTCTGGGTGGCTTAGTCAGTTAAGCATCTGGCTCTTGATTTCGGCTCAGATCATGATCTCAGGGTTGTGAGACTGAGCCCCGCATCAGGCTACTCACTCAGCGGGGAGTCTGCTTGAGATTCTCTCCTTCTGCCCCTCCCCCCACTCGTGTGCTCATGCTTTCCCTCTCTCTAAGATAAATAAATCTTTTTAAAAAATTAAAAATAAGTTAAAAATGAGATTTTTTTTCATATAAGTTTACTCATGACCTTAAGGCTTTTATTTTTCCCAGTAGTTGTAAATTTCCCAATGAGGTATTTTCTACCAAAGGATTTTCAGGAATATAGTCCGATTTGGAAAAGAATATTATAATCTTAAAAGACTCCTTTTCCTGCATTTATTAGGGTCTATTTAACTTTTTACATGTATGGAAGTAGTGGAGAAGTAGCTGGAATGTTTAGTATTAAATACCAGCAGCCGCACGTGTTCATGGCACGCGTGGGTGTGTCTGCGGCAGGCCGAACGCTTTGTCCTGTTCTGTTCGTCTCATTTAAACCTGAGAATAACTCTGGAGAAGTTTTCCATGTTTTTCTGATAGGAACGTTTAAGCTGATTTTAGAAAGCTTATTTCCCTGTCTTCAATTATATTGTGGCCTCGAGAGCAGATCTGGAAATCTGCCCCTCCTTTGTTATACACAGCAGGGCCGAGACCAGGGTGAGGCAAGGAAGGCACTCACCTTGGGCTCAGAATTTAGGGTGACACCAAAAAAGAACTTAGTCATCAAGATACATAACATTTTAATGCAATATTCTAAAGAACCAAAAGATCACTTCAGTGGTCCCTATGCTTCTATTGAACAACCCTTCGTTCTTCTGAAACACCGGTGCTGGGAAGGTTATAGAGAAATGGGCCCATTTATTTACTGCCAATGGCACTGTAAACTGGTAAACAATGTGCAAAACTTAATGGAAATGTGTTAAAAGCTATAAAGAGACTCATTCATGGCACCTTCAAGAAATTTGATTTCGTGTCATGTATGGGTTCGGCAGGTGTTGGGGAAGGCACTGGCGAGGTTGCTGTTCTCCTAGTGCTTACCTTCTAGGCTATCAAGGACAATACACAAGCAATAAAATAATCTCAGAGAGTGACAAGTACATGAAGACAATAAAACAGGGCAATGTGATGCAAAAGGAAGAGCATGGGCAGCCTGGAAGCCATATGAAGGCTGGGGTTTTGCCTGTTTTGTTTCCTTCTATATCCTTTGCACTTACAACTGAGTTTGTCGCAAAGTAGGCACTCAAGAAATACGTGATGAAGAATGAAGGTGGAAGAACCCAGTGGTAAGAGCAGAGCGAGTGGGAGGAGAGGAGGCTGGAGACCGGAGGCAGAGGCCTGCTGAGGAACAGCCTCATGGGCTGCAGACGGGATTTTTACTTCCAACAGGAAGCCTGGAGAATTGTTTTTGACCTAATAATTTGACTCTTTGGTGTTTATTGCCAGAGAAGTAAATCAACGGAATAAAAACCAAGCTGCCCAAAGATTTTCATTACTGTGTAGTATATTCTATTTTTAAAAACACTTGTTATTAACCTAACCAAGATTCAGGAAATGGGGAAAGGTATGATAAATCATGATTGAGGGACCTTGGGGAATATTATACAACAATGTTAGAACGGTATTATGAAGACTCTGAAAAGATAAGGAATGCTTCCTGTGTCTTTCTGGAAAAAAAAAGTAAAAAATTATATGCACATTAACATATTAACTATAAAATTACATCTGTGAACTGTGACTGAAATGTAACATACAAGATGAAAACAGTTGTGTTAGGGTGGTAGAATTTGGGGGGATTGTTTTTCTACTTTTTTTTTTTTAAGATTTTTTATTTATTTATCTGAGAGAGAGAATGGGAGACAGAGAGCATGAGAGGGGGAGGATCAGAGGGAGAAGCAGACTCCCTGCCGAGCAGGGAGCCCGATGCGGGACTCGATCCGGGGACTCCAGGATCATGACCTGAGCCGAAGGCAGTTGCTTAACCAACTGAGCCACCCAGGCGCCCCTGTTTTTCTACTTTCTGAAAATTGTCTTTAATATTACTGTCACAGTATCTTAATAAGAAAAATATGTTGCTTAATTAGTACAGAGTTTCCGTTTGGGATGATGAAAGTGTTTTGAAATAGATGTTAGTAATGGTTGAACAGTATTGTGAGTGTAATTAATGCCCCTGAATTGCACATTGAAAAATGCTTGAAATGGCAAATTTTAGGTTTATATATGTACTACCACAATTTTTAAAAACCCAGATACCTTCTATAATCATCGGCACAGTTCAGTAGCCTCCAAGGGGCCCCCATGATCCCTGTATTTTGGGTAGTCCCAAAATATACCCTTGGGTAGTCCCTCCCACATTGACCCGGGTTTGGTCTTGGTGACCAATAGCGTGGGGCAGAAATGATGGCATATGAGTTGTGGAGTTAGGTTATAGAAGACTGCAGCTCCTTCCATAGCTCGGACTCCCTCTCTCTCTCATCACGGGCTCTGCAGTAGCCCGCTGCCAAGTCATGCGAATAGCCCTCTGGAGAGGCCCGCATGGTGAGGACCTGCAACCAGCTAGCAGCCATGTGAGTGAGCGGTCCTGGGAGTAGATTCACCAAGCCCAATCCAGCTTCAGATGACTGTAGCTCTGGACATCAACTTGACTGCAACCTTGTGAGACACCCTGAGCCAGAACTACCCGGTTAAGCTGCCCCAGAATTCCTGAACCTCAGAAGCTGTGTGATAATAAATAGCCACTGTTTTAAGAAAAGAAGATTTTAAAATTTCCATCTAACTTCGACTGCAGCTGTACCCGTGGATAAACAGTTTTCCCCTTTCCTTGAAGTCCTACTTTCTCCTCTTTTTTTTTTTTTTTTAAAGATTTTATTTATTTATTTGAGAGAGAGAGAATGAGAGAGAGCACACGAGAGGGGGTAGGGTTAGAGGGAGAAGCAGACTCCCCGCCGAACAGGGAGCCCGATGCGGGACTCGATCCCGGGACTCCAGGATCATGACCTGAGCCGAAGGCAGTCGCTTAACCAACTGAGCCACCCAGGCGCCCCTACTTTCTCCTCTTAATGGAAGTTCTTGGTGCAGCAAACTTTGTGAATACAAGTATCATAAAAGGGGAGCTGTGTAGTAAAGTGGAAAAAAATGTTTTTTCATCCTAGCACCCCAGTGTGATAGTCACGAAGCTGAGTGCATCACCAGGACTTGGCCTGATATAAAATGCCTACAACCATGTTTTTGCAATTGGAGATTTGGTTAAACTAACTACAATATTTAGGGAATAGTGAGTGAAAAGTAAGTATCCCAAGTATAAAAAAGGGGGGAAAAAGCATACACCACCAACAGGAAAAAAAACATTTACAGTGTCCAGATTTGTTGGTTATAATTTTTTTTTCTTCACTAGGGG
The DNA here is from genome assembly GCF_029215605.1 of Mirounga angustirostris. Classification (NCBI taxonomy): domain Eukaryota; kingdom Metazoa; phylum Chordata; class Mammalia; order Carnivora; family Phocidae; genus Mirounga; species Mirounga angustirostris. The sequence goes on along the minus strand of NW_026991720.1, from coordinate 72,044,286 downwards.
GAAAACAAAAAGCTAAAATCACCTCAATATGGACTTGAGTTTGACTTTCAGGAGTTTAAAGAGAGCTTCTAAGAACTCAGGTTTTGAAAGGAAATTCTATTTTGTAAAAAATATGATAAAAATTACAAAGAAATAAAATGATACATTTGCTCAGACCTACACATACTGGAGTAAACACACCTAACTGATAAAAATTCATTACTTCCAAGATCGTAGATTTATGCTTTTATTTTCCTTTACATGTTTCAGGATTTTCTAAATTCTCTCAAGTGACCATGTCTTACTTTTGTAATGAGAAAAAAAAAATTACAAATCAAACCTTTAGAAGGATGATACACAGAAGAAGGCATCAGCATCTGAGGCACAGACCATGCTCTGCCCCTCATTTGCTGTGTGACCTCGGCTGTGCTGCTCCTCTCTGAGCCTCAGTTTCCTCATCTGTAAGGAGGGATGATCATCTGGTAGCTGGATATGCGGAATAGGGAGACAGTGAGAAAAGTCTCTAGCACATGGTAAATGCTCAATAAATGCTTTGTCCTCTTTTGTATACCTTCCCATAGTATTTAGAACAAGGGTGGGATGCCTGGGTGGCTCAGTAGGTTGAGTGTCCGACTCTTGATTTTGGCTCAGGTCATGATCTCAAGGTTGTGGAATGGAGCCGGAGCCGCTAGTCGCCAGTGGGCTCTCTGCTCAGCGGGGAGTCCGCTTCTCCCTCTCCCTCTGCTCTTCCCCCTACTCGCACTCACGTGCATGCGCGCGCGCTCTTTCTCTCAACTAAATAAAACCTTAAAAAAAAGAAGAGTGTCATTTGCTAGCTGGTCATGTCCTTTGTGATAATCAGGGGAGATCAGATAGTTCAACAGGTAGTTGATTCAGAGTGGAGTCTAGAAGACGTGCTATGATAGGGAATATAGGAGACTCCTTGTAGGAGCAGTAAACACTAAAAGGTATTTTGACTTTCCTTCCTGAAGATCATCAGGCCCTTTATAGAGGATGCCAAACTCTTCAACAGTCCTAATCCAATTCTTGTTTTGGACATAAGCATACAGCCAGTTCTTTTTTACATCATAATGAAATCATATATTTTCAAATTCCAGATGCGATATCGTAAGATAAAGAAGCTGAAATTAGAGTCCCCAGAAAATATATTCTTCAGTTGCCTTGTACTAAAATTCAACAACCCATAATAAGCTCTGATCTAACCAAATTTTCTTTCATATTGATTTAATGGGAGCACTGGTTTTGGTGATTTTTCTCTAATCCTAACCATTTAATATCCTTGATCTATGACAATTTTTTTTTTTTTTTGTAAGGAGTAGGGGATCATCGGGGGGCCTGGGTGGCTCAGTCGGTTAAGCATCTGCCTTCAGCTCAGGTCATGATCCCAGGTCCTGAGCAGGGAGCCTGCTTCTTCCTCTCCCTCTGCCCCTCCCTCTGCTTGTGCTCTCTCTCTGAAATAAATAAATAATATCTTAAAAAAAAAAAAAAGAGTAGGGGAACATCTCTTCTATATCATCAGTGGGTGCTAAACTATATATCTTTTACCTTAATTTTTTTCCTTTTTACATTTTTCTCAATATTTTGGATCACATCCAGTCTCTAAGGAAATAAACATGTGAAGGGAGTTCTGTGGAATGTTCACTGTGCTGGTATTTTTCTTCCTTTTATCATGCCCCAAGATTCGCCAAAGTTGATATAAATTCACCATGCCTTCTTTAAAAAGCGTAACAGCAAGGCATTCTTCCTGTAGGAGTCAGACTGTAAAAGGTGATTTCCTTTTACTCCATTTGGTTTAAGCCTGTAAAAAGCATTAAGTGAAAAATCTGATATATTTGTTAGGGCATTTATTGCATTACTAAGTTATATTTGCAGTTCTCAGTGAAAGGTTTATTGAGAACATAAACTTTGAAGAGGTTTTGTTCAGGATTAAAGATATATTTTTCTTCTCTTTTGGTGAAATAATATCACACAAAATGATGCCTTTCGGGAGCTATTTTTAGCACTGTTTATAGTCAGAGGATGCAAAGTTCCATTCTGGTGAAGCAGATATCAGCTTCCAAATCCAGCCTCTGATGATGAGATTTGTAACTTCTACAGGTTTCAGAGGAATGAAAGGCTCTGAAGTTACCAGTTTCCATTAACTCAATTTACCATAATGTAGACGCACCAATACGTTAAACAGTTTCCTAGCCGTTTGTAGTGAAAATGTTTTTCATACTGTTCATGTAATTTGGACTAGATATTTAGAACCTATCCATCTGAAATGTAAAACATAAACCATTGCTAAGGTCTAATGTGTGTTCGTTGTTGTTTTTTTTATAAATGAAAGTTTGAATTTAAACTCCTGATGCAATCTTTTATCGTCCAAAATGAGAGTTGTCTTTTTCAGAAGAAATGGTCACTCAGAATTCAGGAAAATTGGCTCATCTTTATTGTCTAAGCAGCAAAAATATCAAAACCAGCGCAAGGGTAGAACATTCATGAACAATTTGCTTCACTCTTGATTTCGTAAAGACATTTTGAAAAACTTGTGGAACAGGTGAAAAAATATGATGCCTATGATCGATTGAAGCGAGTTATGGTAAGAAAAGGTCAGTCTTCACAGCGGTCCCGTGGAATAGAAGAGGGTTATTAATTTTATCCTGATCTGTATCCAGAAGTTGGAAAGGTTACAAGTTGCCTGATGTTCTTCAGGTAACAATGGAATTCCATACGGGGAAGGTCATGTGGTTCTGAAGGCCTTGTGTTTATGATTGGATATAACAATAAACAAAATAACTGGGACCTTGAAAGCCAAATCTGTTGAATGCACATTCTTTGGGTTTTGTGGGTATTCTACACTGACTTGTGATTTTAGAATTTTAAATATTCTATAAATTTTATCCTTCTGATTATAAGGGTTAATTATTATTAATGCATTTTTACCTATTTCTTTAACTGAAATAAAATATATCCTTTTCTATCCTGTCCTTCAGTCAGAAGATTAAAAAGTAATTATTTGTGCCTCTTCTGCTGTAAACCACATTAAAGTCAAATACTGAACATAAGTACAGAATCGTTTAATCATTAGTCCACTAAGTCTATGAATCTTTTCTAAAATGTAACTGAGGTACAATGAGGTACAAATAATGCCTGACAGGTGTATACTATTCCTATAGAAGAAAAATGTCAATGTTTGGTAAGCTCTAACACATCTTAGAGAATTTTTTAAATTTTTAAAAATTATATTATTTAGACAGAATTAGAGGTTGAGTACATTTGGGTGCTATATAAGCTATTAAATAAAATTTTACAACTAAAAAAGTAACTGCTACTAGGCACTGAGAAGAATTGGAGAGGAAATTAACATGGGATCTCTGCAGAAATAGTGTAGTGAACTAGGTAACCTTCTCTTCCCTATAAGCAGGGAAATGAAAGCATGATTGATGCAGGAGTTAAATAAAAATAAGTTTAAATACACAAGAGTTTTTGTTGAATATAGCAAGAAGTTCACTTATATTAGCTTTTCTCCACGAGTATTTTATGATAATATCTGTATCAGTGGATTTATAAAATGTAAGTATGAAAATCTATAGCTTCATATTTAGTACATGGGAAAAGCTAGTATAATTATGTGAAAAGTTAACTGATTTTTTAAAAGCCAAACCACTCTTTATTTGATTTCAGAGTGAACTTAAACATTCAAAAACATCTGTTTTTCCAGGGACGGTAGAAAACAGTCATAAATAAAATCACAGCTAGGAAATTTGGGGTAATTCTTATCTAACTAAGCTCTGCAATCCAAAGCAAGAATTTAATATTTTCCTTTTTCTGGCCCACTTTTTGGCAGTTTATAATACTCTTGAGTGTCAGTGCTAATGTTTTCAAAAACTTGATTCATTCACATCCTGCTGAGGACTCTCCAGCACTTTCTGTATTTTTCCACCAGATAGAGTTTACTGTAAGGGCAACTATGTATTGAGTAAGGGTTAGATCTGAAGAGGAGACCTAGCAGTACGGATTGGTCTGACTAGCTTCAGAGACTGTTCACCTTATCCATGTTAAAGCCGGACTCTCTTTATTGTCTTTATTTAATATAGGGCAATGTGGGTGTTAACAAGAAAATAGAATGGAGCACTGGGTGTTATACACGAACAATGAGTCATGGAACACTACATCAAAAACTAATGATGTAATATATGGTGATTAGCATAACATAATAAAGTTAAAATTTTTAAAAAAGAATATAGAAAGAACAGTCTCTACAGAAATAGAGTTCAGAATTAAAGGAAGAGAGAAAGATAGAAAAATGTAAGGTGTCCATAAGGAAAACTTTAAAATAACCCAATAACCCTCTTACCAACTTGGCAACATACATCCTAGTGTGTGTGTGTGTGTGTGTGTGTGTGTGTGTGTGTGTAGAATAGTAGCAGTAAATCTTTGGCGTGACATGTAGTGGACACTAAGATTTAAGAGTGACAAATCTAGATACTCTTCATTTTGACCCTTTGATTATCTGGATGAAATAAAATAATACATGTGAAAGCACTTTGTAAACTGTAGCGTTCCCTATGTGTAGCATTATCATTATATAACATTTTGACAGTCAGGGGAGCTGACCACTGTGGGAATGAGTGTCTTCCGGGTAGATTGTGTCATTAAACAGTTTCACTAGAATAAATGAATGAGAATTGAACAATCTTCTGTGTACAACAAAACACAACCGATTTATGGAAATGAATATAAAAATGTTATCTGTTTACCTTGAGGGAAGGAATCTTATTAATTTTTTTCATAGCAGTGCATTGACAAAGGAAGTCTCAGCATTAAGCAACTCTATCTCTTCATTATTAATGTAACTGAGAGTCTTGCCTCTCATTTCATTGCACAGCCCAGCACCTGGGGTTGAGAAGTTCACTGCACAAGCCTAAACCTTCCCTTCTATTAGTCTTTATCTTCTCTCAGAGTTGATTCCAATGTCAGGGATTCCCTTCATGTTCTGCTTGACAAATTACTGACCCCTCTTTGCAAAATGAATTAAATGTGAGCCTGTTTTCTAAAAACAAGAGCAGTTTTATGACCACAGAGTCCCCCTAAGTCAAAAGCTTTGATAAGATGGTAACTAAATGAGCATTTTGCTTTTCCTGTGTAGACAAGAAAGAGTACCACATCTGACAGCCCTGGTTACAGTTGAGGAAACAGCCTGTCTTTATGGGTGGGTGGACCTCTGCACAGATCATTTCCAAGAGATTACTTGTTGCATAATCCAATGGCCAGTGCCCTTGTTGACATCTTTGCCACAGAGACAGCATGTGTACTGCCAAACGAAAGGATCCAGTCCCCCAGCTTTGCTCTGTGAAGAGTGTGACAGTGAGTAAAGCATGAATATATGGGCCCTCAACATCTCACTCCAGCTCACTCTTTTTCCAACTCTGTGAGACAAAGCACACTCGTATGCCCCACGTACAGGCCTATGGTGTATGTAGTTCTATGCCATCACAGAATGCGTCGAGGAATATTCTAGAACCTTTTGTTCCCCTTAACTTCCTCTTCAACTGTTATATGGAAATCAGTATCTCCAATGCTCTAAATAAATTGAACTACTACACCTCTACTCTTTATATCCAGCTTTCATGAGCTAACATGTTCATAGGGGTGCCTGACTCTTTTTTTAAATAAGATTTTATTTATTAGAGAGAGAGAGAGAACGAGCAGGGATGTAGGGGCAGAGGAAGAGGGAGAACAGACTACCTGCTGAGCGGTGAGCAGGGAGGCCAACGTGGGGCTCGATCCCAGGACCCTGGGATCATAACCTGAGCCAAAGGCAGACAGACGCTTAACCAACTGAGCCACCCAGGTGCCCTGAGCATGTGACTCTTGATATCAGGGTTATGAGTTCAAACCCCGTGTTGGGCATGGAGCCTACTTAAAAAAAAATAAACATAAAAAATAAAATGTTAATAAATCCCAGTGAAGATTTCTATAGAGATATTTAGAAGTCAACTCTTGGGAACAAAATGTAACTTGTCTTAGATGTTCCACAGGCAGATGTATCATCAATTTTGGAGGGAGTCTTTTGGAACTACAGTGTAAAAAAACAAAACAAAAACCAAAGAACTTGTAATCCTAGTTTATAACGTACCTTTAAAAAGGCAAGGACCAATTTCCTTCTCACTTAAAAAAAACGAAAGAAAGAAAGAAAATGACACCCTCCAGGGGATGTATATTTTGAAGATGTATCTTAAGGATTAAGATTTGACCTTGAGATGTTTTTGCTCAAAAATGATGGCTTACTTTTTAAATGCATGTTTCTCAGGTAATGTAAAACTTCTATAGGTGTAACATTTGATATACTCAGTCCTCAAGTAAACACCCAGTCATTCCACAAATGTCATGTCCCCAGGCTATACCAGGAACCATGCCTTACAGGAAGTAGCCCTAGCTGCCTCACCCTAGCTGCACTCTCCCTTTTTTTTTTTGCATCATTTTCATCCTTCACCTTCAGTCCTCTCTTCTCAACTTTGTCAGTCTCCTGTAGTCTGGCAAAAGACTCTGGGTTCACTTTGCTCTTTGTCTTGATTTTCAGAATGGCTGAGAAACTTAGGTGGCTTTGAAAGCAGTTGGTTGACAGGTTGAGTGAAGAGAAGTGAGACGCACATTAGATCATTTCATTGGTGACGGCGGAAAGTTCTGGTAGGTTAGTGATGGCAGGCCAGTGTGGCCGTGCTAACCCTCCCTGCCTCTAGGTCACAATGTGGTTCTTCCTAGATTGGAGGGCATATAACCTTAGAGCTAGACAGCCCTTCAAGACCATCTATTCCATCTCCCTCATTTCTGAGGCACAAAAACTGACCTGCACAAGGGATAAAGAAAATATCCTGCTCCATATCCCTGGTCTAAGGCAGTTTTTTACTGTTTATGTTACCTTCTTTCATACCTTTCTTTTTAATGCAGATAAAGTGTGTGTGTGTGTGCATGTGTGTGTGTGTGTGTGTGTGGTGTATGGATAAGGACTAGGAAAATGAAAGATATTACGATTAGAATAGCAGCATTCAACTATAGTAAAAGCATTTGTTTGAAAGTTACTTATAAGATTCTCTACACACACACACGCACACACACACACTGGATTCAGTAGGGATTACCTCTCTTTGTTGTCATCTAGATTTATCATTTTAAAATTCCTTAGGTTTTTCAGAGTTTCCACAACAACAAACATCTTTTACTTTTTAAAAAAATGAATGTGGAATGAACACGAAAGTCCTCTGTCTCACATACCCTGCCAGGTTTATGCGACCCTTCATGAACACAGAGCTCCCTGGGTCCACCCTCTGAGCTGGTAGGCGCAGTCTGACAGCTGGAGGCAGGTCCCTACTCAGTGGCCTGGGATCAAGCACTGAGGTCAGTAGGAAGGCCTCATCACTGGCAGTCCCATCTCCCCATTGCTGGAACATCCCTTGAATCATCAGACCCCCCACCCCAGACATGGAAGTCCCAATGTCAGCCACTCAGAGAGTCCGCTGTCTACCCCTAAGGGTGAATGATCCTTGTGAAAAACCTGCAACACCCCATCTCTCTACACTGCTCTCTCCACTGAATGTCCTTGATGAGTTCCCTGACCCTGCCTTCTCACATCTCTAGATGGCCTGATGTCCATCCTTCAGGACCAAGAGCCATCTGAAAAAATTCTGTGCCCTTTGTTAACCCCTCCCACCCCCAGCTTCTGACAACCACTGATCACTCCTTCATTTCTGTAATTTTGTCTTTGCCAGAATGTCATATAAATGGAATTACTGAGTGTGTAGCCTTTGGCTTCTTTCATTTAGATAATGCATTTGAGACTCATCTATAAAGTTGAGTGGTGAAAGAACCTTAGCCTAGGGGCACCAGGGTGGCTCAGTCTGTTAAGCATCTATCTTTGGCTTGGGTCATGATCCCAGGGTCCTGGGATAGAACCCCACATTGGGCTCCCTGCTCGGCAGGGAGCCTGCTTCTCCCTCTTCTCCCCGCTTGTTCTATCTCAAATAAATAAAATCTGATTTTGTTAGGAAGATTATAAATATACACTTTTGGGAGGAAAGAGTCTCTTCTACTACCACAAATCTTGACCTAAAATGCTGGAGGAGGTACAACAAGCACATCCTTTCCAATGCATGTGCATAACTGAACCAAGAAGACAGTAAGTGAAATCTCTCAGGGACCAAGAATGAAGAAACCAGAGTGATAAGGAAGTGCTAAAGTTGCCACTGCCCTGAAGTGTTGCTAAAAAAGGAACATGGAGCCACTTGGGGGTCAGGACACAATGCTTTGGGCCTAAGAAAGGCACCGCATAGGAATCAAGATTCCTCACATAGTCAAGACACTCAAAGCACTTCACCTCGGTAACGGGCTGGCTGAAAAAAAATCTGCTTCCAGCAAAAAGAGACTGGCAAGGACAACTGTGTTGGCTTTGGCTCTGGATGGGGCTGAAAAAGTCCCCTGAAAATTCTATAATTTTAGGTTTAAATTTACATAACTCACATGGTTGCAGAAGCCAACAGAAAGAACTTAGAGCACCTAGCTGTTAAGAGAACCCCAGGACTCCTGACAGAAGCAAAAGAAAATCCCTATGGGGAAAGATATTCTCAACCCAGGCCAGTCAGAATTCCCACACATTAACATTAGCCAAGCATGAGCTCACAATCCAGAATTGTAAAACATTCGAGAAAAAGTCACTGTGAGTGAGGGTCAGTTGCAAAAGCGACAACAAAATTGGCCTCCTCCCTCACCCAGAATTTTCAGATATTGGAAATTATGAGACATAGAGCATAACTATATTTAAAATGTTGTAAAGAAAGAAAAGATCAAATCTAAAACTTGAACAAGAAACCATCAAATTGGACATACAAACTTGTCAAAGACTTAAAAAGAACTTATGAAAACAAAATGAATGGGGAAAAAAGCATAGTAATGCAGCTGATTAGAGAATTAGTTGAACTGGAAGATAGCTCTGAAGTAATTACTCAGAATGGGGACCACAGGGGGCAACAGATGGAAAAGACGAAAGAACGAGTAAAGACGTGGAAAATTTAATAAGATGGCATTATGTTGTGGTTACAAAATGAGAGAAGAGAGAGAATGGGGATAGGCGGTATTCGAAAAGTAATGGCTGAGATTTTTCCCCAAATTGTTGAAAGACATGAAGCCTCACATTCAGGAAACACTGAATACCAAGTAAGTTAAATGAAAAGAACACCTTGGGGCACCTGGGTGGCTCAGTCAGTAGGCGTCTGCCTTTGGCTCAGGTCATGATCCCAGGGTCCTGGGACCAAGCCCTGCATCGGGCTCTCTGCTCGGCAGAAAGCCTTCTTCTCCCTCTCCCACTCCCCCTGCTTGTGTTCCCCGTCTTGCTGTGTCTCTCTCTGTCAAATAAATAAATTTAAAAAATTAAAAAAAAAGAACACCTTACATTACAATTGTAAAAGGAGAAAGAGAAGAGCTAACAGCGGCAACAACAGAAGCCTGTGAAATAGTATCTTCAGAGTTAAGGGAAAGTGCTTTGAACCTACAATTCTATCCCCAGCCAAACTGTTACCCTGTATGAAAACAAAATGGAGAGAATTTGCCACTATGTTCTTTTGTCATGGAGAGAACTTCTGAAGTTTGTATTTCAGATACAAAAAAAACTAAGGAGAGAAGGAACATCTGAAACATGAGAAGAAAGGTGATGAAATAAATAGTAAACATGGGTAAATCTAAATAATAATAATTACAGCGGCATTTAATATGTGTGTTTTTAAGAAGCACAGAAAATAGGGGCGCCTGGGTGGCTCAGTTGGTTAAGTGTCTGACTCTAGATTTCAGCTCAGGTCATGATCTCAGGGTTGTGAGATCGAGCCCCACGTCGGGCTCTGCTCTGAGCATGGAGCCTGCTTAAGATTCCCTCTCTCCCTCTCCCGCTGCCCCTCCCTCCTCTAAAAATAAATTAATTAAATAAATAAAAAGCACAGAAAATAGGAATAAAATATGAGACAATACTGTCTGAGAGATGGGACTAGTGTCATCAGAAGTGTTCTAATGTTCTTGTATTGTTCAGCGGGAAGGTAAAGCTACAGTTTAAACTTTAAGCAGTTAAAGTGAAATGTTAAAAAGTTAAGGAGCCATCCGCTAGGAGAACTGAGGGTGAAGGTATAAAGTGTGGAAGTTTCTTCTGATATCCTTGACGGTAAAACAAACAAACAAACAAAACCCTAAACAAAACCAACTGACCCCAAAAGAGGACACACCTGGTTGTAGGTTGAGAGGTTCTGTGGTGTTCTTGGTCACATATTTATTACGTTTCTGAAGGGCAGTGGAGACTTTGGTGGGGAACACAGCATGACCCCTATACAGACAGGTGAGCCAAAGGAATTCATTACTATTCCACCAAGAAGCTCCATAAGAGGGATTAACTAAGACACAGGAGGATGGAATTAAAATCAGGAAAGCATTTTACAAGCATTCTGACCTAGATGGGCTAAACCTGGGGGAGCTTCCTTTCTCTTGCCTCATTACTGGAGTAGAGTTGCCTCTCCTTGCTGGGGCGTTCATTTCATTTCCCGTTACTCCCAACGTCTCGCTCAAAGCACTGAGACTTACAAGTGTAGCATATTGAAGTAGACTACAGCTTCTTCACCTCACTTATGTATTCTGTATTCATTTTTCTTTCAATTCTTTCATCATCCTATTGAGTGTTTTTTAACTAAGTATGGCTCAGATGAACTGACCAATTCTTGTGAAGTCATACACAGGACAGTCTATCCAGTGTGACCCCAAATTTTTAGAGGAACTTAAAAAGTGTGGCATTACCACAATAGGAAGAATATGTGAAGGAACTTACCACACTGCTCTTGCAGAGAAAGAAGGCATCTAGGTTCCAGACTGACCATTTGATGGTGGTGTGCTACCATCCAGCCAGGCTGTTGACCGGTTATATCTTGGAAAGATGAAGTTTCTCTAAGAACCTAGTTGTTCTGTCACTGTCATCATGTTACAGGTCTTGGGAGAGCTCTAATGCTTGTTGTCCTAACATTAATTGAAGGTGGCATGAGATATAAAGATGCAGGAAAGTTTAGAAGATGAAAGTGGAGTAGAGCTTTTTTTTTTCTTAAGATTTTATTTATTTGACTGCTCCCTCTGCTTGTGCTCTCTCTCTGTGTCAAATAAATAAAGAGACACAGCGAGAGAGGGAACACAAGCAGGGGGAGTGAGAGAGGGAGAAGCAGGCTTCCTGCAGAGCAGGGAGCCTGATGTGGGGCTCGATCCCAGGACCCCGGGATCATGACCTGAGCCGAAGGTAGATGCTTAACGACTGAGCCACCCAGGCGCCCCTGGAGTAGAGCTTTTAAAAGCAAGCAGCTCTTGTCCTAAAATCCAGCTGCACTTCATCTTTACCAGTAGTCATAGAAACTGCTCTTACAGTCAATAAAACTGGGCTGCCTGATGCTATTGTCTCGGAAATGGAGCTTAAGACGGGACCCGGTTTATCATACATATTAGCCAACACATAGGCTTGGCGAATGGGAAGTCTAATGAAGCTTTCATAGGAGTATTGATAAGCAGTTCTATCAGGCCTCAAGCTTGGCAGAATTGCAGCCTCTGTGTTTGGATTATCATCAGGCTGTTTGGAAACTTAGCAAAAGATGCTTGCTGTTCAGCATTTAAAACGTGCTTATCATTTTTATCAATTGACCTTTCCAGGAAGCGTTCAGTATTGAGTTATAAGTCTTCTTCAAATCTATTCACATGCCAGAATCTTAGCAATATATAAAAAATATAAAAAGATTGGGTGCCGAAATACCCAGCCACAATACTTGTATGTTTTTAATATCATACAGAATTAAAAATCAGGAACTGTGAAAAACAGTCTAGATCTTCTATGGTTTATCCCTTCAGTCATTTCAAACATTGATAGTAGGACCTGTATGGCTATTTGTCTGCTACTTTATGTTTATACCTCTCGCATTTAAAACAGGTTTGTGTAACCACTGATTTTGTTGGCTTTTGGCCAAGTCTGATAATGATTTTTTAATGTCTTTCTATAAATCTCATTTTGTGCTATTATGAAAACCTCCATTGTGAAAATCACAAACCTCTGGTTGAAAAGTTCATGTAAAATCCACATTGTAACAGAAGCACATACCTTTAACGTCTCCAGACAAAAACATCTTAAAGTTAATTGAATGTTTGCACTTTGGGGTGCAAGTTAAAAGAGAGGGTGGAAAAATGTGGGAGTGAGCCATTAAGTACTTTTAGCAAAATGTCGTGTAGGATGTACTGAATGTGCCTGTTAGTAAATATTTGTTTTTAAGATAGACTTGCTTTGTTCTTGTAGCTCAAATAATTCTTAATCATAAAATTTCTGAAAATTTGTAATTTTTTCCTATTTTTATTGGAAGCTGTTTGCCAGCCATTGTTGATAGAAGCGTGAATTTTTTCCTTCTCTCCCAATCTTTCTTGCAAAAAGAGAAGTTAGTTTCTCCAATGAATTGAGTAGGTGTCTGATATTTTGTTTTCCTGTTGATCTGTGTAACTTAATATTTGTATACTTGATAATTTGTCATATAATTGATAAGGTGGTACTGTGTATCAGTGTTCAATCTTATATTTATAATTTCTGGAATGTATGATTCTAGTTCTTTGGGAAAAATAATTTGTAAATGTCCGTCAGCTTGTAAAAACTTAGTGTAGGAATTTAAACATTTAAATAAATACTGAAATGGAAAAAAAGAAAGAAAGAAAAAGTTAAGAGTAATCATTAAACAGATGGAAATAGAATTTATAACTTCTAAAACAGAAGATGGAAATGTTCGATTTTAAAATTCAATTTAAAAGAAGGCAGGAAAAGAGAAAAAAAAAATGGACAAAATAGAATGCAGTATTAAAATGTTAGCAGTAAATCCAAACATACCAGTAATCACAATATGTAAGTGAACTAAATTTTCTCCTTGGGTAACTATTAAATCCAGCTATATAATATTTGTGAGAGAGACCTTAAAATTATGGATATGAAACATTAAAAGTAAGAGGATGACAAAGGTATGCCAGGCAAGTACCAAGCAAAAGAAGGCTGATGTCATTAAATTAATATGAGGGAAAAAAATGAATTTTAGCCCAAAAGCCTTATTGAAAATAAAGAAGGTTGCTACAGAGAGATTGAAGACTAAATTTATCGGGAAAAGATAAAAGTGCTAAACTGTTACACATTGAATTACCCGGCTTTAGAATATATAAAACAAAAATTAACGAGTTACAAGGGAAGATTCTTAAATAGATCATCACTATTGTATGATGTATTTCAGTCTCATGAGAGACTGAAAACAACCACAATCATCCTAGCATTCTGATAAAATGCACTTATGCTTTGGGATAAAATGCCCATATAAGACATCCTGGAAGTGTCCTATCTCAAACAACTCGGATGAACTCAAAAAGTGGTTCTGGTAATGACAGACCCTGCTGTTGAAAATGTGGACAGTTGGAATAAAAGTGGTTCTTGAAATGCAAGTGAAGAAATAGACTTTCTAAATTAAAATTGTGTAATAATGAAAATATTTTTATCTATATCCTGAATATCACAAGCATTTGATTGTTTCATCACCATTAAAGTTTGACATTAGTCATTTGGAGGGAGGAGAAATGAGATTGTCTTATATTGGCTAATTCCTTATATTTAGTTGGAATGTGATCAGCAACTATACAGCGTGTGATTTGTGGCTCCTTGGAGCCGGAGGGACTGCGGACATAGGGTGGTTCATCGCTCTTGTACAGAATCAAGCCGATAACTCAGCTGTAGCCTCAGTCTGGCGCTGGTGTTGTTTCATCAGAGCTGTGTCAAACTGATACCAATGATCGTGTTCACCGTGATTACATATAAACTGTACATTCAATAGAAGTGCAGTTTTTACCATGAAGTCTACCTATCTCGAACTTTGCATTTGGTATTTTAAAAGATGTTAATGAAAAGTTTATAATAATGGGAGTCTTAGGAAGAGGCAGCAATAATTTGGATGGCCCTGGCCCCTCTTAAAGGAAAGAAGGAAAAAAAAAAAAACTATAGAGAATTTTGAGAATGCCTCCTTTTCCTATGCACAAATTTGTCTTTGCCTGGCAGAGACATTTAAAACCAATCCACTGATCAGTTTAAAAAAACAAAAAAACAGCCACTACGACAGCCAAATACCGAACCCATCTATGAGACCTTCACATATGAAGACCTAGAGAGGCCTCATAGGTGGGGTCTTCAGAGTAGTATTTTTCTTTGCTCCTTCCCTGTTTCTTCCTCTATCCAAATTCATTACCTCCTTTCCTCTTCCTCATTCCCAGTCCTCCCCTGTGCCATAACAATTTTAAATCAATGCTGAAGAGCTGCTTGAGTACGGGAAGCGGGTGAATTGTTGGTTATTGAGGAAAATTCATTGGCTGTGTGTTTAGTAGCTTCAAGACTTTGAAAAAATACTCATCAGCAGATACAACTTGCCTTCACACTCTCTAGCTCTCTCTGAGAGTCGGTGTCCTTACTGCGCTTGTTGCAGAAACTCAGGAATCCATGGGTTGCCTTTAGAAATTATCTAAGAGGATAACAAATGCAAACCACTTTAGAGTCAAGTAATTCTAGATGGGTTTAAATGCTAAAAAATTGCTTTAATTTAGCAATTAAACCTGCTAATTGAGCAGTCCACGCCTTTCTCCGACTCCCGACTCCCGCTTAGCTTGCACTGCTATTAGATGGAGACAGAGTTCCCTTGTCAGACTAAATAAATATGAGCGTTGTGTGGGAAGTGCCTAGGAAGGTGCCTTACACGTGTTTGATGACCCACAAATGGCAGCCATTATCAGGAATACTTCTATTATCATGTTTGTGTTAGTTATCTGGGTTTAATTGTGCTGAGCAATGAAATAGAGATTCTACAGGAAGTAAGGCTGGGCTGGACTGTGTGGTCTGGTATGCATTTGAAAGTTGTACCCCATGGGAGATTTGACCTCTCTGCTTTTTTGGTAATCTTGAGACACATATTTTCTATCTATTGTTTCAATGGTCATCTTGAATTAATTCAGCCCCATATGGGTTATACACATTCCCTTTGTTAACCTGCATGTTAATAGCATGATTGCTGATATTTGACGGTGTACTTATGCCAATAATTTTATATTCAATGTAAGAAAATGTAAATTCTTAGAGGAAAAGTAACTTCAGTAACTAGAGAACGTAATAGTAGTTTTATTTTAATTCTCCTAGTTATTTTGTATTAATTTTCTTATAAATGTATCCAGATGTGTATGCAATAGGTAGATTCTATGAACAAATTCTGGTAACTATTTGATCATTTATCTCCTGAAATTTTCGCTACCTCGGGACCTTGTTCTATCCTGAAAGTATCAACCTTTTGCTTATAGTAGAAATATTTTCAATCAATGAGATGAGGATATCAAGAGTATAAAAGCTAGTTTAGATTAACAGATGCCCCAAGAACCAAAGTGAATTCTGCTTCTGTTTATTTTCAGCAGGTAATTTAACTCGGTTTTGGCCAAGAATAAATAGGTCCAGAAAAATTAGGTGAGCTTTATGTCTTATTCAGTGGATTTTCTTGTTTGGTCTGATTTCTCTTTTTTGCTTGTGTTTTCAGGCTCAGCTATGTGAATTATGCAGAGGATCTGGCCTCCAAGCTCCTACAATGTTCCCCAAAGAACAGACTATCAGCACAGGCTGCCTTGAGCCATGAGTATTTTAGTGACCTGCCCCCACGGCTATGGGAACTGACCGATAGTGAGTATGACAGATCTGAGACATCCAATCAAAGCAGCCATATCATTTTAGCGTCTGTGTGTAACGTACTTGTAGGAGGAGTCATATGTTTTTATATGTGCATATGTAAGATTGTGTATGATTGCATATGCATTACATGTACACATATATATGTGCGTGTATCTGTAGATGGGGGTGGGGGGAGACCCAGTGAGAGAGAGAGAGAATGAGGAAAAAGGAGTCATGTGTGTATATATTTAGTGGAATCCTGCCATCCAGTTGCTAGCTTACCAGGCAGAAAAAGAAAATGGATTCCTTTTTTGCTATCTCTGCTCTGCAGTCTGCAACTGCATGTCTTTGTATTTGATTATGTTTGTGTCCAGAAGAATGATCTGAGCAGTCATAAAGGAAAAGGAAAATATGATTTACATATTTAGTGCTTTATGCATGCAGTACTTTTTAACTGGCTGCAGTACACAGAGAAGAAATGATTCATTTTTGTTTGATTCTCAGAGACCATCTTGGTTGTAACAATAATGTTAAAAAGGGCTGCTATGCAGTGAGCTGACAAGCAGAGTTGGCAATTGGCTAATGCACTGAATTGACATGTAAGAACCGAAGACTTGTAATTCATTTCAACTACAAATGCTCTTGGTATTCATACAGACAGCGCTTCTCTGGATCTTTTAAAACAAAACACATTCCTGGGTGGGTTTTTGTTTTGTTTTTACAAAAGCGTTCATATTTACACAGCCTTTTTCAATTATATTTTAAATATTTGGGAGATTTATGGCTGGGAGGATCTCATCTTTCTTCCAAAGTGTGAAACAGAATTCTTGTGAAATTTTGCAAGACACTTGCAGTAAGAACATTTTGGTTCAATGGTGATGCGTTCTTTCCAAATGCCAATTTGAAATATTCCTTCTCATACTCTTTTCTAACTACCTTAAAAATTAATATACTGCCTACATGCATAGGTATTTATAATATATTTATTAATCCTTGGGTACACATTTACCGTAGACATACAGAAAGTTATTTCTTTAATCTCTTGGACTTTAGGCTTTCCCCCCATTGTAGTATTAGATTCTCCTTGACAACAGGACCCCTTTATTTTGTAGCTGAGTCCCAAGTAACAACTCCTCTTGCATATTTCTACCCTAAATCTTTTTTGATATCCTACATTTAATTTGAATTTTTTTTATTCTAAACTGTCTATAGATATATTAAACCACTACTCACTACTCCCCCTTATGCTTAGTAAATCTTTAACATTTTACATATTCCTAACCAATATTTATTCTATATTCTGCCCTCCTTTCTTTCTAAAAGTCTACCCATTGACCATTATGACAGCTCTTCCCATTTTTTTTTTTTAATTAAAGATGAAATTTCTATGGAAAAATAATGAATTAGTGGCACATCTTTCTATACTGGAAAAAAAAAGATACAAATGGGCTCATTAGTTTATGGCTCATCAAATTCAAACGTATGGTTTGTTTTCCCATTTAGTATAACTTGTAACTTGATATCACTCCTCCTTGGTGACATCTCAATCCCATCTGACTCGATGATTGAGTTTAAGCCAGGATTTTGATGGTCTGCGAATTCTGAATTCTGTGGTAGTACTTTTCTGTTAATATGGACTTATTACCCACTTGCCACTTAGTTTATCAGCCAGTGGTTAAATCCAGTTTCTATCAGGAAGTAAATGCCTACACATTATCACTCGGCAGCAGGCTGCCGCCGGAGACAGCCTTGTCCCCGTCATTAACAAGCACAATGTATGCAGAACACCAGAGGGGAATTAAAACCACAAAAAATACCTCAGGGTGGTATTTTTAATATGAGAATTTAATTTGTAATTTCACAGATTAAGAATTTTGGCTGCATTAATCCCTTTATCAGCTCACAGCAGGCTATTTGCAGAAGCATAACCATAAGGCGATATTCATTGGCAGAAACACGTCTTTGCATTAACGTTAAACATCAGGAGCAGTGAAACCTTTTGAAGGGGGGAGAATAAAGATGAAAAATCATTATATTTTTAAAGCAAGATTCTGCTAAATGCCTCCGGTAACAATTTTGAGTTACAGAAATGCTATTTCTGTGTCTAACGGATCATCATTATGAGGCATAAATCCAGTCCCAAGAAAGGACAATCCCGGTATCAAATACTGTAGTCATTTCCATTTAGAACAACGTGGTAGTCCTTGTAAACATGTTTACAAAACAAAATTCCTAGACTTCGGATACTTTGAGAACTAGTTCTTTTAGGTGAAATGACTTCTTCCGGGGACTCTGTTATCTAGGTTAATATTCTGCAGACTATATTTAGAAATTATTCAAATTATATTTCCCATTAGTATGGAGTCTGATAAAAGTTCACCACCTGGCAAATGGCAGCAGCGAGGGTGATATCCTCATGTGCTTCCTTTAACAAGAAGATTTGGAAGGAGGTCCACCTGAGAAGAAGTGTTGCAGAACCAATAAATGGATTGTCTTAAAAATGAATGAATGAATGAATAAAATGGATTGTCTTAAGCAACGAAGTATTGGTTTAGATTCATCAAATCCAGGAACCTCACTGTATTAGTCTGCTCAGGCTGCTATAACAAAATATACCTTAGCCTGTGGGGGCTTAAACAACTAGCATTTCTTTCTCTTAGTTCTGGAGGCTAGGATGTCCAAGATGGAGGTACTGGCAGATTTTGTTCCTGGTGAAGCCTCTCCCTGGCTTGCAGAAAGCCACCTAGCTATATCCTCACACAGGCAGAGAGAACAGTCTCTCCCTCTCTCTTCCTCTTTATAAAGCCCCTAATCTTATCATGTGCCCCCCCCCCAACCTCCTCCAACCCGAATTACTACCCAAAGACTCCGTCTCCACATACCATCACATTGGGGCTTAAGGTTTCAACATATGAATTTGGGAGGAACGCAATTCAGTCCATAGTGCTTACATTCTTAAAGATAGTTTATAGAGTTTTAAAAAGAATATCCACAAAAGGAAAACACGTATGCAAGCAGAAAGCAAAACCAGGTTAAAAGGAGAAAATTGGAACAAAAATAAATTAAAAGTGGGCTTGAGCCTTCTTGGCCTACTTTAATATATCCGACTCTGTGAGAAGAAGGGTATCAGGTGTCGTTGCAATCCCGGTTACACAAAGCAGTGCGGTTGTTCCGTGGATCCGTATAAAAATGAAGTTGTATGCTTATGTCAGACTCTTCTTTGCTTTGGAAGAACATTTAACAATATAATATCTTTCTTTAATATACTGCCCCTTAAAATCTCACTAGTTTACACAATACTAAAATTTAGAAGTGATGTGTTAGTGTACCACCAAAGGGGGAATTACACATTCATCAAGCAAGAATAGTGATACCTGGGGATCTGGTAGTTAAAGCTGGCTAATTCTGGTGGCAGCCTGTCATTCTCCCTCTGTCCTGAAACCCCAACAGCCTTGCCCCACTTCTTCACAGAAATTTAATTGCAGGGAAGTAAATGGAGGGCTGATTTAGAAGAAATTCATTACTTTTCCGAAATACACCACAGGGCATTCTCCTGTGTATACTATCAAGTTACATAAATTATTGAAGCTGAACTACCCTTGTCAAAGTAAATGAACAAAATACACTTCATAGCACAGAGTCCTTGATTTTATTACATTCATTTGCTAATTCACAAAACTCAGATCTGCAGTAAAAGAAGGGCAACAAATTGGTACAGTGTGTGGAGCACCGGACTGGGAATCAGACCACCTGGATTCTAGCTTCAGCCCCACTGGGAGCTAGCCGGGCAACTTTGGGCAAGTGCCTTGGTCTCAGTGGGTTCCTGATTTCTCAGTTAGAGACACAGTGATCCCTAAGGACCTTTCCAGCTCTGATGTTTGTGAGTTTTCCTACTCTTTCCTATATACATCCTGTATATTATCCTAAAACATTATAGCTATTAATGTAGCCTCACACCATCTTCTTAAAAATAAAACAAACACAGCCAGTTCACATGTATTTACTGCTTTCAGCTAGTTCCTAGACTTCCATTCTCTCGTGAGTCCTTTTGAACAAGGCTTTCATGCACAAGGCTCTGGAACTGTTGTTCTCAAAGTCTCTGTCCATTGGTCTTTCCCCAGCCTTCATCTAGATCCATCAACAGAATTCAACACAACTGTCCACTATCACTTCCTAGTAATGCTTCCTTCCCTTGGATTCCAGGATGG
Organism: Mirounga angustirostris; assembly: GCF_029215605.1. Taxonomy (NCBI): domain Eukaryota; kingdom Metazoa; phylum Chordata; class Mammalia; order Carnivora; family Phocidae; genus Mirounga; species Mirounga angustirostris. Next base: position 72,024,327 of record NW_026991720.1, on the reverse strand, counting down.
GACACTCCCACGGCTGTCCTATTGCTACCCTAAACTCTCCTCTTCAGACTTCTTTGTGGATTTCTCCTCATCTACCAGCCCTCTCACTTTTAGAGTGCTCTAGCACATAATCCTCAGGCCTTTCTATCTACATACGCTCCCCAGAGCCTCCGTGATCTCATTCAGTCTCATGATTTTAGGTAGCATTTATACATTGACAGCTTCCAGATTTCTGTCTCCAGTCCCACCTTCCCTGACTCCAGACTTGCATTCAACTGGCTATTTGGCATCTCCATTTGGCCCTCTAGTAGGCATCTTGAACTTAATATCACCAAAACCGAACTGATCTTTCCCCACAGGCTTGCTCCATCTGTCCTCTCCCCCATGTCAATAAATGGCAACATCGTTCTTCCCACTGATGGAAGCTGTCCTCTATGCCTCTTCTTTTGTCACACTCAATCCCAGTTCTTCCACAGACCCTGTTGGCGCTCCCTTCCAAATAGATCGAGGACACACCACTCCTCACTTCTTCACTGCCATCGCTCTGCCCCACGGTGCTCCCTGTCTTCTCTCACCTGCGTTTTACAGTAGTCTTCTGTTTTGCCTGCTTCTCATCTTGCTCCTTGGTGTCAGCCCTTGCTGTTTCCTCTTCCTGTCGTTTGTGCTTGCTAGATTTGTGCTTGGCTTGCTCTCTTACCTCCTTGGGTCTCTGCTCAGATGTCCCTTATCCAGAAAGCTCTAGGGGCGCCTGGCTGGCTCAGTCAGTTAAGCGTCTGACTCTTGATATCAGCTCCCGTCTTGATCTCAGCGTTGTTGAGTTCAAGCCCCGCCCTGGGCTCCATGTTGGGTGTGGCGCCTACTTAAAAAAAAAAAAAGAAGAAGAAAAGAAAGCCTTCACTGACCTCCTTCCACCGCAGCATTTCCAGTTTCTCTTCCCTGCTTTATTTTTCTTCATAAGACTTACTGCTAGTTCATATATTTGTTTGATTGTTTATCGTCTGTCTCCCCCGAATGAAATCCACAAGAACAGGGATTTCTTTTCGTTCCGGTTTATATGCTACAGGATTCCAAAATACCTAGAACAGTGTAGGCTCCATAAATATTTCTCCGGTGAACAAATGAAAGAATGGCGTGAAGGAAGTGTAAGATATGTTGTTTCCAACCCAAGTTCGTTGTTCTCGATCAGAGAAATATGAGCACGAATATCAACCGCCCTGTGGTTCTGAAGGGAAGGCAGACCGTGCTGTCAGATGTGTGTACAAATCTGTGTCAATGTGTGGCTGTTACCACTTGACATTTCAGAGACCAACACATACCATGATGTTTTACGGGCTGGATATCTGGAACTGCATCTCAGTCTCCATGTTTTACAAGGAAAGATTATAAATAATCTATAAATATATAAATGGAAACTCTTTATTCTGTCCACAGTGTCTTCTATTTTTACCGTCCCAAATGTAAGATTGCAGCCAGAAGCTGGAGAAAGCATGCGGGCCTTTGGGAAAAACAATAGTTATGGCAAAAGTCTATCAAATAGCAAGCACTGATGAGCACAGCATTCTCAAGAAAGCACAGGTAAGGTGACCTACTTTGCCTGAAAAGTAATAATGAATAGACATTGAACAGATCTTTTCAATGAAATATTTCAGATTCCTTTTTTTCCCCTATGAGTCTTATGAATCTCTTGCGTTCATAATGGCATTCATCACAGATTCTCCTGAGGAGAATACAGTTAGTCATATTTTCAGGTACCTACTGGATCCTAGCCAAAATTGTATTTTATTTATGCAGTCGTAAACCATTTCAGTTACAAGCAGATCATTTTAACTGCGCATATATTCTTCGTTGACGTTAGAAAAAGGTTAACCTTGGGCCGTAGCTAAGTCACAGATTTGCTTTATTGGGCCCATGCCATTTTTCAGATTAGCTGCTCTCATTTTAAAATGGAGAGATTTTACACAAAGTCTGGATTCTTGGCTTTTTTTTTTTAAATCAGCAACTCTGGCTGCACTCGCACGTCCCTGCCAGAATCTCGTGTGTGTAACTGAATGGTGGCTGCTTCCCTTGGAGAGAACACGTGCGCCCGCGTTTAGCTCCGCTGCCGTGTGGGCCACTCAGCCCACTTCTGATTCTTCCCTGGGCCCTGGGACAGACCTTATCATGATGAGGCTTTTCTTTTTTCCCTGTGCTATTCCTTGACCTCTGCTATTCTGCAGATAGGAGGCGTCATCTAAACAAGGCAATCTCTTGCATGTCGCCTATTCTAGTCACAGATGCTTCACAGAAACAAGCAGAAGACAGCTGCTTCTGAAAAGGCTGTGTCTTTATTGCCAGATGGAAACGTCTGGGTTTTGGGGGAATTTTCTGCCTATATATATCTTTCTGGGGTTTTTTTTGTGTGTGTGTGTGTGTGTTTTTTTTAAGATTTTATAATGTAACATAACTCTGAAGCAAATGGAGAACACACTTTTTTGTGGGGAAGGCTTTTTATTTGCTAGCCCATATGTGTTCCTTGCTCACGTGGATATTCAGTAATTAAATGTTCCAGGGAATCGAAGGATATAGACACCATTCCAAGAGCCCCTCTTCCTTCTTCTCCTTCTTAATACAAGATATGTTAATAGGCTGAATTGCCAGCATGGTGAAAAGAACAAATGAAACTGTCCACCTTGTCTTGGGGGTGATTTGCCAAAACCTTGAGTTATGTGGAGGACTTTGCTGTTGCCTACATCAACGTGGGGGCCACTTTTGGCCTCTCAGGAATATGGTGGTGATGGATGAATGATGGAAGTGAAAGCTCCCCAGGTAAAACATAGTGTGTAAATGCCAGTCAGAAAATGTTACTAACAGACTCGCTGCTCCATATGTAAACAGTAAGATTCTTCATTCTTCAGGTTATTTCCCCCCATTGGATACAAAGTTACCTAGAAGCACAAGTTCACTCCCTCCCTGGTGTTTGTACTCCCATTCTGAATTTCAGTTGGTCACACAAAGAGTGGGCTGAGTTACCTCCTGGTTCTGAGAACAGGTTTAATTCATGAGGTTTGTAGAATATGCTTTTTAAAGTGTTTAACCTGCTTTACCATAATGAGGGCCCCTGGCTTCAGAAATCCCGAAGCCAATTCAGTTAAAACAAAAGATGGACTGTATTTGTGCTGCCTCATGCGCCCAGCACACAAGCAAGCTTGAATTTCAGTCACAGGGCTGTGTGTCTTTTCTTCTCAGCTCTTTTAAGATCTCTGACCCGAGCCTACCTAGCCAGTCAAAGCTGCTAGAAGGTGCTTCAGGTCAGCTTCTCCTTGCAAAATCAAATGAAGCTGATTGGACAGAAACGCTGCCCGTAAGGTCTCAGAAATTGCTAATTAAAAAAAGGTTTATAAAAAGAGGTGCTCAGAACTTTAGTCATCCGTATTTGAAAGCTTTTACAAAAAAATGTGTTTTCTTTGCAGTATATTTTTTGAGCTAGATTTAAGGTTATACAAACTCCTTCCTCTAGAACTATTTGATAATAATATAAATATGTTCTCTATGAGTTTTCTCCTTTCCACATCAACTTTTGAGGCTTTAATATTATAGTTTATGTTGCTTTCTTCCAAATCCAAATACCTCAGCTTGAGTCAACATTATAGTGAGGAAACATCTAAGTTTTTCTTTTCTCGGAAAAGCTACAGGGAAGCTGGATTCTAAGAGTTTTCTGTCAGCCAGCAGAAAAAGAAACCATTTTAATTTTTCACCTTTGTGGGTTTTTAATTTCACTCAAATGAGGCCATCTTAGAAATCAAATCGTACAGCCTATATATTGGCCTAATACATCTGTGCAGTGGAACTTCTTCTGACCAATAGCTGAATATTAATGTCTATATTGTAGATATGACCAGCAAAAAGTCTACATAAATAAGAGTATTTGTATGGAAAAACATGTAATTCCCTAGATTTTGATTTTGTTGTTGATGAATTAATTAACTGTTTAGAGCAAGCTGTGGCATGTTTAATTTTTCTCAAACTTCCCAGTTCTTTGTGAAACCTAGAGAAATTGGAAAGAAGAGGGGTGGGAAAGAGGTTGAGGGCCCAATGAGGCTAACACTGTAATCTAGCATTTCAGCCGTCTCTCTTTGGGGAGTTGCGCAGAATCAGGATGAAAAATGCATTTGAATCACTTCTGTTTTTGAAATGATGGAGAACTGTTCTAACTTTCCTCCTATACCTCAGTGCCAAATTGTTTCTAAACTTGCATACTAAGGTCACTTCAATTATTTAGTTAATAATACTGGATTTGCAAAAAGTGGCCTTAGTGGAAAAGCTAATGAGAAGCATTTTTCTTTGCAGCAGAAAGCAATTTTGGTTCAGAGTCTTATAACCAAATTAAATGAGAAGAAAACTGCCTCCACCTAAGTTAAAAATGGGGTAGGTGCCACTGGATGATCAAAATACTGTGCTTCCTACATGTTGTTACCCTCTAAAGATGTTAGTAGACTAATGCTTTCATAGATTGTCCCCACTCTTTTTATCAGCATTGAAGGGTAAGACCATCCTAAAGTCTGAGAGAGCCTGAAAATGTACATTGAAATTTTTCCCGAAGACCAGAAGCTATTAAATACCACACCCATTTGTATCACTTACATTTCCATACAGCAATTCCAAACACGCCCCTATGCTGAGCTTAATTTTCCAGTCATTCTGAATTGAGACAGAAACTGCATGATCACTCTGTCTACTCCCTTTGCTGAATACGGGGGTAAGAAAGACCCTCTGGCATCATTATCTGAATGTTCAGTAAAGCAGGTGTTCTCACGCCCTGGGGAGTTTTTTAAAACTGCAGGTTCCCGGGGTCCATGAATCTGCACTTTGAAGGACCCCAAAGGATGTTAATGCAGGTAGCCCTCGAACCACATATGATGAAATCTTCAGTAAATATTCGAGAACTGTATATTTATGAAGTAAAATAATCAACTTATTTGGGTCAGGACTGGATAAAGACAGACTAGGAAAATCCATCCCTTTCCTTCCCTTCCATATTCTTTTAAGGAAGAATAGCACAGAGTTATGTTCTCCAACAGGGTAACCCACTAGCCACGTGTGGCTCTTTCCATTTAATTTTTAATTAATTAAAATTAAATTAGAATTTTGTTTTCTCAGTAGCAGAACCCCATGTCAAGTGCTCATTAGCTACACATGACTCATGGCCACATACTAGGGACAGGGCAGATGCAGAACCTTTCCAGCGTCACAGAACACTCTACTGGATGGCACTGGTGAAGCGCATTGCCCCTGCCTGCCTTTTTTAAAAAAGAATCGGGAAAATGAAAACTGCATTCAATCAGCAAAACTATGTTTCAATTCTGGATTATAGCCGTCTAAGAGAAGCTTGAATTGTGTGAGGAAGGGACACCTTCCATTGAGAAGACAGGTGGCCGGGTGCGAGGGACAGAGACAGATCGTTGAGAATGACAGGAAGAGCTGTGCGGTGGGGCCGGGGAGACCACGAGGGAGTGGACTCGGTCAGGTTTCTTCAGTTAACAGTGGTCTTTGTGGAGGTTGCTTTGGGAAATTAGGCAGAACAAGGCTGACGGTCCACGCAGCTGCATAGACAGGCCTCACGAAGACTGGGTGTCCATCAGAATCCAGCGGGAGGCTTACTTTGCCTACCACTTTAGCCACCAGCTCAGCTCTGGTAACCGCTCCTGCCGACGCAGCTGGCTTTTGCTGTCCTTGGTGCATGACATGATGGCGGCTTGCTTTCTCTGGCTGTGCCTCTGCTACCATTTCCCTCTCCTCTTCATCTCATGGCTTCCACCGGCTTGTTTCTGCTTATTCATGAATCCTGCTTATCGTCATTTCCCTTCGTCCCTCCATTTCCAGGACAGCCTCTCAGTGAGCTCTTTTACTCGGATTCAAACCTTCTGCAGGAGCAGCGCTGACTGGTGTAGGCATCCTCGTGAAGCAGAAAGCAAAGCTTTGAGCTAGGCTGTTGTGTCAGTCTGACTGGATTGCCCTGGGCCCAGCACCGAGCCCTGATCCAGTCAGCTGAGCTGTGAACGGGGCCAGTCTTCTCTTAAGGAACGCCTCAGGAGAGAGTTCTGGGTTTAGCAGCCCCTGAAGCTTCTACAAAGCCCAGAGTATAGCCAGAAGGCACCTTGCCTGGCCTGTACACTATGAAGGAAAACAAAAACAAGTACAGAGGGAAATTCCAATTTTAATGGCATGACAGCACCCTCATTGTGTGATTTTTTTTTTTTTTGACGAAAGGTCTTTTTAAGCCATGTTGCATTTTCTCAACTGTAGACACAAAAGGAGATAATACTCATTAATACTAACCACAGTGTAAGAAATGCAAGTATTAGTTGTAGCTTTCCTTTAGCAGCAGGAAGTTTTCTGGGTTTTTTCCGGCAAGAACTTACTTTCTGCATGATCCTACAGATTTTTTTTTCCCTATCAAACGACTGCAGTTTTATTATCTCTGTTGTCTCATGCAGGTGACAATAGCTGTGGAAATAACAAGCAGAGGAGGAAACAAACCTTAGTGTTCCTCACAGATTTTAACTGAAAGCATCCCTGGTTTTTGTCATTACCCCTCCATTGCTGCAGATGAAAAAATACATCTTATTCGGGAAGTTGACGGTGCTGTGAACCACAAATGCACAATGCATGTTATGAACACCCGATTGAGAAGAGGCTGGAATGTGGGCAGTTTAGTTTTCCCCACCCTACCTCCACCCCCCGTTTCCTTAGCTTCCCTCCACCCTAGAGAGTCCATTATCTCCTCTAAACTCTGATGCAAAATAGTGGGCTAAGGATGCTTGTCCCTTCTCTTCTCTCCCTCCCTTCTCTGTCCCTCCCCTCTCCCTCTCCTTGGGTCACCTCTGATCTGTACCCTGCGTCACCACCACCAACCCTGTGAACGGATTAGCAAAGGACTAGGAGGCCTTTACTATCTAAGTCTGCTTAATTATGTCCTGGGCTTGTCACAGAGCAGAATGAAAATAAAGTTAAATATATCATGCTTCATCCAGGGTGCATTTTTTTTTAAGTATTTTTTTAGAATGATATAATTTCAGGCTTCTAGAAAAGTTGCAAGAATAGTGCAAAGAAGTCCTGATATCCTTTACCTACTTTCCCCCAGTGTTTGCATTTTACTGCATTTGCTTTATCATACTCATTTTCTCTCCATCCCTCCCTCTCACTCTCTTTCTCATACACACACACACACACACACACACACACACGTGTATATACACATTGTTTTTCTAAATCATTGTTTTTACTTACATGATGCTCCATTACCTTTAACTATTTCAGGGTGCTTTTCTTAAAATTAGCAGAATTCAGAGTGATATTTTTTTAAAAGATTTTATTTATTTATTTATTTGACAGAGAGAGACACAGCGAGAGAGGGAACACAAGCAGGGGGAGAGGGAGAGGGAGGAGCAGGCTCCCGGCCGAGCAGAGAGCCCGATGCGGGGCTCGATCCCAGGACCCTGGGACCATGACCTGGGCCAAAGACAGACGCTTAACCGCTGAGCCACCCAGGCGCCCCCAGAGCCATATTTTTAAATTAAAAAAAATAATAATGGTTTTTTTGCCCTTGCTTTTCTTTTTCCTTTCTCTGAAAGTTTTTGAAGGCAAAGTGGCTAAAAGAGAAGAGACTGATGTGATGCTGCACAAATTGGTTCATCAGTCCATGGATGCTCAAAAAATAGCTGTATTTTTGTGATTCGATTTTCCAGGTCAGATGAGCTTTCAAATTGTGGCGTGAGGGTGGGGGAAGGCACTGCAACGTGCATCTTCTGTCTTTTTAAAACCCAAATTAATTTCTTAGGGACTATTTAGCCGGCAGCATAATATGAATGAAGCTTTCTTATAAGTAAGGGGCACAGGTGTGATGTGGCTAGTAAGCAAGATATCTGTTAGAATGCTTGGCCAAACTCTTACGAAGTTAGCAGTCACATATAACAAGTAGTTATAATCAGTTCAGGTGCTCTATTTTTCCCTTTCATTTAATGTTGATTCTTATGAATTTGGGATACAGAGGGAATCGTCTATGCCCTAAGTGCACTGTATTGTATTATTAATACCAGGATAGCAGCTGAGTCCCACTAGACAGTCTTTGTGGTTTGCAGATGCTCTAAGAAGTGTCTGAGCATAAAAGGAGGCTGTTTGAGTTGAAGTGGGTTGATGGTCTGGGATGACATTTGAATGCATGGAGGACAATGTCTAAATGACAATGTCGAGAAAGGAAGGCAAAAAGAAGCTTGAAACTATTCCCATTGTCCCATGGATGCTCATCACTCCTCCTGAGATATTCCTCACATGGAAGCTTTGTCTGGGTAGAAACAGGGAATGGGATCAGGGAGGGATAGACCCTGGGACCCTGGGACAAAAGCCAGGGATTCAGGTCCTTAGGCACATTAAAATTCCAGAGAGCAAATGTAATGAAAACTACAGCCCAAATGTATTTCAAGTCTAACAAAGTTAAACATTTTAGCTAAATTATTACAAGTATATTTAACAAAATGTTTGCAATACTCTGAGATGCTTCTATGAATAAAGCTTTTAAGAACATCAGATTGGTTGTGCAAATGAATAATTTACTGAGTCTCTTTTGGAATTTAGGATAGCTGTTTCCTTTACCAATGCACACACACACACACACACAATACACTCACACAGCCAAGTAGAATAATTTTTAACAGTCCTAGAGTTGTTAGGATAACATCATAGATTAGTCCAAGGATTATTTTTCCACCCAAGGAAATAATGTACAAGGTCTAGAACAAAATACCAAAGTTGTAGAAATTGATGGAAATTTATCTCAGAATAGATATCACCATGTATGCCAAGCATGGAATCAAATACTGCACTGTTAACTTCCATATTGGGTGAATTTTTTTTTCCTTTAAATTATCCCCATTCTTTTAATGTAGTTTGCATTATGTATAGTGTCCCTGGATTTTTAATTGCTCCAGATTATCATTTTCAATGCAATTAGTAAAATGCCCTCAATTACATATAATAATTACTGTAAATGGGGCTATTGGCCTAATTACTATAAATGGGGAAAGATGTGTGATTATCATGTGCAATTAAATCATATACAGTATTTATTTTACATTATTACATACAATAGTGTAATGATAACACATAATTATATTGTATCATTTCCTTGGTCAACAAATCTACTTCATACTGAGATACCTAGAGTAGTGATCCCGTGTACTGGATCTTTCTTCCTAAAGTAATTGGGTATTCCTTCTGCTGGGAACCCACTAAATAAACTGATTGTGCACAGCAAGAAAAAAACTGGAAGGAAAAAATTATTTTATCTCCATTAATTAGGAATGCCCAGATTATCCTATGTTGTCAGTGTTAAATCCTCCCTGAGCACAAAGCCAGCCTCCACCATACCTGTTTGTTTTTATGTAAATGGGTAAAAATCAACACCCCTAAATGGTGGCAACATTTAAGATATGCCTGGGGGAAAAAAAAAAGACGTCCTTTCTTCATTGTGGCAAACATGATAATCATCCCTAGTTTACAAATAAATGCACACTTAACAAGCTTATAGCACATAATTAATTCTGCAAAGGATGCTGTTTGGCAGAGTGGGATTATGAGAATTGCATATTGATAGTGGCAGGAGAAATAAATCTATTTTCTCTGCGAAGGTAGGGTGTTCTTGTGTTCTCTAGAAACTGGCACATCTCAGAGGCGTTGCTCTCAAAACGATCTCAGGATGGAAAGAAATCAGTAATTACAGAGCCAGGCATTCGGTTGTGTCCTAATTTTCCCACCAGTTTTTCAGTGTTTCAGCTGCCTCAGAGACTTAAAGTATTCTCATTAGGTAGCTGCAGAGGCAACCGCTTGCCTACTCCCTCATTCTCTCGTTCGCATTTCCTTTTTTTTTTTCCATTCCTGCCTTGGGAGTGACTGTGAAGATCATTTGCTGGAATGATTGGCAGGTTAGAGGATTCGATCAGATGAGTTCCTCTTAGTGCAGGTCAAAAAGGCTAGTTAGCAGGAGCTGTCGAAAAATGCCAGCAGCATTCGAAATGGGAAATGTCATGACTTCGAGGCAGGGGGTGCCACCTGGAACAGAAAGCCCCCAGCTCATTAGCAAGTTACAGGATGTGGGCTTAACTGGAGGGAGCAGAGAAGGAAAGATAATACCCAATAGGGAAAATGATTGTGAAGTGGAATTGATTTCATGTATAATTTGTTTATCACTAGAGGGGACAAATGCTGTCCTTCTGACATGAGCAGAGGAGTATGGACTATGAATGAAGCAACTTAGCATAATCTCCAGGTTGAGCTTTGGATTTGAAGAATGCAAACTTCTTTATTCTTAACTGTGGAAATGATCAGGTCATGTTACATTAATTAAAGCTGACATACTCTCAAATGTTTTATCTGGGCAATTGTGGCAATTGCGACAGAAACGGATAGCGATGGGCAACTTCAGAAAAGAAGAAGGATTTTTTTTTCCCCTTTGCTGGCATGGAAGACTAGCTCAGTTGCATACTGAATTATAACAGGGCTGGTGTTTATCTTCAGTGGTTAGCTAGGCTGCACGAATCGAACCAGGGTTCTCGATTCTCCTGCAATCTCATTTATAGAAGAGAGCATTTGCCCTTTGGGAGATGTAGATCTAATCCATGTGAAAATATGTATGTATATTTTAGAATATGACTGTATCATATTTTGGCATAATGTTAAAATTTTAATTTTTTTAAAGGGGAAGCTCTCCGATTTCATTACTGCCTAGTTGTCAGTTCATCTAGAATTTGATATTTTGCCATAAAGTCAACAACTTACAGTAGCCATAGTTACAGACAGAACTAAACCAAAAAGGTGTCCTCACAGGAAAAATTAATCTGCAGTTTGTAAAAAGAGAATGTAGTGGCAAAACAGAAAAGAACATTGCCTCTCATGTATTCAGACTGAACTCCAAATTGAAAGCTTCCAGTATTTCTACAGTGTATGAGATGAGCTTCAGCCTAAAGCCTTTCGCTACATAAATTCCATCAGAAAATGTCTTGTCTTTTGATAAGGAACTTTTACGATATCATTTATCTTTTACTTGGAGATCTTCATCTTGTTATTTTAAGTCACAGATGCCACAGCTGCAAGTCTTTCTGGGTGTTTACTAAAGGATGTTTACTTAGCGTCCAGATTTTGGTTAAAGCATATATTTTCAAAATGTCTTTGCCTTGAGTTTCTCTTTTCTCTTAAATATTGAAACCTTTTACGAGGCAGTTATGAAATAGCCAATGGTTGTTTTATCAAGCAGTCTCAGACTGCTGCCTTAAGTGACTAGGAATCTTAAAACCTCCTAGTCAAAACACTGGTGGAAAATGCATTCTGTTCTGTATTCAGCATAAAAAGCTTAGCATTAAGCTACTGAATATAGCTGTCAAGATATACTGCATTAGTTTTGTCGAATCTAAAACTTTAAACATCAGCGTGAATCCACTCATCCCCTCATTTGGGAGTTTTATTGTGTGGTCCAGAAGCTGGCCTTTGAAAAAAAATATATGAAATACTATCTGAAATGGTTCATCTAAAGTTAAGATTTTTTTTTTATTCTGTCACAGTAACTCAGTTTGCTAATAACTGATTCGAAAAAATGAATAAATCAACTATTTTGAGAGAAACGATTGTCAAAAAAATTTTTTTTTTAGTAAGAAGAGAATTGAGTCTAGTCATCCACAAGTGAGTTCCCAGCGTTCAGACTAATTTTTTAACTAAGATGTCCTTACCTCTCAAGACGGGCAAGCTGGAGCTATCTGGCCATGCAGACCCGGAGGTGAATGTGGCGTGCGTGTTCATGCCTGGTCTCATCCGCCATCCTTTTCTCCATTTCCTGCCCTTAACTTGGCCTTCCACAGTCAACTGTGCAATCACAGACTTTGTAGAACTTCCACTCTTCTGTATTCTTCTCAATTAATCTTCTCTCTCTTAACTAAAATAGTAGTTGATACACATACTGACATTCTTGTATTTAGCATTCCCTTTGTTGAATATCTTCACTGCTTTATAGATTGAGTCACCTTGTTATTAAAAGTTTCACCTTTGGATTTGTGGGTTCCCCTAAGATAAGGTCCCCTCAGATAAAGCATCCTTATAACTGTCGTCTGTATCAGCAGTTCTCAACGTATGGTTTCTATACCCTGGGGATCCCCAGAGGCTCCATGGGGGTCAAAATTGTTTTCATAATAAAACTAAGATGTCCTTTGCCTTTTGCACTGAGGACATTTTCAGTAGTCTTGCAAAAGCAATGGTAAGTAAAACTCCGGGCTCCCCAGCATGAAACAAGGCAGTGGCACCGAACTGTATTTGTAGGCACTAGTTTTTGGTGTGGGGCTTTTGGGTTTGGGTTTTTGTGGGTTTTTTTGTGGGGTTTTTTTTGGTGTTTTGTTTTACCACTACACAGTGGTAAGTGTTTTTCAAAGGCAGTTTCGCTTAATAATGTCCTTGATGAAGAACTGTTATTCATTTTCTTACACCTCTCGCTTTGAGTAAATGTCTTAATATTCTGTGTGACTAACCGGGAAGTTGGCATAAGCCATCTCCATATACCGAGTTACTGTGGTTGTCTCAAGGAGAAGCTCCAGTGCAGGTGTTTGAGTTGCAAGGTTTACTAGCTGTTTTTCTTCCTGGCATTTTTGTCAAACATGAATGAAAAATGAGTCTGTCACCCAAGGAAAACAACTGATAGCCTTTGCTGTCAATGATAGAATTAAAGCTTTCGATAGAAAATTAGAACTGGGGGAAGCTATCATAAACTTTATTTGCCCCTCTGAGCTTGATAGTTCCCCAAACACTTCTCAAGTGAGACGGGTAGTGATAAAAGCAAATGTGATGTTTTGATATTATATAGTGAAATGTGTCAATGTTTGAAAAATCTCTAACACATTGAACCTGTATTTTCCAAATGACCAGTGCATGATTTTAGAAAATCACTGCATGGATAAAATATTCACTGGAAGTATGAAATAAACCAATAGATGTTAAAATAAAGAATACGAAGAATTCACTGATACCATTTCAGATTTCCCAGTGCAGCTGACCCTTAAGAAGTTACCACTTGTTGGGGCTCCTGGGTGGCTCAGTCGGTTAAGTGTCTGCCTTCGGCTCAGGTCATGATCCCAGGGTCCTGGGATCGAGCCCCACATCAGGCTCCCTGCTCAGTGGGGAGCCTGCTTCTCCCTCTGCCCCTTCCTCCCACTTGTGCTCTCACTCGCTCACTCTCTCTCAAATAAATAAATAAAATCTTTAAAAAAAAAAAGAAATTACTACTTCTTGAGTTTTGTTGTAATATAAAAGAATATATATCCATGATTATCTGAAAGGTCTATTAAAATACTTTTTTCTTTTCCAGCTATGTGTCTGGAGAGGCCACATTTTCTTCACTTGCTTCAACCAAAATAGTATATCATAGGACAGATTAAATACAGAAGCAGATATGAGAATCCAACTGTTTGGATCCAGCTAGACATTTAAAAAAAAGATTTGCATAATTGTAAAGCAGTGCCACTCCCTAATTCTGTTTGAAAAATATAGTTATTTTTATTAAAATAATATTTAATGTTAACACAATGGGTTTTTAATGAACTAATAAATTAATATTTTAAAGTATCAATTTTAGTTCCAAATATGGTAAATATCTATAGTTATAATCCATATATACAGAAGATCTTTGAGGGTCCTCTATAATTTTTTTTATCATTTTTTTAAAGATTTATTTACCTATTTTAGAGAGAGTGTGCCCACACACGAGTGGGGGAAGGGCAGATGGAGAGGAAGAGCAGCAGACTCCCCACTGAGTGTGGAGCCCGAGGGGGACCCTGAGATGCTGATCTGAGCCGAAATCAAGAGTCAGATGCTTAACCGACTGAGCCACTGAGGTGCCCCTGGGGGTCCTCTGTAATTTTTCAGAGAATAAAGTGTCTTTAACCACCAAAAAATGTGAGAGCCACTACTCTATCAGCAATGCCATTCATTAACTAACATGCTAACTGGTAAAAATATTGGTAATATTTTTCCCCTTTTAATAAATTGCTATTCAGTGCAATCTTTTTTCTTTATAAAGTTATCCCAGTTCTAACCATCTAATTGAATATCTCAGTTTTTCAATTTACGATGGGTATAAATCCTTATTCTTGCGTTCACACAGATGCCATCTGAAAATTATAGTAGAGTACCATTTACTATGCCCTTGATGATTAGTAGGCCAATTCTTTTTTTTTTTTTTAAGATTTTATTTATCTATTTATTTCAGAGAGAGAGCACAAGCAGTGGGGGAAGGGCAGAGTGAGAGGGAGAAGCAAGCTCCCCGCTGAGCAGGGAGCCTGATGCAGGCAGGACTGGATCCCAGGACCCTGAGATCATGACCTGAGCAGAAGGCAGATGCTTAACCTACTACTGAGCCACGCAGGCACCCCTAGTAGGCCAGTTCTTAAAAGAATTTTTCTATGTATTAGTTTTTTAGACTGCGACTTTCCTTTTTTTTTTAACACATTAGTTTTGACCTTGTAGGGAGAGGCTCTGACTAGATGATTCTAAAGCATCAGGCCAGTTCACATAGCTTGTGTATAGGACTCAGCAGGACTGCTGGAACAGCACCCAGAGCAGACTCAGTGTAAATTCAGCTTCTTTCAGGAGAATGAACTCAGGTCTTTCCCTTCCCACTGCTATGAGGTCACTTGTAGAAATCTGGGTACATTTGGGGGTTCAGAATTGAAAGTAACTACTCAGCATGAGTAGCGATCAGATTAGGGTTGTATTTTCTTAACTCTTTATTTTGAAATGCTTTTAAATTTACAGAAGAGTTATAAAGCCAGTGCAGAAAGCTATGCCCTTCACCCAACTTCTCATATTAACACCTTTATAACCATGGTACATTTATCAACTTAAGAAATTAATGTAGGTACCATACTAGTAATTAAACTACAACTGTGACTGTAGTTCACCTGTTTTCATACTTCTGTCCTTCTGTTCCTGGAGCCCATGCACAGTAGCACGTGGCATTTAATCATCGTGTCTCCTTACTCTCATCTGGTCCGTGATAGTTTCTCAGTATTCTCTTGTTTTTCATGACCTTGATTCTTTTGAAGAGTACTGTTCAGGCATTTTGTAGTGGAATGTCCCTCATGATGTTGTCTCATGGTGATGGATTTCAGGGAAGAGTACCACCCAGATGAAGTGCTCTTCTCCTCACACCATGTCAGGAAGTCCATGATGTCCACAGGCCTTATCACTGGTCGTGTTGACCCTGATCACTAGGTTAAGATGGGTGAGGTTTTAAAGCCACTGTGATATTCAGAAAGTAAAATCAGAGAAGCAGGAAGTCTGAGACAGGTTCTCAGATCGAAGGAATTCAAGATGAGTTCCTGAACTGAGGACAGGGCTGCTTGATGTCGGACTCGGGCGCTGGGCGGTGGGGGTAGGAATTACTCTCGGGACTCAGACCTTCCACCTGAAAATGGGTAGAAATGGAGGAGAGGAGTCACTGGCGAAGAGGACAGTGTCCAAGTTAGGAAATCAGAGATGGTCCAGCTGCTGACTCATGATCAGTGATAGGATTCTGCAACATGTCTGACAGAATGTGAAATATATTTCGTGAACATGAATAAATGTATAACTATTTTGCATGTGTTGGGAATAAAGCCAAAGTTTTATCCCCTCTGTACTGAAGTCTCCTGTGATTTGTCTGTCTAACCCCACTAGAATCTGAATCTCTGCCTACAGGAATTTGGTGACATTTTATCCTCGTTTCACAATTTTATCTCCGTTTCCTAGTATGGCACATAATTTATGCTCATTAAGTATTTTTAAAATGTTGACTGAATTAGTGAATATCCAACTAACTCACCATACCATAATCTCCTGTTCTTTTAGCAAATATTTTTTGAGTAGCCATTATGTTGGTGCTGTTCTAGGAAGTAGTGAATAGGACAGTTTCTAGCTTCAAGACCCTCACAATTTAGAGACACAGATAAGAACATTTAAATTTCAGGATGATGAAGGCTACAGTAGAAAGTTGCATGAAGCTACGTTGGGGGACAGATGAGGTAAAAATTAATTCTGCCAGTGGAGCTTGGAAAGGTCTCACAATGGAAGAGATTTTGAGCCAAGGGAGGAATTATATTTTCCATGGGCAAGAAGGAGGAGAAGGGTGTTTTCTCACAGAGGAAACACTGAAAGCAAAGTCATGTCACAAAGTGGTAAAGCTAAAGAGCATGGATAGGAGGAGTGAGAAGGGACAGAACTGAAAACAAGATTTGAAGCTGGATTGTGAATGGTCTGGAATGACATGCTAGAGAGTTTGGATTTTAATGTGATTGCCCATGGGGAAATATATACGACTTCCTGGTCAAATACAGAAGAATCAAAACATCTTAAAGCTGGGAAGATCCTTTAGGGACTATATAACAACTTGAAAGAAGATGTAGTATTTTTTTCTTTTCTTTGAACTTCTTATTATGATAAATCATGTCTTGAAAATAAGTAAAGAAAATGTATAAAATTCCATTCACAATTATAGCTAACATAATATTAGAATATTAGAAATTATACCAATATTTACCCTTCTTTTTGACTGAAAAGCTATTCATCCTTCAGCCCTAAAATTTTGTGAATCTATTATAGGTATGGTTCCTTTACTATACATTTTTCAACATGTATGTAACATGTTTCTTGGAAAGTTATGCATGAATAATTTTAGTTGAAACAGTATGCCTTCTCTGTTTACATATCTTTTTGTGAAATGAATAATGACTCCCTTAATTTAAGTGTTGTGAATAGGTAGAATTTCAATATGAAATTTAGGGGAAATGCAAAAACTAAAACGTGAGATAACTAGTTTTCCCGGGATAAAAATTTAAGACAGTTTCTTTCGTAGTATTGTAATACTTTTGAATGGTGACAAATGGTAACTATACTTATCATGGTGAACATTTCATAATACATGTATATACGCACACACACATATATAATTTATGTATATATACACATATACGTATGTAATATATGTATAATACATGTGCATATATATATGGAATTGCTGTATTGTACACCTGAAACTAATCTAATATTGACTATTAACTATACTTCAAAAAATTAAAACGATTTTTGAATTGAAAGAAATGCATAAGAATTTAGATCTTCATGGTCTTAATTGTAATGTGGTCAGCACTCAGTAGGTGTGCAAAAGTTATTTTCATGAATAAATTCAAACATATTTATGAGCTTTAAGTTCCTATAAGAGTAAACTCTAGTTTTCCTACCCATTTTTGCCTAAATCCAAATAAACTGTTAAGTATTTGAAGATCTTAAAGTCTGTCTGCCCAATTACTTAAAACCACCTAAGATTTAGTAACTCAATAACATTTTTGATCATGATGACAATAATGACAGAGAAAAAATGTTAAAATGACTAACATAAGACAGATTAAACAAACTATTTAGAATGGACCACTTAAAGATTTTTACAAGAAATTATTGAGTGCATTAAAATATACCAAACTAGTGCTCGCTTTGGCAGCACATATACTAAAATATACCAAACTAGACGGAATATTATAACAGCCTTAAAGATTATAGTCATAAAAGTAATGAACATGCAGAAATACATGGGATAATGTGAAAAAAGTAGAACATTCTGCTTATATATATAAAACTTATGTGTAAGGAAAAATGACTGGAAATACATTAAATTGGTATATCCCTGGTTTAACAGAGAAAAATGGATTTACAAATTTTATTGCATAACTAAGAAAGTTAATTTACAGTTTTATAGCCATGGTAGGTTCTTACTATAATTCCAACCACAGAGCCATCTTGAATGGGTCCCAGTTCTTTGATGTTCTCTCATTACCAGACTTTCCTCTGTAGATAGTAGCATATGATGCAGAGTCAAATACCAAGCCAAATAAACTCATTTATAACCACAGAGCATTTCATTATTTAAAGTATTTTCTATTCTTCTAAGAAATGCTGGTAAATTAACACTAGAAATAGCAGTGTCCAAATTATTAAGGAACAGCATGGAAACGTAGTTTAGCCAAAGCAAATAGAAGAGCTAAAATAATCACATCAGAATAAAAATTTGGAATTCCAGATCCTTCACCTTCTGCTTCTCTGAATAAGTTTTTCAAGAGGCTGTTTTTTGAGTCTGTTTTAATGGAACATTGTCTCCTTCCCTATGCCAAGACTAATTGCACAACATTGTTCTGTGTGTTGAGAGCATGGAGACATTGCAAGGAAGCCATGACGGTTTTCCAGTTAAATCCATTTAACTACAGCTCAACAGCTCATGGCTGATGGAAAGTCTTCGAGGTAAATAATTTATCACCTCACCTCATCCCCAAAACTTCTCCTGATCATGATAGCGTTGGTCTGCCTGCAAGAACATAATACAATCTTTGCTGGTCACGGCCCACTTCTGGGACCTGAAATGTTTGCAAGAGGTCAGAAATTAAGATTCTTGACCTTCTCTCTGTCTTGTCTACAGCTTAAGGATAAAGAAGAAAGTCTGGTGAGGCAAAATCATTACCTTTTATTTGTACCTTTTATCTGTAATGCAGTGTAAAAATAAATTTTGAGAAGAAAAATGTATAGGTGGAGAAAAATGCATTTGTAGAATATTTGTGTCAACGAAACATTCACTGTTAATTCTTTTTCACTTTCTTTGTGACTTCCCATGTGATACTTTACCATTCAGTAAGCTTTGTTTTTGAACTGTTTTCCTATAGTTTCTAATTTCTACCTTCATTCCATCTCTTGACTTGAAATATTCCCTGGGAGGAGTGAAAAAAGAAAAGTGTGTGTGTGGTGGGGGGTGGCCGCGTGGGGTGGAAGGAAGGCAGAGGGAGGGAGACTGCTGGGGGGAAAAAAGATTTAAATGAGAACTAGAATGAATGCCTCACTTGTTGGCTTTTAGCACAATTACCATACCTTAGGAAATATGCAGGGAATAGTTAATTACGACTAAATGAGCCCCTTTTAGAGGCAGTGGCAGGCCCGGGGAGCTGACTGTCAGAACCTTGAAGGATGTTGAATTGGCAGGCTGGTCTCCTTGTCAGGCGGGTGTGATGGTCTGCCGGGGAAGCCAGACAGAGAAAAGATAGCTGGGTAAGAGTAGCCTCAGACAAGGGAGCCACGGATGGCATTTGCATACTTTTCCTGCAAAGGGGGTTTAATCCAAAGAAAGGAGGAGATTTCAGTATTGTCAGGCAGGCTTTGTTCGGGGTGGAGAGCAGAAGGAAATCTGAAGAGGCCTTTCTCAAAGCCTTGGTCTCAGCCTTGAGGTTGTTCTAGTAAAGTTATGTTCTGGAGGGTTGTTTGCACACTATTGTCTGTTTGAAGATCTTCTAAACCCAAAGGGCTCAAAGTAGCCCCCTTTTCCAGCACAAAAGAAGGGAATTTGTGTGGTAAAAATGACTTGTGTTGCAAACTGAGCCCAAGCACCCTTTGTTCTTGCACAAAATACTCTGAAGTTCAAGGATGTCTTTCGAGCCACACTGAGTGAGTCACAGCAGTGTTTGCAGGCTAGAAAACAAGGTAAAACCAACTGATACTTGTGTCTTTCTTTGCCAGCTCAAAGAAGTCCTTAACATAATTCCCCAAAAAAGATGGCTCAAAAAATGTGGCAGATTAAAAAAAACAATTTTTGATTGCCCTGGATCATTTTTACCCTGTTTCTTCACAGAATTTTCCGAAATTGAAGTGTTTAAGTCTAAAGTTGAGGCAAACTATTTGGACCATTAAGCAGAAAGCTTTCTCACCACCTGACCAACCTTATCTTTTCTCTGGCAACATGAGCTTATGATTGTGGTGTGTGTCCAATTGTCCAAACTATGTCTCCTTTTATAAACTGTGGTGGACTATGGAGTATGCGATGGTCTTTTCTTCAGCAGAAGTTTCTCTAATAGTCCACACACTTATAGTGAGGAGCGTGTATCTGCAGTACCTGCTTATGTAATAAATCGTCATGATATTTATGGGTCAGAAATCAGGACTTGTTTCAACTGCACTCGTTGGTGTGAGCCTAAGTACCCATAATCCTTACGGTTGAGGAAAGTTATGTACTAAAACACAGAATCTGAGTTTTAAAAAACTACAGTGTACTTGTCTGTAAGGATAATGTGGGCGATTCTAAGTGCCTTTTAAATTTGTCCTCCATGTGGAGCTTAATGCTTCAGAAAATGTGGGCTTTATATATATATATATATATATATATATATATATATATATACACATAATTCAAAACATACAAACTAAATATGGCTTATAGCTGATTAAGCAGGATATACAATAAAACTTGACCTTGGAAGTTAGAAAACAAGTAGGTATTTATTCATAGCAACTAATTTAGCTTGAGACTTTTTTTATTAAAAATATTACTTTGTCAATTTTTTTATTGTTGTTGATACTTTTGCTGGATTTTTGGCTCCTTTGGAGACCTGCAAAGAAGACCCTATACGAATTCAAAATAAAAATAAGCAATGAAAAATCTGTTTGTCTGAGGGTCTAAAAGACAAGGAAATGTCCCTCTGAATTTCAAAATAAAGGTGAAACCTGTCACATGTAAAAAAAAGAGAGAGAGATAGAAAGCTTACTTTGAAATTAGCGTGAACCAGCTTCTGAGAGACAGTTATGCCCTCTTCATTCGGTAAAGTAATTAAGCAACCTTTTATCAAGATAATCATATTTTCAGATTTCCACTGATGTTGTAATACCAGTGAGTTTGGATCAAGGTGAGGCTGGAAGCTAAGACATTGGCAGTGGCCAGATTAGAGCTTTCTGATGTTATAAATGAGTAGATAAAATGGTGCTTGCTACTTTCCTAAATACGTTATTTTTTTGTTATTGTTGAGATCCTCGTCTCTGAACTAAGTAAACTCTGCTTTGCTGGAAGTGGTGCATTTCTTTCTCCTGCTTTGCATTTTTCTCTGTGAGAAGCGTGTCTGAACTGGGGGGACCTGAATATACCTCTTTGTTGCTCAGCTTGTCAGGCACAGCGCTGCGTTCTCTTTCCCACCAGGAAGGTCAGGCCGCTGGGGGCCAATCTGTTTTCTGAAATGAACCCTACTGTCTGTCCCTGGTGTCTGACAGATTGAAACAGTTGTCCGTGTTACTGTGCTTTCAATGCTTTTTAAATGCTTCATTTTTCTGGGAAAAACGTACTATATGGAGGCTACAGGAAAAAGATAAAAATTTTTAAAAGGACTGGACTTTTGGTATTAATATTTATCTAAAAGACAAATTTAATTAACTTTCTAAGAACATATTTACAGATTAGGAAGTTAGCTGTATGCACCATGCATACACACACTCACACACACCAAGATAAGCCTTCACTTACGAGTTCTACTTCTAAAGACTTATATTGAGGGTTCTTTTTTTTTTTCCCCAGTTGGAGTAATAAAATTATGAAGTATGGAACTGTTTCAGTGGTAGAATTTGTAGAAGTAAGAGTCTTTTGTTCACTTAGATTTCAGTTTCATGTATTTTGATCAGAGGTATGTATAAAGCCTGAAGAAATTTGTACTGTGCTGAGCCTCACTTCAATACTCTCCAGATAATTGAGCTAATTAAATCTTTACCAACATTAACACAACACCAGCATTCCTTGGACAGTGGATAATTATTGCACGAACATGGCAAGCTTAAACTAAACAGATGAAAATAGAGTCCTGTGGAATGGGTATTGAGTTTATTCTTTATTCATCTTTTGATAAGGTTTAATTAAAACTGCCTCTCTCCATTGTGGTGAGAATGAATGTGCTTGTTTTCATAGTGAAAAGCAAATTATTCACTTCAGCCATGGTTCAATAATCAAAGCCTTTGCAAAGTTTTGGGTTATAGTGTAGCTGTGGGGATATAATTGCTGCAATTCTGTATGAAGGCTTTATCTTTTTTTATTACTTTCTCTTATTTTTGTAGAAAGAAATTTAGAAAAGCCCATTTTGTGATTTGGTGTGGAAGTACATATGTCTGAAGCCTTCCGTGTACGTTTACCATGGCTAGGTTTGTCTTTTGTTTTTTGTTTTTTTCAAAGGTGTATTTCTTACAGCCTCTTGCTAAAATGAAAAATGAAAAGGGACACACATTTAAATAAATGGTATTTGAGATGGGTCTTTTAAGTTAGTGTAGAAAGTTCAGTGAAACCTTTAAATTCTGTGGCTCCCACTGGATTGGCATGGTACCCAACCATCCTAAGGGTAGAAAAGGAGTAGACGCTGGGAATTCTTTCTGCAAAGACACGTTCGCATTCTGTTTTGCGTTCTTCAAATCCACTGGAAAGATTTTCCTTGTTGTTCGTTAAAGGGGGTGGTGGTTTTTTCCCTTAGGTTGGTGATAATTTTGTAGCATGAATAGATTTTATGTATATTAATGACAACTTATTTTCAAACTGTTGTCATGACTGTGCTGGGATTTCTTTTCCTCTCCTGCTTTTTTTTTTTTTTTTTTTAATAAAATTGGAGATTGCAAGACATAGGATGTTTTATGGAATGAAGGACAAAAATAAAACTGAGCCTTGGGCATCAACTGGAAGCAGAGACTCAAACACAGACACGTTGTCTCTCCTCCTCCTTTTTGTTGCCTAGATTCTGACTTTCCCTGCTTTTCTGGTCCATGTGGTGGAAGCCTTTGTGGACTTGGCCCATGATGTGTCATAAGAAAAAAAGACCAGACATCGCCGTAGGTCAGCATTCCCGACTCCCTACCAAGGGAATCTGCCCTTCTGAGATCAAGTGAATTAGCCCTACATCCGAATGGTAGTGCCTCCGCTTATGACTGCTCACTGCACTTTTTCCTCATCAGTTTCTTAAAGACAACGACATGCAGACGTGAGCAGTATTTTCTTATCTATACAATTATTTTAGGATTGTCATTGAATGCGGTACTTTTGAACTCCCTTCACGTGCAGTGATCATTATCCAGTGGACTGGAAATAGTGTTTCTTAAATGGAATAGACAAGATGAGAAAGGAGAATGTCAGATGACAGGTGTAGTAAGAGCATTGTTTGATGGAAGTTTTGTCTCAGCTCTGTGTGTGGGTTTGTATGTGCTCCCATGCCCTTGTACTGAGTCACTTAATAAAATGTGTTTTTGCCATGAGTTGTGCGCAAAACAAGTTTGAAAGCCAGTGGCTGCTCCTCTGATCCCCTTCGAGGTTTCTCTTGGGAGGTGGGGGCGAGGAGACACTGGGCAGAACTCCAAGTGCATCACTCTCCCCATCAAAGTAGCTCCACTTTAATCTGCTGTCTTCGTTATGTTTCCATCTAAAATACCTTTTAAACAAAGGATTCAGTGGCCAAAAGTTTGAATAAATGATTTCCCAGGTCCCTTCTTGGGACTTTTAAAGCTAAGTACAGTAGCCGCCAGGACCAGATCAGGCCTTACTTTGCTTTTCTGCTCTAGGGAGGGCTTGGGAAACTCTCCAGACCTCACTTGTTTGGGTTTCTTTTCTTTTCTTTTCTTTTCTTTTCTTTTCTTTTCTTTTCTTTTCTTTTCTTTTCTTTTCTTTCTTTCTTTCTTTCTTTCTTTCTTTCTTTCTTCTTTCTTTCTTTCTTTCTCTCTTTCTTTCTTTCTTTCTTCTTTCCTTCCTCCCTCCCTTCCTCCCTCCCTCCCTTCCTTCCTTCCTTCCTGTTGAAATGCAGTTTCCCTACTAATCCTATAGAAAACTCTGAGACTTAGCATATAACCAGGACAACACTAAATCTGAACAGACTTTAAACAGCCTTACCATTAGAAAAGAGGAAAGCAACGAGTTCTTCTCCCTGCATGTTTCCTGTCTGATTCATTAGGGAGCGACAAAAGGCAGAGGTGAAAATTGGTGACATGAGCAGGAAGGAGTCAGGCAGCCTCACGTGCCTGAATAAGGTCCTTAGAGAACTGGGGATCGAGGGGAGAGGCAGTCTCTTTAATCAAAATAAATAATAAGAAAACGAGCTGACTTTCCAAAATGTGCATTTTACTTGACTTCCTTTGGAAAGTTAAAATTGGTTTAGCCATCACTTTTTCTGCCTTTGACATCCTTGAGGGGATGATCTAGGTGACACACAGTGTCCAAAAGCTGGGATCTCATGTTGAACTCTTGTTTAGTTATGAGCTCTGTTTTGTCTATATGCAAAAAATGTCAAACAGTAATGGGCTTCCTTTCTTTGGACCTTATGGTAATGGACATTTTATTGGTCATTCATTGCATTAATATAGCCTGTTAGCAGTAGCCTTCACCCTGAACAGGCAGCTCTCTAAACTCAGGGAAGTTGTGTAGAGTAGGGCTTAGGGTCTTTGGCTTGGCCCAGCAGCTTGGGCCTTGAGGCATCACTGACTATTTAACAGCTCCATGACCCAGGCTAAGTCTTAACCTCCTAAGCCTTAGGTTTTCCTATCTGTCAGTCAGAAGGAAGAATAGTGCCTTTCTTATCAGCATGTTGAGATTAAATGGGATGATACACATAAAGCATTTAGCACAGTGGCTTGCTTGGTTTATAACAAGGGCTCAGTAGTTATTATGAATCCCAAATTCCATGAAGTCTGTGGTAAACAAAAGACATATTGACTCTAACTCTTTCGTAATTGTTTTTGGTTTGTCTTTCCATTTCGTTTACCAAAACAAAATTTTAAAAAAGCTAGAAATCCTTACAACGCAATGTATTTCTTGGTACAAATCATATATAATCGGGCCACCTGGGTGGCTCAGTCAGTTAAGCATCTGCCTTCGGCTTAGGTCATGATCCTGGGGTCCTGGGATCTGAGTCCCGCATGGGACTCCTTGCTCAGCAGGGAGTCTGCTTCTCCCTCTCCCTCTGCTGCTCCCCTGCTCATGCACTCTCTCTCTCACTCTCTGTAAATACGTAAAATCTTTAAAAAAAAAATCATACATAATCATGACAGAAGGAAGAACACATTGAAGTTCAGTTTGGCATGAGTTTTAAAGAGGATGAAGAAAGGGGATTGGTGAGACATTCAAGAGACTATTTTTTGTCATCAGCAAAAAAGGACAAAGGTAGAACTAAACCTGTTCCAGGCAGGGGATGGCAAGAATTTACTTGAGAGAAACAAAGACCATGATAAGGTGGAAGCAGTCTTTAAGGAAGATTATTTCAGTTTCATGGCCCTCAGTAGAGGGTTGTTGGAAAATCATTCCAAAGAAATCATTCATGTGACGTAGTCATGTGGTTGAAGTGGGAGGGAATAGGCAAGAGAAGAATTAAAATTGCCTCCTACTTTGTGAGCCTAGAGCATTGGCCAGATGGCACCTTCCCTGGTGGCCTGGAAGAACTCGGAAGGGGTAATCGGTAAGTGGGGACAGTGAAGCTGTGTGGCCATACCCAGTAGAAGAACGCTTTAGTTTAAGTTGGTGTATCAATAGAGAGTGAGCAATTAAAAGCAGAACCAAAGAGGATAGCACTCTGATGAGGTCAACATAACGGTTCAAAAATGGGCTCAGTGATACTGAGCTATGGGGAAAAGTCGGCACAGACAACAGAGAGAGAGGTCAGAAAAAAGGCAGAAATAAGTTGTGTGTCCTGCTCAGCATCCTGTCCAGGACCTCTTCTCTGTGCAGAGTTCCACACTACGAGTGTTTGTCTTGCTCTGATTTTCCAAAACACCCTGGAGGCTATAACCTGGGAGCCTTTAGCAGACCCTGGCCACACACGTTGGATTTGCCTAAAACAGTGTTTTTAAATCTTTAAGATAAGAGCCAGCACTTACAACTACGTAGATTCTACCTAAAATCCACATTTTTCTGCATCTCATTAAAAAGAAAAGGACGATTGAGCCATTCTGGGCATTCTCTAACTGCCATGATCAGCAAGGGTTGAGTCGTGCCTTCTTTAAAAGAGGCTGTGCTGTGAACTCTGCTGCAATCTCTGCCACTCCAACCTGTCCTCCCACCACTGAGGCTACGAAGCAGATGCTTCTCACCTTCACCTTTTTGCGGTTGTTTATCTTACATAGAGGTAAAAGGAAAGTGAGACATCACTTGTAATGATGTCTCTGTCCTAAATGACAAATGTAAAAATAGCCAAAGGAGCTTGTTGTTGAAGAAAAATTGACGAGAGCAAATTTCTTTATATAAATTAATGTAGCACACTTCCCTCACGAATGTCACCTCCTTGGCCCTTATTGGCCTGTCTTAGAATCTTTTCCATTTGGTAATTAGTCAGATTTATTTTACTATTATATGTATTTACCTTCCACTTCCAAGAGGACCTACCATAAAGCTTCTTGAGGTAAAGTCAATCTATTCTGTAGCATCTAGCATAGTGTTGCACATAAAATGAAATATTTGCCTTTAGTTGCTGGGGAACCGGTAGCAAACTGAAAAGAATCTAACAGGTTTCCAAGGAAGAAAGATATTCATGGAAAGAAATGGCCCAGATGAATGAGAACCAGAAGACAATTGGCAAACATGTATTAAATGCCAACCAATTACATATAGATTTGTGAGCTATCCGAGGCCATGGTTGTATTAGTCCACTCAGGCTACCGTAACAAAATACCATAGACAGGGTGGGTTAAAACACCAGGCATTTATTTCTCACTGTTCTGGAAGCTGGAAAGTCCAAGAGCAAGGTACTGGCATATTTGGTTCCTGATGAGACTCTCTTCCTGGCTTATATGTGGTCACTTTCACACAATGTCCTCACACAGCAGAGAGGGAGAAGGAGAGCTCTAGTCTCTCTTCCTCTCATACGGATACTCATCCCGTCATGGGGGCCCACCCTCATGAACTCATCTCAACCTAATTACCTCCCAAAGCTCCAATCCCAGATACCACCACATTGGAGGTTAAGGCTTCAACCTATGAATTTTGAGGAACATCAACCAGTCTGTAACAGTGGTCCCTTAGTGTCAAGTAAGTGCATTAAATGATATAAGATACAGATGACCACTAGCTCAAGGTAAGAGGCGAGAAGTATACAAGTGTAAATACAGTGCCAGGAAAACAGAGCAGGGACAGTCCCCGCGGAGTCAGGGAATGCTTCGTGGAGAGGAGAGCAGTGAGCTAAGGCTTAAAGACGAGGTGGGATATTTATAGTCCGGGACTGGCTTCCAGAGAGGCGGACTTAAAGGCACAGAAAGGCTAAAAAGTCCAGGGTGTGTTTGAAGTGGACCAGAAACGCAGTGGCCTTGGACAGCCCAGTACCAGAGTGGGTGTACGGGTGTGCCCATAGAAGGGCAAGGAAGAAAATCTGACCAAAGACCATTCACTGTAATGTCTGAATACTCATGTGCTCCTCTTTTCCTGAACCTTTTCCCTTTATTTCTAGAGAATTCTGCAATGCACCATAAAACACAGTGATCGGGTTTATAAGAATAATAGTGACGGGGCACCTGGGTGGCTCAGATGGTTAAGCGTCTGCCTTCGGCTCAGGTCATGATCCCGGGGTCCTGGGATCGAGTCCCGCATCGGGCTCCCTGCTAGGCGGGGAGCCTGCTTCTCCCTCTGCCTCTGCCTCTCTCTCTCTCTCTCTGACTCTCATGAATAAATAAATAAAACATTTAAAAAAAAAAAAAGAAGAAGAATAGTGACAACATCTCACTTACTGAGCACTCACCATGCGTCAGGCATCCATGCTGAGCGCTTGAGCGAATACTCTCTTAGTCCACACAACCGCCTTCTGACTTAGGTGTGCTCATCCCCATTTTGCAGAGGGGAAAACTGAGACATGAGCTGGTTGTTCACGTCACCCACATCCTGCTGAGTGGTGCAGCTGCTCTCGTAGCCCCGTTCAGCAAGGGGCTAGAAATGTCACCTAGTAGTGAGTGCCTCATCTCATTGTACCCAACGCGGGTCTCATTCTGACTTCTGACCAGCCTGCTCTACTTTCGAAGTCTCCATCACAGTCTGTCTAAGCCTACGCAATTATTTAGTTGCTGATGTCTCGAGGAACTTGGACCACCTCTGGAGATAAAATTAGAGATGCGAGAGCTACAGTTGCCCCCAAAACCCTGTCCAAATTGAGTTAATTAATCTGTAACTCGAAAACCCTAAAGGCCCTATTTAAATACAATTTCACTGTTAGTGAGAAGCTCCAGGAACCTTGATTAAAACTGAATGCAGTCAGAAATAAAAAGTGTAAATCTGTCTTTCATCTAAAATTCTCAACATGAAAGTTGGGCGCAAGTTCCTATTGTTTCAGTTGGCTCTTAAAACACGTATCACAGTTATTAGTAAAATGATAATGTTCTATATAAATTTCATGAAGGCCCGAGTGGTCTGAAAACATCTGAGATTTCTACATAAGCACTTGTTTTTTAAAACATATGCTTAAGATACTATTATTATAGGCCAAATTCAGATGGTATTACCATTTTCATAAATATTTCTTTCAGAATAAAGATCTCATAGGTACAGTAGAATTCCTGTGCAGCTTTCGTCTCTGACCAGTTTTCTTGGATTCAAGCAGCCTGTTCTTATTTATGTCACCTTAAGGGACAAGGGAACACAGATCATCCAGAAGCCATTCAGTTTGAGAACGCAGTATTTGAACCTCAGCTGTGCTATCGTAGTCATTTTTGGCATAATCTAATAGTAAAATTAGTCTGTACTTCTTAAAATACTAGTCCTTTTGGAGCAGGAATTCCAGAATGGCCTGATGCCTGGAGCAAGTCCACAAAAGGGATCATACACTTGACAGATATTTGAGGGCTTTTTAAAAATGTATAGCATGGGGCGCCTGGGTGGCTCAGTCGGTTAGGTGACTGCCTTCGGCTCAGGTCATGATCCTGGAGTCCCGGGATCGAGTCCCGCATCGGGCTCCCTGCTCAGCGGGGAGTCTGCTTCTCCCTCTGACCCTCCTCCCTCTCGTGCTCTCTGTCTCTCATTCTCTATCGCAAATAAATAAATAAAATCTTTAAAAATAAATAAATAAAAATAAAAAAATAAAATAAAAATGTATAGCAAAAGCAAACAAAGTAAAGAATCAAAGGTAAGAAAGCATGCAAGGGAGAGATGATTGAAAGAAAAGCATAAGCTCTTCCTCACTCTTCATTTCTAGGCTGTATCTTTACAGTTGGGTGGGTTCCAGGGACATAGTGGCAGGGAGGAGAGAAAGAAGGGAGACTATGGTGGACCTTCCTCCCTGCAAAGAGATTTAAACACTGAGATTGTGTTTCTCTCCTTTCGTTTTCACCTTTTATTTTTTTTTTTTATTCTTAACTAGTTGCTGAAGTATGCGTGAGGAAAGCCATAGGTATTTGCTGTTCAGAGATCAAGTACTCTTAAAAACAAAAAGAAATGGTTCTCAGGGTTTTCCTAAGAAAAACACTAACTGAATGAGACAGAAGGAGGGGTGACCTATTCTCTTCGGCGGTTTAAGATTTCCTATTGATGTGGATAACCAATATATGCAAAGGCCTCTTCTGATGGAGCAGTCTCAGTACCATCCGTATAGTGCCTTATTTCTTTAGACACACCTTTTTAGAAGGCTGAAATTTAAATTAATAAACCAGTCAGGGCTGCATGCCGACATGACTTGAAAGTTAACTGGAATTTATTGATCTGCAGCCTACAAGCTGTTCTTTGCCGCACTGCACATAAGAAAGCCCGTCTTTAAAGTCGCAAAAAATTTTTTTTAATTAACTCAGAAAAGATCCTTTACATCTTCAGACAGTACTGTTGTTTGACTGGAACCTTCTCCCCTCTACCCCCTCCCCCCCAAATCGGGTCATTAGTGACTAAAGTTGACAACAGCAATACTAATGCAACATTCACAATCCGTGTTCCATTTTCTGCATTAATTGAGAGAATGGAACCAGTGGCTCATGGGACCCGCCACCCTTCCTCAGTCTGTGGGAGGGATGGGAGGGGAGGCTCAAAAGCTGGGGATGCAACTAGAAGGCTCCTCATTTCCTTTATTAGCCTGTTAAGAATCTAGCCTCCCAAATGTCCCAAACTTCTTACACCTATTTCGATTTTTCCCCGAATGCTTTCTCTTGAAGAGCTGCCTGTTATGTAAATCTGAGCCCTTCCTATCAGGTGTCCTAAAAGAGCCTTTAAACTTCAAAGGGGGTTACCTGGCTCTACTGTTCAGACAGTGAGCATAAGGGATACCCCCACTTGCATCCTTTGTGATTTTACAAACTTTTCCAGTCACTCCTCTCAACTTCTGTTTTTTCCTTGCCGAGCAATTTTTCCACCCTCGTTTTTCTATCCTCCATTTTTCTTTCATTACACACACACACACACACACACACCAATGAGGTTCCCCCCCCCTCCATTTTTAAAAATAATACTTAGAATATTTTATTCTCTCAGTTTCACTGGACTTTTCTAATCAGATATCTTATAGGACATAGTAATCAAACTTGTCCATGTTGGGTGGGGCAGATATGCCAGTTTGGTACAAAAGTAAGAGCATCATCTGCTTATCACCTTTCGGGTCTCCTGTACTCCCCCTTCTTCTCTCTTCTCCTCTTCTCTTCTTTTCTCTCTCTCTCTCTCACACACACACACACACACACATACACAAAATCTTCCCATGGTTTTATCACATGAAAGAGGCAGATGGGTCATACAGATCTTTCTTTCTTTGAGTGTGCTTGCTCTCTCTCTCCAAGATGACTTTTAAAATAAACAGAAAATCCAGCTAATGCTGTCTGTTACTTGTAACACTTCTCTGATGAAAATTGTTGTTTCTACTCATTATTTCCCATCTTAAATCTACTCCTCTCTCCATGAAAAAACACTTTCCCCAATCTCATGTTAACTCCATTTTTATAAACTATCTTTGATGTGGAACCTTGTCAAAGGGTTTTTAAAGTTTAAATAAGTTATGTGCCCTGCTTATTTACCTCTTCAAGTAACTCAAAATGGTTGAAGAGTTGTGCCCCACCCCCCCCCGCCCGCTCTCCATTGGGCTCCATCCCAGGACCCTGGGACCATAAGGGTCCCAGGCTGAAGGCTTAACTGACGGAGCTACCCAGGCACCCCTAAATGAGCATGTTTAACATTAAAATCAGCATCAGGAAATCAGTCAAGAAGTGAAAGGGGGGGGCACCTGGGTCCTGCACCGGGGGCCCCTGCTCAGCAGGGAGCCTGCTTCTCCCCCGCCTCCCTCTATCTGTCTCTCATGAATAAATAAATAAAATCTTTAAAAAAAAGAATGAACACCATAAAAATTTTTTTAAAAAAATAAAAGGATTTGCAAATCATAATG
Organism: Mirounga angustirostris; assembly: GCF_029215605.1. Lineage (NCBI taxonomy): Eukaryota > Metazoa > Chordata > Mammalia > Carnivora > Phocidae > Mirounga > Mirounga angustirostris. The sequence continues at coordinate 71,993,170 of NW_026991720.1, read as the reverse complement.
ATGTGAACATAATTACATTTTACTGAGATAGGAGTTGTCCATTTCCAGTCCCTTTAAAAAGATAGATGGCAGCTCCTTTGGTGGGTATGAAGTTGGTCAGGTAATAATTAGCTTTGGTGTCCTAGGGTAGAAAATGGGAGTATCCCCTATAAGTCCATCTCTATTCTGGATGTTTAGGCTACAAAGTCAAGTAAGTCTTAGTGCCCACCCTTCCGGATACGGCCGTCTTCCGGGAAAGACAAGCAGCACTCACCGAATCTTGCCCGAGTCATGAGGACTGCGGTCGGGTACAACCAACAATGCTGCTGGTGGGGCTCCTTGCTTAAAGGTATTTATGGTTTCCGTTCGCTTTGTATCAATACAGGTCAACAAGGGACGCCTGGGTGGGTCAGTTGGTCAAGCGACTGCCTCCGGCTCGGGTCATGATCCCGGAGTCCCGGGATCGAGTCCCGCATCGGGCTCCCTGCTCGGCGGGAAGCCTGCTTCTCCCTCTGACCCTAACCCCTCTCATGTGCTCTCTCTCATTCTCTGTCAAATAATAAATAAAATCTTTATTTAAAAAAATAATAAATAAACAAGGTTTCATTGGGCGCCTGGGTGGCTCAGTTGGTTGAGCGACTGCCTTTGGCTCGGGTCATGATCCTGGAGTCCCGGGATCGAGTCCTGCATCAGGCTCCCTGCTCAGCAGAGGGTCTGCTTCTGCCTCTGACCCTCCCCCCTCTCATGCTCTCTCTCTATCATTCTCTCTCTCAATAAATAAATAAAAATCTTTAAAAAAAAAATACAGGTTAACAAATGTTCATGCAGTCCTTCCTGCGTGCCAGGCGTTGTGGAGACGAGATATAGCTGTTGTCTGTAAGGGGCCTGTAGACGAACAGCTAAAGTCGTTGACATTTTTTTATAAAAACATAACACACTAGATGTGAAAATGTACAATTAGGAAGCCTGGGCCCTGTATTAGAGGCCTAATGATTTTTGAGTGCTCTGGATGGGCCAGTGGTCCTAGCTCATTTTTAATAATAATATTTATTCAACACTCTGCTTTCTGCCATAAAACAGTTCTACCCTCTTGAAAAAGAACCATCTCGAGAAATGGAAGCGAAAGGGCCATTTCCGGATACGGAGTGAACAGCCCTGCAGCGAGGGCAGCAGGTGGTGGGAGATGTTATTTCGGGGGGAGGAAATGCTGGAAAGAGCTTTCGTCCAAAATACTCCCTCCCTCGTCTGAAGGCCTCTTCAGGATGTGCTCTTCCCTTTGGGAGCTCCTTCGGGAAGAAAGTTGGCACCGCCTCGTGCGTGTGTTACAGTCCGTGTCTTTGTTGGGGTCTTCCCTGGCTTCCCTACCCTCGGCGCCACCCTCCTTGGGGCGTGCCGCCTCTGGCGCATGCGCACGCGGGAGCCCGAGGGCGGAGGGCTGCGGACTCCTGTACGTGGCATCTCCCTGTGTTCAGCGGTTCCAGCGCTCAGCTCGCGTGTAGCTAATGCATTAAATGTTAATACTCCTTAAAAAGAACATATGTTACGATCTCAGTGCCTTGTCAGACACGCTGTAATCTGTTAGCAATTTTCCTTCGCCGCGTTATCTCTCTCCCTAGTTTTTCCCCATTCTGTGTCCTGGGCAAGTTCAAAGCATGATGATGACATTAAATAGCACATGTCTTGGTTTTGTTAGCCAGCTCTATATGAATGTACTGACTAATTTCACTATATGGAATTCAGTATGCCGTATGGGTGTGTTCATTCATTCCATTCCACTCCATTTTCTCCCCCTCTCTTTATTGACCCGATGCATCCAGATCTATAATGGGGGGGGGGGGGCGATTGATTGGCTCAGACAGTAGAGGATTGCAGTGCAGTGACTTCACGCTCGGTTGTTGGCTAACAAGGCACCATAGTTTTTATTTAGTGAGGCCAGTGGCAGGAGATGGAGAATGGTGTAGGGTCCAGCTGCCACAGGCAGCTTAAAGAGCTTCGGGGTTCCAAATGTGAGGGGAATTGTCTCTTCCCAGCAGGTAAGGGACAGATCTAGATAGAGTCAGTTGTGTTCAAGATGCTGACTGGCCTGGCCAATTCTTAAATCCAAAAAATTACAACATCCTTCGGTTGGCAGGACGGGGAAGAGAACCTAGGAGCACACTTAACCCTTTTAATGCCATAGATGTAAGACCTCCTACTTGCTACTTGTTTACAAGGAGACATTTTGTGTTTTAAGCATATATTTATTTTTGTTCTGTTTTGTTTTAAAGACGTATTTATTTTAGAGAGAGAGAGTGATGGGGGAGGGGCAGAGGGAGAAGGAGAGAGAATACTCAAGCCAACTCCCCACTGAGCAAGGAGCCCGACCTGGGGCTTGATCCCAGGACCCTGAGATCATGACCTGAGCTAAAGTCAAGAGTGTGCCGCTTAACCAGCTAAACCACCCAGGTGCCCCTAAAGCATTTATGTAAATGTAATTTCCCTTCCTATGTTTCCTTTTAAATCAAAATGTGTTAGATCAACTAATTAATTATCTATTTAGGTGAAATATAGCCAGTCAATACATTTACTTTTGCTGTTCATAGTAAAATAATGTAACACATTTCATTCTTTTTAGACTTTTTTTTTTACATGTTGGTCTAAAAAACTAGAGAAGCTTGGGGCACCTGGGTGGCTCAGTCAGTTAAGCATCTGCCTTCCACTCAGGTCATGATCTCGGGATCCTGGGATGGAGCCCAGCATCAGGCTCCCTGCTCAGCGGGGAGTCTGCTGCTCCTTCTCCCTCTCTCTCTCTCTCTCAAATAAATAAATAAAATCTTTAAAAAACAATAAAAATCTAGAAAAGCTTAATGTTTATGTGCTGTGTGTGTGTTTTAATTTTTGGTAAGTCAAATGGCCTAGTGAATTTGGCCTTTCCTCCAACCATGAAAAGTAGTTTACTAGGTCAGTAAAGGTTCTGAAGAGGAACATAAAGGAGAGTGTTTATCCTATTAAGAAAACTGTTTTTATGGCGCCTGAGTGGCTTCGTTGGTTAAGCGACTGCCTTCAGCTCAGGTCATGATCCTGGGGTCCTGGGATCGAGTCCCACATCAGGTTCCTCCTGCTTTGTGGGGAACCTGCTTCTCCCTCTGCCTTCCACTCCCCCTGCTTGTGCCCTCTCTGTCAAATAAATAAATAAAATCTTTAAAAGAAAAAAAACTATTTCCAAGCATGTTAAAATCACTGTTAATATGCTAAGTCCAAGTGAACCGGTAAAGGAACTCTGCTTGATAAAATTAGCCTTCTTCTTGTTTCTGTGTATACTTAAAGATAATATAATTGTATCTCTTTAAACAGTATTAGAATTTAGATTTTGATGTAACTATGTCTTTCAGGACATTAATCCAAATAGATTTTGGTATAATAAACACAAGATCCATATTTCTTGATTATTTGCCTCATTAATGCATAAACTATTTTTGTTTATGTGGGAAAACTCTCCACTAACGGACAGAGATGTCACTACTAATATTTGCTATTTAATGTCTGCAATGTCCCGAGGATTGTAAAAAGCAGGCATAATTTATTCTTAAAACTTGAGTTCCCTTGTGGAGACTACTCCATTTGCTTCTGCTTTAGTGTTCTACCCCTGCCCTTACCCCCTCCTTGCCCAGACCTGGGTCTTCAGGCTGTCTCATAGTGTGGGACAAAGAACTCAAATTCTCAGTGCTAAAGTGAGTCTGATTTGCTAATAGTTACAGGTCCAGTGGGAGCCTCCTCATTCCCAGAGTCCATTCGTTTCAGATCATATCCCTGATACAGATTGGCCCTGTTAAAAGTGGCTCCTTGTTATTCAGATCCAGATACCTATGGATCTCATCATGCTCTCATTCACACAAAACATTGCCTTCACCTGGTAAAATCCCAAGGGAATGTGGTTAGCCTATAAAGGGGGGGGGGACTGACTTTCCCTAACTTCAGAGTTCTGCTGGGGTTCCGTTGAAAACGGTGCCTTCTTTATTTCTGATTTTTATTTCTCTAGTTGATTTCTAACCAGTTCTTATTTTAATGATGTTTGCCATACTTTCACAACAATATACATAAAAACTAGTTTGGAATGGCGTTCCTCTTGTACTTCTTCATTTGATCCCAACGGGCACTTTTGTTCATGATTGCATAGATGAAGAAAAGGAAAAATGCTTCCCTTTTTCTCCTGCATATTCTCCCTTTGATCCAGGTTCATGCTCAGATGGATGACAGAATCCACTAGTAGTTAAATATCTACATTATATGGTTGCTAAATGGAAAGATGAGTCTCAGTTTTGCCCACTTATGATGTAATGTTATGGCCTATTGAGCTCAAAGAGAGAAGGGAAATAGTCTAAAGAAATGGAAATTAGGGCCAACATGAGATGGAAGAACCCTTAGAGTATGCGGGCTCAGTTAGAGTTATACCCATGTATTACATAAAACCAAGCCTGGGTGTTTGAGATTATGGGATTCTGAAACACAACTAGTGGCTTGATTGGCTGTATTAACCAATCAGACTTTCCTCGTGTGGTTACAACTTCTCCCAAGTTCCACAGAGAAATTATAGCTCCCCATGTATAAATCACTTATTCATACAGTGTTAAGTCTTGTGAATCATGGTATGATCTTTCGGTCCCCACAGATACATGGCCACTTTAGAGTCATTTAGAATATAGTGGGAGAAAAGTAACAACTGGAATTGCCATCTGAGAATTTTCACAATGAGTGAAAATTATTTTTTCCTCCTCCTCCTACCACCCATTTTATCACTAAATCTCTAGATAGGAACAGTCTTCTGAAATAAGAAATCAGTATGATGTGTAAGACTTACATTATATCTTCAGGTTAACTTTTATGCATTTCCTAGGTCTCTGGCAAAGCTAACTGGAGATAGGACTTATTTTTTGGCTCTAACAATTTCATTCATGGAGATCTTAAACATTTCTTGTGCTGGTGTTATATTCCAGTCATAAGTCATGTGAAAATTGCTTCCAGTATTTCCCTCAAACTACTTGTATTTATTTTAGATACAGATTTAGCTATTTCCAGAAATCTATAATTCATTCAACAAGTGTTTATTGAGTAACTACTACGCGCTATGTGCTGGGCCAGTAAAACTTAGTTATGTATTTTTATTCCACTCAAGGAACTGACACTCGAACAAGAGAAACACATATGTAAGTATATCACTTTAATTTAGGTGGGAAGTACTGTAGCCAGAGTATGAAAAATGTGATGCAGGAAACAGAGAATAGCAGCTAAGACCAGCATGTAAATAATAAAGCTGCATTACTAAATGGGGGAAACGTTATTACCACTTGCCTGACTTGTATATGGTAATGATGACTTTTTATAATAACTGTATGGCCTACAGGTTGAATGCCATTTTCCACACATGGTAAAACTAGAAAGAAATACCAAACATTTATAAATAAATCCAAGTTATAGTCTAAGAATCCAGTGGAGATTGATATATCTGCATTGGTGAGGTGTGAGTGATGTGAGGCCCTGGTTGGGCCTTGACCAACTGCAGAGCTGGTGGGGGATGGGAAAGGGAAGCCTAATGAAAAGACCAATCTGGCTGGGGTCATTCTTCTGGAAAGACACAGAGGTTGGGATTCAAGAACCAAGAAGCTTTAGACAAAGGGGCTTGCTTTGAAGGCATGGAAACTTTCAACCTAATATAACAGATAGTAACAGATAGTATTTACTATTGTGTCCTTGAGCAGGGAAATGACACTGTAGAAGTAGTAAGATACTACATTTATCATGGGAGGGATCTCTGATTACAGTGTTTATATACTGATCATAAAATTTTGGAAAAGCATGAAAATAAATCCCTTAGAGTCCCAATACCTCAAAACAGTTTTGGTTAACATTTTGGTGTATTTGGGGGGTTTTTTTGTTTGTTTTTATTTTGCCTTTTTTTTTTTTTTTTACAAAATTGGATTCATACTCTATATAACTTTTATAACCTGCTTTTTTTCCCCACTGAGTAAAACTTAAACATTTTCCCATGTCACCAAATAGTCTTCTGCAATGTCCTTCTTAATGATGTGTATTCCCCTGTATGAATGTGCCACAATTCTATTTAACCAACCATTGAACGTTAAACTTGTTTCCAATTTTGAACTGTTGCAAATCATGTTACAGTGAAGATCCCTGTATAAAAATCTTCCCGTACACTACTAATTATTTCCTCAGGATAAATTTCCAGAAATTTTAACTCAAATTTTGAGCCCATAGGTATGGATAATTGAGGTTGCTAATATATTGCCACATTTAAAACACCGTTTTAGAAAAATAAAGTGGATGTAGTGTGCAACATGGCTTGGATGAGAGATTCTGTGAGAAGCAATTCAACATAGTGCTAAAGAATGCTAGGATTAGACAGCTTTGGTTCAAATCCTGGCTTTGCTTGCTGTGTGACCTCGGTCAGATAAATTCACCTCTGTACTTAGTTTCTTCCCGGGTAATGAGATAATTCATATGAAGCATTCAGAGCAATGCTTGGCACATAATAGTTGACACTGTTGAATTGTTATTAGTATTATTATGGCAATAATTTAGGCTAGAGGTGGTGAGAGCCTAGATTCAGTTAATGAGAAGAAAAATTCAGAGAGATATCTTTGGCGAATCAGTAGGACTGAGCAGCTGATTGGCTATATTGGCCAAGGGAGAGAAAAAAGTTAAAAGAGAGAGAGAGTCAAAAATTCTAAGCCTAGGGAATAGATTTCTTAGTGATGGAGGTGGTTCAGACCATACTCAAGTTGACATGGTGGTGGAGGGACACAGGCTGGTGTGTGTAAGTTGCAGAGTGCAGACTGAGGAAGGCCGTGTCGATTTGGGAACCATCAGGAGTGACCTTGGTGACGTAGAAATGGATGGACTCCCAGGAGAGAGCCAGGCTCAGGACCCTGGACTGCGGGAGGTGAGTGGAGATGGGAAGAGCAGGAAGATGGACCAGCCACAGAGACCGAGAAGATTGCAGAGGTAGACCAAGAATTAAACTGTGGGAGCCATGGAAGGATAAAGGTCACAAGGGAGAGGGTACTCTGCTGTGCCAAAATAGCAGAGAGTTCAGAGATGATGGGAAGTAAAAACCATTCCTAATTCTAGCTAATAAATCGAAAGCAACAGAGTTTGAATTTTTTTGTGTGTATTCTGACGGTTCTTTTGTTGACTTTTCCTTCTAGCGTCTTAAAACTTTTCTTGTGAATCTTAGTCACTGTGCTTTCATGGTCATTTTCAAACACTACTTAGAATTCTCCTTTGCTCTGTTAGTTGCATTTGAAAGAAAACTCGCAGAGCAGTTAGTCTTCCAGCTTGCCCTCTAACAGATCTTTGTTTCTCATTCATTTCATCTTCGGCACAGTTGCCTAAGCATTTGGTTCATGTAACCATTAAAAACGCATGAACAAAAATGCTGTAAAATAAACAAGACTGCGATATTTTATGCAGTAATCACTTGCCAAGCCTCCCCTTTGAAACTGAAGCCATTTTTGTGTCATTGAAGTATAGTAGAATGATCCCTAAGCAAGATTTCTGTTGGGTTGATGTATTAAAACAGATGAAATCGTTTTAAGTAAAATGTTAAAACCATTTACTTTCTAATTCAGACCAAGCTTGATCCAAAAATATTCATCATTCATCCAAAATTGAAAAAAAAAAAAAAAAAAACTTGCATTTTGACCCCCGATTCATTTGCTGTGTAAACCAGGAAAAACTTTTTCAGATATAAAAACTGTCATTAATGTAAATCATTTCTTATTTCATTCCACTTCGTGCAAGTTGTTTTCTCATATCATTTCACTCTTATTACATTTTGAGTTTTGGCTTACTGACACTAACTTACCACCTTCTAACTTTGTAAGTAACTCCTTACTAGAATTGGCCACCAGACCTCTCCTGACCAGTGACCTACGTATTGGTGTTCCCCGTAACCCTTAAAGTACATTTTGTTTTGGTTTGGTTTTGCATTTAATTTGAAGTATACTTTTGCTCTAGGCCTGGTCTCCCCGACTTTAAATCATCCTGAGGTTGATTTTTCCCCAAAACATGTGTTTGGGGTAATTTTTAAATCTCTTTGTTAGATTCAGCTTAAACTGGGGTTTTTTTTCCTCCTGTTTTCTATTATTTCTTGGGTGCGCAGCAAAGCACTGAGCCCAGATGGATTCTTTATAACGGCTGTTTGACAACGATTTAAAGGAGGGAGTGAGGAGATCCTTTTTTTTTTCTCTTGCCTACAGCTGCTCTCAATATGGCTCATCACGACTGAAAGGAAATGAATAAAGATGAGTTATCTGAACTGAAAATCAGCCACAGAGCAGAAGCAGTTCATACTCCCCAGCCCGTCCACGAATCCAGTAGGGAAAAGGAAGTCATTGCTGTCGTTTATTTATTCATATATTTTTAATGGTGGCAGGATTACTTTTTAAATCTTGTACCTTTGCGTAGTGGCCATTTGTGAAAGGCCATATGGTTTCGAATGAGATTTCCATCACATTCTGTGCATTTGAAACTATTTATATAGCACTGAGCTCTTGGCATGCCCAGCACTTGGAGCATGAGCAGACCCATGAAAACGCCGTAGACAAAACTAGAGAACATGCAAATAAATAGCAGTTAAGGAAATGTTAGTGGTTTAACATGCCATTTCTGGGTCGGCCTGCACTTGGATGATACAACCTCTATTTTATTTTAAGCAGCTATCATTTCCATATTTTGTGCATTACATGTCTCCAGTGATTAATTTCTACCCTTGTGACTTAGGTGTCTTAAGTGCTCAAAAGCGTTTCAGACAGGGGAACATGTGGACAGAGCATTCTGAATTTGGGTCCAGCATCGGATGGAGGATGATGTTCCCTGGAGAAGTTGCTGTGTCACACGTTTCGTGTTTTCTCTGTAAGAAGAAAAGTTGTGTATAAGTGTGAAAGGCAATTTCTAGCTGAAAAGATCTCATGTTGCCTGAGATTTGGGGATATGAGCACCAAAGCTCTATGTACAGTCAGCTTTTATCCACGACAAGCAACAGGCTCCCGATGGCACGTTCCGCAGAAGCCACACTGTGCTTCTAGATGTACTTCCGATTCAGACAGACCTGGATTCAAATCCCAGCGGCGTCATTTCTCACTGTGTGTCCAGGGGCAAGTCCCTAAATTTCTCGTTTTCTTTATTTCCTAGTAAGTATAGGATTGATCTCACAAAGCTGTTGGAGAATTCATTGAGAGAGGAGAGATGTCAAGTGCCTCCTAGTCCCTCGGAGGCATCACGGCCTTATGGCATGGCCGTCAGCTCTGGTTTCAGAGTCAACTGTCCGGGTTCTGACGCCTCCTGACTGTAGCCTTGAGAACAGAGCCCCCCCTTCCTCATCTAGACAGCAGCAGTGACCACAGTCACATCTCATGACTTGTGCTGAGGAGTGACTGAGATGTCCCACCTACGGCACTTAGACTAGTACTCGCCTGGTTCAGGGAAAGTGCTCAACACTCTCGCATGCTGACCTGGCAGGATGGTTGGGCAGATGGGCATCATGTCTGGGATTCCTAGCATGCCCTGAACACACAGTGAGCGGTGACTACCGTCCTTGTCATCCAAAAGTAATTCCATGTGGAGGCCCACCTCACCATGAGCACTCTTGAGTGGACCACCTGGCTCATCGCTCTGGAGTTCATCCTGGCCACAGCAGCATATGGTCTGGCACTTGCCATCTGTGATGCTCCTATTTTTCTCCAAAGCCATGATGAGTTCCACAGCTCCCAAGAAACTTCCTGTTTCTCTCATGATAGCCATTTGCCAAACATAGAGGTTTTTGACATCCCAGTTAGGCATGGCACTTCCAGACTTGTTACACTGGAGATGCGGAATTGGTCACAACTTGCATATTAATTTCCATTAATATGGAACATTCTCTAATTCCTGAGTGGTGTTCTCTGCAAAGTCATGTGTCCTTTCCAAGATAAGTTACACTGTATTGAAAATTGCTATAGAGAAGGAGGACCAGGGGCACCTGGGTGGCTCAGTTGTTAAGCGTCTGCCTTCAGCTCAGGTCATGATCCCAGGGTCCTGGGATCGAGCCCCCCATCAGGCTCCCTACTCCACGGGAAGCCTGCTTCTCCCTCTCACACTTCCCCTGCTTGTATTCCCTCTCTCGCTGTGTCTCTCTCTGTCAAATAAATAAATAAAATCTTTAAAAAAAAAAAAAAAGAAAGAAAAGGAGAACCGGGGTACCTGGGTGGCTCAGATGGTTAAGCGCCTGCCTTCAGCTCAGGTCATGATCTCTAGGTCCTAGGATCGAGCCCCACGTCGGGCTCCCTGCTCAGCAGGGAGTCTGCTTCTCCCTCTTCCTCTGCCTCTCCCCACTGCTCCTGCTCTCTTTCTCTCTGTATCTCTCTGTCCCAAATGAATAAATTAAAAAATTCTTAAAAAAATAGAAAAGAAAAGGAGGACCATGAGGGTCCATTCCAGGGCAGGTGTATATAGTGAGCGATCTTGCTGCCCTATCAGAGGTAAAGAACTGACGGGCAAAGGGTTCACATCTTTCTCCAGCTTAGCTGTAGTCACGTCCTGAGGTGGGAGGCAGCCATGGGGGGAGGGAGGTATTTAATATGCTGGCTATCTTGAAGCAACTCAAAAAAATTACATTCTTAAACTTCAAGACTCCAAAAGAGAATGGAAATTATGTTGCATTTTCAATGATGTGCCTTTCCCACAGGAGAAAAACTTTTAATATCTGTGAACACTTTCTTTAATACCCAACAAATGTGATATGCTGCTAATAGAAAAAAAAATGCCTATTTCAGTTGTGTGCTTCATGGTAATAGAACAATACAGAGTTGATATTGTAGTAACTAGGCTCTTAAAGTACCCTTCTAATGAAAAACAGCACTGTGTGGGCAAATATTTTCTGGCATCTTTATATTTCCTTTAACTGGAAACAGAGAAAATGTTGGCTTGGTGTCATGACCACAGGATACTGTGTTTCCTAACTAAAAACAAATTGTAAGGACAGTTTTGCCAAGAAAAAAATGAAGGTGGTTGGAAGGTATGGACTGGGCTCCTTCTGGTGCTCAGCTCTAACAGGGTCACTGCCGTAGCTTGGCTTACTGACTGAGCCATCCCGTGTGGTAACGCTATTGTCTGCTGCTAGTTCCTTAGGTATAGTCACTTACTGCCTTTCTGCCTCTTCTGCCCATTGCCCCAGTGGTAAAAAAAAAAAAAAAAAAAAAGCATTCTGTAGAGGTAAATAACTCAGCATCATGAGAATCCTGAACACTTGCAAATTTGGAAATATCTGAACTCTAAAGCAGATCTATTTATCAATTACCCGTAGGCCAGCTATTCAAAGCCCATATTTTCAAAGCCCATATTATCTAAAGCTGTGTCACAACTTTACTGTATGTACACATGGGAACAGAGGCTGTGCGGGAGCAACGAATGTGAAACCTTCCCCTGGGTTGCAGAGCATGATGGCCTCAAGCAGAGGGGGAAGGAAACAAAATTGGATGTAAGTCTGAGTTGTGCATCTAGTGGGGAAGAAAAAAGCACAAATCTAGAAGACAGGCAATGGGATCATAGTTTGAGTTACTAGCCTAGGACGGGAGGTGCCCAATTCATCTTGATGAGTAGAGTCTGGAATATGCCTATGGTGGTGTTTATAGGACGCCTGCAACTTCAGTCACAGATGGTGAGGGAGCCGTGGAGACAGTGCAGTAGGTCAGATGTGCTCCTGGTTCCCCTCCAGTTCCAAGCTTTTGGATCATATACTACTTTCTTAATGCATGAGTGTAATAGGAAGACGTGTTTGCAATATTTAATACCTGGGATCAAAATGAGTCAGGAAGGTTTCACTTTTGTCTGAAGAAATATTGATTAGAGATTACATTTAGAAATGAGATCCACCTTGGTTGGGAGAATGAGATGGTACCGAGATTTCCTCTAAAAATAATCTGCATTACTTTATCCAGGATGGAGAAAATGAAAAGGAGGAAAAAGCACAAGACAATAGGGAGGAAAGAGCCATCTGGGTGGAATAAGACCATGTGCTCCTGGCTTTGCCTTCCCCAGATCTTCAGCAGATTCCACTAAGAGCATCTCCCATGAGCCGAATTTCAGTGGATGGGTCCCAGGAGGGTGCTGGAGCACAACCATGGCAGCATAAGCATCACCCCTCTCCCTGGAATTTACAGAAATCTTGGGGATTGTGGACGTTCATGGACTCAGGGATTGCCTTTTTACCCAGACTCAAAGATCAGAAAAGCTTCCAGCCACCATGCGGCTAATACACATATAAAGATGTGTTATGACAGGGAGGGGAAAAAAATTCACATATGCAACCTGTGGCCTGTTAATGCTTGTGGGGAAGTGTTTAGTTCAATAGATGACTGAAACCTGTAGCCACATTTAGTTTCCGGTTATCCATTCATTTTACTTGTCCAGGTTTATGGTAATCAAATATTTACCATATACTGTATGTATTTTTAAAGATTTTCTTTGTTTATTTCAAACCTTTTACCAAATCCTGTACTTGCTATTTCCTTTTTTCATTTTCTTTGTTATAATGTATTTGTCAACTCCACTTATGTACGTGGATGTTAATGGGTTTTTCAGACTACAAGGTATGACTATGCAGTAATGCAGTTACTCTCATTGGCCAAAACAAAACCAAACTTCTTTACTTCATAATCCTATCATAAGCATTATGTATTTATGGCATGGTTCATTTGCCATGTGACTGAGGGCAGTTTACAAATTTATATATAATACAAAAGATGAAATAAATTATTGACTGTCTGCAGAGCCCCTGACTCCCACGGGTTCACAGTCTCGTTGGAGAGGGAGATGGAGGCCCACAGAAACCGTGGAAAGACAAGTGCATTCAGTGTCAATATTCTGAATGGGGAGACACTGCTCCTGGCTGGGATACTCAGAGTGGAGGTGGGGTTTGATCTGAACCTAGACATGTAGGTAGGATAATGGATATTGTGGGTTCGAAGAGGGTAGGTGGACAGACAGGGTTCAGGCAGGAGCCACCCCAGCACAGAATCGATGCAGGGACAGCTGGGGTGCGCACAGGGCAGCACGGGCAGATGGCTGGAGGGTGGGTTTCTTAGAAAGAGTGGAAGGTAACGCTGAAAAACTGAATTTACTTCCTTTAGAAATCAAGACGTTTGCCGTATAATTTAACAGCTAACCTGACTGGTGAGGTTCTTGAAATGCAAGACTTATTGCTCAAAGCAGTGCGTTTTTCTACAAGACCACACAGAGCACAGTGAGAAATAACTTTGTATTTTGATTCAAGGTAACAGCTCAAGCTATTTTTATGATGGACCTAATCCTAAAACAGCTTTGGAGCGAAGGTACCAAAATCAAACTTTTACAATTAAGTCAGTCAGCCTCTTCATTATTTTAATTATACTCTCTTATTAATAAATCCTTACCTTTACTGTTTCAAAACAGCTTGAGGCAGATAAAAAAAAAACAACAAATAAGTCTAAGATGGCTTTTAAAATCTAACATATGAGGAGCGCCTGGGTGGCTCAGTCGTTAAGCATCTGCCTTCGGCTCAGGTCATGGTCCCAGGGTCCTGGCATCGAGCCCCACATTGGGCTCCCTGCTCAGTGGGAAGCCTGTTTCTCCCTCTCCCACTCCCCCTGCTTGTGCTCCTGCTCTCATTATCTCTCTCTCTGTCATATAAATAAATAAAATCTTTAAAAAAATAAAATCTAACATATGATTGGAAAATAAGTAGTTAAACTGAATATTAAAACACCAAAGCTGTAGATACTGCTAAAGTCTTCTTGGCTTTCCCCACATAGCCAGAACATAAGAAATAAAATATGGGTCTTAGTTGTTTAAATTTGTGTATCAATAATTTCTATTAACAGTTCAAAAATGGCATACCAACATGAAACGTAACTACATTTTTTATATAGCACTAAAGTAAAAAATCTCCACGGAAGTCGAGAAGCAAATTAGCCATTCCGCCTTCTCCAAGCTTGATACTTAAGAAAGATTAGCTTTTTCTCTTGGTATCTGAAATGTTTGTTATTTTTTAAAAACTCGTGAAAGAGAAGCACATAAAAGAGAACAGTCACTGCCTTGTTTGGCAGGCAAATGGCATTAGCATGGACAGACTTGCTGGAAACCCCTCAATGGAGGAGTTTATAACACATGGAAACATTAGATTATATATATTCTGACAAAATGCTCTTTCTTGCAGAAGAGCATCTTCTTAAAGCAATCCAACAAAAACATCCAAGTTCAGGTTTTCAAAAACTTCTGTTCAAATCCCACAGTCCCAAGTTGACTTCATTCATTCAGTTACTCCATATGTATTTATTTAATGTTTCATGTATGTACAAGAAATTGCGCTGGGTCCAGTGTTCTCTTCAAGCACCTATTTCTCTAAAAATCTGTATTTGCATTAATAAGTACCTTTTCATTTTTTTTCTTTATTAAATATTTCTTGTCCCTGCAATCCCAGCAATCATTTGAGCTTTATGTTAAAGGGAAGTGATTTTGTTGTCGTTTCAGTGATACCTTTACATTCCTTTCCCTCTGAGGGATGGCCTCATGGAAGAGGTAGAAAGACTTTTTGGAGAGGAAGGGAGAGGTCAGAGGCAGGAGACTGGGGAGTCCAAGCTTGGAGAGGGGCTCTGTGAAGGCACCAGTTGAAGAGGAAATGGGAAGGATGAACGAGAGCAGGTTACTGTGAACTGGGCTGGGAGGCAGAAGATAAGGGAGCCAGAGACACGGGACACCCAGAGGCCTAGGGTAGTGACAAAGAGCAAAAGCCCCGGGGTCAGACTCCCAGCTTCAAATCCCAGCCTGGCCACCTGCTGACTCTGTAACCTGGAGAAGCCGATTACCCTCTCCACGCCTCTGGTTCCTCATGGATAAAATGGGGAAGATAGTAGTAACAATAATAACTGTATCTACCTCACTGGGTTGTCATGATGATTAAAGGGAGTTAATACACATAAAAGACTTAGAATAGTGTCAGGCCCGTAGTAAGTGATCTATAAATTTTAGCCATTATTAGGGTTCTAGAACCCTCTAGAGAAGAGACATACAGTCTGAGAGGACCGCCTCGGTTTGGGCGTGTGGTGCTGCCAAAGCCCCTCCAGACTCCCTTCTCTGAGAAGTGTTGTGCATACAGTAATACAAATTATGTGTTTAGAACACTTACATAGGGGCTCCTGGTTGGCTTGGTCGGTTAAGCGTCAGACTCTTGATTTCGGCTCAGGTCATGATCTTGGGGTCCTGGGATTGAGCCCCAAGTCGGGCTCCCTGATCAGTGGGAAGTCTGCTTGTCCCCCTCCCTCTGCCCCTCCCCCTGCTCTCACCCTCTCTCTATTTCTCTCTCTCAAGTAAATAAAATTGTTAAAAAGAAGAATACTTACATAATTGTTCCTCAATTGTCATCTGTTTTCAAAAAAAAAACCAATGTATCTGTATGTTCCTAGAAGTAGCACCGATGGGATTCATTGCTATCGTTCACTGCTCCCAGTAGTGATGATTTCCCCCCTGACCAACAAAGTAGTTAGTCAGGTTGTATTAAATGTGCTGTACAAGCCCGTAGCCAGTGAAAGCAGCAAAGAAGATCTTCTTGCTAGAATGTAATTATATTGTCTCCCTGGGTCCCTGAAATTGCTCCTCATGTCCAACCCATGTCCTTCTGGACCAGACAGTCTGGAATAAATTGGTGCAAGGAAGTGTCTAGGTTCTTTAGAAGCCAGCACAAGGTTTTATGAAGCTGCTGGTGGTTTTGCAATGTAAGTATTCCTAATAATAGGCCGAGGGTTTAAAATTCAGGAGTTTAGGCCCAAGAGGAAAATAACACTGTGGTTATTCTGAATTACTGAGAAATGAAGTGGTCCATATAAGAAAAAACTTTACATAAATGGAGTTTGCAACTTTCGGTACACAAACTAATTGCTGTTATAACCATTTTGGATAAGCACATGCATAAGGAATTCATTAAGGTTTTGAGATCCCAAATCATGGGCTTGAGTCTTACAAGTAACCCTTAACAAGTTGCATGATCATATTGTGTTTATATTGTCTAAGTGTTAGTTTCCTCATTTGGGAAATGGCAATATTAAGAGCATCTACCTCATAGGGAAGCTATAAGGATAGATTTCAGGAAGTGCAGATAGCAGGCAACATTATCTGCATTGCAGGACATTGGAAACACACTAAATGTCCAATAAGAGGTGAGTGATCGAGTCAATTATGGTATAGCCATATGACGTTCATTAGCTTAACAAGCCATTCCTTCACTGATGTAAAATTACAGCCAACTGAGATCCAAAACTATGAGGAAGTCTTAACTTTGTGGAGTAGAAATAACAATTATAATAACTAATATTTCCACAATGCTTAGATGCCAGATCCTATGTAAGTCTTGCACTTATAACTACTTATTAAGTCCCCAGAACAATCCTCAAGGAGAGCTACACATGCGGCTGCTAGGGCAGGGTATGGTTAAGAAATATGCCGGGCTGGTAAGTGGCCAGGCCAGAGTCAGGGCAAAGGAATTGGGAGATGTGTGTGCAGTTAGGAAGTCGGGTGGACTCCACATGGCCCCTCCAAGTCCCACCTTTGATTTCCTAGACAAATGTAGAAAGGCCGGGCTATGTCACAGATGAATAAAATGCACCATTATTGCAACGTCGGCGTTAATAGGTGGCCCGAAATATGGATGGAGACTGCCATCCTTGGAACAGAAAGCCCTTCCCGTCTCGATCGGCGGCCGGTGATTCTGCAAGCCCCACATCCAATTGCAGACCACTTTTCTGCCTGCCGTTACCGAACACAAACTGTGACGTACCGAAGGGGGATCCAAGATGAATTTGTAAAACATCATGTCAGGTCCTTTCTAGTCCCAGTATCCCCTGGTGATCCAAGGTTGGGGTCTAAAAAAATAGAACAGAACAGAGAAGAGGAAGGAACACCAACTTGCCACAGATACACATAGAGTGAAGGCGCTATTTTTGTTTAAACGACAGACAGCCGAGAAACAGTTATTTGATCCCTGCTGCTTGAGGGACAGTAGGGAAAGAAAGGTATTTTTGTGATCACTCCTCAGTGTTCCCCGTGCGGCTTGGTTCATACAGTCACAACAAAACCCAAGCTCTAATAATACATTGCAAGCAACCACAGATATGGTGCAAGCATTATGCCGAGTAGCAACTAACATCCAGCTTCTTTTTGATTACTTCCAGGCCTGTGACATTTAGGATGCAGCACATTTCTTCTAACCTCAGAGAACTCACAGAGTTAACAGCATCTAATAATCATGTGCTGACATAGAAACTGTAAGGAATTGGTGTCCTTTATCTGTCTTTCATCACATTTAGAGTGAAGGGGTGAATGAGTGCCATATTAGGAGTCCAAAGATACGGGTTTTGGACTAAATCTAACCTCATCACCAACTAGCTGTGACCTTGAGCATGTCGTCTAATCTCTATGAGGCCTCTGGCTCCCTTTCTCTAAAATAAGGATAGAGTTTTGGGTCTCCAGAAGCCCTTTCAACTCTCATATTCTGTGCTAAGTCATCAGGGAGTTCTGGCTAATAACAGTTTCAAAAGGGAATAGCGTTCATCCCATCCCCCCGGTAAAATCAGACAGCAGGAAGACCAAGAAAGCGGACATCCCAAATGCTTGTAAATGTTTACCCATCAACTGGGGATGGCTCAAATAGTTATCAAAGTAGGACTTGCACCCCCTTTTCTGAAAGGAGAAGCGAGACTCAGCGTGCGTTTGAACATTTTAAATGTCAGTTGCCTCTGCATTGTTTTTATTTTTAAAGTTCTCTCTATAGCATCATCATTCTCAAAGTTAGTCAGTCATGGCATTATTGAGGAATAGAAGCATGAATGTTTTTTTTTTAATCTCACCCAAGTCTTTACTAAGTGTTATTCTGTTGCAGCATGCTTGAAAATGTGTGGGTTTGGTCAACAAGTGCATACTTCTTGAGCAAAACGCAAAAGAGCAGTTTTCACTGTTTTCCTTCTACTTTTGTCAGTGCCCTTCACTGTTAACTCTCCCAAACCCCACAAACCATCTCAAGTGAGCTGTTTGCCAAATGCCGGTTTCCCTAATCAGGAGGCGGCGTGTTACTGACAGCCTTATGTGTAGAAGGTCTAGATGTAGAGACACTGGAGAAATGCATATCTGGATTTCTATACAGATTTTTTTTTCACAGAAGTCTAACAACTTCATGTAGTCATATCTTAGGAAAGGAAGTGTGTTGGGTAGCTTGAGCCTGCTACCCGTCCAGGCTCTGTGTGTCTGCTGTGAAAGACCAAATATCATCCCAGTGGACCTGACCGAGTTGAACGTAAATTCACCATTGAGGAGCAACTGGCTTCAGAATTAATAAAATTTATGAATAAATAGGATGGCCTTGCAAAGTGGCTGAACTAGAAGTGCCTCTTAATTAATTTTTTAAAGCAATGTAGCAGGCTTTAGCTGCCCTCCTGATGACAAAATTTATGAAATGAAATTATTTTGTAGAAGGCGGTTGGATGCCTTTCCATTTGCATTTTGCAAGATTAGAAAATGAATTTAACCCATAAGAGGATCATAATATAGAGCCTTATATTTTTGAATAAGATGCTGATCCAGCCTAGATGGTTGTTGGGGCTGGTTTTACCATCCAAGTAACTGGGCATTTTCCCTTTTTATTTGTAAGGTCTCTGAGTATGTGGGAATGTGTTTGTCAGTACATCTCAATTTCAGGTTTTGTTTTCCATACTCCCTGGTTTCTCTGACCTGTCCCAACAACACAGCTCAATCTGCATCTGAAGTGATTACTTGTGAAAATTGAGAGAGCTGGGCAGCCTGTGTGCTCCTGGACCCACTGGTGAAGCTCATTAAAGAATCAATCACCAGTGAGGGCATTCATCCACAAGGGCTGAAAAGGAAGCATCCAGATCCTTCCTTCACTTGAGAATATAATTCAGAAAAGCGGAATAGTTTTCAGTTGTTGCTCACTGAAGCTCAATTTTGAGAAGTCACCATAAAAGATGAGGCTGAGAATTATAATTGGGTCTTTGGTATAGACAAATTGTACTGTCTTTTGATTTTTTTTTTTTATTTTAAATTCCCCGTAAAAGGTCACTGGATACAAAGACAATCTCTGAATTTATTGAAGGGAAAGCTACAAAGCTGTTCTATGCAGCTCTATATATGCCTGTTTGTATTCCATACTCTTTTGTCATCCAGTAACAAACAGACAAAATGGAATTCAATCTAAGAATTTCTTTACCGTCTTTTAAAGATTTTCAAGGACTTATGTCCGAACAATAATGAAAATTTCTAGTTTAAAAGAGAAAAGACAAAGGCCCCCACATTTGCCTTGTATGGCATTGTTTCTGCATTCAGAGTGGCGAATGTTAGAAATACATTTCGAGTTGCCATTCACCCAGGTATCTTTTCAGCTCCCCTGCCTGGGCTGTGCATTTTTGACATGGTGGCCATTTCTGCATTCACACTAAAGCAACTCACTGCCCAGCTGAGTGCTATCGTGTAGACAGGGTCATGGCTGCCCTGTGAACCTAGTCTCAATGCCATGTTGCATTTGGGGCTATTTGCTGGGTAACTAATTAGGTCTCAACCTGATGTCTCAGTTTTGGGTTCCAAATTGACCAAGGGGACATGACGACATTGCCCCCGCATAACAGGGGGTCTGGGCTCCTCCAATGGAAAGAGAAGCAGTACAGTGTGTGAATCCTGGGCCAGCCACTTGGTTGTTTTGCAAAGCACTAACTTCTTGAGGCATAATATTCTCATCTAGAAAAAAAATGTGGAAAGAATAGTATCTATCTCATAGGTAAGAAAGAAAGCCATTTTGTAGAAGGTAGTTGGCTAGTTCACACTTTACAAGATCAGAAAATGTATTTAGACTAAAAGGAGATCATCATGCAGAACCTGATGTTTTTTGTAAGATGGTGTTTGAGCCTCAAAGCTGATAATTGGGGCCACTTTATATATGGTTATGTGAATTCGATAAATTAACTTTTGTAAAGTGGTTAGAACAGTGCCTGGCACATAGTAAGCATTTTGTGTTGGCTGTTGTTATTAATATAAACTCAGGTGTATGCTTATTACAGTCAGGGAGACCCTTGCAGAAGTCATAATTGAGAAATAAAATATTAAACAAAATGTTTACACTCTTTAAAGTTTCACTTTACTTTTCAGGCATGGTAGTATTCACCTTATATCCATCATCTTGTTAAAGACTACATGATTCCTTGGAGAACATATATTTTTCTCTGTTAAAAAGGAATTAAACAGTAAGTGTTGAAGGAGTAGGCATTTTCCATTTTTACCCATTTTTATATGTAGACCAAATATCCATTAATACAGGCTATGTTTCCTTTCTGGAATACCACACATTACACCATTGTGCTGCATTCCTTTCAATTTTTTAAAAGTCCTTTCTTCATTTAGAAATGTATTTTTCGTTTACCCACTTGGAGAGGTAGATAGCGTAGGTATTATTATTTCCAGTTTACAAATGTGGATCCTGAAGTTTTGTGAAACCAAGGTGAAGTGACCATCCAAGATCGTAAACCAGGTTCATAGTCCAAGGCCACAGTCATAACCCAGACCTCGACTGGGCTGGGCTTCCACCCCAGCCCCTTGACTGCTTCCTCACGCATCTGCTGAGCAGTCATTTCCAAGAGCTGAATAAAACCACCAACTTTGCATGATTTCCAAAGCTATTGATTGTGCCCCTATTCTTCGTTCATCTTGTGGATAATAAATCCATCCATTTAAAGACAAGAAGAATTCAGTGTTCAGCTGTGGTCTGCTACACACATGTCCACTTTCCTTGCATTTTCTTTGAACAGAACACAGTAAAATCTATTGTACAGCTCACCGGCGTGATATCGCTTTGATAGACACTGAGTGACCTAATATACACACTCCAGTGTACTCTAATCTGTGGTCTCCCAGCTCCCACTCGGCAGGAATTCTGAGATGTTGATGGAACCCCGTGATTTAACAGAGCAGCCGGGCTGCCCTTTCACCCCTCATACTGGTTCTGACAGCTGCCTGCCATGTGTAGGGAAAACCTCACAGGCTGAACCCCTATCACAGAGTAAAGGTCCTTGAATAAACATACAAGCATGATCATGCTACCACTCTAGAATGAAACTGTTTTTTTTTTTTTTTTATAATAAATTTGCAGTGGGGAAATTTTAGAGCTGAAGATCAGTAGCACCCCAAAGCGTGCCGAGTACCTTCTCCCTTTAAAAGTAAAACAAAATAACATACACAGGAAACCTTGGTCTTGTCCACACGTATTTGAGTGACACGTCTTTTTCAAATGGATTAAACCGCCTTGCCATTACCCAGATTTTTGCACTGGGAAAAGTAACAGCCCTGCCAGAAATGATGTGCAGCATCTCCTGGGTTAGTGAGGAAACTCGATTTGTTTTTAAGCTATCAATTTAATCCGCCCTGCCTTTTTACTTTTATCAGGATGTTCTTCAGGTAAAGAATGGAAGGAGGCTTTAGGCAGGACTACCATCCTAAATATAAAGTTGGTTAAAAAAAAAAAAAAAAATCCCTCCTCAGCCCAAATAGCATTGTGCTTTATAATACATTCTTTTCACATACAGTACCCTGCATTATCATGGCTAATGTTTTCCTGCTGAGCTGCCATCGTCTTTTGTCAAGCTGTCAGGGTATTAAATTGATGTACCTTCCACATTTGGATAGAGGTCATTATCCTGTTGCCTGGTTGCATTGCCTCTGCTGAGCAGGTTAACTGCTTGAGGTCTTTCATCTAGATAAATGTTTCGCCAGCACTTTTGCTCTGTGATGACATGAGCTGTTCCTTAGAGGTCAAATAGTGATGTTATGATAAGCTGTTCCCTGTGTGTTCACAGATACAGAAAAGACTGGAGTCAAACTTCATCACAGGCCTAAAAATAATGATAAATGCTCATCTCAGTACACGTCTCCCCCAGAATTTGTGGCTCTTTAGAACTATGGACTTATGTTTTAATTTTATATACAGAGAAAATGTTTGCTCTTAAGTGTTTTATTGTTTCCATATTATAAATGACTCCACAAAGTGTGCTGGAATTTCCCCTTTAGTTCTGATGATGGCAGAAATAAATGACTGTGTGTGTGTAAAAGATAGTATGCATTATAAATTTGCAGGTTTTCTAATATAAAATAACATTTAGAGTAGTTTAAAGACCACAGTATTAACACCTTGATACTGTTCACATAGGAAGACAAGGGGAAAGATACAATTAGATCATTTCACTTTAGTGAAAACTGACTTGCTAATCAAAAATAATTTTGGTTGCTTGTATTTGATTTTTTTTTTGAGAGAGAGAGATACAGATGTTTATTTTAAGGGACAGTTGGGGAGAGGGTGTATTTAATTTTTTATAATGAAGAATATACCAAATAAAAAGGAAAAATGATTTTAAGTGATATTATAACCAAATAACTTTTTTTAAAACTTGTTTCTGAATTCCCAGGTTTTCAATTCAGTTTTTTCCCCATCTTTTTTTACTGTGGTAAATACATAATAATGTAAAATTTACCTACTTAACCATCTCTCGGTGTACAGTTCAGCGTGGTATGAAATATATTCACAGTGTTTGTACCCATCACCACCATCCATCTCCAGACCTCTTCTCTTTAAGTGGTTTCCCAACTGAAGCAGGCTTTATCTCCGTAGCTTCCACGACTAGTGTTGTTATATGAGCTACAAGATGCTTTTTTGAGTAAAAAAAAAATAAATAAAAAAAAAAAAAGATGCTTTTTTGAGTAAATAAATTTTTTTTAAATCTTTTTTTTAAATTCCACTTTAAACTATAGCCTCCTTTGAAATGTAAACACATGACACTATATAATTTTAGCCAAACTGCCTCATTTTAATCTTTGACTAACTTCATTTTATGTCTAGTCTTTTAAAAATATATTTAGCTTTTTTTCTTAATGCATACTGTTACTTTCAACAATTGGCCTAGATTTTAGATTATTGCTTTATCATTAAGAGTCACCTATGTACAACCCACAAATGTATCATAAAACACACTTTAAATCCTGCTTAGAGGCACCATCTTGTTATTGAACTTAGAGTTGAGGTCAAATGCACTGGTAAACTTTTTCACTTACCTGCTATTAGGTGGTGTAGAAATAAACCTATGAGTGAGACGGTGAGAACCACCTTCAGTGGAAGATTCTGTATTCCCTTTCCTGTCCAGTAACTGTATCACCATCAATGCAGTGGCCCGAACTAGAAAGCTCAGTACCTTCCATAACAGGCCCTATCTCTTAACCAGACATTGAGTGAGCCCCCACGGCCTGTCAGTCCTTTCTGAATACTGTCTTAAAGTCCATTTGCTTTTCTACACTCCCCATTGTCTTCTAGCCTTGGTTGAGGGCCTCTTTCTTCCTCATCTGCTTCCTTAATTGTTTCTGTGCCTCTAGTTACCCCGACTCCCGTTTCTCACCACCATCCGTCTTCCTCACTGCTAAGAGAGTTTTCTTTCCAAAACATCAATCTGATCAGTCACTCCCTACTTAGAAATGTTCCAGTCGGTCCCATTGGCTGGAGAATAAGGAGCCCTACATCATCTGGCCCTGATCGATCTTTCCACCTAATCCTCCCCCTGTCCCCCCAAACCCTTTCAGGACTACAGCCATGGAGACACTCAGGGTGCTAAACATGCCCCCCTCTCCCACTCCCTAGACCTGTTTCCCTCCCGGTGGAAATGCCTCCTTCCTTAAGCTTTCAGACTTATTTTTTTCTTTTTTCTTTTTTTACTTCTCCAAGAAGAGGTCATTGTTCTAGCTCTTTTACCTTGTACTTTACTACTGCACTCACATTACAATTTTATTTTGGTTCATTTATATGTCTCCCTCATCAAATTATGAATTCCTGTAAATCATGGATCACATCTTATCTGTAGTTTTCAAACTAGGATGAATCTGCCCCTCTACACCCAGACTCTTTCCTAATTTCCTATTCTGTGCTATAATTCGTCTTCTTGAGAATACCTGCTGCTTCACCTTTCCCAATGGCCCTTCTCCCCCTTCACCAAAGAAAGCATCCTCTCTCCCAACCCAGCCTTAACATGTAGTATTGTCTTCAGCTGTAGAGACCCCCAGGCAACAAAGAAAGGGATACATCCACTTCTACCTACCAGAAAGCTTCCTCTAATCAAAGCATCCAGACTTATTCTAGTAATAAACAGTTCTTCCAGGGATACACCAACTGATTTGGGGAGAAGGGAAGCCATCTTCATCTACCTCACTAAGAGATGCATTTCCAGTAAAAGTTTAGTTTTATTTTTAATAATTATTTTCAATTTTGTAATATTTTATCACTTGGATCAATTTTCTTGGGAAATTTTTAACTAAAATTCCTGTACATATTTATGTTATAGAGTATGATAGAGTGATAATGACATTCCAGGATAAGAATGCATTATATTAGGATAAAATTCTATTAGAGAAGTGCAATCAATGTACAAGATAAGGAAAAAAACGTATGATGTAAAATTTCCCACTGTTAAAGAATAATTTATTCTTGTACTTTTTTTAATGGAATATGGTAGATCCAATATAGTTATATTCCACTGGACCCACCTTAAAGAACGATGTAAAATCTTTAGCTTAAAATGTCAATATTTTCAGTAAGGCAACATTACATCCTTTACTACCATTCAAATTTATGATAAAAAATATCCCATTTCAACTTTAAAATGTGCAGAGGAATATACAGTGTAACAAAAACATTTGTGGAGTAATCAAGCAAAAGAAGGTTGAAGACTTAAAATGATCACATTCTAATCCTAGAAATGCAAAGCAAATGTATGGAATGTTTATCCTGTTGTTGTTTTATTTTACAGTTTTATTTACTGTTATTTTAGTGTTACAAAAGTTATCCAAGTTATCCAACTAGGCAAATTCACTTTCCTCCCAGTTATACCAAGCAATAAGTATTATCCAAGGCTAAATAGGACCATCTAGAACACAGGTCTTCTGCCCATCCCCATCGCTGGGCCTAAGCCAAAGAACCTCACCGATATCCAATGGATACAGAACTCACTGGATTTCTTTTGTGCTTTCCCAACTTTATTAATTCCTGTCCTTGCTGCTGATCTAGAATGAAAGAGGCTAGGGCAAGAGTTCAGTGTGATATGGATTTGGAATTACACATTTGAGAAATCAGTGTCATCTGACATTGTCATTAAATATACAACCTTGATTTTTTTTTTTTTTTGACTGCACTCAAATACCAAGAGCTCATGAACATTAGGTTAAATGTGTAATAAGATCATTTGTGATGGGTCCACAGTCTTCAGATTCTCCTTGTGAGCTGAGATACCAAAACACAACCACATGATTAATTCAACCAGATATTCCCCCCTAGTAAATATCATCAGTGTTTATCATGAAGGTGCTTTCCTAGATGCTTGGGATGCAGAATGCATCACAAATTCACAGCACTCCTGCCTTCAAGGAGTTTAATTAGTTTTAATGAAAAGTTTAAATAATAATGCAGTTCATGCTGTGGCTATTAAAGAATCATAAAAGTAATATTTAATGACACAATGAAATATGCTGTATGCCTTTCCCTAAGGTTGCAAAGCAGCTATGTATAGTACAACCCCATTTCAGTAACTAAAATATACTCATATGTGCATAGAAATAAGAAAAATACAAGCAAAACATTAACTGTTTTTCTCTTGATCAAGATGGGCGAGTTTCATTGCCTTTTTGCTCCTCTGTAACTTCTACAGTGAGGAGATCCTTTTGGTAATAAAGCCATTGTCATCGGGCCTGGAGATGACAGAGGTTTTAGGTACGAAGCTAGGGGCTGTGAACAAAAGAACAGACTCTGAAGACAAATGGGAGAACCTGCTTCCCTTAAGATCCTTTTCGGAGGTCAGAGCTGTAGGCTCTTACTCATATCAGCCCTGATTCCAGTCTGTGTTCTCTGGCAACCAATTCCATTTTTGCTGGGAAGCCAGGAAGGACTGAAGACAGATGTGAACCCTCTGCCATGAAGCTCTCGTGTGGCACACACTTGGGCCTTGGTCAGCCATAGCCTACGGGAATGAGTGCCTAATGACAGACAAGTTAGGGTCTACATCCACTGCCCTAGTGCCCCATTATTGCAGCTTGTCCAAGAGTTCCCTTAGCTTTTCCCATTGCTGAGAAACATACTGACACTTTCACACTCAGGGACTTAGGGGTGGGAGGTTGGAGTAAAGAGTACTTGGTCTTACAGTTAAGGCCTGGCTTCAGCCCCACAAACTAGATCATCTAGAAAGCTCCTTAATTTCCTCAGTTTATACAAAGAAATATCTTTCAGATGAGGATTGTGCCACCTGTCATGCCTCCTTAGGGAGAATTTGAGAGAACAAAAGGAAAAAAATGTAGATGGAATGAACTTTTTTTTCTTTTTAAAGGGAAGGCCTACAGAAATAGAAGACATCACATTAGAAAATCTAACTTCACACTCGGAGATTATCCAGAGACTCAGTTTTTATTGACATTTTAACCAGCTCTTATTTTCTGGAAAAGGTTGGGGACGAAATTTTGCACCAGAGAAGGAAAGCGCGCACGCGTTACCCTAGCTGAAGTGCAGCTTGCCTCAGCCTCTCTGTTTACACACTACAAGTAAACGCCAGCTCTCAGGTTCACACTGCAAACCTCTCATGCTTAGTTGACTTCCAAGGGATTTAATCAAGCTACAGGATATATGATTCAAAGGCCAAAGAAAAAAGTAATTAAGAAAAATATCCTTTCTATGGCAAGAAAAAAGCAGATTGTTTCCATTAATTTTGTGAGTACTTTTGTTTTTGTTGGCTGAAAATGAAACCCAGGCCGGGGTGGTGCCCCGTGAGAGGGAGGGCTTACTGGAACAGCACAAGGTTTGTGTCACAGACGCGCCTCACCACACAGTCACATAAACACACGTGCACACAGACCGGCTGCCGCATCTGAGGACACTCGGAGCTGGGCTCGCCGGCTTCCCCGCCCAGCTTTTCCCTCCCGGCCTGCGCTTCTGCTCTACTCAGCTCTCAGCGGCTCTGCTCCTCTCTCCTCGGCACTTCCTATCAGCCTCTGAGCCCCTCCTGTCTTCGCTTTGAACGGTCTCTTGAATCCCTGCGCTTTTCTTCATTCTGTCACCTCACACCTGTATTTCTGTGAGAGTTCCTCTGGGCACCACCAACCGAACAACAGACATTTACGGAGTGCTTGCCGTGACGACAGGCTCTCCCTTGTTCCCCTCCACCCTGATGGTGACACATAATAAGTCTTCCAAAATGCTGTTTGCATCATGCCATTTCCCTTCTCGGTGATCTAAAGTGACCCTTTATGTCTTTCTACCACCAGTCTAGCCTCTTCTGTTTGGACTTCAAGGTCTTGCACATTCTGACTCCATCCTCCTAGAACCTACCCCAAAGGTCCCACTTTCTCTGCTCAGACCATTTCCTGTCTCTGTGTTTCATTTATTCATAGGAATAAATCCATACGAATCCACTGAACACCTGCTATATACATGCCAGGCACAGTGCTAAGTGCCTAATATTAAGATGTAGTTCCTTCCATTAGAAGCTCCAAAAGTCTAAAGGTGGAAATACATCAGGGAACAACATAATATGATATGGTCAAGGTCCTATGATGGTTGTACAATGTGCTGGGTACGTTAGAGGAGAGTGACTGCTGAGTCCACCTGAAGCAAGTGGACAGTTTTGTCCAGGGGGACCAAGGATATTGTCCAGAGGAGATCAAAACCAGACCGAGGAAAGAGAAAGCTGGGAGTCAAAAGCGGGTGTGCCTACCTCATGCTAGAAACCTGATCTAAATCCCAAGAGCAGGAATAGAACTTCAAATGAGGAAGGAGTCAAGAGTGAGATGAAAGGAGAGTCAGAAGGGGAGCATGCAAGGACCAGAGGGTAGGTCCTGGACAGTGACGGCAAACTGTCAGAAGGTAGAGGACTCAGCTTTATTAAATCGTACGTGTTTGGCTTAGAAGCACCAAACTCTTGGGGTAAAGGCAGTAGTGGGAGCCAACACAAGGAAGCACACGATTACTATGGCTTAAGCACAAAATAGGTGTTGGAAATAGTTGCGATGGGAAAGGAAAGTCAGGGTCCTATTGAGAAGAGTTTTGATTGCCCACCCCAGGCGTCTGGATTTTGTCCCGTTCACAGTTGGCAGTGGGGCCATCAGAAAGGGCTGGCCAGGCAGCAGTGCTGGAGCAGGTCATGGGTGAGCTCGTGAGTGACGCTCCCAGACACAAGTTCTAGAGAGGAGCTAGAAGAGAACACCTTTTTCTACTTGGTATAAAGGCACAATATTTATTGCACATGGTAGCCCCAGTTGTCATCTGTAGGTTAGGAAAAGGATTCTAGCAACAAATATTTGTTCTTGGATTCAGTTAACATTTATCGAGCACTTCCTATATTCTAGATGCCATTGTAGACCCTAGGGATTCAGTGGTAAATAAAACAGAACATCTCCACCCTCACCCCAGAGAAAGTAAGCAATGATGTTAGAAATCAGAGAACTATTTAGAAAGCTGTTGCCCTTCCCTTGGCCTTTCTCTTTCCAATTCCAGCCACCCT
Organism: Mirounga angustirostris; assembly: GCF_029215605.1. Classification (NCBI taxonomy): domain Eukaryota; kingdom Metazoa; phylum Chordata; class Mammalia; order Carnivora; family Phocidae; genus Mirounga; species Mirounga angustirostris. The sequence goes on along the minus strand of NW_026991720.1, from coordinate 71,964,557 downwards.
ATAAAGCCCAGCTCAGTTCAGTCATCTTCCCCAGAAGTTGCCCCTCTCTCCTTCCCCAGACCTTCTAGTTGAAAACTTTTCTTAAAAACTCTGATACTTAACCTTTTTTTCTGATTACAGAAATAATATATGTTCAATATATGAATTTTAAAACAATATAAGTACATAATATAAGGAGAACATACTCCATAATCTCACTCACTAAATATAACCACTTCCCATTAGTATTAGTATAATGGAAAGTCTAATATATTCCTTCTATACAGCCACCAACAGATCACTGTCATCCTCATCCTCATCTTCATCGTTACAAAATGGGCAAATTACTTCCAAAGTTACGGTTTTAGACTTTGTACCTGGAGAGAGCACAGAATTCTTCTGTTTTACAACTTTATTGAGATATATCTCACATACCATAAAGTTTACCCATTTAAAGTGTACAGTTCAGTGGTTTTTAGTAGATTCGCAGAGTTGTGCAAACATCACCACAATCTTAATTCCAGAACATTTCATCACCCTAAAAAGAAATCCTGTAGCCATTAGCTGTCAGTCCACATTCCCATAGCCCTACATCCCCCATGGCCCCAGACAACCACTAATCTGCTTTCCGTTTCTGTAAATTGGAAATTCTAGACGGTTCACATCAGTGGAATCATACAATATGCGGTCTTTTGTGACTGGCTTCTTTCACTTTAGCTTTATATTTTCAAGGTTCATCCATGTTGCTGCCTGCCTGCATCAGTACTCTTCTTTCTTTCTTTTCTTTTTTGTTTTCAGAGTAATATTCCATTCTATTCTTATAGCACATTTTATCCAGTCTTCAGTTGACAGACATTTGGGTTGTTTCCACTTCTTGGCTGTGAGGAATAATGTTGCTCTGAACATTAAAGTGGCGGCTTTATTTTACATCCCACCAGCAGTGTATGAGGATTCCACTTCCTCCACATTTTCATAGGGCTCCTTTGAAAGAAGGAGCTGCCTCTTACCCTGGACTAGAAGGCTCCCAGGTAGGCTGGATGGCTGTGAATTGTCCATTTGTTGTACATTGTATATAAAAGCTTTGTCTTCCAAGTTTATGGTAAAGTCGTGAAAAGCTGCTTTTGAGTGAATCCTTCTCTTTGGGAAAAAATACTTACACAGATTGATACTCTTCACCAGAGGGACACATTTGACTATAGTCTTTCTTTCAGCAATCACATGAATCCAAGGTGGGTTTTGGGGGTTTTTTTTTTGTTTTTTTTTAGTTTGTTTTTTCTTTAAATTCTGAGACAGAGAGAGAGCCCGAATTTAGATATCAAGAATTCTGGACTATTACTGATCCCATAGAATCTGTGCTAATTAAAACATTTTCTTTGAGGGTTAGTTATAGCCTTTAAGGAAAAAATAGGCATATGAGATTTTATATTACTGAAGATTTAACACTCCTGAAAATAACAGAAGTACAATAGATCTGCAAGAGGAAATACCTTCAAAAACAAGCTAAAGGTGAAATATTAGCTCAATTAAAACATGAGAATAGGTTCAGGATTAAATAAAGCATTGACAGAGAATAGCTAAGTTATTAAAAACAGTACATAATTATGTCTATGTCAGCACATCTCTTTAAAACTTTCTCTGATTCTTTTAAACATAATAATTACTCTTTGGGGCGCCTGGGTGGCTCAGTTGGTTAAGCGACTGCCTTCGGCTCAGGTCATGATCCTGGAGTCCTGGGATCGAGTCCCACATCGGGCTCCCTGCTCAGCAGGGAGTCTGCTTCTCCCCCTGACCCTCCCCACTCTCATGCTCTCTCTATCTCATTCTCTCTCTCAAATAAATAAATAAATAAAATCTTTAAAAATAATAATAATAATAATTACTCTTTGTCCTTGTAATAACGTATATACTTAAATACCGTTAAGTACTCCTCTGGTAAGCTCTTTGCCATATGCCCCAATTAAGACATCCATCTTTTTTCATATTGCAGTTAAGACACATGAGAATCAATAACAGCTACTTCAGTGTTAGTTTTAAACCCAAACTTTAGGGGCACATGGGTGGCTCAGTCAGTTCAACGTCTGACTCTTGATTTTGGCTCAGGTCATGATCTCAGGGTCGTGAGATCGAGCCCCTCATCGGGCTCTGTGCTCAGCAGGGAGTCTGCTAGAGATTCTCTCTCCCTCTCCCTCTGCTCCTACCCCCGATTGTGTGCACTCTCTCTCTCCCTAAAATAAATAAATAAAAATTTTAAAAAATAAAAATTAAAAAAGTAAGCCCCAACTTTAGTGAGGGCAAATGTCACAGGAAGTACGTGGAAATCTCTTAAGACAGATGGTTAGCAACTTCTTCCAAACATATTTATGAAGATGGTAATGTTCCAAGAGTGTCACTTAAATGTTTCTCATGTATTTAAACTCATATCCTTTATTACTGGTGATGAACAGTATAACAAAATTGAAGTGTTAGTCAATTCTTGATGGAATTCAGAAGAAAGAGTAGTAGAGACTAGTGTTTATCTCCTCTCAAACTAAGCAACTGAAAACAATATCCAGACAAAACAGAGGCCTCAATGTTGTACGCAGTTGTCAATTTCTTCCCCTTGGATTCTGAGTTCACCAGCTAAGAGCTAGAAGTTTGGGGCCAATGTGTATGTGTGTAGATATATAGATAAGATATAGATTAGGTAGGTAGGTAGGTAGGTAGGTAGGTGAGTAGATAGATAGATAGATAGACAGACAGACAGACAGAGGAAACATACCACTATCATGTTTAGAGTAAGAAATTCAGAATCTCTATTTAAAGTTTTAAATAAAAATTACTGAATCCAAATCTTTTGTCTTGGTGCTCATTATAAAATATGGTTATAGAGAAACTAGTCATTGGATGAAGACCATAATTCCATTGCCTTATTGTCAGCATTATATCATACCTCAAAAAAGGTATGACTGTGAAACAACAGAATATCATTATGTTGTGTAATTGTTGATCGCTTTAGAGATTAGAGATTCAAACCTAGTTTCCTTTCTGGAAACAAGAGGATATAATAAGAGCATGTTAAATTTAAAGGACTCATCTTTAATTTAGTGACCAAAGTGCCTTAAAGTATGGAGTTATTTGATTTTCTTTTTTCATACATGTGTTTTATGTGTTTGTAGCTAAAGAAGTTGAGCAATATTTGACATTTATGATTATTTCTATTTAGATATCTTTTTCTTCTTTATCATTTCAGTCCATCACTAATGCCTTGAATAGCTACCATTACCAAAAAAAAAATCACAAAATAATTCAATTTGAATATACAATGTTCAGCATGAAACATATTTTACTTCTTCCTTTTTTTTTCTGAACAATTTTCTTTTAAAAATAAGGATATTTAGCAACACTTTAAACAGTGCTGATCAACTAAGCCAAATTCCAAACAGGTCTAGCTTTTCATTGCAATTACCAAATATTACCATCTCACCGCCAGTTATGGGGTCAGGAGTTATTCAGCACATTTTATGTGGGTGTGTTAATTACACAAATAATTAATAAATACATTCTTATTGAAAAGTATCCAAATAACACATTACCATAGCTAGTAGAACTTTAAAGTTTCCAACCTGCAGAAAATCTTGATCTCTTCTCAGAGGGAGTCACCATGAACAATTGGTACGTATCTTTCCAGATCCTTTTTGACATACATGATCTCTCTTGCTTATGATTTCAAAAAATACTATTACTTGAATTTTACTCAGGTTCAGATTCTATTAAGTTCAATTTACCCAGCCTGAGAATGATATTCATATGAGAATCCCAATTTTTTCACCAGATACCCAGAAACTTTTCTCTTACCAGAAGGAAGAAACACAAGCAAAAATAAAACAGTCTAAATCTTGGCAGATGTACCCAGTAGAACTATTCATTTTTTAACATAAAAGCATGCATTTTCTTATATGGCTTGTAGTATTTTTCTCAGTACCTTCTCAAATTTTGTTCTGTGCTCTTTAGAAGTGAATCTTCTCTCCTGCCATCACAAGAAAGTAGAAAGAGTATGGGATTTGGAGTAGTAAAATCTGGGAACAAGTTCCAACTTGGCACTTACTAGTTGAGTCCTTAAGTAAATTATGTGTATTCTCCACCCTTCATTAATGACGAAACCAACCACCTCACTAGGATTGTGTTGAAGAGTTGATAAGTTGCAGTTTTGGTCTGAGGACTTGTGATCCAAATTAGACCCGATAGGCGTGTATCTTTCGGAATGGGCTAGGTTTTGCTGTGGCTTACTGTAACACGTTTATTTCTCGCTCACACGTTATGTCCAATATGAGTCACTGGGGGCTCTGCTAAGAGACACAGGCTAACAGAGGCTACATCTCCACACGTCCTTCCTGTCACCTTGGCAGGGGGAAGAGACGTGACAAGGTGAATACTTGAAGCAGTCACCTGGAGGGGCGCATTTCATTGGTCTGAGCAGGTTGAGTGGCCATGCCTAACTTCCAGGAGAGATAGGAAGAGCATTCCACTGAGGGCACCAAAGATAGAGAGCTGGAAAGTGGTGATTAACATACTAATGACAGCCACAGAAATGTTAGCAAACATTAGAGAGAATGTTAAGCCTTTCTCGGGAAGGGTGAAAAGTCATTCCTGTCATTTCCTTTGATCCCAGAGACAGTCAAGAAAGATTTCCAAGCGAGGAAAACAAGTTTGGGGACAAAAATGAGAGCCTTGTGTGGGTTTCAGGCATGGAAAGGAACACAGGTCAAGGACTTCAATAAGGAAAGAAAGTGAGGGAAGAGGTGGTATTAGAGTGAAACGCACTGGGTCTCACATGTGACTAGAGACCGAGCCCCGTGCTTCTGGGTCTGAAGAGGGTTGCAAACTGCAGCCTGAGTGAACTCCCCCCCAGGCCCCTCTGCACATCATCGGATGTGGTATGTCTGCCCCATGCAGATGGGTTCAAAGCCTCTTGACTCCACCTTTGTGCTCAGCTCCTGGTAGTGCTTCTGGTGTCTGGTCTCACTGTTGGCATTGTGTTCTTGCTTTTGGCCTTTGTCCAGCTCCTCACGCTTCTTTATCGTGGAAGATCACCTACTGACCCAGGGTTGGCAATGTGCACCGCGGCCGCCAGGCTTCACAAGCCACTAAAACAATCATAGCAAGGTTTTCTATCCCTCTATTCCCTCAGAACCTCTAAAGAACATCCTGTTTAAAAGTAAGGGAAGTGAACCTCCCTACTATTTAAGAAAAGACATTTCAAATGAAAAAAGTTTAGATTTCATTATGCCAAGCCTGGTTTTTCCTTACACTTCCTCTGCTTTGCCTTAATTGTAGAAGGGTTCTGAGTTTGCAAGATGCTTAGGATCCTGCCTCTTAATGTTTAGAATTTCTCTTTGGAATATTCCTTCAAGAATATCACCAATTGACATTCAAGTGGTGTGGGTGTGCGTGGGAGTGTGTTCAGGGGAGGGAGAATAAAGGACGAGGAAATGCAAAGCTTTAAGGAGGGGAAATGAGAAACGGCCTTGTTGCATCTGGTCAAGTGCAAAACTGTGGTCAAATATGTACATATTTGACTTTGAAACTCTTAGTCCCTTCTTTATTACTACTCAAGGAAAGAAATGGTAAAAAATTAAGTTGTATAAAAGTAAAATTTTGTGGCTCATGAAACTGAGGCGGTTCTGTGCAAATGCCCTTGAACACCCAAACCAGCAAGCAGATCTGAGGGAGGAGCAAGGTAGAGGGACAGTTAGGTGTGGTTGCCATGGCAACCTTGTACCAAGTGGAATAAGAGTCATCCCTGACTCCACATTTTCCTTTTCCCTCAACTGGTTCCTGAAGATTTGCAGTATTTGGGCTCTCAGGGCCACCATGCCAGGTCACAGAGAGACACCATAAACCATAAACCTTCCTTGTCTTCCAGAAAGGGAGGAACAAGTAATTCATGTGCCCAGGATGAACAGGGTACAAGTGTCGAGAGAGTTCAACCAAGAAGATGAAAGTGAGCAAGAGTCATTGGTATGCCGAGCTTCCAGACCAAGCTCTGGTACGCCACAACTCTGAAATGACAGAACCAGAGTTAAGACCACAGAAGACAGATCAGTCTGTGAAGAGCAGAAACAGCAGACCATGAGTTGGTCTTCTGATGCTAAGAACAAACACTGTTATTGGTAAGAGAAACAAAACTTTGTCTAGAGAATAGGAATATGAAGTATTTCTCTAACAGCCTTGGCTCTCTTAACCATAAAATATAAAATGCCTGCCTTTTGCAGGTGGGGACCAGAGGCACAATAAATCCTCTCCAGCTTCTCAGGTGAGTTGTTTGCAACCCTCTCTGAGAGTGAAAACATAGGTGGCCATATTGAAAACAATTGCAAATTCTTGGCTGATACCATTTTTTACCTTAAAAGGAAAAGTAAGAGTTCAGGGTCATTGGCAAAGTTATGAGAAGCTCTCAGTTTTATATTCACAATGCTAAAATGAATAAATACAGCATATGAAACAAAGTGATAATCAATGGCATTGAATATAATTAGTAAGAATGGGTACAATAGAGTCAGTTTCCATTTATCTGTTATCCTGCATTAATGTTGGTACATCACTGATAATGACTTTAATAGAGAAGAAAGGGGAGGGAAGAATGAAGGATTGTATGTGGGGAAGAGTCTTTGACTCAGCTCCTCATACTCCGAGGATCATCTATATAGATCCCTGTTTAGCTCCCTATGTAGGGATCCACAGCTTCCATTTATGCTTCTCTTGCTGGCAATTGCCTTCATCAGATAGAATGGTCCAGGTTCCATCTTTCTTGAAGGAAACATGACACGTAGACTGAATGAAATTTCTAGTTTGTTTTGTTTTTGTTTGGTTGGTTGTATTTTTATCATCGAGGGAGGGTGTAAGAAATCATGTTAGCCTTTTCCTCCTTAACCGAAGTCTCCCTAGACTGTGCCACTTGTTCAAAAGGAATTACCTTCAAGTACTTAACTTTTGTGGAAGGTATTTCCTCCTCAGTATACTCTAAAATTATGGCTAGATGGTGGAAATGCTCTTGATGGTTCAACATTCTGACACTCTAATCCTGAGGTCCTTGACCTGGGGTCCCTGGACCTATTAATGGAACCAGCTTAGACTGTATGAAAAAACCTGCATGAAGTTATAGAGATGGAGTTTTCTGGAGAGAATTCATTGGTGTTCATCTGGTTCTCGAGTTTGGCAGTGACTTAGAAAGTTTTAAGAATTATCACAGTCCATGGGGCACCTGGGTGGCTTAGTTGGTTAAGCGTCCAACTCTTATTAATTTTGGCTCACGTCGTGATCTCAGTGTTGTGAGGGCTCCATGCTCATCATGGAGCTTCCTTAAGATTCTCTCTCTGCCCCTCTCCTGCCTCTCTCTCTCTCTCAAAAAAAAAAAAAAAAAAAAAAAAGATTACTGTGATATTTGTGCAGTGCTTAGATAGCCCTCCAGTGACCATGATTACATACTTTTTAACAGAAAACTCTTGTCATTAATTGTTTTCTAGTCTCTCTAAATTATTTCTTTGCTTCATTTCATACCTTTATTCCTAGTAATTGCCCTCTACCTTGTGCCGGAAATCAACCCATTAGAATTTTTCCTAATGAAGTACTGAGTGGGACGCCTCGGTGGCTCAGTCCATTAAGCATCCAACTCCTGGTTTCGGCTCAGGTCGTGATCTCAGGGTCGTGAGATTGAGCCCCACATCAAGCTCTGAGCTCAGCTTGTAATCTGCTTCAGACTCTCTCTCTCTCTCTCTCCCCCTCTTTCTCTAAAATAAATAAATCTTAAAAAATAAGAAAGTACTGAAAAAGACAAGACTTAACTTTACCATGTTAATTCAAGCATGAGCAGTTTTACATCCTGCTTGGACCAAGATCCTCAATAATTGGTTATGAGAACTCTGGTACTATATAATTGCTTATATAAACTCTAACACTAAAACTCGGGAGGTCAGTAATTAGAAAACAAAAGAGCTTTTCCGTTTTAGCATCTCAGGCACCCACTCATTGTGCATGACATCTCATGCAGAGCCGCCGAATCGAAGAATTGCAAAAGGAACAAAACCAAAACAGCTTATTGAAGCTGATGAGGCTGGGTTTGTTTTTTTCCCCACATTTGTAAACTTCAGACAATGTACATTCTATTTAATTATGTTTAAAATGGAGCTGGAGTGATTTTCCCCCATGATAACATGAAGCAACTAAGTCACTCAATCTGTTTTTTGTGGGTTTTTTTTTTTTTTTCTTCCAAATGGCCCCAGTGTTCAAAGTCAGGACTTTTGAAAGGACTTAACAGAGCATCATGAGACGTGATAGGTGCTTTAGGGTACAATTTTAATGCCAGCAGACTGGAAAACAAACAACATAACCCAGACAAGGCATGACTTTGTTCTTTAGCATTTGTGTGAAGAGGAAATAAGATCTTTCTGGGATGTGCTCTGGCTCACAGGTATGGAAGAGAAGATGTCACATTCCTGACTTAACCACATTGTGTGTGGGATTCTGGTTTGGGGGGCAAGGCAAAAAGGTATTGCCTCGCCTCCCACTATAAGAGCTCAACTCCCGTAACACTCTTGGTACTTTTGTTTTAGTCTGCTGCAAGTGGACACTACAAAAGCACGAAGCATCCCTAATCCCACGAGCCTGGTATGCACTGGCTGACATCACTGTGGTCTCCAGCTCTTTTGCCAGTGGAAGGGAGACACTGACCCCAGGCCTGCAAGCGCTGTTCTTTGCTCTGCCGCTCAACCACTGAGCTGTTGGCACTTTCATTGTTTTATACCAGGAGGAAACCAATTGTGTTGATGTGAGTGTCTTATTCATCAGATATTACAGCCTTCACATTTTTAATGAGCCGAACCTCCTAGTCCACGTCGTGCGACCACAGTGAATCAAGGCAGGAGCGTGGTGATGATGTTTTCTGATTTATTGCAGTTGCTCTTTAAAAGATTCGACAGTATTTCAGATCTCCAGATGCTGCAGTTTGAAAGTCTGTCTGAGGTCGTGTGCTAATCAAAAACAGCAAATCATGTCTGAGTTGGAAAGGACAGCAGAGCAGTGAAGCTAGGCGTTAGTGCATGTTTGTTTTTCCTTTTCCTTTTAAATGCGCAGGCAAATATAAAGACGCAAGTGAACAAACTATTTAATGAGTACCTAAGGCATCTTTCTGGCGCATGGTGATTGATAAGGGGGCGGGGAAGGGGTGTCCCGTGCAGCAGAGAGTTGGGCGACATTTGCACGTCTCATCCTGTGAGAGTGGCAGTCGTAGCCACCTCCTCCCTGCCGCCCGCACAGACATGTGTGACTTTAAATAGATGGATTTATTGAAAGTGCCACTGAGAATTGTGAGGAATAAGCTGATGGTCTTGAATTCAACAACCTCATTAGAGCAGAATGGGATCGACCATGGCTTCAATAAAAAGAACTTAGAGAAGAAAATCTAAAACTCAGAGTTAAGGAGAGGTGAAAAATCCCTTGGCTGCTGAGATCCTTGGCAGGCGCAGATCCCACCCTCTTTCCAACAGCTCTTTTGCCTACTCTCAGGGTTTAGCATTTGCAACACTTGGTGACACGCATTTTGAGACTAGAGCATCAGCAAGTCTTAGTTCGTGTAGTAAAGTGCCGAGCTCGCTGGCTCTGTTGTTATAATAAAGTTGGAAGTAACAACTTGTGAACCCTTTTATCTCTTTGAGGGTGACCGACTCATTCTCATTTGTCCCAGTTTTAAAACAGAGTCCTCCATCCTGGAAACCCCCTCAGTCCTGGCAAACCGGAACAGTTGGTCCCCCTGGTTCCTAGAAAGGCTGTGATTCCCCTAGTGGGTATTTAAACCTGGAACAGACCTCCTGCTGCCGTTGTGCCAGAAGACATTGAACCAGTGATTCAAGGAGTAGAACTTTAAAAAAAACAAACAACAACAACAAAACACTCCGTTTTATAAAATCTATTATTTTCTTACCATCGTGGTCCTATTTTTTTAGGCACTTTCATTTAATGAGCAAATAAATGGAAATACACTTTGAATGAGAGAAAATGCTACCTGAGCACAAAATGCTAGTATTTACTTCTCATGACATGTGTTCCATAATTCTATCTCTCAGAACTCATCTTGGCGATTAGATATAGTAACTTGTGGGGCGCCTGGCAGGCTCATTCAGTGGAGCATGCAACTCTTGATCTCGGGGTTGTGAGTTCAAGCCCAACGTTGGGGTGGAGATTATTTAAAAATAAAATCTTTTTTAAAAAAAGATACAGTAACTTGTTATAGCAGTGTAACTAGTATCAAAATGCTTTAATTGTAATTTTGTGTAGATGTGTATCCATTGACTTTATGTGTAGATAGTTTCCATGACTCAACACTTAGTGATTTGTCCTTGGTCTTTGCCGGCAAGTTGTTCATTGGCACTGTTCACATGGTGGGGCTGCTACATGGAAAGGAGTTGGTGGAAGGTGAGCTGGTTGTCCAGCATCTGTGTCCCCCAGTATGCCCTTGTCGGACCTGCCTGGGGTGGGGGGGAATGCGCTATGGTAACAAATGTGTCGTTCTGTGATGGTGTCAGAATGCGCCCACCAAGAATAGATGTTACTGCTAGATATGATTTCCATTTTCCTCCCTGTGTTCAGCAGAATACTCCTGTAAAAATTCTATGGTTTATGGGGAAAAATAGAGTAAGAGGCAGACAGCTCAAAATGTATTCAACCTGGTAACCATAATGTTTCCATCTGTTCAGGCCGCTATAACATAATACCACAGAATGGTGGCTCTATAAACAACAGAAATTTATTTCTCACAGTTTTGGATGCCGGAAGTCCAAGAGCAAGGCACCAGCAGATTCATGTCTGATGAGGACCCTCTTCCTCTTCCTTCCGTGTCTTCACATGATGAAGGGGTGAGAGAGCTCTCTGGGGTCTCTTTAGTAAGGGCACTAATCCCATTCATGTGAGTCCCACCCTCGTGATCTAATCACCTCCCAAAGACTCCACCTGGAAATACCATCACATTGGGGATTAGGTTTCAACATAAGAATTTGGGGGGCATACAAACATTCAGTGTAGAGCACAGAGCGCTCACGAAAGCAGTAGAAACACTATAAAAATACTAGCATTGCTTACAGGTGAAAGAAGATTGATGAAAGAAAGGGTTGACGATGTAGAATTTTGGATGACAGAGCAAAGTGTGCTAAGATCTAGGAGAAGTGTACAAGAAACAGTTAATTCCAAGACACAGCATGTGGCCAAACCAAGGCAAGAGGAAGCATGTAGGCAAACAGACAGCACATACGGTACTGTACACCTCTTCAGCTCCCATACAGCTGTCTTTCTGTCTCTTGCATACGTGCTGCCCTGACTTGGTGGCTCAGAATCTCTCAAATGGCTTTAAATCTCTCTCATGAACCAACCTGACTTCTGGTTTATGCTGACACCATTCTTTATGTGCCAGCCATTTGTAATCTAACTTTGACCACAGAAATTTGTGTCTTAGCTTTGCGGAGTTCTGCAATACGATGGTTCGCGGGACAGAATGACTTTGTAGGTGATGATATTATATTGAATTCAAAACCCTTAGCATGGAAACTTCTGCTTCAACACTTTGGACAATAATACTAGACAAGTTTTAATTTGGAAGAAAAAAAAATCCACCCAAAATGAAGTCTCGGATCTCCTCTCAGATCTTTTAATTAAAGTCAGACATGAACCCTTGTGTTTCTCTGACTGCTAAATACTTAGTGGTTTTATGATATTTGCGTGTGTTCGTTTTAAGTTGTGAAAAATTCACACACTGCTAGGTTACATAGCTTTGTATTTGGTTTATTTAAATATAGGTTAGTAGGACTGTAATATATAAGGAAGGTTAAAGAGTCAGAATCCTGTTTAACTTATCCCACTTGGCAGCCAGTCTGTTATAAAGGTATGCTGAGCAAATAAAGCTTCCAATATGAAATCCTTGAAAAGAGTAAGTCTCATTTGGTAAAGGCTTTGCTATTCTTAACTTTGTCATTGAAACTATTTGAACAAGCTATTTCAAACCTCACAGTATATGTATTTGTGTGTGTGTGTGTGTGTGTGTATGTAGAAGATGGCCTGTGTCTTGGATGTTCTTACAAGACCTAGATCCGTACTTTATTGTCTCCCTACGCTTCCCTTGGCCCTCACTGAGATGGGATATACTCCCAGAATTGCCATCCCACATGGGTCTAAAATATGACTAGTCCTTTACATAAATCTGATTTAATAAACAGTCACACCATGAAAATACAGTGTTCTTTTCAATTACCACTAATTATATATCATACAATGCCTGGTCTTTAATGAGGATTTCAAGAAATGTTCACTGATAATGATGATTATTGAAATGATATGTTAAGTCCGTTTGTGTGAGAAATGCTTTGTTTTGAAATGTTAAACTTACAGCTTTGCCTAAAAATTTTAATTAAAATCTCCACTTTGGCATGAAGCTTAAAATGTGCAAAGTCACTGCAATTAGTGCATTGTGCATCCATATGGATGTTACCAAACGGCTTTCAACTTAAAGGATTTGAGCTATTTTGAATGATGGACCTTCTGTTAAGCTTAAAACCAAGCCTGTCTATCCCTGCATTCATTTTAATTAATATTCTCTTGCTAGTCTCAAAGATGTGTTCTCTTCTGGGGGGTGGGGGATGGTGAGGAAGAAACATGATTATCATAAGTCAGAAATAAGTTACAGAAGTAGGTTTGACTAATTTTCTACTTCCTTCAAGAAGCTTCAATACAACGTCAAAGTAACTAGAAAACACTGATTTCAGATGTTCTAAAAGAAAACCTGTATTTCTAGCCAAATCATAACATAACTCACTTTAAAAAAAATGAAGAAATTAAGCTGTCCCCAGATTTTTTGAATCAGTATAAAGATTAAAACTTATCATTTTGAGTCTGATATTTATATAAAATCTACAGTATAAAATTTGAGTATATGTGTTCTTCATGTACAAATGAGTATATGCACCATATATGTATGTACTTGTATTTATACATATTTTTACTTCTGAGAGATCTGTACTTGCTCAGTTGCTTTAGGATTTAGCAACCTTATTTCTGGAGTTAATTTTCTGTAAGTAGTGAACACTCCTTAAAGATGCATTAAGTACTAAAGATTAAGTTCGTTGTTTTTCTTAGTATTTTAAGCAATATCAAACTCAAAGTGGCACAGCCTAGTAGTTTGGGGGTTTTTTTCCTGGATATTTTCCATGTGAAATCTTATTAATATGGTGCTTGGGGAGGGGAAGAATTCTGGGCTTTGTTTTCCACAATATCAGAATAAATTCTGTAGACAGTTATATGTGTTAGTTAAGGCCCTGATTTTCTAACTGTTCTCAAACATCTCTCCTCAAGCCACTTCTATATACCTTCAGAAAGCTATTCACTCTGATGGCCACTGGAATCCTTTGACTTTGCCAATTTAGGCTAATTTTGAATGCTGGTTTAAAAGTAGACAGCTAAAATGATCCAAAAAGATCTTCACTGAATTCTTAAGAATAAGATAAATGTGAAAATTACAAAGCAGAATTGTAATTTACCAGAACATGTGGGTAAAATAATTCATCTGACGTGTGACTAGAAGCATAAAATCAGTAAGTCCACTCTACAACACCGCCTTTGCAGGCCTGTTTTGTTTTTGACTTCGATTCCAGCATGACAGAAATTCATTCCTCACGGCCACTAGATTTGGCATAAAGATAACCTAATTTTTCCATACTGACTGAATGTTTAATTTTTATTCCCTTTTTTTAAAGCATGTCATTAATTGCATATCTATCTTGAAATGACTCCTTATTTACCAGTGGTTTGGATTCTGCATTTGAAAAGAAGATTGGAATTGGTTTTATTTTAGATAAGAAACAGATAAAAACTGAACTTGGTCAAATGCTATCTGTTGTTTTTCTCAAAGATAACTTCAAGATTTTATAATTCTATACTGTCTTTGCTATTGTGAGGCAGCTTTCTCTCTGTCAAATTTTAATAATTCTTCCTTCTCTATGAGGCATCTTAACAAAGAGTCTCTCAAACAGAAATGAGCGGATTACCCTATAGCCTCACATACATCCTGGTGAATATCCTGTTCACAATTTAGGCGATGAAAGGAAAACCTACAGTTGTTTTAATTTGGAACCAAAATAATCACTTCTTTCCAGTGAGGCTTAGAGGGGAAGAAAATGGGCCAGAGTCTTCCTGTAGGGGGAAAAGAAAAAAAGATACTTCGCAGAGGGGCAATGCAGCAGGGGGAAAAAATAAAATAAAAAAATAAAACAAGCACAAAACCTTAGAGTGGGTAAATAGGCTAGTGAAAGAAAGGCCATCTGATCGCATTGGCAGCACCCTGAGCTGGGGTCCTCAGCGGCATGGTCCCGCCAGCGTGTAAACTGCACGTGTGTGTGTGGGGGGGGGTGTGTATGTACACACAGAGATTTAATGGGGAGCACAGAGGGAATTAGAAAGAGCCAGGTCCGTTTTTAATTTGGGTCTGTTTGCTTGCATTTAGCACTTAAGGGCTTCTACATTCAGTTTGCTCAAAAGAGTGATGAAGCACTCCTTGCTTATGCCTCAAATCAGAAATGCATGAAGTGCAGCTGCAGAGATAATACATTTTCCCCAAAGGCTTTGGCTGAGCAAATTAGGTGTCAATGGGGTGCCTGCGCAGGCAGTACTCTCTCTAATTAGTCTCTTGAGCCTAGTTGGTGGCGGGTATGAGATGATCTAATCAATTGGTCTGTGTCTGATGGTTGGTGTAAAAATCCTACCAGGCAGACTCTCTCCCACAGGTCACCCACCTGCACAGCGGGACTGCTCATTTTCATTTTTCATCTCCTCCATCACGTGATGCTGACAGTTGGTTTTAAGAAAATTGAATCCAAAAAATATCTAGTTCAGAGGGCACATGGGTCAGAACAAAGTTGCATTATGGGTACCAGCGATCCAATTAATTAATATTTATAGCTGAGAAGCTCTATGTAGATATTTCTGAATAAGGATTTTATCAATAAAATCCAATTTCTTTAAAACATTCGTTTCTAGGGAAAGAACATTGTAAGAGCAGAAAGCAAGATAAAAATGGCATCCGTTAATCTGATGATATATGTACCTATGAGTTGATGCATACTTAGTTGAGCTTATGGTCATATTCACTGTTCATTTGTATTGTATATGTGGTCTATTTTAATAATCAATTAAATGTAAGGGAAGGACATACATTGCTATTATATTTTGCTTCCCTGGGAATGTTGTATCCCCTCCCTCCTTCTACCCACCTCCCCACACATCAAACGTATGATTACATTTAGATCTTAAGGAATTTTTCTAGCAGTAAACTGACCTACCTTACATGTAGTCCTTGAAAATTGAAACTAATGCTGAGGCTGCCCAAGGAGGGGGAAGGGGCATCCCGTGCTGCTGATGAACAGTGTTAGGCAGAGTACCTGGCACAATTTGGGCTATAGAGTCATCTCATATAGATGGGAAAGAGGCTACCTCTCATTGGCACCTCCCTTCTTTTTTATTCCTGGCTCCTTCCATTAAATGTCTGAGCCCAAACCTAAGTAAAGGACTTATCCATAATCACCGTGTTCACCGTTTATTATCCAATTACTATTATTATGCATTATGCTTTATTATCCAATTCCTGCTTATGCCTTCGGTTAGGTACATACTATTCTTCTAGAGATTACACTTAAAGAAGGCAAAGACAAACACCATCAATGGCTAAAAAAAAAAAAGTTTAAATCAACCCAACAGGATAGTGACATGCCACAGATTATGGTGACAACATCGTTTATTATTATGTCAAATCAGATACCCTGAAAATCACATCATTCAAATAGAATGTCATGAGGTTAAAAAAAAAAAAAAAAAAGCTTGGCGCACAGGAAGGTGTTAATTCTACCCACCTTTCTTGGCTCGTGGTGTGTATGTGGATGGCCGGCTCTGCCCCCAGCACGGTGGTCTTTCAGCAAGAGCACAGGCATGGCACTTGCCCTCTGTCAATGTGCCATGAGGGAACCCTACTTCTAAAAACATACTCCACTCCCAAATGTTCAGATTCCTCCTTCTTCCTTTCTATTCATTCAGCAGGGGTTTCCTGAGTATCTGAGCAGGGGCTTGGCTATGCTCTAGGGACACAACAGTCAACAAAACCAGGTTTAATCAAGAACATAATGATGCCACCTGCCTCCTTACTTGCTCCCTCACAGGAAATGTCCCCACACAGGAGGGACATTTGAAGTCACTCGTTCAGGAGGTCAGCCTGGGCAGGTCTGTGTTCTGTGGATTAAAGTGGTAGAATGGAGGGCGCCTGGGTGGCTCAGTTGGTTAAGCAACTGCCTTCGGCTCAGGTCATGATCCCAGAGTCCTGGGATCGAGTCTCGCATCGGGCTCCCTGCTCAGCGGGGAGTCTGCTTCTCCCTCTGACCCTCCTCCCTCTCATGCTCTCTGTCTCTCATTCTCTCTCTCGCAAATAAATAAAATCTTAAAAAAAAAAAAAATTAAAGAAAAAAAAAAGTGGTAGAATGGAGGAGAGCCAGGTCATGACTGCAGTCGGCCCTTGAACAACACGGGTTCCAATGACCCAAGTCTATACTTACATGCTGAGTTTTTTGATAAATAAAGAACAGTACTATAAATGTATTTTCCCTTATGATTTTCTTAATAATGTTTTCTTTGTTCTAGCTGACTGTATTGTAGGAATACAGTACATGATACATATATAAAATATATGTTAACCAGCTGTTCGTGTTACCAGTAAATCTTCCAGTCAACGGTAGGCCATTAGTAGTCAAGTTTTTGGGAGTCAAAAGTTCTATGCAGATTTTCAACTGTGCAAGAGGCCAGTGCCCCAATCCCTGCATTGTTCAAGGGTCAACTATATGTCATTTCTGTGTGGCGGTAGGAACTCATGCCTAGGTAAGCATATATCAGGGCAAACCCACAGCTCTTCCATTTGTCCAGGGTGGGTGGGCAGGCTTCCTGGAAGAGCTTCAGTCTCTGTTTAAGCAACATGGAAGAGAAAGAGCATTTTTTCATCTGCTTAATAAAAATGTCAGGTTTGGTAGCAGGCTTGGGGACTAGCTGAAGATGCATGTGGACAGTAGTGTTTGAAATGTTGCAGGGACAAGTGCTCTCTGTCTTTGATGTCATGGGCCTCAGGAAAGATGTCAGTGCAGAAGCCAGAATGCATGATTACATGGGAGCCACAGGTAGAGCACAAGATGGATTTACTTCATTTCCCTGGGAGAATGGGGGCTAAGGCAGTTGGTCTCCTTTAGTTATTTTTGCTAGGGTGGTCACTTGTTTAAGAAGAGATCTGGGCAGCCTGGCAGGGGTGAGGGCTGGCCAAGTGCGCCACAAGCAGCAAGTATTTGAGATAATATCTGAGGAGTTTGGACTTAGTGATAACAAAGAGCTTCCACCGAGGCTTCTCCCTCCACCCCCAGCCTCTCCCAGAAACTTAAGGTAAGGGCTTTTTGTCTTAGTCACTGAGGACAGAGAACTCTTAAGAATGGAATGTTACCTCTATCTCATACCACATACAAAAATTAACTCAAAATGGATTGAAGATCTAAATGTAAGAATTAAAACTATAAAACTCTTAGAAGAAAATGTAAATCTTCATAACCTTAAGTTTGACAATGGATTTTTAGATATGACACCAAAACCATAAGCAACAAAAGAAAAAAAAATGGATAAATTGGACTTTATCCTAATTAAAATGTGCATCAAAGAACATTATCAACAGAGTGAAGAGACAGTCCACAAAATGGGAGTAAATATTTTCAGATCAAGGGATTGATATCCAAAATATATAAAAAGTCCTACAACTCAACAACAAAAAGACCAACAACCCCATTTAAAAGCAGGCAAAGGACTTGGAATACATATTTCTCCAAAGAAGATATACAGATGGCCAACAAGCACATGAAAAGGTGCTCAGCCTGACTAATCATTAGGTAAATGCAAATCAAAACCACAATGAGATACCAGTTCACCCCACTAGGATGTCTGTAATCCAAAACAAAACCAGAAAATAACAAATATTGGCAAGGGTGTTGTGGAGAAATTGGAACCTTTGTGTATCGCTGGTGGTAATATAAAATGGGGCAGCCACTGTGGAAAATAGTTTGCCAGTTCTCCAAAAGTTAAACATAAAATTGCCATATGGCCCAGCAATTCCACTCCTCGGTATTTACCCAAAAGAATTGGAAAACAGGTATTTAAATACTTGCACATGAATGTTCATAGCAGCACTATTCATAATAGCAAAAAGGTGAAAACAATCCAGATATACATCAACTCATGAATGGATAAACAAAACGTGGTACATCCATTGGCCATAACAAGGGATGAAGTTCTGATACATGCTACAACATGGATGAACGTTACGCTAAGTGAAAGAAGCCAGACACAACAGGTCACATATTGTATGATTCTGTTCGTATGAAATATCCAGAATAGGTAAATACATAGAGACAGACAGCAGATTGGTGGATGCCAGGGACCTGCAGCAAGAGGAGAATGGGAGTGACTGCTTCAAGGGTATAGGATCTCCTTTGGGGGTAGCAAAAATGTTCTGGAACTAGACAGAGGGGATGTTTGGATAACATTGTGAAGATCCTAAATGCCACTAAATTATATGCCTTGCAATGGTTAATTTTAGGTTCTGTGAATTTCACCTCAGTGAAAAAGAAAGGATGGAAGGTTAACCTTCCAAAAAATCATCCTATTAAGCAGAGGAAATGAGTCGAGAGAAGGGAGGATGCTGTTCTTAACAGTAAGCTGGAACTTTTTGCTTTCTTGGTCAAGGTAGTAGTAAAGATCTTGGCACGAGAGCCTGCGTGACCAGCAGTGGGACAGCTGTGTCTCAACAAAAGGTCAAGTTTCCTTCCCTGCTTGGGAAGATGACAGTGTAGCAGTGTAGACGGGAACAAACAGGCCTAAGCAGGCCTCAGTGACCTTGAGCTTTAAATGGAAATGAGGAGTTCGTTCTGGGCCTGGAGCCTCTGGGCTGTGTGACTTGATCCTGGGAGTGTTTCTTTTCAGCCTTCCTGGCAAGACATTACTTTCCCATCCTAAGGACTCAATGAAAATGCTTAAGGACCAAACAGAAATGTGGAGAGGAAGCGAGAGAACATTCCTTCTTTCCCCTTGACCCGCTCACAGGGAAGTAGTTACCAAGTTTAAGCAGGCACTGGTTAAATTGGAAATGCACAGCTGTATGCAGGACACGAGGCTGGCAATTCAGGTCATGCTGGCCAATTTTCACTCTGCTGAAACTAGGTCTGATAATAGGCAACCAAGGAATTATATACAGCCGGGCTTTTTATAAAGCATGTATGTGATCCCTTTTTCTATTTCATGCCCATAAAAATGAACACGAGGATATGTCCTTTTAATGGTCTGTATGATGCTACAGGCACTTAATTAAGACCAGTTATTCCTACTAATGATTCGGGGAAGGAAATTTGCTGACTTTCTTTTCCTCTAAATAATCCAAGAAGAGGTTAGATCATTTAAATTCATGGAGTTAAATTATTTTAAGGGGAGAAAATGGAGTCAGAACATTTGCTTATCATGGTACGAGAACTGTTTTGGTGAAGGAGACCCCTCTGCCTCCCATAAGTGCGCTCGAGGTGGCTGCCGAGAAAATGGATAGACTTACTTTTGGCCTGACCAATTTTGATGTCTCGTGTAATTTAGAAAAAAAATGAATGATGTAAGTTGTTTGGTTTTGGTTTTTTTTGGTGTTTTTGTTTTTCTTTTTGTTTTTTTTTTTTTTTACATATAGCAATTTTCTCTTTTCCTCCTTCCAGGATTAAGTTGTCATCATTCTGGGAAGAAAAAAAACCATTAATGAAGTGGCCAATAATACGAAGGGAATGACGGCTCAGTTTCCTTCCCCTCCCTGTGGTGGATTTCACTCACAAGAAAATTGAAGCTGGCAAGACCCTGTTTTCTCTGCAATTTATTTAAAACCTTGCACGCATTTGGATACCTTGTGATTTCCAAGAACTATGTGAAGATTAAGCTTTGCTTACTGATACATGGCATGTATTCTTTTCAGTCTTTTGTGTTTGATTTTGTTTGATTTCCCTCTGCAGTGCAGCGTCTCTGTAAAGGTTTTTATGCTTTCACCAGCCATGTCTTAAATACATTAAGACAACACATTTGGTGTTCACACTTCTTCAGTAATGTCTGTACTTGAAAGCCACATAGTGGCATAAAACAATGTGTGTTTTCTTTAAGAGCAGTGTGCATTTTGCAACCCCCAGGAAGGAAATTTTTAGCTAAAGTAAACCCCTGTTCTCAGGCTGACTTGACAACTTGGTCCCTAGCTGTGGGGCCCCACTTGTCGCTTACCTTTTGAGGACATCTGCAAATGTGGCTTTTTTCTTGGAAATAACTGCACATGTACATAGGATATTGGAATCTGCTTAGCATTTTCAAGCCACATAGCATGACTGTTTTGCAAGCAGGTTGGAAGTAAAGAAACAAATCTCAAGCATTAAGAACAAAGACAGGGATAAATTGCTTACTTTTCAACCTCTGGAAATTGAGGTGACTTTTTACATGTTTTCTGGGTCTTGTCAACATCTTGTATTTTCCATCCACTCTGTTATGCTTCAGGAGCATTTTCTAAGTGGAGGAGAAAAGAATGAGGAACAGAATGCTTACAACTTGGGTGCAAAAGAATTGTATCTGCTGGATGAGCCCCAAAAGCCATCTTGTCTAGTTACCATTTTAAAAAGCAAATTACAGAGTTATCCAGAGTTAAAAATTTGCTCATTTACACCAAAGCACCTTTACATTATAAATTTTAAAACATTCCAAGCTGATTGGAAGACATCATTGGGGACCTTAACTTTAACCAGTCTCCTGGAAAAACTGTTTGAACGCAGGTTGTAGAAATAATGCAGGAGTCTTGCTTTCAAGATGGCAAGGGAAAAAGAAAGGCCCAGCTTCCCTTATTAAGAAGATGAGGGGCCTCAGAGGATGAAGGCGCTTATGTGACAAGGAGGGAAAAGTGGACTGGGCACGCGCTGTGCTTTGATGGGGAGGGCGAGCTGCCTGATGCAGGCCTTCTCCCAGTGGGGTCGGCCTCGCTGCACAACCCCAAATAATACTGAGGCCAATGGGGCAGTTATGGAACTTCATCTAAAGCATGAAACCTAGCCCCTCAGAACACCAGTTCCGGTGGAAATACTTTTCATGTACGTTGTTTTACATTTTCCTGTTGGTCAGAAAGAAGGAGATTGAGAACTTGAAATGCATCGCACTTTTTAGGATCAAGACTAGGAATTATGAGCCAGTTGGCAAAGGCATTCTCTGAAAGTCCCATGAGGGAAAAGCTTCTTTCTGGTCAAAGCCAGTATTCCTAGGAAATTGGACCCAGAACTTCTAAGCATTAAAAGGGCACCTTCCCTGGAGTGGGGCATGAATAAATATGTCAAGGTCACAATCCATCCTATTCAGAAGTAGCATTCATTGAACGCTTCTAGGTGCAAAGCAAAGAATTACTCACTAATTGATTTTAAAGAGAGCAAAAGTTACCCAAGGCTAGAGTGTTTACTGTTTGCTACCTAGAAGTCTTTCCCATTCTTCTCTGGACATTCCAACCCACTGGAAGTCTTTAGTGGTATTTTAATGTGTGCTTAAATTAGGATTCCTTAACATAAATAGGGAGAGAAAATTTTACATACAATCAAGAACAGCCTTGCCTGTGATTGGTTTTGAATTATTTCTTTGGGGGAGAGGCATAACTTTTGTATTTTACTAACTTTAAACCAAGAGCAGCTGATGATTAAATCTTGCTATTTAATAAGCTTTCTAAGTTGAACATATGAAAATATTTAATATTAAGAGACTTCGATTAGGAATGTTAGTGTCATTCAGAGATATCTGCCCCTGTCATAGGCAGCTTCTCTCAGGAGAAGAAACATAATGCTACTCAGTGTGGAGGGAAATCTGGTTTTTACACAGACATGTGTCTCAGAAGGTCTCATTTAGGAGGTTTGTAGCTCCCCAGTCTTGTCCTCAGTACAGGAAATCCAAAGTTGGGTTTGTCTCTCTCCCCTCTCCTCTCCTATTAGTAATCCGTCTTCCCACCTCCTCTCCCCCCACCCCCTCCCACGGAGGGCAGCCATGAAAATCATTACAGAATGTGTTCATTAGCAGATTTATTATTCTATTGAGAAGGCACTGGAATGTTTTGTGAGATTATTTTTATATGAAGGACTAGCCTGAATTCATACAGCTGGAATATTAGGAACTCATTAGCGTGGTGATGGTATCAGTGGAACGTCAGTGCCCGCACAGGATTCTGAAAGAAACTTTGGGACGTTGCCATTTTCTTAAAGGAACAGTTTGGTTGACTTAAAGATGCAGGATACATAAGACGTGAAAAAATGTCTTTGCAGTGCTCAAAGGAAAAACAAAAACAAAACAGGGGACATAAGGCAGGGGTGGCTGTCCATCCACTGAAAAAAGGGTGAGAAGCTATTTCTACCTCCCAAGAGTGGTAAGAGAAGTTTCCAGGGGAGCCTCCAGGTTTGCAGAGAAAGCAAGACCTCTTGGTATCTTTCCCTCAGTGTGTACATGAAAGCCAGTGTAATTAATACCCTAGGTTATGTGTCTATATAAAATACTCATCTGTGAATAGTACTTACTGGTTTTGTAATCTTTGTTACATAAGAGGATGTTTAGGCTGTACATACTGGGGTAGATTTTTCCCTGCCCCCCTATACATAGGAATATGCTGCATAATTGCACATAACTTCTATCTCTCTTACTGGCTTGTAGGCAGAGGAAACCACGTATGTTACTGCCTTGCAATTTTCTCATATACCAAAAACAACAATAACAAAAAGGTCTCAAGTAAAATAAGCAATCTCCTATTTTCATTCCCCTTCCTACAGCAGCATATTTTAGAGGCACATACAAAATCTACATTCTCTAGTTGGGAGTGGATTTTTTTTTATCTTTTTTTTTTTTTTTGTATGATACACTAAGATGTGTACTTTCTAGCAGAGGGTCGGTACCTAAGAAATGTGTTAGCATCATTCAGAAAACTATTATACTCCAAAATGAAACATAGTAAGGAGAATGGAATAATACATGTTGCATATTTGTTACCAAGTGTAATTTGTCTGTATTATGAAAGATGTAATGGTTTGTCAGCTGTCACTGTTGTTTTCTTGTAACATGATATGGAATAAAGTATAGCAGAATCTCTGTACATTTTCTTGGTACATCTTCTTGGTGCCCAGTAACACCAGAGAGTGTCTTAAAAACTCTTAGGCACAGTCATTTTTGGAGTGAAATAAAGCAAACAGGTAAGGCCCTTGGATGTGGGAAGGAATGAGTTAGCTGGAATGTTCCAGGAGTCTGTTAAAACCTCCCCTCACACACTTTTTTTAAAAGCTTTTATTTTTTTAAGTAATCTCTACATCCAACGTGGGGCTGGAACCTACATCCCTGAGACCATGAGTTGCATGCTGTACCCACTGAGCCAGCCAGGCGCCCCAAGCCCTCCCTTTTTTGATATGCTTTGTCAGATTTGGGTAAAGGGGTAGAGGCTACATAGAACAAGTCTGTGTTTTCTTGGAATTGTTCACAATTCCACCAGCTCCTTAATGACATCCACCACACGTTGCATGCATCTGAACCGATCTGGGTTTGTTTAATGACAATCCTACTTATCTTTTATTGTCTCTTTCTTAATTATCTTGTACATATTCTAAGATGAGGTGAGTAGGTTACCCTCCCCTCAATACAAATCAAAGCTTCAGCTCAGCATGCCCACATTCTGCCAGAAGCATCCTGCCCTGAGCTGAGCGTACTTCCCCGAACACCACCTAGTGGGCGCCTGCACTTGGATTGACAGGGCCACCTCGGAAAGCCAGTCACATTTCTGTCATCACCTCCTCCTCCTGGTCGGACCTGTCAGCTTCACAACTGCAAACAACGCCCATCCCCTCTCCCCCATGATTTCATAAATTGCTAATAGTGTTCGTGCCGGGTACAGTTATCAATTTATAGATAATGCTATTTGGTGATTTTAAAATGCTTGCCCTTGAAGGGGCACCTGGGTGGCTCAGTCAGTTGAGTGTCTGACTCTTGATTTCAGCTCAGGTCATGATCTCAGGGTCGTGAGCTCGAGCCCCGTGTCAGGCTCTGTGCTCAGCGGGGAGTCTGCTTGAAATTCTTTCTCCCTCTGCTCTCGCTCTGCTCCTCCCACTCATGCGCTGTCTCACACTCTCTCTCAAATAGAGAAACAAATCTTTTTTTAAAAACGCTTACCCTTGAAGGCAAAAACGCGTTCGGATGACTCAGGACGCCTGGCTTTCCCCTGGGAAGACCCTCACTCACCAGCCGCGGTACCTCAGGTTATCCTTCCCTTGCTCCTCTCCCACAACTGAGTTGGTGAGCCCTTCCCAAGCTTAACATTGTCACAGATTTCAGAGTTTCTAAGCCTTTCTCAAGCTTAACCTTCTCACAAAACCAAATGTCCGTGTTCTCAGCCAACGCATATCCCGTTCCACAACAGCTCGGGCGAGCCTCGCGGCTTCTGCTCCCCGCCTGGCCCTGCTGTTCCCCCCACAGCAGCCCGTCATCTGTGCCAAGGACACGTGCGCTTTGCATGGCCCTGCCGCCACCAGTGGCTTCGGAGACAGGAGACTGTAAAGGCGGACTTCGTGGTAGCCAAGGCAGAGACAGTGAGACACGAGGCAACTTTCTCAGTTCGACGGGAGCCAGAAATCACCCCGGAGACCGCGTGGAGTTAGAGAAGCGCCGAAAGAGTAATCGCTTTCCGGGAGTAGTTTCGGGGCGTGGCCACTGTCCTGCTTCCACCGGCCACGCGGCGCGCGTGCGCACGTCGAGATCACTCGCGCTCCCGCGGCGCGCATGCGCACGTCGAGATCACTCGCGCTCCCGCGCTGGAGCCTCCCTGCGCCGTTTAATCCTCTGAGCTCCTGATAAAAGACAGAAGGAGGAAGAGGGCTGGCCTCTACAAGACGCCAAAGAATTAGCTTTGAGGAACATCTTGAACGTTTTAAATGTGGCCGTCGAGATGACAGTCCCCTGTGGGCTCCGTAATTGCCCAGCGTCCGCTGCTTTTTCCGCAGAGCTGTTGCAGCTCGGCCGGGTTGGAGGATGTGCCGGGCGCTGGCTGAGACGAGCGGTTAGAGTCGGGCGGGCGGCACTCGCAGAGTTGCCGTTGGCCCCCAGAGTGGAGAGAAAGCAGAGGGGAAGGTGTTGGAGCAACCCTGTGCCACTGGGTTAACACGTCCGGTCGCTGCATAATGGCGGGCATTGTCAGTCCCCGCAATGAGGACCCCACAGTGGCCCAGCAGCCTGCTGCTACCAGTGGGTGGTGGCGTTATGGGCATTAGCTCTGAGAAGCTTATACGGCAGAGGGGGCTAGGATCAAGGACACAAATCAGGGGAAAACTGACAAGATTAAAAAAAAATCCAAGGCCTCGTATTTACTGTTCATCCCCCATGCTCTCCGTGTACTATATTGTCTGCGTTGAGTCCTGCTGAGCGGGAGCCAGGCACAATAATAGCTCGGAGCAGCCTTGCAGCCCCACAGCCAGCCTCTGCCATGGTGCTGGCTATGCTGGGGGAGAATGGGATTCTGATAGAGTTGTCTTTTTTGTCCTTCCCTGTGAGACCACCAATAATTATGGAGGGCACGCTGCAAAGATGGGGTAAGGGTGGCTCACTGGAGTGGATCCTGAGAAGTGACCCAGCAGGGGTCCCGGCGAAGGTATGTGGAACCGTAGTCCACGGCGGGCCTGCCTGACAGATGCACACAATGCTGGGCTCGCCCAGGGACACGTGTTTGAACCAGCAGTTCAAGGATTTCAAGAAGTAGAAATGAAACTTGGCTTTAGACATCATACCACGGTGGGAAACAATGATCCCTTTTCCTCGCTCCTCCTTCAGCCAAATCAGGTAACTGGGGACCTTGTGTCCTCAGAGAAAGGCTGTAATCCACTCAGATCCTTGGGGAAAGTAGGCACAGGTCCCGTAACCTGATTCTGCCTTACATTTGGGGATTCCGATCCTCACGTTACGTTCGCTTAGCCCAGTGGTTCACGGCCCTGGCTCTCCTTAGACTCATGGGGACATCTTCAAAACACCCCAAACCCAGACCAATTCATCCTAAAATATTCAGAGTGGGGCCCTGGCATTGGTCTGTTTGGGGAGCTCACCAGGTGACTCTGTTGAGCAGACCTACACGAGAACTGCTAGAATCTTCCCTTCCTCCTGGCTGTTGCTCTAGGGGTAGGGTAGGCGAACTTTTTCTGTAAGAGCCAGGGAGTAGGTATGTTCAGCTTCCCAGGCCAGACAGCCTCTGTCACAACTCCTTACTCTGCTGTCGTGGCATGAAAGCAGCCGTGCCCAATACACACATGAATGGGTTTGGGTTTGGCTGTGTGCCAGTCACACAATCCATGGGCACTGTAGTTTGAATTGCATATAATTTCCACATATCGTGAAATATTTTTCTTTTGATTTTTTTAAACACTATTTGTAAATGGAAAACCCATTTTTCGCTCACAGCCTATATAAAAACATACAGTGGGCAAGAATTTGCCCGGGGTCTGTAGCTTGCTTACCTTGGCTTAGAATACAACCCTGGTAATGGGGGAGGCAAGGAGCACCCCTGACATTTGCTGGGCCCAGGGTAGAGTCTAAATGGAGGCCCACATAGCTTATATCTAAATATTTAAAAATACAAATCCAACTAACAAAATGTCAAATATATTCTGTTCTCTTACCTGGACAAATATGTCTTCATAATAGCCTGGAAGGCCAGGGTTGTGCTTAGAATTGCGGAACTTCTCGAAGTTCTTCTCCAAAACGTGTCAGCATGTAGATCACCCGGTTCAAGCCCTCTCTGCTGCTTTTCACTTCCCACTCCTAGTTCTAGGGGTGTGGATCCCGAGTGAGAGGCTACACGTACATGGGTATCAACACCCCTGCTCCCACATCCATACTCTGTCGTACCCTTGGCAAACAGCCCCTCCTTGGCCAACCCTTGGGGACGAGGTGCCTATCCTCAGGGAAGGTGCTTGAGGGGGAAGACTCCATATACCGAGAGAATTCCAGAGTCCCAGACATGTGGAATATATGGAGTAGAAGTGGGGGAGGTAGGCTCCTGTTGAGCATGACACCATGAATTCCTCATTCTGGAGTAGGGGGTGGGAGTGGTCTGCCTGCAGAGCCAGACCCTTTAAAATGGGAACCAGAACAGGAGCCCCTCTTGCCTGGGTGTAAGGGCAGTGCTGTTGGGTGATAAGAGCCTGAGAATTAGTTCCGGTGGGTTTTCAGATTCCTTGTGCATTTCTGTTGACCCACTCTACTCCAAAGCCATAGAAATGGGCCCTATAATGTGAGGCAGAACCACTGTGACAAAAGGGCAAAAAAAAAAAAAAAAAAAAATGGTTTTAGTCTATCTCTTAGAATTAAAGGATCTGGCCTCCTCTCAGTCAGGTACTGGAACCAGCTGGTACCAGCTCACAAAAACCAAAGGTAAAATATGTAGGAATTTTGTGAGTCAGTTCTTAAATCACTGATAACTTGAAATCAGATAGGAGTATGTACACCACAAAAATGGGCAAAATGTGCAAATCAGATCCTTTTTTTTTTTCTTTCTGTTTTCTTTTGTAAGAGCTGGTTTCCCAACACACCACTGCCTCTTGGCCCCTTTCCTTCCAAGCTCGTCTCCCATCTCTCCATGCTCACATCTACCTGCGCCATGCTGAATTTCCCACTGATTCCTGGATATCCCAGACCTTCTCATGGCCCTGTTCTTTTGCAGATACTGGTCCCTCGGATTAGAATGCCTTTTCCTGTTTTTCTAGCAGCCAAATTCCTATTAATACTTTTAATGTTCAAAACGTCTCTTGCAAAGCATTCCAGAACTCCCCTCAAAACGATTCCTCCTTCCAAGTCCCCACATCACTTTGAAAATGGTAACAATAACAATAACAAGTCTTTTTTCAATCTCTTTATCCTCAAGACTGATGAGAGAGACCAAGGCCCAGTATTTAACAATTTTTTAAATAAATCAGTTAAAAGGATAATACAGATTAAACAAGAGTGGAATGGAATATAGTTTACCTTCCTAAGAAATTGTTTAGAATCCTGCAAACAACATGAACGTACCACATGTGTAGTCTGTGTGACTCTACACAAAGCCCTGCCCGGATCTATGGGAGAAAGTGAAACCAAAGAGGGGACATTTCCGGTTGTCCTCAGGAGCTCACAGAGGCAGGGGTTCCTACACCTGGCTGACTGCCCAAATTCCCTAGGGAGCTTTCTAAACATTCCTACTGAACCCCAACCTCCGAGGTGCCAGTCTAGGCATGTGTACTTTCCAAAATCTCCTCAAGGGTTTCCGTTGGTCAGCCATGACAGTGAACCGCCCTGGAGGGAAGCTGAGGTGCATAACCTTCTAACCAGGCTGTTCGTCTGTCTCAGATTTCCCCTCTACCCTCTCCCCCTGAAGATTCTATTCAAATTGCAAATCATTTGAGAGGGACTCAATTTGAGGGGAGCCTATCGGTAAGTTATTTCCTACATCTTCACAAAGCAAAAAAGAAATGGAATTCCCAGTTCTTTCCCATATTCTGTGAAGTAGTGGGAGCATTACTGAATCTGTGTACCCCTCATATGGATACCAGAGTTCCAACATGTGTTCTGATATGCTCGTCTTACTGACTCCAGAGGAGAGCCACACCCTGGGGGATGGCGCTAAATTACCCTTCGGTTTCTGTGCCTTGTTGTTGTCTGCCAAGCATATCAGAGAATTTATGGTAGGCTGAAGAAAGTAGCATTTTTTTTTCTGCTGTTGGTCATTAACATCCAGGGGAGGTTGCATGCTTTCAGTTGTTACCAAGATTGCAGACCAAACGTAGTACTCTGTAAGTGTCACTTAAGGATCCCCATTGCTGTTCATCCCATGTTACTGCATGACCAAATTTATTCAAATTTATTCATAAGTTTATTATCAGAATCATGCTATTTTTGTTCATCTCATTTTGTGGGCCAGCAAACAAACCCCAAGAGGACAGGTGCATCTTGACTAAAATGTTGCTGTCTTTGCATGGAAGTCATTGACTGCTGACTGAGGTCCTATCACTAGTGGCTGGGTTGGCCGGAAGGTTCATTTGGAAAGCCTAGAGGAAAGCCTGGTCCCATACTGAGGAGCAGACAGGCAGCTCTTTGCACGCAATGGGGAAATTGGATGTGTGTGTCTCCCACCTTCCCCGCAATACAGAGAGCATCTGGGATGGGATGAGAAGGGGCTTCCACGTGCTGTCTTGTCAGGTACAGGTGTGCTGGAATTGATCTCAGGGTGGTATTAAGGGAACTCCCAGGTGAATGCCCAGAAGAGATTAATGAAGTCAGGACACCAGGTATATAGGGACTGGCCTTGAAGCTTAGTGTCAGATGAAGTTAAGACATGGTGTCAAATGGAAGTAGAAAACCAGGGGAGAGGAGAGAAAAACTGAGAACACAGTCATCTGGACAAAGGCTGGAGATGCTGGCCAGCACTTACAACTGGGTCTGCACAACCCCTATCATACCACCTCGCTAAAGAACTCCAAGGATTCCCATCACAGACAATGAAATGTGACTGGTGCCCTCCTTGTTCCAATTACGTATTGCTGGATAACAAATCGCCCCCAAATTTAGTGTCTCCAAACAACAGTCATTTATCATCTCTCACCAGTTTCTTTGGGCAGGAGTTCAGGAGCAGTGCGGCTGAGTGGTTCTGGCTTGTGATTTCTCATGAGGCTGCAGTCAGATGGCGGCTTAGCTGGGGTCATCTTTAAAGCTTCATCACTCACTTTGGGCGCCTGGGTGGCTCAGTCGTTAAGCGTCTGCCTTCGGCTCAGGTCATGATCCCAGGGTCCTGGGATCGAGTCCCACATCGGGCTCCCTGCTCGGCAGGAAGCCTGCTTCTCCCTCTCCCACTCCCCCTGCTTGTGTTCCTGTTCTCGCTCTCTCTCTCTCTGTCAAATAAATAAAATCTTAAAAAATAATAATAATAAAGCTTCATCACTCACATATCTGGTGCCACAGCTGGGAGGTGAAAGAGCCAGAACAGAGCACCACTAACTTCACGTGGTTTCTCTCCAAGGTCTCCTAAGCATGAGGCTCAGGTTAGCCGGACTTTTTATATGGTGGCTTGAGGCTCCAAACCACATGCACCAAGAGAACCGGGTGGAAGCTGTGTTGCTTGTTATGACCTAGTATTCTCTTTGCTGAAGCGAGTCACTAAGGCCAGCCGACATTTACAGGGAGGAGAGTTAGATTCCACCTTTCAATGGAAAAAAAAAGTCAAAAAATTGTGGGCATGTTTTAAAACCTTAACAATCTGCCCTCCAGCCAGAAGTTATTTATATTGATTCCACATGCAAATGCACTCGCCCCCTCCCAAGACCCCCAAACAGCTCACCTGGATGGCATCCATCCAGGTTCAAGGTCCAGCTGCCCATCATCCAATCAGGTTCAGGTGCTGCTCGGTAGGTGCAGATCCCCAATTACAGTCTCCCGAATACTGTTCTTGATCTGAAGATCTGTGGACGAAAGTGAAAAGCTATTGCTCCCCCACCCAATATACTTTGGTGAGAGAAGCATAGGATAGCCACTAGAGACATTTCAGTAGTCTGTGACAATCTGGTAATAAGCCTGTCGCAATTCTGAAATCCAGCCAGGCACTGATTAACCAAGCTCCT
Organism: Mirounga angustirostris; assembly: GCF_029215605.1. Lineage (NCBI taxonomy): Eukaryota > Metazoa > Chordata > Mammalia > Carnivora > Phocidae > Mirounga > Mirounga angustirostris. The sequence continues at coordinate 71,933,802 of NW_026991720.1, read as the reverse complement.
TGATTAGAGCTGAGTAGGAATGATTCTTCATGGCACTTGATTCCATTCTCTGGACTCTAGCTTCCTCCCTCTGAATTATCCTTCATGTTCTAGAAGATGTACCCCATCTTTTTAAAAAAATATTTATTTATTTACTTGAGAGAGAGAGAGCAGGTGGAGGGGCAGAGAGAGAGGAAGAGAAGCAGACTCCCCACTGAGCAGGGCTCGATCCCAGGAGCCTGAGATCATGACCTGAGGGGAAATCAAGAGTCGGACTCTTAAACAACTGAGCCACCCAGGCGCCCCAAAAATGTACACCATCTTTATAGCTGAGCAGTTTCTTCAGCCTGTTTCTTTCCTGGAGAATTTTAGGAACCCAAAAGCCTCTTTTCATTTTATACTACCTCTGTCCCTTTTAGCCTGAGCTGACAATGTTTTCATTAGTAAAAGTCTGTTTACAATTTTGTTTCCCACAAATAATACATTATATGTTAATAAAAAAAATTTGTGTTTCCCCTCAGTCTGTTGAGATTCACTCCATGAGACAAAAAAACACAGCCACAAATCTCATCGAGATAAGCTTTTCTCTACCTTAGACTAGGGCTATTGTGGGACTGTGCCCTAAGATTTTTAGAAACATTTCTGTTAATGGAGACATCTCAAAGGCATGCTCTTAAGATCTTTAGAGGGGCCCTTGGCTGTTTGAAAGACTCTGTAAGGCACTACCTTAAACTGTGTGAGGTCTTAGCAAGGAATCTTGAGTCACACCGCTACCTTCATCTTTAGATGGAAATTACATATATTAATTTTAGCCTCATCGGCCATCTGGAGAGGATGAAACTGAAAAATAGTTTTATTTTTTGAACCCCTAAAATCTTGGCTCTTTTATTTAACATTGGTTTTTTGGTTTGGTTTGGTTCAGTTTGGTTTTTTTTACTTCATCTCTCTCCTCTCATATTTTACGGCAGTCAGAAGGATCAGGAAGCACCTTCAACACAGTGCCTGGAAAGCTTCCTGGATCCATTAGGTACATATTCTGTTTTCCATGTTACCACGGGTGTAAATACCGCAACACTTCAGAACAAGGGGCCCCTCTCCCCCAGCTGCCAATAATCTCCTGACCTTCCTTCAGTTCTTCACCCGAAGCCTCTCCAAAGCTCCTCCGATCTCTGCCCTCCACTTCCATTATGGCAACGCCTCGCCTCTAGGTACCAAAAAATTTCCACTGATCTATTGTGAAACAAATCACCCTCAAAATCGGTCGCCTGAGAACAGCATTCACCTGTTTTCTCTTTCATGGTTTCTGTGGATCCAGCATTCTGGATCAGCCTGTTTGGGTGGTTCTGGCTCAAGATCTCAGATGTTACTGGGTTTGGGGCCAACTCAAAGGCTGCTTTGCTCACATATCTGGCCTGTGGGCTGGGAAGAGGGCATGGCTGGGGTTGGACTGCTGGGTCTCTGTGGTCCTTCTCTGTTGTTTCTCTAGCATGGCGGTATCCCTGCTCCAAGGAAATATACCTCGAGAGAGAGAGCCTGGTGGATGCTGTGTCACCCTTGATCAACTAGCCTTGAAAGCCACAAAGAGTCACTCCTTCTACCTGCTCTTAATTAGAAGCAAGTCACTAAGATCAGCCCAATATTTAAGGAGAGGGGAGTTAGACCCCACCTCTTAATGGGAGGTGTTTCAAGTAATTTGCAGACTTGTTTTAAAACTACTGCATCTCGGGGCGCCTGCGTGGCTCAGTCGTTAAGCGTCTGCCTTCGGCTCAGGTCATGATCCCAGGGTCCTGGGATGGAGCCCCACATCGGGATCCCTGGTCTGTGGGAAGCTTGCTTCTCCCTCTCCCACTCCCCCTGCTTGTGTTCCCTCTCTTGCTGTGTCTCTCTCTGTCAAATAAATAAAATCTTAAAAAAAAAAATGCATCTCTGGAGTTAAACAACATAGAGGCGCTGTCCTAGTGTGTGTTTGCTTGCTGATCAGGATGAGTTTGGTAGACTGGGAGAAAATCCAAGACTGTGATTTTCTTGGAATTCTGGAAGGTAGGTGTCTGTTTTTAAAATTATCTTCAACTGATAGCTATCCCCCAAAAGCACTTGGAAAACCTTGGCCTACCTTATGGCTTTTGAATCTGGAGGAGATAACTGCCTGGAGTTCCACTTGCCTTACAGGAAACCATGTGTTATACAGAGTTTTCTTCTTATCCCTCTTTAGCTTCCTGCCTCCCAAAGCCAAGCAGCCACTGTTCCAGAAGAAAAAGAACCCTCCTCAAGTAGCCAACAAGCAGCACTCTCTCCATCTCTAGCCTCTAAGACTCACTAATGCTTGGATTTGACTTAGCCTGAGTAAGTAGCTTTTTCATACTAATTTTTTTAAAACCCTGTTGTGCCAAAGGATTAAATAAGCAATTGTCTAGCTTTAAATGCCTCACTGGGGACTAAAATAACACCTTTCGGGACAGACAATCTAGTTTTCGAACCCACTTCATTTAAGGCAACAAAATCTCTTTTCTGTGTGGAATGCAAGTGTTGTAGCCCTAGCTAAGATAGTATGCAATCAGTTCGAGGGTGCAGAGATTTTTCTTTGCGGGCTGACAAATCAAAGTATATATACGGGTGTGTGGAGGGGGGTGCAAAAGAGTTATGTTCAACCCTCAGAGATGACTGGAGTCTTCTTTTCTATATTTAGACTATGTCTTGCAATTCATGAAAATGAATTGCTTGTTCTTTTCCTTCTTAAACCATTCCTCTGCCCTCTACTCTCCTCAGGCTTTATTTATTTATTTTTAAAAATAACTGAGTCACATGTGAGCCATTCCTAAAGCTGAAGACTTATTTTTAACAGCTTGCTCAAACACAAATCCCATTGTTCACATCCTTAGGGACAGTGAGTTACTCCAGAGGAAAAAAAACGTAGAGATTTTGTATACATTTTTTATTCAGTGAATAATTTATATTAAAATAAATTGTGCAGAAAATCTGAAAGATCTTTGAGTAATCCAAAGATTACTGTACTGGGAATCCCCCCTCCAAAAAAAGAAGAAGAAATGATTGAAATCTATAAACCTTTGGAGGGAGCTGTGAGAGGAATTTTCATTCAAAGGTTTTTAATGGTGTCCTTGTTGTTGTTTTGAATGCTAAGTTTCTATCTGTTGTTCCAGGGAGCTCCCTGCATGCCACCTTGTTCATTTCCTCTTCCCCACTGTTAACATGTGTTGTTGGGAATCTAGGAAGTTGTTGTTGTTGTTGTTGTTGTTGTTGTTGTTGTTGTTGTTGTTTTAAGATTTATTTATTTATGAGAGAGAGAGAGAGTGGGGTGGGAGGGGCAGAGGGAGAGGGGCAGAGAGAGAGTCTCAAGCAGACTCTATGCAGAGCCCAACTTGGTGCTTGATCCCAGGACCCCAAGATCACAACCTGAGCCGAAACTGACTGCATCAGCCAGGCAGATCCTCTAGGAAGTTTTGATAGAGACTCAGCTAAGGTAAACCTCAAGGATCATTGATTGGGTATAGACCAGATGAGTGAGGGAAAAAAGTCAGCAAATAGGGCAGAAGAAGAGAGAAAGAGAAAGAGAGGCAGCAGGATACGATGACAAAATATATTGAATCAAATCGGCTTCCAGCTCTTAGTCTCTTAACTTTAATTACATTTTCCTTCTTGGGTATCAGTAACATTGCTGCCAAAACCCTACAGCTATGGGAGACATAAACATTTAAATCTACCAGAGACAGATGGCAACATCAATCTTCATTGTCGCTCTCTTAGAGGATTCCCAGCAGTGCTGCCATCTGCAGTGAATGGGACATTAGAGGTGACTATTTCCCACAAGGGCGCTTTTTAGATTTACCTTCAGGAAGTAAAGATGCTTCATTGTTTTAGGGGGAATTTTGTTGGCCAAGATCGTGGGAATTACAACAGCAATAGAAAGCTAATGCTGGGATAAAAGTTACCAGTTAGCAACCCTACAACTTCCTTTCTGCTCAGCCTCCAACGATGGTAGATGAGATTGACAGCCGGTCACCTCTTTCCAAAAAGTTTGCTTGTGACCATACAGAGTGGCCAGGCTAACAGATTGCCTTAATTTTAGCCAGGGAACGTCCAAAAGTCAAGCCCTACTTTTGAACAAAGAATCTCAAAGACTCTATTTGAATCTGATCATACACTTAACCAGAATAGGGCCTTATGCTAAACTGTCCTAATGTCTTAATGTTTTTCTGTTTATGACAACCCTTGGTAAAGTTTGAGTATTCTTCACTAAATACATTATAGCATACTTTTTAAGATATGTATAGAGGTTAGCCTGTTGTATTTAAAAACACTTTTTGTGCTTGGTTTTTAAAATCCAAATCTGTAGGGGCACCTGGGTAGCACAGCTGGTTAAGCATCCAACTCTTAGTTTCAGCTCAGGTCGAGATCTCAGGGTCGTGGGATCGAGCCCTGTGTCGGGCTCTCTGCTCAGCGCAGAGTCTGCTTGGGACTCTCTCTCCCTCTGCCTCTGCCCCCACAACTCTCTCTCTCCCTCTCACTTTCTCTCTCTCAAATAAATAAATAAAATCTTTAAAAGTAAAAAAATCCAAATAAAATCCAAATCTGTATACCTTCTATAATTATTAATACCTTTCATTGCACTGGACACATCAGGGGGTTTTACAGAGCTGTGTCATAATGCTGAATGGGCTTCATGATCTTTTCCCTGGTACCTGGGATGTTTACATCTGTTTGAGCGCCAATAAAGGGACAAAATTGGTCCCTGTCTGCCAAAGGAGATAGAACAGAGGAGACATGAGGCAGTCAATTCAAGAATCATACTGCAAACTTTAAGAGCCAAAATTGAGGTTCTTGACGCCATTCAAAGGGACTTGTGGAACTGAGAAACACATCTAGATTTAGAAGAGACGGAGTTCCATAATCTTTGATTAAAACCTCTTCCTCCATGAACATAAATGTTAAAACAAGCAACCTTTAGCAGCCAGGGAGCCCCGACTGAATTTAAACACATGTAAAGAAGGGTTTGAAGGGGGGAACCTAGCACAAAGAGGCATCTGGCACGCAGAGTCTTTGTGTAGAAAGATGGGTGAGGCTCTTTAGAGCTTTCAGCCAATTAAATTGGAATGCCTGTGTCTCACAGAATACCTAGAGTAACTGATAATTCTCAGAATTTACTCTAAATTTCATTGGCCTTGAGCATCAGTATTTCCACTGCCTCTGTGAGACTCAAGCTCTCAATTTCCACCCCAGTTTCAGGTGCTCTTCCTGCTGCCCATTCATGCCCCTTCACATCCTCCTCCATGAGGTAGCTGAGGAAACCGTTGGAAGCCCTCTTCTGCGGCACGCCGTCCCCTTGTTTCTCCTGCATTCCATGTCCAGGCCATGCCAGACCTCAGCGGTCTTCCTGGGGGCACCCCTTCCCTCTTATCTTGCTCCTCAGCCTGGAATCCTCTGCTCCTGACTAAACCACCGACCAGTTCTTGATCTCTCTCACATCCAGGCTTTTGCTGTGTGTTCTAGGGCATTTTACTAGAGCATATTAATGCCCCCATTTTATGATAATTCTCCTCTCGGCACGACTCCAAGCTCCGCTTGCTGTCTGCATGAGCACAAAAAAAGATGTGTTGAGTTAGGGCATGTGTAAATACCCATGCCACTCCCCTCCTTCCATGCAACATGCTGATCAATCTCTGGCCATTCTGCAAGGCTGCCCCAGGAAACCATCCCTGACCTGTCCCTGCTCTGCTTCCCCAGCACCCTATCCGTAACCTTTCTTTTACTTCATTTTATCTACTTACATTAGGTTACAAGTATTTATGTTACTTATCAACTTACACATTTGCTATTTCTGTGGCCCAAAAGGCCAGATGTCAGCAATTTCCTAGGGTTCAGCCTAATAGAAAAGCAGGGGCACATGGTAGTTCTCTATCAGACCGACTTAGGTTGAATACTGGCTCTGTCGCTTCACTCGCTGTGTGTCCTTGTCAAGCTCCTTAGCTTCTCTGTGCCTCAAGTTTCCTCATGTGTAAAATGGAAATAATCATAGCAACTGCAACAGAGTAGAGGCAAGAAGATTAAAGGAGGTAATGCATATTAACATGTAGCACACAGGGCTTGGGTCATAAAATAAATGTCAGCAACAGTTAGTCAATAGATAAATGTTTACTGGGAAAGCCCACTATGTGCCAGGGATAGTGCTAGTTGTTGGAGGTACAAAGGTGGGTAAACTAAAGGCAGGCTTGCCTTTGTGGAGCTCATAGCCATTAGAAGTAGGCTAATGAATCTAACCAGTGCCACAGATGGGGAGGTACTGAGTGCTCAAGGCACTGTTTCCCAAGTCTGCTGCTAGGGTGGAATCATCTATTTATATATAGACCTAGTTTCCCAACTTAACTGCGAAAGGCTTTGAGTGGCTCGTTCCCTGGTATATGGTGGATGCCATAGCTCAGCAACTAGGATACAGTGGTTACTCAATAAATGTGTGTTGAATAAATCCATGAATGAGTCAACAGTGAATGAATGAATGAATGGTGACTCCGGCTCTAAGGACATATGGGAGAGAAGCTTCTCAGGTCAGCGTTCACAGCCAAAGCAATCAGGAGTTCTCTCTCACAAAATTGAAGTTGTCCAGTGTTTTGCTACAGAGACTATTTTTGGTGGAAATGACAAATAAGTGTTGCACAGCCAGATCCTGGGTTTTTGACTGGTTATTGTTTATTTTTTAACTATCTTTTCACAAGGTTGTAGCACCAAAAAAAAAGAGAGAGAGAGAAAGAGAGAGAGAGAGAGAGAAAATGCTATTGACATTACTGTTTACGTAAAGTATAATCATATAATCAAAGAGAAAAACAAGAGGTGTTTTTTTCCTAGTTCACCATTCATTCATTCATTCATTCATTCATTTCACAAGCATTCCATGTGCTGGGCACTTGGTACATAGCAAACATTTGGGAGAGAAACAAGCACCCCCCAGCCCTTTGCTTCAGGGTCTTGTTTCTCTTACCTTTTAGCTGATTTCATTATGAACATCTATTTGTTTATTTAAGAAATACTTGCCAAGAGCCAACTCTGGACCAGGCTTTGTGATGGGCATGAGGACCCAGTGATGAGCAAAAGCCACCTTGGCCTCGGCTTCCATGAAATGTGGGGTCTAACGGGGCGGACAGTGGGTACCGAACAGTCATGTAAATATGTGGTCCAAGTGCAATTAGCACAGCAGAGGAAAAAGAGTGTACAATGAGATGATACAACAGCGGGCTGAGCTGGGAAATCAGGAAAAGCTTCCTGGAGGAAGTGACTTTTTAACGGAGAGCTGAACAATGAGACAGGAACCAGAAAGCTCTAGATGCCAGTGTCAGGAGAGGGGTGGGCTGGGGCCTCAGAGGCAAAGGAGAGCCGGACAGGGGCCAAGGACATTCAGGTCGTATGATGAATTTTTAAGAATGTTAAGGAAAGATGTCATCTGCTCAGATTTACATGTTTCACTGTTTTCCATCAATTAGATTGTAGGTTCTTTGAATTATGAGGCCATGTCATACTCATTTTCATACCTCTGACCGCATCCAGTAGAGGATGCAGGTGATGCTCAATTGATGCTAATTGGATTTGGGAAAGGAGGCCGGCGACATGACCTTGTACCGGGTTGTTAATGATGATCTAGTTCAGTGGATACTATCTAGTTCCTAGATGTCCCCCAATGCTTTCCCCTAGGCCATGCAGATGAGAGGTGAAGGGGCATGGCACTGTTTTTCACTTAAGAAATGTTTCTGTTTATATTATTTCTCTCTGAGAGAAAGGATTCTCAGCTATCCTTTTGCCTGGATTCTCATTAGGAGAATTGCTAGTCAGCCACAATCTCAACTGCAAGACTCCCTGAGCATCATTTTGATGATTGGGGGTGAGTGGGGGTGAGGAGTGTATTCTCTCTCCCTGGTATCTTCTACCTCAGTCTGATCAGCAATGCAGAGTTCCATGTCCCCTGACTTCACTCTTTCATATTCTTAAGGCCTTTGCCACCCACAGGCCAGTCAGTAGGATTATGGGCGTCTTTTGGGGGCTGTGACTTCTGTGGGACTGACTTTTCTTATATTTGGAGAGCGATGCTCAGCAGCTATGGTAAATGCCCCCATATTCTGTAAGAGAAAATTTGAGGTGCTCAGCCATACATTGGCCACTTCCATCGTTGGATACTTAGGGAAAAGCACTTCGGAATAGGGATAACAGATAGCGATACCTTTCAGAGGCCCTTTTCACACAGTGATGATTTTCTCAAAATGAAACCAGATCTCAAGGATCTTTGTCCCCTCCCGGGAGGCTTTTCTTCCCAGTATGTGGACAGTATGTGAATATGATTATATAAATGCAGCAGGAAGACGTGCTCCTGATAACTCTTTAAATCATTTGATGCTGGCAATGATCTCGTTTTTAAAGCCACCAGAAACTACAGATGATGGCTAAATGATCCACATTTCCTTAAACCGCTTCCAATATCTATCTGTTTGGCTGTTTTCATCCCTTCTTCTCCCTTGTTCTGTTCTGTGATACCGCCTCAGCCTCAGAGATTCAGAGCGGCCGTCTGCTGAACACATGAATACTAAAGAATTGGTTTCCTTAGTAACAATAACCATGAAGCAGCTCTCAGAACTTCCTGCCTTTCTGTCTGTCTGACTTTCTGTTTGTTTTCTGTTGGTTGTATGGAAAAAGAAGCCCAAATCAGGCCTGCCCATAAAAGATGCACATCAATTTTGTGACCCATAAGCGGAAGGGAGGCTCATCTCTGCTGAGGTCACATTCCTTTTCTCAACCCGCTGCCCTGTTCTGTGAGGTTAGGGCTAAGCCAGAACACCTGCAATGGTTCACGATCATCTCAGAATCTTTTTCTTTCTTCGAGTCAAAATTTGGAACGCAGAGCCAGAGTGTAGGACACATAACCGAAATGACTCTTTCTCTGTGGGTCACCAACATGGTACTTTCCAGAAGAGAAGACGTTTTTTCTTTCCACAATATTTTTAATTATAAAAGGAAAATGTTAGTTGGGCAGAGAAGGTGTTGCTGATTTTCCAGGATTTCTTTTTTTCAGTGTCTGTTGTGAGAAATTGCCCTGCTTCCTGCCCCAGCTCCCAACTCCTGTCAGGAGGAGGCCACAGGGCCTCCCTCTTCGGAGGGAGCAGAGGGAGATGTGCCGCAGGAAGCTTTAGGCTCCCCATCCTACCACTGGCTTCTGATCTCCTTGTCTAGACTCTTGGTGAATTCTGCCATCTTACCTCCTGGGCACATCCTGGGGTACCTGCCCCTCTGTGGCTTCATCTCCTGGCTGGCCTAGATTCCTGGCTATGGCTATAGAAGTGTGCATCTGCAGGGCCAAGCACACGCCTGCCCCTTCCTGTGTCAGCTGTCTTCTCAAGGCAGTGTCCACTCGACATACAAACACAAACAGAGCTCTGCTTAGTGCTAGGCATGATGCCGGACACTGGGTCCAGGAATGAGCAGAAAGACCCAGTCCCTGCCCCCATGAGGATCACAGTCTGAAACAGTAATTTGGATATAGGGCAATGGTTAGAGTCCATTACAATAGGAGCTATACGCAGGGTAACGAGGACCGCTGAAGTTCAAGAAGCCTATAAAATTGGAGGCGGAACAGGGAAAAGTTCCTGAAGAGGTTAAGCCTAACCTAGTCTTAAATTAAAAAAAAAAAAATAGTAGGAATAGATAAATATGTTGAACACTTACTAGAGACTAGGAACTTGACATGTGTTGTACATTCATTATTTAATTCCCACAACTCCTGTGAAGCAGATTCTATTACCATCCCCCACTTTACAAACTGAGGCTCAGGAGTCAGAATTTCTCACAGTCACTGAGCTTGGACGCAGCAGAGCCTGCAGTCAAAATCCAGAGCTGTGTGACAGCTAAATCCAAAATTTTAAGCACAAGCTGAGTGGAAGGAAGAATCCCAAGTGGTCCAGTGTGAAAGTAACAGGGGGTTACGTTTGCCAGAACATGAGTGTGGGGTGAAGCATGGAGAGAGGCAGGCAGGGCCAGCTTGGGGAGGCCTTGCTGATGAGCTTGGCCATGGTCCTCAAAGTGAAGGGAGCTGCTTGATTTGCATCTTGGAAAAACCTTTCTGGCCATAGTGAGGAGGATGGCTTTGCAGGCATAGAATTAGGGATAGGGAGGTAGTAGTCAATCAGTAGTCCTGGTAAGAAGTGATGTGGGCCTGAATGTGGGCATCAGCAATAGGAGCACAAAGAAAGGGATCTCCCACCGCTTTTCCCAAGAAGCTCCATCCCCTGGACACCTCCTCCTTCCCACATTGCACCTCCAGCTCAGCCTCCAGGGCTCCTTCGGACATCATATCTTCTAATCTGTCTGGGCTTACCTTACCCTCCCACACCCTACACTGCATCTCATTTTGTTTCCAACTCCCAGAGCCTTGTATAGCAATAATACTTAGCAAAAGAATATTGAATGGACCAATGAATGAGTTGAAATAGTTTCTGATTTCCCACCTGTTTAACAAACCCCCCGGTCCAGACCATTGCAGTCTTGTTGCTGCCCTCATTCAAAGGTAATACAGAAAACTGGACAGATGTTCTGACCGAGCATGAGATATGAGTCATCTGGTTGTCACAATGCAGATACTCATTGACTGATATGTAGAATCATCTCCTGTCTTGGATTTGACACTAAGAACACTAAGTGACAAACGTCGAACAGTATATACCTCAGACAACTTAGCTAGAAGAGAAAGAAGTGGAACTCAAGAGATTTCTTCTAGGCAATTTCATATTTACTTCTATAGACAGGCAGAGATGGGCCCTTTCTTCATACTTTTCCCAAAAAAAACAGTGGGCCAAAGCCTGGTAGGATGGTGACAAATGAAACAGGGCACACACACAAAGAAACGACTAAGATATTCCCATCAGTGGAGGACCTACTGCATAGCATTTTGAAGGCAACAAAGTTCATAGCTCATAATGTGAATAGCCTCTCTCATCTGGTGGTCTTAATTTCTCCTTGATCTAGAAGAAGTAAAAAAATTTAAAAGTAAACATAACCTGCACACGGTTATTTATAGCAGCTTTACTCCTAAGTCCTAGAACTTGGAAGCAGCCAAAATGTCTTTCAGTAGGTGAACGGATAAGTAAACTGTGGCACAGCCAGACTAGAATATTCTTCAGCACTAAAAAGAAACGAGCTATCGAACCATGAAAAAATAGGGAGGAACTTTAAATACATATTACTAGGTAAAAGAATTCAGCCCGAGAAGTCTACATACTGTACAATTCCAACTATATGACATTCTGGAAAAGGCAAAACTATGGAGACAGTAAGAAAATCAGTGGTCGCCAGGCAGGGTGAAGGGGATGAATAGGCAGCATGCAGAGGAGTTTTAGGGTGGTGGAAATAAGCAATATGATATTATAGTGATGGATATATGTCACTATGTATTTGTCCAACCCCCACAGAGTGAACTGTAATGTACACTGGAATTTGGGTGCTTATGATATATCAGTGCAGGCTCATCCTTGTTTAAAAATGTACCACTCAGAGGAATGATGTTGATAATAGGGGAACTACACATGTGCAGGGCAGGAGGTGTATAGAAAATCTCTGAACTTTATCCTTGATTTTGTTATAAACCTAAAACTTCTCAAAAAGATAACGCCTTAATTAAAAAAAAAAAAGACAAGAAAACACAAAATCAGAACAAACAACTGTGGAGTGACCTTAATTACGTCAGCTTCAATGGACTGAAATGCACATAATATTCTATGGCCCAGCATTTTAGCAAATAACTCAAGGCTTTCTACTTGGTGTACGTGTTCCCAAAAAAAAGATTCTGACAAACTATATACACCCCATGCATATTTTGGATTGCTTTAGAAGAGCAGGACTGAGATGGACAAAGGATTCCACTTATGTGGAACCCTGCCCCCTTTTGTATGAATCTGCAAATAAATGCAAGGGTGGGGGGGAATGAATGTAGTTCTCATATACTGTGGCAAGGAAGAGCCTGTGTCCCCTGACTCCCTGACCAAAGGCAACAAATAAGCCACGGCAACTCAAAGAGACACAGGAAAATACAACTAGTTCTTCAAAAACCATACAAGAGCAATTACCATATTTTAGCATATGGTTCCACACTGAATTATTTCACAGTTATAATTAGGTTGTTAATGCGGTACAGAATTGGAAGATACACTAATTTGGTGTACGCTTTATCTAATCTGCTGGAAATGCAACATTTAGAGGGCTTAACTCTTCACAAGCGATTAAAAAGGACTTCTTCAACTTAACTTTAATATCACACTCTTTTTTTTATTGTGTTGGCTCTGTAGTGTGTGTGTGTGTGAGAGAGAGAGAGAGACAGAGAGAGAGAGAAAGCAAAAGAGAGACAGAGTTTCCATCCCAGTTATAGGCACAAGCAATAAACCTGTCTCTGATTTGTTTCTACTATTCATCGTGTACGATTCTTTTCTTTCTTGCTTGCTTTTTTTTTTTGCCTTTGGTGAATTAAAACTGAATTTTCTTCTCCAGGACACTTCTCTGTTCCAGTCATAGTAAATACCAATTTCATTTCCATCCTATTATTTTTCTAATTAAGCATTTGTCAGGCAAAGAAGATCTAAGGTGCCTCTGCTTTCCATTATGTAAAATATTCAGTTATGATAATAGCTTTGGGATGGCATCTTGAAGGTGTTATGGGAAGAAATCAGGGAAAAAATAAAATAAAATAAACTGTATTTTACCTTGGACTTTTGCCCATTTATTTTCTCCCTGGTTTGCCACAATTACTAATATTGATAATGTCCCATCAATTGTGAAGGATGTACACATAATTAGCATCCTTTAATAAAGAGAATTCTATTAAGTGCCTATCTAAAATTTGTTTTAAGGTTAAATTTTTTCTCTTCTATTCACACTTAGCAAAACCTATAACTTCTATACTTGATGAAATGTGCTTCTGATTCAAATTGTTTCAGAACAAAGTAGGAATATGTCAGAAGGACAACTTGGTATTTCTTGGAAATTCTTTCTTCCTTCTTATGACAAATCCCAAGGGGCTAGCCTCTGTCGAAGGAGAATTTATTTTCTAAATCCTTTGAACACAAAGCTTTTCCATTTTCTGTGGCAAGATATTTTTCCCAAACACTAACAATCACATCGTCTATCTATACTTATATCCATACATATACTGTATATATCCACCCATATGTATGTGTGTATATATGATATTATATATATTATGTAGATATACATGATATTATCTATTGGTTTATAAAATCTTAGACTTTAATTTTCAATTTCCATAGTTGGCAGAGTATGCTGTGAAATTGGATTTTATAAAGGTGAAACCATTTCTTCACAATTTCTCAAAATGTAGACTGAGAGCTTTCTGGTTTTGGAAGGAACCCTGGTGTACGTTCTGAAATTGCCAACTCCTAAAACACATTGTGTGTGGGGTGTGTGTGTGTGTGTGTGTGTGTGTCTGTCTGTCCACGCCACCTGAGTGCTAGTAGTTAAATCTCACTGTGAATAGCTGAGCGCTCAGTATTTTCAAAGCTGCCCTTGTGGCGTCCCCCCCCCCACCTCCCCTTTATTGGACTGCTGCATCTCCCCCAGCAGCTCTGAGTGTTGCCTGCTGACGACTTACATATGCCCCCCCACTTCGGGGAAAGTTGTCGTGGGCTAATAGAGGAACCACCTCACCCAGAAAGTTGGTGGGGGGAGGCCACAGTTAATGGCTGATTGATAAGTATACCAAAGGCTGGCACCCTGAGCCCAAGAGAGAGCAGTTGGGTGGTGTGGTTAATGCTCCAGAGCATCCTCCAACCATGGCCCAGGCCAAGGTGGCCTCTGCCTGAGTCCACACCCCTCACCTTCCCTCTCCTGCTTCACTCCTGCCCTTAGCGGGGAGGTTTTCCTGAATAACACTTGGTCAAGAAATTGCCTGCACTCAAATCCCTGTCTCAGGCTGTGTTTCTAGGAAACTTCTTTCAATTTTATAACTTTCAATTTTCTAATCAATAAAATGTAGATAAATCATTCCTGCCTAGTCTCTTCCTCAACGTCGTGGTGGAAATAGTAAATTATATGGAAGAATTTTGTAAACATCTGAAGCCATAAGAATATTTTGCAGGCAACCTGCTGTATTATTTATTTTAATATTTCACCTTGGGTTCTATGCAAATATGGTTGATTTCTACCAACTTGTGTTTTTTACACTTTAGGCTAACATCCACCTTGCTGGTTTTATCACTCCCTAGCAACAGCTGATTTGTAACAGTTGCTGACTTGTCGCTCTGCACACCTGGGCTCTCCAAGGTGAATGTGTGAAAGAGATGTGAGTCCAGCAAAGGACAGTGTCTGGGGAGCACACAGTCCTCACCAAAGGCCAACTAAGCAAGAACACAAGATGTGGTTTGGTCAGATCTTCACATGGTTTTAAGCTAAGCCAGGCACCAGAGTTTTATGTGGAATCTCCAGATTCTTAAATACCGACAGTACATTTTTAAAAAAACGTTAACACCCTACTATTCAAGTAAACCATGACTGGGGGCCTAACTGGGCTGTGTCCAGATTTAAGCTCCTGAAATAACAGGCCAGGTGATCCCCACTGAGGTCTCAGCTCCCAGCACTGTGCTCAGCACATGGTAGATAAAAGGCCCTGGATGAACAGAACCAGTCAGCAATGCGGGTTTCCAAGGAGTTAAATGAATGACCGCTGGTTTTAGTAAACAGTTCTCCACTTTGTAAAAACTACTTAGCATATGATTCTTTTCCCTAAACAGTATTACAACATATGCAGATTTTTATTCACTTACCAGCCTGCTATTGCACAACTTTTCAAGGACACTTAGTCTGTTTCCTGATCTATTAAACAAAAATAATTATGCCTGACCTGAAAATAAGCAAAAGCATGAAAAGGGGCTTTAAAACAGGGGCGATCAATCCAGATGTAAGAAATCACTGTTCTCTAAATTCTGCCCTGGGATCTAAATCCCATACTCAGAAATTTGAAGCCGAGGAACAGAGGCTCTCTTATCTTTCTTCTAAGATGGTGTTTCCTTAACTGTAGTCACGATTTTTGCTCTAAAAACTGCATTATTATTTTCTATTACTATTAACTGTCTGATCTTTTTATTTAAGTCAAATACATTTTTCCCTAACTACCAACTACCTTTGTCAGCTACCAACTCTACCTTTGTCCTAAGCAGTAATATCTATGAATGCACAGGTCTCATGTCCTAGTATATAATTTTGTACACATACAAACACATACATATACACATAAATAGGTGTATGTATACTTTGTTACATGTATATTTAGATGTATGTATACATCTA
This sequence comes from Mirounga angustirostris, assembly GCF_029215605.1. Classification (NCBI taxonomy): domain Eukaryota; kingdom Metazoa; phylum Chordata; class Mammalia; order Carnivora; family Phocidae; genus Mirounga; species Mirounga angustirostris. The sequence goes on along the minus strand of NW_026991720.1, from coordinate 71,918,487 downwards.
AGTGTGTATATGTAAGTTGCATCTATGTCCCATCTAAAATCACCTTGCTTATCACCAATTATATGGTGATATATTTTGCGCCCCCCCCCCCCCGGAATAGTAGAATTTCATAGGAATACTTTTTGCCTCTCTCAGTCTATTAATTTACTCATTGGGCATTTGTCACCCATTGTCTATCTCATGTAAACCTGGAACAGGCAGGAGAAGATTAACATTCTTGGTTCCACAAAATTTTAAGCTACTCTAAAAGCTTCGTGAGCCCACGTGCCTAATGAATTTCAGGTAGGAAACTCACACTCCAAATCTCCAGGCTCCAGATTCCTGTGGACTTGGTAACACAACATTCAGGAAACAGAGGGCAAGCCCGAGAGAGCCATATTTGTAAAATGCTTAAGCTTTCCTCTTAGAGACTGCCCCAGGGGAATCCGGGTCGTGCTACCAGCAAGTTTTACTGCAGCGAAGTCTGGTGGCGCCCTTCTCAACAGCTTTCATGCGGGAAGCTCTCTGGTGCTATGTTCCTAACTAAACCAACCCCCAGCATTGTCATTTCTGAGGTTGGCTTTAGCTATTGAATAAGATAATGGCATTCAGGGGCGCCTGGGTGGCTCAGTTGGTTAAGCGACTGCCTTCGGCTCAGGTCATGATCCTGGAGTCCCGGGATCGAGTCCCGCCTCGGGCTCCCTGCTCGGCAGGGAGTCTGCTTCGCCCTCTGACCCTATCCCCTCTCTTGTGTTCTTTCTCTCTCATTCTCTCTCTCTCAAATAAATAAAATCTTAAAAAAAAAAAAAAAAGATAATGGCATTCAAACCAGTGCCCATTAGGATATGAGATGATGTTAATTACAATCTGCGTGTTTAGGTGGTGCCTCTCTTGGCAAGTACTAAGCGTGTTACAAATGTTATCTCATTTTCATCTTCATGACACCCTTGTGAAGCAAGCATTTTTTTTATTGCATACTACAGAGAGAGCAGCTGAGGCGTGAAGAGGTTAAATGCATTGCCCAGTCTGAGAGCAGATCTGAGATCACAGATCTCAAGCCTGGTTTGTTGTTGTCTAAAGAAAGTATCTGTAATGTATTAGTGTCTGGGTTTCACACCAAATGTAGGGAATGTCCCTGAAAATATTTACATTTAGGTCTGTATACTCATAGGCACTTTAAACTTTGCATTCCCTGTGGAACAATGACATGTGCCTTCTCCAACTAGCAAACAAACATAGGGGTCCAGTGCTGGAGTCTGACATACCAAATGCCATCTGCCAGATAACTTATTTAATAAATCTTTATGTACCAGGCACTGTTCCAAGTGCTTTATAAATTTCTAAGTACCGTTACGTTCCTCATTGTACAGGGAAGAAAAGTGAGGAAGCTAGACAACTCACCCAAATGTCCCACAGCTGGTAAGTGGCAGAGCTGAGATTCAAATCCACTCAATCTGGTTCCTGAATTCATGCCTTTAAGGTGAACTTTCTGCAGCCATCAAGCTTTTAATAGTTATTTGTTTGAAAATGTACTATGTCGGGCGCCTGGGTGGCTCAGTCGGTTAAGCAACTGCCTTCGGCTCAGGTCATGATCCTGGAGTCCCTGGATCGAGTCCCGCATCGGGCTCCCTGCTCGGTAGGGAGTCTACTTCTCCCTCTCCCACTCCCCGTTTGTGTTCCCTCTCTCGCTGTGTCTTTCTCTGTCAAATAAATAAATAAAATCTTTAAAAAAAAAAAGAAAATGTACTATGTCTCTCCCTCATGCCAAAGTTGTTTTTTGTTTTGTTTTGTTTTGCTTTGCTTTGTTTTGTTTCCTGTCAGTGGTTATCCTCTTAATCCTAATTCTGGGCATAATCTTCTCATGTAGCCAATGATTCAGCCCCCACCCCAACTGTGCTTATATTCTAAATGGATGACTAGCTCATACTCTAGCAGAGTGACTAGAAAAGAGGGCTTTGATCTGTATCAATCATCAATCCATTCCACTCAGAGTCTGTCAAGACACCTCCCACAAGTATAGAGGAAAGGAAATCCTTTTTTTGTTTGTGCTTTGGAAAACGAAGAAGAGTGAAATTCTCCCACCAGTTTGTCCCAGGATTGGGATGAGTTTTTACCATAAGCAGAACTATTTCTCACAGGTGACTTATGCAATATACCTTTTGTTTGGAGAGTGTTTTTCATTGTGTTCTATATATTCATTATCTCATCTGATCCTTACACAACAGTCCAGTGAGATAATCAGGGAAGCGATTTTTATAAGCACCATTTTACGGATGAGAAACTGAGGTTCAGTGTCGTTAAATAAACTTGTCCACAGTCACCCAGCTAATAAGCTACAGGAGCAGAATATGTCCAGTGTCATATGTTAATAAGCCCTATAAATTATCTCATCTCATATGAAGCTTAACAGCTTCTGGTGATATCATTGCTAAAATTGGGCATTTAAGCCAATAAAAATCAGAACAATTCCTACTTAGGATTACAGACAGGACACTTGAGAACATTTAGTGATTTCCACATTCAGCTACCTTCTCCTGTTTGAGACAACATGAAATAGACTCTCCAGGGTCCTCAAAAGAAGGGTTCCGTGTGGCTACTCCTTACCAAACCTGGGACTTGTACTTGCTTACTCGATGAGACGCTGCCCATTGCCCGAATGAAGAGAACCTCTAGGTCTGAAGAAGAGCCATCTCCCTTATTTCAGGATGTGTTCTTTGTCCCCTGGTTATAGACACTGTGTGCTCGAGAATTCGTTCACTAAAGAAGGAATGAAAAGGCAGTTCACTCAAATGAGTACTATATGGGCTGGGCTTGGACCCTGGAGGTCAAACTGTCAACTTCTACTTTCTCTATTAAATGTCTTCTACAGAAGATTGCTTATTTTTCTCTTCTAGTTTCTGGGACAATTGCAGTGAATTGCCACTTGTTATTTCAGATTTTTAAGACTTAGTTGGCCCATTTATTATTATTATTATTTATTGATATTACTCCAAGGGGCGCCTGGGTGGCTCACTTGTTAAGTGTCTGCCTTGGGCTCAGGTCATGATCCCAGGGTTCTGGGATCGAGCCCCGCATTGGGCTCCCTGCTCAGCGGGAAGCCTGCTTCTCCCTCTCCCACTCCCCCTGCTTGTGTTCTTTCTCTCACTGTTTCTCTCTCTGTCAAATAAATAAATGAATGAATCTTAAAAAAAAAAAATATTACTCCAAATAGGTCATTGTTGCAAGCATTGGCTTCTCTCCTCCTCTGCATAAGATCTTTACCTCTGCCTGACTAGAATCAGTTGTCTGATGTGAGTTTCTTCGGTTGTCCTTCCTGCCACCTCAGGATTTTCTGGATTTTTCTCCCCAAGTCCCTCTCCTTGAGAACTTCACTCCATCAGTCACAAACATCTCCCCCGACATTCCCATGCCACTGTGTGCCTCAGCCTTTCTCTCTTCACTGGAACATTTCCCTTTATCCACCAAGAGGCTTAAACTTTTCAATTTCGCTGCACCTTGCCATTCTTCATGGCACACTCTTTGCTGGCTTCTAGGACATCAAAGCCTGACTTCTGTCTCTTTGCAGTGTGTTCCATTTACTCTCATTCCCCCCCCTACTCTAAAACATAGGTATTCTCCAAAATATAGTCCTCAGTATTTTACCCTTTCTCTGGAATTTCTCATTTGGTGGTTTATCCATCACATTGTTACTACCCTTGTGTCTGATGGAATATTTCGTCAAGTTTCCTTTGAAACAACAGATCAATTTTATTTATAAATAAAAAATGCAATGCTCTAAATAAAAATTTTAGCAAACAGGAAACAGAAAAATATGAAAAGACTAATACACTATAACCAAGTGTATGAGGCTTACTCTAAGAATGGAAGGATATCTCAGTATTAGGGAATTTATTAATATAATTTACCATATTTATAGATTGAAGGAGACAAAACTCATATGATTATTCTACAGATGTTGAAATTTGATAAAATCTTAACATCCCTTCTAACAAGTCTCAATATTAGGAATGAATGGATAGTGTTTCCTTAACATGATAAAATAAATGTCTCTCATCTCAAATGTCAACTTTATCCTTAATGAGAAAACAGTAGAAGTATTCTCATTAGTCAAAAAGAGAACAATTATGCTTCAGAACACCAGTATTATTTAATATTATTCTAAAAGTACTTGCCAACACAATTAGATAAGAGAAAGAAATAAAATATAAAATAGCAAAGGGTAGGAGGTAAATTACAGTTACCTGAACATCTTAGAGAATCAACTGAAAAACTTTTAACAAACAATAAAGGACTTCGGTCTAGATGTATTAGACAATGTATGAGAATACAAGTATTCTCACTTCTTGCTGGTGAGAGTATAATTTGGTACTACTTATATGAGAACAATTTGGAAAGAGCTATAAAAATTAAAATATGAATAAACTTTGGCCCAATAATTTCATTTCTAGGAATATATTCTTGTACTTGCACATGTACAAAATGATACAGGTTCACGATTTTGTTTTGTTTTGTTTTGTTTGCAGCTTTATTTGTAATACATGATGAGAAGCAAATACCCATGAATAGAAAACTAGTTGAATAAATTGTGGTGCATCCTACACAGTAGAATATTATGTAGCCATTAAAAAGAATGAGGTAACTTTATGTGTGTTGAGTATGGAACTACCTCCAAAATACATTAGTAAGTGATGGTAGGAAGGTGTGAAACCATGTGTATGGTAACTTACCATCTGCATGTAAAAAGAAAAGAAATGGGAAAGAGCGCACATGCTTGTGCTTTATTTTTTTTCTAAGATTTTATTTATTTATTTGTGAGAGAGAGAATGAGAGAGAGCACATGAGAGGGGGGAGGGTCAGAGGGAGAAGCAGACTCCCTGCCGAGCAGGGAGCCCGATGCGGGACTCGATCCAGGGACTCCGGGATCATGACCTGAGCCAAAGGCAGTCACTTAACCAACTGAGCCACCCAGGCGCCCGCTTGTGCTTATTTTTAAGTACCTAAGGAGCTTCTGAAAGTTGTTGTCTCTAGGAGTGAAACTGGGAGACTAAGAGAAAGGAGTGAGAGGAAGATTTATTTTTCTGCTATATGATTTTTTGGTATTGATTGGTAGTAAAACAATAAAAAAGCATTAGTAAAATAAAAATGCTTTTAAGAAGACCTAAAAACAAAGAAACAAAAACAACAGTAACACAAAATCCACTGCCTCTTAGAAGAAATAGAAAAGAAATCCATATGGACTCTCTTCAGTGGCTATTGCTGTGTAACAAATCACCCCAAAGCTGCATGGTTTAAAACAACAAAAATGTAACATGCCTTACAATTCTGTGGGTTGACTGGGCTCCGCTGGGCAGTTCTTCTGTTCACAGGGTATAACTGAGATCACTCAGCAGGTGCCCTTGAATGCACAAGATGGTGCCTCAGCTCCAGGACCTCCCTGCGTTCCCTCTCAACATTCAGTAATCCTGGAGCTTCTTGACAGCATTGCAGCTGGCTTCCCAGATCACAAACACAGAAACTGCCTGCCTTTGAAGGCTTAAGCTTGCAACTAGCGCAGTGTCACTTCCTCTGTGTTGTACTGCTGGTCAAAGCCAATTCTAGACCAGTTCAGATTCAAGGGGAGGGGAAATAGACTCCATCACTTAATTCAAGGAATGGCAAGGAATCTGTGGTTATCTTTAACCCCTGCAGACCTCCACATTTGCTCAGCTCAAATCACTACAGCTATCGCAACAGCTATTTGGAATTCTTTAAAGTGTTAAAAAATCTGGGTCAGATCATCTTATGTAACTCCTAATAGTTACTGTTTCTCCAAAAGAACAAAATAGCTCAATATCTGGCCTTAGGTTAATAGAACAGTAATTTTATAGACTCTTAAAACTCAAGAGCTGCTTTAAAAACGGTTTAAAATCCAGGTAGAATTTATATAGGTCTGTTTTATAGATGCAAAGATCAGGTGGCATTTCTATAAAATCTAGAGAAAGTAGGTAAGGTGAATTTTAATCAACCTTTCTTTTTCGAAAAGAAAAGCCAATATATTTCTGTAAAGAAGATGAGTGTTTCTGGAAGGCAAAAGCAACCATAAACCAGAGGTGTCAACAAGTTCTATTACTAACAGTAGAGAAGAACCTTGCCCAGGAACTCAGCAGTGCCCTTACTGGCCACCAGGAGTTCCACTGGCTTCTTGGGAAGGCTGATGAAAGAGACGCGGGGCTCAAGATAAGGCTACCAGTCCACCAGAGTTCAGATATGCTGTTGGCTATAATCGAGCCTTCTCATGGGTCCTCAAATATGTCTTACTCCTTCTTACCTCTGAGTTTTTGCACCATTCCTCTTTACTCTCTCGCCTTCCCATGCTTTCCCTTTTGGCTTAGCTAACTCCTCTTCATCCTTTAGCTGATGGGTTTGTATTTCTCATCCATAGTGAAATTTTCTTTGGGCCTACCCACTTCCCAAAATTAGATCAGATGTTCTTGGGGTAATTCCTACTTCTGTTGTATAAATAATTTTGCAGAGCTGCCTCACTCCTTCTCTGGGATCTTAACCCAATATTCAGGGGTGAACCCCCCCCCCCCAACAACCATGTCTGTACAGAAAGAACAGCTTCCCTGGCTCTGATCAATTAGTCCAGGGGCAGATGCTACACTCAAGATGGACAAAAGACATTCCCTTTTGAACTGAAAGATTTGGGGTTTTGATAACTAAGTCACATTAATGAAGCACATCAGAAGGAAAAATCCATAAACTCCTACCAAAGAGGTAGAGCTAATTTGATTCTTGCTTAATTATCTCCTCCTTGGATCCTGTTAGGCACCTCTGTGACCTTCCCATGTATCCCTTTCTTTGATGAAGCTATCCAGAGTTGTCTGTAACTCCCAACCAAAGACTTAACATAATTTATACCAGCTGCAATGAACTTATGTATGCATGTATAATGAGTGGTTTAAGTCTATGTTTGTGTCCGTTTCAGTGCTAGAATGAACGCTCTGTGAAGACAGGATAGATGTCTGCCTTGTTTGGTGTTATACCTTGAACACCGAGCAGAGTGCTTGGCACATGGAAAGAGCTCCATGAATATATATTGAATGGAAATAAATGGTAATATAAAACTGATGAAGCTCTTTGGGAAGAGACTTCACTATGTTTGAGCAGAAGGCTTAGGGGACCATTGTGGGTTTAGAGTCCATGTGGGTGAGAAATGCTTTGAATGGTAGCTCTTGATTGAATTACTTTGTTAGTCACATAGCTCAACCTTTGGAAGACATCCTATATTATCTGATGGCAGAAAGAGTAAAGCACAGAGACCCTGTTTACCTTTGGATGCCAAGATGAGCTGACGGAGCTTTCTTACTATAGATGGAAAAAAAATCTTCCTAATTTAGGCAGTGCAGGGGAAGGGAATGGTAGCTCTGTGAAGCAGTGGACCCTGCGGGGCTGTGCAGCCCATCACAGACAGACTGGTGAGAGGGCAGCTTGGCAGCAGGAACAAGGCTGGCAGAGTCTCCGGTGGTCAGTGTGTGAGCACAGAGCAGCCGTGACAGCCGTTTGCAGCAGGGAGAGCCGCGGGAGCTGGATGGAAACGCGGGGCCAAAGGCGATCTCATTTCCTGTCTACAACAGTTCCCTGGAAACAGGGCTGGCAGAGCTGAAATTTCAGTATCCATAGTGGTTCTAAAACCACACAGAGTTCTAGGGTTGCCCCCTACTCCCCAAGCTCTTAGCACTTCCAGGCTGGTGTCACAAGGGTAACACCAGCTTAGCTGCATGCTGGGGTATTCTAGTAAGAATTCCTGCAGAACACAGGTTTTTAATTCATCACAGAGGTGTGTCTCTTTGTAATTTTTTTTTTTAGAACATGAACCTGCTAGATAACTTGGTCTGATGTGTGAAAATTGAGTTCAAAAAATGGGAGCTTTTTACTTCTGCACTTAAGCTACCTACTTTCTAATTGCCCTAAAAGATGAAACAACTTTGCATTAGAATATGTCTTTTTTTTTTTTAAGATTTTATTTATTTATTTGACAGAGAGAGAGAGACAGTGAGAGAGGGAACACAAGCAGGGGGAGTGGGAGAGGGAGAAGCAGGCTTCCCGCTGAGTGGAGAGCCCGATGCGGGGCTCGATTCCAGGATCCTGGGATCATGACCTGAGCCGAAGACAGACGCTTAATGACTAAGCCACCCAGGCGCCCCAGAATATGTCTTGATAACAGCCCAATTCTTGATGCAAAACCGTCCCTGAACTTTGGAATGACATCCAACCGAGAGTCAAAGACGAAAGCCTGATTCCCTCTCCACCCCCCACCCCCCCAGTAGTCACAATACAGGAATCTTCAAGCCTCATGACTCACTCCATTCTTCTTGGGGAAGGTTCCAGCTCTACCAGTTCAAGCTTGTCCAATCCTGTCGGAACTGCTTTGCCAATGTACAGGTGTCTCTATAGGGGTGAAACATTTTGTTCAGTTGCTCTGAGACCACAAAATCTGTTTTAATAGCAATTTTATCCAAAACTTTTTTTTTTTCAGTATTGGTGAGGGCCTATAGCTTTAAAATTTGTGGTTAACAATTCTTAAAAAGCTTTACTGTAGTTAGCTAAGGAGGAATTATACAGCACAGTGGTTAAGCCCCTATAGTCTATAGCTAGACAGCCATGGCTCAAATCTCCCTTCACCTGTTCATTAGGGTGTGACTAGTTCTTAATTCTCTCTAAGCCTCGTTTCCCTCTTCTGTGAAGTGAAGATAATAATAGGACATCCCTCAGCAAATGAATGTGAGAACCAGCTAGCACATAATAAGCATTCAGTAAATGTTATTATTAAAACTATCTTTAACCCTGGAATATAAAATAAAGTTATTTTATAGATTCAGATTTCTTCATATGGCAGGTTTTAAAAATTGCTACAAATCCTTTTGACACTGTTCCCCTTGAAGTGGCACCATGTCCCTTCCATTTGAATCTGATCAGGCTTGTGACTGCTTTGACCATTAAAACATGTTGGAAATGACGCTGTGTGGCTTCCAAAGCTAAGTCATGAAAGAACATGCAGCTTCTGCCTCATTTGCTGGAACATTGAGCTGCCATGTACCAAGTGTGACTACCCTAAGGCTTCCATGCTGGAGAGGTGACTTGTATCGCTCTGGCTGACAGTCACATCAGAGCCCAGCCATCCCTGCCTTGGGGCCAGGCATTTTGGAAGTGGATTTTCCTGTCCCAACTGTTCCAGCCCTCGACTGCCTGAGTCACCCCCCAGCGTTGGAGTCCTCCCAGCTGAGTCTCCCCATTTCGTGGTATACAGATAAGTCATTACCACTGTCCCTGTCCAAATTCCTGAGTCCATGAATCATGAGCACAATAGAATGGCTATCATTTTATGCCACCACATTTGGGGTGGTTTGTTACAAAGCAAGAGTTATATGGCACATTTAGAAAATGATGGATTTAGGGGTAGTCATGGGGGAAAGGGAAAATTTACCCCATGGGAAGATCAAAATCATTAGATCTAATCTTGATCTGTGTGCATACTTTCCAAATATCTGTGAATTTTTAATGATGGCAAAGTTTACTCTCTTCTTTCTAAACTAGGATGCCTGTGTTAATCCGAAGGGCTGGCAGCAAACAGAATGCCATATAAACTCCACAGACTGTGAGGCCCGGAGGGGAAGTACACTAGCCCATGTAGCAGAGACTTCACTTACTTCTGTTCTTGAGAGAGCTGAGGGGAAATGAAAGCTGAAAAGAAAAGCCCTTGGTTTAAACAGACGCGATTGCATTCCAACCTATCAGATCAATAATGCAGATTCCTCAAATCAGTATGCTGAGGCAGTTTTATCAAATGCACTTGCCTATTGATTAATATTCTGACTTTTAAATGTAAATATCCATACCTCTCTGTTGTGATCAGAATTACAGAATATTAAAGCCAGCAAGATACACAATACCCATTTAGATTATCACCCTAATTTAATAAACAAGGAAACTGAGGCTCAGGGAAGCAAGAAAACTCAGTAAGATAAAAGAAGTGCTTTTTACCCATCACTGAAGAATACTCCAATGTCCAGGCCTTTCTTCTGATGCAGAAAAATGTAAGAATGGCAAGTATATCCCCTAGGGGTGTACCCCATTAAATCAGATCACAAAAGAAAGCTGTATTTTTAGTCTTTTTTTTTTTTTTTGGTCTCCTTACAGAAACACCTTCCTGCACCTAAGACATACCATTATATCTTGGTTCTTATTATCGGTGGGTATTAGAAATGGCCATCTGACACTGCCCTATGGTGTTTGACATCCTTTATACTAAAACATCCAAATAACTTAGAGCTAGGTTCTTGAGCAGAATTTTGTATCCCCTAATGAACTTTCTTTAATTAGGTTACAAAAGCTAGGGAATTCATCTGGTTTCCCTTGGCATGCTGCTGTGGTAATGCAGGTGGTAACTGCATTTGAATTCTGGTTTCCCCACTGACAGACTGTGTGAGCAAGGCAATGTTTTTTTTTTTTTTTTAATATTTTATTTATTTGAGAGAGACAGGGGGAGGGGGAGGAGGAGGGGCAGAGGGAAAGGGAGAAGCAGGCTCACTGCTGAGCTCGGGGCTTGGGGCTCAGGGCTCGGGTTCGATGATGTGGGGCTCCATGTGGGGGCTCCATGCGGGGGCTCGATGCCAGGACCCTGAGATCATGACCTGAGCCGAAGTCTGGACACTCAGTGGACTGAGCCACCCAGGCGCCCCTGAGCAAGGCAATGTCTTAAGCTTCCATTTCTGCTTCTTAACTGAAGCTCATCATCTTGCTATCTCCATCAGCATTGTTGTGAAGATTAAGTCAGGTACTATGATGATGACAACTTTCATGGGAAAAAAATGCTTTCTTTCTCTTTTACTTTTTTTCAAGTATTAGGATCTTTTTAGCCTTAGATGTCTAATAAAGTACAAATAGCCCGGTACTGTTCTTTACCCCCGGGCCAAAGAAATGTTGTCAGATCTGAAATGAAATGCCTTGTTGCATGTTCATTTGTTCTTAATCATAGTCCCAAAGATGTTATTTTAAGAATTTTTACTAATACTTTAGAAACCATGGATTGGCTTCCATGTTACCTTTGGCCAGAAGATTTCAGGTTAAGGCTAGAAAAAAATAAACAAACAAACGAAAAACAATTTGATTACACTATGGTTTTAAAAGATGCACATTATTCCGCTCCCCCCCAACAAAAAAAATGTCAAGTTGTCCAGAAATGAGAGCAGAAAGGCTTGCTTACGGAGGCACAAGTTTTACTTGTTCTCTTAAAAACTTCTTTTGGCACCAAAATCGTTCCAAACTCTGCTCCCCACATCTTAGCCAATCAGAGAGGCCTCTTTCAGCTCATGAAACATATGGTTTTAATTTACAAGGGATCATCTATATTTCTTGCCCAGGCCCTCACAGAAGGACTACATTTTAAATCCAATACAAATGCCTATATGTTTTACAAAAGTTTTCCCAGAGTATACACTATTTCCAATTGCCTAACGACAACAGACTAATTAAAGCAGAGTCATGAGATGGCTCTTTGCATCTGGTCTTTGGAGAAACTGAGACTTAAGTGATGTATTTAGCAAAGTCTTCTTTTATGGTTTAATCTTTGACTTACAGGACAAATTTGGGTAATTATTATCCTACCTTGTTGATGATAATTCAGGGATGGTGATTTCTCTTTCCTTCTATACTTCTATTTTTTAAATGTGTTTTGTGAGATTTGTGTGCAAATAATCCACGATTCATATTTAGACCTACCGAATATACCCATCCATATTAAATTTTGGAGTCTTACCATGTTCAAAATGTACATTCTAGCAAATTATAGCTGACTCTCAAAAGACAAGTCAGTTTAGGATCTTACTATGAGTCAGCAATAAGTGCCCTGTAAGATAAAAGTCAAGATAATCAAACTTATTGTCTCTTTTGATAAGTTGTTTTAGGAAAAGCAATATAAATTTTTTAAAAAGATGGACCTTTCAAAGAGAGTTTCTAAATTGAGGCTCTGTGTATAAATGAATCCAAAAACTATCCCACCAATGTCAAGTACAGATTTGCGTAAGAATGAAGGAAAAAAGGAACAAAGAAAAGACACTTAGTTTTAGAATTGTTGCAAAAGAATACAGATGTTTGGGAAGACAAGTATTAGCTTATGCAGAAATTCCTGGTTTGGAAATTCAAGAAGGAATAAGGTAGAGATCTAGTGTGAAAGCTCAGGCAGCATCTCTAACCTCCAGTGTCTCTGCAAAGGCAGTATGATAGACTCCTAGGTGATGCCTCCCAGGTAGGAGGGAATAGCATAGTCTGAGTTTTCTCTATCACTATCATCTCCCTAATCAATCAATATCACTTAACTAGGAATTCAAAGAAAAGAGTGAACTCCTGACAGGTGAGATACAGAGGTGAGAGTCCAATCTTAGAGTTTCAAACTATATTATGTCTTACAGTTTCAAACTATATTAGGTCCAACCCAGCATTTCTCAAACTGCATTCCACAGAGCACGAATGTCAAGCAAAATATTTACATTCTGGGTCCCAGCGGTGATATCCCTATTATCCTGGCATTGAAAACTATGTTAAATACTGAGGAATTACCGTGATCTGCACATCTCAGAAACCACATTTTCTTCTATAATTTTTAGGAGTAGACGTATTCATATTCTGTTACTCAATGGAAGCCCATAGACTTTGGTCAGACACAAGGCCTACTCTGGTACTTACTGGCTATAGACCCTTAGACATGTTGCTTAACTACTTTGAGCATTAGACTCTTCATCTATTAAAAGAAGATAATAATTAGTACCTTACTTCAAAGAGTGGTAAAATTTAAGTGACAAAATGTAGTGTACATTAAGAAAAACAATGCCAGATACATATGATTGATGCTCAAAAATATAGCCTTACCCCGTGTTATATCTGTTATTCAATAAAGATACTTCAAGCCTGCCACCCACAAGCCAGCAACAAAACAACTCACCTAAAAGTTCAAGGTCCGCCAGGTTGCATGTGGAGTATTCATCTAACTGCTTGCGTGTCCATGTGCACTCAAGTGTATGTAATTGGAACTGGATCTCTAGCCCTGGTAATTATCCACATTCAGCCTGACATAAGCAGTCTGAAGAAACTTCAGAAGATTTGGGAAAGGCCTGATAAAACAAGATCTTTGATATAAGAAGACTTGACAGAGTCTGAAGCTTGAAGAACCAATATCAAGGAGGAACTGGGTTATGTTTATAGTTCTTGCCTAATTGAAATATTTTTATTACAAAGTTCATAATAGTTCATACTTATTTAGTCATTTTTTATATGTGGATCTCAAACCTTTCCACATCCTGAGAAAATAATATATTTTAGATTAAAGTAAAAATAGGCTGCTCATATTTCTCTTCTAACATTTTGTTATCCATAGCCTGCATTACCTCCCCAAAAGACTTTCCATAACACTAATTGTCATTAGTTCCAACTCTGAACTGTTCTTGATTTTAATAGCTTCCTCTATAACACAAAGGTTTAATAGATGAAATACTGGATTGGTGTAAAATAAATAGAAAATCTAGGGTTTTTTTACTTTGGAAGACAACTCTCAGGAAAAGATTTCTTTTTTGGTTTTATAAGGTTTTTTTTTTTACACAATCTGCTGAGAGAGAACTGCAAAAAACTGACTTTTTTAAAAAATTAAAAGAATGATAACTACTGAGAAGAACATAGAAAGGGCTAAAATAAGCATCTAATGAAATTCAAACCAAACAAGGCCAGTTACTTGAAGTTCGTCCCTTAACATTTCTGGGTCTAGTATTTTTCATTATAAACAGGAGAAAATCAGGTAGTTCCTAGGTGATATCTTTAGTTTCTTCCAGTTCCATGATCTGGCAAAAAATACTTTTTTTCTTCTCTCTCTCTCTTTCTTTTTTTTAAAGATTTTATTTATTTATTTCACAGAGAGATAGCGAGAGCAGGAACACAAGCAGGGGGAGTGGGAGAGGGAGAAGCAGGCTTCCCGCCGAGCGGGGAGCCCAATGCGGGGGCTCGATCCGAGGACCCTGGGATCATGACCTGAGCCAAAGGCAGACGCTTAACGACTGAGCCACCCAGGCGCCCCTCTCTCTTCCTTTTTTAATTCTAATAGCATTTCTGAGCCTCCTCCCTAGTAAACTTCACTGTCCAGTGGAAGGTAAAATAAGCTCAAGAATTTCAATGGAACAACTTCTGAAGCAGGAGAGTGTCACCTACTCTGAGGAACAGAACGGAACACTGCCTTATTCCCTGTGCCCCATCCTGTGGGGGAGAAGAGGGTTTGGAGCAGTGGTGTTGGTGGATGCTTAATGCATGTGATGCTTCTTGGTAACTAACACGTTAGAATAAATTCACTTTTCACCCAGCCAAGTCACCAAGAATGACCTTGAGGGAATGGAACACAAGATAGGTAGGTCTTTACAAGACAGGAATGGTAGAAGGAAGATGTTGGTAAAGTTTCTTGGTAAAGTTTCTAAGTGTGGTATGCTATCAGCAGAAGAATGAACATCAGGACAGAAGGCTAGAGAAAAAGTGTCCCTGGAAAACTGGTAGGCCAAGATGCTGAAAGGTAAAATGAACAATTATGGACTATGAGTGCTCAAAGGACCTCAGAGAGCACCTTCTTTTCAATAACAAAATTTTTCATGAATTATTGTCAATACACACACACACTCACATATGATACCTGTTGTACATTTAGTACCTGTTGCATTTTCTTTTAAAAAAATATTAGGAACCCAGAAGTACTTTAAAACAAATATATATTTTATGAATTTACTACATCCATGACTGTTTGAAAAACAATAATATATGTATCTGAGACAAACAGATGTCATTTTGGTTTAACGGGTAAAGATACGACTACACATTCTTGAGAGACACCAACATGCTTGGTGATGAAATTCACAGTGCCCTGTTAGTATGTAGTACAAGTACCACCCATCTCAAGTGGTGACCTTTAGGTCTAGACTAATGTTCAAGGTTCCCACGTGACAGTGTGCCCTAGGTTCCATCTTTCACAGCCATTCTGAACCCCCACCCTGTGTATGTGGGAGAAAGTGACCCTTCAAAAGCTCCCTATTGTCTGTATACTGTTCAGCCCAAACTTTTTAGTATGGACTAAAACTTTCTCCTGCCTTCCTTATGATATCTCAGCCACAGTCACTCCTCACCCCCACTCCCTTCAGCAATTTAAGTACTTCAGAGCTTCTGTCTTTTGCACCTTCCACCCACCTCTCTATCAGAACACTTCTCACCCATTTCCACTGGCTGGCTGCCTCGCTGAGCTCATTCAGCTTTGAGATGGACAACAGGCTAACTGATCTACCTTTCTATGCCCCACTGCACTTTGCCCTCCTGTAAGGCTGAGCCATGTCTTACACATCTTTGTATTCTACTACCTAATATCGCTTATAGCATAAGAGGTGCTTCCTAAGTGTGTATTAAACAAATGAACAGATAAACAAAAGATAGAAAATAACTGTAGAAAAGTATCCCGAGAGTCTAATCAGAGGCCAACAAATCCTAGGTGGAATTAATAATACAATGGCACTTTATTGATAAAACTGAGTCACCTCGTTAAAGCATCATTAAAAAAAAAAAAAACGTAGGCAGAAAACAAGAAGAATGTAAACAGGTTGAGATGGATTGTGTTGTTTAGAATTAGGAAGGGAATGTGCAGTTAGCTCTTTTGCTTTCAGACTTCAATGTATTGTTTGTTAAACTGGCATCCCCAGCTCCGCACACCGGTGGAAGACCACCACGCAGCAGCCCAGCCTGTGGCTCCTAACTGGCCCAGGTCTGACACTCCCAGGAGTGGCCCTTGCGCCATGGGCGTCCCCGGGTTTTGGAAGGCTCCTAATAGCTCCCCAACAGCCCAGGCTGTTCGCCAGCGATGCTTCTGCTCCGGTCCGAGGCACTTCTGCGGTCCCGGGCAGCGAGGACGCTGCCGAAGAAATGTCGTCGGGTTCTCAAGATTTTCTCTCTAAATGTCTAATAGACATCCTCCCTTTGCTTCTGTTTCTGACTTGATTAAAGAGGAGAAAAAGGACTACTAGAAGGATAATAGTAGCGGACGGCGCATCTGGTCTTACTTTTTTCAATTCCGTCAAAGTTTGTGTTTGTGTTTTGTTGTTGTTCTTCATTTGACAGCGATCCCATGAACTCCTCCTTGGGGAAATGGCGCGTCCAAAGCCCGCCAAGCCCAGGCTGAGAGCTCTAGGACTTATTAGAGTAATATTTTAAACAAAACCTCGACAGACAGAAACTCAAAGGAAGCCGTGCGCTCCTTAAGTCAAAGGCATCTGTTCTGATCGCTGCGCTCGGTTTGTTGTTTGTAACCAGCGTTAAGAGCAGGATTTTTAAACATGAAAATGGATAAAAGAAAAGAAAAGCTAAGTCCCGGGGTCCGCCGACTCCTATTCATTATCTCCAACAGCATATGGGACCATTCTCCCACTAGTCCTCGCCCTTTCTTCCGCAAAAGGAAAGGCAACCAAGCCTGTCCCGCTTCATAGCAAACCCACTCTTTGTGCCTGAGCGGTGCCGCGGCCACCACTACTACCTCCTCCTCCTCCCGCCCCCTTCTCCTCCCGCCCGCCGCCGACTTTCGCTCAAGGAGGCAGGCAGCGGGCGCCCTTTGCGCCGGGAAGCCAGTGCCGCGATTGGGCGACGGTCCCTGAACCTCCAGTTCCGCGTCGGTTTCAAGGCTCCTCCCTCCTGGTGAAAGACAGACTGCGGGGCGCCTGGAAACCGGTCCGAGGGCGCGCGCGAGAGAGGAGAGCGAGGGAGTTGAGGGATTGACACAAATGGTCAGGCGGCGGCGGCGGAGAAGGAGGCGGAGGCGCAGGGGGGAGTCGAGGCCGCTGGGCTGCGGAGAGTTGCACGCTCTACGGCGCCGCGGCCACTAGCGCTGCGCCGCCAGCCGGGAACCAGCGAGCGAAGGGCCAGGAAGGCGGGACGCGACCCCGGCGCGCCGGAGCCACCCGGGCTCTCCCCGCCGCCCACGCTTCATGAATCGCAAGTTTCCGCGGCGGCGGCGGCTGCGGGACGCGGAGCGGGAGCCGGGGGAGCGGGCTGAGCGCGGCTTGGCCTCGACGGAGGGCACCGGCGCGGAGGAGATCTCCCCGGCCGCAGGGGGAGCCGCCGCCGGCTGCGCCACTGCCAGCCCCAGCCGGGCGGCGCCAAGAAAGGAGCCGAGAAAGTATGGCTGAGGAGGAGGCGCCTAAGAAGTCCCGGGCCGCCGGCGGCCGCGCGAGCTGGGAACTTTATGCCGGGGCGCTCCCGGCTGGACGGGTGGCGGAGGGGAGCGGGGACGCGGGCAGCCGCCGCCGCCCCCCAGCTGATTCTGGACGTTTGGCGCGCCGGCTCCTGCTACTGCTTTGGCTCCTGGAGGCTCCGCTGCTGCTGGGGGTCCGGGGGCAGGCGGTGGGCCAGGGGCCCGGTCCGGGGCAGCAGCCCCCGCCGCCGCCTCAGCAGCAGCAGAGCGGGCAACAGTACAACGGCGAGAGGGGCATCTCCATCCCGGACCACGGCTACTGCCAGCCCATCTCCATACCACTGTGCACGGACATTGCCTACAACCAGACCATCATGCCCAACCTTTTGGGCCACACGAACCAAGAGGATGCGGGCCTCGAGGTGCACCAGTTCTACCCCTTGGTGAAGGTGCAGTGCTCGGCGGAACTCAAATTCTTCCTGTGCTCCATGTACGCGCCCGTGTGCACCGTGCTGGAGCAGGCTCTGCCGCCCTGCCGCTCCCTGTGTGAGCGCGCGCGCCAGGGCTGCGAGGCGCTCATGAACAAGTTCGGCTTCCAGTGGCCTGACACGCTCAAGTGCGAGAAGTTCCCGGTGCACGGCGCCGGCGAGCTGTGCGTGGGCCAGAACACGTCGGACAAGGGCACCCCGACGCCCTCGTTGCTGCCGGAGTTCTGGACCAGCAACCCTCAGCACGGCGGCGGGGGGCACCGTGGCGGAGGCTTTCCGGGGGGCGCCGGCGCGTCGGAGCGAGGCAAGTTCTCGTGCCCGCGCGCCCTCAAGGTGCCCTCCTACCTCAACTACCACTTCCTGGGCGAGAAAGACTGCGGTGCGCCCTGTGAGCCGACGAAGGTGTACGGGCTCATGTACTTTGGGCCCGAAGAGCTGCGCTTCTCGCGCACCTGGATCGGCATCTGGTCAGTGCTGTGCTGCGCCTCCACGCTCTTCACGGTGCTCACGTACCTGGTGGACATGCGGCGCTTCAGCTATCCGGAACGGCCCATCATCTTCCTGTCGGGCTGCTACACGGCAGTGGCCGTGGCCTACATCGCCGGCTTCCTGCTGGAGGACCGAGTGGTGTGTAACGACAAGTTCTCCGAGGATGGGGCGCGCACAGTGGCGCAGGGCACCAAGAAGGAGGGCTGTACCATCCTTTTCATGATGCTCTACTTCTTTAGCATGGCCAGCTCCATCTGGTGGGTAATTCTGTCGCTCACCTGGTTCCTGGCAGCGGGCATGAAGTGGGGTCACGAAGCCATCGAGGCTAACTCGCAGTATTTTCACCTGGCCGCCTGGGCCGTGCCGGCCATCAAGACCATCACCATCCTGGCGCTGGGCCAGGTGGATGGCGACGTGCTGAGCGGGGTGTGCTTCGTGGGGCTCAACAATGTGGACGCGCTGCGCGGCTTCGTGCTGGCGCCACTCTTCGTGTACCTGTTCATCGGCACGTCTTTCCTGCTGGCCGGCTTCGTGTCCCTCTTCCGCATTCGCACCATCATGAAGCACGACGGCACCAAGACCGAGAAGCTGGAGAAGCTCATGGTGCGCATCGGCGTCTTCAGCGTGCTTTACACGGTGCCAGCCACTATCGTCATCGCCTGCTACTTCTACGAGCAGGCCTTCCGGGACCAGTGGGAGCGCAGCTGGGTGGCCCAGAGCTGCAAGAGCTATGCCATCCCCTGCCCCCACCTCCAGGCGGGTGGAGGCGCTCCGCCGCACCCGCCCATGAGCCCAGACTTCACAGTCTTCATGATCAAGTACCTTATGACGCTGATCGTGGGCATCACGTCAGGCTTCTGGATCTGGTCCGGCAAGACCCTCAACTCCTGGAGGAAGTTCTATACCAGGCTCACCAACAGCAAACAGGGAGAGACCACCGTCTGAGACCCGGGGGCTCAGCCCATTCCCAGCGGTCGGCTTCGTCCCAGCCATCCCCATAAAGCCGGCCCCGTGGAAGCCTTGCCAAACCTGGCTACTTGAGGCTTCCTCACTAGCCGTTCACTTTTCGCAGGCTCCTTTTTAACAGCACAGCTCCTGCAAAAGCTTCCGTCCCTGGGGGCAAACGGACTGGAGGGCCCGACTACAGCAGGGGGGATAGACAGACCTCTCGTTCTCACACTCTGGTACCAGGACTGTACGCTTTTATGATTGTAAATAGCCTGTGTAAGATTTTTGTAAGTATATTTGTATTTAAATGACGACCGATCACGCGTTTTTCTTTTTCTTCCCCCCCCCTTTCTTTTGGTTTTGTTTAAATTTTAATTATTTACGGCCGTTTAACCATTTGAGGCTTTTCTTTCCTTCTTTCCCTTTTCAAAGTACTGCAGAGGTAAAACGGGAGCTCGCGGTGCTCTCGCTTGTTCTGGCGCGCCCCTCCCTGCGGCGGTCCGGGTGCGTCTGGGGCTGAGCGGCCCGGGTCACTTGCCGCCTCCTCTTTCTACTCCCCCCCTTTCCCTTCAGTGCTTGGGGTCAGGTCTCTTTAGATACAGAACTCCACGGAGCTTCCAAATCGGGGGCGGGGGGGTGGGGTGGGGGCGGAGGCCTCTGCCCATCCCAGGTGTTTCCTTGTGGGGGAGGGGGGCAGATTGTGAAGGCCTTGTCCCTTTGACTATCCGAAACTGAATTTTTCACCGTCCAGAGCCCCATAGCTTCGAGGAGGCCTCCTGGATATGGGCTGTGGCAGTCCCAGCCTCCCTCCACACTGGCCTCCCAATGCCCAGGCACTCCCTCCTTCCACCTAAGTTGGTTAGAGGGTGAGTGGGATAACCAGTGCCAAACTTTTTCATGTCTAATTTTTGGTGGATGAGCTCATTTCATTCTCTGGTGTCTAAAACCTGGTATGGGTTTGGCCCACGTCATGGAAAGATGTGGTTGCTGAGATTTGGGAAGAGGCAGGAAGCTTTGTGTGGGTTGGGAGAGACTGAAGATGGGGTTTGTAAAATGTTAATTCTAATTGCATACTGATGCCTGGAAAACTGCCTCTAGGACTGAGAGCCCGCATTTAGATTTTACCTTTCTATAAAATGGAAACATTAGGTCACCTGGAAAGCTTTGTTAAGGAGTTGATCTCTGCTTTCCTTAACAGGATAGCAGGACCTACGCTGAATAGGAAAACTTGAAGGAGATTTCGGTGTAATGGACTTCCTCCAAATGAAGTGCTCCTTTCTTCTTTTTAACCAAATAATAATTAGACATATATCAGAAACTTTACAATGTAAAAGTTGTACACTTTCAACATGTTATGATGATGATTATTCAGCAACACATTTGAGGGAGGAACAATCCACATCACTAAAAATAACCTTGTAAGATGCCAGGAGGTAAAGAAGGTGGAATAATTGGTGGGGTTAGCTCCTGAAACAAACAAAATATGGGCATGCATGGTAAAGGGAAAGTGTGTGCAGTTCTCCCGCATTGAATCCTGTGTGCTCCTTTTTGGATTTACAGAAATGTGTCAAATGTAAATCTTTCAAAGCCATTTAAAAATATTCACTTTAGTTCTCTGTGAAAGAGAGGAGGAAAGCAGTCCTTCTGGTTGTATTGTTTTAAATTTTAAGAGTTTATCAAAATGCCAGTACTTAGGACCTAAATTTATCTATGTCTGTCATACCCTAAAATGACAATGGTCTTTGGATTTGGTATGCATTTATTCTGTTCACTATCACAAAATCATCTATATTTATAGAGGAATAGAAGTTTATATATATATATATATATAAAATACCATATTTTTAATTTCACAAATAAATCAAAGTTTTGTACAAAATTATATGTTTTTTGTGCCTGAAAAATAGAGCTGGAGCTGTCTGAACTATCTTTGCATTTTATAGTGTCTCATAGCCAACCCCAAAGTATATAAATTCAGGAATTCAATGAAAAAGTCTGTCCTTACACATTCACACTAGCCCTTAAAAGAAGTGTCTTGCGGTGTTGCGACTGACATTGCCAAGTTCCTAGACAACATCTGCTTTCATGACAGTAGCAATATAAAATAGAAGTTTCCAAATTTTCTTTTTTTTTTTTTTAAGATTTTATTTATTTATTTGTGTGAGAGAGACACAGTGAGAGAGAGAACAGAAGCAGGGGGAGTGGGAGAGGGAGAAGCGGGCTTCCCGCCGAGCAGGGAGCCCGATGCGGGGCTCGATCCCAGGACCCTGGGATCATGACCTGAGCCGAAGGCAGATGCTTAACGACTGAGCCACCCAGGTGCCCCTCCAAATTATTTCTTTACTCAAAGAGGATAATTAAAAAGAGAACTCTAATTTTAATATTAAACCTTTTTTTTTTTCCTTTCAAGGGGTAAATTTACATGACTTTTTATAATATGGAGGTTTATTTAAATCATCAGGCACCACCTTGGTCACGATTTTTTTGAGGTACTGTCTTTTATAATCTTGGATATTCCAAAACCATAAATAGGTAATCAATAAATGGTTAACTGATTGTGTGTTTATTAGCATTTTAAACAGTAGTTGGGCGTATAAGGTTGTTTTTGTTGTTTGCTTCGGAAGAACCCATTTTTATATTGTTCAAGGAACCTTTTCCAGAGAAATTATCTAGTTGGTCTACTCTTAGTCAGAATTTATATATATATATATATATATATATATAGTGTGTATCTATAGATAGATACATATGTATCTATCTATAGATACACATACATAAGTATATACACACAATTTTTATAAAATAGAGGTACAAAGGTTACTTACATATTTTACAATATGGAAATAAGGTTATGAGAAATGGAAAATGCCAGATGAAAAACCTCAAATACCTTTGGAAAACAAGTCTCTTATTCCTTTACAGACTAAAAATATATTAAATCTTCCCATGAAAATATTTTGTGATAAAATGACAAGGAACTAAAATGAAGACCATTGATACAATCGAGTTACTTTTGTGGTTATAACACAATTAATTGTCTTTTAAGTCATCATTATTTATTTTAAGGCAAATGAAAAAATTAAATCTAATTGAAAATACAGCATTCAACTTTAAGTAGCAAGATGCAATTTTATGGTCTTTTTTCTTTGTTTCAATCTACTGTAGTAGATATCTGAGAAGGTTTTATTGTGTAGACATTTAAAAAAAACAATTTTTAGGCCAAATTAGAACATGTCTCCTCTTTAGGTATTTCAATCAGATAATTTCTGGGGGAAAAAAATTTAAGATTATCAATCTCAATGCAAGAAATAAATATAAGGCATTCTTATTGTGGGTGTCCTTATAATGATGTAACTATAAATTTGATGCAGGAAGGTTTTATAATGCTGGATTTAAATAGCCTTAAGAGACATTTTTAGGTCATCATCAGGCTTTGTTTTTAGGAAACAACTTATTTAAAATTGTATAGCATAGAGAAAGCCAGTGTATTCTTTTGTTTTTTATCATACTAGTGGCAAAACAAGACTTTCCTGGAAAACCATAAAGGTACCCAGAATATGGTCCCATTAGCTTGCTGTTTCCATGATAAACCCTATTTTCAGATGGTTTGGTTTGCCTATTTTTTTTTAAACCGGCTATCAGTTGGAGTCAATTTTCCCCCTCACGGTGTGCTTGATTCAGCTTTTATAGTAAATGTATACAGAGTATGAAAGCCTTCTGATGCTCTTTAAAAAAAAAAAAAAAAAAAAAAGCCATTTTTTTTTTTACTTAAACTTTGTGGGAGCAGAAAGTCATATTTTTAATCTCAGAGCCAGCCAGTGTCAAACATTTGCAAAACAGCTGGACCAGATTTTTTCAGTTTGTCTGGGGTAGTCACTTGTCAGCCTAGGTTTACAGTCCTGGTCCTTTTGTCTCCACGGGCAATGAAGGCTGTAGTTACATCATTCCTAAAGTTCAGCATTTAACTAGGAAAGGAGACCTCAGTGAAGAGTTGGTGGCCAATTAAGAAAAAAACTGCCAAAACCACAAACCATTTCAGGACTTGGGTGGCTCCAGATCACTTTCACTGATGTTTTAATCTTTAAAAAATTTTTCTTTTTTTGGAAGATGCCATATTTTCAGGGTGTGTGTGTTTGTGTTCAACTCCAGCTACTCTTACCTTCATTGCTTTCTAATCTGTCAATTGGCTATAGGCCACAATTTATGTAATGTACATGCAACTAATTGAAACCAGTGGTATTACACTGGGTATCTCTGATACATTTCTGATTATAACACTCTGTGTAACTGGGGCTTGAGAGCTAAGAATCAAAATGTGGTCATTACACATGTCTTGAGGTGGACACTGGTGATACTGTTGCTGAATACTTCACAGAATATAGTCATTTCAAAGTCTTGCAGGATTAATCTGTGGGAGCCAAAATAAGATGCGGAGTACATAGAAGAATTCCCTGGTTACATTACTAAAAAGGAATTGCAATACTACCTTAAATTCGAGTCTTTTATTTTAAGGCCCTGACATTTGAAATGAGGTCTTACAAGGTATGTGCCAAAAAAGGTGAAGGGTTTTTTTTGTTTTTTGTTTTTTTGGTGACTCCTAAGACTTATACCTCTATTTTGAAATGTTGGCATATGCTAATAGTCCTTAGAATTTGAAAAACAGTAGTTGAGCTTCAATCATGATTCAATTTCCTTAAACTTTTTGGGCTTAAATATTTCTGTTCACTTTGGTCATAGCTTTTGACAAGGGATTTATTAAGCCATAACAATTATAGTAACAAAAGAGCTTATTTGGAACCTAGTGACTAAAAGACAGGTTAAGCTCTAGACCAATTTTCTTAAGTAGTGTCATGATGTGTGGTGACAGCTGTCTACCCCATTTCAGAATGAAGTTCCTGCCTAAGACTCTCCTGTTGGAGATTTTTGTTTATGAGTTGGCTTGAGACCCAAGTAACAGGTCAAATAAGAGGATTTCTCACAGAAATCCTTCTCATGTAGTGAATTGGCTCAAGTACAATCTATAAGCGCATCCCACAATAAACATAGAATAAACAGTCTGAGAGTTATCAGTCTTATAGGTCAAGCATATTCTTTTTTTTTTTTAAGATTTTATTTATTTATTTGAGAGAGAGAGAATGAGATAGAGAGAGCATGAGAGGGAGGAGGGTCAGAGGGAGAAGCAGACTCCCTGCCGAGCAGGGAGCCCGATGTGGGACTCGATCCCGGGACTCCAGGATCATGACCTGAGCCGAAGGCAGTCGCTTAACCAACTGAGCCACCCAGGCGCCCTAGGTCAAGCATATTCTTAAATGGCTTGAAGAAAATAAGATATTTTTCAATGAGATCTCTCTAAACAAATCCTTTTATTTTAAGATGGTGATATTCTAAAGAGGTCTATTTTTGAGTGATAATTCAAATAACACTGCATTTCCTAAAGGAATCATCAATAAACTAGTTGAATGGCGTATTTGTATAACTAATAATTTTAAAAATCAAGTATTGGAATAGCACTAATTTTGCACATTTTACACCCATGCTATTTTTTAAAAAATAAAATTGACTTGAAGACAATAATTTTAAGTTTTAAAATTTATAATATGCATTTCTCATGTGAAGATCTCAAGAAATTTTATTCACAGGACAGACTTTCAAAACATGTTCCTAGGAATATAGTGATGAACATGAAAAGGAACCACTGTTGCTGCTTTGAGATAGGTTCTTTGTGGCCTGGATTTCTTTTCTTTCCTTTTTAAAAACCAAGTATCCTCTAATTTGTAGATATCTCCATGTTTCAGATCTCAATACCTGTTTGAATTAAATTTGCAGGGGAATAACTGCAGGATCCCCCCATAGACAAAGTGTGGCCTTCATTTCCTTTCAAGTTGGCAGCGTGTCCTTGCTTAAATGAAGCACTCTGAGACAGATTGTTCTCTTGCCCTTGGAAATGCTCATCTTCACAAACAGAGCAGCAAATACCTGGAAGTCATATAGGCTAGTTAAATGCATATTCCAAATGCCAAGTGCTACTTGATTGTTAGAAGAATTTTTTTTCCCTTAAAAGTAGATTTAGAGACTATTCTTGACCTTACCTTTCCAACTCTTGGAAAACACTTTCTTTTTTTAAAGTTAACTTCAATAAATCCTCTGTCAAAAACTCAAAACTCAGATAAGATGACCCATTGTTTAGGCTTGCCCAGGGCTGAGTGGTTTCTTGGGATGTTGGACTTTCAATGGTCAAACCAGGAGAGTTCTATGCAAGCTGAGATGATGGGTCACAATGTTTCATGGATTAAATTGTGCTCCCCAAATACGGTGAAAGCTTCCATGGTGGTCACTGGTCCAGCATTAATAGTATTCCACTGCAGCGCTAGCCTTTTTTAATATCAGATGAAAAGCCAATGAACACAGCCCTTTGTAACTGATCTTCACAATGAGTACCAATCAACAGAAGCTGAGTGGAACGTGAAGGTATAATGGAACAAACCACATCGGTATCTTGGCCATTCTGCCTTCTGCTTCCTAAAGAAATGGTTCATAGACGCAAGAATCTCATTGGCCACTGAGCCCTGTTCTTAACTACTCAAGAAATCAGGTTAAGTGGATATTTTTGTTTTAAAAAAGATCTCAGAAGTATTCCCCTGGAATGAACAGAGTTTTGTTTTGTTTTGGGTTTTGGTTTTGGTTTTTTTTTTTTATTTGACAGAGAGATAGTGAGAGAGGGAACACAAGCAGGGGGAGTGGGAGAGGGAGAAGCAGGCTTCCCGCTGAGCGGGGAGCCTGATGCAGGGCTCGATCCCAGGACCTGAGCCAAAGGCAGACGCTTAACGACTGAGCCACCCAGGCACCCCTGGTTTTGTTTTGTTTTTTTAATTAATGTTAAAGTTCATTAGATTGTAAGGAACTGTTAGGCTTGTGCATATGTTTATATTTATTTTGCTTTCCTGTATAATAATACGGTCTCCTGTAATGAGTTTACACACTCAAGTAGGGATTATCCCAAATGGCAATATCTCAACACTTAATTTAATTGTCACACTTTTTCTCAGAAGTAAGCAGGTTTAGCATCCATACTTTTCCCAAGCAAAAAGTATCTACAGAAAGGGAAAAGAAGTAGATAAACGTACAATTCTACCATGGTTATTGGGAATGGTGGAATGCAGCATGTGGAACATGCAGTCTACGGTCTTCACATTTCTATTCATATGAAAACGCCTCAGAGTTGCTCCACACTTTTTATATTGAGTTCATCCTTTTTGGCATCCTTCTCATACATCTATTCCTATCATCCTTCTTGCAGTGCACAAAAAATTTCACTGCCTTTGTTGCTGAAACAGAACACACTATTCTTGCTATCTTTTAACTAAACGCAGTGTAAAGGGATAAAAAAGATGTGCAGATAAGGTAATTATTTCAGGAGGTACCTACACATTAGTTTCTAGAGCTGTGATTCTCAACAGGGGTCAGTTTTGCCCCCAGGAGATATTTGACAATATCTTGGCCACACACAACTTTTATTGTCATGACTGATGTGTGGAGTTATTATGGGTACTTAGTGAGTAGAGGCCAGAGAAGCTACTAAACATTTTACAATACACAGGACAGCCCCTGACAACAAAGGATTATCTGATCCAAAGTGCCAAAGTTGAGAAACCCGGATCTGGAGGAATACTGAAAATGGTGAAATATACATGTTTTAAATAATGAAATATATTAGAATTATAAACTAGAGTTGAGAAAAATATGGATTTATTTGTGTCTACAGCATGTGCTTTGCTTTTGACCTACAAATTTTGTTTCAAATTGATGAATAGCTTGATGATATTGCATAACAGTCAATGTCTTCATCTGCTTGGGCTGCTGTAACAATATACCATAGACTCTTGGTTCTGGGGTTTGGGAAGTTCAAGATCAAGGTACCAGCAAATTCAGCTCCTGGTCCTGCTTCCTGGCGTATAGACAGCCAGCTACCTCTGTGTTCCCATGGCTGCCATGGGGATGGAGAGAGATCTCTCTTTTCCTAAGGGCACTAATCCCATCACAAGGGTCCCATAATAATGAGAGACTCTAAACCTCATTATCTCCCCAACGTCCCACCTCCAAATACTATCACACTGGGGATTAGGGTTTCAACATACGAATTTTGAGGGAAGCAAACATTCAACCAATAACAGTCCATAAAATGCCTGCTTTTATTTTTTAAATCTAGCATCATAATTTCAGTGGGAAGAAATCTGTAAATAACATGAAACAGGTCTACTGAAAAATCTTATAAAGATGTCTGTTTAGTACTATTCTATTATACTTCATATCCCACATTTCCATTTTCTTTTACACATTTCCTTGCATCATTGAAGGTGCTAAAGTGCAGAAGAAAAACTCGGGCCTGGGAGCCAGAAAACCCGTGTTCCAGTATTAACTCTGGGCTAATTGGGTTAAGGTACCTTGGGTGAATCTGACCCACAGGGTTTCATGAGCAAATGGAGATACTAATGATATACTCATAATAGATATGAAAGCCTTTTTATAAACAGAGAAGCTCTGTACAAATGTGAAGGGTTTTCACTATCATTCACACTGAGCTAAGTAGGGAAAGAGGTTGAGATATCTTGAAGGCTCCCTCTTACTTTGACTACCTTCCTCCCCACCTCCACCTGCTACCTCTTTTAGAAAAGGATGTCCCAGTCACTGAAGGGATTCAAGGTGACTGGGGTGGGTGGCTTTCTTTAGTCTTCCTGGTCACCCATCTTCTGGCTTTATCACTACACTTGGGTTCTCCTGGATACGTGGAGCATTTTTTCCCAGTTTTTATGAGACTCTGGTTAAATTTAGTGTAAGTCAATCTCTAGTGCATCTACTGTGCCATTTGAATGGGGTTGGGTCCTGCTTAGGAGAAAGAAAACCCTTCTTTAGGAAGACTCTTTAGGGGAAAAAGTTCTTTTACATGAATGTTTGAAGGTCAGAGAAGTAGGAGAGCTAAGAATATGTTCCAGACCAAAATGTGGCAAATTCACAGGCAGACACTGGATTGAGAGTCCTCACAGGAGGGGCACAGGTGTCCCAGGAGCTGTCTGTCCTTTTGTTCATTGGCGAGTTGGGGTTGATGTGAGAAGCAGCTAGGATGGGAGGTGCTTTATGTCACAGTGGGGTCATTTGGCATTGGAAGGGGGAGAAAGAAAGGGTATAAGGAAAACCAAAGTCAACTACTCTTTCCTGGGGCCAGTCCTCATGGGGGTGAGTACAACAGAGTAGTTGAATGGAAACATTGCTCAAATAGGGCCATAGCCCTCGATTAGAAATATGACCTTCTTTCTTCTTCCTTTTCAAAAAAAAATCAGTTTTTTTGGACATAAAGATGTTGAATGTCATCTTGGAAAGAATGTTAGAGTTGTAAAACCTGGCTTGAATCCCAACTAGCTTATAGCCTGAGATGCATTTATCTCAAATGATGATAATAATTTTTTACTAATTCATATGACTGTTGGGAGGATCAAAGAAATAAAGTATGTAATGATATTTTTAGCACTGGAGAGTCACCTACAGATTTTAGTCTTCTTCTCCCCACCAAATATTTGTCTCTCTTCCTCTTCTACCTCTTCTTCATCACCCCTCCTCCTCTCCTCTCTCATCTCCTATGATTCCCTGTCCCTTTCCTTCATCCTTCTACCACTCACCATTATCGCTGATGGAAATTGAAAAGGCACAATCCAAACTAATGCCGTATTTTTTCTGCATCCTCTTATCAGGCTAAGCATGTCTTACAAGACTTATTCAGATAAAAGATTAAGCTAATGGGCAGCCTTAAGGTTAAATGACACAAATAATGTTCTGTATATTAATCAACTAATGATATTGCTCTTAAAGCATGAGTGCATTTCTATGCATTCATGCCTGCTTTGTGACATACTATTTCAAATTCAGTTTCTTTATGGCTGCTGACAATTCGGATCTAATTGGTAGGTTGTACACTTGGGTAACGTGGCAAGAGCTCTTGGAGGCCACTCTAAATTATAATGAGAAAGAGACTCATAATTTCCTTTTAGAAATATGCTCCTCTACTGGATTGATAACTAATTGAAGAATTGCAGGAGCCTTAGGTTTTCGTCCTTGTTGACTATATTGCAGAGGGAACTTATTCAATAGCACTTATGAAAATGTTCCTTTGATAATACTGAAGCATACCAAATGAATTTTGATGTGTGAAGTTGAGCAGGGTTGAGGGCTTGTATCAAAGCAGTTGATTGGTCATTTCATTATTTCCTCATATAGAAAGAGCAGCTAGCCATTTTGGTGCCTTGGTCATTCCTGTGGTCTAGTGTATTGATTTTCTATTCCACTGTAACAAATTACCAGAAACTTGAAAAACACAAATGTATTATCTTACAGTTCTATAGGTCAGAAATCTGACTTTGGTCTCACTGGGATAAAATCAAGGTGTTGTATGGCTGTGTTTCTTTCTGGAGGCTTTAAGGGAAAATCCGTTTCCTTGCATTTTCCAGCTTCTAGAGGCTGCCCCCAAGGCTCATGGCATACTTCTTCCATCTTCAAAGCCAGAAATATTGGGTCAAGTCTTTTCTCTTACTGTCTGATTCTCTTTGGGAATTGGTCCTCTGCTTTTAAGGACTCATATGATTAGATGGATACAGGATAAGGTTCTAAGGATTAGAGCATGGACATCTTTGAAGGCCCATTATTCTATCTGCCACATCTATGTCCAGCTGTTGGAAACAGCTAGAAGATCTTTCTTTTAGAAGTATTCCCACCACAATCTCATTCTTCACAATTCTGTTTTTTAAAAACCGGCTTCCTGAATTTCTTCTGTTCTCCATTTCATTCTCTCAAAGTATGCTTCTGTCAATGGCCAGTTCCTCATTGATTTCCCCTCTCCCTTTACCTCATTTTCTGTTAAGCACTCTGCAGACCAGTGCTAATCCTCTAACTCTATAGATTTCTTTATATTCCAGATGTCATCTTTCTTCCTCTTCCTTGCTATATACATCCTCTCCTTTGCTACCCTTTATGTTACCCTATGTGTCGTTTCAATACATATCCCTCTAGATTCATGTTTTGTGTCTGTCTCAGAAATAGGTCAGAAAGAGATGGCAAATGACTGATGTCAACCATCTTGTCCCAAGTGAACACATATAAGCCCACCACTTTTATTGCAGATATAACTGAATGGTTTTCCTGAGAAACACATCTTTCAAATGATTGCATTTTTGCCCTTTGATGAAGGGCTAGATGTGAGAGATTGTGAACATAGTTCATCTCATCTCCAATTAATCTGATCTGTATTTCTAGCTGTGATTATAGATTTTAATTCTTTATGAAGTTATCATCATGTTTATAGGGAAATTTTTTTTCTCATGATCTTTAATTTAAATGTTTTGTAGAAAAAGAAAATCTCAATTGCCTGGGTTGCATTTTTTACCAATTCAGGTAATGAATACGCCTGCCCTAGTTTAAAATGTTATGTTGACACTTTTGGAAAAGAAATTTTTCTAGCATTACAAGTGCATTTTTAAAAATGTTCTCTAAAATATAATTTTTAGTCTACACTAGAAATCAACTGCAAGATTTTTTTCGATCCAGACTATTACAGCTAAAAGTATACATTTTCCTCCTATATACATATAAATCTCTCTGAAAAAAAATATGCCTTTTTCAGCAGCTATTTAAGAAGAAGGATTTCAAATATTCATAGGTATCCCCAAATATGCATTACTTGCAAGCACCTAAATTTTCAGGGAATATATAGAGATACAGTAGAATGTCTAGAAATTAGTAATGAGTTAATATCTACAAAGGGATGTCTAATACCACTATCATTTATTTTCTTTTAAAATTTTAAACTATTCATCCTCTCTATAGTTTTTTTTCCCCAAGTAAGGATAATTCAGTAACAGCCCAGGGGTCACTTGAATACAGTAATGGCTATATAAATAGAGAAAACGTGTTTTAATACTGGCTTCATTAGAGCGAAGTTGAATTAACATAGGAGGTGTAGGGTATGTTTGAAGATCTCAGATAAAACAAGTTATAATGAAACCTAATTCAATGTTAACTAAAATAAAAGCAGATGATCTTCAAAATATACAATATTTATCAGAGGTAGCAATGGATGCTAAGAATTTTTAAAATTGAGTATACTTAAGAATCACTCAGGGAGTTTATTAAATATGAGGCTTTCTGGCCTCACTTTTAGAGACTGATTTTGTTGGCCAGGGAGGTGTTCAGGCACCTCCATTCTGGTGGTTTGGATGTTAGAGGTTTTTGAGGTGCTTTTTTTTTTTTAAGATTTTATTTATTTATCTATCTATCTATCTATCTATCTATCTATCTATCTATCTATCTATCATCTATCTATCAGAGAGAGAGGGCACACGCCTGAGCTCACACCGTGGGGAGGGGCAGAGTGGGAAGGAGAGAGAGAGAGAGAATCTGGAGCAGACCCCCTGCCGAGCCCGGAGCCTGATGCTGCTCCATCTCATGACCCTGAGATCATGACCCTGGGATCATGACCTGAGCCAAAACCAAGAGTGGGGTGCTTAATAGACTGAGCCACCCAGGCATCTCCCTTGAGGTGCTTTTTGAAACACTGGGTTAAGTAAAGCTAAGGAAACGAGTAAGGGACCGATAGTGCTCAGTGGAGGAAGAGACCTGGCTTAGAGAAGAAACACACTAGCAGACCCAAGTAGGGCCAGGGTGATCTTGGATGAAACTGGTGACAAGATACACAGGAGTGGCAGTGGCAGTAGGACTCTCTGCTCCACCAGCCTCTCCCCTAGGTTTTGATAGGGACAATTCATGTATCTCAAGCTTTAGGAAGTGTTTGGCAAACACAACTGCAAGGCAAGCCCCTAGCCATTCCTCCCACTTGCATACCTCCTCTTGTGAAGATGTTGTGGAAACTTCACTGGACTCTGGACCTCAAAACTATGAGCGCTAGTGGGGGCGCCTGCGTGGCTTAGTCGTTAAGCGTCTGCCTTCGGCTCGGGTCATGATCTCCGGGTCCTGGGATCGAGCCCTGCGTCAGGTTCCCTGCTCAGCAGTGAGGGGGCGCTGCTTCTCCCTCTGCCTCTGCCCACACCCCCCCACTCGCTTGTGCTCTGTTCTCTCTCGTGCTCTCTCTCTCTTCAATAAATAAATAAGTAAAGTTAAAAAAAGAAAAACAGCTGTGAGAACTAGCATTTTAGGACTCTCAGTGGAGAACAGACCTATCCTGCCTGCATTGTCTTTGTCCCGAGAGATCTAATTCAGGAACAGCCAGGTGCCAGGCTGGTATGCCCAACAGGCCCCTCTTCGAGGCCACTGAGCGGTTTGCCCAGGCCTCAGATTCTTTTAATTTTACTTTTTATTTAAAAAATAGGGCCTTAATTTCATAACTAGAGGTTAAAACTTAATTTAGAGTTATCCCTCTAGTTAGAAGGCTTTCAGAACCTAATCAGTTCACCAGCCACTAGGTAGGGAAGGAGAAGGGTATAGATTGTCTCTTGCTCAGAACCGGCTTACAACAGCAACATGGAGAGGGAGACAGTGTGGCAGGTGGAGGCTTGATGGGCCAGCAGAGGTGGGACTTCAAAAGGCTACTGGTTTCCCCCAGGCTGGGCCCATTCGCTTTCAGTGGGGCAGCTTTGGCAAAAGCTGAGCACGCAGGCTTCTCAGGCAGCTCACCTTCCCATCCTTTCTGATTTTGTTTGTTTAGGTTTTTAACACAACTGACTTCTTAGAAGGCCCTTACCTCCCAGGGAATTCACTAATCAAGGTAATACTCTATTTATTTGCATAAACAAAGCTTTATGAAGGAGAAATGCATTCACTAACTAAGAAATGTGATCCTTTCCACTGTTGTACCTGAGTGCTTCAAAGCACCATTGTTGTTCACATCGATTAATCCAGGTAACTGGGAAATGTGAGTAAGACAGGGCTCAGCTATATCCCAACTGATCTTACAAGACTAAAAAAAAAAAAAACCCAAGCCCAAGATATCTAAACTTCATGTTGTCTTAAACATGTTAAGAACTTGCTTCCTAGGAAAGAAGGATTACAGTACAGGGGAGAGGACAGTCACATCTTTTTAGAATGAAGTAATTTTATTCCATAGCACTTACTGGAGCTTGGAAAGTTTCAAGCAGCCTTTTCCTTTGTGCTGGGAATAGGCTTGGAAGAAATACCTCCCCCAGATATGGTGAATGTCATGTTAGCATCTAGCTAGGGAATACAAAAAACAGTGTTTGATAATTTTGTTTATTATTGAAATGGTTTTATAGTCTAACTAAAGATGGGTATTAAACTTCAAAATAAATATTAGATCTAATTAATTAGGAATTAACTATTAATAGTCTTAATACTCAATTCAAAAGACAGTTTATGATTAATTTAAAAAAGTCATTAAGCAGCCATTTCTTCCAAATAAATTGTGTAAATTTCAAGGCTGAGGAAAATGATTTTTTTTAATGAAGTTCTCAAAGTTATAAAAGAAAGTACCTGAATTACCTAGAGATGTTTGAAGTGATCATCAAACAAAGTCTTATGCAGGAAAATATAATTAATCGATCTCCCACACATTCTACCTGCCCAACTAATTCTGTCAGTATTTTTTATTGAGATATAATTTACCTACCATAAAATTCTCCCTTTTAAGAAGTGGAAAGTTCAGTGGGTTTTGTTATTTCACAAAGTTACACAACCTCACAACTACCTAATTCTAGAATATTTTACCATACTAAATAGAAACCCTTGGGCCCCTGGGTGGCTCAGTTGGTTAATCGTCTGCCTTTGGGTCCTGGGATGGAGCCCCGCATCGGGCTCCCAGCTGAGTGTGGAGTCCGCTTCTCTCTCTCTCTGCCCCTCCCCCTACGCGTTCTCTCTCTCTCAAATAAATAAATAAAATCTTTAAAAAGAAACCCTGACCTATTAGCAGACACACCTCATTCCTTCCCACACCACTCTCATTCCCTTAACAACTACTAATCCACCTTCTATTGGTATAGATTTGCTTACCCTGGCTATTTCATATAAATGGAATCATACATGTGGCTTTTGTGTCTGACTTCTTTCAGCCAGCATAATGATTTCTAGGTTCATCCATGTTTTAGCATGCATCAGTATTTCACTCTTTATTGTGGCTAAATAATAGCATACTGTATGGATATACCACATTTTGCTTATCTATTCATCAGTTAATGGATGCCTTAAGCTCTTATGAATAATGCTGTCGTGAACATTTGTGTACAAGTTTTTGTGTAGGCATATGTTTTTTTTTAAGTTTTTATTTAAATTCCAGTTAGTTAACATACAGTGTAATATTAGTTTCAGGTGTACAATATAGTGATTCAACACTTCCATACATCATCCTGTGTTCTTCACAAGTGCACTTCTTAGTCTCCATCACCGATTTCACCCATCCCCCACCCACTTCCCCTCTGGTAACCATCAGTATGTTCTCTATGGTTAAGAGTCTGTTTCTTGGTTTGCCTCTCTCTTTTTTCCCCTAGGCTTGTGTGTTTTGTTTCTTAAAGTCCACATATGAGTGAAATCATATAGTATTTGTCTTTCTCTGACTGACTTATTTCACTTAGCATAATACTCTCTAGCTTCTTCTCAAAAGGCAAGACTTCATTCTTTTTGATGGCTGAGTAGTAGTCCATTGTGAGTGTGTGTGTGTGTGTGTGTGTGTATATATATATATATATATATATATATATATATATATATATACCATATCTTTTTTATCTCTCCATTGGTCGATGGACATTTGGCTGTCTCCATAATTTGGCTATTGTAGACAATGCTGCTATAAACATCTGGATGCACGTACCCCTTCAAATCTGTATTTGGTACCCTTTGGGTTAATACCTAGTAGTGTAATTGCTGGCTGGTAGGGTAGTTTTATTTTTAAATTTTTGAGAAACCTCCATACTGTTTTCCAGAATGGCTGCAACAGTTTGCATTCCCACCAACAGTGCATGAGGGTTCCCCTTTCTCTGTATCCTTGTCAGTTGTGTGGGTGTAGGTTTTCAATTCTCTTGTGTTTACACTTAAGAGTGGTGCTGGATTGGGGCGCCTGGGTGGCTCAGTCGTTAAGCGTCTGCCTTCGGCTCAGGTCATGATCCCAGGGTCCTGGGATCGAGCCCCGCATCGGGCTCCCTGCTCCGCGGGAAGCCTGCTTCTCCCTCTCCCACTCCCCCTGCTTGTGTTCCCTCTCTCGCTGTGTCTCTCTCTGTCAAATAAATAAATAGAATCTTTAAAAAAAAAAAAAAAAGAGTGGTGCTGGATCATATGGTAACTCTATGTTTAATTTTTTGAGAAGCTACTAAACAGTTTTCCAAAGTGGCTTCAGTGTTTGAGGGTTCTAATTTCCCCACGTCCTCACCAACACTTGTTATTGTCTTTTTTATTGTAGCCACTTTAAGGAGTGTGACATGGTATCTCACTGTGGTTTTGATTTGCATTTTGTGTCTTTCAATATTTTGGAATAATTCAATGGTGAAAAAGGAAAATCATGATGGTTTTCATACCTCTAAATAAACTGAAAAAGGAAAGTGACTCTAGAATTAGTTCATAGCTTACCTGTTTATATATATATCAGTCTATTAATCAAAAGGATGCATATGACTTATCAAAACGTATCGTATAACATAAATGTAGAAAAATATAAAATATTACTAATAGGTAATAGAATTTACTGTATTAAGCAAGTAGGAAACAGGTAAGGTAATTTGTAATATGCAACAGGTGTATTATAAAGCTTATACACTCACCAGAGGTTGGTTAAAATTTTGTCTCTGAGCTTCCTAGGAGCAAAAGTATAAAGTGAGGAACTGTAAAATCCATAAGACTTATAAGACTAAAAACAATTTAGAATCTTTTACTGACTGTTGTAGAGTCACTATCTATTGTCTGCGTGATCCCTCCAATCCCAAGAAGGTCCTGAATCTTGATGCAGTCCTCTTCACTGCTGACTATTCCAGATGATAGAAGAGCTAAAATTAGCCCCTCACTTCCTCCTGCCTGCCAAGTCCTTATCTATATACCCTGCTTCCCCTGCCCTCCGTTACCACCGAGGAAGTTCAAACTCCAGTCTTCCAGGCTAAACTCATGTTCTTTTTTCTTGGTAGGTCCTTCATACCCCCAGACAGAATTAATTTTCCTCTCTGTGTTCCCGTAGCACTTTTTAAGTAACCATTGTATAGAATTTATCACGTATGTGTCAGCCTTCCCCAGTGGACAGTGACTGGCTTCACAGGAGGGAAGTGTCTTCATTTTCATACCCTCAGGCTGGGCACAAAGCAGCTACTCAGGAAAGGGTGTTTGTGTCAAATTGATTTCATCAATCATTCCTGACTTCCCACCCTCCCGCGAATACAGGTCAGTTGTTACTGTCCCTCTTTATAAGTGACTCCCAGAATGAAAATAGGTTTTTCATATTTTAGTCTATTGGTGTGCAAAATGCCCATCTGCTCTGCAAACCAGGTTTTCCTCAGCTTCCACTTTCTAATCTAAATGTAAGCCTTTATTTGTATCCCTGACGAATATCATTTTGTTTCCTGCAGGAAAAGATAACTTCATCTTGTCAGGCTAAAATGATAAATTTCAGTGTTAATTCTGTCATCCGTCATATCCAATCTATCAACCAGCTTGATGTCATCTGTGTATGGGAGGATAATATGACATATGTGCATTTGCCTTTTTAATATAATTATGTATTAAGTGCCAAAGAAAAAAATATCCAGTACATCTAATTATTTATAGGAAATTTTTGTCATTCTTCTAATTCATGATTCTTTTTTTTTTTTTTAAGATTTTATTTATTTATTTGAGCCAGAGAGAATGAGAGAGAGAGAGCACATGAGAGGGGGGAGGGTCAGAGGGAGAAGCAGACTCCCTGCCGAGCAGGGAGCCCGATGCGGGACTCGATCCAGGGACTCCAGGATCATGACCTGAGCCGAAGGCAGTCGCTTAACCAACTGAGCCACCCAGGTGCCCCTAATTCACGATTCTAAAATATCACATTTCTCTCTCCCTCCACCCCCACCAAAGCTTTCAGTAGCTGTGGAAAACTATGCAGTCATTTAACATATGTGTTCTCTGCCAGATGTGTCTCCCTGACCCCCACAGACACATAATGAGCAGTTATGTGTGCCCGATCCTGTGCCATCCTGTACATTCATTATCTTAGAGCTTACATATTTTATGTAATAGTTTGTACAGTTACCTCTTTTCCTTACCAGGCTACAGTCTCTGCTTTATTTAGTATCCCAACAGCTTAACACATTGCCTGGCTAAAATTTTATTTGAGTCAAATCTACTTTAGATCAATTACACAATATGTATAAATACTATATTCTTTCATGTGGTCAGTAAGTAAAAAGAGCGGGTGTGATAATCTCATAGTAGCAAGAGACATTATTTCAGGGACGGTTAAGGCAGTCCATAGATGAATTTATTTCTCTGATAGGATGATTTCAGGTTTACCATAAACTAATCAAATAATGAGTTACATTCAGCAAAATTTAAAACCTCTTAAAATAAGGGATCTAATAATTTGTCAGTAAACAAAATGTTAGTTTGGAATGTAATCATTCCAAGGTTTATTTTTATTTGTTGTCCCAAGCTCTCTGCAAAACTCTAGGCTGAAAGGCTGAATCAATGGGATCACCTTAGGCACTACTCAAGGGTTTTCATTCCTGAAGCATTAAAGGGAGCTTATTAGAAGCCACTCACACCCCAAAGGAGGTCCCACAGTGGGAAGTCTAAGGACAGTGTTATGGTGAGAACTCAGTATAATTTGGTTTTTAAAAATTCCACTCTGCAAGACATCCCCATGATATAAATATTCCTAATTAGCACAGAATTTCAGCTCCTTCATACAAAACGCTGCAGTGCAATTTAAGGCTGCTTCAGATTATCTTAACTCGTCCCATTTGGCAGACTAAGCCCAGGTCTTAGGAAATGTGGAGCTGTAGTGTGCAGGAATGTGGGCAGGCTGTGCAAGCTCCCTCCAGATCTGAGAGAGCCTTTTTGTTGACCTTACACTGAATCCTTATGTTTGAATATACCATCAGGATGCAACAGCCAGCTACTGGCTAACTGACAAGAGAAACTTCTGGAACACTAGGGCAGAAAAATGTAAGAAGTGGAAAACTACCCAAACTGAAGTTATTCAAATATGGTTTGCTTCTTAACGTACATTCACATAAGCAGCCCTAATGAAAAGTAGGTTTTCTGTTAGCAGATGCTGAAGAGACAAGAATCCTGTCTGCTTTCTTTCCTTCTGGGGAAAGGTTAGCCACTGGATGCCATGAAAAAAGAAAAAAATCTCTAATTCCTGAACCCACCCAATATTTTTAATATCTTGACATCTATATTTATGTTCTGTCAAAAAGTTAATAATATGAAGGATTTATTATAAATCCTGAGCTTTATTTTCTGAGTCAGAAGAGCAGTTATTAAGGATTCACATGCACGAGGCATTGAGTTTGTGCTATGACACGGTCCTGTTCTCAAGAAATTTACAATTGAAAAGAGATATTCCACACAAGAAACATTTTTTCCCCTACTTTCTTTCACTACATAAAAAAATAAAGTATAAGAATTAAGAAAATGAACAAATATTACACAAAATACCTAGGGATTGGAAAACTGTCAAGAAAATGTGGAAGAGGGGCACCTGGGTGGCTCAGTCGTTAGGCATCTGCCTTTGGCTCAGGTCATGGTCCCAGGGTCCTGGGATCAAGCCCC
The DNA here is from genome assembly GCF_029215605.1 of Mirounga angustirostris. Classification (NCBI taxonomy): domain Eukaryota; kingdom Metazoa; phylum Chordata; class Mammalia; order Carnivora; family Phocidae; genus Mirounga; species Mirounga angustirostris. The sequence goes on along the minus strand of NW_026991720.1, from coordinate 71,879,610 downwards.
GCATCGGGCTCCCTGCTCGGCGGGGAGTCTGCTTCTCCCTCTCCCACTCCCCCTGCTTGTGTTCCCTCTCTCGCTGTGTCTCTCTGTCAAATAAATAAATAAAATCTTAAAAAAAAAAGAAAATGTGGAAGAGGGAGGGAAAAAATGAGGCAGAAGGTAAAGAGAATGGGGACCAAGAATATAAATAGATTAAGAAATGATTGCATGGTGGCAAATGAGATCACACTGTGACTCAAACATGCCTGCAGAGCACAGGCAGAATTCTTTTTTTTTTTTTTTTTTAAGATTTATTTATTTATTTATTTGAGGAAGGAGCACAGAGGGAGAGGGAGAGAGAACCTCAAGCAGACTCCGCACTGAGTGGGTAGCCTGACTCGGGGCTCAATCGTAGGCTCCAAGATCATGACCTGAGTGGAAAACAAGAGTCAGTTGCCCAACTGACTATACCACCCAGGCGCCCCCAGAATTCTGTCTTAGTGAAGACCAAGCCACCTCCTGGGATACAACTCACCTAGACTGAGAGTCAAATCCCCCCAGCATGGTGGAAGATTAGTGCCAGAGTATGGGGAGTGGGATGTCCAAGGATACTGCCCTTGGATGGATCCCCATGGAATTGTGCCTAAAGCCTCCCAAGAAGACAGCCCGAGGATGAACGCCAAAAGTGTTGTTTTCGTTAAAGTCTATAAAGACACATAGCATGCTTCCCCACTGCATTGACAAAGTGCACCGTGATGGGGGTGCCCAGTGGTAATGAAGGTCACTGTGACTTGGTGTTGCTTGAAGTGTTGGCTCATTAGCAGCTTTGGCAGTTTGGGTGCATTTGCTTCACTAGAGCTATGACGTTATAGCATCATCGGTGCTGGTTGAACTGACTGGTTTTGACATTAGACAGAAGTGACCCAGGGCCAATGGGGGCAGCAGAAGGATGGCAGGAGTGCCTCCATAGAAACTCCATGGGATGCTGCAAGCTTCACAAGTTCATCTCAGAAAGAGGAAAATGCTGGGCATCGTTTAAGAACTGTGAGGATCATATTCTTGAGTACATGTGATATACTTTTCAGAGCTCTTGAAATTAGTGGGTGAAGGTGTATTTTAGAAATGAACTAAAAGAGGGGTGCCTGGGTGGCTCAGTTGGTTGGGTGTCTGACTCTTGATTTTGGCTCAGGTCATGATCTCAGGGTCATGAGATCAAGCCCCACCTTGAGCTCCACACTCAGCATGGAGCCTGCTTAGGATTCTCTCTCTCCCTCTGCCCCTCCCCACACTCACGCGTGCCCGCACTCTTTCTCTCTCTCTCTCAAAAAACAAAACAAAGCCAAACAAAACACTAAAGCAGTTACCATAGTGAAGTCTAGGGTGCAGGTTACGAATAGGGTGACGTGTAATTTGTCATCTAAACAGGAATGATTTTGAGAAGAAGGGTGTGCTGCTAATAAGACAGCAAATGTAAAATAAGAAAGTATGGTCACACTATGAGGAACTGTCCTTCTCAACTCTGTTAGTTTTGTAATGTTTGCAGTTTTATCCTGAGCATATATTTTTTAAATCAGAAAAATATGGGTGCCTGGGTGGCTCAGTTGGTTAAGTGACTGCCTTTGGCTCAGGTCATGATCCTGGAGTCCCGGGATCGAGTCCCGCATCGGGCTCCCTGCTCGGCAGGGAGTCTGCTTCTCCCTCTGACCCTCCTCCCTCTCATTCTCTCTGTCTCAAATAAATAAATAAAATCTTTAAAAAAAGAAAAATATATGAAATTATGTAACATACATCCAGATGAGGAAAGGGGAAGAAGGTCTCACAGAGTGACAGGCGAAGATGGAAGCATGATGTTTGCATTGTTATGGTAACCTTAGTACCACCCCCAACCCTGCATTGTAGTCTAGAAAATTGTCTGCAAATTATTCATCACTCACTGGCAACCCCAAAGCGGCTTACCTTGCTTAGCATTGTCCCACTGTCCCAGCAGTTCGGGTATGCCCCACTTTAGTTACTGGGTTTTACTCTCTGCTGTGTCTTCTCTCTGGGATAGTAGGCTTTCAAAGTCCAAAGGGACATTTTTATGTTAAAAGCCTGGGGGTAAAGTTTAGAAACACAATGCATCTCATCACAGCAGCCACAAAAGTCCTGTCAAGATGCTAATGGTAGAAAATTTCTTTATAAATAGAGTACCCTTGAGATCGAGATCCTAATTTACTTTGTTCCATATTCACAAAGAGAAGTTGACTTCTTTTTTTTAAATGAAGTTGAGGTTTTGTCTTTCGTGAATTCTAACATGTAGCTAGAAGCTTCTAGCGCAAAGCATACTTTTTTTGGTTTTAAGCTCTAAGTGACTTTATAACTTCTGAAATAGAACTCTCCTCTGTCCATAGGGTTTGTTCAGATAGAATATGTGGTCAGTCTTTTGGCATCGTCCCAGCCCACTTCCCTGAACAGCTACCTTTATGAGACAGATGAGATTTAGAAACTCGGAGCCCACAGTGATGCAAATAAAGCTGGAGTGGATGCCAGTATATGAGAGAAGGGGGGCCACCAGTCCACTGACTGAGTCTGATCACTCTACAAAAGTTGATATCACCTGCAAAAGAGAAGGCCTGGCAGGAGAGGTAGCTAACTGTCTTGTCTGATTTAAGATCTCTGCCAAAAGTCTCCCTAAAAGTTACCTTTATTAATCTTCCTGGTATTGGAAGATCTCCAAGGGCTGCATTTTTGTGTTCTGTTCACAGGACTATCCCTACAGCCTGTAACAGTGACTGACATATAATAGAAGCTATATGCCATATAAAAATAGTTTAATAGAAGAGTATTTCTTCATCTTTAAAACCTTTAAAATGCAAGATATTAGTTGTACCTCTACCCAGGATTGACATTCAGCTGGATATTCCATTTTGATATATAATTTCAGTGTCACAGGATGGTGAGGATTGCATGAGTTCAAACATGTAAAGCACTTACCGTAGAACCTAACACATAGCAAGTGGTCAATAAATCTTAGCGACCATCAGTTGAAAGGCAGGGAGGTTGACATCCAGGGAGCCTGGCAAACAATGAAGAAGCCCGGTAGTGGGCACCCCTGAGTCGGAGAAGATATCACAGTGGTTCATGCCGAGTCCCACCTGATTTGGGGGAAGAACAGTTGCCAAGGGTGCTGTCGTCCTTGCCTCCTGGGCCCAGGCTTGACCTTGACTGCCAGGATAGGGTATTACGGGAGACAGAGTGCGTTCCGAGGGGCACTGGTGTTGGTAGAGGCAGAAGGGCAATGAGGTGGGAACTGAAGTCAAATGCATCCTCCACCCCCACCTGCCAGGAGCTGGTTTACAGCCCAACCGTTAGTTTGCTATCCTTGGCTTAATACACTGTATATTCAGGTCTCTATTCTCTATTAAAATGCAAATGTCCTTGGGGCAGGAGGTCATACATTAACCTACCACCAGTAAATGGCATTTATATCATCTGCTTGGGGATACTGTTCTCCCAGGAATGAGATGGCAGAATTCTAAGAGAACGGGCCACAGGGCAGATAGGTTTCATAATGCGGCACCGAGATCACCTGAGCCTGGGACAATGCCCAGGAGAGTGGTAGCCCCATCCTGCCAAGGAGGACCACTGTGAGTGGGGAGCTGCTGGGGAGTAAGGTGGAGGGTGCAGGATGTGAACAGAACATGTAGGAGGGCCCTCTTACCAAAACAATAATCTATTGTTTACCCAGCAATAAATCTTGTTGCAAAGATGAGAAATTCAGCATTATTTTCAGAAGATTTTCAACTTAATTGCTCTGGGTTGTTTTTTTTTTTTCCCTAATAGATTTATCAATTTAGGATACAGTGCATGGTACTCTTTGGTTAGACTACATGTATGTAAGAATGAAGGCAGTTGTAGAAGGTGAAGGTGGGTTGGAATTTATGCTATTTGTGTATTTGGTAATAATAATTCTTACACTTCACATTTGTATAATGCAATATATATATATAGTCTATATAATCTATTTAGTCACAATAATTCTGTGAGCTATGGAGGACATGTAATATTAACTCTATTTAATACATGAAGAAACTAAGGCACAAAGAATTAAGATACAAGAATAGTGGTAGAAGCCTCTGGGGATAGGGATTCAAACCATGGTTTTCTGACTTCAGATTCAGGGATTTTTTTTTTTTAAATCATCACTTGGCTACCTCTCAACCACAAATTAATTGGTGGCATCTGTCAAGCTGAAAAACAAAATCATTTTCAGTATTTTTTCTTTTTGCCATTAGATAGAAGAACCTCCGGGTCCTACTAGTTTGCTCTCTATTAAGTATACTAATTGAAGAATAAACTAGTTCTGTTCTCTAAAGCAGCAGTTCTAGAGGATACACATGATCCATCTGGGCATGGGAAGAAAATATTAGGACTTTTAATTTCATATTTTGGGATGTGTTTAAATGAACACACCGCTACAATATACCTTAATAAATATATACATAAACATACACACACATATATAGCATGCTGTCTTTTTTCTTTTTCTTTTCTTTTAAACACTGAATTGCAGTCTCACAAAAGCTTGGAAATCATGGTTCTTAACTGGTACGACTTTCTGTAAAATGTCTGCCCTGTTTAAGCACACTTCTTTTGTTTCACCTTGAGCTTAGGGCAACAGAGTACGGCAACCAGGCTGCTATACCCAGAATAACAGAAGCTTTGAGTGAGAAAGGTCTAGAGGGATCAATTCGCCTAACCCCTGCATTTGACAGAGGAAGAAACTGAGGCTTACAGGGGTTAAGGGATTTGCCCAAGCTGACAAGTTAAGGTTGAGCCCAACAATATGGGAAACGGATGGAAAATCCAGTTAATGCTTAGCTAGCCATGGTAATGTGTCATGGGGCTGGCTTGCAGAAATTAAATCCGTTAATAATCCCCAAACCTTATTTTAGCCAGAAGTTTTAAATGCCTCACCTATCAAACCTATTGCTAAAGATGATAATGTAATGGCTTCATTTTTCTTGGGCCCCCAAGAATGTCTGCATTAAGCAAAAATGTCCCTCATATGCTGCTCACTAGGTATCTGGTTACATACAAATACAAATAGTGATTTAATTATACACAGTAATGGGTAAAAACACTTGTATTGACACAAATATACTCCTCATCCCTGACTTGTTGTAAAGAATGGAACCAAAGTACAGTATTCCCCATTAGGTAAGTAAGTACTCAAAATACACTGAATTTTGAAATACTATAAGCCTGCTTCTGAAGGGACCACCATCTCTTTGGAATTTAAGACCAGAACAATACTGGACTATTGTCATAGGCTAAATTCCAGTGTGTATTCAATTCTGTTCTGAACTCACAATTTTCTCCCATTGATCTGGCCATATATTTAATCACCAGTGCGAAAGGGCTTTATTTACTGAAATATGGAAGATAAGATTAGTCTCCATTACTTTTTAATTTTGTAAAAATGTCCAGATCATTACTGAATGACTTCCTCCCTCTTGTGAACTTTAAAATAATTTTGCCCTTCTCTCTGCTCAGCGGGGAGTCTGCTTCTCCCTCTGACCCTCCCCCCTCTCATGCTCTATCTCATTCTCTCTCTCAAATAAATAAATAAAAAGAAAAAAAATAAAAAATAAAAAATAAAAAAATAAAATAAAATAATTTTGCCCTTTCAAAAGCAAAACAAAATACCTCTAAATTACCATCACCAACCTGCTAGTATCTTTACTAGGAAGCTTATGAAATTTATAGTTCGGTTTAAGGAGAATTGACTTCCTTATACTGTTGTCTCATTTTTTTCCCCAAAATAGGTGTTATTTAATTTAATTTAATTTAATTTAATTTAATTTAATTTAATTTAATTTGGGGGAATTTAATTCCCCCAAATAGGTTTTCAATTTTTATTTATTCAATCATTTTATGATTGCATATGGCATTTTTCCATTCTATTGTATTTTCTAACTGTGCATCATAGATTACTGTGAACATTTTTTTTTTTACAAATTTTGTAATCTGTCACTTCACTGAATTTTCTTATTACTTATAGTAGTTTTTTAGTTGATTCTCTTGGGTTTTCCACATAGATGTCCATCTCTTATATGAATAATGACTATTTTACCTCCTTTTTTGAGATTTTTATACATTTTGTCCTCTTATGTAACTGTATCAACTACGACTAGAGCAATTATATAACTATGCTTCAATTATTGAGCACTAAGAAGTTTTTCCCATTACACCAAAGCTGCAGTGAACATCTGCACAGAATTTGAGTAGTTTGGGTCATTTCCTTAGGATAGATTCCCACAAGTGTGATTTGTTGGTCAAAAGCCATAATAATTTTAAAGAATTTTAGTACATTTTACCATATTTCTTTCCCAAAAGGCTCTATCAGTGATTACACTCACCTTCCTCCACTGTCCAGTCTGGAGGCTCCTGGCACAGATGCCTGCTTCCCATACCTTCCTTTGTGCACCTTCCCTTTGCTGCCCACTCGGGGGGTACCTGGGAATTCCAGATCAAACCTCCCCACATCAAATAAAGATTAGACACAAGAACATAAAAATTGCAACTCGAATAACTGAATAATCAACGTGGAGATGACATTTCAATGATTTGGAGATGATTTGCTTACTCAACCTGCAAATCATCCTCGCCTCCTCTTTTCCCTCATTCCTCCTATTCTGAAGACCACTGAGCGCAGTAGTTTCCACCACCTTAACTTCTCTTCTCCCCATTCTTTATTCTCCAACCACACCGTTACTGGTCTAGTTCAGTGGCTCATCCTCTCTCATGGGGACCACTGTAATCCCATCTAAATGAGCTGACCACTCCCACAGAACCCTTGCTCCGCTTCTACTCAAAGCCCTTCAGTGGCAGGAAAACTCCTGAGGAGAGTCACCATCTACCTGTTCAGTTTCTCCTTTTAACCTCCCACTTACATACTACCTTTGAGCCATACCAGAGTATATGCAGTTCCCCGACAACTTGCAGTTCCAAGCCTCTGTGTTTGCATGTGCCATTTCAACGGCTGGTGTGCCCTCCACAGCCCCACATACCCCCAACCCCATTCACCCAGAAAAATCCTTTTTATCCTTTAAGATCCAGCTTAAAGGGCTCCCATCTGGTAAAACATTGCCCATTCCACTCCTCACCCCCCACCCTAGAACTATTATAGGAAGGCTTACCCATTGATGGAGTATGGCAATATTTCTTGTTGTGTCCAGTTACTGGGGTTCTTATATAAGTGAAACAAGGTTGATACAAATTGGTAGAGACTGGCTTTCCCCCCTTTTTGGTGATTTATATTTGTTTAATGTGACTTCAAGTTTATTCAGTACAAATCTATTATCTCCACCAGCAGTGTAAACACAAGAAACAACACTGCAGGGCGCCTGGGTGGCTCAGTTGGTTAAGCGACTGCCTTTGGCTCAGGTCATGGTCCTGGAGTCCCGGGATCGAGTCCCACATCGGGCTCCCTGCTCAGCAGGAGGTCTGCTTCCCCCTCTGCCCTCTTCCCTCTCGTGCTCTCTGTCTCTCATTCTCTCTCTCTCAAATAAATAAATAAAATGTTTAAAAAAAAAAAAAGAATCAACACTGCAGAGGGGGCCTCCATATGAACCAGGAGAAGGATGCTTACAAGGTAAGAGTCACTCTATGCCGCCCTGCTTCCTTGTGCCTCAGGCACTTGCCTTGCTGACTGTTAACGATCACCTTAGGCCCTGAGGCACAATGATGAGCGATCTCCAGTGACTTGCAACTTCAGACAAAGCTTTTGGTCCCCCCCACCCCGCCTTTTTTTTTATGGTAGGGGAGAAATCCAGAAATCCTGTGAGCTAGTTTGATAGGTAAAGTCTTAGAGCTGGAAGTGGGGTGCAGAGGGTTAGCATGTCATTCAATTCAGTTCTTTGCTTATAGAAAGACAAGAGGAACAAACCAGTACCTCATATTTCTAAAGGTCCGTGGGAATGAAAAATCCTTTGTTCATCCAAGCCAGCTTCTGTCAGCCCTCATCAGCAAGGAGTCTCTGGTTCTCACTTCCTATCCTGCCTGCTCTGTATCTCCTTATCTATCTCTTCCAACTCCATTTCCCTCCTCTAGGGTGACTCACTTATCTCTGGTTCCCTAGAACTGCTAGGCAGCAAGTGTCTTCCCTGAACAGCACCAGTTACATGCTTCTGACTTATACCAGGAGAGCCTCCCTCTGATGTTCTGCAAAAGTCAGGGTGGGGCAGGGGGCAGGGGTGACGGGGAGGTGGGGAGCAACGAGAACCTCACAGATAAGCACATACAGCACCCACAATTCAACAAGGAAAAACAGAAGAGGTGCTCCCATCACACACCTGGGGGATGAATTTTGCTTTACAGCACAGCTACCCTTCTGCAAACTCTTCTAAGGCATGCCAATTTATTCCAAATTCCACCACAAGTGTCTATGAATGTCTAGTGAGATGTTCAAAGCAAGTTAACCATCTACAAGTTGGAGGGAGGCTCTTTTTTTGTGGATTCATTGAGAAACATGGACAAAACTGCTAACATATGTTTCTGTTGCTAGACCTTAGTCTTATCACAGTTTGAAACTGTAGAAAATCAATTACGTGCTTTGAATCACTCCCTTCCCTGGCACAAAAGCATTTCTTCATTCTTTCGGGATAGTGAACACTTTGCAACATCTACCACTAAAAGCCTGTTAGGATTCTCTGCTAAATTAATGTAGTACAAATAAACCAAACAGAAGGCCGGTAGAATGCCAAACATCTCCCTCTCCCCTCTGTTGTGGCTTCCTTGCAGCTTGGGACCTTTCTGCCTTGCTGATGCAACATCTGGACAGCATTCAGGGTTGTTTCTCAAGGACACAAGGGTGCACCTCCGGTGAATTTCAACTTTCAACATCTCTCTGGCTCTAATCTATATTTCATGTTTCATGACTGGTAGTCAAAGAAGCGTCAGCTAAATATCAGGTTGGAATGAAAATGATCCTTGGGAGAACATTTGCTTCCAATGTGCGCCAGCAAAGTGTCTGTGACAGGAGCTTTCCCCGGAGATCTGTTGCCCATTCTCTTGCAGTAATAATAATTACGCCTTATGATTGCTGTGCCCACATAATCAAAGATCGCTTCATCAAATGTGATCCCAAGGGGAAGCTGCCTCTGCTCCTAACTGGATGTCAGTCACAGAGAGCAGCACCCCTAGGGATCCCCAATCTTTCTTTTGCCCTTTTCAGTACTGTGTTGTTAGCATTGTGTTTCTTCATATTCTTCTCAATGCAAATGATGTGTAAATCATGCCCTCCAGAAGGTGCATGTGGTGAGGGGGAGAGGGTGAGGAGAGGGGGGGCTGGTGTATTCTTCTCCCTCGGCTCCCCTCCCCAACCTACCACAGGGATTTCTCGCATGGAACATAATTACATCTGTGCCATATGGGCTCATTTATATTCTATTACAGGTTAAGCTAATACGACTCAGAAATATGCTAAAAATACCTCAAAGTATTCTAGAGCTGTCAAAACACTTGTCATTTCTTGCTCACCCGTTTGATTGCTAGTGTTTTTGTTTTTGTTGGGAGATTCAGAGAGCTAAGAAAGCATGCTGGCATGCTGGTGTCCAGTCTATAAATATAGTTTAATTTCCTGTATTATTGCAATCTTTGGGCTTGCAAAGAAAAGATCTTTCTTTATAGACCTGGAATGGCCCCAAGACATGGGCACTGAAGCCCCTATACTTATAGATTTTAATTTCCCAAGAGGTAGAAAATACAGATTTCAGATGTGTGGTTTTGTCAGCTTTAGAATATTTCTTGTCTTTGTTTGATGTAATTATTCATTGTGATAGAGAAACACCTGCAGTGGGCTGACACACCAGGAAAACGTGCTGCTTGAGTTATAGGAATTGGTTTGGATGTCAGGCAAAACTTGTTGAGATCTTACATGTGGCATGATAATGAGAAGTACAGTCTGTAATGAGTAATGAGTTCAATAATGATTTACAGGGGCATGTTGGGTTGTTTGTATGCAATGGCTAAAGTCCACCAACCCGTTAATTTCTACCATCGGTTTGGAAAATTGGTAGGTCATGCTTGTGTAGACTCTTAACCTAATGGTTTGATTATGTAATTAATTTTTTCATTACCACTATCTTAACATGTTAGTGGAATTTTTAAAAATTAATCTTGGGAACAGAAGAGCAAGCACAAATACTGTACTTTCCCATGCTTGACAAGTAACATTTCCAAAGCTTATAGGGTGCTAATCACAGTATCAGCCATCAGTTGAATACACAGACCATTTAACTGAGAACTGAACTCCCACGAAAGCGTACCTTTCTAATTTGATAATAACTGTTCTATACCATCTGGTTGGAGGAATAACTGTTCTTTTTTTTTAAAAAAAAGGTTTTATTTATTTATTTGACAGAGAGCGACACAGCTAGAGAGGGAACACAAGCAGGGGGAGTGGGAGAGGGAGAAGCAGGCCCCCCGCTGAGCAGGGGGCCCAATACGGGGCTCGATCCCAGCACCTTGGGATCATGACCTGAGCTGAAGGCAGACGCTTAACGACTGAGCCACCCAGGCACCCTGGCATAACTGTTCTTTACTATCTGGTTCCAATCTCAACTATGCTACTCACTAGCTTGTTATCTTGGCAAATCCCATAATTTTTCCAGTTCCCCCCATCTGTAAAATGAACATAGGAATAGCAGCTTTCCCCCATGGGATTATTGGAGGTATTAAATGAGATAATATATGTAAAATCCTAGGCACAGTGTATGGCACATAATAATCACTTAGTAAATATTTGTTATTATTATTGTTGTTGATTTCTAGTTTTATTATAAACAGCATCTTTATAATTATATGGCTCTTTTAGTTAAAAATTAAGTTTTTGCCCAAATCATGTTAGTTGCACAAACTTCCATTTCTCTTAGATCATATAGGCCAGAGGTTCTTGGCATTTTGGGATTTTACAACCAAGTTCTTGCTCCATTTAGAATCATTAGAAATTTTATGAACTGGCATGGGAAGAAACAGAAAAATTCAATGTTAATGCACTGAAGACAAGATTTTCTACTTAACATATAATTTTTAAATATTTGTACATTTAGGATTGCTCAGAATACAAAGTGAACTCATGCAATTGCAATGTCACATTTAAATTAGAAGCAATTGTGGTTTATACTGGGCAAATGGTTGAGCCAGTAACTATAACTATAACCAAGTTTTTAGTTTTTGCTTCTTTCAATTCTTTTCTTTAAATTATTTTATTTAAATTCAGTTAGCCAACATATAGTGCATACTTAGTTTCTGATGACTTTTTTCAGTTCTTAATGTAGAATTATTTGAACACTTTGAAGGGGTGTGTGTATAGGGTGTGTGTGTGTGTGTGTGTGTGAAGGGGAGAATCTATGTTGTAGATACTTGCACACAAGAGAACTAATTTTGGGGTTTCATTTAAGTGTCCCTATTCAGCCTCATGACCTTGGGTAAGTTATGTGCCTTCCTAGTCTGCAAGATTGGGCTCTAGATTCTCAGGTCTTCCTTCCTTGTATGCTGTTTATACTACTATTAAGAGTGCAATGAAAAAAAGTGGAATTGATATGAGAAGGGCTGTGAGTTGCCTGGACACTTCAAACCTGGATTTTTGAATGGAAGGTCTAATATAAATGATATAGAAATAGGACTTTTCTCTTCCACTTGTCTTGGTTTGTGGTGAGGGATAGAAGCAATGGCAAAGTGACACATGGACAGTCTTTCACAGGTGATCATCCCCGTCTCCCTCCCTGGCCAGGCTGTAGGTACTAGGTTTTTGGACAGGATGCCGAAGATTTAAAGGATTCAGTAGCCAGGGAAACAGCAATGTGATTCTAGACCTTCATGATTCATGAAATTTCATGATTAGAACTGATATTTTTCAGTTTTTAGAAAATGCTTTTTCCCTCTCAAAATTACCCCCAGAGACTTTTCTGCAGAAAAGATAAGGCATACAAACTTCTTTTTTTTAAGATTAATTTATTTATTATTTGAGGCGAGGACCAGAGGGAGAGGGAGAGAGAGACTTAAGCAGACTCCGCACTGAGTGCAAAGCCCCACACGGGGCTCCATCTCAGGACCCTGAGATCACGACCTGAGCGGAAACCAAGAGTCAAACACTTAACCAGCTGTGCCACCCAGGGGCCCCAGGCACACAAACTTTTAATGGTGAAGTTCAGTCATCTTTTCTTTTTAGTTTTTTCTTTCAACTGTATTGTAAATTGCCTTAAAGTAAAAATAAAAGTTTTCCTCTTTAACCTTACATATTAAAAATAAAATAAATCTTTAAAATGGTAAACAAGATTTGTTTCTCAGGATGAGTCAGTATGAGATTAATGTTTTTCAGAATGTCATTTGGTTTGACCCTAAATCTTTTCTTATAATATCTTCCCTAACCTATTCCCTTATTGTCCACATGAGACCACAGAGGGTGTTAGAGATAAGGATTGGTAGAAATCTATTTTACTAAGAGCCAAAAGGAAGTCTTTTTCTTTTCCCCTGTAGTTTTTCTTAATAGATCAGGAAACACTCTTTGGGAAAAGCTGGAAGTAAAAGTGAAGCAATATTAAGACAACCACTAGGCTCACAAACACGTTCATTTGTTCCTGTGGGGAGTGTGTGTTTGCTTTTACTTTAAGCCAGAATTCATTATAAACTTAAAATTAACTGCATTCTCTCTAAAAAATGTCCAGCCAGTGCAACCACTCTGGAAAACAGTATGGAGGCTCCTCAAAAAGTTGAAAATAGAGTTACCATATGATCCAGCAATTGCACTACTGGGTATTTACCCCAAAGATACAAATGTAGGGATCCGAAGGGGTACGTGCACCCTGATGTTTATAGCAGCAATGTCCACAATAGCCAAGATGTCCATTGACAGATGAATGGATAAAGAAGATGTGGTATATATATACAATGGAATATTATGGAGCCATCAAAAGGAATGAGATCTTGCCATTTGCAATGACGTGGATGGAACTGGAGGGTGTTATGCTGAGCGAAGTAAGTCAATCAGAGAAAGACATGTATCATATGACCTCACTGATATGAGGAATTCTTAATCTCAGGAAACAAACTGAGGGTTGCTGGAGTGGGGGGTGGGGTGGGAGGGATGGGGTGGCTGGGTGATAGACACTGGGGAGGGTATGTGCTATGGTGAGTGCTGTGAATTGTGCAAGACTGTTGAATCACAGATCTGTACCTCTGAAACAAATAATGCAATATATGTTAAGGAAAAAAAAAGATAGCAGGAGGGGAAGAATGAAGGGGGGGGAATCGGAGGGGGAGACGAACCACGAGAGACAATGGACTCTGAAAAACAAACTGAGGGTTCTAGAGGGGAGGGGTGTGGAGGATGGGTTAGCCTGGTGATGGGTATTAAAGAGGGCATGTTCTGCATGGAGCACTGGGTGTTATGCACAAACAATGAATCATGGAACACCACATCAAAAACTAATGATGTAATATATGGTGATTAACATAACAATAAAAATTAAACTAAATAAAAAATAAAAAATGTCCAGCCAGAATGTGTCTTAATAAGGGACGAAGACCCCCTCGCTCCCATTAAAAGCCTTGTTCTCCCAACTTAACCTTGAAAGGCAGCAGAAGTAACCTAAATTGTAACCATTCTGGCTCTCCATGCTAGATCTAGATGCTTAAAGCTTTCAAAACATAGCTACTCTGTTCCTGTGTCTTCTGTAAAAGACATTTGTCCTATCTAGAAGGAAAGATCATTTCAAATTTGAGCATCCATTTATAGAACTTTTGGACAGAAAAGCAAATTCCCAGAGTCCCAGTTGACTGAAAAAAAAATTCTATCATATAAAAAAATTCCTCTGAAGATGAAAGAAAACTCAAAACTTTAGTCACAAAATTGTGTCATATTTCACATAACCTATGTAAACTATCATCTAGAAGACAGTGGGAAATCTGAGAGTCATGGCTAATTTTTTTTTTAATTTTGGAAAATGATCCTAGGAAATTTAATGCATTAGAATTATAATGTTTACTCCATTTTGTTGTTTTTTATTAATACACCTTTTTCTTGTATTTTGTAGGAAATTTAGAAAATCACAAGAGATATAAAGGAAAAATAAATTTCACAGAGATAACCCCCTTGACATGTTGCTTTATCTCTTTCTAGTCTTTTCTCTATTCATAAAGATATATTTTAAAGTAATGAGATTGTGCTGCATATAAAATTATGTATCTTGGATTTGCCCCCTTAGCATTCTTTCATTTCCTCATGTCTTTAAATATTCTTCCAAAATTCTATTTTTAACAACTGCATAATATTTCATTGCACAGTTGTTCCATAACTTTACCTTAATTTTTCATTGGAGATATTTCCTTCTTAGTGATTTTAATATGCAGTGAATGATCCTTCCAATGTCTTGGGTTCTCAAACTCCTGACCTCTTTTTCCCTAGTGGTGTTGTCCTTCTGTTCGATAGCCACCCATTCTCATGGGCAGCCCCTGCTAAAGCATGTCACTCTCACTCTCTCAATGTCATGTATCCCACCCTAACCAGCATCTCCTGACTTTCTGGATCACCCCCTCTAGTATTCTGACTATAGTTCTTTGACTCCACTGGGACCTCCAATTCTACCACCTCTTCACTACCTCTTACTCCCTTCCTGTCCTGGCTCCCCTTCACCCAGCTGAATTTCATCCACAACAATCATTCAACTGTGTGCACACCTTCAATTTTATCCTCCATTCCTCCGTCATGTTTCTTTGGAGAAACCACAATGCTGCTTAAATCCAGTTCTTTGCCTACTCTGTACCTGCACTTGGGTAACTTACGGCTGGAGAACACACAACCAAGCTCACTGCTCTCACTTTAAATTCATAAGCACAAACGCAGTGAACCCTGACTGCTCAAAGTAACCGTTCTCTACCTCTCTAGTCCATTTGTTCCCCTACTTGTTAGCTATTTGCTACCTTCTTCTCTCCCCTCAAACCTCCCATACCTCCTCCCCTAATCTTTATCATCTTGGCTGATGATGTTGCATCCTGCTTTCCTGAGAGAGAATAGAACTTCCACTGACCCTTACAATCACTTCTCCCCCAACACTCCCATTTGCCCTCTCATATGCCACTGCCCCGCCTGCTCTCAAAGATGAGTATCCATGCTCCTGACTAAAGCCAGCCCTTCCACCTGTGCACCCAGTCCCATCCCTTCTCACCCACTTGTTTTAGCAGTTCAACCTTCTCTCTCTTATATCCTCAAATGTTCATTCTCTCCTGGATCATTTCCTATAGCACAGAAACATGCTGTTATTCTCCCATCTGTCCCTATAAACCATCACCCATTTCTTTGGGCTCTTTACAGCATAATTTGTTGAAAGAGAAGTCTCTACTTGACATTTCTTTTTTTTAAATAAATATTTTATTTATTTATTTATTTATTTATTTATTTATTTATTTATTTGAGAGAGAAAGCAAGGGGGGGAGGAGCGGGGGGGGGGTGGAGGTGGGAAGAACCCCAAGCAGACTCAGCGCTGAGCATGGAGTCCAATGCAGGGCTTGATCTCTGGACCCTAAGATCATGACCTGAGCCAAAACCAAGAGTCGAATGCTTAACTGACTAAGCCACCAGGTGCCCCTCTACTTGACATTTCTGATTCTTTTCCTTCCACTCTCTCCTAAATCCTCTCCAATCATGTTTTTCTACTACTTCACTGAAGCTGCTCTTGTCAAGATCACGAATGACTTCCCCACTGCTAAATCCAATGGTCAGTTCTCACTTTTCATATATTTGACCTTTCTTCATTTGGTTTCTGGGATATCACACTCTCTGGGATTTCCTCCTACCTTTTTAATTGTTTCTTCTCAGTCTCATTGGTTTTTCCTCTCCCACCTGATCCCTTAAATTTGGGGGTCTCCAGTGTCTTGGGCCTTAGTCCTCCTCTCTTCTCTGCCTATACTTATTTCCATGGTGATTGCATCTAAACTTATGACTTTAAATACCACTTAAATGCCTAAGACTCTTGAGTTCATCTCTTCATCCCAGACCTACTTTCTGATATCCAGGCTCACATGTAGTGACCTATCATATCTTCCTTTGGTTGTTTCAAATTGAACATGTCAAAAACCAAATACCTGATTTGGCCCCTACATTAGCACCTCCTATAGCTGTCTCCATCTCAGTTGATGGCAACACAATTTTCCTGGGGCCAAGGCCACAACTTTCACATCAACCTTGATCTTTATCTTTTCTCACACTCTCCATCCAGTTCATTAGAACATTTCTTGTTCTATCTTCATCGTATATCCAGAACTTGACCATTTCTCAGTACCACCTCTGTTACCACCTTGGTCTGAGCCACTGTTACCAGTTTCCTAACCTATTTTGCTGTTTCCATCCTTGCCCCTCCCACCATTTATTCTCAGCATAGTAGCCAGAGTGAACCTTTAAATCTAAATCTAATCAGATTATGTCTCTGCTTAGAATCTTCTAAAGATTCTCGTTCACTCAGAGTGAAAGCCAAAGTCGGGGCACCTGGGTGGCTCAGTGGGTTAAGTTTCTATCTTTGGCTCAGGTCATGATCCTAGGGTCCTGGGATTGAGCCCCATGTGGGGCTTTCTGCTCAGCGGGAGCCTGCTTCTCCCTTTTCCTCTGCCTGCTGCTCCCGCTGCTTGTGCTCTCTCTCTCTCTGTCAAATAAATAAATAAAAATCTTTAAAAAAATAAAAATAAAAAAAAGAGCGAAAGCCAAAGTCTTTGCAGTGGTCTACTAGGCCCTGTGTGTCCTGACCTCAGTTTCCTATCTGAACCCTCTCCTTCTCCTCTCCCCTGAATTCACTACACTCCAGCCACATTGGTCTCCTTGCTGTTCCTCAAACACTCCAGGCAAATTCCCATCTCAGGGCCTTTGCACTGGCTGTTATGTCAGCCTGAAAAGCTCTTCTATTCTTTATGTTACCTTCTTAGTAAAGCCTGCCTTGGTCACCCTATTTTATAATGCACCCCCAACATCTCCTGTTCTGATCCTCCTTATCATGTCTTCTCATTCTTCTTTTCCTCCATCATTTGGAAAAGCTTCTCGTATCACATGGGAAGATTTTTTTTTTATTTTAAGATTTTCTTTATTTGTTCGAGAGCGAGAGAGAGGGAGAAGGAGAGCGCACTAGCAGGGGGAGGGGCAGAGAGCGAGGGACAGAGAGAATCTCAAGAAGACTCCACACTGAGTGCAGGCCTGATATGGGGCTCCATCTCACGACCCTGAGATCATGACCTGAGCTAAAATCGAGAGTCAGACACCTAACCTACTAAGCCACCCAGGTGCCCCTCACATGGGAAGCTTCTAACAAGCTATGCAATTATTTTATTAAGTTTGTGTTTATTATGAGCGTTCTTGTCTGAAATGTAAGCTCTCACAGTGTCAGTGTCTTCATTTTGTTCACTTAGATATAGTAAGTGCCAAGAAAAATGTCTGACACATAGTAGGTGTTCCATAAATACTTGTTGAAAACCTTTAATACATAAGCCTATTCATATAGAAAAGGCAAACATTTTAAAGACATGTTATCGCCTTACTTTAGTCACTATTTGCTTTGCAGAACCTGCTATCTAAAGTCAAGTGTAATTTCTAACTTTGGTTTATAATGCCTGAGTTGAAGCTTCACTTTTTCTATCCTTTGGAGAAGTTCACTTTCAAAACTGTTTTGATGATAGATAAAATGAGAAAGAATAGCAAGGTACTGAAAAGTAAAGTGAAGAATTATGACAGCCATCTGGATATTTCAGCTACATGAACTCCAGTGGTGAACCCCTGTCATCCAGTGAAATAGATAGCTCCCAGCAGAAACACTTTAATTTGTCAATTGGAGCATGGAGGACGGTGGGTTGGAATGAGCATGGTGGGGGGTTGGCTGTGAAAAGGAAATGGAAAGCAAAATGGAAGGAAAATAGATGTGCTAGAAAAGGCATCAAGTACCTAACCCTTGTAAATGACCATGCCTATAGTTATGCGTTGGAAATGCCTGTGTTTTTTCTGACTGAGAAAATTGTGATGTGTGCTTACAGCATAGAGAGGATGACATTTCTCTTTTCCTCAGATCTGAAATATTGTGTTGGTTTTTAACTTACATGGAGAACCGAACTGTAAGAAGTTTGCTTAAACCTCTCCCCTACCCCACGTTCCAGAGCTCATGCTACTACTAATCTTCTGGGAAAAGCAGATTGAAAAGGATTTAAAGAGACCCTTTTCAAATATGAAGGCATGCGAATCCAGCCAGGGAGACAGGCGTTTACAGCCACTAAACAAACACCTGCATTATTCAAGGAGCACTCAGAAATAGGGCTCGACCTACCTGGGGAGGATTTTGCTAAGGAAAGCTGGTTCTCACAGAAGACGGAAGCAAAATTGCCTCATAGGAAACCAGTTGTTTATGTGCATGCAGCTCCAGCCACCTAAAATCATTTTCTCCTTATCTGCTTTAATCAGAGTTTCCTATTAGTTTTTTCCCCAGTTGCTTTCCAGTGTTGACAACAACCACTTTATCGTGGGTGGGTGAGGGTTGGATGGGGCAGGCGTGGGGAATGGGCAAAATGAATAGTAACCACTCTTGTTCCTTACTATTGCTATGTTTTACTTGTTGGGGGGAAATAAAGGAAAGTTAAACAAGTGTTTTACCAAGGCCACAGCCAGGTTGCTCAGGCCTCAGAAGGGCAGTAGGTAACCAGGAGGCACAGAGCATAGGTTTTTCAGAACAGAGCAAAGTGATCAGTGAGGAAGGAGAGGTAGAGAATGCTAGGATGTGTGTATATTGGGGGACACTGCAATTTTCAATAGCATGCACAGACAAAGCTTTATGGAGAAGGAAACTTTTAAGCCAAGATCTAAAGGGAGTGAGGTCTTAATCATGGGGAGGAAAAGCATTCCAAGCAGAGGGAACAGCAAAGAACCTGAAATGGAAACATGCTTAATGGGTTTGCAGAACATCATGGATGTTGTGTGGCTGGAATTGAGTGACCCTGCTTTATTTCTCCCTGATGCTCATCACCACCTGACATGCGATATATTTTCAAACTGATTTGTTTATTCTTTGTAACCCCAGCATCTAGAATAGTGCCTGGCACATAGTAGGCACTGTGCTTTGCTACCCAGATTCCCCTTCAGGAACAAAGACTGCTGGGCATACTGCCAAAAGACAGTTCCTACCTGTCAGCCTCAATCTGTAAGGAGATGGCCTACAACCAAGAACATCGCTCAAAGTCACCCCTCCTTCCTATTGACAAAGACTGATCAATGCAAGAGTGTAAAGTCCTGGATGCCATGCCCCAGTGTGGGACAATTCTGAAGGGCCACCCAAGTTCTAGAACTTTCCATGGGTTTGGCTGAAGCCTTCCTTGAGTCTGTATCAGAGCTCTACTTTTCTTTCTGCCCAATTCTAATTTCTTCCTCTCCTTTCCACAAATGTTGATTTCAGGTGCACTCCCTGTTTGACATCCTGCATGCTAAGCTCTGTCTCATAGTCTGCTTACCAGGGAATCCTACCTGAGAAGGTGTCAGGGGTGGTACTGAGAAAACAGATGCTTGAATTTTGGAAGAGAAACACCTGCCAACTGACAGGCACTGAGGACTCCAACACTGATGGAATGTGGTATGTCCCTCACAGTAGGTAGCAGTGCAATTGTTAAGCCTTTTATTTATGGTAAACCAGGATGATATACTACTGAAAAGAAATGTGATAGTGATACATTATATAGGCATCTGAGAAGTATGGGAGCAATTATATCTATAAGGACTTTGGAATTGAGTGGTGGCTCCTGCTGAGCTCAATTAACGCTCTCGGAAAAGATTTTTGTAAAATGCTGAGGGTGATTACTCAGCAATGAAAAGTCAAGTTTGTAGACCAAGGGGCTTCCTTGGTAGCATACAAAAAATTGTCCATTTCCTGTAGGGGGAAGGCATAAGAAGTTGAGGAACAGGACTAAGACTTAAATGTAAGAGAAAACAAGCTCCAGAGAATATAAACTCCCAACCAAGGAGGATTGTCTTCTATCCCAAGGTCAGCTTTGTTGTGAGAAAGTGGACCCTAACACATGGGATGGGACTTCTAGCTTAAAGCCCCTGAAAATCTTGAATCCATAGCTACAGTGCATTCTGGTAAATGTCTAACAACTAGCTCTCCAATACATTCATCAGATATACTTTAAAGTTTATTTCATGCAATTATTATTTTCTTCATTACTTCCTTTGTCTGGAGAGTAAAGAAAACAATTAAGACCTGATTTAAACTGTTCATTAATTTCCATGGGGTGAGTACTCCCACTGTGGCCAATTTCAAGGTGACATTTCACTGAACATGCTACTCAATAGCACCCTGTTATATATATTTTCGCCATACAGACACAATGGATGCAAACATCCTTGAGAGCATAATAGTAAAATGTAGTAAATCACTAGAGAATGAGTTTTCAGTATGTATGACCTTTGTTTTATTTTTAATTTGATTTTAAGTTTTATAATTTTACTTATAATAATGGGTATTTTTACAACTGGCTCAAAAAATTCCTGAAAATTGAACAATTGGCTCTTGAGATGGGGAACTAACCAGTAAAGAATTCTAATTTACTTAAATAGCAATCAGAGGATCTGGTGTGAAATCAAGTCTCCAAAATTTACTAGGATCTAACACATTAAGATTATGCAATTTCGTTACATAGTCAATGAATCTATCAAGGAGAATGGTACGATTAATCTCTTAGGCTACCATTCTGCCAACTTTGGTTTGGAAATAACTGAGTTTTAAACTGTGCATATCGTTTTTTAGAATCTGTCGTCTTTTTACATATGCAAGAATCAATTCAATTCCCTTAAACGGAAGACTACAACCATTACTCTCCTCACCTAAATTTTGCCAACAACAGTGCCTTCTTAGCAACAGGATCTCTGCAGTTGGTTAGGGATTATTTTATAACATGACAAAAGATTGCAATATAAAATTTGTTCCAATTAACATTCTTAAAATGTTTGCCTGCTGGAGGAAGAACTTTTCTTTAAAGTGCTGTGGATTTTCTTTTGACATGTTGTAGTATAGTGAAACCTCCTGTTTCAGCTTAATGGAGTTGGCCCTAAATAGAGTGGGATGGAGCCAGGAAATTTGATATAAGACAGAAACTAGCATGGCTATACTCTTAGGTTGCAAAAATAAATCTTGAACAATAAAAACATTGGGGTTATTTATTATTGTCTCATTTTTAAAAAAAGATTTTATTTATTTGAGAGAGAGAGAGAGAATGAGCTGGAGAGAGGGGCAGAGGGAGAAGCAGACTCCCTGCCAAGCAGAGAGCCCAGGCCAGGCAGAGAAGATGCTTAACCAACTGAGCCACCCAGGCGCCCCATTGTCTCGTGTTTTATTTGAACTTTTCTTCACTGGCCTGTAGAATTATGTGGTCACTTATTCATTACTTAACAAATATTTGCTACAGATACAAAAACAGTTTAAAATAACTTATTAAGTGTCAACCTAAATAAAGAGGTAAACTGAGGCAAGCTCAAGTTACCAGAAATTGAGCTTATTCGGCACTAACAGAAAAATTGCAATTCACGAAAGAAGAAAAGCAGCAAGCTACAGAAATTCCCAGTGAAATTTGAGGGCAGACTGCATTTATGGGCAAAGAGTGCAAAACCAGCAGATGCAAGCCGGAAGCTCATTGGCTGGAGCATGGGGGAAGATGTGTTTGGCGGCTGCTCATTGGTCAGGAAACAAGTTCCGGTTTTCCGTAAATCAGGCATTTACGGGGTATCAGCCTGTGGGTTCGTAAGTTTCATATGCTTGAGGGCGCCTCTGAGGTTCTCCGTTTCCTGTCTTCCTGGTTCCATTTTAGACAGAAATCCTTTGGTGCTAGAAATATAGTGTCTGCTTCGTGGCTTCATAGTGTAGAGCTTTTAGCCCTCACTCACAGGGCCAGGGCCAAAGACTAGTCAGC
The DNA here is from genome assembly GCF_029215605.1 of Mirounga angustirostris. NCBI lineage: Eukaryota > Metazoa > Chordata > Mammalia > Carnivora > Phocidae > Mirounga > Mirounga angustirostris. Next base: position 71,857,671 of record NW_026991720.1, on the reverse strand, counting down.
TGTGGGCCGTTTTCCGCTTTGCGAGGGGGATGAGGGGCCCCGCACCTGAGGGAAGCCCTTCCCGCTGCCCCTCGTCCCACGGAAGCCGGACGGGAAGGAGTTTGGCATCCATCCTCCCACCACTCGGGTAAGTGAACATTTCCGAAGAATTTTTTACTTTCCTTTGCTACCTCGTTCTTCCCACCACTGAGGGGTTTTCAGCACCTCAGGAAGGTACTCTGAGGAGCAGATTTAGAGAAAGTGAAGGACACAAGGTTCTGCGGGGCTTGTTTTCACGGGTGAAGGGGCGATTTTGTCTCGCCCAAGTGTGAAGTGAAAAACACTGAAGCAAAAACGGTAAACCAGGTGGTATAGTTGGACAGCTTCCCCGTTTTTTTCAGAGTTGGCATTTCATGCTCCAGTTTTATTATTTTTTTAAAATATTTTTATTGAGGTATAATTGACAGAACAATGTACTGGTTTCGGGTGTACAACATAATGATTCAGTATTCGTGTATATTGAAAAATGATCACGACTGAAAGGCTGTTTAACAATCCATTCCTATATATAGTGACAACATTTTTTTTCTTGTGATGAGAACTTTTAAGTTTTATTCTCTTAGCAACTTTCGAATATACAATGTAGTATTATTAACTATAGTCACCATGCTATAACCTTACATGCTGAAGTATCTATTTTATAACTGGAAGTTTGTGCCTTTCGACTCCTTTTATCCATTTCGCACCTCCACCCCCACCCCCCTTCCTCTGGCCACCACCCATCTGTTCTCTGCGCCTATGTGTTCAGTTCTGTTTTGTTTTGTTTTTTAAGATTCTGCGGACATCGTATAGTATTTGCAGTTCTCTGTCTTAACTTACTGTGAACACTTGGGTCATTTCCATTATCTGGGCTGTTGTAAATAATGCAGCAATGAACATGGGGGTGCATATATCCTTTTGAATTAGTTTTTTTTTTCCCTTTGGATAAACACCCAGAAGTGGAACTGCTGGATCATATGGGTGTTTTTCTTTTTAATTTTTTGAGGAACCTCCATACTGTATTCCATAGTGGTTGCATCAATTTGCATTCCAACCAACAGTGCACAAGGATTCCCTTTTCTTCATATCCTCGCCAACAGTTGTTATCTCATCTTTTTGTTGTTAGCTATTCTGATGTGAGGCAGTATCTCATTGTGGTTTTGATTTGCACTTCCCTGATGATTAGTGATATTGAGCACCTTTTCATGTACTTGTTGGCCATCTGCATGTCATCTTTGGAAAAATGTCTATTCATATCTTCCCATTTTTTAATCAGATTGGTGTGTTTTTTTTGCTATTGAGTTGTATGAGTTCTTTATATATTTTAGATTTTTTATATTTTTTTCCAAAGATTTTATTTATTTTTATTTTAAGGAGAGTGTGGGCACATGAGCAGGGGGAGGGGCCAAGGGAGAGAGGGAGAGAGGAAGGATCTCAAGCAGACTCCGGGCTAAGTGCAGAGGCTGACATGGGGCTCCATCCCATGACCCTGGGATCATGACCTGAGCTGAAACCGAGAGTTGGATGCTTAACCGACTGAGCCACCCAGGTGCCCCATATTTTGGACTTTTAAAATGTATTAAATTTACAAAATGTCAGCCTTTTTCTAGTGTCTACAAAATCTACAAATCTAAAAATACTAATAAACATGGCAAGTCATGGGCTAATAGAGTCATTGGCTCTCCATTATTATGAATGATTAAAAACTGATTTTATTAAACTAAGCAAGGAGTAAAGGGAAAGAGATGTTAAGAACTAATATTTCTTATTACCAATGTCATACCCACTTGAGACCCTTTGCAGTTACTATTCCCTTTGCCTGCTGTTTAACAGTCTAAATGTACCAGATCATCTTTGCATAATTAGCTCCACTTAGGTCACAACTCAAAGGGTACCTTTCCAGGGAGGCCTTCCCTGACAACCTGATAGAAAGGAGCTCTTATAACATCCTTCTTTAATTTCTTTGTAGCAATTAGATTTTTCTAAAATGTATTTGTTCATTTTATTTGTTTGCTTGCTAATTTTTTTGGTCTCTTCCCTCAACCAAGTGGAAGGAAGTCAGAGCTCTTGTGTACTTTGTTCATTGCTGCTTCCTATGGGTGTGTGGCCCATAGTAAGAGCTCTGTGATTAGTTTTTTAACAAATATATGTGAATGGGTAATATTTAATTGCTTTGGGTTTCTGTAGTATATTCTTCATTGGGAATCCCATGATGGATTCCGACATTTAGATGATATATGCCATCAAAAGGAATGAGATCTTGCCATTTGCAATGACGTGGATGGAACTGGAGGGTGTTATGCTGAGCGAAGTAAGTCAATCAGAGAAAGACATGTATCATATGACCTCACTGTCCCCTTCATTTTATAAAATATTCCTTGGGGTACTAATTCTTTTGTATGTCTGTCTCCTGCCACTGGAGTTTGGGCCCCTAAGAGGAGGGCAGGGACTGTCTTGTTCATCTTGATGTCTCTAGCACCAGTTCCATTGCCTGGCTGATTGTAATTGGTCAACAATTGCTTGTTGAATTTCTTTTTTTTTAAGATTTTATTTATTTATTTGATATAGAGAGACACAATGAGAGAGGGAACACAGGCAGGGGGAGTGGGAGAGGGAGAAGCAGGCTTCCCGCCGAGCAGAGAGCCCAATGCAGGGTTCGATCCCAGGACCCTGGGACCATGACCCGGGCCAAAGGCAGACACCCAACGACCGAGCTACCCAGGCGCCCTGTGCTTGTTGAATTTCTTTGTAATTAATGCAGATATTATAGTAATTCATATGAGAGGGAAAAAGGTGAGGATTGGGATGACCTTAGAGAAGGTTCAGAGAAGTGATGTTGGTGGTGATCCTGAAACACTGGATAGGATTTGAGTTGACAGAGAAGAGATGGGCAAATATTTTAAGTAGGGCATGAAGTGAATGATATATGATGACTAGAAAGCACAAGGCTCATTCATAACCAATTAAAACATAATTTATTTTACAAATATTTTTACATATAATTTTAAACTTTTGTTGTAAAAAATGAAGGTACCGTATTATTGAACTCAAAGACCAGCTAATATTAATAGAATTTCTTTAGGGTATTGAAGAAAGTAAAAGTACAGTGGGGATTTGTAAAAAAAAAAAAAAAGAAAAAAAGCCATTTTCTTATTAGTATGTTGAAAACTGGTAATAGACACTTTCCAACCCCAAATCTGTTTTAATCCTATTGCCCCCAATTCCCCTAAAAATGCCAGTGAGATTTGCTTTGATCTGTATCTGTATATCATTATTCCTCATTTCTCAGACTTACCTTGAAGTACATTTGAATCAGATGGGTTCAATATGTTCTATCCATTTGCCTTTGGGCCCTAGTAGCAGGTGCTCAAAATATTTTCTGTTACTATTTATTATTAATATTTATATTACTAGTAATAACTAATGACGTTGACTCATTATGTCAGTTGTTCTGTGAGGTTGGTGCCAAATTTAAGTCTATTTCTCAGTTGAGGAAATTGAGGCACAGAGAGATTAAATGATTAAAAGATGAAGTACCAAGTCACACCAGGAGTAAGTGGCTGCACCATGACTCAAGTTCAGATATGCCTAACACCAACACCACGCTGTTTTGAATCAACCTGATGGTTTGGAAAACCATATAGAACCTACCACATGTTATTCATACTTCCTATTTTAGTCCATGGCCAAATATCACTGTACTATAAGATAATGCATTATATATTATATACATTTGTGTGTGTGAATATGTAGATACAGGGTGATTTGCCTTTCTCACTTCCTGATGATAAAACCTGAAAAATAATTGCTGCTATGACACACAAATTGCATGTATATATATATTTTTCATTATTACAGACCCTGGAATGCTCATTTATCCCTCTTTAGCTTGGGAGTTACAACATGCTCATAGCTAGCAAGAGCGAGCCTGCTGCTGACGCCTTAAAGTCAGTGCTTAAAGAATCTCATAAAAAATTGAAATTTCCACCTTTATTCAAGCTTGTCAGGAAATCTCCCCATAGCTCTTTGTATCTGAAAATGCATTATAGCTTGTTTAAAGCACTGTGGGAAACAATTTTACATTTCTTCAGTTGCACACTTATCACACTTATCAGTTGCACACCTTATGAGCTGCCAAATGAAAACTGGGAAAGCTCAGTGAATGGGGATGCCTTCTTCAAAACCTCCTTGTGAAATGGAGCTGCCACGATCCCTGTTTAAAACCCAGAGATTGGCAGAATAGATTTAAAAAATGATCCAGCTACTTTCTGTCTACAACAGACACACTTTATATTAAAGATATAAATAATCTGAAAACAAAAAGGATGGAAAGAATATACTATACAAGCAATAACCAATAGAGAGCTGGAGTGATATACTAATTTCAGAAAAAAATAGAATTTAAGACAAAAGTTGTCACTAGAGAGAAAAAAGATCATTTTATAATGATAAAAGGTCAATTTATGGTCAATCTATCAGGAAGACATAGATTGTGTCTTAGAATCTGAAGTACATAAAGCAAAAACTGACAGAATGGAAGGGAGAAGTAGACAGTTCCGCAATCATAGTTGGGGTCTTCAATATCCCACTTTGAGTAAAAGATGGAAGAGGCAGAAGAGCGATATGGAAATGGAAGACTTGAGCAACACTATAAACACTATAAACCAGACATCTATAGACCACTTCAGTCAACAGTAGCAGAATACACATTTTTCTCAAATTCACATGGAACAGTCTCTAGGATCAACCATATGTTAGCCATGGACAAGTCTCAATACATGAAAGAGAACTAAGTCGGGGCACTTGGGTGGCTCAGTCGTTAAGCATCTGCCTTCGGCTCAGGTCACGATCCCAGGGTCCTGGGATCGAGCCCCGCATCCGGCTCCCTGTTCGGCGGGAAGCCTGCTTCTCCCTCTCCCACTCCCCCTGCTTGTGTTCCCTCTCTCGCTGTGTCTCTCTCTGTCAAATAAATAAAAATAAAATCTTTAAAAAAGAAAAAAAAGAGAACTAAGTCATACAAAATATATTTTCTGACCACAACAAAATTGAATTAGAAAAAAAATACCAGAAGGAAATTTGGAAAATTCACAATTATGTGGAAGTTACAAAAACAAAACAAAACCAAAACCAAAAACCAAACACTTCTGGATAACTAAGGGGTCAAAGAAGAAATCACAAGGGAAAGTTGGAAGGTTAGAAAATACTTCGAGAACATATGTATCATATCAAAAACTGTGGGATATAGCTACATGGTGCTTAGAAGAAATTTTATAGCTCTAAAAACCTATATTTAAAAAGAAAGATCTCAAGTCAATAACCAACCTTCTACCTTAAACTAGAAAAAGAAGAGTAAAAAAAAAAAAGTAAACTCAAAGCAAGCAGAAGGAAGGAAGAAAAAGAGATGATTTTCCAAATGTTAAGGTACTTCGTGATTCTTCTATAAACTCTTAGTGAAATTTTTCATTTGAAGAGCTTATTGTAATTTATAAGTAGAGAGACCATTTAAACTTTTATTTTATTGTTATAAAAGTCACACTAGTTCACTGTAGGATTGGAAATTTCCTAAAAGTATTTTAAAAAATCACAAAAGTATTTTTAAAAAATCACCATTAACATTTTGGTACATTCCCTTCCAGTCTTTATTTTAAGCCCATATGCATAAAACCTATATAGTGGACAGGAAATACATACATATTTCTCTTTATTTTTTCACTCAAATTTGATTATAAGTTTCCCTGTATTAAAAACATTTCTTTGAGATATATTCATTGACTGTATGATAAGGTGCAAACTGCTTCATTTATTGAACCATTTCTCTATTTTGGACTTTTGGAATTGCTTCTATTTTTTTCTTAGAACAAAGTTATAGGTGTGAGATTACTAAATCAAAGATTAAACTGCTTTAAAGTTTTCACCTGTTGTGATTTGCTTTTCAGAAAGGAAGTGCTAATTTACATTACCACCAGCAGTGCATTAGAATGCCTGTGGATATATTTTCTGAATCCTAATGGAATCATATAATTTGACAAATACTAATATACTTATAGGATCAAAAGTTTAAAATATTTAAAGTCGGGCGCCTGGGTGGCTCAGTTGGTTAAGCAACTGCCTTCGGCTCAGGTCATGATCCTGGAGTCCCGGGATCGAGTCCCGCATCGGGCTCCCTGCTCAGCAGGGAGTCTGCTTCTCCCTCTGACCCTCCTCCCTCTCATGCTCTCTGTCTCTCATTCTCTCTCTTGCAAATAAATAAAATCTTAAAAAAAAAAAAAAAAAATTAAAAAAAAAAAATTTAAAAAAAAATTTAAAATATTTAAAGTCAAGACCATTCCAGAAAATTTAGAACATTATTTAAAAAATCAATAAAGAAATTACTGTTTTCCTTTTCACAAATGACCAAAATACTACTAACTTGAGTTAATTTTTTTTTTTGCTACATCTAATCATAAAATCTAGAGGTGGAATTTAGAAGTCCTCGCGTTCAACTACTTAAATTTACAGACTTAGTTCATTCAAGGCTAGAGGAATAGAGTAGCTCAAGTCACACAGTTATGCTCATGACTTAGAGTCCAGCACACTTTGTTTTTTAAACAATTTAATATCTTAAAAATACAAGTAATATGTGAATATAATCCTAGGAAAATTCAAACATTACAGATACAGAGATGTAGATCTCTCTCTTTCTCTCTTTCTCTCTAAGAAAAAGTGAATACCCCCTTCCCCCCATCCTCAGTTCCATTCTACTTCTCAGAGGTTTGGTGGGGATCCTTCCAGACACTTTCCAAATTCTTAAACTTTAAGTTAAAATTTTTATTTTAGTATATCTTCAACTTGCTTTTTTCTTTTCTCTTTTTCACTTAACCATATATTCTAGAGATCTTTTCATATTAGCACATATCTACCTATATTTTTAACTGCTACCTAGTGGTATAATATGGATATATCATAATTTACCTAAATATCCTTTTAATGTTATTTGTTGTAATCTCTTGCTTTCTCGAATGATGCTACAATGAACATCTTTGGACATACACTTTCATGCAAATGTGCATGTGTTTCTGTAGGATAGATTTTCAATATCAATTGCTGGGTATGCATATACTGCCGAACTGTCATCCAAATAGGGTATACTATCTCTATTAGTATGATAGGCAGAATATGCCCCCTTTCAAAAAGGTCCACTTCCTAATTCTGAGAACCTGTGACTATGTTACCTTAGCTGGTAAAAGGAACTTTGTAGATGTGATTAAGATTAAGAACCTTGAAATAGGGAGATTAATCTGATGACCAGAATCCTTAAATAAGCAGTGACTCTTTCCCAGCTGTGGTCAGAAAGGGTCATGTGACTACAGAAGAATGCTCAGAGAGATACAACATTGCTGGCTTTAATGATGAATGAAGGAAGCCAGGTATGCTGGTATCTTTTAGAAGCTGAAAAGGCAAGGAAATGGATTCCCTCCTAGAGCCTCTTTCAGAAGGTAATACAGCCCAGGTGACACGTTGATGTTAGCCCACTGAAATCTGTATTGAACTTCTGACGTACAGAACTGTAAGATAATAACTTTGTGTTTTTTAAAAATTTTTTATGGTTAGGTTAATTACCATACATTACATCATTAGTTTTAGAAGTAGTGTTCCATGATTAATTGTTTATGCATAACACCCAGTGCTCCATGCAGAACGTGCCCTCTTTAATACCCATCACCTGGCTAACCCATCCTCCCACCCCCCTCCCCTCTAGAACCCTCAGTTTTGTGTTGTTTTTTAAGTAACTAAGGTTGTCACATTTTGTTACTACAGCAATGGAAAACAAATATGATTCATTTAAGAGAATACCTGTTTCTTGAAATTCTTAATGTTAGATATTTATCAATATTTTTAACTTTTGCAAATCTTATAGTCAAAAGTGGTGAACCAATGTGCTTTCATTTGAATTTCCCAGATTCCTGATGAGGCTCAGCTTCTTTTTTTTTTTTTTTAAGATTTTATTTATTTATTTGACAGAGAGAGACACAGCAAGAGAGGGAACACAAGCGGGGGGAGTGGGAGAGGGAGAGGCAGACTCCCCGCCGAGCAGGGAGCCTCATGTGGGGCTCCATGTGGGGCTCCATGTGGGGCTCGATGTGGGGCTCGATGTGGGGCTCGATCCCAGGATCCCAGGATCATGACCTGAGCCGAAGGCAGAAGCTTAACAACTGAGCCACCCAGGCGCCCCGAGGCTCAGCTTCTTTTCGTATGTTTTCGACCCTTTGAATTTCTTTTGTGACTTGGCAGGAAATAACCTAGGTTCATTCTTCTGTTGTACTGTTTGACATTCTGGTTGGTTTGTAGGTTCTCTTTCACATTTTTTATATTCTGCATTTAGTAACTTATAGCCTTTACTTGTTATGTGTGTGCCAAATATTTTTTTCCCAATTTGTCACTTATTATTTTGCTTTCTTGCCACTTATTCTACTTTATTGCAGTTGCTTGATCTGCCTCGTGATTTCTTAGCTCATCCCTCAGTGTTGTCTATGGTAAACACTGCCTGCACATGCCCTACACTAGGATGTTGAAATGGGAACTGTCTGTGCTGGTGTACTTCTCCAGGTTTGAAGAGATTAAAATACGGGTTTCCCCTGCTATCTGAAAGTAGAGCATTCCCTTGAAAACTTTTCTAAGCTGAGAAGGCATAAAGCAAAGAAGCAATTACCATTAATTTATATGGAAAAATCTTTGAGCGTTCCTAAATCCAAAACCTAACCTTCTATTCAGCTTTTCTAATACTTAAGGACACATGTTGCTAACTGGCACATAAAATAAATTGAGATAAAGCACAAATGCTCACAGACACTGTTCAAAGCTGTGGTGGCTTGATGCTGAAATGCGAAGTATAGTTCCCAGGGAAGGAGCTTGGTGGGACCCCTCGCTGCTCGCTGCTCCAGGTGTGTGCTGCCTCTGTCACAGCTCCACTGCAGAACAAACACTGAATGCTAGTTTTTGCTTTTCTCCTTTTTTTCATTAAGGCAAAAACCCTTTTCAGATTTCTTTTGATTGGTGAAAACAGGTATTAATGTAGGTCTTTTGTAAAAGTGAATTGGTGTAATGAACTTTCGAAAAGTGGGGGATACCTGTACTGCCTAATTCTATGGAGGAGGTTGCTTTCTTAAGAAAAGAATCCCCAGATGCTGTAAAATCAATGAACTGAGAAATTGAAAGATTGAGTCAGATGATATATTTTTTTCCTTCAGATGCTACATGAGCTATTGTACTGAACAAAGAAGTGTCCAGTTGAGCGTTTGGCCCATGTGTCTTTAGGGCCTGCTCTATTCTGTACTCACCCTATTCTGTTCTCACTAAACCAAAATTTTAAAAAGGAAATGTCTTGGGGACCTAGGAGAGTCAGGTACATTTAAAATAAAATATGTGGCTAGAAAGATTAAAAGCTAATATTTATTGATGAATTACTATGTGCCAAGCTTGCCACTTAGTCCTCACAGCAGTTCCATAAGGTAGGTATTATTATCCCATCATACAGATGAGAAAACTGAGGTTCATTTGAAGAAGCAACTTGCCCATGGTAGTATTAAAGGGTAGATCCCAGACTTGAGCCATAACTATTTGATTCAAAAGCCTTAACCACTGTTAACTTATGCCAGATATCACATCTGAAAACTAGTCTTAGCCATCCTACAATAAAAACTCTCCAATAATTTGAATTAGTAAAGCATTCTGAATTATATCTTATTACTTTTGATGTATAGTAACTAGAAATCAGGCTACAAAGTGTCCAGTAGGAGAAGATTAAAAAGAATTTGAGTAGGCAGCAGCGATTTATAGTCATTGATTTATCAGTTGATTACCTGTTGGTTGCTTCTGAAATAGTGAGGGATGCTTGTAAAGTGGCTTTCCTCATTCCTCTGCAGTCTTATTCATTCTATAATTTGCAAAATCAATCTATTCAGAAATAATAAATACAGGAACTTCATTATAGTTCCTAACTGATTTATCTCAAATGCTGGATTTGTGGAATCTAGACTAATGAGTTAGGCCTTGCATTCCTGGTTTCTCTTTACGTGCCTATGGTGGGGGCAGAAGGGAGAAAAGAAAGCATTCAACTGCTAGTGTGCAGGGAGAGTGCACTAATTGGTTTCTGGAAAGAAATCTATTTTGGGGACTTTTACAGGTGGTTTAGAAGCTGTCAGAAAACCCAGGGGCAGCGGGAGAGCCATAAGGCTGGTCTTACCCTCAGTCCTCCTGCCCCAAGGGGGGCTCCAGGACAAGCTCACACAGAGCCATCTCAGCACTCACCCCAGGCCTGTGCCTTCCTGCCGCTCATCTCACAAAATCTGAGTCTATGCTCACAGAAAAGGTTGAATCAGCCTCTTCAATAAAAATTCCTTTTCTGGTATCTTCCCAGAAGAAATTAACTACTTCGTTGCTGAGAACAACATCAGGCACATTTTCACCAAATAATGGAAATGTGTGTGTGTGTGTGTGTGTGTTCTTTGTTGTTTTAAATTTTAAAAGCCACACCTAATCAGGGGTGAGGATTTTTTTTTAACCCTATTTTCTGTAGTCCTAGCCTTTGCATTTTTCAATTTCAATAGTAACCTACTTCCTAAAGTTACTGTTATTAAAGATGTCCATTGTGTAGTAGACACAGGTTGTGTACCAGAATTCCTTCCTGTAAGGAACCACTGACCTCCAGTCTGTGCCCCCAGTGCTCCCAGAGATGGAATCAGGAGCCTCACTGTCTTTGAGAATGAGCCCTGACCCTGGCCAGTCATTGCTTCAAGAAAGGGCTTGATCCCTCACTGGCTTGGAAGCAAACTGTCAGAGCCCTCCCTGGGGTTTTTGTGAGAACCAACAGAAAATTCTGTCTCCTATTCTTGCAGATCATTCTCTCAGGAAGATCTGAAGTTCACTTGCCATTGGCCATATTTTTTAACTAGGTGAGGGAGGCAGCTGTCTGGGATGAAAAAGAATGAGGACAAAACATGGAAGGAGGCAGAATCAGTGGAGAAACTGAGGACATTGCCTGAGCCCCCATATCCAGCTACCTCTTGGGTCACTTCTACTTACAGGTTCATGGTGATACGAGCCAAACCACCTTTTTAAGCTTATACTAGTTCTGCTCAGTTCTGTCTTTTTTTTTTTTTTTTTAAAGAGAGAGAGAGAGTGCGCGTGTGATCAAGCAGGAGTGAGGGGTTGGGGCAAAAGGATAGGGGGAGAGAGAGAATCTTAAGCAGGCTCCATGCCCAGCATGGAGCCCGACTCAGGGCTTGAACTTAAGACTGACCTAAGCCGAAATCAAGAGTCGGATGCTTAACCAAGCCACCCAGGTGCCCTCAGTTCTGTCATTTTAACTAAAGATTGTGAGTAAAACTTTCTTCCATGTACCTTCAAACACCTCTTGCTCTCCTCCCACTTTTACAAAATAGGATCGCTCTATGCATATTGCTTTACACCTAGCCTTTTCACTTTATGTGTCATTAGTACTTCTCCAGGTACTATATTTAGACCAACTTCATTCTTTTTAAAACAGTAGGGCATGACACAGGAATGCATAGGTCTATTTATTTTTAAACTGTTCATTGACGGGTGGACATTTTGTTTATTCCCCAGTTTTTGATACCACAACCTAGCCTGCAGTGTACATCTTTGCAACAATATCTTTAGGCATTTGGGTAAATATTGTTACAAGATAAATTCATGGCAGTGGCATTTTTGGGTCAAAAATTTCAAAGAATTTTTCATAGAAATTTCATAGAAATTGCCAAACTGCCCTCCAAGAAAGTTGTGTCAATACTAGGCTCACAGCAACAGCATATATGAAAGAAAGGTCCCCTTTTCCACACCCTAACCAAGGTGTGGGATATTATTACTTTTAAAATCTTTGGCATTCTTTGAGATAAATACATATCTCATTGTTTTAAGATGTGTTTCTTTAAATATTAGTGGATTGAAACTTTCCTTCTACTTAACGGTTATGTGTGTTTTTTTTTATCTTGGACATGCTTGTACATACCCCTTCCCTCTTTTTCTGCTGGGGTCTTCATGTTTTTCCTGGTAATTTGTAACAATTTGTTATCTATCAAGTTTATCAATTCACTGCCTGTCATATAGCCTGTCATTTTTTCCTAATTTGTCTCACTTAAAAAAATTCTTATGTGTGATGTCTTCTGCCAGATTTAAATTTAAATTTTCACATAGCCAAATATATAAATATTTTCCTCTTTTGTTTTAAAAACTCAATAATGTTATAAATCTACTAACATTTATTCCCAAATATTGTAATAGTTACCTATAAGAATTTAATCTTGTTGGTGAGAACATTGTGTGCTAACATCTTTAGGCTACTAGACGTAGTTAGGAATAATTTTGTGAGGAAATTACTGTATATCTCTTTTAAAACCGTTCTATTACAGTGCATGTAGTGATTTTGACTCTGGACAAGTTTGCAGCCCACTCTCAAGTAATGATTGGCAAGAGTTGAGATGAGGGTTAAGGGATTGGGTTCTATTCTATCTCTGCGTTCATCTTGGTGAATGATCTTGAGTGAATCATGTAATCCCTCTGGGTTTCATTTTCTCCATCTTGAAAGGAGTGCATTGAATGAGATAAGCTCTGCAAACCTTTCTAGCACTAAACTGTCAAAAGTCTATGAATTCTTTGCACATGTTTTATTTAATAGAGCCAAGATTTGAATCCAGAGTCTGAAGTCTGTGTCTTAAAACTATTACATTGTCTTTTGTGCAGCGCTCTATGTCTCTCACTGAAGGGAAAGAAAGAGATGTCAAAGTCTGTGTCTGAGAGGGCAAGTGAGGGGAGAATAGACCTGGTGAGAAATGAGAGTACAGAAAAGGATGAAGGGAGAAGAATTGTCCTTGGGGTAATATGTGGTGATTCTAGAGGTGGAGATCAAGGAAGACCAGAGGTGGGAGGAAGGTTGGAGGAAAATAAGACTATCAGGGGAGAAAGGGAGTGGAAATAGACTGCTTGTTTCTAAGAAAATTTACTTTTGTTGGCCATGTGTCTGTCAGGGTTATGTACATCAAATGCTAAGCCAAATTACAGGGCATCTTAGTTTACTTCTCAAAGAACTGACATACTCAAGCTGCTTAATACATCTGCCCGTGATGAAATATAAAACTTTATAATAGAGAGTGGGAAAATGAAACATATGAAAGAGATATATTATTTGTTTGCTTGCTTTGCCTTTTAGAGAAATCCATGGAAAAATTCACAAGAACTGAGGAGAATGAAGAACCAGACAGAATTAAGGGAGGAAAATTGGGGGGAAAATATCTATGTGTTCTTTAGAAAGCAGTGAGTAAACTTATCAATCAAATAATACTGTTAACTAACTAGAATTTAAATAAAAAATTGAAAAAATAAAATAGTTTCCAATAAAAAAAAAAAAAAATGAGACCAAAAGGATCAAAAGCCTATGCTCAACGAACATTGGGACTGTTCCTCTTATTTACTATAGATCTTCCAAATGTGTCCAGTGGGAAAATTTTTATAACATTGTTTTTGGACTATGCTGGTGAAGATGGTGAGATTTTCTCTTTGTAACATATGGACCCAAATTCCTGGAGGTGATAGAATCAGTGTACTAGGCTAATTTAAGCTTTTGAAGTTTTGCTGATCTGATGGGTGAAATTTATAAGGCTATTGTTTTAATCTGAGCTTTTTTATCTGATTAAAATTGAGGTTGACATCTTTTAATGTTAATTGAACATTCTATTCTTCTGTGAATGCATCTTTATATCCCTTGCTTATTTTTCTGTTAGGTTGTTTGCCTTTTTCTTATTGATTTATAGCATTCTTTATATATTCTGGTTATAAATACTTGGTCAGTCCTATGTGTTGCATGTAACTGTGGAAGTCTGTAGTTTATATTTTATCTTTATAGTAAATTTCATCATACAAAAAGCTTTCATTTTAATGTCACATTTGTCAGGTTTTTTTTTTTTTTTTTTTTTTTACTATGGTTTGCACTTTTTGTGTCTTACTTACAAAGTTGTTCACTACCCCCATAGTCATAAAAACATTCCTTGTTTTTCCTAAAAGTTTAGAAATTTTGCTTTTCTTTAGGCATTACTCCATTTGGAATTGCTTTTTACATACAGTTTGAGATAAGGAGTTCACTATATTTCTTTATATTAACCAGTTATACCAATATAATTTATTAAATCACCTGTCTTTTCTATACTAAATTGGAGATTTTGTAGGATTTTTACATAGACAATTAGTATGGTATTGGAGTAAAGATAGATACATGGATCAGTGCAGTAGATTACTTAATAGAGACTTTCTACTCAATAGAGAGTCTCTATATAGTCAGTTGATTTGGGATAAAGTAGTTAAGGCAATTTAATGGAGAAATGATCATCTCTTCAGTAAATGGTGCTGGAACAATTGGGTAGCTTTATGCAAAAATAAAATACACCTTAACCCTTAACTCATATCATATACAAAATTTAACTCAAAGTGGATCATAGTCTAAAATGTAAGCGTTAAAACTATAAAACTTCTAAAAGAAAATATAGGAAAAAATCTTAGTGACCTTGGATTTGGTAAAAGACTTCTTAAATATGACACTGAAAGTCCAAACCTCAAAATAAGAAGTCAATAAATTAAAAACTTTTGTTTTTCTTTTCTTTTTAAAAATGTATTTATTTGAAAGGGGGGAGGGCCAGAGGGAGAGGAAGAGAGAGAATCTCAGGCAGACTCCCCACTGAGCTTGGAGCCCAACATGGGGGGGCTTGATCTTATGGCCCTGGGATTGTGACCCAAGCCAAAATCAAGAGTCAGACACTTAACTGACTGAGCCAACAGGTGCCCCAAAAACTTTTGCTTTTCAAAACAACACCATTATGAAAATGAAAGTCAAGCCACAGCCTAGAAGCAAATACTTGCAAAATATGTATCTTATAACTAATTAGCAAGATAAACAACCCAATAAAAATTGGTAGGATTTAAACAGACACATCACTAAAGAAGAAATATGGATGCAAAAAAACATGAAAAGATGCTCAACATCATTAGCCATTAGGAAATGCAAATCACTTTGCACCCATTAGAGTGGCTGAAATTCCAAAATTGATAAAACCTGACTGTACCAAGTGTTGTGGAGGATGTACAGTAACCAGCAATCTTCTACAGTGCTGGTGGGAATGTAAAATGGTACAACTGTTTTGGAAGACACCATGGCAGTTTCTTAAAAAGTTAAACATGCACTTATCTGTGACCTAAGAGAAAAGAAAGCACATGTTTATACAAAGATTTATACATAAGTGTTTGAGCAACTTTATTAATAAAAATTAAATATTAGAAACATCTCAAGTGACCATCAACAGGTGAATGGATTTAAAAAAACCTCTGGTATATCCACATGATGAATTTAAATGAATGAAGGAATATCTGGGAATTCCGGGGAAGATGGTGGAGTAGGAGGATTCTAGGCTCACCTTGTCCCATGGATACACCTAGATAACATCCACATCAGTGTAAATAACCCAGAAAAGGACCTGAAGACTGGCAGAACAGGTTCTCTGCAGCTAAATTTAGAGAAGAGGCCACATTGAAGAAGGTAGGAAGGGCAGAGACACAATTGGGAGCCAAAGTGACCTGTGAGACTGTCTGCAGGGAGGGAGGATACAGCAGAGTACACAGAGAGGAGAGGAGCAGACCCCACATCAAGCACTCCAGGCACAGGGGACCCAGGCTGGGAAGGCGAATCTCCATAATATCTGGCTTTGAAAACCAGAGGAACCTAACTTCATGAGTTCTTACAATCAGTGGGGCTTAACACCTGGAACTTTAAAAAACAGCAACTTCAGCTCTGGCAGAGCTGGAGAGCAGGAGGAAACTGAGTCCCTGCCCTTAAAGACACAGCACAACAAACAGCCCTGCTGAGACACAGCATAGAAGCAGCAGTTTGAAAAATGCCTGGGGTATGTGGGAGGGAGATTTGTTTACTAATCTCAGAGTTGTGCTGGAAGGGCAGGGATCTTTGGAGAATTCCTTAGGAATAGAGGAGCTGGTGGATGCCATTTCCCTCTCTCAGCCCCTCCAGCCTAGATACATGGACAGCTGTTGGAACCAGTGGACTGCAAACACTCTTTACCTAGCTTGCTAACAGTGTACCTTACCCCCATGCTCTTTTGTGGACCCGCTCCCTCCATCCTGGCCTGGGCAGCAGTTTTCCAGTGGCTGCAGGTCCCCTCCTGCAGCAGATTAGTGCAAACTTCACTAACAGTGCACACCCCACACCGAAGTTCTCTTGCAGACCCACCCCCTCCAACACACCCTTGGTAGGAGTCCATCCAGAGCAGTGCCACAAGCCTGGCAGTAGGCAGGCAGCCCCAACAAGGGCCAGAATTGCAGGCCCTGCCTGTCAATGAAAGCTTCTCAGGAGACAACACAGGGAGAGCGTCCTGCAATTTGGTGCTGTTGCACTTCTGGCAAATGCCTGATCTGACTCAACTCAAGCCCAAGGCAGCCCCAGACTGGCCCACTAATGACATAGGGAGCAAAACTGCCTACAACAGGCAGAGAGACATTGCAGATGACTGGACTGAAGACAAATACAGTTTAGCCACAATAGTAGGGTGCATATAATAGGGTGCAACATACATAGGAGATACCCCTGAAGTGCCAGGTTCTAGTGAACAGGGAACATTGTGCACATTGACATTACAGGGCCTCTTCTTCATAAGGCCATTACTTTTAAGAGTAAGAGATCGAATTGACTTTCCTACACATAGAAATAGACAAAGAATTAGACAAAATGAGGAGATACAGGAATATGTCTTAAATGAAAGGACAAAACCACAGCAAGAGAGCTAACTAAAATATAAGTAATATGCCTGATAAAGAATTTAAAGTAATGGTCATAAAGATATTCGCTGGGCTTGAGAAAAGAGTGGAGGACCTCAGTGAGACCCTCAACAAAAGAGATAGAAACACCAAAAAGAACCAGAGATAAATAACTCAATAACTGAAATTAAAATTACACTGGAGGGAATAAACAGTAGACTAGAGGAATCAGGAGAATGGATCAGTGACCTGGAGGACAGAGTAATGAAAAGCAACCAAGCTGAACAGGAGAGAGAAAAAATAATAAAGAATGAGAATAGATTAAGAGAACTCAGTGGCACCACCAAGCATAATAAATTTGCATTATAGGGATCCCAGAAGGAGAAGAGAGAGAAAAGGGGGCAGAAAATGTTTTTGAAGAAATGAAACTTTTGAAGTTGTCCTCTCAGACACTTTTGAAGTTGTTGAAGTTGTTTTGAAGAAGCTGAAAACTTCCTGAATCTGGGAAATGAAGCAGATATCCAGCTCCAGGAGGCATAGAGATCCAACAAAATCAAACCAGGGAGGTCCACACCAAGACACATAATAGTTTAAGTGGCAAAAAGTAGTGATGAAGAGATAATTTTAAAAGCAGCAAGAGAAAACAGTCACATACAAAGGAAATCCCATAAGACAATCAGCTGATTTTTCAGCAGAAACTCTGCAGGCCAGAAGAGTATGGCATGATATATTCAAATGCTGAAAGAAAAAAAAAACTGCTGACAAGAATACTCTATCCAGCGAGGCTTGCATTCAGAATAGAAAGAGAGATAAAGAGTTTCTACAAATGAAAGTTAAAGGAATTCATGACCACTAAACCAGCCCTGCAAGAAATGTTAAAAGGGATTCTTTCAATGGAAAGGAAAGACCATAAGCAGGAGTAAGAAAAGTAGGAAACACAAAAGCAGTAAAATGAAGTATATCTATAAAAATCAGTCCAGGGATTCACAAAATGAAAGGATATAAATTATGACACCATATACCTAAAATGTGGAGGGATAAAACTAAAGAATGGGTTCAAACTTAAGTGACCATCAACTTAATATAGATTGCTATATGCATAAGATATTGTATACAAACCTAATGGTAAGCACAAATCAAAAAACAGTGATAGAAATGCAAAAAATAAAGAGAAAGGAATTCAAGTATATCGCTAAAGAAAGCCAGCGAACTATGAGAGAAGAGAGCAAGAGAATAAAGGAACAGAGAGCTACAAATGAAGCCATAAAACAAGTAACAAAGTGGCAGTACATACCTATCAACAATTACTTTGCATATAAATGGACTAAACACTCCAATCAAAAGACATAGGATGAAGGAATTAATACAAAAGCAAGACCTGTCTATATGCTGCCTACAAGAGACTCATTTCAGACATAAAGACACATGCAGATTGAAAGTGAAGCGATGAAAAAGCATCCATCAGACAAATGGAAGTGAAGAGCCTGGTTGCAATATTTATTTATTTACATAGGAAGCAATATTCATTTATTTAAAGTTCTTAAATTACTTATTTAGAGACTTTAAAACAAAGACTGTAGCAAGAGACAAAGAAGGACACTATATAATCATAAATGGAACAATCCAACAAGGAGATTTAACATTTGTAAATATTTGTGCACCCAACATGGAAGCACTCAAATACACAAAGCAGCTAATAAGAAAAACAAAGGAAGTAATCAATAGTAATACAGTAATAGTAGGGGACATTAAAACCCCCTTTACACCAATGGATGGATCATCCAGACAGAAAATTAACAAGGAAATAGTGGCTTTGAATGACACATTGGACCAGATGCATCTAATAGATATATTCACAACATTCCATCCTAAAACAGCAGAATGCACATTCTTTTTAAGTGCACATGGAACATTCTCCAGAATACATCACATATTAGGCCACAGAACAAGTCTCAACAAATTCAAAAGGAATGAATTCATACCATGCATCTTTTCCAACTACAATGCTATGAAACTGGAAATCAACCACAAGAAAAAATCGGGGAAGATGACAAATACAATAGAACAGATCAATGAAACCAGGGGCTGGTTCTTTGAAAAAAATCAAGAAAATTGATAAACCTCTAGCTAGACTCGTCAAGGAAAAAAGAGAAAGGACTCAAACAAAATGACAAATGAGAGAGGGGAAATAACAAGCAACACTACAGAAATACAAACAATTATGAGAATATTATGAAAAATTATATGCCAACAAATTGGACAACCTAGAAGAAATGGATAATTCCTAGAAACATGTAACCTCCCAAAACTGAGTAAGGAAGATATAGAACATTTGAACAGACTAATTATCAGCAGTGAAATTGATTCAGTAATCAAAAAACTCCCAACAAACAAATGTCTAGGACCAGATGGCTTCTTAGGTGAATTCTATGAAACACTTAAATAAGAGTTAACACCTGTTCTTCTCAAACTAGTCCAAAATATAAAAGAGGAAGGAAAGCTTCCAAACTCATTCTGTGAGGCCAGCATTACCCTGATACCAAAACCAGATAAAGATACTACAAGAAAAGAGAACTACAGGTCAATATCTCTGATGAACATAGATGAAAAATCTTCAACAAAATATTAGCAAACTGAATCCAACAATACCTTAAAGAAGTCATTCACCATGATCAAGTAGGATTTATTCCCAGTATGCAAGGGTGGTTCGATATTCACAAATCAATCAGTATGATATATCACATCAACAAGAGAAAGGATAAAAACTATATGATCGATCCAGACTACATGTGCCAGGAAAACAGAGCCAGAAGGTGAGCACGGATCGAGCCCTGCAGTTGCAGGGGGTGAATTTGGAGGAGCGAGACACCACCCCGGTGAGAACCTGGAGGCAAGGTGACCAAAGCCACATAATGTCAGTAGTTTGTTCATCCGTCCATGCCAAATAGATCGTGGGGAAGGTGATTGGAACAGCAATGCAAAAAACAGCTAAAGTGAGAGTGACCAGGCTTGTTTTGGACCCCTATTTATTATTTTAATAAGCGTAAAACCTACTTTGCTCACGATGCTCTTCAGCAGTGCACAGTTGGGGATATTGTGCTTCTCAAAGCTCTACCTGTTCCACGAACAAAGCACATGAAACATGAACTGGCTGAGACCATTTTCAAAGTTGGACAGGTTATAGACCTAGTGACTGGAAAACCCTGTGCAGGAACTACCTACCTGGAAAGCCCAGTCAGCTTGGAAACCACCTGCCTAATCAAAAATCTGGAAGAACTCAATAGCTCTTCAACACAGTGAAGGAGGATTGGAAGAAGGAGCCAAAGGGAAAGATTTATAAGTTTGCTTTATGAAAAAATGAAATTTTTCTAAGTTTCATTACAAAGTGTCCAATTTCTCTTCCGGTATTTATGGAATAGCTAAAAGTAAATGAAGTAAAGGCCTTGTTAAATCCTCATAAAAGTTTAAGGTAAAAACAACAACAACTATATGATCCATTTCAATAGATGCAGAAAAAAATCTGAGAAAGTACATTTCATGATAAAAACCCTCAACAAAGTAGGTTTAGAGGGAACATACATCAACATAATAAATATCTAAAATAAATTGGAAAAAATAGAATTATCTGTAATAAAAAGGAATAAAATATTGATACCTGCAATAACATGGATGAATCTCAAAATAATTATACTAACTGAAAGAAGCTAGATGAAAGAGAGTAGAGATCCCTTTCTATAAAATCCTATATAAACAGAACTGTCATGACTGAAAGCAAGTTAGTGGGTTGTCTGAGGAGGGAGGAATTATAAATGGATCTGAGGAAACTTTTGGGAGTGATGGTTGTGCTCATTATACTGATTGTGATGATGATTTCATGGATGTTTACTTATGACAACATTTATTAAATTATATACTTAAGTATATGCAGCTTACACAATAAAGTTGTAAAAATGGATATATTCAGAGTTTCTTTTGATGTCAGATAATGTACTAATAATGAAGACATCAACTTCTTTTAAATCAAAGACTTTTTCAAATTTCCATGCTTTTTTTAAAGCTTTTAATGGACAGCTCAGTTACTTGTGTATAAAGAAAATACTTCTTAATTGTAGCGTGTATATACCGGTGTTCTCCTATCATATATTGCTGGCATTAAAATTTTTTATTAACCCTGGAATGACTTTGCTGAGATCACCCAGAGTGGTGAGAAATTAATCTCTTAGGCATAGGAAGGAATGTTGGGTGTGTGGGATATAAATTTTTTTAAACCTGGAAAATAAAAAGCACTTAAGATTCTTTGCCTAAGATATAAACTTAGAATAATTTAATTCTGGTATTGTCTGCAAAAAAGAAAAAAAGGTGTTTTTATTTTCTTAAAAAATAAAACTTCTCAACTTTGATAATCAGATATAGTAAACATCAGAGATTTTAAACATGGCCTCTCCCATTCTGTTCTTGAACTGATTATTTGTAAACATCTAGGCCGTCATGCATAAGGACACACATTTTGTGTCTTCTGCTGGTACTGCCCTTTCTCCAAACATTTTCAAAATTTCTCTTTAGTAGAGTCATGTCTGAGCCAGAAGGAAAATTGGTCTCTTCGCTATTGTTATAAATCACCCAAAATGTTATTACAAACTTAAATAATCTACTCTGTCTACCAGATCTGGTTCCACATCATATCAGACTGTTTTCAAAATCCCCACAAATTAATTTCCCCAAACAAATATTTATAACAGTATTTTGAAAAAAATTCTATTCTTATTTGACTAGTAGGTTGCTTTACCAGTACCCTGGTACAAGGACATGTCTTTTTAGCTTTGACAATAAAGAAATAAGATTTTATTTTTTTTTACATTTGAAATTAATACATTAGTTCTTCATGGAGAAATCAAGGCCTAAGATACATATACAATAATACCATGTTAATAAAAATAGAAGCCAGCCACATTCTAAGGTCATTTCCGTTAATGGCCATAATTTAAAAATAAGAAAATTAATTTTTCTTGATCCAAATTATGGAAATCTTAAAAATGGTTTTTCTCTAGAGAATATTATTTAAGAGAACAATGTCACTTTCAGATCTGTTCCGAAATTCAAACTCATTTTGTAGCAGAATTACAGAATAATGTTTTAATTAAATTTGTTTCTCAAAAAACTGTTAGATTTCCATTTCTTTGGGACATACTTCCACCAGTTAGCTGTTCAGTTTTCCAGGTTAAACTTTATTCATTGCTGTTGAAAATATTAGGGATATTAGAAATATTAGATTATATTCATTATTTTTTCATCTTATCAGAAAGACATGGCATCTTGCTAGACTAAATGGATATGTTTAAAGGCATGCAATCTTGGCATCCCCACAATGATTTTAAGGGAGGCACTCAAGGTACCAGTGATCTCATTAACAGGCATATCTTGCCACTCTTTAAAAAGAAGAGCTGAGCAAGTTAAAACTGACACTAAAAAGAATACTTAAACCATTTGGGGTCACTGTGTAGAAGGGTTCAGTATGTTCAGGGCCTTGTTTAGATAACCTGTTTGCCTTCATAGATTATAAGGTTTAGCAGCAGAATCCAGGCCAAGGAATGTCTCAGCTGAGGCTTTCCAGAAGAGTATTCTTTAAAGCAATGACTAGGCCTTTAACATAGCTGACTGAAGGCACTCCATCTGCAGAGTAGATGGTTATGTAACAAGAATATTTGTTTCCATGGTGAGGTTCTAACACAAAGATTAATAAGAATACTACAATGACAAGTATTGCAGAAACCCCAAAATATGGATCAGCTTGTTTGCGAGACATTATTTAATATCTCTGTGCCCTCTTCATTTGGAGCATGAGTGACCATAACTGTAGATCTTAACAAGGACAAGAGTTCCCAATGGAGGCGCTAAGGTGACTGGCTCAAATGCATAAGCAGCCCAGTTGGCAATCTCACCAGCTCCCATTGAGAGCAGTCTGGCCCACAGCCTTTCTTTATAGTGATATTGTAATAGCATTTATTACATAAATAGCATTTATTACATAAGTCCGTGGCCCGACTTGTGGTGAGCATAGCATAATGTATAAACTTGTTGAATCACTGTGTTGTACACCTGAAACTAATGTAATATTGTTACATTATATATGTACTCAAAAATATTTTCAAAATAAAACAAATAATTCAAAACAAAACAAAAAGATTTGCATGGCCATGTTGATCTGCTTTCAGAGATCCTCTTCTGATAAGTTGCAGGAGACCTTGTTTTTGTTGGTTTTATTTCAAAATGCAGTTTTCTGTAATAAAAATACTGATGCTCATAGACAATCCCAGACTCATATAAAAGTCATATAATCCATGCTTCTGGATATAGCATTTGCTCCTAAAGCAGCTCCTATGCATCACATTGATCATAAAGGAAGAAAAACTGTTGATACTGGAAAGAATGTGGTTCAGTCTTCAAATCAGACTTTCACATTCCCATACAGGCTTTAGGCACCACCACAGCCTCTTCATGCCCCCGTCTTCATCTATGTCCTGTGGGAAGTAGGCATGGCCAAGGCTGCTGCTGGGCTCCTCTCCATGGAGAAGTGCCAAACTGTCCCTTCTAGGATGATCTTTGACCACTTTTGCTGCCACTGCTATGATGAGATCCTGTCTTAGTGGCACCTAATTCTGGACCTGTAATAATAGATATCAGCAATATATCTATATCTATATCAAGTATATTTTTTAAATTACAGTTGAGACACAGCGTTACATTTGTTTCAGGTCTACAATATAGTGATTTGACATCTCTTCATGTTCTACTATGCTTACCACAATTGTAGCTACCGTCGGTCGCCATACAATGCTGCTACAATACAATTTACTATATTCCCTATGCTGTACCTTTCATCCCCATGACTTACTCATTGCATAACTGGAAGCCTGTGTCTCCCACTCCCCTTCACCCATTTTGCCCATCCTCCAACCACTCTACCCTCTGGCAACTACCAGTTTGTTCTCTGTATTTATGGGTCTGTTTGTGCTTTTTTTGTTTGTTCATTTGTTTTGTTTTTTAGACTCCACATATAAATGAAATATGGTACTTGTCTTTCTCTCTGACTTATTTCACTTAGCGTAATACCCACTAAGTCCATCCATGTTGTCACAAATGGCAAGATCTCATTTTTTTTATAGCTTAGTAATATTCCATTTACATACATACCACATCTTCTTTATCCAGTCATCTATTGATGGACATTTAGGTTGCTTCCGTATATTACCTATTGTAAATAATGCTGCAGTAAACACAGGGGTGCATATATCTTTTCAAATTAGTGTTTTTGTTTTCTTTGGGTAAATATCCAGCAGTAGAACTACTAGATCGTATGGTATTTCTACTTTTAATTTTTTGAGGAAGCGCCATACTGATTTTCACAGTGGCATTAATTTACATTCCCATCAACAGTGCACCAAGGTTTCTTTTTCTCCACATTCTCACCAACACTTGTTATTTCTTGTCTTTTTGATACTAGTCTGACAGGAATAACATGCTATCTCATTGTGGTTTTGATTTGCATTTCCCTGATAATTAGCAATGTTGAGCATCTTTTCATGTGTCTGTTGCTTATTTGCATAGCTTCTCTAGAAAAATGTTCAGATCTTCTGCCCATTTTTTAATCAAATTTGGCTTTTTGGTGTTGAGTTCTTTAAGTTCTTTATATATTTTGGATATTAACTTCTTATCAGATATATCATTTGCAAATATCTTCTCCCATTCAGTAAGTTGCCTTCTCATTTTGTGGTTACTTTGCTTGCAAAAGCTTTTTTTTTTTTTTTTTTTTTTTAATGTAGTCCCAATAGTTTATTCTTGCTTTTGTTTCCCTTGCTTGAGAAGACATATTTAGGAAAATGTTGCTAAGGCCTATCTCAGAGAGGTTACTGCCTATGTTTTCTTCCAGGAGTTTTATGTTTTCAGGTCTCACATTTAGGTCTTTAATCCATTTGTAGTTCATTTTTGTGTATGGTGTAGGAAAGTGGTCCAGTTTCATTCTTTTGCATGTAGCTGTCTAGTTTTCCCAGCACCATTTATTGACGAGACTGTCTTTTCCCCATTGTTTATTCTTGCCTCCTTTGTCATAGATTAATTGACCATGTAACTGTGGGTTTATTTCTGGGCTCTTTATTCTGTTCCATTGATTTATGTATCTGTTTTTGTACTACTACAATACTGTTTTGATTATTATTGCTATGTAGTAAATCTTGAAATCTAGAATTATGATACCTCTAGCTTTGTTCTTCTTTTTCAAGATTTGCTTTGAGTATTTGACGTTTTTTATGATTCCATACAAATTTTGGAATTATTTTTTCTAGTTCTGTGAAAAAATGCTATTGGTATTTTGATAGGGATTTCACTGAATGTGTAGATTACTTTGGGTAGTATGGACATCTTAACAATATTAACTCTTCCAGTCCATGAGTATATCTTTCCATTTGTGTCATCTTCAATTTTTTATATCATTATTATATTTTTTATATCACTGTTTTATAGTTTTCAGAGTACAGGTCTTTCACCTCCTGGATTAAGTTTATTTATAGGTATTTTATTCTTTTTGTTGCAATTGTAAAGGGAATTGTTTTCTTAATTTCTCTTAATACTTTAATGCATAAATGAAACTTAAAAATAAATAAATAAATAAATAAATAAAAGGAGAAGGATTCTCACCAAGCATGTAGCCTCTCAAACTGATTACTTAAAAAATGGTCTGAGGATACCTCGGTGGCTCAGTTGATTAAGTGTCCAACTCTTGATCTCAGCTCAGGTCTTGAGCTAAGGATCATGAGTTCAAGCCCTATGTTGGGCTACACACTGGGTGTGGAGCCTTCTTAAGAAAAAAAAAAGTGCTCTGAATTTGTATATTTATGTGTATAACTCAGTGGGTCCAGTAAGGTCTGATTTTAATATGCTTAGGCTAGGAAATCCCAACCGAGGAGACAGTAAATGGAGAATCATCACAGAATACTTTCTTCAGGACACTGCTTTCAGAGTTGTTCATTTCTAATTGTGAGTATAAGGAAATAAGGGCCATTGGTCACTTTTTTTGAGTATCTATGCTTGACAAACGTCTAGGTACACTTGATAGTCTTTTCCTTTTCTCTCTCCCCTCCTTAACTTCCTCAAGTAATGCTTGGTGCCATCACATAAAAGAAAGTTGTCTCTGAGAGGAAAAAACAACAAAAAATCTTCATGAGATGCTCCTCCACTCAGAAACACTTTCAAGAAGAATTGAAAGGAGATCATTTGCTTCTTATTTTTCTAGAGACTTGTTTCCCTACCCCTACGTGTGTGTGGTATGTGTGTGTGTGGTCAGTACAAGTCCTCTGTATGCTTTATAGAGCTTTGCTTCACACGTAGACACAGACCGAAAGGACCACATTCCTGAATGAGGGGGTAAATTAAGGTCCACACTATTTAACCCCTTGGCTTTTTCTTGGTAGGGAAGTGGCAGGGAAAAGCTTCAGGTTGTGTACCAGCATAGACAATAGAAGCACCTTTTGTTTTTTTTTAAATTTTATTATGTTAGTCACCATACGATACATCATTAGTTTTTGATACAGTGATCCACAATACATTGTTTTCATTTAACACCCAGTGCTAATGGAAGCACCTTTTGCTGACATTGTTCTCTCAAAGCTTACAATTACAAAATGAAACTTGTTGTTTCTAATCCAGAAAGACAGCTGGAACTTTCATCTGTCTGCTGTCAAGTGCATTGTTAATGTCATATTGGATCATATGATAATAGTGGGATAAATCTAATGGGTTATCTCAACCACACTGCAGACAGTAGAGTGAAGTGAAGTGGGCTAGGTAACAACCCAGAGAAGAACAAGAGGACTGAGTTCATGAGCCATGTTCGGTTACAGGATTGCATTTAGTTTGCTGTTTAGTTCACCATGTTGTCCCTACCAAGGGACCTTTTGGAGTATGAACCAAGCTTATTCCACTCATTAGAATTAACTTTGTCAGTTGATTTATTTATTTTCCATGTAAAACACACCTATGACGAAATAATGTTCATTACTTGCCATCACTGAGAGGGTCTGTCCCCATAATCAATTTTGTTCCCTGGTGTCATTCTCAGGGATGGGTGAGTAGGTGGCGAAGGCAATAGTTTTCTCTTACTTTGTTTCTTCCAAAAAACTTAAGAAGAGATCTGCCATACTGGCTGTTCATTGACCTAAGATTTGTTGCTCTTTACCTGACAGAGCTAACCTGGGTCATTCCTCTCAAGAGAGAGTTGGTAAGAAGGAAACACTGATGAGTCTGTGGATGCGAATCCTGGGCTCACATCCAGGCTCTGACTTTGCCAGTTTCTGAACTTTCTGGGCTTCATGTCCTCATTTGTAAACTTCCGGGTTCAGAGAGTAAGAATCAAGTGAGATAATGGAAAATACTTCATATGTAGGAAAAGAGATGTACAAACATAAGACTTTATTATCTACCCACTAGACCAAGGGTTCCCAATTTGTCTGATCATGAGAGGTGTCTTGGAAGCATATTAAAAATACAGAATTCTGGGGCCCTGCCCACACCTACTGAATTAGAATCTCTGGAGGCAAGGCCTGGATTTCTGCAGTTTTATAGCGTCCTGAATAACTCTGATGCTCACTCAGGTTTGGGTATCACATTGCCAGGGTTTGAACTTCTTGAAGATGGGAACTATGTATCTTAGTATTTTAAAATCTCTACACCTAGCACATAGTATTTATATAAGCCAATAATGACGGAATTTACTAAGGGCACACTGTGCCAGACACCATGCTAGCCAATGAGGAGACACAGCATAATCCTGGTCTGTGCTGAACTTACGTGCTGTAATCATTGGTGATGTGGATGTTGCAAGGCAAGTAGGATAGCTTCAGTACACTGTGCTGATGAGTGTCTGAGAACTAGAGTCATTGAAGGGTTTTAAGCAGTCCTTTGATATGATCTGATGCTGTTGGACTTGTCAGTCTTGCCTTTATGTTTGATGTCCGAGAGCATTCTATTTTCACTGCTTTGTTGTGGGCAATATTTCCTATAGAAAGTAAAAGCTTTAAAGAAAATATTTGATGGATTTTCCCATTGTTCAGATTTCTTGATTCCTCCTGGTGAGTTTCCCTGGATATATGCAGTATGTTCATTTTTACACAAACAACGTGTTGGGGGCAAGTGCTAGTGGAATTTTGAAATCTAAACACCACAGGTGCTGAATAGGAGCTACTGAAGGACATGCCATGAAAGGGGAGAATGAGAAAATAGATCCTCTGGGGAGTCTTACTCCAAGATGAAATAAACTTTTAAAACAGAAAGAGGCTACAGGAAGGAAAGTTAAAATTCCAGTATCTGTCTTGGGATGTGAAGAACAGCAAGTGTTCTTGACTCAACCCAAACATGGCCGACTGACCCCAGAGTCTGGCTGACCCTAGCATAGCTGGCTCACCCAAGTTTTGCCCATCCCTTCAACCAAATTTGAACCCTGTGTAAGCCCTGAAGTCATTTGGGAGATCATTTGAAAATATTTTCCTCTCTCTGTCTCCTTGGTTTGGACTAAGAATGCTCTGAAGAGAGCCATGTGGAACCACAGGGGAGAGAGCTCATTTTTCTATATGTATTTGTGCTTTTATGACCCTTTTCCTGCAAGTGTTGGGCAAGGAAGGAATGATGAGCATTGACTCCTTGATTCTTGCAGCGTGGTGTGAGCAAACGCAGTTTCCCATTGAGGCAATGTGGTGGGAGAGGAAGCACTGGATTCAAACTTAAAAGCCATAGTTCTGGTGTCCTGCTCTAAACAGCCCTTCAAAGCATGCTGCTGAATGAAGGAAGGATGGACAAATGAAGGAATGCCGGCTGGGCCTGGCCATTTCACCAAACATGAGGCTAAACTCAGCAACCTCAGGAACCAAGGACCAGGGATTACAACTTTGGGAGTGTAAATGTATCCCAGATGCGTGTGTGAGAAGTGAAGATCCAAGTTGTGGCCCCTGCTAGGTGTTCACAGTCTGAGGACCATTGAATGATAAACTTAGAATTCCATACGTAATTCATAAGAGGAGAGGTCTCATATCGGATTCCACATGAAAAAGGAGTAAGGACTCCGGCTGAGCTTTGAAGGGTGAAGAGGGTTTGGACAGACAGAAGAGAGGAGAAAAATGCATCTAATGTAGCAGGTAGAGAAAAGGCACAGAAGTGGTTTACATCCTAATGGTGGTGTTTGTGACACAGTGAGCTGATTGAGATGACTGAAGGAGGATTGGGGATGGAGGGGGAGCAGTGTGGGCCTGGGGGAGGCAAGAGAACAAGGTCTTGGTGTAGCAGGGGCACAAGAAAGAACAAGGTGCCACATGAAGATTTTAAGTTGAAGAGCATTGTCTTGGGTGACTTGTCTGGCAGAGTGGGCCCCTCCACACCCACCTCTTGGCTGACTCGCTCTTTTGCACAGCCACTAAGCCTGGATGGAAATCCAGTGAACATTTCTGTTGCTCTCCCAGGTGATCAGATCTGCAGATATGTGGGGCAAGTTCCCTGGCGCACTCCCTTGTCTGAAAATTAACCAACATGATGGAGACTAGATCACACGCTTTCAAAACAAACCAAGTACTTCTTGCCTCTAATATGATTTACCAGATGACAGATGATCCCAATCCCTGTAATTACTTGGATACTATAATTGACTTTCAGTGGCAGTAATAAGTAACTGGAGTTCAGGCTTGTAGAATTTCCTTCCTAATTGTCACTGTTAAACCACTCATTATAGAGATAAATAACACACCACTTGATTTAAACCGTTTCCTCCATCCATGTAAATTCCAGTGGCAGTGCCCCAGCATTTGCAGGCTCCTAGGGGAGCCGTTTAGGGGTGAGGACCATGGGCAGTACACCTAGAGGGCTACCCAAGCTGGTTGGCTGTTTCCTTTGAATTAGCAAGCCACAAGTTTCCAACACTGACGCACTTCCTAGTGCTTTGGATTTAAAAAGCTGTAGAAAGGATAATTGACCACAGCTTGTCAGCACAAGAGATTTACTGTCATTAGTGCAAACTCAGATGAATTACTTTAATATCATGGAATAAAAAAACGGTCAGATACTTTCCTCTCTCAGTAAGTTAAGGGTACTTAAACAGCTTTTCACAGTTTACTTCTGCATCTGGTGTAAAGGAAGGAGGAAATCATAAAGGGCTGTGAGTGGGAGTGGAGGGGAGGAATGGGATTAACTTGGCAGAGGTAGGAAAAGGTAGATTTCAGATTCTCAAATCAAATCCAAGTGAACAGATTTCTTCAGGGTTTGCTTGTTTTTTAGGGTGGTATAAAAGCTAAATAAACATTTAAGTTCCCAATATTGATTTCTACTTTCCAGTGTAGTATTAATTTAGGTAATTCTGTTACAACTTGGGTTTTTCTGTTTGACTCAGTTGTAGAGAGAAAAAAACTGCAAATATTGCAGGGTAGTTCCTAAAGCCTTACACCATAGACACCAGTTTGGGAGACCTGAATTGTTTCATTCAGGGCCATGCAAATATGGCCCTCTAACTTGTTCTATTTTGTTTTGCTTTTCAATCATCTATTCTTCTGAGGATTGTGTAAAAGAGCACCAGTGCCCAGGCACAAAGAATGCCTAGGACTGGAGTAATTTATTTTCATTTTGCTTCCCTATGGTTCTTTTTGCAAAACTCTTTGCCTCCTAACTCTTAGAACCACTGGCAAGCCACCACTGGCAATTGTTTCATTTTGATTTTTGGGAGGAGGGCTCCATTCCTGTCTGATCATTGAAACTAGACTTGCTTTGCTGTCTCCTGCTTCCACTAAGATCTAAACATGTGGGCCTGGTTCCTGTGGTTATTATAACTGGAATGGAACTAATCTCATTTCTGTGTGGCTCAGCACTGTGGGTTAATATCTGTGAATGTTGTTGCCAATTACAGTTGCTGGATTAGTTGGTGGTAAGCACTATTTGTTCTTTCCCCTCTTTATTTCTCAAACACATTATAATATACCTGAGAGGTGAAAGTAATAGAAACTCCCTCTGAAACGAGAGAAGAAGTCTGTAAAAATCCAGCAGCATTTGTAATTACTGCATATTTGATTATTTCCCTTTCACCTCTGAGTCTTGTGAGAATCACACAGGGAAATGAACATAAAATAACCTCGCTAGTAGCTATATTGTTAAAAACATAAACAATAGCATCAACAAACAATAGCACTATGAACCCTGGCCATCATGCTGTAGGTCTGAAAGTGAGTGAGCTGGACTTCTCAGGATCCAGGAGAGGTGGAAATTCCAGAAACTTGGGCCTGCAGGGTCTTTACCCAACTCTGGTTTCTACTATTTTGAGTGAGTTGTAGCTTTGACTACATCCCATTAATCTAGTGATGGCTTGCCTCCAAATTGCTTTGAAAGAGTCATGGTTTGAGTTTCCTAATTCCATATTCAAAATTAAAAATTTAGCAGAGTCCCCAACCCCCTGGCCATTTGTCCAGACTTTGTGTGTTTGTGTAACATAGAAAAAGACATAATAATTATTTTTAAAGAAAAAATGAAGTCATGTAAGATGGATAGAGTTAGGGTGGAGAGAGATTTGCAGAAGTAACTTCAAAGTTGTCTAAACTGAGTTATAAAATACTCTTCCATTACTACAAGATGGGTGGTAATGGAACTACCTTTATCATTGCAAAATGTGTGTGAAATGGTGGCACGAAAAAAGAAAATGGCAAGAAATAGCAGTGTACCTGACTGGGTTATATTACTGTGTGATGATTCCTTGTTGTAGCCAGGGGTCTTTCATGTTCTCCAACACAGATTGGATTCAGGCCTGACCAGGATGACAACATTACCTCTTGAATGGGTAGCCATCACTTTTAAATAAAATCTATGTGCTCTGACTCTGCTGGGGGTGCAGCTTTAACTGACCCATCATATGCCTGGCAGAGTGTCTGAGCCCAAAGCAGGTTGGAAATAAGGCAGCACATCAGATTGAAGGTGCTTGTAGAAGGGTTGGGAGGTACAGACTGGATGCTGGTCATGCCTGTGGCCAGGAGTGTGCAAAATGGACTTAGTCCATTTTCAAGGCCAGAATGCAGGGGAAAAAAACCTTTTATGTATAAATATGACCACCTGACACTCAGAAAGGCTTAGCATCTCTTTCCAGGGATGGCTTGGCCCATATGCTGGGTTATACAGGGTGTTTGAAATTTGCCAGAAAGAGAGACAGAGAGATTGAGAGATTGAGTGGCGGGTAGGGGGTGGGGGGTGGGAGGAAGGACCAAGGGAAGAAAGAGAAAAAAACCAAAGGTTGGATTTAGTTTCTGTGCCTGTTTTGTTTTTTGTAGTAGAACACTAATTAACCTATATTAAATGTTTTACCTGGATGTGAACTAATGAATGAATGCATTTCTGGATGAGGTAGGCATATGGTATGTGGGCATGCTTCCCTGGATGTCATCTGCCTTGTGGAACTCTTCCTTTTCACCTCCAGTTCCCCTGACAGCTCAGCTCATCTTTCTGATAATAGACCATCAATCACCAGCAGCCTGCCCATAAGTATTGGGGAAGGTGGAGGGAGGTGGCAGATATGAAGTCACTAGGAAGACAAGACTGTGTGTGGAGTGACACGAATGGGAACACTCCAGGTCTTTTCTATAGTCATGATTTCCTCAAATGCTCACCATGTCACTGGGCATGGATGAACACAGAGGGGATTTTAGTCTCTATAGTAGGTCCTCGAGATTCTGTGGTATAGATTTTGATGGTTGACTTTAACATATTTCATTTGGCATTAATATTTGTATATCCCCTATTATTACATGTTTCCCCCCAAACTTAAATAGTTTTACTTTTAGTCTCTTTCCAAGCAATTTATAAAAAGCAATTTATAAAATGCGCCTGGATGGCTCAGTCAGTTAAGTGTCTGACTCTTGGATTCAGATCAGGTCCTGATCACATGGCTCTAGGGATTGAGCCCTGAGTCAGGCTCCCCACTCAGCGAGAGTCCACTTGGACATCCTCTTCCTCTGCCCCTCCCCCTGTTCGTGCTCTCTTTGTGTCAAATAAATAAATAAATATTTTAAAAAATAAATAAAATGCAAAAGGTATAAAAAAGTAAGTGGAAATAACTTCTAATCTTACCACCCAGTGATAACCCATGTAATACTTTCATAAGTGTCTTTCTAGATACTTTTTCTATGCATGTATACACACAGACACATACAAACATAAATATGTA
Source organism: Mirounga angustirostris (assembly GCF_029215605.1). Taxonomy (NCBI): domain Eukaryota; kingdom Metazoa; phylum Chordata; class Mammalia; order Carnivora; family Phocidae; genus Mirounga; species Mirounga angustirostris. Next base: position 71,824,619 of record NW_026991720.1, on the reverse strand, counting down.
GACGTTCTTTCAGAAATCTTTTTTCATTTAGAAACATGTCATGGCCAAATTCCTATGCCCATAACTATGTTTTATGTCATTCTCTCCAATGACTTCTTGGTGTTAATTATTTTCACTATTGTGAAGTACTTGTGGGTACATCTTTACATATTTTATGACATCTTTAGGATAAATTTCTAGAAGTGGACTTGTTGATTAGAAGATTATGAGTGTTTGAAATTTGGCTATGTGTTCTCATGTTGTCTTCTGAAAGGTCATATTAATGGGAGGTATCATGGATGCATCCATGGTAGTTTTTTTTTTAAGTAATGCTTATATATCTATTTCCTCCCTTTCTACAGTACAGAAAAAATATCTAATTACTATGTAACACTCTTTTAGAAGGAAAAGTCATACTATAGTCAGATGACTATTTTGTCAAATTAATTGTCCTTTTATGGTTCCTGGGTTTTAGTTATTATTTGCTATTAAAAAGTAATATAAGTGGTCATTTCTTCAAGTTTCTTTGTGATTTTCAGTTGTCATTTTGTAATTTCAAGCTAATCATTCTGTGTGGGCATGATGATATTTGGGTAGTTTGTAGGGAGGCATATATGTTAGATTTGCTTTGAAGTTTAAATTGAAGAACAACTAGGTAATTCCTATGCACTGTGTAATGTGAAGGCAAGACAGAGGCACTGGGTGTCTCATCCCCATTCAGTCTGAAAACTGACTAGCAGCAGGCAGCATAAATATTCAGGCCATGCACATGTGAAGGCATATACCATGAAGACACATGGCAGATAGAGGTTCAAAGGTTCTTAGCCCGTTGCCAAGGAAACATGTCCGTAGTCTTATGAATAAACAGAAGATAGGTGAACTGAGAGTGTCACGTGTGGATGGGAGAAGAGGTAGAGAAAGAGTTATTGTAACAGAAAAGTATGGGACACATTGGAGTAGATTGGGGAAAATTAGGGACAGAAACCACCTTATCTAGGCTTTTTAGACATCAGCAAAATAATCAGATTAAGGCAAAAAATGTAGCCTCACTGGCAAAACTGAAACTCAGACATAAAATAAACAGTTGTATAAATTCAACCAGTTGGTTTTTAGTGATTTCAGTGCATGTGTATGTGTATGGCTGTGAGTTTGCATAGAGTTTATTGTTCAGTAGTGGGAAGACATACATCACACAGCCCGGTACGTTATATCGTGAAGCTCAGTTCTTTAAATATGAAATCACAGCCAGCCCCTCTGGGTGCAAACATAAGGCGTGAGAACTAGCCCAGCACCACTGCCGTTATCATCTGGTATCTGGGCCCTTCATTAATACTTATGGAGCCATAGATTAAGGATAGACCCCTCCATAATGCAAGGAACCAACTCTGCACTCAAAATAGTTTAATCTTGGCTTTTAATGTGAAAGCAAAAATTTTTAAATGTTTGCAAATCCAAAAAAAAAAACGTGCCTTAAGATAGGCTACATGGCTTTAAAAAGTTCATTTCTCCTGAATTGAGAACCCATGTCCTGTTCTAAAATAATCCTGCAGATAATTTTGGCTCTTTTCCCTTCTGAATGGTCCTTTAAAAAAAAAAAGATTTATTTATTCATTTGAGAAAGAGGGAGAGAGTGCATGAGTGCGCACAAGCAGGAGGGGCAGAGGGAGAGAGAATAACAAGCGGACTCTGCGCTGAGCACAGAGCTCCACACAAGGGCTTGATCTTACGACCCCAAGACCACAATCTTGGCAGAAATCAAGAGTTGGATGCTCAACCGACTGCACCACCTAGGCACCCCTGAATGGTCCTTTTTGAACTGCATCCCATAGGGATAATTTTCTTTGTCTCTCATTCTGTCTTGTTTTCTTATGGAGAAGGGAGGAAGGGATTAAAAAAAATTCCTATAATTAGCTGAGCACCTAATATGTGTCAGGCACTATACTAATTATTTTTTTTTAAGATTTTATTTATTTATTTGACACAGAGAGAGACAGTGAGAGAGGGAACACAAGCAGGGGGAGTGGGAGAGGGAGAAGCAGGCCCCCTGCCAAGCAGGGAGTGCAATGCCGGGCTCTATCCCAGGACCCTGAGATCATGACCTAAGCCGAAGGCAGACGCCCAATGACTGAGCAACCCAGGTGCCCCACTATACTTATTACTGTTACACACGTCAAATCATTCAATGCCATAGCCTTGTAAGATAGATCGTATCATCCAGCTCCAGAGTGGCTAAGTTGTACTAAGTTGGTAGAGAAGGATTCATATTCAGATTTGCATGACACCAAAGCTTTGTGATTTTTTCCCCTGATCTACATGTGAAAGTAGCAGAGTTCTTGGGATTCCTTGTTTATTCTTGGCATCATAGAAGTCATTATTAGAGAAACATGGCCCAGGGGCACCTGGGTGGCTCAGTCACTTGGGCGTCCAACTCTTCATGTTAACTTGAGTCTTGATCTTGGGGTTGTGGGTTCAGGCCCCACGTTAAGCTCCACGCTGAACATGGAGCCTACTTTAAAAAAAAAAAAAAGAGGGGGGGGTGCCTGGATGGCTCAGATGGTTAAGTGTCTGCCTTTGGCTCAGGTCATGGTCTCAGGGTCCTGGGATCGAGCCCCGCATCGGGCTCCCTGCTCGGCGGGGAGTCTGCTTCTCCCTCTCTCTCTGCTGTTCCCCCTGCTTGTGCTCTCTCTCTCTGTCAAAAATAGATAAAATCTTAAAAAAAAAAAAAAAAAGAGGGGTGCCTGGGTGGCTTCATCAGTTAAGCATCTGACTCTTGATTTCGGCTCAGGTCATGATCTCAGGGCCATGAGACTGAGCTCCGAGTGGGGCTCTGTGCTCAGCAGGGAGTCTGCTGAAGATTCTCTCTTCCTCTCCCTCTGCCCCTCCCTCTGCTTGCTTGCTCTCTTTCTCTAAAATAAATAAATCTAAAAAAAAATATGGCCCAGAGTCTTTCTAACAGTATGTTTGTAATTCACACATTGTTGTAAAATGCATTTCTTATTCACCTATTTGTGTCCTCTTCTGTGCTCTGCATCATAAGGGCTGCAAGAGAAGTAAGATGTCTTAGTTTTAGCCCTATAAGAGCTTCTAGAGCTTCTAGTCCAAATTGCATCAATTAGCTGCCCTCAAAAACAACATTAGGCAATATACATTCATAGCCAGACCAGATGAGGTGACACAAAAGAGGATTCTGTGTAAATATTAGCTGCTTTCCCACAGAACAATGGCAAGCAGAATTGGGATACCAGTTGTTCTTCATGGTAGCCACAGTTTAGTGAATAGGGCCCCCAAAATGTGAAATAGTCCAAATATATGTTCAGGTAATTCTCAACATATTTCAAGAGAAATCTTATGCTTTCAATAACCTGGAAGAAAAAATTGAGCAGAGAATGCTTTACTAGTTTAAAATTTTTCTTTTGAAGTTACTTGCCCTAATTTGAAATTTAAGCATTATAATGATGATAATGATAGTGATGACTAAATTTATTGAGCACTCACTCTAAACTCTGTGCTAACACTTTGCTTGTATTACCTCATTTGGTCTTCATAACCATCCTATGAGGTATGTACCCATTTTACATATGAGGAAACTGAGACCTGGAAAAGTTGATTAATTCTCTTACAATCTCCGATAGAAAATTATAGAGCCTGAACTCAAACACAGGTCTGTTTGATTGCTCCATATATACTTTTCTTTAAACAAAGGAAGCAAATTGTGCTAACAGTAACATTTGATTTTCATGTCTGCCTAGTAATGGACCTAGCTATGCACACAGGCTGCATGTAATGTGAGGGTTCCTGCTGAGTTGTGTCTGTCCACATTGGACCCATCACTCTCCGTGGTTCTTTTCAGGCCTGTCAGGATATTCCCTGCTTCTTATTTAATTCATAAATCTCACCATTTGTGTTCTTCCTCAGCTAGTCTGGCTCTGTCTGCATTGCTTAATCCTGTATCAGGGGCAGAAAAGTAAAATAAAAAGTCAAGGGATTAATTCTAGAAAGCTGCTATGGGGAAGTGCAGGATATAAGAGAGGAAAAGGTCCTAGGCATGGTTGGGGTTAAGGAGGGATCTTCTGTAAACTTCTACCATTTATGTCTTATCCCCATTGACTAGTGATCCCTTTGGAAATCATTTAGAAGTTGAACCTCAAGATATTGGCCATCGAGCAAGTGAGCTGCTCAGTTTAAGAAACCATCCCTGAATGTTCACTTTAGGTTAGGAGGAGAAAGTAAAAAGAGGAGAGGTTGTTAGATTGCAGAAGGCAGCACTTTGTTAATGGACACTTGGAAGGGCATGAGATGGGTGCCAGACATACAATTATTCTAGAGAGGTGAGTATTATTGTCCTTAATTAACAGGTAAAGTTGAGGTTCTGAGAGTCTAAGTTACTTATCTCAAGTACCATAAACAGTCATAGGTACAACAGGCTATTTCAAGTCCTGTACTCTTTCTAGAATCCTGCTGAAAACCAGAGACTGGCTTTTTGAGGCCTCTTTCAGCTCCAAAATTCAATGACTTTATGGGTTCTCTATTTTTTAGAGAGAGCCTCAACTTTACCTGTTAAGATTCTAGAAGCTTTGTTTAGAGTTTTCAAGTAAAAATCAATTTCTGGAGTATTTGCCATGTGTGAAGGGCTTTGTAGGGGCTATATAGGTAGACTTGACAGTTCCTGATTCATAAGGAACCTAAAGCAGTTAATAAATTCTAGTATAAGTCAACCTGTATTATTAATCCATTCTAATGCAAATCAACCAATATAAAAATAAAACAAAGGGTTGGGGACACAGGCAAAGATGACAAAGCACAATCAAAGAGCATGCTTTGATTTCTTCTTCTTACTTCATTTGACAAACTCTTTCTGACACTTTTGCATCCACTCAAACACTTCTTGAGCGCCTAGTTCAAGCTCAGCACCATGATAAGAACACAAACATGATATGGACTCGGAGAGAAAGAAATAGAATGACAATCCAGAGTAGCTGATCTTCCTATAAGTAGGATCGAAGTACTTGAGGTGCTCATACAGGAGATGACTTTGGTCTGGATCTTGCTGGCTGGGGGCATTTCACATGACAGAGAGGAGCCAACAATCATCTTGTTAGAAGAAGAGCAAGAATTCCAGTACAATGTGAGTATAAGGCACATGGGAGGAGTTAGGGCTGGAGAAAGAACAAGGAACAAGTTTCTGGAGAAGCTTAGAAGTTGTGCTAGGGATTTTGGATTTTCCTAAAAGTTGCCAAAACCCCATGGAGATGTTTTGGCCAGGAAGTGACATGGTTTGTTTTTTTTCAGCGCTCATCTGCCTTCCGTATGAAGGACTGGCTGGTTGTGGAAGATATTGGGGTGGCCTCTTCCCAGCTGTTTTGAAGGGAGTATCATTTCATTGAACTTGTAAACTCAGTTTGCTTTGCTCCTCATTCACCCATAAAAGGCCATAAGGTCTAGACTGTCTCTAGTCAGCTCTGGCCTCTTTTAGCATCAGTTTGGATTATCCTTTCCCACAGCTAACTTACCCTCTGTGGTTCTTTTCTGAGGCAAGCTTCTCGATCTAAACTTTTATCTGGAACAGGCATTTGGGATCATCTCCAGGTCTTCTAAATGGGTTGGAACAAAAAGGAACAAGCAGTGGTAGGGAGAGAAACAGGCCTCCGGAGGGCTTCTCTGCCTCTGACAATTAAAACCCCTTCCAGGATGAAAGAAGGAAAACATTAAAGACCAGATATGCTTTCAAAAATAGAGAACCCATAAAGTCATTGAATTTTGGAGCTGAAAGAGGCCTCAGAAAGCCAGTCTCTGGTTTTCAGCAGGATTCTAGAAAGAGTACAGGACTTGAAATAGCCTGTTGTACCTATGACTGTTTATGGTACTTGAGATAAGTAACTTAGACTCTCAGAACCTCAACTTTACCTGTTAATTAAGGACAATAATACTCACCTCTCTAAATGAAATTAAATATTATATGCAAAAAAAGGTAAAACCATGTATAACATAGCTGTGATTTCAGAAACTGAGACACAGGCAAGTTAAGTGGGCATATAGAAGGATAGTCCTTTCACTGTAGTGAGGGGATATCTTCACAGCCCTGACCTATGAAACCCCAGTCTGGCCTTCCTAAGTCTGTAAGCATTACCAAGCTGACACAACACTTTTAGTGAGAATGGCAAAATCTCTTTGCGTGCCCTGTGTTCTCATGTTCCCTAAATTTTGAACATTTCTTGCTTTAAAGTAGCTGATGGCATTGAACCCTGATTGTATGTCCGTCTTTGTTTTAGCAGTAAAAGCTTAGGGTGGGGATTTTACCTAGCAGTTCACAGTCTGTCTCAGGGGATGCCTTAGCATCTCAGCGTCTATATGTCACCTGAAAGCCCTCTGTGGTTTTTTTCTGGAATGAGTCCCAGTGCTTACCTCACACAGGTATGTTAGCACTTCAGTTTCACTCGGTTGTCAGAAAAGATGGTTGCCTAGTTGTTGACTCATGAGAAATTGGGCAGCAAAATAGATGATTCTCTTCACAGTTTTGCCCCTTTGCACATTAGCCTGGTCTTCTTTTCCTGCTCCTATGCAGACCTACTTTTTCTTTCTCAAGCCATGACGTGTTTGACAGGAAATGTGTTCTTTAGTAAGCCCAGTGGCTTGATTACATCAAAGCAGGAGATACCCAAGACTCCAGTGAAAAGGATTGATTGCAAGAATAGGACAGTTATCACATACTCAGAATGGCTTTTTAATAAAAACGCACTGAGAACAATTAATTTTTTCCTGATGATTTTATTTGCTGCCTTGACTGTGTTTACAAAGCTCCTATTGCTGGCCATGGCTACTAGAGTTGGTCACTGACGACTGGACCTTCTACAGTGGAGTCCCGGTTTTGATTATCTAAGATCAGGAGAATCATTCCTCAAATCTCTAGTTGTCTGCAACTGCTTCCTTTCAACCCTGCTTTGCTGCCTTTCCTGTCATGATGACAGTAACAAAAACAGCACTAATAATAACTAAAAATTGCATTAGTGCTTGCTTTGTGCATGAAGCTTTCCTAAGCATTATAGCTATGTTTAATTAACTAGTTCGATGTCTCCACACAGCAGATTTTATAATCTCAAGGCATCTAGGGACAGGAACTGTGAGTCAGAGATATGATAGGGGCCACTGTCAGACTGTGGGGACTTTAGAAACAAACAGTTGTCGGGCGCCTGGGTGGCTCAGTTGGTTAAGCGACTGCCTTCAGCTCAGGTCATGATCCCATGGTCCTGGGATCGAGTCCCGCATCGGGCTCCCTGCTCTGCGGGGAGCCTGCTTCTCCCTCTCCCACTCCCCCTGCTTGTGTTCCCTCTCTCGCTGTGTCTCTCTCTGTCAAATAAATAAATAAAATCTTTAAAAAAAAAAAAAAAAAGAAACAAACAGTTGTCAACAGAGGCAGATTTTGACACGTCTGGAAATGTTTTTGATTGTCTCAACTGGGGGGTGCCACTGGCATCTAGTGGGTAGAGGCAAGGGATATGGTTAAACATCCTATAATGCACGGGCCAACCCCCCACAACAAAATGTTATCCAGCCTAAAACGTCATGAATGTGGAGGTTGAGAAACTTGGGAGCCACATGATTTAAGGACTCTCGTGCTGATTACATAAATTTCAATCCTGCTTCTGCACCTTACTAGTTGTGGATCTTGGGCAAGTAGCTTATCCTGTTGAGGCCTCAGTTTTCTCATCTTTAAAATGGGAATGACAGTAGTAATATTATGTTACGGGGTTGATGTCATGATTAAATGTATTACGTTTAATTCATTAATACATGTAAAATGCTTAGCTTAGCATCTGGCACATAATAGATGCTCCATATAGTAGCTGCTGTTTTTATTAGATAGTGCCCTTCTGGTCTTAGGGAGACAAACTAGCTTCTCTTTAGTCTTGAGAGGATACCTTCAGTTCATGCCATCCAAGGGAATAGTTTGTTTTTCCATCTCAATCCTAAAAAAAATTCCTATCTAGCTCACTAGGAAGGTCAGGAAAAGTTATCTTTGATTTCTTCCATGGAAGGTGTCTTTTTCATGGTTTTTTTTTTTAAACAAAAGAAAGCCACAGTTCTCTGTCCTGCCCTTGCATTTTGTTGCTTCTCTATTTCCATGCCTACCTTCTAAGGTCTAGTCTGTCCACCTGTTCCTGCTACATCATTACACCATGTGCATTGCTGAGAAGGGAGCGTGCTGTGGTTCATCCAAGTCTACATTGCTCTCCAGAATGGGCGTTCTCAGTACATAGAGAAGGAAAACTATGCCTGCTTAATCCTCAGGTAGAATTATGGGCTGATATCAGTGGAATCATCTAGGAACTGAGACAGAGAGGGGTTCGCTAATTTACCTGACTTATCCAAAAAGTGAGTGAGTGAGTTAGGAATACATCTAGCCTCTAGTCTCCCTCTTCCATGCTTTTGCATTACCCCCCTAGGGGAATGTTAGTGAACTATGCCTACATTTAGGGTCTCCTGCAATTATTTACTGTGTTTTTGTGGTAGGAAGCTCACTCTGAACCTAAGTTGGTACATGATTTTGATTCAGGCCCACTGGGCTGGTAGAGTAGGGATACCAGAAGATTCTACCAGAAGAGGGAGACCATATTCTGAAGGAAATAGGAAGCTTGAAAAGTGTGACCTGGTAATAAAACTTCAGGGTCGTGGGGATAGGGAGCCGTCCCAAGAACAGAATGGTGTCTGTCACTTTGTGTCTATGAAGATGAATCTTTTCTGAGACCCAGTGAGTTTAAATGGGAGTCATGTGGTAAGCAAGGATTTAAAGATTTGTTTTAGGAAAATTTTATAAAATTTTGTGCCCAAGGAGCATAGCTATGTGTCTACCTAACAGAATGTGAAATGAAACAAAACACTGAATGGTTTGGCATGTATGGGGTTCTGATGCATTGGCTGAGGGGAAACATCTGTTCTGGGAGATTTTGGCAGAGTGCCATTAGATGCCTGGGGAAAGATGATGGAGAAGTAGGAATGCCTGCTAGAGTGGACATGAGACCCTTACTGCAGACTCAGTAGATATTCCTAATGTTTCTGCAGGGAAGAGCCTGTGAATTTTGATTTGTAATGTTAGTCTATTGGTATGTATAGGCCTGAGGAAATGGATGGTATCTGAAATTTCACTAAGATTTTGGTACCTCAAAATGCTAACAAATATGGTGATTTGTTACACTTTTTTTTCAGTCCTTCAAATTGGCATTTTCCCCTGGTATGCATTATGGATTATTACTTTCAAAAGTCTGCAACACATTGCTAGAATAAATATGCTTATAGAACAGCCTGAACCCTAGGAGAATGGTCCCATCATGTCATTTATCAATTACCTCAGTATCAGACAAGGCATTCACAGCAATCAAAACACATTAATTTTAAATGATGTTCTATGTTTTAGACAACTACTATATCCATATTGAAGTAGTTTATATATAAATGAGGCCCATAGAAATGTCAGGCAAAATACAACTGCCAAAATTATAAGATCATTGGCAAATGTTTGAATGGCAGCCAGTGCTGGGCCTTAAATGTTGAGAAGGAGCTTCCCAAAAGTAATTCAAGCTGTAAAAGCAAAGATACATTTTGGAATCCTATCCACTTGGAATTCATTTATACAGTGTGTTGACTACCTATGGCTACTGGGCATAGACTGGGTAGTGGTGATAGGAATGCTGTGAAGCTATCTGGAGGAGATTGGTAAAGAGAACTAGTGTCTCATTTATTTACTACTGCTTAGCAAAACCATCCCAGGATGTAGGAACTTAAAACAGCAATTCTATTATCTCTCATGATTCTATGAGCTGACTAGGCTCAGCTGGTCAGTTCTTCTTTCAGAGTCTCTTATGTGGTAAGAGAAGGTGGCTTAAACTGAATCACCCAAGATGATTCCACTCACCTCAGACATTGGCAGGATTGGCTGGAAGGCTGACACATCTTTCTTTCTATCTCCATATTTATCTCACTGTGCTGCTAACTTGGGCTTCTGAAACCTGAATCTCAAGAGGTCAAAAGCAAAAGCTGCTAGGTCTTCCGAAGGCTTAGACCCAGACTGGATAGTGTCACTGTCATCGTTCTCTATTGGTTAAAGCAAATCATAGGGTCAGCCCAGATTCAAAAGACATACTATACAATGCTGTGAGTACTGGGAAGTGTGGTTCATTGGTGGCCGTCCTTGGAGACTGGCTGTCACAGATAGCCAGGGTAATACCAGTGACAAAAAGATAGGGAAAGTGAGTTCTGAGCTTAGATGAAAAGAGCTGATTCATAAATAGATTAAAGCATGTTAAGTAGCATATATAGAAGCATCAGTTACTCCCAAAGTACAGAAAGTAATACCCACAGATGAATAGGGATTTTTTTTTTAATCCTGAAAAACATACTATGTGGCAAAGAATTGGATGAAGGTGACCTTGGGTTTCTCATGCTGAATATGTACTTCAGGTAAGGATGGCATTATGTTGTTATATGAAAAGAGAAACAGGACCTTATTCATTTGGAAGTTAAGAGGTAGAAGCCAGAGGAGAGGGAGACATTTTAAAGTAAAGCTTGAAAGAGAGGCTGTGGAATTCATACTGAATGCTCTTCATTTTCTTGGGGTAGTTAGAAGAATGATTATTTACTTAGGGTTGAGAACAGCAGAGTTAAGTTTGGCATGTGCTATGGAAAATGGAAAATGTTTCCAAATAAAGGGATCTGGTATGCTGAGAAGCACAGGGCCCAGCTGATACTGGACTTAGAAGCATGTGGCAAGGCCCATTGGCAGAGGCATATGGTTTTTTTCTACAGCACATTTACAGTCTGGGGCAGAGACAGTTGAATAGTTAGGTCTTCATAAAGAAGCAGGTGATGTTGGAGGTATGTTCCTCTTTCCTTTCTTCAGGGAAAACTATATGGAGATAGCTTGAGGATCTTGCAGGCATTACTTTTCAGGACCTCCATGCATCTGCTGTCTCCAAGGGGAGTTCTCCTGCCTGGCACAGCTTCCTCCCCAAGGGTGACTTCTTTCCAATAAACTCTGCATGCAAAACAAGGCGCATAGGACTCATTGTAGTTGAGTTCAAGTTCAAGATGGAAAAGATACTTGAGAAGAAAATTTATTTCTGTAGTATCTTCATATCAATAATTACAAAATTAAAATTTTTTCCTTATATAAATAATGCATGATTATAGAAAATTATAAAATATAGATGATCATAAAGAAGAAAACTTAAAATTACCTAATCCCACGTCTCAGAAATAATTGTGTCAATAAAAAGATTCCATTTTTTTCCCTTATGTATATACAAAATTGTGATAAAGTGTAGGGCAGTGATTACATTCAGGACCAGCTACATCATTTTGGGGGCCCAGTGTGAAATTAAAATGTGGGGCTCCTCATCCAAATATTAAGAATTTCAAGATGTTCACAAAAGAGCATTCAGCCAATTGTGGGGCCCTTCTAAGTGTTGGGCCCTATGAATGATACAGGTTGCATGTCCATGAAGTCAGCCCTGCTTATCCCCTAATCTCAAGCATAAACAATTTACTGCTGTTGAGCTTTCTCCTTCCTTCCCCTCTCCTAGCCTCAAGGGCAGCTTTGGGGCTGCCAGAGTATTTGCAGCTACAGGTGTAGTAGCTAAGTCAGTCCAGGGGACCCTCCTCAGGTTTCATCCTCAGCAACATGTACAAATGAGTAGTTTGTTTTCAGATATTTTCCATTTTCTCCTTTCAGTACATGTTAACCTCCCTTCAGCCTCATCTCCAAGGAAGCCTGGCCCTTAAAACCTACTGGAATTTGCCCTGCTGGGTTTTGGGATTATTTGGAAACTGCGATTCCTTTTTCCCTCTCAATTTCTACCCTTTGGAATGGGAATGCCTTACATATGTCTGTCCTACCATTGTATTTTGGAAGCAGATAACTTGTTTTCTAAGTTTCACCGGTGCACAGATGTAGAGTAATATGGCTCCAGTATGGACCATGCCAAGTCTCACCCATACCTGATTGAGTTGATTTAGGAGGTAAGATTGGGACTTTTTGAGTTGATTTCATTTAGATGAAATCTTAGACTTAGAGTTGATGCTGGAATAGGTTAAGACTTTTAAAGATTTGGGGAAGGTGACGCCTGGGTGGTTCAGTTGGTTAAGCGGCTGCCTTCGGCTCAGGTCATGATCCCAGAGTCCTAGGATCGAGTCCCACATCGGGCTCACTGCTCCCTGCTGAGCGGTGAGCCTGCTTCTCCCTCTCACTCTGCCTACTCCCCGCCCCCCCCCCCCCCGGCTTGTGCTCTCTCTCTCTCTCTCTGGCAAATGAATAAAATCTTAAAAAAAAAAAAAAGATTTGGAGAGGAAGTGAATGTATTTTGCTCATGGGAGAGATTAAGTTTTGAGGAGGCTAGAGGGTATTTGTACTAAGTTGAATTGTGTCTCCCCAAAGGATATACTCCAATCTTAGCCCTGGGCGCCTGTGAATGTGACCTTATTTGGCAATAAGGTCTTTGCAGGTGTGATCAAGTTAAGATGAGGTCATACTGGCTTAGGTGGACCCTAATCTAATGACTGATGTTCTTATAGGAGGGAGGCTGGACACAGAGACACACAGGGAGAAGTCTATGGGATGATGGGGTGAGACAGAGATTGGAGTGATACACTCCAAACTAAGGAGCACCAAGGACTGTTATCCTTGAGAAGATAGGAGAGAGGTGTGAAACAGAATTTCCAGAAGGAAGCAACCTTATCAACACCTTGATTTCAGAATTCTAGGCTTCAGAACAGTGAGAAGATAAATCTAGATTTTAAACAGAAGGGGACACGGTCCCACTTATGATATTTGACAATTATCATTATAGCTAAGCATGGAAAATGGATTTTAGGGGGTCAAGAATGTCAGGAAGGAGACAAGTCACTCCCTTGTTTTTTCACTGGTTCAGACAAGAGATAATTGGTGACTCAGAAGAGGGTGGTTGTGACAGAAATGGTGACAGGTAGTTGGACCCAAATACATTTAGAAGATAGGGGTGACAGGACTTGCTAGTAGTTTGGAACAGGGTGAAGGAAAGAGAGGCACCAAGAATGGCTCCAAGGATCCTGGTGGAGCCCTGGGTAGATGTGGGTTCTTTTTTGGGTGAGGAGACTTGGAGAAGAGCAGGTTCTGAGGAGTTCCCAAGACTGAGTTCTTATTCAGAGCTCACATTGAAATGTCAAGTAGTAAAGTCCTTTCCTTAGTCCAGAGGGCAGCTGGGTGTCCAAAAACCTCAAAAGTCACCGTGGGAGAGAGTCTGCCTGAAAATGAAGTCTACAGAGAGACAGAGAACAATCTGATGACATTCTTTGAATTCCTGGATTTAGCCCATGCTTAAAGTCTGTGCCACTGCTTTAAGTTTTCATTACTCAACTCACAAACTTCTCCCATTTTTTATTGCTTAAATTTATTAAGTGAGGTTTCCATCATTTGTCTCCAAAAGAGGCCTGTATACAATAAAAACTCAGCAGATAGTGTAACAGAACTGATGACATAGCAAGGTCCTTTATAAATTGATTAAGCTTCTTAAAACTAAGCATCTATTTTCACCTGTTGCGTTGGGGGGGGCAATTTGAAGTTATATAAGAGAGGATATGACATTAAAATATTACTTATTAAGCACATTTTTAAAAAAAACTCAGTTATTTCATAAAAACAAGACTGAGGTATGTTGGTCCTCTGCTCTGCTTCCTTCCCCAAACTCTCTCCCCATGACACTGCACAGCTCCCTCCCCTCCCAGGGTCCCAGGGAAGCAGTGGATGTCCCAGCACAAGTGCCTCTCTTAACTCAGTCTTTAGTTGCAAACCTCTGAGGCTTCAGAGTTAGATCTCATCTGTGGGCAGCTGGCTTGTGCTTTTGCCCCAGATCCTGGAAGCTGCATCCCTGAAGCTTACAGCCCTTCCCCGCACGCATGGGAAGAGCAGTGTGGCACTTATTTCTGAGGCACTGCTGGAAAGGAAGAGCAGGGCCAGGTTGGAAGTATTGTTAGCTTTACCTTATTAATAAAATAAGGTTAATGATTTATTCATAGCTGAGACAGTGCCGCTCTGCTCTGGAGGACAGCACAGAACGGTTACATTCTAGACAAGCAGCTGCTGTGGAAGAGATGCAAGCCATCTGAGAAATGGTCTTGGGCTGTTTCTGTGAGGCTGTGAGCAGATTTATCTGACTACATCAGAGCTCAGAGGCAATTATTTGTATACTGTGGGTGTTGTAGGATAAATGCTGGTAATGGAGGTCCCTGGAAGGATGCCCCCTGCTTTTCCATTTCTCATCTAATGAGTATTTGTTCACCTTCTTTCTTTATCCTCTCTTTCTTGGTATCCGGAAGATGCCTGAGTTTGTAATTTGAGATGTGTTAGATGGGGAATATCAATATAATGCACATCTGAATGTGACCCCCATCAAAGGGAGCTCATCCCAAGAAGCAGAAGAGAGAAATGGTATTTAGGCTTTTCTGGTGCTGGGCTAAGTATACACTATTTTTAAAGACTAAATCTCTTTTTTTTAAAGATTTTATTTATTTATTTGAGACAGAATGAGAGAGAGAGAGCACATGAGGGGGGAGGGTCAGAGGGAGAAGCAGGCTCCCCGCCGAGCAGGGAGCCCAATGGGGGACTCGATCCAGGGACTCCAGGATCATGACCTGAGCTGAAGGCAGTCGCTTAACCAACTGAGCCACCCAGGCGCCCTAAAGACTAAATCTTTTAAAATTATATTTCTTCTTTCCCAAATGGACTGCAGAATTTTTTTATAAATAATTAGAAAAGAGATTTAATACGCTGCAGAATCCTGGTAAATAACTGGTGTGTGTATATGTATTTATATATATTTTTAAATGCTAATTACTGTCATTGGTTAAGGACGGAGTAGATTACCATTAGTTCAGGTATGTTGGATGATTCATTGGTTGATGTGGTTCAGAGGGCAAAGTGACGCAGGATTTGACAATTTGCAGAAAAACAAAAGCAAGTGTACTCACTTCCTAGCAAATCAAACCAGGCTTGGACAGAATGGACAAAAGTCAGATTTATTTACTGTCATATTGCTGCTTTTGCTCTGTTGGGCCCCCATCCGAGCTTCCATGTCTTTCCCGGAGACTTCAGATTTACATCAAATGTCAGAGAGGAGAGCGGGAAGTTTTCCCCTGACTTAGAGAGGAGAAACAAGGCCATAGGAGGTATTGAAGAAAATCTCATTGTTGGTGTATATGCTTCCACACAGCAAGGCTTCCTGAGGGACTCCCCTCACCTCTGCTCAGCTTCCTTGAGACAAGATCAAATGTTTCAAAGCATTTCTACCTTTACTAATTTTTAATGCCTCTACCAGACTGAGACTTGCCCACTGGAAAAAAAAATATGTTCATGGAAGCAGCCAAAAATAAAAGTGATCCTCTAACAGTAGCACATTTAACTTCTTCGTAACTATTAGCAGGAGCCAAAGAGTATCGCTTTTGCCCAATATATTAAGCCTTAGAAATGTCTTAGGGTAATGATCACGCTGGAAATCAGAATATGTTTAAATATAATTCACAAAACTCAGAGTCTCCTTACAGAAGAATCAAAGAGGCTATCACCCAGATCCTTTGCTGTAACTTCTCCAGCTCCAGACCCCACCCTGCCCATTCCTTTTGTTTGCTCCTTTGCCCAGTTTCCCCCCAAAAGCCACCCACGAGGGTCCATGCAGGAGCCAGGAATGTAACCCTAGGATTTGGTTTCCCAGGCCATCAGGAGATAACACTGCCTATCAGCCAAAAAATAAAGCTTCCTGACTGCAGTTGGAGAAATTACAGCTAATTATACGCTCCATGCTTCCTGCAAAAGATATATATTTTAAGCTGCTGGGCTGACTTTCTCCCTTGGCTGTATTTAAAGGTTAGTTTCTGACCTGCTTCCTGGTTTAATGGAATAGTTTAAATATTACAAATCATTACTTGGTTCTAATGAATTATATCTCCCCTGGCACCTCACAAAATCCTTATCATGCCAGAGGAAATAGTTGGAAGGAATAAGGCAGTCTCCATGATAATAAACAGAATAACATGCCATAGGGTTATAGATTTCAGGATCCCCCAGCTTAGCTTCTTGGGTGGTTGAAAGCATCTGGCCCTTGGCCTCACACTCCCGGCACCTGAGGCATGTGGCTACGCAGCATGAACACCCTCTTGCCTGCCTCACATGATTGTTCACTCTGCTTAATTGTCAGCTCCTGCTAAGAACATGTACCATCTCATTTTCCCAGAGACTGTGGAAGTGTTGAGCTTTGCTTGTGGCCAAGTTGGGTAGCTGAATGTGCAGCGTTTCCTTCTTATTTGATAGGCAAATGCTGGGGGGGTCTGAACCTATCTGCACATAGAGGTCTTTTATTGAATTCCAGTTTCCAATTCTAGTGCAAATCGGGACCAAAACAGTTTCTCTTTGTGTATAATTGTGTAGGCAGATAGTCTTATCCAACTTTGTCTGTTTACACGTATTGCCGTTCTTATTAAATAGAAGAAAGTAACCAAAACACAGGTATGCAGCAATAAAAGTGATATGCTAGGCTTGAAATAAAAGATCACATGAAAAGCCCTTCTCCCTCCCTAGGAGCAAGAGGGAAGAGATTCAAGTCTCTTTATTCCAGTGAAGTAAAGAATAGCAAGGTAAGACTGTGGAGAGGTCTCTCAGCATTGACAACTAAATTGCAAATTTCCATGTCGTTAGCTGTTTGACAAAAACACCCATGGGGAAAGTGAAAAATCCAACCACTTGTACAGATGATTTGTTTCTGTTGTTCTGAATGCCCTGATTTCCCCCTCAGTGACTCGAAGATTTGAAAACAAAGTGAGTAACCATTGAAGTATCAACCATGCATCAGATCTCAGATCTCTTATTATGTGGAATTCACTCATACTATATTGAACTATGAATAATGTAACTTCTGAAATAGCTGATAATACATAATTATTTTTATAAAGGAAGCCCTGTGAATATATAGGTTTAAGCTGCTGAGTTGATGTGACTCAGAGCCCAACTTATTCCATGACGTATTAAAAAATCTCATACCACCCTATGCAGCTAATTCCATCTTAGAAACAAATTTGTTCTTTTCCTCAGGAGGGTCCCTATTAAAATTTAAAAGTCCCTGGAAGAGGTAATTCACCTTAGGAAGGGCCAATTTATCAGACTGTTTTCTAAGATGATGGGTAAGACCAAAATGAACTCAGTGTATATGCCTTGAGGGAGAAGATAGTAAATGTGGAAATGTCCAACAGGGGCTGAAGGAGTTCCAAAGCAAGCCTGCCCATCTTTGTGGTGTGCACAATGTCAGGAGCTGTTCTCTTATAAACCATTAGCTAAAAGGAGAAATGACCTCCCACTGGACAGATGCTGATTATTCCCAAATAGAGAGGCAAATACCCACATGGAAAAGTAAAGTTCTTCTATGTGTGTATATGTATATAATACTACACTAGTAAAATTAGTATTTGGAGACTTTTATTTTTAAGGTTTTTATTTCTTAGAACACCAAAATGGAAAAGAAGGGCCCTTAGAGTCACTTTCTTTGAGGAAAGTTAAATGAAACCAAAACTCTACTAGGGATAGATTTGAGGGTAGATGCAAAAAAACCCCCAAAAATAAAAAACAAAAAAAATGCAATTTTCAAGGAAGATCACATCTAAAAAGATGAATGTCATGAAACTTGGTTTTTTGTTTTGCCCAAAGAAGAGAAAAGCACAGGAAACTGGGGAAATCTCAGCTGATTTTTTGGGGGGGGGGGGGAACAAAATGTTTCACAAATTCTAGTTTGCTTTTTATTGATTGATTGATTGATTGGGGGGGGTGGCAGAGGGAGAGAGATAATCTTAAGCACGCTCCACACCCAGCACATGAGCCCGAGATCATGACCTGAGCCGAAATCAAGAGTTGGATGCTTAACTGACTGAGCTACCCAGGCGCCCTGACAAATTCTAGTTTGCTTTAAAAGGAGACACATCTAGGGGCGCCTGTGTGGCTCAGTTGGAGACACATGTAATGGGTGTGACACAGATAACTGCGGAAGGAAGATTTTAACATAATATCTCTTTCAGCAAGATAGTTTATCACACTCAACAGAAATGACAGCAAAAGGAAAAAGGATGGGAAACCATTCTGGGGTGAGCAAAGGGTGACAAAAGAATGGGAAAATCCAGCTTCACCAAATATTTATTCATGCTTTTATAAACCTCAATTAGCTATCTTCAAATGTTAAGTCTCTGCTGAAGAGAAGGAGCATTTGGAAATATGACTTGGAAGTTGGTTGGTGTCAGTTATTTTGCTGCATTGTTGATTAATGTAATTGAAGTATATACTACAGAAACGGAAAAGGAAATGTGACTTCTTCAGGGACCCATTAATTTCTTAAGGATAAAATGTTTGAAGGTTCAAAGACTTTGTTGAAGCTTATTTTAAATTTAAAATTTCTATTGCCAAGGGATTGATTACCATTCTTACATTAGCTTTGTCAAACACCAAGTTGATTTCAGTTCTTTCCAAGTTTTGTGGCACTTAACTATTTTCAGAGCATTTTTTTTTTTAAAGAGAAGGCTGTCTTACAAGTTCTCCCAAGGACAAACTTGCTTTCCCTTTACAAGAACAGCAAGATGAAAATTTCTAGAATCTTAAAAAGAGCAATTCCCACTCTCCCCTTCTTTGGGACCTTGAAAGTCATTCCTGCAAGTCAGGTACAGCACCTCTTCATTCAAACACATTCCCATATTAGTTTCTGTTTGGTTTCCCTTTGACTTTAAGACATCTTATTTAAGTGTCTTTGTGCTTTTGAAGCTTAGTAATGTTGTTTAGGGACTGCTCAGTAAAAGTATTTAAGCTTTTTCCATCCCTCCACCCCAATGACTATACACAGTTCTTTTTATAATTCTCTGCTGTCTTCCTCTGATCACTGTTTAAGGCGCTCTCATAAACACCCTTCGAAAGTGAGCCAAGATGTCCCAAGCACCAGTTATTAGTTATGCTGTCCCAATAGTGAACTTGTTAGTTCAAGAAGTCAGACAGCAGCATTTCCGGCTCCTTGGAAACCCAGCCAAAAAAGAAAACTGTCATTTCACACAAGAGCAAGAACAGGAAATATGCCATCGGGAAATCAGGGTTAAGGTGGCAGTACCATCCACCCAGATGAAAGTGGTCTGAGAGGACCATGAGGCTGCATTAGAAACAATAGCATTGTGACCTAAGGCTTTGCCACAGGAAACCAATAATGAGATTGCTGACACCATAAGAGTATTTCAACAGAAAATCTTTCTTCCTACAAGAAGAAAGGTGTTTTCTCCTCACCAATTTTGCCTTTCCCTACCTTTCCAGTCCTGGTGCTACTGCAAGATGTTGGGAGTGTGAAGTTCAGTCAGCAGGGGACGCTCTGTTGGACTGTACCTCCTTTGGGGCTGTCTCTAAGTACATTGGGAAGTGTGGACAGACCTAAAGGTTCAGACCTTGAGAACTGCCCATCCATAGCCGTACCAAGGCTTGATTCCATGTAGCCCTGAGAAATCTGGCCTCCGCTAACAGGGACACAGGACCACCTGCTTCTAAATCCTCCAATCCCAAAGAATTGGCAGGAGAAGCTAGACTGAAATGGCTTTAATGGGCTCCCAATCTCTAGTGACATTTGTATATTAACTAGCTCTCTTACCCCTTGACTGAAAATAGGGAGTTGTGAATGAGTGGGATGTGTGTGTGTGTGTGTGTGTGAGTGAGTGTAACTAGGTAAAACCAGTGGTGAAGACATTTGGGGACTGAGATGTGTGGGGAGCAGTTTCCTGTCATGTTAGAGCAGGAGTAGGCCTGATCCACTGTTGTACAGACAGCCAAATGCCTAAAGATGGATCCTTAGTACAGGCAGTGGATGATGATAATGATGATGATATGGATTGAAGAAGAAGGGAGAATGTGATGTAGAGGCACAAAACCAGAGGCTGCTACAAGACCATTGATGCTAAAAAAATATCCCCAGTGGGTGTCTGGTGGGCAGCATGGAGAAACACTTAAGGGGGCTGGGCTTTGCCAACATGGTTAAGCTAAAAGCCCCCTCCTGGATATCACATTCTAGTCTGGTGAGCACAGGAAAGAGGCTGAGCTGGCTCTTCCATGGGGAATTCAGAGGTTCTGTGTTTTTGCATCATTTTCAAACTTTACAGGCCAGTTTCCTCTATAGCTAAGAGCGTGGGGACAACCTTGGTATTCTCTACTCTCAAGGAGCCTTCCTCTGTGAGGAGCTCAAGAATAGAGCTGGTGAATGACCTCTGCTCAGTGTTTCTGATTAACAGTAAGAGGGTAGATGCACTGGTGGGGACCTATCTCCTCCCCCACTTTTTCTTCAGTATTCAACAAACACGGATTTACATCCTCATCCTAGGGTCAGGGACTGTCCTAGGCATTCAGGATACATAGGAGAAAGTGGTCCCTGCCAGGAGTTGGGGATGTAAGTTGTATTATCACCATATGGCAGATGGCAAAACAGAGTCAGAGAAATTAAGTGGCTCAGAACCAGGGTATCATAAAGGATTTCAGTAAATGATCAATTTGAGAATTTGAAGGCTGGATTTCAGATGGTTTTCAGTCATTTCTCCGTCAGGAGAGGCTACACAGAAACAAACCTATGATACTACTCTCCCCCACTTTCATCTCCATTAAAAGGACGGAGAATCTGAGCTGGAGTGGTTGTGACTGGCTGGATCATATTGATTTGTTCAACCCCCAGTCACTCATTTTTCAATACCATCCTAGACCACTGAGTCATGGTGATGGCACATAAGATTGTGACTACAGCAATAACAGCTACTACTTCTATCAATACCATATCTGCTGATACTGTTTTCATCTAGGTGTCACTTTCACTACTGAGTGCTATATAAACATCAACCCTGCAGGTGTCATTTTTACCACTGCAGTGTAGTTGTTGAGAGCATGAGCTTGTGAGTCAACCAGACCTGGATTTGAGTCACTATTGTCATATTTTACCCATGAGGAAACTGAAGCATATAGGACTGTTATTGACTGAGATCACATAGCTTGTAAATATTATAGCTTGTAAATAGAAAAACCATGCCAGAATTTGACCTGTTCTGATCTTACTCCAGAACTGACATAGTTTGGGATGCTATCTACCCATATTAATCCCAGCATTTATTGATAATAGGAACTATTTGTCAGACACTTACTGTGAATCAAGCCCTATACATATTGTGTCATTGAATTACCTTCAATTATTCTTTATAATGACCTCCATTTTATGGAAGAGAGAAGGAAGCCTAAATATACCTTGCCCAGCATTTTACAGTTAGAAAGTAGTAGAACTCAACTTGATCCCAGGAGTGTCGACTCTGAAGCCCATTTTCTTAACCACTATGTATGCTGTTCAGACAAAAGATTTGGAAAGGACTGATGGATTGGTGTCATATTCAAAATTTCCTTTCATCATTGGGTAGAAGTTTCCAACACTGCCTTCTTGGATACAGAGAAACTGTGAGTATCCAGTGGGAACGCCAGGTTAGCAGCACAGGTGAAACAAATATACACAAACACAGCCCTCATTAAATCCCCTTTGAGGTAAAGGGGTCCTTTCAGATCGTGTAGTCCAACTTCTTTGTTATTGTTAGTTCAGAAAGTTGATGTTTTCATGTTCCTGCCAGATGGAGGAGATCTCATAGTTTTAGCCCTGCATTACCTAAAATGTGTTTTTTTCTAAAATTTGATTTATTTTAAAGAGCAAAGATACCCAATATCAGATTTGGGTTGTTAACACTGATAAATGTGGTACTATTTTTAATTAGACTTGACTTCCAAACCATGCAGATTAACTGTGAGTAGTGGGATTAATGGATTTTTTTTTAAACTGTGCTTTTCTGTGTTTTCTAAGTTTTCCATTTTTTAAAATATATGATTGCCCCACAATTAGAAAAGGAATGCTATTTTTAAAGAGAAAAGATCAATCAGATTTTACTGGTATTAAACAGTGAAGTGGAAACAGCATAGATCTCAGTTAAACAAACCTGGCTATTGAATCCCTGCTCTGTTCCTTACGATTTGTGTGGTGTTAGCCTCTTCTTAACCTCTCTGAACCTCCTGTCTCCATGGGTCAATGGATGTTTTCACCTACCTTCCAAGACTGTGTGAGGCTTAAATGAGATACTGGTGTAAATCACTGTTAAATCTCTTCCCTTTCCCTTGTATTCCTTTCATCAGTTAAAAATACAACTTGCAGGGGGCAAGGGCAGCTGGGTGGAAGGGGAATGTTATATTGAAGTTCCTAAAAGCATTTGGCAAATGATGAATTACATAGTCCTTAGGTTCTTTCTACAGTGTCTTGGGGATCGCAGTTAACAAACTTATAAACATAAAACAGACAAAAAGAAAATTGGACAAGAAGGAGGAGGAGGTAGAAGAGATACAGTAAGGAAACATTTCAAGAGTCTATAGCTTTGTAATTTAAGTTCTCATCTGCATCTCATTATCTTAATAATCCAAAACAACAGCCCTTCAATGCCTCACACAGAGGGAGGATGGGAAATAATTTCCTTGGACAGGGTCCCCGGCCTCTCTATCACATTAGATATTATTTCCAAATGTTGAGTGTCAAGGGAGTGTTTCACATTCTCCTACCCGTTAAACCGTTTGGCTCCCTTTGGGAAAAGGATGAGTTTAGCAATCCACAGAGCAGCCTCCTGGAAGAGACTTCTCTGGAATTCCAGAGCTCCAACAGGAATATGGTGCAGCATGTGGAGCCTCCACGAGAAGCAGTTTATCCAAATATGCATCCTCCTCTTAGAGCCTATAGACAGAACTCCATTCAGTGGGGCCATGTAGGATTTATTTCATTTTTTTTTTCTCCTGGGAAATTCAATGTATTTTAAAAACTGTTTATTTTGAAATACTTCAAACTTAAAAGGAGTACAGTAATAGTACAAGGGATCTTGTATACCTTTCATATAAATTCCTTAAATGTTAACATTTTAGTGCAGTTGCTTTATTATCTAATTATGTGTAATTATTTTTTTTCACCTTTGGGCAATTTTTTAAAATACTTTTTTATTATGTTATCACCATACATAACATCATTAGTTTTTGATGTAGTGTTCCATGATTCATTGTTTGCGTATAACACCCAGTGCTCCATGCAGTACATGCCCTCTTTAATACCTATCACCAGGCTAACCCATCCCCCCATGCCCCTCCCCTCTAGAACCCTCAGCTTGTTTCTCAGAGTCCATAGTCTCTCATGGTTCGTCTCCCCCTCCGATTTCCCCCCCTTCATTTTTCCCTTCCTGCTATCTTCTTCTTTTTTTTTTTTTTAACATATAATGTATTATTTGTTTCAGAGGTACAGGTCTGTGATTCAACAGTCTTACACAATTCACAGTGCTCACCATAGCACATACCCTCCCCAAAGTCTATCACCCAGCCACCCCATCTGTCCCACCCCCCACCACTCCAGCAACCCTCAGTTTGTTTCCTGAGATTAAGAATTCCTTATATCAGTGAGGTCATATGATACATGTCTTTCTCTGATTGACTTATTTCGCTCAGCATAATACACTCCAGTTCCATCCACGTCATTGCAAATGGCAAGATTTCATTCCTTTTGATAGCTGCATAATATTCCATTGTATATATATAGCACATCTTCTTATCCCTTCATCTGTTGACGGACATCTTGGTTCTTTCCATAGTTTGGTTATTGTGGACATTGCTTCTATAAACATCAGGGTGTACGTACCCCTTCGGATCCTTACATTTGTATCTTTGGGGTAAATACCCAGTAGTGCAATTGCTGGGTCGTATGGTAGCTCTATTTTCAACTTTTTGAGAAACCTCCATGCTGTTTTCCAGAGTGGCTGCACCAGCTTGCATTCCCCTACCAACAGTGTAGGAGGGTTCCCCTTTCTCCGCATCCCCGCCAACACCTGTCATTTCCTGACTTGTTAACTTTACCCATTCTGACTGGTGTGAGGTGGTATCTCATTGAGGTTTTGATTTGGATTTTCCTGATGCCGAGTGATGTTGAGCACTTTTTCATGTGTCTGTTGGCCATTTGGATGTCTTCTTTGGAAAAATGTCTGTTTATGTCTTCTGCCCATTTCTTGATTGGATCATTTGTTCTTTGGGTGTTGAGTTTGATAAGTTCTTTATAGATTTTGGATACTAGCCCTTTATCTGATACGTCGTTTGCAAATACCTTCTCCCATTCTGTCGGTTGTCTTTTGGTTTTGTGGACTGTTTCTTTTGCTGTGCAAAAGCTTTTTATCTTGATGAGGTCCCAATAGTTCATTTTTGCCCTTGCTTCCCTTGCCTTTGGTGATGTTTCTAGGAAGAAGTTGCTGCAGCTGAGGTCGAAGAGGTTGCTGCCTGTATTCTCCTTTAGGATTTTGATGGACTCCTGTCTCACATTTAGATCTTTAAACCATTTGGAGTCTATTTTTCTGTGTGGTGTAAGGAAATGGTCCAGTTTCATTCTTCTGCATGTGGCTGTCCAATTTTCCCAACACCATTTGTTGAAGAGACTGTCTTTTTTCCATTGGACGTTCTTTCCTGCTTTGTCAAAGATTAGTTGACCATAGAGTTGAGGGTCCATTTCTGGGCTGTCTATTCTGTTCCATTGATCTGTGTGTCTGTTTTTGTGCCAGTACCATACTGTCTTGATGATGACAGCTTTGTAATAGATCTTGAAGTCCAGAATTGTGATGCCACCAGCTTTGCTTTTCTTTTTCAACATTCCTCTGGCTATTCAGGGTCTTTTCTGGTTCCATACAAATTTTAGGATTATTTGTTCCATTTCTTTGAAAAAAGTGGATGGTATTTTGATAGGAATTGCATTGAATATGTAGATTGTACATTGACATCTTCACAATATGTGTTCTTCCAATCCATGAGCATGGAACGTTTTTCCATTTCTTTGTGTCTTCCTCAATTTCTTTCATGAGTATTTTATAATTTTCTGAGTACAGATTCTTTGCCTCATGGTTAGATTTATTCCTAGGTATCTTATGGTTTTGGGTGCAATTGTAAATGGGATCGACTCCTTCATTTCTCTTTCTTCTGTCTTGTTGTTGTATAGGAATGCCACTGATTTCTGTGCATTGATTTTATATCCTGCCACTTTACTGAAATCCTGTATGAGTTCTAGCAGTTTTGGGGTGGAGTCTTTTGGGTTTTCCACATAAAGTATCATATCATCTGCAAAGAGTGACACTTTGACTTCTTCCTTGATGATTTGGATGCCTTTTATTTCTTTTTGTTGTCTGATTGCTGTGGCTAGGACTTCTAATACTATGTTGAATAGCAGTGGTGATAGTGGACATCCCTGCCATGTTCCTGACCTTAGGGGGAAAGCTCTCAGTTTTTCCCCATTGAGAATGATATTTGCTGTGGGTTTTTCATAGATGGCTTTTATGATATTGAGGTATGTACCCTCGATCCCTATACTCTGAAGAGTTTTGATCAAGAAAGGATGCTGTACTTTGTCAAATGCTTTTTCTGCATCTATTGAGAGGATCATATGGTTCTTGTTCTTTCTTTTATTAATGTATTGTATCACATTGATTGATTTGTGGATGTTGAACCAACCTTGCAGCCCAGGGATAAATCCCACTTCATTGTGGTGAATAATCCTTTTAATGTACTGTTGTATCCTACTGGCTAGTATTTTGGTGAGAATTTTTGCATCCATGTTCATCAGGGATATTGGTCTGTAATTCTCCTTTTTGATGGGGTCTTTTTCTGGTTTGGGGATCAAGGTAATGGTGGCCTCATAAAACGAGTTTGGAAGTTTTCCTTCCATTTCTATTTTTTGGAACAGTTTCAGAAGGATAGGTATTAATTCTTCTTTAAATGTTTGGTAGAATTCCCCTGGGAAGCCATCTGGTTGGGAGATTTTTGATTACTGCTTCAATTTCCTTAGTGGTTATGGGTCTGTTCAGGTTTTCTGTTTCTTCCTGGTTCAGTTTGGTAGTTTATACATCTCTAGGAATGCATGATTTCTTCCAGATTATCTAATTTGCTGGCGTAGAGTTGCTCATAATATGTTCTTATAATTGTTTGTATTTCTTTGGTGTTGGTTGTGATCTCTCCTCTTTCATTCATGATTTTATTTGGGTCATTTCTCTTTTCTTTTTGTTAAGTTGGCCAGGGGTTTATCAATCTTGTTAATTCTTTCAAAGAACCAGTTCCTAGTTTCGTTGCTCTGTTCTACTGTTCTTTTGGTTTCTATTTCATTGATTTCTGCTCTGATCTTTATGATTTCTCTTCTCCTGCTGGGTTTAGGCTTTATTTGCTGTTCTTTCTCCAGCTCCCTTAGGTGTAGGGTTAGGCTGTATATTTGAGACCTTTCTTGTTTCTTGAGAAAGGCTTGTATTGCTATATACTTTCCTCTTAGGACTGCCTTTGCTGCATCCCAAAGATTTTGAACAGTTGTGTTTTCATTTTCATTTGTTTCCATGAATTTTTTAAATTCTTCTTTAATTCCCTGGTTGACCCATTTGTTCTTTAGTAGGATGCTCTTTAGCCTCCATGTATTTGAGTTATTTCCAGCTTTCCTCTTGTGATTGAGTTCCAGTTTCAAAGCATTGTGGTCTGAAAATAGGCAGGGAATGATTCCAGTCTTTTGGTATTGGTTGAGACCTGATTTGTGACCTAGGATGTGATCTGTTCTGGAGAATGTTCCATGGGCACTAGAGAAGAATGTGTATTCTGTTGCTTTGGGATGGAATGTTCTGAATATGTCTGTGAAGTCCATTTGGTCCAGCGTGTCATTTAAAGTCTTTATTTCCTTGTTGATCTTTTGCTTAGATGATCTGTCCATGTCAGTAGGGGGGTGTTAAAGTCCCCCACTATTATTGTATTGTTGTCAATGTGTTTCTTTGCTTTTGTTATTAATTGCCTTATATAATTGGCTGCTCCCATGTTAGGGGCATAGATATTTACAATTGAATGATCTTCTTGTTGGATAGACCCTTTAAGTGTGATAGAGTGTCCTTCCTCATCTCTTATTATATCTTTGGTTTAAAATCTAATTTGTCTGATATAAGGATTGCCACCCCAGCTTTCTTTTGGTGTCCATTAGCATGGTAAATGGTTTTCCACCCCCTCACTTTCAATCTGGAGGTGTCTTTGGGTCTAAAATGAGTCTCTTGCAGACAGCATATGGGTCTTGTTTTTTTATGCAATCTGATACCCTGTGTCTTTTAATTGGGGCATTTAGCCCATTTACATTCAGATTAAGTATTGAAAGATATGAATTCAGTGCCATTGTATTGCCTGTAAGGTGACTCTTACTGTATATTGTCTGTGTTCCTTTCTGGTCTATGTTACTTTTAGGCTCTCTCTTTACTTAGAGGACCCCTTTCAATATTTCTTGTAGGGCTGGTTTTGTGTTTGCAAATTCCTTTAGTTTTTGTTTGTTCTGGAAGCTTTTTATCTCTCCTTCTATTTTCAGTGACAGCCTAGTTGGATATAGTATTCTTGGCTGCGTATTTTTCTCATTTAGTGCTCTGAAGATATCATGCCAGTCCTTTCTGGCCTGCCAGGTCTCTGTGGATAGGTTTGTTGCCAATCTAATGTTTCTACCATTGTTACAGATGTCTTGTCCCGAGCTGCTTTCAGGATTTTCTCTTTGTCTCTGAGACTCGTTAAGTTTTACTATTAGATGTCAGGGGGTTGACCTATTTTTATTGATTTTGAGGGGGGTTCTGTGTGCCTCCTGGATTTTGATGCCTGTTTCCTTCCCCAAATTAGGGAAGTTCTCTGCTATAATTTGCTCCAATATACCTTCTGCCCCCCTCTCTTTTTCTTCTTCTTCTGGGATCCCAATTATTCTAATATTGTTTCATCTTATGGTATCGCTTATCTCTCAAATTCTGCCCTCGTGATCCAGTAGTTGTTTTTCTCTTTTTTCTCAGCTTCTTTATTTCCCATCATTTGGTCTTCTATATCACTAATTCTCTCTTCTGCCTCATTTATACTAACAGAGCCTCCATTTTTGATTGCACCTCATTATTAACGTTTTTGATTTTGACTTGGTTAGATTTTAGTTCTTTTATTTCTCCAGAAAGGGTTTCTCTGATATCTTCCATGGTTTTTTCAAGCCCAGCTAGTATCTTTAAAATCATAATTCTGAACTCTAGTTCGGACGTCGTACTAATGTCCGTATTGATTAGGTCCCTGGCAGTTGGTACTGCCTCTTGTTCTTTTTTTTTTTGAGGTGATTTTTTCCGTCTTGTCATTTTTTCCAGAGGAGAACAGATGAATGAGAGAACAAAATGCTAACAGGGTAAGAATGACCCCTGAAAAATATACACTAAACAAATCAGAAGAGACCTGAAACCAGGGGAAAAGGAAGGGAAAGAAAGAAAAAAAAGAAAAAGATAAAAACAAACAAAAAACAAAACAGAATGTGATCAAATATGATCAGGCTGGTGCATAGGTCAGTGCCACACACTAGATTTGGGGTGTATTTTGGTCTGTTAGAAGAAAGTGCCTTTCAAAATTTTAAAGAAAGAAAAACTTAGATATGTACAGAAGTAAGGGTGAATATGATGAAGGGATGGAATATGACTGTAAAGATGAAAATTATAAAAGATTTTATAAAAGGAATTGATAAGATAAGTTGGTTGAAAAAAGAAAGAAGAGGATTTAAAAATAAAAGGTGGGGGAGAGAATGTGATCAGGCAGGAGACTAGAACAAAGGCATACACTAGAGATTTAGGGTATATTTTGGTCTGTTAGAAGAAACTGTATCCCAAAATTTTAATGAGAACACAACTTATATATATATATATATACCAAAAATAAGGTCTCCTACTCCTCTGCCATCTTGCTCCTCCCCCCCCGTAATTACATGTAACTATTATCGTTACTATTTTCTAAAACCATTTGAGAACAAGTTGCAGATATGATGCCTCTCTGCGCCTAAATACTTGTGTCCTTTCTAAAAACAAGGGCATTTTCTTACATAAACACATTAAAATTATTTTGATCTTGAAATTAACACCACTACAACACTATTATCTAAACCTCAGACCTTATTCAAATGTCATCATTGTCCAGTGATCAACTTTCTGACTTAGGATCTGATCTAGAAGCAGGCATTGTTTTTGGTCTCTTTAGTTTTTTTCAATCTTGAACTCTTCCTCAGTCCTTTCAGGTCTTCTAGGACTTGACATTTTTTAAGAGTAAAGGCCATTGATTTTGTAGAATTGGCCCTTAATTTGGATTTGTCTAATGTTTCCTCATAACTATTTTCAGATTGTGCATAATTGGCAGGAATATTATAAAAGATATGTTAGCTCTTTCTCAATGTATATACCAGGAGACATCTGATGTCAACTTGTCCTATTATTACCATCCTAACTGGAATGCTATTGTTCTCTTTGTCATTAATACAAATCTTGTATGGAGATGTATTGAGACTACTTAAATATTGTGTTTCTCCTTAAACTTCTACCCACTGGTTTTATCTTTAAAAATAGTTTAGAACTGGGCGCCTGGGTGGCTCAGTGGGTTAAGCGACTGCCTTCGGCTCAGGTCATGATCCTGGAGTTCCAGGATCGAGTCCCGCATCGGGCTCCCTGCTCGGCGGGGAGTCTGCTTCTCCCTCTGACCCTCCCCCCTCTCCTGCTCTCTCTCAAATAAAAAAAAAATAGTTTAGAACTTGCCACTTTTTTGTAACTTTTGGCTAAAAATCACAAAGGTTTACTATTAGTTACAGTTCTTCTCCCTAGAAAGCCATGTGTAAGAAGGGTGCACTTTAAGGCAATGAGGCAGCTCCATGACAGGGCCAAGATTCCTGAAGACCAGACTTGTTCTCTCTAGGTGTCTCTGAAGCTCACTTTGTCTTTAACAATTCCTTCTACTCCCACTGGGAAAGAACTCTTTCAAACAGTCCTCCAAACTGGCATTGGGATGAGATGGCCCCCTGCCAATCTCCAGAGAACCTCCTGTACCATCTTACTCCTGTCCCTCAGACTGCAGTCTGGTGGTTTCTTCTGAGAGCTTTTTGTGGAGCTTTTGTTTTTTCATGTCTGTGAATCTCTTTATGATGGCTTCTTATTGTTTACTTTGGAAATTGTTAACTTTTGCCTCTGGCAGGGCCCTAAGCTCTGAGCCCTGCATCTGAACTGGTAGACTAGAGTGGTGACCAGTTGGGAGGTCATCAGAAGGGCAAGAAGCCACCATGTGAGAGCTCAGTCTCTCTATTCCTCAGAAGACCTTGTGAAAATGCACACAGCTTGGGAGTTGTCCCTTAAGCTCTGCAGACACCTGTCCAGGAGGAGTTCCTGCCCTGATTGTATGTCTTCCCACCACAGTCCCATGGGTGCTCACTCTGCTCCTTCTCCCTCCAATTCATATCCCCTGGGAGAGCCCACCATTGCGTCTGACAGAACACATTTGTGGGGTCAGCCTTTTCCTTTCAAATCCTGCCTTCTGATTTAGAAACAAATGGGGGAAATTTTTAAAAGAAAGATATTGGCATTCTTTTCTGTCTGCCCAGATCTGGTGGCGATTTGCAGCTGCCACAGTCTGCAGTACCTGCCATGGTCATTTAGATGGCCTGGGCTGGAACTGCTGAATTCAGTGCTGGTGCTGGCAGCCACACTCCACTCCAGGGGAAGCCAAATGCATTCTCTTTTCTTTTTTTCTCTTCTCTTCTCTCTCTCTCTTTTTTTTCCAAATCCATGATATGAATTGAAATACAAGGAGGAGTTGGGTTCCCCCCCATATAACAGACTTATTGAGATATAGTCCACATACCATACAGTTTGCCAGTGATCAAAGTATACAATTTAGTGGTATTAGTATATTCACAGAGTTGTGCAACCATCACTACTATCAATTTTAGAGTATTTATATCACCTCCAAAAAGAAACTCCATACCCATTAGCAGTAACTCTCCAGGGGTAATTTTAAAAATGCCAGACTCTTTCTCTTGAGCAATAGTCCATCATTCTTTCTTGGGCTTAACTATTCAGTAACTGTCTTCCACCAGATGAGTTGTGCCTGAAGTAAGCTCTCTTAGAACACTTAATTAATTGATGGAAGCCCTGTAGTTAGGTTTCCTTGTTCCTTGGAGAATAGTGAGTGGGTTATTCTTAGGAAAAAACCTGATTATGGGAATCATCTTTTCTGGGATTTATGGTTTTAGTAGCACTTTCATATATACAGTATTACTTCATTCTCCCAAACAACAGTTAGAAGTAAAAATAACAATAGAATTCACTTATAAAGTGCTTCTTCTGTATCTGGCAGTTCTAAGTGGTTCACATACATGTATTAACTTATCTAATCCTCAACCACCAGATGAGACAGGGCTCTGTTAAAATTTGCCAGAAATGCAGAGAGGTTAGATGATGACAAGCCCAAGTTTGTAGAACTAGTAAGGGCAGGGCTGAGATGCCAGCATATGCAGTTTGATTCCAATCTGAACTCTAAGCACCACTTTAATTGCCTCCAATATTCCCATTTCAGAAGCAAGCACCGAGGCTTTGAGAAGTTATCCATTATGAGAGGAACTAGTTAGGACTTGAATACAGGTAATTGGACCCCAAGCCCAGTGTTATGAGGCAGCATACCTCCATCGATGACTTAGTTCAATATCTTGCTAGATACACAGAATCAAGTTACTCAGTTAAACCAACACCCTTACCTCAGCAAAAAAGAGGAGGGGGATAGAAAATATTCCTTATTGAAGCTTAGTATCATCAGATATATTGTTATTGTGACATTACTAGCATGTAGAACAATTACCAAAATATGAGGTTGGATATACTTTTGGTGGACCAGAAGTATTTTTAAAACCAATCTCAGGGTCAGTTTTCCCTTCTCTACTTTTGCCTTCCTTTGCAACATCTCTTGATTTCTCTTTCTCAGTATTTCCTATTCACAAGTAGGGAATGAAGCACATGGATTTAATAACCAAGGCAGTGATTCATGTATATTTCCATCTAATCAGAAAGCAGTGGCAGGCCCACGAACTCATTTTGGTTGTGTATCATTTTAAAAGAGTTGACACACATGTCCTTTAGAGAGAAAATAATAAAATTTAAAAAGCAAAAGCCAGCTTGGACCTGCCAGCTGCAATGATTGGTTACACAGAAGAGATCCATGGAATTCTGAAGTCATTTGGGTTTTGTTTTGTGTGCTGCAATAGCACCAACTGTGATCTCTACCACTTTAAATGGTTTAATGACTTCTGGATAAGTTTTCAGAGTTAAATGGTTAAATCACCAAATGCTCCAGAAAATAATTATGCAAACAATTTTCTGGCTAATTATCTAACATGAACAGAAGCACACAGCTGCTAAGATATATAATTGCTGTTTCATCAGGGCTGGCTGTTGTATTTACATAATTCCTTCACTGATCTCGGTGTGGTTTGGTAGGAGGCCACTAACATATCTCATGAAATGAACAAGTTAAAGTAACAGCTCTGGTCTCAGCTAGTGACTTACTTTGATTTTTTTTAAGGGAATGGATTAGGGCCTTCAAATTAATCCATAATGGACAAGCATATAAGTAGTATGTACATTTGTGTAGTGTACCTAAGTCTTGGACATGTATATTTCAATTGTCTAGTGTGGGTAAAGATTAATATTTTAACTTATTGGATATATAATATATAGAAAATCACATGTGTCATAATTATACAGTTTACAAATGAACAATCTTATGTAACCAGTTTTCAAAGTAAAAAAAAAGGTGGCATAGCTTTGGGACCCAGAAGCCCTCTTTGTAACCCCCTTCCAATTCCTACTCCTTCCAAAGGTAGTTACTATCTTGACTTCTATCAGCAGAGATTAATTGCACCTGTTT
This sequence comes from Mirounga angustirostris, assembly GCF_029215605.1. NCBI lineage: Eukaryota > Metazoa > Chordata > Mammalia > Carnivora > Phocidae > Mirounga > Mirounga angustirostris. The sequence goes on along the minus strand of NW_026991720.1, from coordinate 71,791,798 downwards.
TATACTAAATTTGAATGAAATCATACAGTGTATGTCCTTTTGTGCCTAGCTACTTTCATGTAATACCATGTTTATAAAATTCGTCTGTACTCTTGCAATTTATCCATTCTCATTGCTGTATGGTATCCCATTGGTTGAATACACTAGAGTCTATTTATCATTCTACTGTTGAGAAATGTTTTGATAGTTTCTAGTTTGGGGATATTATGAATAAAGCTGCTATTAAACATTGTGCATATATCTTGGTAAATACATGCACACATTTCATTTAGGTCTATAGTATGTATGTGGGGAATTTCTGGGTTATAGTGTATCTTTAACTTTAGTAGATACTGCCAAACAGTTTCCTTGAACAGTTGTACCAATTTTCACTCATACAGCACTAGAGAAAAGCACTATGGATGAATGTTTTGAAGAATTCTAATTGATGCATGCTAACTTCTAAAGGGCAGTGCAGAGTAGGACTCTAGCAATATATCCTCAGAAGGAAAGGGTAGGGTTAGAGGAAGTGGTCATATTCAAGGTCTTCTTGTAGATGGGAAAAGTCTCTGTGGAAGTTTATCATCCAGTCCCCTTCTGTAGCACACAACATGGTCCTAGAGAATCTCCCCAGGCCTTTCTCCCTTTTCTCTTCAGTCCATGTGGCTCATGCTCCAGGGCCTCTCAGGTCTGAAGCCCCATTCTGGAGGCTTGGGGATGCCCTCCCTCTTAATATGGCTGCCTTTGCTGGGGTATGCATAAACTTAACAGTGGTATCTACTCCCTCTGAAGCAAGGAGAAGGAAGGATGAGAAGTGAAGAGCAGGCAAAAAGAAATCAGAGAACAGCATGAAAATCTGACTTGAGTCCAGCTATCTGGTTGTGTAACTTTAAGCAAGTCGCTCAAATTATCTCACAGCTTTGGTTGCCTCAGCTGCAAAAAATGAAGAAAACAGTTTTTTTGTTTTTGTTTTTGTTTTAAAGATTTTACTTATTTATTTGACAGAGAGAGACATAGCGAGAGAGGGAACACAAGCGGGGGGAGTGGGAGAGGGAGAAGCAGGCTTCCTGCGGAGCAGGGAGCCCGATGTGGGGCTCCATCCCAAGACCCTGGGATCATGACCTGAGCCGAAGGCAGACACTAACGACTGAGCCACCCAGGTGCCCCAAGACAACAGTTCTTAATTCACTAGATTTATTTGATGATCAGGTGAATTAAAACAATGTATGTAGAAATGCTTTGGAAACTTTAAAAAACAAACCTTGGGTATCTTTTTTTAGGCTATTATTATTAATAATCAAAGTGTTACTTTAAAGTAGGAATGTATCTCTAAGAAGTGATATTTGTTCCATTTTTCTATTCAAATTATAACATTCACATTAACAGGCAAAGAAATAATCTCAGCAATGTTAACAGGAGTAACTGTTGGAATGTTGGAAATAATGGCATTTCCTAGGATGACCCAGGATTCATTGCTTCACTCATCCAGACCTCCATCCAGACTCGCATTCATTTATTGAGGACTCCTTTAGGGCAGTTCTAGGCAGAGATTCATAACAGCATTCAAAGATAGACTTCAAGGAGTCTCTGAATCTCCTGATTTTGTATGGAAGGGAATGTGGTAGTGACTTCTGACATCAGATTCTCACAGAACTCTCTCAACCCCCCTCTCTAAAAAAAAAGGTTAAGAAGCACTGTTTTAGGGAATGTGTGGAATAAAGGAATATGAAACTTTATGAAATAATATGTGATTATCTATATAGGAACTGTAAATTACAAGCTCCCTAGTAGCAACAATAGATACCACAGAATAACAATAATATTTTCAAAATGTTGAGGGGAAATAAATATTATCTTAGAATAATATACTAAGCTTGATTATTATTCAAGTGTTGGGTGAAATAAAAACAAAAAGCATTTTCAGAGAAACAAAGATTGGGAGAGTTTACCAACTTTAAACCCTTGCCAAAATAACTATTAATGAATATCCTTCAGGAAATAGGAATTTTAAGTCCTAAATAAAAAAGCAAGAAGGAATGATGAGCAAAGAAATTTGTAAACATATTTATAAATCTAAAGAAGCACTGTTTTTATTTAAAGATCAGTTAGGGACTTGTTCAAATAATAAAAAACTAAAATGCTTGGTGACAATAACATGTACAAAGAGGGTGGAAGAGACTGAAATTATAAATTTCACGTTCACGGTATTATTTGGGAGGAAGATAGAGATAGATTTATTCTAGACTTTGAGCAGGTATGTCTTTTAAGATTTAAAAGTAACACTAAACGACCAGGAAAAGAAAACAAGTACATACAAAAGAAAGGATTAAGAAACACTAGAGTAATCTAGTAAGCAGGGAAGAGAAAAAAATAAGTGAAGAAAAGACAATAAATAGAAAAAACAAAATATATTAGAAAAAGTTTAGATGTATTAGTAATCTCATTAAATGCAGACTAATCAGATTAAGTTAGTCAGATCATATTTAAGAAACACAACCCAGGGCGCCTGGGTGGCTCAGATGGTTAAGCGTCTGCCTTTGGCTCAGGTCATGATCCCAGGGTCCTGGGATCGAGCCCCACATCGGGCTCCTGGCTCAGCGGGGAGCCTGCTTCTCCCTCTCCCTCTGCCTCTCCCCCTGCTCATGCTCTCTCTCTCTGTGTGTCTCAAATGAATTAAAAAAAAAAAAATCTTAAAAAGAAACACAACCCATGTATGTGCTCTTTACAAGAAATGTCTAAAATATAAGGATAATTATAGATTGAAAAGGATGGAAGAAGATAAAACAGGTGAAGACTAATATTGCTGGAGAAGCAATATTTAGGCAAAAAACCATCATTTGGAATAAAGAAGGTCGCAATTTGATGACTGAAGAGCAGTTCACAAGGAAGCAAGGGCAGTGCTGAATCTGTATGTTCTAACAAGACAGGCTTCTTTTTTTTTTTTTTAAAGATTTTATTTATTTATTTGAGAGAGAGAGAATGAGAGAGAGCAAGCACATAAGAGGGGGGAGGGTCAGAGGGAGAAGCAGACTCCCCGCCGAGCAGGAAGCCCGATGCGGGACTCGATCCAGGGACTCCAGGATCATGACCTGAGCCGAAGGCAGTCGTTTAACCAACTGAGCCACCCAGGCGCCCCACAAGACAGGCTTCTAATTTACAAAATAAATTTGAAAAATTTGTCTTAAAGGGAAATATTTTTGCATGCTTCTTTGATGAATTGATGAAAAGGTAAAAATTGGTAAAGATACAGATATTTTGGACAGCACAGGTAACAGATCAGCTTAAAGGAGTCATATATAGAGCCTGTATTCCTCACAAAAGGATTCACTTTCTTTTCAAGTATACTTTGAAAACACTGACCACAAAAGAAGTCCAAGGAATACCAAAGAGTCAGTAACACAGAGCACATCTCTTTCTACAATGCAATAATATTAGACATCAACAACAACAAAAGAGCCCCCCAAACCCATATATTTAGAAATGAAAATGATCTTATAAATATTCATGAATCAGAGAAGAAATAATGATGGAACTTATGAAATATTTAGAACTGAATGACCACAAAACACTACCTAGAAAAACTTGTGGGATGCCAGCATGGCCTTAAATTTATGTCATTAAAACAATGTGGTGACTGTGATGATAGAGCTAGACAAGGCTATTGTGTAGGAGAAGAGGATCAGAGGAAGTTTCTGAAGGAGCAATATCTGATATGAGACTTAAAATATAGGAAATAAGTGGAGGAGAACATTCTTGAAAAATATTCAGTGCTAAATTATACAAAGAAGGAACTATTGTGCCTAAAGATAGTTACACTGGTTTTTTGGAGCTTTGTTTTAGGTATACCCTCTTGAGTTTTGTTATATAACATATTCCTTTAAAATAAAAATGGAAGATGATTAAAGTGATAAACCTTTAATTGGATGGCTGTTTATAGCACAGGATAATTGAAAGTGACAAGGAGTGCATTTTCATACAACATTATATGGTAATCCGTAACCAGGGGTAGGAAATGGTTGCTGGAAAAAGAGACTGTGAAGGAATTGGGATAATTGAGATCAAAATTGTATATTGGGGTCCTAATTCCTGCAAGGGAAAAATAGCTTTTATTGAGATGTGTTCCTGCAGATACTGGATGGAAAAAGAAATGTTTGAAGGCACTGGACAGTGACCAGAAGTAGGCAGAAACATTGACCAGTTACAGAAGGGAGTTTGTCCCCTGAGGAGATTCCCAGGTTGCATGCTACATGGAGTGCTAGAACTCAAGCAAAAAAACCCCACAGGTTTTGTTTGTTTTTGTTTGTTGGCCTGAAGGGACAGAGAACAGAGTGTGGAGTAGACAGAACTGCTGGAAATTGAGGGTGGAGATCCCAGAAAGGATGAAGCCATGGTGAGGAAGGACTTAAATTCTGCAAATAAACTCCTTTTAAATCCTTAACTGACTTCTGAGCAGTACAAGCATGAGTGGGATTCCAAATATCCCAGTGAGAAAGTGACATCTAGGTAGCTGAAAGAGCTGAGGGAAGATTGTAGCAGCTGGAACCACAGGGGGAAACAGTTTGGAGTTTGAGTCTTGAAGTTAAAAGCACGTGATAAACTCTTTGGACTTTTCATTGAAATACCAGAGAGACCTTAAGAGTAAAGAATACATAACGGAACTATCGGGTTCACTCCAGAACTAAGGGAAAATGAAATATAGATACAATAAAGGATAAAACCAGGCCTCCAGAAGTTAATGGTGACCTGTTAGTAATTTGACTGCTTGCTTGAACAAAATTGATGGATGCTCTTCAGGGGAAGATTACAGAAGAGCCTGTATAATTTATCATTTCAATAATTAAAAATTACTAGACATGCAAATTTTTTATTGTGATGTATAGTCAAGAGGAAAAATCAATTAGATGGGCAAGTGATCCAGATATTAGAATTATAAGATAGGAATTTCAAGAGAGGTTTAAAGACTTTTAGTCTTTTTAAGGAGCCAAATCGAAATCCTAAAACTGAAAAATTCATTATCTGGCATTTTAAAAAGTTATTACATGGAATTAACAATATATAAAGAAATCAGAAAAAATATCAGGGAACTTGAAGGCAGATCAATAGAAATTATCCAAAATGAAATGCAGAAAGAAATAAGATTGGGAAAAAAATCAACAGAGTCTCAATAACATGTGGGTCAGTATTAGGTGACCTCATGTAGGTTTAAATTGATTTCCAGAAGGAGATGAAAGAATAGAGAGAGAAATAATAGTTAAAGAAATAATGGTTCAATATTTTTAAAGTTGATTAAAAATAAGCCCAGCATCCCTTGGATCAAGGATGTTGAATGAATCCCAGTAGATTAATATTAAGAACCCCAGAAGGATAAATATAAAGATAACCACATCTAGGAACATCATAGACAAGCTGCTGAAAACCAATAATAAAGAAAAAATCTTTTTTTAAAAAAAGATTTTATTTATTTATTTGACAGAGAGAGAGAGAGACCGCTAGAGAGGGAATACGAGCAGGGGGAGTGAGAGAGGGAGAAGCAGGCTTCCCACTGAGTAGGGACCCCAATGCGGGGCTCAATCCCAGGACCCTAGAATCATGACCTGAGCCGAAGGCAGACACTTAACGACTTGAGCCACCCAGGCATCCCAAGAAAAACATCTTAACAAAGGGAAAAAGACACATTAAATGTAGAGGACAATGATTATAATAACTGCTGTCTTCAAAAGCAATGGAAGCCAGAAGACAATGGAATGACATCTTTTAAAACTTATCATCTAGAATTTTATATTTAGTGAAATAGCTTTAAAAGTTAAAGTGAAATAGAGACATTTTTTTAGACAGGTAAAAGCTGAAAACATTTGCACCAGCAAAATTGACTACAAAAAATGCTAATGGTTCTAAATGTCTAAAAATTTTTAAAAGTGTCTTTTAATCTAAAAATGCTAAAAGTTCTTCAAAGGGGAAATGAGGTAAGTTGGAAATTTACATCTATAGGAAGAAAGAATACAAGTAATGGTAAATATGTGGGGAATTATAAAATACTATTTTTCTTTTTTAAACAATTTTTATAAACTAACTGATAATTAAAGCAAATAATTTATTGCAGAAGGTTATAACATATGTAGCAGTAAAATATATGAAAAGACTAGCACAAAAAAAAGGGCCAGGGTATAAATGGAATTGTACTCAAAAGTCTTTACATTATCCATGAAGTAGTACAATATTAATTCAATATAGAGTGATAGGTTAAACATGTATATTATAATTTTTGGAAAAAGATATAAAGAGGCATAGATAAAAAAGTCATAGATAAAAAAGAGGAGAATATGAGATGAAATACTAAAAATTACTTGATTACCACAAAACCCAGGAATGGAGAAACAAAAGAAGGGGGGCAAATAAAGATCGTTGACTTAACCCCAACTATATCAATAATTAGATGAACTGTAAATGGATTAAACACTACAATTAAAAGACGGAGATTGTCGGACTGGGAAAAACAAAACAATACAGCAACCAAGACCCAAATATATGCTGTTCAGAGGAGAGATACTTTAAATATACAGATACAGGTTGAAAGTTAAAGGATGGAAAAAGATAAACAATGTGCATACTAAGTATAAGAAGGTTGGTAACCATATCAATACCAAATAAAGTTGACTTCAACAAGATAAGAGTGTTACTAGAGGTAAAGGTCATTTCATACTGATAAAAATAACCAATTCATCCAGAGACCCAACAATGGTAAATATGTAAGCATCTACTAATTAAACTGCATATAAAATTGAGTAGCAAAGTTGTTCCCTATTTTTTCGTAGGAGAGCTCCTATCCTTTCTGTAGCTGTTGTATACCCAGGAATGATGTGAGGATAGAGATGTTTCAAATAGTGTTTACAGGGAGTATAATTGTACATGCAACGTAGCTAAATGGTGTGTTTCTTTCTGCTGTGAAACTATATTTGGATTTCAGGTGGTAATTGTTTATTCTTTTTTAACTTGAAGATGAAAAATACTACTGTTTTTATGGATGTAACCCCAAGTTCATGAACTATATTTAGGGATCTCCTTTGTAAAGTTCTCCAGGCAGGAGTTGTGACTTTGAAAATAAGCTGGGTCAACAGCCCAGGGTAGTCTATGTCACGGTCATAATGTACCCTGTGGTGAAGCCATTCCTTTGGTGTTTCTGGATGTTAGGCTACAGATGGTTCCACAGATTGCTGAATTCCTGGCATAAAAGTGAGATAGCAGTCAGTATGCAGTCATGATGCTCTACCATAATAACGATCACACACGATCACAGCACATTGAGTTGTCCCACTATTCAGCATTTACCAAAGTTTCATTTGCCATGGACTTGTTTGGGATGCAGAATTAATATCAGCTTATAGGAAGATGCTCATATTGACCCAACAAAATGAACAATAGACCTTTAGGAAAGAGAGAATCAGAGATTTGTTGTATTTAAAAGGATCCCTGTCAGTCATCTCAACCAGCAATTTCTAAATTTACTGAACATAAAAATTACCAGCAGAGGTTGTTAAAGTGCAGATTCTAGGTCCTTTCCCCAGAGATTCAAATTTATGATCTGGGATGGGACCCAAGGATCTAAACTTTTAACAAATTCTCTGTGGAAGTAGACCTCAGACTGTACTTTGAGAAATACTGATCTAGTTTCAACAGATCATACATGACAAATGTCTTCTTGCATGTGCTTGAACGCCAGCCATGGGGAGCTCACCACCTCACAAAGCAGCCCATTCCATTTTAGCAAGTTCACCCTTATTCTGAGCCTAAGTCTGCCTCTGCCTCCTCTATCTTTAGGCTCTTTCCTCTGAGCTACCCAGAGTAAGTGAAATATTTCTCTTATTATGATGGCCCTTTATGTCTTCTAATATAGTTATTGGATCTCCTTAATAAATCCTTTTCTTTTCCATGTTATATACTATCAGTTACTTCCACAGTTTCTAAAATGGTGTGATATTTAGACATATCACCCATCTTTATGTTTGTAGCTTGTGTCTTAAACATATTTCAATTTACACTCATAATTACAAAGTGCAGTGAGGGTCATTACCTTTCCTGGTTTACTTTCATAGGTTTTTTGTTTGTTTGTTTTTAAAAATCTTTAACAGGTAGTATAATTTTGCTAACTTTGTCCTCTTAAAAAGATGCCTTGGCTATTCTGGGACCTTTGCATTTTCATATAAATTCATAATCAGCTTCTCAAGTTGTCCAAAAGAGCCTGATGGAATTTGTTTGGTTTGCATCAAATCTAGAAATCAATTCAGATAAAATTGACATTTTAATAATATTGATTCCTACAATTCATGAGTACATTATATCTCTCCAGTTATTTAAGTCTTCTTCAGTCTCCTTCTGCCATGTTTCATGTTTTTTGAAGTTGATCCCTAAGTATTCATATTTTGATGTTATTGAAAATTTTAAAATTAAAGTTCTATTGTTTTCTGCTAATACATTGACATATAATTAATTTATATATATTCTATCTTGTAAAATGTTCTAAACTTGCTTATTTTAGTTTTTTTGTAGATTCCATAGGTCTATTTAGATTATAATGTCACCTGTGAATAAAGACAGCTTTAGTTCTTCCTTTCCAATCTGGGTGCCTTTAATTTTTTTCTTTGCTTTATTTATTTATTTTTTTTAATTATTTTTTTTTTTAAAGATTTTATTTATTTATTTGAGACAGAATGAGAGAGAGAGAGAGCACATGAGAGGGGGGAGGGTCAGAGGGAGAAGCAGACTCCCTGCAGAGCAGGGAGCCCGATGCGGGACTCGATCCAGGGACTCCAGGATCATGACCTGAGCCGAAAGCAGTCGCTTAACCAACTGAGCCACCCAGGCGCCCTTTCTTTGCTTTATTTAACTGACAGGAACAACAGGAACTTCTGGTACAATACCAAATAGAAGTAGGGAGAACGGACATCCATGCCCTTTTTCCAACCTTAGAGGGCAAACAATTCAGACTTTTACCATGTTACTTGTAGATTTTTTATAGATGCACTTTATAAGGTTGAGAAAGTGCCCATCTAGTCCTACTTGCTGAGTTGGTTTGGCTTGGTTTCAAATCAGGAATGGAGTAGGAATCAACATTTTTTTCTAAAGGGACAAACAGTATTTTAGGCTTTCTGGGACATATATTATCTCTGTCATATATTCTTCATTTATTTTATTTTTGTTTTTTGGTTTTTGTATAACCCCTTTAAAATATTTAAAAAAACCATTTTTTTAGCTTGTGGGCCATGAACCATAGTTTGCTGATCCCTGATATACAAGTTTGTTATGCCTACAATTCTCACAACTCACAGTAGAGGACAGTGGTATCAAATTGCCAGGCCTCCACATCCCTAGTTTTGGGGTACCAGAGAAATGGAATGAATTGACAACCTAATCTTAGTCTTTAATTATATTACTTTTCATTAAAATATTCCCATAAAGAGACAGTAATCTCTGTTTGCCTATGTTGACTATTATTTATTTTTATTATGTTCAGTTAGCCACCATGTAGTACATCATTAGTTTTTGATGTGGTCTTCAGTGACTCATTAGTTGCATATAACACCCTGTGCTCATCACCACACGTGCCCTCCTTAATACCCATCACCCGGCTACCCTATCCCTCCACCCCCTCCCCTCTGAAACCCTCTGTTTGTTTCCCAGAGTCCATAGTCTGGTTTGTCTCCCTCTCTCCTGTCTCCCTCTCTGATTTACCCCCCTTCAGTTTTCCCTCTCTTCCCCTATGGTCTTCCGTGCTATTCCTTATGTTCCACGTATGAGTGAAACCATATGACAATTGTCTTTCTCTGCTTGACTTATTTCACTTAGCATAATCCCCTCCAGTTCCATCCATGTCCATGTGAATGGTGGGTATTCATTCTTTCTGATGGCTGAGTAATAGTCCATTGTATATATGGACCACATCTTCTTTATCCATTTGTCTGTTGAAGGACATCTTGACTCCTTCCACAATTTGGCTATTGTGGACATTGCTGCTAGCCTATGTTGACTTAATAGTAGTGAGAGATATTACTAATGAGAAAGGACATAAATACTCTAATAAGTAATTAAAAATTAGAATGCCTTCACCTTTTTTTCAACTTTAAAAAAAAATATATTTATTTATTTATTTTAGAGAGAGAGCCAGAGAGAAAGTGCAGGGCAGGAGAGGGGCAGAGGGAGAGGAGAGAGAAAGAATTTCAAGCATACTCCCCGCTGAGTGCAGAGCCTGATGCAGGGCTCGATTTCATGACCCTGAGATCAAGACCTGAGCTAAAATCAAGAGTCTGATGCCCAATAGACCGAACCACCCAGGCACCCCAGAATGCCTTCACCTTTTTGCTCATCTACAAAATTTCTAGTCATCAAAGAGTAACACATTTTGTTCTCTGTTGTTCTAATGGGCCAGCCACTAATGCAATCAATTCTTTCAGCCCCTTTGCACTCGCAAATCTGAATGTTTTAAGACTGGCCTGTACTCACAAAGCAACTAAAGAGAGTTGAGAGTCTTCTGAGATCTCTTGGTCTTCTAATTTCTGTCTTTTGTGTTCTTCAGGGGAGACTTTCTTCTCTATATCCATTTCTTACATAATTAGAAAGAAAAAAATCCTACAGAACATAAAATTTACATTTTCCCCTATGATTTCATATTTGAAAAAAATACTTTGAGCAGAGCTAGTTTGACCTCTGCGAATATTGTTATCAGAATAGGAAAGTTTTTAAAATACAGTTTCCTTCTTTTGAAATTAATATTATTTTTTAAATTATCATTCCTTAGGTTTGAGTTTCTTTCCTTTTGGTGTGCAGTTCTATGAATTTTAACATATGTATAAATTATGTAGCCACTGCCATAAACAGCATACAGAACAGTTCCATCACCCCCACCCAAAGCTCTTCATGCTGTCCCTTTATAGTCATACTTTCTCCCACCCTTAACCATGATCTATTCTCCATCATAGTTTTGTCTTTCAAAAATGTCATATAAATGGAATCATACAATATATAACCTTTTTGAAATAGTTTCTTTTACTCAGTGTGCTGTCTTTGAGGTTCATATGACTTGTATGTATCAATAGTCTATTTTTTTTATTGCTAAGTAGTATTCCTTTATACAGATTTACAACAATTTGTTTAGGCATTTATCTGTTGGAAGGTAGAACATTTGGGTGGTTTTCTGGTGTTGTCTGTTATTAATAAAGCAGATACGAGCTTTTTTATGAGGTCTTTGTGTGGATGTAAATTTTCATTTCTCTCAGTACCCCGGAGGAAAAGAGCTGAGTCATATGTTAACTTTATAAGAAACTGCCAAGCCGCCTTCCTGAGTGGTTATATAATTTTGCATTCCCACCAGCAATGTATCAAAGTCTCATTTGCTCTGTATCCCTTGTCAGCACTTGCTATTCCAAGTATTTGTATTTTAGCCATTCTAACAGGTGTGTAGTAGTATTGAGTCGTGATCTGAATTTGCATTTTCTTAATGGATAATAATATTTAACATCTTTTCATGTGCTTATTTATCATTCTTTTATCTTTTAGTGAAGTGTTTATTAAACTCCTTCACCCATTTTTAATTTGTTTCTATTATCTTTTTTATTGAGTTTTGAGTTCTTTATATATGCTGGATGCAAATCTTTTGTCAGATATGTGATTTGCAAATATTTTCTCCCAGCCTGCAGTTTGTCTTTTTATTCTTTTATTTTCTTTTTTCTTTTTTTCTTTTTTAAAGATTTTATTTATTTGACAGAGAGACATAGCGAGAGAGGCAACACAAGCAGGGGAAGTGGGAGAGGGAGAAGCAGGCTTCCCGCAGAGCAGGGAGCCTGATGTGGGGCTCGAACCCAGGACCCTGGGATCATGACCTGAGCTGAAGGCAGACGCTTAACGACTGAGCCACCCAGGTGCCCCTGTCTTTTTATTCTCTTGACAGTGTCTTTGACACAGCGAAAGTTCTAAATTTTGGTGAAGAATAATTTATCACATTTTTATTATATGGGTAGTATTTTTGGTGTCATTTCTAAGAACTATTATCTACCTCCAGGTCATGAAGATTTTCTCTTATATTTTCTTCTCAAAATTTAGTAGTTTTATGTTTCCCGTTTAAATCCATGATCCATTTTGCATAAGGTGTGAGGTTTGGGTCAAGTTCATGTTTTTACATATGAAAGGTCAATTGTCCCAAACACATTTGTTGAAAAGATCATCATTTCTCCATTGAATTGCTTTTGTCAGTTGCTTTTGTCAGAAATCAAACAGCCATATTTGTATATGTCTTTTTTTGGACTCTATTTTGTTCCATTGATCCGTTTGTGTCTATCTCCTTGCCAATTCTGAACTGTCCTGATTTCTATAGCTGTATAGTAATAGTAAAGTATAGTAAAGTCCTAAAAATCTGACACCAAAGAGCTACAACTTTATTCTTCTTTTTCAAAATTATTTTAGTTCTTCTAATTCCTTTTCTTTCCCGTCTAAATTTTAGAATCCGCTTGTCTATATCTACAAAATAATTCTGGGGTTTTTAAAAAATATATTTTATTTATTTGTTTTAGATAGGGAGAGAGTGCGCATGTGCGGGGTGGGGCAGGGGTAGAGGGAAAGGGAGAGAGAGAAAATCTCAAGCAGACTCTGCCTGAGCATGAAGCCCGACTCAGAGCTTGATCTCATGACCCTGAGATCTTGACCTGAGCCAAAACCCAAAAATTGGATGCTTAACTGACTGAGCCACACAGTCTGCATTTTGACAAGATACCCTGCTGATCTGTGTAGGTTAGAGTTTGAGAAACCCTGGTATGGTGCGAGGAGAGGGGATAAAACACACATTACTGTCATCACAAAATGTGAGGCATACCGAAAGAGCTCAACTAAATTTTGCCAAAGCTGCATTCCATAATCCTCCTTAGAAGTTTAATAATTTGTGTAATAATATTAACATTTTCAGATTTCTTCAGGGAGCATGAGTTTGTTAAAAGGATAATACATTTTATTTATCTTTTCCCTTTGACCCTTCAGACCCATTTTTGGATTTCTAAATTATCTCTTGATTATGCCAACAGCCTCCCATAAGTATTAGTGGGTTGTAATTATTTTGTTAAAAAAAACCAAAACCTTTCCAGCCACAAACAGGAATTCGTAATTACCTGACTCAGTAGTGTGAGTTGTTAATGGAATATTAGCTATTTGAGTAAAAAGGTACTGCACACAAATAATTAAACAAGATCGAGAACACCCAGGCAAGAATCTCTACTTCTTTTCCACAGTAGTGGCTCTGTGGCTCTCTATCTAGATGCTGGCATTCTTTTTGTAAATGATTGATTTTTCTACATCTGAGTACTGATAAATCTATAACCAGCTCTTGTGTTAATATTGTGCCAAGATGAAAAACAGAATAATAATGACAGAGCAGGGATTATAACATTGAAAGATAAATTGAGAATTCAGCATATTGAAAGGGGATTTATTATCTATTTCTTTTGTGATCTGACTTAGAGTCCAGAAATTGTGGTGTCCTTCGAGTTTCTTCATTTATGAAGTTTGGATTAGTTAGTGATTTTCAAACTATTTTATAGCCATGCAACCCTTTGGCAAAGGAAATGGGACAGGCAGCCCTATATGTGAAAAGATAAAACAAGGGCAGCTTGGGAAAAGCTGAATTGGAGAGCCAGGTTTCAGACTCTGGGCAAGTTGCTGTCTGCAGTGTTGCCTGTCTCTGAAGATGGGGCAGCTCAGTAAGCAGTGCTTAAAAATCAATGGGTTGAAACCAACTTGTATTTACTAAAATAATTTTATTTTTATTCTTGATAAAAACTGATTTATAAATTACATCTCTGAGGGGAGTCTCTGTTAAAGTAAATGGGTCTTGGCATTTTCTGGGTTGACATCAAGTGTATCAAATCCCATCCGTTTTTTGTGAGCAATACATTTTCCATTCATTCCCTGCTTGTGGTTCTCACAGCTGCCGCCCTAGTTCAGGCAAACATAACTCCTGCCTGGACAATTATGACAGCCTCCCAAAGAATCTCCCTCCACCTCCAATCCTTTGGGGGAAAAGCCAAGTTTTATACATACCAAACAGGCACGGAATCCTGCAGTTTGCTCCTGGGTTTGTTATAAATCTCTACTGCCAGTGGAGAGTAGAGTCCAAAATCCCTGGCTTGGCATGAAGGGTTTTCTTCTATGTGGCCTCTACTTAGCTTTCTATATCATGTTTCCCTTGGTAAACCCCACAATCTAGTCAACAAGAGTTACTCTCTATAATTTACATGCCATTCAGTGCCTTTCTCACTGTTCTTTCCCCATCATGTCTTACCTATCCTCTTTGTATGTCTAAGTAATACCCACCTTTCAAATAGAGCTCAAATGCTCTCTTCTCCCTGAGGTCCTTCCTGGGTCTCTCTGTCCTTCCCAAAGTCCTACCCAAATTAGCAATCACCCTATTATTTAATATACGTATGGACCCCACTCTGAGTACTTACCCATTCCAATCTGTGTTATAGCTGTATACATTAAGCTCACGTTATTTTATTATCAGCTTTCTATTTTCTCTCCTATTGGCTATTTAGAGCATAAGCCATGTCTTGTCCAATTCTGAATCTCTCATGGTGTCCAACACATGGCAGATGCATAGCAGATATTTGATGTACAAAATACAGTCTGCTATAATATGATTATTGTCTCTCTGAGAAAATTGTGTTATAAAAGCAGTTGTTTCAATGGTAAAAGGGGGTTATGGCTGTCAAATTTAAGATCATAATGAAATTATTTTTCCTACAAGAATTTTAAGAATAAGGCTTTTTAATAACTTCTAAGTGTATTTTGTTACTGCAAGTGGATATAATATATTGGGTAACCGTTACTTACTAAAACAACCTACATGCTTTTTCACCTCTCTTTAACCCACCCATTAGTTTCTTGATCTTTATCACCTTTGATCCTGAACTTGTGCTTTTACTTATAATACAGTTCCAAACTAATCATAATGAACCAAATCTAGGGAAGATAATTGAAAGACTAAGATGCAACAGAAAAGTCAGTTACCCAAATTAATTATGAGTCTCTTTGCTTTGTATGGAGAAATATAAATTATGATTCATTGTCCCCTGCAAGGAATGTTGACAAAGGGAGAACATTTATTCTCCACTCCACACCCTGTATTTCCATTGGCTTCTGCCCTCTCTTCCCTGGGTACTGTCAGGGACCTTTCTTTACTCGCCTAATTCCCTCTTCCCCATAGGAGAAAGAGAGTTGATTGGTCAGAACCCATGTCATTTATGGGCTGTAGTTTTTGTGGTAGGCAAAGTCTCTCCCCACTTTAGCTCAGAAGCTCCTTTCTGCTCTCAGGTCCACAGCTGATTGGGTAAATGGATTTGGAGCCTGCTGAGTCACCAGTCAGGTAAATCTGATGGCCTGGATTCAAGACAATATTAGAGCAATTCCATGTTGGCCTCAGGTCCACATTTTATTCTCTAATCCAGATATTGCCAACCCCTGGATTTTGAGGCATGTTGAATGTTTACCCTGCCAGTTTCAAGATCGTCACTTGGTTCTCTTTGGTTTATTATTTTTATATCTGTTCTTTGTCCATCAGAGCATATAAAAGGAGACTAATGAGTCTTGGGCTCTCTAGCCTCTGACACAAAACCTCTCTTGCATTTGTAAAATATTTTGTAATTTATGAGGCGTGTTTTCTTCTGGTAGCTCACTTGATTCTCTCAACCCTGAGAGATACAGTTGATCTTCCCAGCCTTGCCCATGATCTTTTCAGTGGCAGAGGATGAGTTCTTCTCACATGGTAAAAAAATGTTCTCTATACTCAATCTTGAAATTGGCCTTTAGCAGTGAGCTGAACAAAATTTCTTCTATTCTATTTCCTGTGAGCCAGGGCTAGGAATTCTCTTCAGCAACGCTCTTAAGTAGAGCTTCCCTATGAACTGGGGGGAAAAGTGCATAAATAGAGGAAGATGCCTATGAAATGAACTTGAGAGGAAGTGACGGGAAAAATTATTGTGACTGTAAGTGATTAGCTTGGAAATGCAGCTATGGCAGAAATGCCGGACAAGAAAGAGAATTTTGTTTGTTTGTTTGTATTTTAAGAAAGAGAATTTGAAAGAGCAAGCCTTCATTCTCTTGGTCCTCTAAGTGACCAAGATAGTCTAGTTGTGAAATCTGTAATAATCTATAGTATACTCAGGTAGTGAGGAGGAGTTGAGGCATCAGGAGAACTGGGAGATCATTTGAAGAAGAAGATGACACTTAGTGATACTGGAAAGCAGTTAAATATCATTAGTGACCCTTAATTTGAATAGGAACAAGGCTATCTCTTGTACCCGTGATTTTTCCCCAAGTTAGTGCATACTGCTAGGTTTATCCAAGATGGGCAGAAATGGAATTGCTGATTGAGCCAGGATCCCATTTATATTCCAAAAGCAAAAAAGTCCTTTCTGAAATTGCTACTTGGCAACCTGAACTTACACCTTCACCATTGGGTGCCACTCATGTAATCTTTAGACAGGACCCCAAAGTAGAAGTACATCAATGAGCGTGTGTCTTCTAAAGTTGGACTCTCAAGCTCTGCCCCTCCCAGTTAGTTCCAAGTGGGTACCACTTGGCATGTTTACCCTGGATCTTGCCAGACTAACCTACAGGGTTTTATTGGGTTGCTCAGTGTGGATTTCTCACATAACATCTTAAGAAAGAAGAAAAGAGAAGGAAAATGTATTGAGTGTATATCATTTTTTAGGCAGGATGCTAGATAATTTTAAAAAGTTATCACATTTATCTTCCTTTACAGGAAGACATGACATTAAGTGGCATCTTACATTTATAAAATAGCCCACAGTTTATATTTCACAAAGATCATCTTGTTTAATCTTCCCAGTGATCCTGTTGTGAGGAGGGCATGATCCCCATTTTAGAAATGGAAAAGCGAGGACTCAAAATGGTTAACCAATATGCCCAGGTTACAAGGAGAACTTTGAAAGAGCTAATACCTGTACCCAGATCAATATTTATCCCACCAAGGCCATAAAGTCCTGGTTTGTAGGACTTGTTCTGAAGGTATGGAAAGAATGTAGGCTTTGGAATCATGCAGATGTGGGTTCAAATCCTGGCTCTGGAATATCCTAGCTCTGGGTCCTTAAGCAAATCTCTTAACCTTAACCTCATGGAGTTCCAATTTTTCGATTAAAATGGGGAAAATAGTAATTAGCTGATAAAATTGCGGAAAATTTAAATGAGATCAATTGTACTTTATGCTTAAAGCTTAATGGTTTTTAACAAATGCTCTTCTGTTAATATTCTAGATCAGGTAATCACCAGTGAGGTAGTAGATAAAACAAAGTCTAGGGTCAGATCTGGGGTGTATGATCAGAAATGTGAGCACGTGTTTATCAAAAGGAAGAATATCCTTTAAAAATTGAAAGTCACTATTCTAGAATATATTAATCTCAAAATGGTTGGTCATTTTACTGTGTACTTTCCTCATGAAAGACACCATATTGGTTGCTAAAGGGGATATAAAGACATGGTCCTGCTTCAGAGAGTGAGCTTTGGTCTGCTGTGAACATCTCTTCTCCCTCTAAGGACCACTGTGGCATGAGATGCAGATTCTCAGATACTACGTTACTCAATGTCCCTAAGCAGTCCCTCTACCCTTGTGTGGTTTCTTAAGGAGTTTGCTTACACCTACAGGGCCAAAGCAATAAAGGATATAGCTTAAAAGTTATAAGAAGACTTTACAACTGTCCACCAGTGGTATCCTTGGCAATCCTTTAGAACATGCTCGGAAGTAGGTCTGGGTGTCTCTCAGGTCTTATGTTCTCCAAAGTCAGCCATGCCTTATTGCTCTAACAGAGTTTTCTCCTTAGTGGGTCATGAAGCCAATTTAGTAGGTCTTAATCAACATTTTTTAAATTAAAAAGACCTTACCAGATTAGAAAATATCAAAATGCATCATATTTATCCTTAGTATTTTCTTTTCCATTAAACATTAGCTTGTGTAAGATATTTTCTAGTGTGGGTGGCCATCAAAAATGTTTTAAAAACATGTTCTAGGGGCTCCTGGGTGGCTCAGTTGGTTAAGCGACTGCCTTCAGCTCAGGTCATGATCCCAGGGTCCTGGGATCGAGCCCTGCATCGCGCTCCCTGCTCGGCGGGAGACCTGCTTCTCCCCCTCCCACTCCCCCTGCTTGTGTTCCCTCTCTCGTTGTCTCTCTCTGTGTCAAATAAATAAATAAAATCTTTAAAAAATAAAAATAAAAAAATAAAAACATGTTCTAAAAAAACAAGACCTTGCATAAGTGCCAAGAATGCTCATAAATAGGTGACAAGGGTTAGACTTTAGGTTTAAGTCTAGCACTTTTGAGGCATTTAAGCCTAGCACTCCTAGGCATTTCCACTAAAATATATGTAGCTGCCTTTAGATAAATGTTCTTCCTTTCTGTTATGGCTGCATGAACCATTCAGCTGGATTTTCCCCTGATGTCATTTCTACCACCACCAGACCACCTTCCCCCTCCTGTTTCCATAGGAGAATCTCTTTGACAAAGCCCCCAGATCTAGTCCCTTACAGGCTGGAGTATCCCAGCTGTTATGCTCTACAAGTCCTGAAAGTGGGTACATGATCAATTCACCACCAGGAATAATCCAGTCTCACTCAAAGCTGCCCAGAAATCAGTATAGAGACCAAAGTGTAGGGCATATTTTTGTTTTCACTGTTGTCGTACTCCCCAAGCCACCATCTGCTGTGTTGTCTCTGCCTTGCATGGATGCCTGGGAACACCCTCTCCCTTGGGATTCCCTCC
Organism: Mirounga angustirostris; assembly: GCF_029215605.1. Classification (NCBI taxonomy): domain Eukaryota; kingdom Metazoa; phylum Chordata; class Mammalia; order Carnivora; family Phocidae; genus Mirounga; species Mirounga angustirostris. The sequence goes on along the minus strand of NW_026991720.1, from coordinate 71,773,013 downwards.
TCCATCTTTTTTCACCTATTTCTCCTTGGGGAGCTCAGCTTCATTCCACCACTCCCTATACCCAAACCAGCTAGTCCCATTTCAAGCTGTGACCATTCAGATCCAAATTAGCAGATTCTTTTCACCTGGATCCTCCCATTCTTCAGAGTTCTCTTGAGACTAAAACCTTTATCTGATACCATTCACTCCTTTAATGAGATGTTATAATTAAAAGGGACAACAATGGGAAGGGACAAAGAGGATGAAGTGGGCAGAGCATCCCATCCTGCCATACTGGTTTTATCTCATTAGACTGAGTCTCTGTTCTCTGCACCATATTGGACAGTGTGTGAGCTGACACTGAGATTTCTAAGGAACCTATGCATTTATCCCACTGAGTTATATTTCAATAAAGGATATTTGATAATCCAGTCAAGAAATGGGCAGAAGACATTAACAGTTTTCCAAAGAAGACATCCAAATGGCCAACAGACACATGAAAAAGTGCTCAACATCACTTGGCATCAGTGAAATCCAAATCAAAATCTCAATGAGATACCACCTCACACCAGTCAGAATGGCTAAAATTAACAAGTCAGGAAATGACAGATGTTGGCGAGGATGTAGAGAAAGGGGAACCCTCCTACACTATTGGTGGGAATGCAAGCTGGTGCAGCCACTCTGGAAAACAGGATGGAGATTCCTCAAAAAGTTGAAAATAGAGCTACCCTAGGACCCAGCAATTGCACTACTTTGTATTTACTCCAAAGATACAAATGTAGTGATCCAAAGGGGTACGTGCACTCAATGTTTATAGCAGCAGTGTCCACAATAGCCAAACTCTGGAAAGAGCCAAGATGTCTATCAACAGATGAATGGATAAAGAAGATGTGGTGTATATATACAATGGAATATTATGCAGCCATCAAAAGGAATGAGATCTTGCCATTTGCAACAACGTGGATGGAACTAGAGGGTATTATGCTAAGTGAAATAAGTCAATCAGAGAAAGACAAGTATCATATGATCTCACTGATATGAGGAATTCTTAATGTTAGGAAACAAATTGAGGATTGCTGGAGTGGTAGGGGGGTGGGAGGGGTGGGATGGCTGGGTGATGGACATTGGGGAGGGTATATGCTATGGTGGGCACTGTGAATTGTGTAAGACTGTTGAATCACAGACCTGTACCTCTGTAACAAATAATACATTATATGTTAAAAAAAAAAAAAAAAGTAGGAAGGGAAAAATGAAGGGGGGGAAATGGAGGGGGAGATGCACCATGGAGACTATGGACTCTGAGAAATAAACTGAGGGTTTTAGAGGGGAGGGGAGTGGGGGGATGGGTTAGCCTGGTGATGGGTATTAAGGAGGGCATGTATTGATTGGAGCACTGGGTGTTATATGCAAACAATGAATCATGGAACACTACATCAAAAACTAATGATGTAATGTATGGTGACTAACATAACATAATACAGTAAAATTAAAAAAATAAAAAAATAAAGGGTATTTGAAAAGGGGCACCTGGGTGGCTTAGTCGGTTAAGTGTCTGCCTTCGGCTCAGGTCATGATCCCAGGGTCCTGGGATTGAGCCCCGCATCGGGCTCCCTGCTCAGCGGGGAGTCTGCTTTTCCCTCTTCCTCTGCCTGCCGCTCTGCCTACTTGTGCTCTCTCTCTCTCTGTCAAATAAATAAAATCTTAAAAAAAGAGAAAAGGGATATTTAAAATACAGTTACACATTAGTCCCTTCCCAGTATTCTGTAGTTCTCTAATTGTTCAGAGAAGGAAGTGTTGTTGAGGATTGGAATAATGACAGAAGGCCTTTATGGAATAGATGGGGTTTGAACTGAAGCTGGAAGGGTGGGCAGAACTTAGAGAAGTAAAGCAATGTAAATAGGACTTTGTAAGCAACTATAACAAACAAAGCAGAAAGGAATCAGGAGACTCTATGAATTAGTGTACCAACCAGGCTGGTGGGATAGAGAGCTCAATTGGTACTCTGTTAACCCCAGAGGGAGAACCTTGATGATTTTTGAGCAAATGAAATTCGTGTTTTAGGGAGATTAACATTACAGTTTGTGGAGCACATTTGGTGCAAAGAGACATCCAGCAAAGGTAGATCACAAGGACACCCTATAGTAATCCAGGCTTGAGGCAACCAGGGCCCCAATTAAAGTGATGCAGTAGGAACTGAGAGGGAAGCAGAGATATGAGGGCTTTTATAAGATAGTTTGTCACCAACTTAGAGAAATCTAATCAGCAACATTTTATTTATGCGCTTAGTCTTGAACCAGTTAATTTGCCCTTCAGATGTATCTTTCCTGAATATGTAAACTCTCTCATTAAGATACAAGCCATATGCCTGCTTTGAAGCTAAGCCAGACCCCACCTAACGCTGGCCTTTACCTCTTTTTTCTCATTGGTAATCAGCTCACTGAAGCAGATGTTACTTCCTGACTCCAGAGATGCCAACAGCCTCAGAAGGAAATGGATTATAAAATTGGGGTCTGCACTCAGCATGATCCAAATATGGAAATCAAACTGAGGCCTTCTTAGGCTCCATGCTTGGCAAGGAGAATGAAAAAGGGCTTAATGTTGGGCCTGAAAAGACACAGTGGTTACCAGAGCCATAGTGGGCCCGTTTTCTTGCCTATGGAAGGTCTTGCCAGTAATAACAATTAACGCTAATGGCATACTTTCGATTTACCTTCATGGATTAATTCGACAAATATTTATTGGCTATGTACCAGGCATTCAACAAGGCTTTGGGGATAAAAGAAACAAAGGGCACAGTTCTTGCCTTTGATAAAGTTTCCAGCTGAGTAGAAGAGACCTATAAACAAGTAAATACCATTACAATGGGGTGTTCTGCTCTCTGCTTGTCCTCCATGCACCAAAAATTGTAATGATCTGACGCTGTAGAGATAGATAGTTTGGGATTAAAGTCTTCCCACTGCATACATTTTGGTTATCACTTGGAAGATCAAGAAGGCACATATAAACACCTTATACTAAACCTTTTATTTGAATAAAAGCAAGAAAGAAAACTCAAATCAACAAGTCCTCCATAAAACCTGGGAGTTTTCCCCATAATTATTTTGCCTTTTCCCCTGGGCCTTTATTTAACCAGTTGTGGTTACACCGTCTGGCCTTCTTTTATAGAAGCCTTGAACTTCACTATGTGGAGGCCCCTATTCTCAGTCCCTAAAATGAGTCAGACTGCTGTGGAGAATTCAACCAACGGCAGTAGGAACTGGAAGAAAGATAGCCAGAACTCTTAGTGAAATCCTTCTGTGGGAATTGCAGAAATAGAGTCTAGTGAGGTTTTGGTCTAGGAAGTTTAAGAAAAATGAAAAGCTTGTTAGTGAACATTTAATCTTCTCTGTGAATTATAATCATTTCTTTATAGACAGAATCCTGTCCCTCAATAGGTATTGTTTCCCAGTTACAACAATAGACGTCATCTTAGGAAAAGGTCAGTCAATCCAGGACCACCAAGTAAAGAACAGATTTTGTTGTTAGTTACTTAATTTCTGTTTTTCTGTAATAAACTGTTGGTCTTTGCTAAAAATTAGAACCATATATAATTAAGGGTCTTTTTGTTTCACAGTAATTTTTTTTTTTTTTTTTAGTTTAAATGAGGTGGTTTCTAGAGTTGGAGGATATAGAAGGCTGAGGTTAGAAAAAGCTAACAAAGAGATGTTGACTAGAAATAAATGTTGTAATTATATTGGCTTTAAGGATTATTTCAAACCTTAGGAAGAGAAGAAGGTATTGAGAACCCCTCCTTTTTTTTTTTAAACAGAAACGGTATATACTATGTCTCTAAATAGTTTCAGGTTAGTTTCTTTAGAAAGTATACCGCCTCCTTTTCCCCCTCATATCCTCATTAGGCTTAGCTTAATAATAATATGAGGGGCCAAAAAAGCTTTTAAAGCTGATTTCCTTTGGTTTGTAATTCCTTGCTGGAACTGGGGGACTGATTGGCCATGCCTTCTGCAGTCTTCTGGCTATTTGTGAAAGTGTAAAATGAAACTAAGTGCACATGTACACACAGAGACACACACACACACAAAATGAGAGAGAGCATGTAAGAGTGAGCCCAGTATGAGTGCACTACAGAAAAATATGTTTATAGTAACTTAATTTTACTAAAACTGGAAGTGGTAGGAGGGGTAATAAATCCATTAGTAGATTGTTTTCTTGTCCTCAGTAGGAGGTGCCTGCTGATCTATACCACTTCCCAGAGAAGTCCTGTACTGCACTTGGGTGTGGTGGACACAAGACCTGGATCTCCTTTTGGTCAAGGACAAGCCAAAGTCTGTTCATGGAGGCTGGAAATGTTGAGATGAAATCACAGGGATTTTGTGTTCTCTGCTTTTCAAGTGAACATAAAAAATTTGACAGCTATGTTTCACTCCACTGGAGTCACTCACATCCACACCCATTCCAAAAGTCACTTAGAGGGGTATACAGCAATGCAAATAGTGAATTATCCAGTTCAGCTATTAGCCAGTTGCTAGAAGTGGTCTTCTGCAAATTCAGGTGATTAACATATTGAGTAAGGCAAAATTCCAAAGTTTTTCTTCTTGCTGACGTATGACTTTTTCTCTTGTTTATCAAAAGATCCTAAAAAGTTGTATGAATCACAAAGGTACATGAAAACATCAGTACAACACATGCTGAGGCAAAGTTGCCCAGTGTTTGAATTATTCTCTGGTAATGATGTTTCCATGTAGCTTAACATTTTAAAGCATAAGTTATCAGCCTTCCAGCAAGTCTAACCTGGCTCTGCTTATAGGAGCCATTCCTTTATTCAAATTAAAACACAAAGGGCATAATTTCCCATCCATTAGGAGGAAAGTGGGCTTTTGACATTCCTTGTAACTACCCAAAGCAACTAAAGAAAAGGCCAAAGAGTCATTCATTCAGAAACTACTTTTTGAGTACTTACAACATTTTAGGCATTATTAGTTGCTGGTGAAACGTACAACTCTTGCCCTCATAAAGCTTGAACTCTAGACCTCTACAAATCTGGGATGCTCACCCAGTAGGAGGATGAGATTCTAATTATGCATAAGGATTTGGAAAAAAATGAGGTCTGCACTAAAAGGGTGACCAAGGAAGTAAAGAGTCTGGGAATTATGTGATATGAAGAGCAGTTGAGAGATACTGGAATGTTTAGGGACATTGTAAATATTATTCTCTTCGGCTCTAGACCAACAGGTGGTAGATTTCTGTTGAGTAGGAAAGGGTGTAACATTTAGAAGCATCTCAGAATAAAATGAGCTGCTTTGGAAGGTGGCAGGCGTCCTACCCCTATGTGTTGAGGTAGCCACCATATTAAACACCACTGCTCAGTGGTCTTGTGGAGACATTTTTGCGTCAGACAAAGGTTTGTACCAGATGACTTCTAATCAGTCTTCTGAGATTCATCATTCCATAAACCTGATAGCCAGTGACCATAGAAGCAACCAGGTCCATTTAACAATTCATTCTTCAGCCTGCACATTTTAAGTCCAGTCAAACAGAGAACTGGGAGAAACTCTCTGTCCCTTTGTTTTAGATGGAACAACACAATATAGAAATAGAAACTGCTCTGTCCTCTTACCAAGACTCATTCTTACAGATCGTCTCCCTAGAGATATGGTTACTGACCAGTGGTTTTGTGGAGGGGACCTTCAAAATCATGTAGTAATTTGTCATCAACAGAGTCCAGACGATGAAGTATCACTGTTTCAGTTCAGTTCATTTTCTACGATGTGCAGATCCTAAATGGTAGATTTGGAATCACCTTCTGAAGAGCAAAAGGATGGGAATATTTGACTGTGGCTCACATGGTAGGCCTAGGACATGGTTTCATTCAGTCCAGTTCTTCCAGTATTTATTTAATTCTATACTGTGCCAGCTCCAGTCTTCTGAGATGCCTGGCTATAAGATTCTGACCAGAAAAATCCTAAACTTCTTTCCTTATATTTGCAATTCTCCTTCTTTTCTGTTTCTTCCAACTCAAGCTTTCAGGCTCCATGACTGTTTATATAATCACTGTTTATATAATGACACTTTGTTTCAGAAACAGCATAACTACTGCCGTTGTGAGGAAATGCCCTACAAATGCTCAATACTTTTCAAGTCTCTACTTTTTTTTTAAGTGGAAAGAACAGTTAAAGAGATTAGGGGGATGGGTCTGGCGTACACCTTGAACAACTTTTCAGGGTATTTTCTTTGGAGGATGTGATTACAGCTGTTCAAACTTAAAATTATTTACATTGAACAATAACCTTGATTTTAAAAAGTCATATGACTACATATAAACTAAAAAAATGGGAAGGAATCAAACTTGGTGTTTTTCATAGTCATATATTGCCCATTGGCTGTGGCTTCTCAAGGGTGCTTTTTGGGACCTTGGGTTGGTGGGAAAAGATAAACGAAGACTGAAGAATGAGAATTTTGCCTAGTGAGTCATCTTGGGTTGCAGCTGAATCTGGAAACAGCAGGTAGTCATCAGAAAGGTTTATATGAAATCTAATGAATCAGAAAGAGAAAGCAAGAGGAAATGGTTTCTTTTCATACAGGGCCAGATTCTCATCTGATGTAAGTCTTGGAGAATTAGCCAACATATGGAAATTATCCCCATGTGGTTCTATGGGATAGCAGTTTGAGGAATCATTAAAAGGAAAAGGGATATTTAGCTTTGTGAAGAGAAGATATGGGTGGGACAGATAGCTCTTTTCAAATATTTGGAAGGTCAGCATGTGGAGGAGGGAGTATTACAAGGCAAGGGCAAAACAGTCAATGGGTAGATATTGGAGAGACAGGCTGTGGTTTAATAGTCTCTTGTCTCCCACTAGGGCAGCAGAGCATGGCAACTTCCTCATAGCAAGATGGGCTTATGTGAGGGGACAGGAAGATGTTTCTGGAGCCATCCCCTAGGAATTGATATGGGAACTGAGGAGATGGACCCAGCTCTGGGACTGACAGCAAAGTTTCAGCCTACCAGGCATGGCTTGATTCCACATGCAGTTCAGACAAATAGGCAGCCAGGAAGAATGGGAGACATCTGGACTTTGGAGTCTGGAAGGCCTCAGTTGAAATCCTAGCCATGTCATTTATTGTCTGTGTAATCTTAGGAGAGTTGCTTGGCTGCTCTGAGTTGCAGCTTCCTGATCTGTATAAAGAAGAAAACATCACCTGTACTAATGGACAGCTGTCGTTTATGTCTACTCAGATTTCCCTCTCCCTGTTCTATTAAAAGCAACTTGATTTCTCCCAAGTCAAGTAGAATCCTGGTGTTAATCAAGGTGGCCTGACTACCCCATGGGTAGTCAAATTTTGCCTCCCTGGAATTTTAATCCTGAGTGGGGTAACCCAAAGGTGGAAAATATTTATAGCTGATTGCTTCTGAGGTTGGTATTATGAAGGGACTGTCCATCGGTTCCTGCTGCCCACATTTCCTGAGCCACCAGGTTTCTGTCCTTTTGGAGGCCGGATTGTTCATCATCTTCTTGAATTATGTGAGCTACCCTATGTTCTTCCAGTAGATTGTGTTTTTGTATACGTTAGCTGAATCAGTTCCTGTGATTTATAGAAACAAAGAATTATATCTGTACACCCACCTTAATAAGGGTTGCTGGGAGGATTAACTGAGAAAATACATATGAAGCCCCTGATACTATCTTCGAGTCTGACACGTAATAGGTGTTGAATAAGTGGTAGTAGCTATTGTAACTCATCAGGTACTGCGGGCCCAAGGTGAAGTGGAGGACAAGTCCAACAACTGGGGAAAGCCACATTCTGAAGTTAAGGTACACAGAATCAGAGGGTATCCCTCTGCCCTTCCTCAACTATCAGCCTGACTCCTACTCATCTTTCAAGATTCAGTTTAAGGATCAGGTATGTCTCAAAGCCTTCTATCCCACCCTCATCACCCTAGCCCCTCGTCATCCCCTATATGCCTCAGCACCCTCTGTTCCAGCAGTTAGCACACTGGGTTTTACAGCTGATTCTCTACCTCATTTCAACTGTGAGGTCAAGGCAGAGACCAGAGCTTGTTCACTCTGTATCTCCAGTGCCTAGCCCAAGGCCTGGCAGAGAGAGGAGGGAGGGAAATGTACCAAAGGCAGAAGACCCTATACTATACTTTTGAGTTTTAATTGTTGTGCATGTGTACGTTGGAGGTGATTTGTTCTTATGGTTGGAGATCCAGTTTATGCAAATGTGTCAAAATGGGGTAGGTAGGAAACCTTTTAACAACATATTAGTTTTGCTGGTTTTGCTGCCAAGGAATACAAGTGGAGCCCAGAGAGTGATCTAACTGGAGAGGCTGATGAAAAGATATTGGGGGATCAAATTAACTGAATATTACAGACCAATACTTTAATTTCCTGCTCTAGATAGCTCCAGTCCTAGATGATTCTCATGGTGTTTCCCCAAGGATCAAAGGTTACATGATAGTCCACATAAACTACACTTAAATGTGCCTAGTCTAGTCTTACAAAAACTGTCCTAAATCAAAATGTTTATTGCACGAGCCTAAAGAGAACAGAACCTACTACCTAATTGTTTCCCCTTCATTAGTTAAGGAATGACATATTAAATGCTTTAATCTCCATAGGCCATAATTCTATGACTAACTTTAAAACCAAACAAGAAAAAAAACCACCCACTAGCCTGGCCTTATTCAACCCTGGTTTATTTCCTCTGGCTGTCATTTTGGGCATCTCCAGTGATGAAGAACATTGATGATCTCTGACCATGTTGAACACCATAACCAGAAACACTTAGGTGAATTGTATTTACTCTTACTAGTTTAATTAAACGTAGATCTTATATTAGAGGAAAATGTGGTTCTCCTTATACTTTGAATTATGAGCTCCTAGAGTAGAGGCTGTAGTGTAATAAGAAGTTGGGGCATCAGTGTTATTATCCTCAGACATCATGCCAAGCCTCACTGTTGTTCATGCCTCAGAGGGAGCAGGTGTGAAGCTTGCAGGGCAGTGGTAGGAAGAAAGGTCTCCTTGCCTGGGCGCACACTCAAGAGTGCCTGCCTTCAGCAGAAGTACTGGGCATGGGCTCATCAAGTGCAAAGGAGAGGAGATGTGGAATGCTCACATTTCTTCCATAAACAGGTTTGTTCCAGGGTTCTAGGAATTACAGGATTTCATCTCTGTCCCACATGACACCTTCAGGAGCCAAGCAGTTGTTTGCTGGAAGGAAGCAAGACTGTTTCACTAGGAGAGGAGACTTGGGGGTGGTTTATGAGATGGGGAAGACACATAAGACTCATTAGGCTTCTTTTCCCTGGTTACATGAGGCAGAAATTCAGGGCGGACATATTTCAACTCAATTTTTTAGAGACCTTTCTATAAGATAAAGCTGTTCCAAGAGGGGAAGGGCTGCCTCAGGAGGGATTGTGGTCTCTGTCCCTGGAGGGCTTCACCCAGAGACTGGGAGCCCATCTCAGGGAGAAGTTGCGAGACTACGGAAACCTAGTGGGTGACTAGACTAGATGGCCATAGGGATTTCTTTTCTCCCTCAAAAATCTGAGAAAACAACTTAAAAGAAATCTGAGAGCATATCAGAAAAGGAGAAGGATTAATTCTCTTTTGCTTAAGACAGGTTTTGTGGGGTCTTCATGAGTACGCTAGGGGTTGTCATTAACCAAAGAAAGCCCCCTAAACAAAAAGTATACACATTGCCAGAGTAAACTGGCAAGAGCCTGGAGATACACTCCCAGATTCACAGAACATTTAACCTCTCCTGGATAACATCTAGAACTATTTTTATTAGTCATTCACAATTGCCTGCTATACACAGACCGCTGTTGTAGGTACTGGGAGAGTTATAAGATGTTTATGGCCCAAGGAAAGTGAAATATATGGAGAAAAACATTTTCACTAACCAAAAACTCAAGATCAACATTGAGAAATTTTGAAAATATTCAAATATGAAAGAAGAGAGAGCAATTGAAGAGGATTCCAGCTGTAATTTAGAAGGCTGGGATCCCTCCAATCCATGTCATGCCCATATTTTAGTGTTCCATGGTGTGGGCCTATAATGTGACCACCCACATCACCTTTTCATCATCTGTCAGCCAGCCCTGTCAGGGTTTGAGGTGGGGTGGAAGAAGGAGGAACTCTGTTCTTGGTGGAGGCTTTTCCTTTCACTCAACAATATTTTAGTTGGTGAAAACAGCTCATGCAAACTACTGGCCTACCTTCCCTGATTTTGCTTTGTTGATATTTTGTCTCTACTTCCCCTCCCACTGGCAGAGAGGCAGGGGAAGTGAATGAGGGGAGACAGAAGAAGAGAAAACATCTCTATTTTTCCCCACTTTAGACTGTACCACTAATTCTTATTGTCCAGGTGATGTTAAACTTCACAACACCAAATGAAGCCAGGGGAAGTGCCCACATGATGCTGCTTCCAGGCCCAATGGGCTTCTAACTACTTGTGTTAAATATATGCACACACACACACATATATATACACATATTTTGCACTCAGGTTTCAGAGAAATAATGACTCCATTCTTATTTGAACAAAATACCAAGGGACATATTTCCAATTTGAAAATTACTGGTTAATTTTGTAGACTTTTAGTTCAGACATAGAAAAATACCAAGTCTTACAGGGCTTATATGCCAGAGAAGGGCATGAGAAGGAAGGTGTAAGCCAGGAGGAACTCTTGACAAACAATTTCAATGGAGCTTTGTATTTTCAAAGCAGTTTTGAATCATCAAGTAGCTCACCCTGCTATCCCTAGAAAGTAGGTCAGTACAATATTTTCACAGGTGAAGAAATTGAGATACAATGTTTGGGTGGCTTACCCAACACATACAACTTGGGTAGGAACACCAACTTCTTAATTTCCATCTGGACACGTCGACTAGGCTACCTTCTTCACAGAAAAAAAATTTAGCATTTATCAACTTTTATTTTATATTTTTATATGTTAACGAGGCTAAAACACCACTGGTATAGACCAAGAAGTCTTAAGACGATAGCACTGCAAGGGATAGTTTGAAGCTTGTGATTATTCCCCAATCTATTGTACAGGTCAGCTGCTCTGTTCTGGGGATATGGTAGTAGCTGGAGATTTAGGAGACCTGGATTCTAGGAGTAAGCTGCATGACTTTGCAAAACTCATTTTAAATCTCCAAGCCTTGCTTTTTACCCTCAAAATGAAGACAATATTTTTGAAAGTTTTTCATTTGAAAAATGTAGAAAACAAAATAGTTAAACCACCCATAATTTAACTGTACTTTTTGAAGTATATACAAAAAGAAATGATAGTGTCTCTTCTCTCGTCGTAATTGAATGTATAATGCAACATCTAGTGGGTTCTCTCAAAGGGGGAAATCTATTTTTATTTAATGAGTCACCTCTATTTAGCTGATAACTTATATTCTAAAATAAGCTTTTTAAATCCCACACCTTACTCTTGTAAGTGAATTGAAAGTTGAAAACTATGAAGTATGTGAAAGAAAGATGGTATCATCTGGTACATAGAATAAAGATGAACTTTTTGTTTGTATATGTGTCTGTATTATGTTTGTTTTATTTTGTTTTAAATTGCTTATGTACTAGAAGTGGAGTAAAATTTGGAATTTTTACTAAGAAAATGGAAGCTGAATTTTCTATCTCTGATATACTATCTACAAATTTAAAATAAAATGGAGCAATAAAGTTCTTACCTATGTATTAGGGCCAGCAAGTCTGCTTATAAGAGGAATATGTGTGTCATGGCCTGAATTTTCCAAATTCCTCGTATGAGCTAATTAACATTGATTAATCAGACCATTTTCCACCTCATTTTGCCTGGGCAAACAACAGAATTTGCCTTACTGCCATGACTTAGGGAAAGCATTGAGGCTTCATAGGGCCCTCTCTTAAAGACAGAGTTGGGATATCTGGTTTGCAATCTCCAAAAAAACCAGTGCAATCCTTTTTCTTGTCCAAGGGCTGAAAGACAGAGGTTTAAGAGTAGGTGGCCTCTGCTACTACCCACCATTCTGATGAAAGTACAAAACCATAGGCTGCCTGTTAGATCTCTGAGGTCATGTCCCCCAAATGGACCCCCACCAGCAAGCCTCTGGACATGAGGCAGCCGTCTGCTAATGGTGATGGTCATTCTCAACCTTTATTCCTCCATATCATTCCTAGTGGATATTGTTCACACACATAACTCATGGTTACAAACATACAAAAGCTATGGGAAGTGGCATCTTCATTTTGTCCCTGTCAAGAAAACACATGGGAATGCGAATGAGGGAAAATGACATTAACATAAGGATCACCTTTAATTTTTTCAGATGTGCAAAACTTTGGCACTTTGTTCCCAAGTGATTGTGACCCACCAGTGTGGCCCAGTGCGACAGTTCAGGACCAGTGGCCAAGGTTAACTATTCAGGTCTCTTTCACATCTGAATTCTCAAATCAGTGGAAAACACAAAGATCCCAGCTATAATCAGGCAGCAATTCCTCATAGGATTTTGATCAACCACAGTAATTTTGTATGTAAATATCCAGAAGGCTGGCTCAGAACTAGGCCTTCTCTCCCACACGTACAAGACAGTATTTCCTAACATGTGGCATGGAGAAAATTTTCCTCTGCTTCCTCCACAAATTTTGGAAGACTTACTCGTGCTTAAAGTTGCATTTGTATGAGATGGTTACAAACAATGTGGAAACCCAGTTCTACATCATATAAAAGTGAGTCCAGGGAGAGGTCCACAGAGAGCAGGACCCAAGGAAGGTAACAAGGCCAAATGTCAAATATTTGAATATCAAATTTCCCCATCCTGCTCACATTTTTACCCCCTTTTTTGGTGCTAGGTCACTGATTAAAGGTTTTGACAGATAGTCTTTTCTATTTAAACTCATCCAGACACAGTGCTATCATATGCCTCTGAAAGTTCCCAGTGCTGTGCTCACCCTGAAAGAAGGAAAGAGTGAAGCTCTTTGCACAGAACTCCCTCCACCCCAAATATATCTTTTCACGATTGGTGAACTTTTACACCTTTTCTGTTGAACAACTGATCTCACGTGCACTCAAATGTTTGTAGGTGGGAGGGAAATGTCACTAAATGCTGCCGCCTGCTGAGCTCTTGATTTGCACGGATGGGAGCACTGTAATGGTCCATGGAAGCCAATCTTCACACAAAAGGTTACACTCAACATTACTCTCACTCTGGAAAGGAGTTCTGTATTCAGTCTTGTGTTCATGAAACATGAAAGCACATGTCGTAAACTGTTCTGCATATAAATGAAATAATGCAAAGCAATTATTACACTTGTTAAGAATGCAACAATATGATTTTGAAATGTAAAGTGTTAATAATGAATAAAATAAGTTTTAACTTGTTCAAAATGATTTAACTCTTAAATGCAATGTATGCAACTAAAACAAGGAAGGATGCCACATTGAAGGACGCTGTAAAAGGCAGAAACCTAAACACAACAGAGACAAAGCTAGAAACCCAAAAGTCAAGTTCCCTGTGTTATCTATGCAGACTGGCTGTCAATATTGTTCAAATTAGCGGGTTAATTGCCAAATCTCTAGTTTACTTCAGGCTGTGTAGATGAAGTTGGTGTCAAAATTAAATGCTTCATAAATGGCTCTTTTGATGTTATCTTCAAATTCATCTCCTTTCCTAAGTAGGGCTATTACAGTAGCTTCTACAGTGGCAGCAATCTTTCCAACTAAAGGAAAATAACTTAAATGCTTAATGGGCCCAATTCTCTGTGGAACCCCTGAGGCAAAGATGCTGGGAGTAAGTATTTAGCAAGTTGGGGGGGGAGGGGACAGTAGGAGGGGCAGAGGTGGTGGGGGGAGTAGATTGAGCTTCTCCCCACTCCCACCTTCAGGGTGCTTTGTATTGGTAATGGAGACTGAATAATCAACTTCATTCATGACCTTAGAGCTCTCAACATGTTAGGCCAACTCATGTTCTTCCTACCTTGCTTACACACCTCTCCCTCTCAGTCCCTGTCTTTCCAACATATTCACCTAGAAACATCAAAGATATCACCCAGGAAGCATTCCCCTTCCCTCTACCATGCTCATAAACCATTGTCCATATACATACATCCCCTCCTCCTTCTTATGTCTAGGTAACCCCTTCCATCTGGGCTTTGGATCCATCCCCTCCCTTCTCTCCTTTATAGTCAGCTGATCCTTTAACCAGAGAGTTCCCAAACTGACATTCACCAGAGTGGGCTTGTCACATTAAATACAGAATAAACAGGTAATATTTTAGTATAAGTATGTTCCAAATATTGCGTGGAATACACTCGTACTGAAAAAGTATTTGTGGTTTACCTGAAATTCGAATGTAACTAGGCATCCTGTATCTTCATTTGCTAAATCTGGCAACCATACACCAGAGTTCGTTCTTGACCATCCACTGTATTAAATAGTACTCCCCCCTTCAGATAGTTTCTATCACCTTTTTTTACTTTATTTGTCTGCATACATTATCACCACTGAGTGTATTATATACTTATATGTTTGTTTATTATCTGTATTCCGCTCTCTCCTCACTAGAATGTAGCTTCCATAGCAACAGGGATTTTCAAATTCTTTGCTGCATCCCTCTTGCCTAAAACAGGGCTTAGTACAAGGTGTGTCCAATAAATGTTTGTTGAATAAATACATGCTTGAGTCGCATTGTTGAATTGTCACTCAACCCCACAATCACCCTAGATCTACTCCATCTCTCTCCTTGACTGCAGAACCAGATTTTATAAGAGGTCTTAAAACTCATTGTCCCTGTGACTTTATCTCTTGGTTCCTTCTCTTCCCACTCCAGTCTGGCTCCACTCTTATTTCACCAAAATAGCTTTGGCTGAGGTCACCAATTACTTCATGTTATTAACTCACATTAACGTTTTTTACCCCCATCTAATCTCTCAACAAGATTTGATGCCATTGACCACTCTCTGCTTCCTGAAATAAGCCCCTTATTTCACTGGCACTGTACCTTCCTGGCTTCCCTCTGCCTCCAAAATCACTTCCTCTTAGTGTCCATTGCCAGTCGATCCTTCCCTACCTGGCCATTAAAATTTGGAGTTAGTCTAGGCCCTCTTCTCATTCTATGTTCTCTCCCCCAGGTAACTTCACCTATGCCCAGGGCTTCAGTGACCATTTATCTGCTAATGACTTCTAAGTTTGTACATCCAGCCTAAAACTCTTCTCTCTTCATTCCAGACCTATATATCCAGTTGCCTAGTTGGCATCTCCATAAGATGTCTCAAAGTTATCTGAAAGTCATTTGTCTAAGACTGAATTTAAGACATCCTCTGCTTATCCTACTGCTGTCCTCTTCTGTTGTTCACATAATGTGTGAATGACACCTCCATGCATCTAATGTCACAAGCCTGAAAACTAGCTGTCATCCTTGCCTCCTATAAATCTTACCTCCCACATAGCTCTTGAATCGATGCATTCGTTTTTATTTCCGTAGTCACCTAGTACAAAGTATTACCTCTTGCTAGAGCACCGCAGTGGCTTCTTAACGAAAGGAGCTGCATTTACTGACTCAGACCTCCTTCTAATCCACTCTCCACATTTACATCTAAAGTTACTTTTCTTAGCCCATTGATGGGTATTAAGGAGGGCACATACTGCATGGAGTACTGGGTGTTATACGAAAACAATGGATCGTGGATCACCACATCAAAAACTAATGATGTATGGTGACTAACATAATAAAATTTGAAAAATTAAAAATAAAGTTACTTTTCTACTTGTTGAAAATTCTTCATTAGTTTCATAGGAGGCTCCGACTTCTCTTTCCAGTCTTTTTTTTTTTTTTTTTAATTCCAGTATAGTTAACATACAGTGTTAACATTAGTTTCAGGTATACAATATTGTGATTCAACAGTTCTATACATCACTAGTGCTCATCACTATAAGTGTACTCCTTAATTCCCATCACATATTTCACCCATCCTCCACACCCCCCTTCTGTGAACCATCAGTTTGTTCTCTATAGTTAAGAGCCTGTTTCTTGGTTTCTTTCTCTCTCCTTTCTCTCTTTCCAGTCTTACCTCATGCTGCTATCTTCCTCATTCTCTCAACTGCAGCAGTGCTGGCAAGGAATGAGATTCTTAAGTGCAACTCTGTATTCAGGAGGGCTAGATGAGAAACTGATTACAAAATAACAAGTTTAAAATGTGAATTATTAATAATGTTTCACATGAAATCAGCCATCTGCCAAAAACATCGTATAAAATTTAGGGCTAAAATGTCCTTCACACATCATCTGGTCTAATTTTCTTCCTCTGAATGAGGAAATGAGGGTTCAGAGAATAGGTAATCACCAGAATCACACAGCTATTTAATGGCAGAGATAGGAGTGCGTGCATCCAGAATCACACTTTTTGCCCAACTGGAGAGAAAATAACTGAGAAAGAAAGTGACCTCAGAATTACCATAGTTCCAAAGGCATGGAGGAGCCAGTCAGAATGAGGCTGAGGCAGGGGCATCTGGGTGATATAGTTGGTTGGGCATCCAGCTCTTGGTTTCAGCTCAGTTTGTGATTTCAGGGTCCTGGGATAGAGCCCTGCATCGTTCTCTGCCCTTAGTGTGGAGTCCACTTGGGATTCTTTCTCCCTTTCCCTCTGCCCCTCCCACTCATGCTCTCTCTCTCAAATAAATAAATAAATCTTAAAAAAAAAAAATAAAGGCTGAGGCCGTTGAAGGGAGCTAAAACTAATCCACTAGTCAACCATAAAACTGCCCACAAGAGAACTAGTGAGCCTTCAGACATAAGAATCAGGAACTTTCTCAATGAATTTTTCAAGTATGTCTAAAAGGCCTAAAAAAATAATAAAAATTAAAAAAATAAAAGGCCTACTATAGACAATTTCCAGCATGATAGTCAGTGGATGTGGATTACACCAGGGTTGGGGGCTTGGCAGACCAACTGCTCATTCATATAAAGAAACACAGACATCCTGACCATACTACCCACTGAGAGCCACCTTTTATGAATTGACCACAGAAGCCATCGGTTACCACCTGGGCTTTTCACAAGGAACCCTTTCCCTCTTCGATGAGTCCTTGAAGAAACTAAGAATTGTCAACTTGGTGTCCATAGAAGTTACAGAGTGAGAGCAATAGATTCAAGGCACCATTATTTCCTGACAATTAGGCAAAGGTATCATTTTAGAGATCCCTAGTCTATTTTCTTTCAAAGGAAATTGCAAGCTACCGAGCACAATTCATACTTTGAAACTAAAGTTGTCATACAATAGCCAAGGGAAGCTTTCTGGAGGATTCCACTATTAAGATCAAGGGAGGCTGAGTAAATACCCTGTATGTGCTTATCACTATGGGCACTGAAGTGTAAATGAGTGTGAAAGTTGCCTTTTGGTGTCAAAAGACCTGACAAGATTTTTTTCCAAATGGGATTGGAATTATTAGTACATTTGTTGAGCTAAGAGGCACTCTTTATCAGCTGTAAGTATTTTTAATTGGTTTCTAGGGAACACCTGTGTTAGGGTTATAAGCATCAAAGGTGATAAACAACTTAATTATCCTTCCAGAACCATTAGGAAAAAGTATCACTGTTGGTGAGCTTTCTTTGATGCCTTCTTTTGAAATGCCATCCTGCTACTATTGTGGGGCTATTTGTAGTTTATTTCCCAGAGCTTTGATTTTCCCTTCATAAATAGAAAAGGCAGTTAGAAGTAGATTAATGAAATTAATAACATTTGCATGGATCAGATATATCTCAGGTTACTATTGGGATAGCTTCTCCATGGAGAAGCAGCAAGTTAGAGACAATCAGAAAACCTTGAGAGAAAATTTTTTTTAAGCAGGCTCCACAACCAGCATGGAACCCAACATAGGGCTTGAGCTCATGATCCCAAGACCAAGACCTGAGCTGATATCAAGAGTTGGATGCTTAACCAACTGAGCCACTCAGGCACCCCAACTTTGAGAAAATTTTGATGGATAGAGGCAAAAAGCATATGAGGAATAGAAAGGTATGGGTTATGGCACTGATTTCTTTATCATGATGATTTCCGAGAAAAAGGATTGCCAACCTGGGGCGGCTGTTATAGAAGGGAAGGGAAGAGTTTTGTATTTTGTTTATTTCCAATCACTGTCTTTGAATTTTATTCATGAAGACAAGTGGAGACATGAAGCAGAGTGTGGTAGCCTATGCATTTGTTAGGTCAGAC
The DNA here is from genome assembly GCF_029215605.1 of Mirounga angustirostris. NCBI lineage: Eukaryota > Metazoa > Chordata > Mammalia > Carnivora > Phocidae > Mirounga > Mirounga angustirostris. The sequence goes on along the minus strand of NW_026991720.1, from coordinate 71,754,836 downwards.
TCTTTGCTCTTAGTACCTTTCTTTCCCAAGATTCCACCTTGGATCATAACGATTTTTTCACTTTCTAGACTTTATTCAAATACAGTGTCTCTCAGAGGGATTTTTAAAAATCACTAATATAACAGAGAATAATAACCTTTCTGTAGGGAACAAAGAATAATCAGAAGTGGGATTTGAGTATAGGCCGAAGATGGACTTTACTGAATTCACTTTTGCTCAGGACTAACACTAACACTTAGCATTTTGGTCCTGCCTCCTTCTCTTATTTTATTGTCACATGAAAAAAAATTTCTGGCTGTCACTTTCAACTCTTTGAACTAAGGTTATGTGGTTAGTCTTACCTGGCAGAAATGAATGAGAAACTGTTTTGAGCACCTCAAGAAGTAAGGTACTATAGACATTCAGGGGAATATACTATAATCCTTTTTAAATACTTCATGTTTTTAAAATGTCAGCTGGGATAAAAATCAGAGTTGGAAAGGGATCACAGGAAGCTATTCCTGTCCTTTTACAAATGAGGAAATGGAGGCTTCTCTGGAAAAAAGCTATGAGCCCAGACTCCTGGAGAATTACCCCATAGCCTCTCACTTGATTCTGCTGAGAGAAATCTCACACTGTGGTTGGGACTAGAATCATGTTAAATAACTGTCTCCACATGACATCTTTGGTATTGGATAGAATTAAAGGGAAACACGGCGGCCACCATCCTTTCAGCCCTGCACCAAATTGGCAATCTACCAAGTAGGCCAAACATTAATTTCCCGAAAACATTTTGAAGAATGGAATGTTAAATCACAATAAAAATGTCAGTTGGACATTAAAAATCAGAGCTTTAAAAAAAAAAAAGATTTTCAAAGACCTCAAACCGAGAGTGGAGCGACTGAGTCGTCTCTTGGTCTGACTTGATTCAAAAGACGTGGGACCTTCTCTTAACACTGGAGGGTCTATTAACCTGAGGCTCTTGACTGTGAGCTTACAGCAGGGCTTGTCTCCCTTCACACTTCTCTATACCACTATCCATTTCCCCTGCTCCTTTTCCATTGTACAACTGGTCAGCTTTAAATTCTGTCTGAATGTTGGTGAGAATTATTTGTTAAAGAATAAAAGGTCCAGTTGTATTCATTATATAGTGCAAGCTTTGATAAGAGAGTATGTGTGCATGTGTGTTCCAATTTTATGATTTCACATTTGATATGTGGTATGTTTTGGCTCCAGAGAGGCATTTAAAAAATCCTGGTTATCTCAAACCAGATTGCCTCAGTCTGCAGACAAAGGGTTGAGCAGTAACTTTCATGCATTCTGCAAACCCCAACACCTCTGCTTTGTTTCCTGTTTTACCACAGCCCCATTTCTGAGATCTTTTCTAGAGGAGGAAGATGAGAAAAATCCTTCCTCCAGAGTTCCAGTTTAGAGAAAGACATCTCCCTGCTCTGGGTTCTGTTATTTTCAACAGAGAACCTGGGCAAAGACTATGAGTTTTGGAGTATTTAATTGGCAACCAGTCCATGGCCAGTCTATATTTGATTCTTAACCAATTTCTGTCAGCTGGTGTTGATGGTAGTCATTGACAAAGTTTGGGTTATGGGAATGTAATTACCCACAACCTCTTTGGTATTGAGTAGGAATCATGGTGTAGAAAACATGATGATTTTTAGAGAACAAAACCCATGTTTGAGAATTCTGCATTTCCAATATATCTCTCAAGCTTTCCACAAGTCCTTCTCATACCCTAAATACAACAAAGAGATGTAACACAAGTTCTTTAGTAACTATGGCTCTGTCTGACAATGACTTTACACCCTTAGAATATTTGCCCTGATTTATTTATGAAGTTGTATAAAATAATCCTATCTACTATTACTAAAACTATAAGAATTAATAGAAAAATAGTATCTTCTTCCCAGCCAAGCTTGGACTAGGGCTTCAAATTGAACCCCATTGCCTGCAGGTGAAGCTGCAACCCAGGTGATATCTGGCTGTGGAGATCTTTCATCTTTATATCTTATTTCTCAGGCACCCCCTTCTCATTTTTGTCCCTGAATGGCTAATAGCATCCTCATGGTAGCTTCTGATCAGTGTCTGACCTCTGTAAACAGTTCCTCTCACTAACATTACCCCACCTCCATTACTAAAACTCTGGATCTTGCCAGATCATCTGTCTGAGCAAAACTTTAATATTCTGTGTTCCTTTTCTTCAAGATCTTATAGATAACCAGTAAGAGATTTAATACACCAGAATATGATAAGGTTACTTAGCCAATTTAGCATAGCCCTTAAGAGTATGTACTTTAAAGTCAAACTGTAATACCTAAAACATTGTATTGTAAATAATTATGGTCTAATCAAGCAGAACTATTATTATTAGTTATTGTCACCAACAGCAGCAGCGGCTTATAACTGGTATGATCATCACCCTCCCCAGGTATTATAATTTTTCTACGGGCCTTCAGTGAGTTTACCCAATAAAATGAGGAATGTGAAATTTTCTCAGTCATCTAGCTGGCCAAGGACAGGGAACATGGTCTTGCTGAGATGTTGTCAAACCTTCTAATCCTTCTGCTGTCCTGCACTGAAAACACCCAGCCCTGATCAGTCACAGCTGCAGGCAGGGCTGGGGCAGCACATAGCAGACAAATAACTGGCCGGGTGGTTTGGGTTAGAGATGGCCACTTTGAGGATCTCACTTCCCCTCCTCTCAGGAGCCATATGAGCAGTGCAACCCTGAACTTCTCAGGTTCCAAAGCTGAGATTCATAACATATGTTTGAGCTCAGTGTAGGATGAGCAGATAAGAAGACAAGGATTTTCCTTCCTCTAATTTAAGCCCAGAAGTCTTAATATTCCACACAACAGAGTTTAAGATAAATGAAGAATCCTTTTTAATGCTTGTGGAAGAGCTGGGCATATGCACACCCTTTCCCTAATCCTCAAGAGTGCCACAAGAATTGGCATCTCCTGAACCACTTGTAAGTAAAGCTAAGCAGAGTGGCAATAACATTCCTACAATAACATTGTGGGGCTGCCTTTCCCATTTCTGGTGCAGCAACTGGAGACTTGTCGGTCTGCAAGGATGCTAACATTGAGCCATGAGCCAAGTTTGAATGTTTTCCTGACTTTGGCTACTACGTTGTTGTGCTGGCTCTAAAATAGAACATACTTCTCAAGTGAGTTAATGCCTACTTACCACTTTGTTGTAATGTTTAATTATCATAAATGACCCTTAATTGTTTAATTATTAGACCAAAGGGTAGATAAGAACTTGCTGCAAGCAAAATAAAAGACCAAGCGTCTCTCTGTATAAAAAGGCATATAACATATGCATATGTACCATACATGTACCTACATAACTAGAAGTATTTTATATGAGTCTTTATGTATAAATCTATTTTTGCATATTTTTAGATACACCAGTTTGTGCTGGGTTTGATTCAGTGGTCATATAGGTGGACTACAAAGAGAGATGCTGCCCAGAGAAAGAAATGGTTTGGTTGGGTCAAAAGGTGAATTCCCTTTAATAACACTGTTACTAAGGACTGTTACTAAAGACTACTCTGCCAAGCAATGTTGGTCCTATCCCCTTGTTGCTTTTTCTCTTTGAGAAAATAATTCACACTGCGGTGAGAGCCTAGAGTGACTACATTGCACATAGTGCCAATTCAAGGTGGAGAGAAGGTGGCCCCATGTGCATAAGATTTCTTAGCTAGAGTCTAGTACTTACCTAAAGAAAGGACTGATCCTTTGAGGAAATAGGAGGAAAGGAATATTCACTTAAGTTCTCTGGGATTTGTGATGAACAACACCTGCCAGTCTTAAAGGACTACTGACCTCCCTTTTCACAAGATGAAAAGATATGAGACCTGAAAAATTCAAAGCAGTTCAAGGAATGTGCTCTTCTTACAACTAAGTCTTTTCAGAGAAGCTGTTCCTTGTGGACCATTTCTCAGATGCACTCACAGAAGGCACTGGGAAGTGATTCCAGCTTTCAGTGTCGAATAGTAATAGCTCCTGTTAGTTGAGTGCTTGCTGTATGCCAGGTGCTGAGCTACATGTTTTACTGGTATTTATCTATTTATTTCTTACAATGACTCTATTAGGTGCATCCTATTTCTATCTGCATTTTATAGTTAAGGAAACTAGGTATGAAAGGGTAAGTAACAAGTCCACTGTCACACAACCAGGAAGTAGCAGAAGCAGATTTGAACACAGGCAGCCAGACTCCAGATCCCATCACTTTAACCCCATCACTATACCAGTACAGGTTGCATTGGTTTGGGAATGGTGCTGAAGCTTTCAAAAACTCAGAATAATTAGGAAGAATCAGTTAGTTCCCACTGATGTTGAGTGTTCTCTGTTGCTGATGGGAAGTCTTGAAAAATGTCAACAGAGAAAATGAAAACAGCAATAGCATCAACGGTTCTGGTGAAACCAGTGTCTCACTGTGACTCAGCCCTTAGGAACAAGTCAGGACTCCTGTTTTCCCTTGCTTGGCACTGACTACTGCAATAGAGGCAGGAGGCACAGTGGAGGTTAACTCTTGGGTACGTGTGTTTAACAGCTCCCACTCCTGGGGCTCATTAACCACAAAGGAGGCGGACTTCACAGGAATGGTTACAAGTCACCCAGGGAAGAACTGGCTAATGACACTAGTCTCACATTCCCAAGCCCAGAGGTAAATTACACGTTCCCTTCAGAGGACTCTTTTAGTGCTGCTACAAAACTATTAGGGCTGTAGAAAAAAGACAATTGAATCTTTATATTTTCTTAGCTGCCTTGTACCATCATATGTGTACTTGATATTTTGAAAAGAGGCTTGAGATGTCATGAAACCCCCAGGAAGATTATATTATAATCCTTTTTCACAAAGTCCTCCCTAATTGTCTTCCTAATGTCTGAGGTTACTCTACTCATTCGAAAATTACTTCATTTAGCAAAGGACATTTTATAAAATACATGACCTACAAAGCTAGCCTTACCCCGAGGGGGAAAGGGAAGATGCTCTTTCATATGTTTGGGGAGGACTTTTTATGTATTCCTTCAACAAAGTTACATGGAGAAGCTGCTATGTCTGTGTAACTCCTAGAGGCTGAGGGAAATACAGGGATAGATGGCATGGTCCTTTTCTTGAAAAAGACTTTGGAGTAATGTGTGCAGTGATCAGAAGTAATGAGCTAAATACAAATAGCGGAACAGGACTTGCTGTCATATAGACATGGTTGATGTGTTGCTGCCAGTTTGTCTGGACCATCCTCATTTGTTACTACCACTCACATCTCTTCTATGCTGAAAACAAACAAGCAAACTGAGGAAGATAAAATCGAAGATAGAACACCACAGAAAATGTTTTAAAGACCAACTTATCTTAGAGCCCTAGCTTCAATACTCATTTTGATATATGAACAAGTCTTATAGGAGCATGTTTACAAAGGCAAAAGTCATGAGAAAGAATTTCTAGAAAAGAGAGAAAAGATGAATTGTCTCTATAGTACACCAAAACCACCACCACCACCACCACAACAAAAACAACCCAACAAGCAAACACTTTCTGGGTAAGTAAGTTAGACTGTGTGTCCATATCTCCCCCTTACTTGCTATGTTACCTCTATAAAGCACAGCGTCTCTGAGCTTCAGTTTTCTTCATGTAAGACTAACAGTACCTGGCCTGATGGGAGAGTAAAAGAAGACATAGCTATAACATACTCCATAACCAGATTCTTTTTGGAGGGAAAACTTGAGTGAGCTCATAGACCTTTAACCTTTAATTACTTTTTTTTTTAAGCGATTTTCTTTGTTTGAGATGGCATGGAAATAGAGAGTATACTTCTGTAATGCTAAGTGATTTCTTACCCAAGGAAGCTGAAAACACTGTTGTATCAGACACCTTGCATGCACTACTTCCAGTTTTTTCTGTCTTTCCTGTCTGAAACTCCAGCCACTACTGGAGTGACTAGTTCTACATGGTTTCAGGCTCAACCTGATGGGGATATGCTGTCTACCCTTATTTTGTGCCTCCTGCCAAAGGTTAGTGAAGAAATTCAGAATGCCACAGGACCCTGCTAGGCACCCAGGCAAATAAAACCTGGAAATGCAATAGAGGTAGCACCCACCATGGGATGAAAATTTGACCAGTGGTAACAGGAACCCATAAATTGATTTATTTCCCCTTCCTCCCTCTAGAGTGATTGTCCTGAGAAGCAGTTATATGGCTTCTCAAAGGATGGCCTTGCAACATCATGCAATAAGTTGATCATAGCAGTAGCCAGTTTCATCAGCATTCTTGTATTTTCCTCCATTCTTCTCTGCTTTATACTCCATAGTCTATATTCTGGATTATACTCCTTAAGAAAGTTGTGCAATTTAAGACTTTGGTTCAAGCTTGCTTTCTGGGGAACCAGGGCTAAGACAGTTGATACCAGAGTGGCTCCAGAAAGCAGCCCTTTAGGAGGGTATTTTGGATCTGGGTTAGAAAGACCCTAATGCCATCAGAAGATATAGTGATGTAACCCCTGGCATGTAGTAGCATTATAATAGCTAAGACTTTCCCTTGTGGGTAATTGGGCTGAGATGCAGGTGGTAAATGAGGTGGCCATGGTAGTTAAAAGCATGGAAACAATGATAATGATATAAATTATGAAATAGACATGCCTGCTGTTAACTGCACTAGAAGACTTAGAAAATAAAAGATAACCTCAGGGAAACCAACCGTCAACTCAAACTAAGCTGTGAAAGCCATAAATCCTCTATAGCAGCTTCAGTGGAAATGGTCATCTCCCAGAAACATAGGGAAGACCATGCTGAAAATCAAAACTGTAAGGGTGGCAAAACCACAAAGGAGAGGGAATATGCAGCCTCAAGAAATCTCATATATCAAAGTCAGGACCTTGGCAGGAAAAGAGAGAAAGGAAATATTTAGATGGATCAGCCTGAGAATTTTGAGCTCCGACTGAACCCTCAGAGACCCTTACTAGAGGACAGAAGTGGCTGTTTGCCTAGAGACTATACAAGGACTTCCCCTAAAGCAAGTGCTTCATAAAGTGATAATTTTTTTCCTTAAGATATGCCCCCAGCGTCCTTCATAGCCTCTAAACTGTTGACCAAGGTGAAGTCTCAACCTAGCCCAAGCTCTACTCCTGGAGGGAATAGCTTATATACCAAAACAATTGCAGAGATTTGCTAATATGATCTGGTAAGAATAGGGACTATATATGAGGGTCTTCAACTGGAGTGAGGAGATCAGAATATAAGGATAGAGGAGAATTTACTGATATGGGATACCCATCCATGATTGGGATTTAATATCCTACAGAGAACCCCTGGAAGCAGTCCTAATAGTCTGTTAAGATGTGTCTTGAAGCGTGGTGAAGAGAATACTATCAACCAATGTGGTAGAAAATCATAGCCCATCACCCAGTTTCCAGATCTAAATCCATTCATGGACCCAGAGTTCAGTAAGTAGTGGGAAACTCAGTATCCCTTGAGGAAGGACTTTTCAGTATAACCATAAGCATATACAGGATACTTCTCTGATTCTTTCCCCAAATGGCCCATGGCCATTTGTTACAGTAACTCTTGCACTGTTTAAAGGGGAAAACTCAGGCTCTTTAAAGTCTATTGGATGAAGAATCATGGCTGAAATGATACCAAGGGACATGAAGTGCCATCAAGGATCTCCAGTTAGAGTGGAAGCTCATCTGAGCTACATTATCACAATGTAGTTTTGGCCCAAGGTTGTCTTACAGTGGGCGCCAAGTATTCACATACCAGTCTTGAGGTTATTTCTTATATTCTGAGTGTGTCATTGGGATAAATATATTAGCTGATTGAACCCTCACACTAGTTCCCAACTCAGTGGTATAAGATTTATTATGGTAGAAACTGCCTCTCTCCCTGACCAAGATTGTAAATCGAAAGCAACACTGCATCCTGGGTAGAATTACAGAGGTTGGTGGCATTATCAGACTTGAAGGATACAAATGTGATGGTCACCGTCATATCCCTGGTTCAGTATACCTGTATAATCCTGAGGAGTCATGATGAATGATACAGAACTATCGTAAATTTAACCAGGCGGTCGCCCCAATCACATATGCTATGCCACATGTGTTATCTTTTTTTGCAAGTGGATTAAAAGGGTCTCTGGTACTAGGTATGAGACAGTGAATCTGGTGAATGTGTTGTTCTCAATGCCCATAAGGAGAAAAGATCAAAGGCAGCTTATATTCACACTGTAGGAACAGCAACTCCCTTGTGAAATTTATTTTCTGTCCCTACAAACTTAAGGTCCTGGTTTCCACTGTGGGGTAGAAAAATGGGAGGGACACTTCTACCAAGTACACAGAAAAGTTTCCACTGAACTTGAACTACCTCTTATGGACTCTTCATGCCAGTGAGCCAGCAGCGAAGAGGGGAGTTATCGTATAGGCAATTGTAGGCAACCCTGATGACAATGTGGAGTTAGAACTGCAGCTACAGAATATGGCCACGGAGGAGTATGTCCAGTATCAGGAAAACTGCCTTAGTGGCAGCTTTCTTGATTATGCATACTCATTCCCTCCCTCACTCCTCTTGCCCCCACTCCCGCTCCCTGCAAACTGGGAAAATAGTAATACAGAAGCCTTTGCCTCAGGCTACCCTTTCAGGAGAACCCATGTTCAGGCTGTTGTCCCGCTGGTAGGTTCAAATGTACTCACTTGCTGGGAAAGAATGTTTATGCCAGGCACTTTACATATTTCATTCTATTTAATCATCATCATGATCTTGAGAGGTAGGATAATTATTTCTATTTTCCAGATAAAGAGACAGTTTCAGATCAGTTAAGCATTTTGCCAAAGAACATACAGCTTATGAGTAGTAGAGCCAAGTTTTGGCCCAGGAAAGTGTCTAACTCTGAAGTTCAAGTTCTTTCCTCTATATTTTAATGCCTAGATCAGTGATGATAAAAATGAGGACTCAGGGGCGCCTGGGTGGCTCAGTTGGTTAAGCGACTGCCTTCGGCTCAGGTCATGATCGTGGAGTCCCTGGATCGAGTCCTGCATCAGGCTCCCTGTTCGGCAGGGAGCCTGCTTCTCCCTCTGACCCTCACCCCTCTCATGTGCTCTCTGTCTCTCTCATCCTCTCTGTCTCAAATAAATAAATAAAATCTTAAAAAAAAAAAAATGAGGACTCAGAAGACAATTCCTTCTATCACTTTTTTAACCACCTTTGCACTACTAGTGGTTTGGTTTCACTTTAAGGTTTAATTGTTCCTTTTAATATACAATTTATTATATAGTGTACTTCAATACAGGCAAATATTATAGGAATGTTAAAGAAAATGGTAGGGTTCCATTGTTCTGAAACATGTGATGGAGGAAATCAGAGCACTCTTTTTAACAAGATCTAAGAAGTGAATACAGAAATAAAGTAAAAAGCTCATTAAAATTTCTTCTCCTTGACGAAATAATTTGTTTCTAAATAAATTCAGCACAATAAAAAACATGAGAGAAGAAGAAAAATGTGAAACCTTATCATATAATTTTAAGTTTGATATGTCACCAAATAAAGTAAATGGCGGTAGTGTGGAAAGAAATATAATCCATAAAGGAAGTAAGAAAGGTTAAAAAGTCAGCAGTAATTAAAAGGTGGCTGAAGCTGAATGGAAATTGATCTGTATTAGCTGAAGGCCATTCCTGTCTTTTAGAGTGTTATACACCAGTCTATTTCGATATAAAAGTATGTCATTTCTGAGCCAAGGTCACTAATTCAAGACAGCAGTGGATTCCCAGTACACACATTCTAATATTCCACACCTGCTGGCAGGTATTGAAATAGATAAGATACTTGAATAAGGCTGTGTGGGACTATGAGCCATAAGAGCTTCATTGCTTTGCTGGCTGTGGAAGCCGAAAGCACATTGACTCAATTCAGTGCAAATAGAGGTGAAAGTGGCAGCTCGAGGTGGCCTCTGATGGATGGTCATCTATCCCCAGGGTTATATCTGCTCAATAGGGACTTAGATAACAGCAGGAGGCTAGAGAAATTTGTGCTCTACTTAGATTCTGTTCTGGTGTTGCTACTGAATGTTAGGCTTTCTTATGTAACACGTCTAATAGGAAACAAAATTGCATGATGTTTATAATTTTTATTATGAATGCTAACATTATAAACCATCAGTCATTATTATTGAAGATGATGACAGTGCCAGGCCCTTTATTCAGTGCCTACTATATTCTGGTTCTTTTTTATATAAATTTCTGTATTTAGAACCCTGGAAGGTAGATGTTATTGTTCTCACTTTCTACATGAGGAAACTGAAGCTCAGAGGGAATAAGTAAATTGCCTAAAATGAAGGCTGAGATTATAAATCAACCAAGGCTCTTCTCTGCTTTTTCCATTATACAACATGGGTGCTGATTTATTTCCAGGAGTCTAAATAAGCAAGGGCAGACTTTAATAAAATCCTTTATGTTCCCAGAGGATGTGTTACAGAATAGAATTAAAGCACATTTTTGGAGTGATGAGAAAATATGGCCATGGGTGAGTCAATAATAGCAGCAACAAAAATAGAGCTGATTCACCATATTTGGGCCATAATCTTTATCAAGTAATGTGAAAGATGCATAGTCAACCCTAGAAGGCCATTCATTCATTGAACACATATGTTGAGTGAGTTCTAGGTGCTTGAGTTGTACTAGATGCTAGAGCTGTGAAAAATAAAAAAATAATACAAGGATAATTGGCATTTTTAGAAGGAGTTCTCATGCTTTAGTAGTACTCATAAAATCAGAATGGCATTATGCTTGTGGTAATTCCTCTAATTTTTAGCAGTCTAATACATATGGTAGTCTGGGGCAGGTATTTCAATCTGAATGAAATTCGTAGATCTACATTTTGATTCTAAAAGTAATTCTTAGTTCAGAGCACCATGGAAGAGACTGCCAGTTTATCACCAAACCTATTTTCTCTTCTTCCTGAGTACATAGTTAGTTACTACATAGTTAGACTAGATTTCCCAGTGTCCCTTGCAGTTGGATATGACCATATGACTGAGTTTTAGCCAATGGAAAGTGAGTGGAGGGATGGACACCAATTCCCCTCCTGTCTAAAGACATATCCACAGCTTTTCTCCATGCTTCTTCCTCTTTCCCCATCTTAATGCAGATGGGTCTAGTGACCGTAAGGTCATGTATTAAAGATAGTAGAGCCATAACATAGAAAGAACCTGAAATCCTGGGTGAATATGGAAGACCACCTTCCCAGGATTCCTACATTGTACCTTTATATGAGTGAAAAATAAAGTTAAGACACTAAAATTTGAGGGTTTATTATACTTAGTACCACTCTAATACAAATGCTAAAATGTATTCCACAGATATTTGAGTACTATTACATATTTAATTCCCTCTTACCTAGGAATAATTCAACTGGCACATAATATGATTGTATTATTATATATAGGTTTCTCAATTTCAGTAATCAGTAATGTATGAGATATTTTTCATCACATTCCTGACTTTTTCTCTTATTTTGACCTTTTGTTCAGACTTTTGTCCTCCATAGGATTTGCTGGCAAACAAGGTGATGAAGTTTTTTTTTTAATGGCAGAGAGAAATGTAAAGTTCAGAATTTAAAGTTGATGGCTAATGATAGAGAAATTCTGTGGCCTAGGAAGAGACTGGCAGTATTTCATTTGGCTACCTGAAACTAATGGAAAGAACATATGTATCCTAGAGAAGCATAGTGGAGACTGGCCTGAAGGAGCATAATGTGAGATCCCCTGACTGAATCCTGAGCATCTCAAAGGAAATGGCTTCATTCTGTCCATTCATTTGGAGATTGGACACAAAGCTGAACCACATCACCCTGTGAGAGGCAAGAGTATGCATGACCTCTTGACCCCTATTAGTCTGGGGGCAGCTAGGTGTTAACAGAAAAGACATAGATTTTAGTATCAAACCCTAGTTTGATTCCTTACTCCTTGTTTGCTGCAGGTGCTTTTAAACCTCACCAGTAAACAGGGAGTGATAACATCCACCTCTCGAAAACACTGTGAGGTTTAGAGGCAATGTTTTCAAAGTGTTAACAAACAAAATACCTCAATATATGGTAGCTAGTATTAGATTTATTATTAATTGTGCTTATTATGTTTGTAAAGAGCACACAAAGAAAGCTTAGAAAAATCTTTTTCATCAATGTACAATATACAACAACTAAATGTTTGGGCTATTGACTTTAAGGTTTCCTTTCTCATTAAGTTCATCTTATTCTGTATCATTCAATAATTAAGGCAAAATCCTGGCAATTATTTCTAGTAATCTTTTGAATATGTAACTCAATAAAAAAACTTCTCAAGTGCTTTTAATGAACAACACATAATGTTGTTTTCTGTATATAATACTGTATTCTATTTGGCTCTTGATGATTATTTGTATCCCTCTGTTGTCACCAAGATAAGAACTACCTTATCTCAGGAGAATAGAGACCTTTTTTTTTTAATTTAATTTAATTTTATTATGTTATGTTAGTCACCATACAGTGCATCATTAGTTTTTGATGTAGTGTTCCATGATTCATTGTTTTCGCATAACACCCAGTGCTCCATGCAGTACGTGCCCTCCTTAATACCCATCACCAGGCTAATCCATCCCCCCACCCCCCTCCCCTCTAAAACCCTCAGTTTGTTTCTCAGAGTCCATAGTCCCTCATGGTTCATCTCCCCCTCCAATTTCCCCCCCTTCATTTTTCCCTTCCTTCTCCTAATGTCCTCCATGCTATTCCTTATGTTTCACAAATAAGTGAAACCATATGATAATTGACTTTCTCTGCTTGACTTACTTCACTTAGCATAATCTCCTCCAGTCCCATCCATGTTGATGTAAAAGTTGGGTATTCATCCTTTCTGATGGCTGACTAATATTCCATTATATATATGGACCACATCTTCTTTATCCATTCATCTGTTGAAGGGCATCTCGGCTCTTTCCACAGTTTGGCTATTGTGGACATTGCTGCTGTGAACATTGGGGTGCACATGGTCCTTCTTTTCACTACATCTGTGTCTTTGGGGTAAATACCCAGTAGTGCAATTGCTGGGTCATAGGGTAGCTCTATTTTTAATTTTTTGAGGCACCTCCACACTGTTTTCCAAAGTGGCTGTACCAACTTGCATTCCCACCAACAGTGTAAGAGGGTTCCCCTCTCTCCACAACATCTCCAACTTTTGTTGTTTCTTGCCTTGTCAATTTTTGCCATTCTAATTGGTGTAAGGTGGTATCTCAGTGTGGTTGATTTGAATTTCCCTGATGGCTAATGATGATGAACATTTTTTCATGTGTCTGTTAGCCATTCATATGTCTTCTTTTGAAAAGTGCCTGTTCATGTTTTCTGCCCATTTTTAGACTTGATTATTTGTTTTTTGGGTGTTGAGTTTGAGAAGTTCTTTACAGATCTTGGATATCAGCCCTTTGTCTGTAGTGTCATTTGCAAATATCTTCTCCCATTCTGTGGGTTGCCTCTTTGTTTTGTTGACTGTTTCCTTTGCTCTGCAGAAGCTTTTTATCTTGACAAAGTCCCAGAAGTTCATTTTCGCTTTTGTTTCACTTGCCTTTGGAGATGTATCTTGAAAGAAGTTGCTGTGGCCAATGTCGAAGAGGTTACTGCCTATGTTCTCCTCTAGGATTTTGATGGATTCCCATCTCACATTGAGGACCTTTTTTTGTTTTAAAGAACTACTTTAAGAACCATTGAGAGATAAATGTATTTGTTACTGTCACTGCTAAAACTTTATGCAGTTCTCAGTTCACAGAGGGAGTGAATGAACCTCATATAAAAGATTTAGGTGCAATGAATGGAGGTTAATTTATATCACGTGCATATTTAATGCTCTGGAATTGCAGAGTATCACTAGCCAAATTAGTCAAAGAAGGGGCAAAGAATAAAGAAGGGCCTTTATTTTTATTCTCCACATGTCACAAAGTGAATATATTCTAATAGTCCCATTACTTGGAGTTTGCCACAGACAGGGAGGACAGCATGTTTGGTTTGGGCATGGTGTAATTTTAGAATGCAAACTTTCTTGCATTGTGTAATTTTAGAGTGAAAGCGTTCTTAAAGCTAGAACTGTCTAGTCTTGCAGATGCTTTAAGCTCTTATTAATCAAGGCTTATTCCTTTATCGCCCTCAATGCTTATGCCACACCAACCTTATCATGAACTGTCAACCATGGTTACCATTAACTGCTAGTATTGAGGGGACAAGGCACTCTTACCATGCCCAGCAGCCTGGATCTTACCCCTGACCAGTTGAAGAAGAACAATGGAGGCATGAAGGTTTGTAATGCACAGGCAATAAATCATATTAGCAATAACACAAGTGCAGTGGTTTCTCACCCCCCCTCCCCCACCTTCAACTGCTCTGGAAAGGCACTTTTGCTGTACATCTCTTTGGAGAGCACTGGTGATCTGAAGAAATGCTTTCTCTTGAAAGAACCTTTGTTATTCACAGTGGAATACTCTTGAATTTTGCAGATCGTCAAACGCACATAAAAAGTTTTTTTTTTTTTAATAGTTGAGGAAATAAGCCTAAAGAAAATGTGTACCTAATCCTATTAGCTGACTTAATATAGAATTATTAAAAGCGTTGATATACAGGATTTAACACAATCTTTCTAGCAGGGTGTGATGTAATCTGTTTTTGTTCCTCAGGTAGCAGATGGCTTACCTTTAAGTAATTTCCAATATGTTAAGAGATCAAAAGCCATCCTCTCTCCACCGAGGCAGTAATCGTTCTTCTCTGCTGGGGGTTGCTTGGTCCTGTGGTAGGGATATGCAAAGGCTCCTGGCATTTCCAAAGATAGAAGGGCGACATTTCTTCAGACTTTGAAGTTAATAATCCTTCAGAAGTTAAAAAACTGAGGGATTTTTCAAAACCCTTTTAATGTTCTATATGCCATGTGCAAAAGTAAATATCTGTAAGAAATCACTGAGGGCTGGTGTGAAGCTTAGAGGAGTGCTCTACAATCTCCCAAGTCATGGACTGGTGCAATCTGTCACTGCTGAGGGTGTGAATAGGTTGTGCTTCCACCAAGTAGCACTGTTTGGAGGATGTGATGTCTGTGTTGAATGTTTTAAGAATGATGCTAGAAATAAAATGAGTGAAATTCATTGCCTGTGCTGCCATTGATGAACCCAAGCAGTGGCATTATGACAGGCCTATCCCTGCCATCAAGACATGACTCTTTCTTTCTAAGCCTGCAAGGCTTTCAACTGCTTCCTCATGCATTTGTCTTGTTGTTGGAAATGATCTGTTGGTGAAGAAAGAGGGTAAATTTGCATTCAGGATTCTGTTTGGTCTTCACTACTAGAGAGAAAAGTGTTTTGTATCTCGACAGTTTAATATGCTTCTAATGGACCCAGAGCCAGTCGTTTTTTGCAAAATTTATTTCATGTTTTCATGATGTGCTGATAGAACCCTGCTGAATTTTGAGTGCAGACAAACCTAAGTGTCTCAAAGTTTGTTACCACCTTTGCTTAAGGCACTTGCTTTTGATACAGAGAGGTTTCATTTTGTTCTTTGGACCAGTTATTTTCATACTACTTAAAATGAGAGAAAAGTCTCAGTAAGAAAATATATTTCTAGCCACACAGGGAGCCCTAAGATTAATCTCCTCTTGGAGATAAAATGGATTGTTTTAACTTAAATGGCAGGCTCCTCTCCTAACCCCTTTTTCCTTTTCACCATTTTGGTTTATGCATTTGCTGGCTAGAATGTTGACAGGCAGTTGATGGATGAATGAACATCTAATAGTCATCAAGAGGGATAGAAGGAGAAAATATGAAATAGAATTCCAGAGGCATGTGCAAGAGGCTTGCAGGCATCAAATTTCATTTGGAAAGGAAGTAAAGGCAAATGGCATGGAACAAGAAAAATTATGAAATGGGAACTTGAAATGTCCCAATATCATTTTACCACAACACAGAAAATCACACACATATACAGACTACCCATTTTCCCAAAACAGACTCACCAAAGTGTTTGGAGCTATAGGTAATATCTGTTTTCTGTTCTGACCAACAACCAAGAAGGAGCAATATTATTCCTCAAAGTCCTCGGAAGATTCTTCCAACTATTCTACAAGGTATTCCCCTTTTGAGAATTTTCTGTTATTTTAAGTACCCAGAAATAACTGATCTAAAGAATAAAATGAAACCTCTTCATATTAAAGGCAAGAGCTGGTAAGAGTTAGGTGAATGATTTATAATGACTCTTATACAAATCTGCCAGTGTTCATTGGGCTCATTCCTTCTTTCCAGAATGATTTCAACACCATTGCTCCCAATACTCTCTGGAATCTCTTTTCTTGTCCTTGGAAACTATTGCTGTGTCTCTGCTTTCTTCTCTTCAGGATTAAAGGACCTGTGGTTTCTTTAACCACACTTTATTTAAGGCCTCTTACTTCCTGTGGGTCTCTCCTAGGTTCACTACACTCGTTGTGAATGAGGGTATAGGATGTGGTCATTCAAGTACAAGGCTGAGGCTATGGCAAGCTATCAGTTGATCCTTTCTTTGGTCATGTATCTAAAGATAGTCTGACTTTGAATGGAATGTATAAAACCTAAACATTAATGCCTGAGGAGTTTGGGAAAAGGTGAAATTTGGAAAGTCAGTGATTCTGTCAGCTTGGATAATAATTGCCCAGCCTCTGAGATGAGAGAGGTAAAGTAGTCAACTCTCACTGGACAGGGTAAGTGAGATTGGGAGAGGAGTGGAAGGATAGTCATGTAAAACAAAAAATCAAGCATAGAAACAAAACTAGAGTTATTGCTCAGTTATTCAGCATTGTCATAAGTGTTGTTAAGGAGCAGCATGATCTACAACTTGCTCACTCTCAAAAATTGCTTAACACTGAAAGAATAGTTGCTTAGTTCTTCTCCTACCCCCATCCAAAAGAGAGGACTCAAGGCTTAAAATTTCTGGGCTTCCTGTTGGGAGAGAGAAATGAGTAATAGGCTGAGTGGGAGGACTCTGTCCCTTCTGCTTCCATTCCTTGCAACCAGAGCTGATCTCCTATCCCCTTCTGTTTGTCTTCAAGGAAGTTACAATTAGCAATAATTAGCCAGGGCCTAATTACTCACCTCCCCTCCCCCGTGGGTATATGCCCCCACATCCCTGCTGCACCTGAATCATAGTTAATCCATGAATCCATAAATCAATAGTGGATAATGTCAAATTGATTGTATGTTTGTTGGATAATGAAGCATCTAGTTTTGAAACATGGGATAATTTTAGATCATGCACTAATGTGACACTCAGCTCACAAGAAAACTGTGATAGTTCTCAAAGAGTTCTGGTTCTTGGAAGGAAAATATTACATAAACACAAGGCTAGCTCTCCTTTTGGCCCTCAAGGCATAAAAATATTCTATCTCAAGCCAGGGTACAGAAACATATCCTCTCCAAGTGATATTATCTTGTAGAGTGCTGATAATTACCAACCTCCTTCCTCCATCTTCCTGTATCACAGGCCAGGGAATGGGTTAATTTTCTACACTCTGGAGTCAGACTATGGATTCCTATTCTTGTTCTTTTGTTAAAAATACTGGGAAAAAACCCTACCTGTAGTGAATGCAGAATCACAGTGCTAAGAAGGACCTTTGGAGGTCAATAAATTCATCTCTCTGCCTTTCTGTAGGACTGTGCCCCTTGCCACCCAGTTGAGAACTCCTGGGATTTTGAGGCAGTGTAGGATGAATATGGGATATCTTCTGACTCCAGCACACAGTCAAAAACTCAGCCCAGCAGTGAATGCACAGCACTTTCTGTCTTCCCACTGTGCCCTGAGTAAAGACTTTTTACTTCATACATCATTCACAACTTGCTACAGGGATTTCACAAAGCCAGTACATACCCTTTACACAAAGAAAAGAAGAAAAAGAACAGGTCTAAGGAAAAAGGAAAGAAACAAAGATGTATCTGTCAAATGTAGCATTATCAACATGGAAATTAACAAGGCACAATGTAGTTGGGGATATTAATTAAACAAATGGAGTTTCTCACTCTATTCATACATTTGAATAAATCTAGAGAATTTCAGAGTCAAACATAGTAAGGCAGTTTCATTTTCTTGCTGGGCTCTTGTGCCCTGAGGAACAAGGCAAAAGTAGATGAAAAATGGAAGCTGTCCTTCCCCTAGAGAGATCTGGTAAACAGATGCTAAGTTAGTCCCATCTGGCTCACAGAATCCCAGGGTCCTAGAGGAGGATGCCACACAGAGATGTGAGAGATACTGTCAGTGCTGGGTGTGCTGCCCCCAATGACCGAAGGAAGAGGGCCTAAAGCACAGGAGAGGGAGGGACACCTTCATTTGAGTCTTTGAATGTCCCAAGCCAGGATTTCCCACAGAAAGGTGAAAGAACAACTTATTTATTGCTAATGCCTGAGGGATTTTTCTTTTTCCACAAGATGATGTCTATGAGCATGAAGATTATTTTCTGAGTAATTAACACTTCTACTAAATTGTAATTGAAACCCCTATTCTAATATTATTCTAATATACTCTATCATATCATATATCATATCATTATATACTGGTTGGGCATCATAGTAAATTAATGGGCAGATTTGCATGGAAGAAGTCAAGATTTAGTCAGAAAAATTAATCACAGAGTTACTAGTTTCCAAGTAGTAAATTAAGACATTTTCATTGTCTTTTCCTCTTGAGAAATAAAAAATGTTGATTTCTGAAGCTTAATGAGCAAAACCTGGGGCTGCAAGCCTGGCTTTGTTATTACTGAGTCATCTTAGGCACCAGTAGCTCACACTGCTCTTTTCTCCACTAATGTTCACCCGTGTCCTTTTCCCTAAGGCTTCGTGAAGAAATGAGGGACAGGTTGTTTTCCATGTTTTGGTCCTGGACCTAAAAGCCCACCAAGTCCATGTCCACTGAGCTGTAGACAGAGCCCAGACTCACCGTTCAAGTTACTAAAAACCAGGTGCTGAGTATATAGGGTCCCAGGACATGTCTGCCCTGTCACCTGTCATTAGCCTACCAGGCCTGGGAGCCCTTCCCACACCACACTGCACAGACCTACAAAGAACCTAGGTAATTGTATATGACATCCACTTACTCACCAAGTTCTGCCTTTTTCTTGACCCTTTGGTTTCCTGATCCCCATTTTTTCTTGATCTTTTCTCTGGTCTCCCACATCCTCTCCTGACTCTGGGTTTGGCGTATCTATTCTGATTCCTCTTTCTGGATTATTAGAAAGTAATCCACAAGCTCCCCTCACCAACTCTGAGCTTGGTCAACTCCCCTGACTTTGGAATTCTCACAGTTCTGAACAGAGCTCCCTCCAATAGACCAGCCCTGTGGGGTCCTATTGGCTCTGATCCCATTTGGCTAGAAAGGGAATTGGGGTTTTCTGGCCTATACTGAACAGTTAGGGGAGTAGAATGGAAACCTCTCAGAGAACTCTGACTTCAGCTTCCCTTCCTCACACAAGAGGTCAGTCCTATAACAGCAAACTGAAGACTAGAAGATCTTTGGGGGAGAACTAAACTCATTCATTCAGTCACTTATTCAATAAACATTTGTTGTTTCCACTGTGTGCCAAGCACTGTACTAAACTTAAGATGCTGGTAGGTTCTCCATGTTTGTGCTGCTCAAGAGTATATGGCAAATGCTTATCCCATATGAACAGACTTGGAATAAAATCACTGTGGAATGTTGCAATTTTAGTTGGCCCACCAGTAATCAAAGTGCCTGATTATTGTCATGACCTAGACCAATTAGGTAGTGTGGTTTATAATAGGACCCACATATTTGGGCTCTCTGCACTGAGTTTCCCTAAGGGGAAACAGAAGCATCACAGCAAGGAATAAAAATTCCATGACAAGATGAGAGTAATAGAGTGTGTGCACATAAAATTGGGTTTTGAGCATCTGGTAGCTTGGAAAGGTGACAGATCATGTAAGGCTTAGAAACGAATAGGATTCCAATGATTTCACTACGGAAACACTACAATGGTTTATTTTCAGTGGTACTGCAGGTAGAGACCAACTTAATGGTAGTTCTTCATAAAGGCAATGTAGGTTGCTTATTTTGGAAACTGAAGAGAGAAATACTTTAGATAAAAAGACTTATAGGGTTTTTATGGGTAGCTTCATTCAGTCAGCCATTATTCTCTCAGAAGTCTTTAATAACTCTCTGTACCTTTAATAAAAAGTTTCCTTAACAAAGGTATTGTTACTTTAAAAAGACTAACTTTTTAAATGTTAGACTTTTAAATACTAACTTGAAAGATACAGAGAAGATATTGAAAATCAATTGAAGAACCATAGGCATGTTGCCTTACTGTGATTACTAGAGATTTGGAAGAATTCATGCCCGAATTGTGCTAGATTTATAAAGATTCCCATAATAGTGTTTGGATTCAGACCATCTTTTGTTCAAAGCATGGAAACAGGCAGGAGAAGGACATGATTAGGACAGCAGGTTTTTTTTAACTTTGACAGCAGAGTGGTTCTCAGGGGTCACTGACTACCTTTTCCCCTACATATGTCACTGAGGGAAATGTTGGAGTCTTGGAAGGTGAGCAGAGGGCTGTCCAACTTCCTGGGATATGAGAGGAGGAAAATACCACTGAAACCCAGCTGTTCTCCGTTAGTGTTCCCATCAGTGCTCCCAAACTAGACTAACAGGAGCAGGTGTTTGTAATGTGTGCCATGTTCTAACATCGGGGTCTCCTTTATAGGATCACTAATCCCATTCATGAGGGCTCTGCCCACATGAGCTAATCACCTCCCAAAGGTCCCACCTCCAAATATCATCACATTGGGGATTAGGTTTCAATTATGAATTTGGAGAGGATGCAAACATTCAGTCTATAGCAGTGTATTTTTCTTCAGTGAACACCCTCCCAAAAGATGGAGGCAATAAAAATCTGTAACAGCAGAAATAATAAACATGTAATAGAAGAAATGATCTTGCTTATAATAGTTCAAAAACCTAAGAACATACCCATAAGAAATTTTCAAGACATATGTGAAAACAAAAATTTTAAGTAAATGAAGATATATAGAATGTTCATAGAGGAGAAAACTTCCTGTGGTTCAACAGCTCAGTCATGCCTGCAGAAACTTGGCTGCAAGTGTGAATCAGCCATCTGTGGTCCATCCCATCATGGGAGAGCAATGCCAGCTCTAGGGTTCAGAGTAGGTCAGACTCAGACTACAGAAGAATTTCACATTCAACAGAGTTGGAGGCAGAACTGTAAAATCTGGTTATTACCTGGCTTTCTGCTTGATAAGACATAAAGGGAAAGTAAAATTCCCTGATCAGAGTCTGTGTCTTAATTTGTATAAAATTCTAGCTCATTATATTTTTAAAAAGAATCAAAGTGCAGTATTGTCCAGAAGGGAAAAATGGCTCCAACTTTAGCAGAATCTAAGACAAATGCCATGCCCTACTAGATAGCAAGACAATCATAAAACTCTAGTGGTTAAAACAGTGTGGAATCATCACTAGAATAGAGAGATCAATGGGAAACAATAAAGAGTTAAACATATCTACATAAATGAGATCACATTTAACACTTGGCAGAACATTATTTATTTTATCATCAATTTAACTATATTTACTAAGATAAACACAAATTACAAAGTGTCAGGCATACTGTTTCTATTCTTGCTTCATCCCCAAATTATGGGGTTGGAATAATGGGTTCAGTTGAAAGAGAAATACACTGATTGCCACACTGCCTTATTTAATCTAATATTCACTCTGGTATCAATAAAATATTCTAGTTTTTTCTATTTTTATTTATAAAAATTAGATTTAACTAAT
Source organism: Mirounga angustirostris (assembly GCF_029215605.1). Taxonomy (NCBI): domain Eukaryota; kingdom Metazoa; phylum Chordata; class Mammalia; order Carnivora; family Phocidae; genus Mirounga; species Mirounga angustirostris. The sequence goes on along the minus strand of NW_026991720.1, from coordinate 71,733,021 downwards.
AGTGCATAGGATTTCTAAGAAAGATAAAAGTTAATCTTGTAACACTATATTCCCACCAAACTGGCAAAAATTAAGTCTGATAATAACAAATATAGGTGATGTTATGAAATAATGACAACTTTCTTACATTCCGTGTGGAAGTGTAAATTGATGCAATTACTTTGACTTTTCTAGTTACATTAAATATATTCATAACCCATGACCAGCAGTCCCACCCCTCAGTGTATACTTTTGTATAAGTGTACCAGGAAAAATGTACAAGAATGTCTAAAGCAACACTATTTCCAAAATATACAAACTACTTACATTCCCATCAACAGCAGAAGGGATAAAACCATTACTCTGTAGCATACAATGGAACATTTTACAGCAATGAAAATAAATGACTCTCAGCCACATGCAGCTGCATGATATCAAGTGATAGAAGCTAGACACAAAAGAATACTTACAGTATGAATCTATATAAATCTCAAAAACAGGCATCACTACACTCTAGTGTTTAGGGGTACATAATTAGGTGGCAGAAGTATTAAGAAAAGAGAAGTGGTGATAATCAGAAAAGTCAGAAAAGGGGTAACCTTTGAGGGAAGGAAGGAGATTGGGATTGGGAAGGAATACATGGGAGCTTCTGGGAAATTGATAATGGTTTCTTTTTCTTTCTTTCTTCTTTTTTTTGAGTATAGTTGACATACAATGTTACATTAGTTCCAGGTATATAACATAGTGATAGGACAAGTTTATACATTATGCTATATTCATCACAAGTGTAGCTACCATCTGTCACCATACATGCTACCACAATACCATTGATTATTTTCCTTATGCTGTGCCTTTTATTCCCATGATTTATTCATTCCATAACTGGAAACCTGTATCTCCCCTTCACCCATTTTGCCCATTCCCTATCCCCTATCCCCTCTGGAAACCCATCAATTTGTTCTCTGTAGGGACATTGGTCATGGTCTCTTGCTCTGGTTTATAGTCACACAGGTGACACTTATTAAATACATATTTAGATTTTATTACTTTTATACGTGTGTGATATAAATAGTTAAAAAATAAGTCAAACATTTTGGGTACTTTTTCTTGGGGGTCAAGGACATATGTCTCTGGACCATGACTTTTTTTCCCCTGTGGTTGGGCTTCCCCTGAGGCCCAGAACTCCTCATAATTCAGGCTCACTGCATATAGCACTCCATGTTAGGAAATAAATAACTCTTGGTCCTGAGATACTTTGCAGTTCACATGAAGCTGAGCTAACTCAGCATTCTCTATTTTAGAAATTTGGATTTATTTCTCCTCATGGGATATAGCATGAGTCTGTAATTGACTGTTTTTTCTTACTATACTTTTAAAATGAATCCAGGCTGTTTTGAAGTGTATTTTTGATCTAGTGAAATACAGAGTAATATCTATTAGATATTCTGAGTGTCATCTGTTTGTTATCATTTAGTAATGTGATATGCCTTGTGTGTCCACTTTGGGGCTTTTAAAAAAATTTCTGTATTCACCACCATTGCAAAATCAATCAAATGTGAGCAAAAGCAAAGGCAACTTGAATGACCCAAAACCAAGATTTGAGCTGCCAAAACAAGCAGTAAAAATTTTTACTAGCTCTAGTGATTTTCAGAAAGATAACATTTATAAACTTTATTTCAAGTAAGTTTCTGAAAGATCTGGAAACATGATTATCAGAATGCAGATTGTACAGAACTTTATGTCCCCTGATTATTCACAGATGCAAATTATCATGCAATTGGAAGCATACTGATATATATTGCAAAGATGTTCTGACATTAGTAATATGCTGCCTTTATTACTTTAGGTCAGTCTGTTCATTCTTTCCAAAGAAAGAACCTTACAGTTTGTATTCTTCCACAGATGGGAAATGATCAGGTAAGAATTATTCAGATACACCCAACCTGTTAACCACACTTCCTTCCAGAGAATGAAATTTTTGTAGGGAGACAGGCAAAAAGCAGTCACTTTTTTCTTTATATATTTTGGAATTATTTGATTTTGATTAAAAGAGTATTTCGTAATTTCCCTTCACATTTAAATTTCCTGTTAAAATCAAGATAAAAAAATGAAATTGATCAGCTATCCCCATTGCACCTCCTTCTTTGCATGGCTGGCTCCATTTTATTCTTCACGTGTCAGTTTGTTTATTTTTTTTAAGATTTTATTTATTTATTTGAGAGAGAGAGAGCGCACACAAGAGGGGGGAGCGGGAGAGGGAGAAGTAGGCTTCCCGCCGAGTGGGGAGCCCGATGCAGGACTCGATTCCAGGACTCCAGGATCATGACCTGAGCCAAAGGCAGTCGCCCAACCAGCTGAGCCACCCAGGCACCCTCACGTGTCAGTTTAAAAGCTATCTCTCTGTCTCTGAAGCAGGTTCTTCCTGTTATTTTCCCTTGTGGTAACTTTTTCTTCCATTGTGTAGCATTTATTACATTTTTAATCATATTTATTTTAATGTTTATCTTGTCATCTGCCCCATTGACTCAAATCCCCGTCAGGGTAGCTACAGAGTCTATTTTATTCACCACTTTATAGCCGATGCTTACTCAGGTATTTGGTGAATGGATGAATAGATGAATGAATGAATGAATGAAAATTATCAGATTGAAACTACCAGATGAAAACTACCATCTTATTCTTTTGGACAAACTATGACATTGTAATCCCAGATACGAATTCATCCTTGCATTATTTTGCTGAATACTTGCTTATAGTACCAAAGAGAGTGCAACACTGGCGATCAACATTATGGGCTCCACTTGGCTGTCAAATAAACCCACTGAGTTAAAGCAGATTCCATCCTAGGTCAGAGATGCCATTCTCCTTTCCTAACTCCATCATCTTACACACCAACACTCACCGTCATCTTTCTCCTCCAAAAAGCAACATAATGAAGATAAATAGGCATTTTACAGACAGATAATCTCATGATAACAGATCCCTGTTATTTACACCAGCAAAGCCATTTCCATGGCGTCAGGACTTGCCTGCTCCTATGGGGGTCGGATTCTGCCAGTCCATGATCTATAAAGGTGTAGGTTTCATTAGGGCTGAGAACAGCTGTCCATGACTGCTGGGGATCAGATTACAGGATCTCATTAACTCGTTCTCCTTGCCTGCTTCAAGCCTTTTCTTAGGACCAAGACCTATTATTTCAACTTGCTTGGTATCAAAAGGGCCAGAGACTGAGAGTTTTGTTTTACCTACTTCTGGTCAATATCATTTTAAAGTGTATGCTAAGAAAATAACATCTATTGCAAATGTTGCTATAAAATATAGAATTGTTTCATATCTCTGAGCAACTAATTTTTGTTTAAAATTTCCTACTTATCCAGTTAAGAATGACACAGTTAAAATCTTTGCTAATCTGTAATAGTCTGTTAAATATGAAGAAATTAATAAAACTCCAAGGAAGTTGTATTGTTTTATGATGCCTTTTTTTTTTTTAAAGATTTTATTTATTTATTTGACAGAGAGAGACACAGCGAGAGCGGGAACACAAGCAGGGGGAGTGAGAGAGGGAGAAGCAGGCTTTCTGATGAGCAGGGAGCCCGATGTGGGGCTCGATCTCAGTACCCTGGGATCATGACCTGAGCCGAAGGCAGATTCTTAATGACTGAGCCACCCAGGTGCCCCTTATGTTGCCTTTTTAAAAAAAATTTTATTTATTTATTTTAGGTGGGGGAGGGGCAGAGGGGCAGGGACAAGCAGAGCCCTGCACTGAGTGTGGAGCCTGAAGGCGGGGCTTGATCCCAAGACCCTGGAATCATGACTTGAGCCAAAATCAAGAGTCAGATGCTTAACTGACCGAGCCACCCAGGTGCTCCGATGTTGCCTTTTTTTTTTTAAGTTTTGTAACGTCTCTGAGGAATGAAAATGGCCTGCGTATTATTAGAAGCATGTGGATCTACTTGAGGTTCACTCAGCATAACAGGTTTAGCTCAAAGAGTAGGCCAGCATTTTAGTTCTTCAGAGTATGAATTGTAAGGGCATACTCGTCTTCTGCAAGAGTCTGCTATGGACAAGTGAAGGGTGACTGGAGAATGTTCTAGGACGAGGGGAAAATATGTGTATCAAGGCCTTGAGTAAGAGAAAACATGGAGGAATGGAGAAATAAAAAGAATGCCATGTGCTGCAGAATATGAGGGAGGAGTGGAGTTAGAAAAGGGGCAATGTAAGTAGAGGCCAGATTATGCATGGCTTTATAGAGTATGTTAAGGATGTGGCTCTTTAACTCCAAAACAAAGGAAGGGATTTTGAATGGCTTTAACCACATATGAAGGTAGGAAGATAGGAATGTGGTCAGATTTGATTTTTGGAAAGAGACATAGACTGGATGTGAGGGGTTAGTAAAAGTGAGGTTGGGATGCTATTGCAGTGCTATGGTAAGAAATCATGTCTGGGTTGTGATATTGACTGTGTAGATGAAGGAGAATGGGAATGAAAGGATTGAGGATCCATTTAAGACATAACCATCTGTATTACTTGTTAATGAATTGGGTATGTAGTACAAGGAAGGAGGAAGTATTAAGAATGACTTCCACAGAGTTTTTCAGCAACTGGGTGAATAGTAATACCATTCACTGAGAGAGATCACACTGGAGAGAACCACATGTGAAAGAAAAGATAATGAATTTAGGCTTACACATAATGAGTTTGAGGACCGTAGATCCAAGAGCAGATGTTGCATAAGCAGTTAGATATCCACTTAGGACTCAGAATGGAGGTCTGTCTTTAGCACTGGCAATTCAAGTCATGGGAAGGGATGAGATGGTGTAGCAAAAGAGTATAAAATGAAAAAAGAGAGCATGACACCTCTAACCAACTCTAACATTTAGTGGTTGGAGGAGGAGAACTGGCAAAGACACTGATTAAGAGCAGCCAAAGAGGTACAAGGAAAACCTGAAGAATGAGGAAGGGAAGGAGGGGAATAGAAGCCAAGGGAAGAGTGTATTTCAAGATGGAGGGAGTGAACAGTGGCATAGGGATGAGTGTTAATGCTCTGAGCACCAAATAAAATGAGAACTGAAAATTCTCTGCTGGATTTAGCAGTATTGTGATCACAGGTAACTCTAGAAAGAGCCATTTTTTTTTTTTATAAATTTTTTTATTGTTATGTTAATCCCCTTACATTACAACATTAGTTTTAGATGAAGTGTTCCATGATTCATTGTTTGTGCACAACACCCAGTGCTCCATGCAGAATGTGCCCTCCTAAATACCCACCACCAGGCTAACCCATCCTCCCACCCCCCTCCCCTCTAGAACCCTGTTTGTTTTTCAGAGTCCATCGTCTCTCATGGTTCGTCTACCCCTCCGATTTCCCCCGCTTCATTCTTCCCCTCCCGCTACCTTCTTTTTCTTCTTCTTCTTTTTTTTTTCTCTTAACATATATTGCATTATTTGTTTCAGAGGTACAGATCTGAGATTCAACAGTCTTGCACAATTCACAGCACTTACCAGAGCACATACACTCCCCAGTGTCTATCACCCAGTCCCCCCATCCCTCCCACCCCACCCCCCACTCCAACAACACTCAGTTTGTTTCCTGCGATTAAGAATTCCTCATATCAGTGAGATCATATGATACATGTCTTTCTCTGTTTGACTTATTTCACTCAACATAATACCCTCCAGTTCCATCCACGTCGTTGCAAATGACAAGATCTCATTCCTTTTGATGGCTGCATAATATTCCATTGTATATATATACCACATCATCTTTATCCATTCATCTGTCGATGGACATCTTGGCTCTAGAAAGAGCCATTTTGTTCGAGGGGAGGAACAAGGGCCAAATGAAATGGGTCTTTAATGAAAAGTGAGGAAATGTGAGGATACAGAGTCTTGACAAATTTCATTGTGAAGAGAAAAGGGAGAGATGGTAGATGAAAGGAAAAACATTAAATAGGATTTCTTATTAAACAGGAGAGGCCAGAGGGTATTTAAATACTGGTGGCAATAGTACCGTTAAGAGGGAGGGATTAAATAAACAGGAAAGAGAAAGGTTTACTTGTTATATTGTCTAAGGATGTATGCTGCTGCTGGTACCATCCTGTGCTAATTGTAGACTCCCCCTATACCTTTTTTCTTGGCTATTGGCTAAGACTACAGAAAAGAGTCCCTCTATCTGCCAAGCATTGCCTCCAAGTTCAGCCTCCTCAACCAGCAAGGCCAAGCCTCTTGCTGATCCTTCAAACTTTACTGGGCTTTTGTTCCTGAGTTCAGTTCAGTCCAGCTCTCCTTTGCTCCATGACCACAGCCACAACCAATGCCTTAGCCACAGATTCTGGGATCTCTTCCTGCGTCACAGCTCTAGGCTTCACTTGCTCAGGATGGGAAGTGAAAGGAATAAATACTAAACTCACAAAATATCAGTGCGTGACTGTTCATCGGTTAAGTGGCTGAAAATATTTGCCATGTATCATGGTAAGGGCCCATAATCAATTGCTTACTCCATCTTAAAGAACACCCAACTTCAAGGACAACCTACAGTTGTAAGTCAGATGTTGTATACTCGAGATTCCATCCCAAGTCAGGGCCTTTCCTATATATGCTTCATGGTTTTTCCTTTCAGACTTCTTTCTAGCTAGGTTTCCATTAAATTCAATATGGCTGTCATTCCCCACGGAAATCCAATCCCATCTGTTTTACGTTTCTTTCTGGACTTTTAATGTCCTAACTTACTTCTTTGGAGAAAATATTGAAAGCTGAAAGTAGTAGATAAAGATTTGTGTTCAGGAAACAAGCTGTCAGCACAGATGTATGGTATAATTTTTACCAAAATTTCAATATTACCTTAATGTGTATTCAGGGAAAAAGCTATAAATATAGTGTTCACTCTAAATGGGATCATAAAACAATTGAATATTTTCATAGCTATGTACCCAGACATTGGTTTGAGGCAGTTCTACACTATTATTTCTGATTATTCTGTGTTTACTATTGGTGTTTTAAAATGAAAGGAAGAGAGAAAAGAAGGAAGGGAGCAAGGGGAGAAGAATAAAGGATTCTGCTTCACTTTCCCCCCTAAAAAGCTAACAAGCACATAGGCATCTGGTTTAAAAAGTCCAGAATCCTGTGATATTTCCTTTGGTTTCATCTCTGCTCACCTCATGCTAAGAGGTAGCACAATACAGTGATACGATCATGGATTTTGGAGACAGATAGATCTGGGCTCAAATACCAGCTCCATTGTTCACCATCTGTGAGACCTTGGACAATTTTCTAACTCTCTAAGCCTCAGTTTCTTCATGAAATATTTAACAATGTGAACCTTGCTGGGTCACTGTGAGGATCATATAAGATTAAGTGTGCAAAGTGAATTACATATCAATAAATGGCAGCTATTGTTGCAAAATGGACTGAGACCTAACAAATGCATGCTGGTCTATTTCCTTCATGAGAGAAGAGCCTAATTGGAGTAAGAGCCACCTGCAGACAGAGCCATTCATAATAAATGGAGTCATTCATACTCAAGTTGTGACTCTCGTAATGGAGGGGGCCAAATGCTCCTTAGCATGATGATGTCAGCATTACGATTTCCCATGAAATATGCTCTCTTCATATGAGACTAGTTGGTGAGGTTTTGGGGTGGGGCTGGAGGGAGTGTGTGGTGAGTGAAAATGAAAGCTTGGGCCAGAAGAAGCCGGCCACAATTCTTGCTAGTAGAAAAATTGAATCAAGACACTTTCTGTCTCTTCGGTGTGTAAATTCAGAGCATGTTCATTCCTCTTTGGAGTCTGCAAAGCCTGAAAAGCTTGAGTTCATGACACCAGAAAGAACAGAGGGGAGGAAACTCCAGTGAAGAGCAGTAGAGATTCCTGAAGGGTGGATGTGGATACTGGACTGGGGGTCTAGAAGGAGCTATAAAATAACAGAAGAAATTGGGGAGAGTGAAAAGGGATTAGAAAAGAGGGATAATCCGTGTGGAGTATACCTTCCTCCTGGAGGTCTGAATCCGTAAGTGCCCATCGCACCCTTTTATGGTAGCAGGGAAACAAAATCTGGTGTTTCCAGGTGATATTACTCAGTGAGGACTTTCTGACCTTTTCTAAAAGGAATGTGCATTCTTTCTTTGAATTCTGGTGTTTGTATTTGGTCTGGAGAAGACTTTTGACAGGAAAGGTCATGATTTTCCAATCACCCTGTGAGGGTTTCCTGGCCACCCCACCAAACATCCATGTTCCCACACATTGTTGATCTCCACAGAGGGACCATGAGCCCCTTGTGGATGAAACTACTTCATCAAGCAAGATGGAATTTCCCTATTTCCTCCCACAACCCACCATGAGAGAGAAAAGGATGGGGCTCTATCAAGTCTGGGATTTTATATTGAGAGTTCTTCCTTGATGTGCTTTGTGAACCTTTCTGTCCAACCAAGTATTATATTCCAGCTATGCTGTTTGACATGGCTGTTCTACTCCTGCCCACCTTTACTTCCTACTCCCAGCAGCCTGCCTTCTTTAATCCCAACCCTTGGTGACTCTTCTCATTTCCACACAAGATCCCTACTTTTTCCATTTCTTGTTAGCTAGGTATAAATCTGCTTTTAGTTATTACATTTCAACTAAATACACACATACCTATTATATACTTGTTTCTTCTCTTCCTTCCCCTGGAGAGAGATTTGGGGTTCAGTGATGATTCATGGTGTGTGTGTGTATCTTGGCATACACACACACACACACACACACACACACACACACTATCCCTGTAGAAATAGAGACCAAAGTAGCAGGGAGTAGACTACAGCAGTGGGTATTGAGAACATGTGAGGGAAGGTAAGAGAGAAGAGATTTTCATTGATGTAGAGTCTTTGAAGTGATAGATGGGTAAAGAGAAATTTTAAGTTATTTTGTTGTGTGATACACTCTTTAAGTCCCATGCCACTCATTCAAGAATACCTTCAGAAGTCATCCACATAACTCTTCTAAGTCTCCTAAAATTGTATTTGAGTTTTTATCTGGTTGTATTGTAGTAGAATGAGATCTCAAGGGGGTTCTTCCAAATTTGTGTTAAAGTTAGGTATAGGCCAGGATAGCTGGGTCAGAGGCCAAGACAATTCAGGGCCAAAGGATAGTGATGAAAATAATTCAGGACCAAAGCCCAGAAAAGAGTGATTTAAAGGGGCTTGGGACCCTGTGATGGCCAGACCACTTGTGGATTAAAGATCCTAACTACTAAATGAGGGAAAGCATGGTGCCTGACAGGACTTCTAGAGCTATAGTTTGCTGTAAATCCCTTAAATTGTTAGCACCAATCCTAGATTTATTTCACTAATCCATCTTCTGGATCAGAGACTTCACCAGGACTGATCCTAAATCATAATCAGGAGTGTGAGGCCAAGATTTTCAGCTTCCTTTTAGACATCCCACTTGGTGGCCTTTCTCAGACTCAGCATATCCAGAACTGAACCCTTCCAAATCCCTTGTAGCTTTGTTTAGGTGACCAGTCCCTAGGTAACCAGGAAGGAAACAATGATTCCTCCTCTCCCTCACTCTCTACCTCCAAGTAGGCAATCAGTTCAGTTGTTCCTACTCCCAAAAGCTTACTCTATAATACCCTTTTCTCTTGGGCATATCCCCCTGTTTCACATCCTCACCACTGGCTTCCTAACTAATTTTTCAACTTCAATCTTAATTGTCTATTTTACACCTGCATTGTCTGCAGAATGATCTTTCTAAAATACTTCAATGGCTCCTTTTTTGTCTACAGGATCCAGTCTAAACTTATTAACAAGTTTCATAATTTATAGCCTGCACTATACTACAGTCCTTTGCTTCTGGCCTCATGTTCCATTACCTTTCCTCAGTGCTACTTTGGAGATAATACTGTTATCTCACACTCCATGTTCTTCCACATCTCCAAGCTGTGATTTCTACCCAGAATGTTCTTTGCTTATGTTGTTTGCCTCCAAGATTTGACTCAAATACTACTTTCTCTGAATCCTTCCTTGATTTCTCTCTACTGAAGTCAGTTTCTGTCTCCTCAGTAACCCCATAGCATTTTGACTGTGAAGTGGTACAGGACAAGGACTATATCTTATTTTTTTTGGATACTTGTATGTAAAAATAGTATCTACCACATAGATGTTACTATTTATTGAGTGATTAAATTTGATACTGTATCTGAGACACCATGGACTTGTTTCTACATGATAATAAGTTATTAAAATAATTAAAAACTAAACAGAGAGCAAGCTAGGAATAAAAAGATGCTTTCTTAACCTGATAGATTAAAAGCTAAAAAGTCTATAACTGATATTATGCTTACTGGTGAAATATTGAGTGCTTTCCCCCTGAGTTCAAGAATAAGACAAGAATGTACACTCTTACCATTGCTCTTCAATATTTCACTGGATATCTAGTCAGTGCAATGGGGAAAGAAAAAGAAATCATAATATATGTAAAAATACATTAAGCTATATGTTGGAGATTAATGTACTTTATACACTACATATATTTTTATCAAATATATGTATTAATCAAATATATATGTGTATATATATTTATATATGTACATATACATACATAAAACAACCCTAAACTAAACAGAGGCAATGGAGCTATCTTCAAATATTAACTTCATTATTCTTTTTGAACTGGGCTTCTAGCTATAGTTTAATGTCCAGTCAGGCATTTATACTTCCTCTTTTCCAGATTGCTCACTATGGCCTCCAGTACAGTATGTGGTAGTGCCAGAAACAGGGCAGCTGGGCTGATTCCTTATGGAGAGAGACTGGTGAAAAAGCTGCTTTTTTTCTCCTAATTTCCTACTAAGAAGTGCTTTTTCCCTCTGTTTTTCCTATTGAGATATAATTTGCATACCAGAAAATTCACCCTTTTAAAGTGTATAATAGTTTTAAATAAATTCACAAGGTTGTGAAGCCATCACCACTGTCCAATCCCAGAACATTTCATCACCTCAAAAAGCAGCACTGTACCCACCAGCAGTCCTCCCCATCCTCCACTCACCCACCCAGCCCTTGGAAAGCATTAAACTATTTTCTCTGTCTCTCAATTTGTCTATTCTAACATTTCATACAAATGAAATTATACAATTTATGGACTTTTATGAAAGACAGCTGATTTTAAAGAAAGATTAATAACATTGTGAAGTGGAGTTTATAACAGATATAGAAGTTAAAGGAATGACAATAGTAGCATAAAGATCTAGTGTGGGGGTGCAGCAGCCTGAATATGGTCCCACAAAGATGTCCACATTCTAATCTCTGGGATTTGTGAATATGTTACATTGCACAGCAATAGAGAATTAAGGTCACATCCTGGATTATTTGTATAGACTCAATCTATTCATATAAACTCTTAAAAGTGGAAGAGTGAGACAGAATGGGTCAGAGAGATGTGATGGGAAAAGGTCTCAACTCACTGGTGGTTGCTGGCCTTGAAAACAGAGGGAGAGGTCTACAAGTCAAGGAAGGTAGTAGCCTCTAGAACGGAATAGTCCTCAGTTTACAGTGAGTGAGAAAATGAGAATCCTGATCCTATAACATTGAGTAACTGAATTCTGCCAATAACCTGAATGAGTAGGTAATGGATTCTCCCCCAGGGCCTTCAGAAAGGAACAGAGCCTTGCCAATACTTTGGTTTTAGCTCAGTGAGATCTGTGTCAGAGTTCTGGCTTACAGAACCAGAAGGTAATAAATCTGTGTTGCTTTAGCCTCCAAACTTGTGGTAATTTGTTATGGCATCAATAAAAAACTAATATCAAGTGTTGGAGAGAATATGTAGCAACTGGAAGTGTCATAGATTCTAGTAGGAGTGTAAAATGGTACAACCACTTTAGAAAACAGTGTGACAATTTTTTGTATAGTTAAATATAAACTTACCATGTGACTCAGCAAATCAACTCTTAGGCATTTAACCAGAAGAGAAAACATGCCCACAGAAATTCTTTTATGTGAGTGTTCATAGCAGTTTTATTCATAATAACCTCAAACTAAAAACACCTTAAATATCCATCAACAGATAAATGGTTATTTATACATTTTGATATGCTCTTACAAAGGAGTATTACTTAAAAAAAAAAAAAAAAAAAAAGGGCAGAACTACTAGTGCAAGCAACAACATGAATGAACCTCAAAAATATTTAGCTGAGCAAAAGAAGCCAGACAAAAGAGGACATACTGGGTTCTCCCCACCCCACCCCATTTATGTAAAGATATAGAACAAATGAAACTGATCTGTAGCAATAGAAATTAAAATTCCTAGGGCAGGAGGTGGAGTAGAATTGACTGCAAAGGGGCATGAGGAAACTCTGTGGGGTGTTGGAAATGTTCCATATCTTGATTAGGAGGGTAAGTTACATAATTATGTACAATAAAACAAAACTCTTCAAACTGCATATTAAAATGTGTACATTTTATTGTATATAAATTATACATAGAGTTGATAATAAAGTGAAACATGCTAGATGACATTGTACTTGACATAAAAACTTGGCTGCATGTAGGTAGACAGACAGAGGTGTTAATCCTAACTCTGACATTAACCTATGTTACTTGGAACAAAACACTTAACTTCTCTGAACTCCTGTATTCTCATCTGTAAAGTAATGTATTAGACCAAATCAGAGGTTCTCAACCCTGGTTGCACAGTAGTGTCACTTGGGAAGCTTTTATAAAAGTACTGATAATTGGGTTACATGCCGAAGATTGTCATTTTAATTGTCCTTGATGTTGGGCTCGAGTACTGGCATTTTTTTTTTTTTTCAGAAACTTCTTAACTGATTCTAATATACATTGGTGTGAGAATCAGAGCTTTAGAAAGTTCAGAGAAGGAGAAGTCTGTAATTTTGTTTCCATGGAAATTGGCCGCCAGTCTCTAAGAATAGCATCATTGATTATTAGACTATGGCTTAGAAATTGTGAAAATGTTGGAAAAGATGCCTAGAAAGATATAATAACTGGCATACATTTTGCCAAAATACCAGATGGAGAGTCATTTTCTATGAAGAACAAATATTCAGTAACCAGTCCCAGCTCTCTCCACCATTATCCCAGACTAAATGGATATAAAAGATATATTATCTGGTTTATAGAAAGCACCTTCATAGATAAAAATTATCAGAATATACTTGAATTTTCAAATTTTGAATTTGCACTAGTTCAAATTTCCATTTTTATGTACCATTTTATAGACCTAACTGGTTAGAAAGCTCTTTTCTTGATGGTCTATTCAAGAAGAAATTTACTTGGGGGGATGGGTTAGCCCAGTGATGGGTATTAAGGAGGGCATGTATTGCATGGAGCACTGGGTGTTATATGCAAGCAATGAATCATGGAACACTACATCAAAAACTAATGATGTAATGTATGGTGATTAACATAACATAATAAAATAAAATTAATTTAAAAAAGAAGCAATTTAATTTCTGGGTTCTTAAAATGATTGAGGCATCTATAGAAGAACCTTCTATGCTAGTTCTCAGTGAATCACCCAAGAAAACTCATGAGTTTCTCTAACATTTTGAAGCTAGTCAAAAGGCAATCCAATTTGGTAATTCAAAAAGTAATCATTCTCTTTGTGGATTATCCAGATGCCCTGTCTCCCTTATTTTTTGATTGACCACCATAGGTCTATTTCTCCATTGGAAGAGAGGCGTGGACACTTGAGGGAAACTAGGTCAGAGTTAAATCTGTTTGCTTGGCAAATAGCTCCATTTGTGGGAAGAAATGGAAATGGTTTTTTAAATAGTAGTTTTAGAATTACCCTAAAATCATTTATGACAGGCTCTCCACATCTTGATGCTAGTGTGTGTGTGTGTGTGTGTGTGTGTGTCGGGGTGGGGGAGGGGAGAGATGTTTATGATAAACAGTAGACTCTTTCAACAGTTCAAACCTGAAACATGGGACTAATTTTATTTTTCAAAGCTGTTATTTGCCAAAGTAGGTTTTTTAAAATTTAATTTGCTACCTCTTAGTCATGGAGTAGCTATGAGTACAAGTCAATGTCATTCTTTTAAAAATTATCCCAGTGAGGGCAATCGGGTTCTTGGGAAAGAAAACCCACACTGGTACAATAACATATGGTCTAACAAATTCACAATTGAGTGACTTTTCTTGCAGCTGTGGTTCAAATTATAGGCATTTCAGATGCTTAATGGTGACTTTAATTTACTGTGAGGAAGTGTATGCTGAGCATCTGGAAGGACATGCTTTTACTTTAATCATTTTGATTTAGGTGACAGTAATTACAAGTATCATCATGGTCTGTGGAGAAAACATTGGTTTTACTGTTACCTGCCAGGACTTGTTTCCATCTTCCACCAGGGCTTTTTTTTTTTTTTTCTTAGACCAAGAGGGGTTAAATATCACACACACACACACACACACACACACACGAGTTAAATTACCATTCTGAAAATTCCTTTGCTACTTAAGTGTCTGGCATAAGCATGAATTCATCATAATTCAAATTGGTGAATTTACTTAGCCAACCTGATAACATGCTAAAAGATTAAGAATAGCGGTATTTAAGGTACCTTAAAAAGCAGCATTCATCTGTCCTGGAGATTTTATAGTTAAATAGGTGTAGCAACTTGAAAGTCATTGGAGTAACATAAATTATTTCTGTCTCTGACTATGCAGGTAGTTTTGTGAAAGACTCCACTAGGTATCCTGCCAAGGAGGTATTAAGTATGGAATGGGGCAAGTGCCTTGCTCTTAGCTCTTAGGTTATTCTGTTAACTGTTTTAAAGGCACAGAATTAGAAAGATTAGAATATTCATTTAACTCTAAATCCAAAGAGGAGATTTAAACTCAAGATCAAAATATCTCAGAACCAAAAGACTCTTCAGACTAGAGGGAAGATCCAGAAGATAAGAATAAACATACTTCAATATGGAGACATAATTAAGCTTGTGTGACACATGGTAGGTAATCAATGAGTATTTATTGAATGAATAAATGAGAATTCCAACCAATTAAAACTGTGCAGAAGTTGTATAACAGTTCCTATAATTTAAAAGTATCTTACAGATATGAGCACCTTAATGGTTTAAAAAATAGGTAGAATCCCCTAAAGATAGTTTACAAATATGAGCATCTTAATGGTTTAAAAAACAGGTAAAATACCCTAAAGATCGTTCTCTATTGAAAAGATTCAACTGTGTTTCTCTGAATCTCATTCTTCAGTTGTAATATGAGGACCATAACATATCTTCTTCCTAATTCACCAGGTTGTGGTGAAGATAGCAGTGCTTCATAAACTAAAGAAAGTTGAAAAATGCAGTGTTCTCCATATTATCTTATTTATATTTTCCCATAAAAGATGCTTCATTTTCCTCTGTCCTGTACCACATACATACTGATAAATGTATTTGAGAGCCAGACACTGTGTTTCTTCTGGACCTTATGAATAACAATGTTTTCAGTAATGGGGTCATTCGGAGAGGTTGTACTCAATTATTTCAGAGATGATCAAGCCAAGTCCTGTTCATTTGGGGTTGTTCTCTCTAGGGTTATCTGCTTTGAAGCGATTTCTCTCTTTGTTAGAAGCTCCTTCCAAGGAGAGATAGCAGAAATTAAAGGACTTAATGTCAGAGTTAAAAAGGGCATTAGAGACACCAGTCCAGAACCTCCTTTTATTCTTAAGCATAAGGTCAAGTAGAGAAAAGTTCCTTAGTTATAAGAGAACACATCTGCATATAACAATGCTGGGTGTTCCCCAGGTCCCTGTCCAGTATTGTTTTTATTATTCTAGTGTAATTAATTTGACCAGCAAAAATGCTTTTGGCATAGAGGAGTTTAAGGCCTTAAAGTAGGGATAATCATTTCCCCCTGTCCTTCCTATCCTCTTCTTTGCCTTGACATTTGAGAAGTGACATTGGTTGAGAAGTTCCAGAACCTACAGTGAAGATATTTAAAGCTAGGGACACTTGGCATCCTTTTGGTTCTGTCCTTTAGTTTTATTATTGTAGAATCCATAAAACAGAGATTCTATTAAAAGAAACTCTCCATACTAGGTGATGTTAATGTCTTGGTTATTAAAAAACATTGGCAACTTCAGTGTACTCAAACATACTCAAATTAGAGTATATTCTGGATTGTTAAATTATGGAATATGTACTTAAGATTTATGTTCTAGAAATTGGAACTAAATACTCTTCAGGTAAAGTATCATGGTGGCAGTCTCCAAGCATAAGTTCTTCCCTATCCAGTTAGTCTACTAATCATGCTAATTCCATTCACCTTGCCAGAGTGGGGTTTAGGAAAGCATGTGACCTAATTCTAGCCAATGATTGATGGGGAAATGTCTACTAGGAGGAACTAGGGTTTCTGGGTTTCTGGGAAGGATTTCCTTGCTCCCAAAATTTCACAGAGAAGACATGGCTCCTTTTCTTCCTGTGAACAGAAGATGCAGCCATCTTGATGTCTACCTGATGAAGGAATTCACATGCAAGCATTGTGGAGCTAAGGGAGGTGTCAGAGAGGTATAGATAAAGCCCCAAGAAACCTGCTAACTTGTAGCTGAAAGCATCCTAATTGAAAATTTGAGTGACAGAAACTCTTAACTTAATAATTGATAACCCACCCTCAGGAGCCCCTGGGTGGTGTAGTGAGTTGAGCATCGGACTCTTGGTTTCAGCTTCGGTTGTAATCTTAGGATCATGCGATTGAGCCCTGTGTGGGCTCTTCTCTCTCCCTTTCCCCCTGCCCCTCCTGCTCATGCTCTGGCTCTCTCTCTCTCTCTCTCTAACACAGATAAATAAATCTTGAAAAAAATAATAATTGATACCCTACCCTTACGCTCTCACTTCTGTGAAAATGCTTCAAAACCTATAGTTTTGCTGATACATAGCCACTCCTTGTAAATTTCTCTGGAAGGCAATGTGGATCTCAGAGCAGGGAAATAATTATTATTATTACTAAAAGTCTTTATTAGTAGTAAAAGACTCTTCCTGGATAATCTGCTTTTTCAGGTGGGTTGGATAAAAGATAAAATTAACCAGATATAAGGGGGTGGGAATCAATCAGCAAGTCTTTACTGGGTATCTACTAGTGCCCAACATTCTACCAGGGATCTAATCAAGAGTAGGTAAATTACTTGCATTATTTTCATGAGAAAGACTGCTCTTATTCAATTATCCATTTCTAATGGAAGTATTCTTAATTTCCAGCCTGATAGCTCTTATGCTATTAGTACCTAGTACAGAGAAATGTGCTTGAAGAATTTGTGTTGACTTTTCTTTGCTAGCCAACATGAAGGCAGCCAGACCCTGCCAAAGTCAGCACTAAAACTATTTCTCATGAGTAATAACAATAATATTCTTTTCCTTTATAACATCTTTAATCCAAGAATCTTAAGCCTGTATAAACATTTGCCCAACAATACACTCAAAATCTCAGTATTTGGTTGATAGGGAAATTCAACTAGATGGAAGAACACAGAAATAAAAGTAGAACCCAGAATCTTGACTCATAATGGTCTTTCAGTCTATTGTCCCCACCTAACCATTCGAGGAAAATAAAAAATTACAGAGCCTTCAGCAGGATAAACAACTAAGATTTTTCCAGCCCCAGTTGATGATTCATTATTTCTCTTTCCATGCCTTTTAAAATTATTTTTAATCTTTAATTTTATTTTTGACAATGGGAACTCTGAATGCCAAAAGAGGGGGGGATTGAGCTGATTATGACTATCATGGTATCCTGGGTCTGCAAAAAAAACTTGGCAATATTTGAGGAGTGAGGTTAGTTTGGATATTTACAGAGCTTCCTGTTGGACTAAAGTACTGTCAAAACAATCTTTCTCTTGCTTCTTAAGTAATTCTCTTTCTAAATTGAAAGGGAAAAGAAAATTATGGAATTGAATTTTGGAGGAATAAAAAATAATGATGCATTAAACTTCCTAAATTCTGAGTTTTCATAGCTTATGAAAAGAGCTTTGAATTCCATTATTTGGATTTAGGATAAGTCAGCAGAAGCTAGGTGAAGATTAAGAAAATTCATAATGAAACTAAGATTTCATGACATTATATTCAACTGACATAAACTCTCTTTGAACACAAAGAAATGAAAATTAATAAGCTGATTATAAATGAAGCATTTCCTAATAAAGTAGACCCACCAGGGTCTTAGCTTGGCAACATTTTGATTAATCCATTTTTGGTTGATCAATGATTACTCTGTCTTGATCCATAAAGGCTTTGAATTGAAGTATCTTCTTGGAAAGTAATAATATTGCATTAGAAAATAATTCTATTTAACTCATTCTATTTATATTTCTTTCCAATTTAGGACTATGTTAGCTGGGGGTCTGATTCCGTCCAGCACACAGCCAGTCAGCTGAGAAATCCACTTGATAGTAAAGATCTTACTAAAATATTCCCACATTTCCCTGAAGCTAAGTTCACAAAAAGTACAGCAGAAGATGTAGATTTTCCTTTCATGTACATTTTGAGCCTCCCATCAATACCTCTCGATCATCCTTGTCAGGAACCTCTACTGAGTGATGTCATACACCATGTAAAAGGATACATTAAAGCTGAAGTTTAACATGGAAACCCAAGATACCACAGGAAACAGATCTAGATTTAAATAGGTGGTACAATTTATATTTTAGTGGAGTGCTAAATTTTTTTTTTAAGATTTTATTTATTTATTTGACAGAGAGAGACACAGCGAAAGAGGGAACACAAGCAGGGGGAGTGGGAGAGGGAGAAGCAGGCTTTCGGCGGAGTAGGGAGCCTGATGCGGGGCTCGATCCCAGGACCTGGAATCATGACCTGAGCCGAAGGCAGATGCTTAACGACTGAGCCACCCAGGCGCCCAGTGGAGTGCTAAATTTTTGTATTATTGAAGGTATACCCTTTTTTTGTTTTGTTTTGCTTTGTTTTTACATAAGGCAAGATCTGTCCATCCATCTATCTGTGGTTGTTAAACTTGCTCTGGAATAACAACTGATAGGTAATTTCTAATTTTCAAAGAACTTTATTATTATTTAACATATGGCTCATCTCATAAGTGCCATATGAAATAACTTGGACAGCCATTATTTTCCCCACTATCGGTCACTTGCTCTAGGTGGTTCAGCTGCTAAATTGGTATTAGAATCCAATCTCCTGATTTTTCATCCACTGAACTTCTCTCTCTGCCACTTTTACTTTCTTACAATTCTGAAATATGTATGGATTAGCCCTTATAACCTAACTCATTTCTATTAAAATATTGTCAGTATCATCTTTATTTTCTTGTACTATCACCATGAGAACTGAATCACCACATAAATCCCCATTTCTAGGTATAATTTTTTCTTTAGTGTTGCTATAAATTATTTGGTGCATTTATCCTGTATCCCAAAGGTTGATGAACTTCGTTATGGAGCATATCTCTCCCACACTTAAAAACCATTGAAGATACAAACAACTGCATGTCATTATTGTTACCCTATTGGACCAAGTCTGCATGACAAAATCCCTTTTAAAATCTTGAAAGCTTTCTAAAATTGCTATACGCTACTCCACTCAGAGAGGGGAAATAATAAGAAATATTCATATTATACTCAGCTATTCGAAATGGTTGAGCCAATTTTACTACTCTACCATGGAAGAAATCCAAAGACCAACAAACCCAGGTCCTTTGTAAGTCTCTTCATTATTATGCTCTCTGCCATAACAAAGTACTGTATTTGTCATCAAAATCACTTTAATGCCTTGTTCATACTGGTCTTGAAAGAAACAAATACTTCTTTGTATATGAATTTTTCACATGGTTGCCCTGATGAAACATATGCCATTGGAGGCCAAATATATTGATGCAAGTGAAAAAGAGCAAATTAATTCCAGGAACCTAGTTAGAGATAAAAGATGCCATTTCCTTATTTTCTGAAATGCAACTTATATAAAATGTCACACTGGGCTTTATTTCTGGAGGAAGAGTGTGCTGCAACTTCATAACTGACAGTTTTTTTAACTTGACATTTTGTCTGATACAAAAATGCTGCACGGAGTTGTGGGAAACTTCTTCCTACTGCTGCTGGCTAGCTCATTCAGTAAATCTTAATGTTATTACTGAAGATGAATGAGCCACCCAAGGTTTACCACTTGATTCCAAAAATCTCTGTAATGTTATGGTACAAATGCAAAGAGCCAAATTTTGAAATTTTCTGGATCAGCAAGAATATCCTTTTCCTGGGAGGACTTATAGTGCTTCCTTTTTCTGGTTGAGTTGTGATTCTTATAAACCCTCCTTGAACATTTTGGTATCCTTGCCAGAAGTTGGAAAATGAGAGGAAGATATTGTCAACCTTTCTTAATATTATCCATAAAAATTATCAGGAAGTACATATTTCATTGAGTAATTACTTGTTGTAACACCTGACCCAATAAAAGCGAGAATTTTACACAGAAGATAATTTCACTCTCAGTCAGCACATCTGAGCCACTTTGCTTCCACTTTTCAGACTGAAGCTGAAGTAAAACTGTTCCTGAAATAACTGAATTAAAAGTGAAAATTAAAACAAGTTTTAACAGTTATTCAGGGCACAGTCTGAATGAATTCAAATTTGTGTGTTTTTATTTTCATTGAATTTAATTGTAATGGTTTGAAAACCTAAACATAGCCTTGGATATTTCCATGGTATCTGGCAGAAATAGCTTGCTGACCTTGAAATTCTGATGTAACATTCATTCTTTGAAAACAGAACACACCTCTTCCATCACCATGTCACTCAGTTCCTAATGTATACAGGACAATTCATAAATAATGGATGAATAAATAGGAATGGAATTTTGACTGTTTGATAAATGATGCCTTCCTTCTCTTTGGAGACATGACCATTCATTCTGATACAGAGCACTCTTGAAAAAATAATTTGATATTGATGCTAACAATCAAGTGCAAGTTTGGAGAAATAGGTGAAGGATGTAAATAAGTGCTAGACAGAATTTAATTAAATTGATGATCATTTCCTAGTCCTACTTCAGAATTTGTCTCTATATCAATTCTCTCTAAGGAAAAAAAAAACAGGAAATTAATAGAAAAAACAACTGCTTTAACCTCATTTTCAAAAAACCTACACTCTAACCCTTCTCTGGAATTTGAAAATTCACCTTGAAATACTTTGGTCCATAGCATTTTGGAGTTGAAGCAGCACTACACTTCATCTCAAAGTAGAAGGGGTTTTGTAGGTTTGCAAAAGATTTCTACATCACCAACAAAAAGTCTATCTTGGGTAATATTTGCCCAGTGTATCTGACTCTCCCCATATGCAGAATCCCATTGGTTTCAAAGAAATTTTGACTAAAAGTAGAATGTAAAAACCCAGATCCCATTCAACACATAAAAGAAAGGAATATACTTTCCCTTCACTTTGACTTCCTATTGACAGATATTAACCAAGTAAAAGACAAATTATATAATGTTAAAGTAAGAAAATGGAAGAATCTGATGAATCTTGGGTGTCAAAACTCAAGCATGGTCAGCCACAGAAATGAGTCTTCCAATCCAAATCATGTTTGTGGTTGGTTTTTGTCAAGGAAGGACAAAGAGAGAGGAATAAAATATAAATAGCTGCAATATATAAAAAGAGATAGACTATACTATATGACTAAAGTTACTAATTATAGAATAATATGTGAGTGACAAGATGATTTTGCTTTATAGATAGAATTAGATATGGAACTTGTCATTGCTGGTAGGAGGAGAGGTTGGAGAGACTCAGCAAAGGGATACCGAGAGAGATAGAAGAATGTATTGAATTTATTGAGTTCCTACTACAAGTCTACTACAGATATATTAATAGTTTAAGCACAAATTATTCAGAGGTATAATTTTTTATAGACAATTCACCTTAAGCTTTGTACCATTTCTGTTTTTTAAATGGTATTTTGAATGGGTCATCATGTTGGTAGCTCTGTAGATGAATTAATCTAGTCATTCAGGCCACTTGCCTCTGGATAGCTAGAAATCATTTTTAGATTAGAAATTGTCTGGAGTTAATGGAAATACCCCCAGGTCAAAGGAATTAGGTTCCCTTCCCTGTCTTGTCTTTAATGCACTGCAGGGCCTTTGGTGGTTAGTGTACAATTTCAGCCTACACTAGAGCACTAGAGTCTGACTCATGCACAACAACTCACATTTGAAAATTGGTTATTTTAGGGAAACAGTCAAACAACTTGCAATCAAGTAAATATTAATTTATTCAAATGCCTTATCATAAAACCCTAACAGGTGTAAGATTTGACTCCTGATATGTTAGCAGGGCTCTGAGATTTTTCTCCTCTCTGCTAATGTTTGTTAATTGTCCTCTAATAAAACTCTAAATTTATATCTTTTTATTCCTAAAATGCATCATTCCTTATGTAGGAATTATCATGAGGAAATAATCTATATAAATTCAGGCTATAAAAGTGTTCACCATAGTGTTATTTCTAATAGCTCCAATTTTAAGTCATCAAAAATATCCACAAACATATTTTTAAAATAAATTGAGGTTAGAATACCATATAGTGAGAAATAATTTTTTTTTTAAGATTTTATTTATTTGAGTAAGAGAGAGAGCTCAAGCAGGGGGTGGGGAGGTGCAGAGGGAGAGGGAGAAGCAGACTCCTCACTGAGCAGGAAGCCCAACATGGCGCTTGATCCCAGAACCCTGGGATCATGACCTGAGCCAAAGGCAGACACTTAGCCAACTGAGCCAGCCAGGCACCCCAGGAAAGAATACTTTAAAAGAATGAAAAGAATGCCAGTGAAAACGGCAGAATGGGAAACTCCAAGGGCCCATCCCTCAACAGAAACCTTGAAAAGCCTGGCTAAAACTGTCAGAATCAACTTTGTCAGAACTGTGGAAGATAATCAAAGATTTACAGCAGCCAATTAAATGCTTAAGAAGGGGGCAACTGAAACCCAGTGGGAAGGTTTTGTGGTGTTTTAACTTACCTCGGCCCCACCCCACCTTCCCTGGCACAACAACAGTCTTGAGGACAACAGCTCACATCCCTGGTGTGGATTCCTAGTGTTGTCAGAAACAGAGAACTTTATTCCCAGAGAGTCAGTCACTTTATATGTAAATGGATTAAACTCTCCAATTAAAAGACAGAGGTTGGCAGAATGGGTTAAATTAAATGATCCAACTATATGCTGTCTACAAGAGACTCACTTTAGATCCAAAGACACAAACAGATTGAAAGTAAAGGGATGGAAAAAATATACTCCATGCGACTAGTAAGCAAAAGAAAGCTGGGGTTGCTATACTGATATCAGATAAAATAGATTTTAGGTCAAAAATTATTACATGACACAAGGACATTATATATTGACAAAAGGGCCAACACATTAAGAAGATATAACAATTATATATACACCTAATAGAGCCCTAACATAGATGAAGCAAAAATTGACAGAACTGAAGAGAGAAATAAGTAGTTCTATACTAATAGTTGGAGACTTACATATGCCACTTACAATAATGGATAAAACAACTAGACTTAAGATTAATAAGGAAATAGAGGACTGAAACACTGTTATAGACCAACTAGACCTAACAGACATATACAGAACATTGCATTCAACAAGAGTAGAACATATATTCTTCTCAAGTGCACTTGCAACATTCTCCAAATGAATATATGTTAGTCCATAAAGTGAATTTCAACAAATTTTAAGAGATTGAAATTATACAAAGCATTTTCTCAAATGACAATGGAACAAAACTAGAAATCAATAACTTAAGAAAAACTAATTCACAAATAAATGGAAATTAAACAACACATTTTTTGAGAGAGAGTGCACATTCATGTGCAATCAAGTGGAGGGGAGGGGCAGAGGGAGAGAGAGAATCTCAAGCAGGCTCCATGCCCACTGCAGAGCCCGAGATCTGGGGCTCGATCTCATGACCCTAAGATCATGAGCTGAGCCAAAATAAAGAGTAGGTCACTTAACTGACTAAGCTACCCAGGGACCCTGGAAATTAAACAGCACAGTCTTAAACAACCAATGTGTCAAAGAAGAAACTACATGGAAATAAAATACTTAGTTGAATGAAAATAAAATGAATTCATGGACTCTGAAGGATTAAATAAAACCATTAAAACTACTGCAGAAGTGTATTCATTGACATGGAAAGATGTTTATATTATATCAAGTTTAAAAAGAAAAAGGCCAGCTGAAAAAATATAGCTGTGTATAGAGGAAGCCCTTTAAAATACCCCATATACATTCACACAAATAGAAAAGCATCTGAACAGATCATAGCAAAATGTCTATTATCTTTAGTTGATTACTTGTGATATTATGTTTTTCTTTCTGTGTTTTCTAATTTTCCCCAATACATATATATTATTTGAGTGAATTTTAAGTGAAATTTAATGAAAAATTAAATTTAATGAAAAATGAGTGCTATTATGAGCACTTCTGTTATTTCTGTTACTACTTTTTAAAACCTAAAGTCACCAAAACAAGCAGATGAAGAGGAAATAGAGATTATTTAAAACTTAACAAAATATTGTATGTGTATAACAGGCAAATTTCAACAAAATTATTATATTAGGTAGACTTTTGAAGAATTTTCAGTCAGAACATTTAGCCTACTGCTCTGATTTCTCTTTGATGTGATTTATAGTCGGATAACTTAGACTTCAAGAAGAAAGTAAACATACCCTAGTATTAAGAAACACTACATCAGGTGAGTGATTATTTCACTGCTACCAGTATTTGGAGCAGGCATTTCAAGATAATTGATCCTCTCTGGAAAAGAGAGGAATTTCCTCTCTGACAATCTGGGGCTCTTTAGGGCTCTCAGCAATGCTTGCTTTGTTTTACATTGTTGGAAATCCAGTTTTGCATTAAATTAGTTCCAAGGATAGAAATGTTATGGGACTGAAACATCCAAATACATTTTCTCTCTGGAAATGTTGTCTTTATTCTAATATAAGGAAACTTATATTATCTCAAAGTCATCTGTAAATGTGGTAAGGAAAAACTCAAGTCTTAAAATGTAAATCAAATGCTAATATACGAACTTAACTGGCAATGGAAAAGCAAGAAGAGGCTTCTTTTGTCTTTTTATTTCTGACCTTCATACCAAATATGGATCATCTTATGAAATAATTAAGCTTGAAAACTGGTTCTGCCCCCATCACAGAACAGAGAACAGGGGAACTGATATCACTCTTTTCATTATTTTCTATAATATTAAGATGCTACTTAGTGGACAAGTCAAAAAAACCCAAATTAAAAAAATAAAGATTAATCTATATTCACAAAACATTTTAAATTTCTCACAAGGGATCAGTTCCACATGCTCCCCTTACATTTCTAAGCCCTCCATCCTGTTTCTCACTAACTTTGTTCTCAAGGAATAGGACCTCACCTCTCTCTAAATCCCTTACCCACTATGCTGCCTTTTCTAGTTTTCCTAAACATTTAGCTAAGTGATGGACCTTCCCCATTTTTGTATGTGAATCCTCTTAGCCACAAACAGGAATTTCTTATTTGTATTAACTGTAATTTAGAACTATTTTATTACAAATAGAAGTGACATTGCATATTGAATATGAAGAGAAGAAAAAAGTCAATTTGTAACATCTCAGAGCTAACTATAGGGAGAAGTTGCAAAGTTCCTCCCAGATATGGGACCCCAAGAAGCCAGATAAAAGTGATCTGGCTTTCTCCTAATATCCAGAGGTTATAAGGATTATCACTTACACTGTTGGAGGAAGAGCTTCCCAATTGCATTTTTTTTTTTTTTTGCTTGTCTTTATCCCCTTTCATTAAATTGTGGATATTTTCACAGTTGGAAACATTTCCTCAAATGTATTCCAGTGTGTTACGTGTATTAGACTCAATGAATTTTGTGAATTCATGTTTTTAATGATTTCCTGCCGAGTTGGGAATCAAACAGGCACAGGGAGCAGAATCCAGCCATGCTCCTTTCTGATTATCAGTGCAGTATCAGCTGGCGAGGGCAGTAACAAAATCAGAGCACCACCCCGCCCCGGCCCTACCTACTCTGGGGCTGATGCTGGTGTTTCATCCCCTATAGACCTACAGCTCTTTAATACTCAACCCACTGAGTTTCTACCACAAAGACAGTTTTTGTAATAAGATTGATTTTTATGATCTTAGAAATCATAAGTAATATAAGGGTTTTTTGTTGTTGTTTTTCATTTTTAAGTAACAAAAACCAGTTAAAAGTAGAATATAGAAAAATAGTGTTTCTACTGGGTATTTACCCCAAAGATACAAATGTCGGGATCAGAAGGGATACATCTACCCCAGTGTTTATAGCAGCAATGTCCACAATAGCCAAACTATGGAAAGAGCCAAGATGTCCATCAACAGATGAATGGATAAAGAAGATGTGGTGTGTATGTACACACACACACACACACACACACAATGGAATATTATGCAGTCATCAAAAAAACCCCAAAATCTTGCCATTTGCAACGAGGTGAATGGAACTAGAGGGCATTATGCTAAGCGAAATAAGTCAATCAGAGAAAGACAAGTATTATATGATCTCACTGATGTGAGGAATCCTTAATCTCAGGAAACAAACTGAGGGTCGCTGGAGTGGTGGGGGTTGGGAGGGATGGGGTGGCTGGGTGATAGACATCGGGGAGGGTATCTGCTATGGTGAGCACTGTGAATTGTGTAAGACTGATGAATCACAGACCTGTACCTCTGAAGCAAATAATATACATTATATGTTAAAAAAAAAAAAAAAGAAGAAGAAGATAGTAGGAAGGGAAAAATGAAGGGGGGGAGATTGGAGGGGGAGATGAACCATGAGAGACTATGGACTCTGAGAAATAAACTGGGGGTTCTAGAGGGGAGAGGGGTGTGAGGATAGGTTAGCCTGGTGATGGGTATTAAGGAGGGCATGTATTGAATGGAGCACTGGGTGTTATACGCAAACAATGAATCATGGAACACTACATTAAAAACTAATGATGTAATATATGGTGACTAACATAACATAATAAAATAAAATTTAAAAAAATAGTGTTTGGGGACAATAACAAATATTTAATATCAATTGAACATTTATGATGGAGTATTCAGTATATTTTTCCTTCAGTTGAATCTGTTGTTCTAAACTAGAATTCAGAGGTAAAGCAGGTATAGAAGGAGTGTGGATGACACATAATAATACTGTACATTATTTGGTTGATAGTGTTAAATTCATGTTAAATTAAGCAAATTAGTCCTACTAAGCATAGGTTTGAGTGCCATTATGTGATTCTGTTTCTTAATTCCCTATTCTATTCCATTGGTTATTTTGCCTATTCCTGTGATAATTCCACACTGTTTTAACTTCTAGAGTTCTATAGTGTGCCTTAATATCTAGCAGACTGTGGACTTTGCATTGTCTTTGGCAGATGCCAGAATTAGAGCTACTTATCCTTTCTGGACTATATACACTTTGATTTTTTTATAGATACAGTGAAATGGAAATTATACACCAGGACACAGACACTAGTCAGAGAGTTTCAATTTCCCTTTATTTTTTTATCAAGTAGAATTCTGTTAGGTAATATCCATATATTGTCTGCTCTTCTTCCAACCTCCATTAAATGTGAGATTCTTCAACAATCTGAACTGTTCTAAGTCTCAGAGCTGGCACTAATCTCTCATTAATCTCAGAGACGTCCATGTTGAGGGGAATAGCAGAAGGGTTGTTCACACTGCAGCCAGATTTCTGAAGGCATGACTGAGCTATTGAACTACAGGGAATTTTCTCATCTATGGACATAGTATATATCTTTATTTACTAAAAAAAAACCTTTATATTCAAAAGTGTATAAAATTTCTTAGAGGTTTGTTACTATATACATCATATTTTCCTATTTTGAGTGAGGTATTTTCTCCTAATACATTTAATAACTGGTTATTGATTATGCATAGGAAAGTTCTTGGTTTTTTTTGTTTTGTTTTGTTTTATTGCAGTAGTCTTTGGGGGATGATTTTATTGAAGAAAAGTTTATCTGCAGGAAGGTATATAGTTTATTATAGTTTCACAAATTCAGTACAGCATCAGGTGAAGAAAAGATGCCTTCTTTGTGCTCCCTTCCCACCACTGCCTCCACCCCAAGGGTAACCAATACCCTAACTTCTAACACCATGGAATAATTTTACATGTTTTTGAATTTCATTTAAATGGACTCAGACATTATGAACTCTTTCGTGTCTGGCTTCTTTCATCTCACATTATGTTTGCAAGATTCATCCTTATTGTGTGTAGTTGACATTTGTACATTCTTATTGCTGAGTAATATTTCTTTTTGCTAATATACCACAACTTATTTATCTACCCTATTTTTATGATCACTGGGTAGTTCAGGGATATTACAAATAGTACTTCTGTAAACATTCTATAAACATGTCTTGTACATTGGAAGTTGCTTATGCATTTTTGGTTACATACCTAGAAGTAGAACAGCTTAGTCATAAATTTATAGGTACTGCCAAACATATGTTTACAGTGGTTAAACCAATTTATAGTTCTGCCATCAATGTATCAGAGTTCTGGTTTAATTTAGTACATAATCCATCAGCATTCCAGAGTTCCAGTTGTTCTGCATCCCTGCCAATACTTGGTATTCTGTATCCTTTTCATTTTAGCCATTTAGTGTACTAGTGTGTAGTACTATCACACCATGGCTTTAATTTTGTTCTTTTCTGATGACTAATGAAGCCAGATATGTTTCTAAGTGTGTATTAAAACTTTGTCTACTCCAAGTTTATGATGATGCTCAAGCTATTGATTTTAGGTGCCATTCTTATATCTGGCCACTTTATTAAACCTTCTTATTGGTCCCAATAATTATGAGATTCTTCTTTTTTTTTAGGTAGGTAGGTAATCATATCATCTGAAATTACTGACTATTTTAGGTCTTGCTTTTCATATTAGTCAGGAAGTAACCAAAACACATGACTTAAATTAGCTTGAATAATATAAGAATATATTATTTTATGTAACAGGAAATGCCAAGATAGAGTAGCAGTGGGTACAGCATGTCAAGTTCCAACTCTGCTTTTATGAAAGTCCCTTTGCTTTATTACCCTCCTATGTTGACTTTTTCCTCAAGCTGATGGCCAAGTGTTACAGCAAGTCCTCGTTTGCTAAGAAATTTATAGAAAATTTTTCATCATAATTGAATGTTAAATATTACCAAATGCTTTTTCTACACCTATTGAGTTAATACTGTTTTATTTCTTTAAAATGTTGATTAATATATCAAACAAAGTATTTTCTGGTTTTGAGTCATCCTTGAATTCCTCAGCAAAACATATTACTGATATTTTGTTCTTTTAATCTACAGGATTCAATTTGCTAATATTTTATAGTATATGTGCTGCTGAAGCAAGCACAATTTGCTAATATTTTATATAACATTTTGGATTCTTTGTTTATAATAGAATGGGCCTATAATTTTCTTTTCTTGTGTGGTCCTCAGCTTAATTTGGCATCAGGATTAAGTTGAGTGGCATAATTCTTCATATTTTTCTAGGTCTTGGAGCAATTCAATACATTAGAATTTACAGTTGATCCTCATTACTTGTGTATTCTGTATTTGTGAATTTACCTACAGACTAGAATTGATCTGTAACCCCAAAATCAATACTTGCAGTGCTTTCATAGTCATTTGCAAACAGAAAGAGAGGTGAAGAATTTGAGTCACCCTATATGCATCTTTGTAGCGGAAGTTGAACAAGGCAATGCTCTGCCTTCTTAGTTCTAATACTGTGACCAAGTGTCTTTTTTGTAGCCTACATCGTGCCATGTTTTTTGCATTTTTGTGCTTTTTTGTGTTGGTGATTAAGCGTAGTGCTGGCATGCTGCCTAGTGTTCATAGCACAAGAAGGTTGTGGTGTGCCTTCTGGGGAAAATCTGTGTGTTAAATAAGTTTTGTTCAGGTCTAAGTTTTTGTGCTGTTGGCCATGAGTTCAATGTTAATGAATTAATAATAAGTATTAAGGTGTCTTTAAACAGAAAGATACATAAAACAAAATCATATACTGATCAGTTGATGAAAATGTTGTGGCCAGAGGCTCACAGGAACCTAATCCTGTATTTCCCCTTGGAGCAGTGGTTCAGAATTCACTAATTCAGTTAGTAGTAACTTTATAGAGCGTAACTACCAAAATAGTAGGAATTGACTGTATGTATTGTTTGAAGAATTGACAGCAGTCACCCTAGTGCCTTTTGTAAAGATGTATCAATAACTACCATTTTGATTTATTTTCTGGTCTTGGTCTATTCAAGTATTCTACTATAATTTCTTAAAAAGTATCTATTTCATTGATATTCCCATTGATTTGTGTTTCTTCTTATAGTATTTATTACCCTGTGTACATTCCATTTTTGTTCCTAATCTTGTTAATTTGGGTATTTCTTTTTCTTTGACTCCTGTCAATGTCTGTCTTTTGGTGTTTGACTATGAGTATTTTCAAATAATGAGATTTAATTTTGTGATTATCTTTGCCATTTGTTTTTGGTTTTCTTAACATCTTCTCTTATCTTTAATAATTCCTTCCTTCTATTTTCTTTCTTTAAGTTTAAAATTTAGTCAATTTCTTTTCATAACTCTTATATCCTAAAATAAAGTTATAATTAAGACTTTAAAATTTTTCTTAATTATCTCTTTGGCTGCGTCCCCTAAGATTTGATATAAAATGTTTTTGCTGTTGTTCAGTTACAAAATATTTTGTAGCTTAATTTTTATTTTCTTGAACCCAAGAGTTATTTAGAAGTGTTTTCCAGGGTACAGATAATTTTTTTTACATTCAGTTAATTAATTAATTTCTAACTTTATTGCATTGTTACCAGTGAATGTGGCTATATATGGTAAGCTATTGGAATTTATATTTATTTCTACTAATACATGATTAATCTTGTATTAGTGAATCATTGTGTATGATTCTATATGTATTTGAAAGAATATGCAAAGTTAAACAGAAATCGATCAACTCAAGCTTGTTGATTCTGCCATTGCCATTTTCTTTATTCTTACTTACTGTCTTCTTGATCTGCCAATCTCTGAAGAAAGGGAGATAGAATTTTCCTTTATAACCATGGGTTTGTCTATTTATCCTTATATTTCTACAAGTTATTTTTTTATTTACATGCAATTCTCATACCATAAAGTATACAATTCCGAGAGTATTAGGATATTTAGACACTTGTGCAATTCTCTTTTTTTTCTTTTTTTTTTTTAATTAGAGAGAGCACACGTGGGGGGGAGGGGCAGAGGGAGAGTGAGAAGCAGTCTCCCCACTGAGTAGAGAGACCAACACAGAGCTCAATCCCAGAACCCCGGATCACAACCTGAGCTGAAGGCAGATGCTTAACTGACTGAGCCACCCAACCATCCCAATACTTGTGCAATTCTAATTCTAGATTATTTCTACCCAAAAGAAAACCCATACTCATTAGTAGTCACTGTCCATGCCCTCCCCTCTCACCAGACCCTGATAATGCACTGATCTACTCTATTTCTATAAATGGAGAATACAGTATATTTTATAGGACTTTTTTTTTAAAGATTTATTTACTTGAGAGAGAGAGAGAGCAAGCAGGGGGAGGGGCAGAGGGAGAGAGAGACAAGCAGACTCTGCACTGAGCACAGAGCCCGATTCGGGGCTTGATCCCAGGACCCAGAAATCATGATCTGAGCCAAAATCAAGAGTTGGACACTGAACCGAATGAGCCACCTGTATTTGGACTTTTGTGTCTGGCTTCTTTCACTTAGCCTAATGTTTCCAAGGGCCATCTATGTTGTAACATATATCCATACTTCATTCTTTTTATTGCCAGATAATATCTCGTTGTATGGATATACCACATTCATCAGTTGATGGACACTTGGTGTTGTTTCTACTTTCTAGCTGTAATGAATAGGCTTTTATGAATCTTCCATGTACATGTTTTTGTATGGACATATGTTTTCATTTCTCTTGGGTAGATATGTAGGAGGGGAATTGCTGGGTCACATGGTAGCTGTACATGTAACATTTTGAGTAAATGCCAAACTTTTCCAAAGTGACTATACCATTTCACATTCCTATCAGCAATAAATGAGGGTTCTAATGATAGCCATTCTAGTGGGTATTATAGCCATTCAAGTGGTATATCATTGTATTTTTAATTTACATTTCCCTAATGATTAATAATATCAATCATATTTTTATGTGCTTGTTGGCCATTTGTCTATCTTTGGAGAAATGGCTATTTAAATATTTGCCTAACTCTAAATGATTTTGTCTTTTTATTGTTGAGTTTTTAGAAGTATTTGTACATTCTAAATACCAACCCCTTATGAGGTATATGATTTACAAATATTTTCTCCCATTCTGTAAGTTGTCTTTTCACTTTCTTGATAGTGCCCTTAAAACAGATTTTTTTTTTCATTTTGCTAAGGTCCAGTCTACTTAGTTCTACTAATTTTTGCTTTATATTTGAAAAATTTTTATTAAGCAAAAAATGTCCATGGCTGTTATATTTTATTAATAGTTTACTTTTTAAAAATCAACTTGAAATGTTCATTTTCATCCTTTAGAAGCCTATTTTCATCAATTCTGTGTACAATGATATTTGACTCTATATGTAAAAATGTACATTTTCACTTTAAAAAAGACACTGATGACAGTTCCATCAGTGAGGCCTGATGGAAATAGTACCCATTTATTTTAAAACTATACTCACAAACTTGCTTGATCATAATTAAATATAATCTATGCTAATATCAAATGGCACAATTGCTTCAGTATTTATCAGATACAAAACTTACGTAATTATAGTATCTGTACTTATCAGTGCTAATGAATAAAATTAGACAGCGTTCCTTATTAATTGCATCTCATTGACTATAAAGTCCAAGCACAAAAAACACACTCTATATTAAAGCATATGATTTTTCAACTACTCTTAAACAGAAAAGTCCAAAATTGACATTTCTATTCTAAATGCTACATAAAAAATAGATTCATCAACCAACAAAACTCATCTGTAACAGCCTGATCCTGCAGAAGCCTGATAGTTTAGAGATGGAATTAATGTGGTCTTGACCACACACTTGAACCTCCAGGGAAACTCAAGGCTCTCTCCTCCTGTTATCCACACTAGTCCTAAGAAAGATGAGTAAATGAAGCCTTAGAAATGATGCTCAGAGAATTTAAATGGGACATTATGCCTTCATCTTTTATCTCTTAGAACAGTTTAGTTGTGGATTTCTGGATTCCTTATATACCAGATACAGACCATGTGAAAGCAGGAGTGCTAGGAATTCTTGCTGAGACATCAAAGATTTCCCTCAGCTATTGCTGTGATGGTTAGTTTTATGTGTCAGCTTGGCTAAGCAGTTGTACCCAGTTATTCAAACACTATTCTTAGTGTTATGGAAAAGGTATTTTAACCACATCTACAATCCGTTGACTTTAAGTAAAGGAAATTATCTTCAATAATGTGGATGTGCCTCATCCAATAAATTGAAAGGCCTTAAAAGCAACAGTAAGCTTTCATTGAGGAAGAAGAAATTCTGCCTCAAGAACTGCAGCATCAGCTCCTACCTGAGAAATATTCAGCATTCCAGTCTGCCTTTCAGTTGAACTTGCCAGTCCCCAAAATCACAGAGGCCAATTCCTTGAAATAAATCTCTTTAGACACACACACACGCACGCACGCACGTTTTATTGTTTCTCTGGAAAACCTTGACTGATACTCTGACCTGTTTTCTGAAACAAGTTGTTCTAGCATTACGCTGAACATGAAGCTTCTCAAAAAGGGCTTGAAATAATACTGTTGTACACCCAGAGACAGACTTCACTATTTTCAAAATTTCCCCACCTACCTGAAAATACTAACTCTGCCCCTTACCCAGAAAGGGTTGCCAGGCCTACCTGTATGATGGTTTGCCTTTCTTCAATCTCCCATTTCTAAGACCCAGAAGTGGCCACTTCCTTCAAGGCAGTTAGGAACTTCCTTTTTGTCTTATCATAAGCTCTGTACCTATATCTTATAATAAAAATTGACATGCAGATTTCCAAACTCGAGGATTTTGGAATTTGGAAATCTGTTTTCTCTTCCACAAAAGTCTGACCTTTAAAATTATTGTCTTGGGCGCCTGGGTGGCTCAGTTGGTTAAGCGACTGCCTTCGGCTCAGGTCATGATCCCAGAGTCCTGGGATCAAGTCCTGCATCGGGCTCCCAGCTCAGCGGGGAGCCTGCTTCTCCTTCTGACCCTCTCCTTTATGCTGTTTCTCTCTCGCTCGCTCTCTAATAAATAAATAAAATCTTAAAATAAAATAAAATAAAATAAATAAAAAATAAAATAAAATAATTGTCTTATGAGAGACTCAGAAAAGCCGAATTTGAGGCCGGGCAGTGACTATTGTTCTAGAATGCATATTTTCTGGCTCCAAAGCCCTGAATTACCCTGTCAATTCAATGGAAGGGAAATCACATGCCATAATGATTTAAAGGGAATTAAAAATTCTTTTACTTAATATTTTAACCATACACAATTGATTCTGATTGGTTGAATTCCCTTGTGGTTCAGTTGGCCTAAACTTCATTCAGCAGCTTACAGTAACCAGCTGTGGTAAATTATATTATTTCTTCACCATCTTTCTTCCCTCCTCAGCCCAGACATATTTTTAGCAGAGACACTTCCCAGTGTCACTAGCTTGGAGTTTGGCCAGGTGACTTGTTTTGGCCAATAAAATGTAAGAGGACATAATGGGAACTACATTCAACCAGACTTCTAATGTGTATATGTGGTTTGGTTTGCCCTCTTGTATTCTTGCCATCCACTGTGAAAATGTATTGTCCCAGGGAGCCGGTTTCTTCAGAGTTCCAGAATGAGGAGACGTATGGAATAGACCTGAATCCAGCCCATATCCTGGTACCAAGCCCAGCCAGACCCCACCCAGCCAAGTCCAACGGAGTCATACCCTATCCACAGACCTATGAGCAAGAAACCAATGTTTGTTGTTATAAGTCAACTGAAATTTGGGGGGTTGTTTGTTACATAGCATTATTGCAGTAAAAAGCTGACTAATAGAATAGTTTTATAGTAAATTATTTTTGCACGTTCTGTATTTTATGTGGTACATAATAGGTTTCATTTAACTTATATATCTGGTTATCCAGTTTAATCAAGTCTCTATATGAATTAGCAAAGAAAAATGTTTGTACTGTATAGTTTTTACAACCACACTTGGGTAATGTAGTGGAAATATATCTGCATCTTCCCATTAGGTCAGAAATGTTTCAGTTGGTTTCTACTAGCAAGTCAGGAACCTAGCAAGGTCTTTACACATGCAGGACTTAGTGTACATGTTAGTGTACAGCCCCTCTTGACAGGCTTTATGTTGACCAAGAATAACATACCATCCAGTGGGAGCATAAGTACAACTTCCTCGTGACCAGCTATTCACTTATATAACTTCAGTATGAGGACAACATCCCATCAATGTGATGGGCAAATAAACTAGGGATGATTTTGATATTCACATATTGCCATGGGTATCTATCTCTTCCATCATATGTTGACATCTGTGATGGCCTTTCTAAATAACTCAGGGCATCAGAGGGTTGTTCTCTCCCACAAGCCAAGATAACTTTGGCAAAAACATCTGTATAATATGTGCACTGGCACATTTCCTTGTTGAATTATTCAATTAAATCTGATAATGAGAGCACATTGACACAGTTAAACACTCAGGTGAATAAAGGATTCACTTTGAAGTGCAAAAATTTCTGGAGTCATCTGTGTGTTAACAAGTGATGAGTCTCACTATCATCATCCAGGGAGGAAGAAACTTTAGAAAATATACACTAGAGTTGAGCATGCTGGAGGCTTTCTCTGGCATGATTTCAAGGAGATGAAAGGTGCAGCCAGTTTCCAGTGTTCATTTGAACCATCAGTGTTTTTAGAATAAATGTAATGAATTTTAAAAGACAGAAAAATAAGACTTAGTTCTTAAGTGAATCTTATTCCTCTGAACTCCAATGGTACATAAAGAGATGAATACAAGCATAGGTATCAATACATCTGATTTCTGATCCTCCATCAGCAAAGACCCTCATGCATAACCTTACAAAAATGTTGGTTTTTTATTCATCTCAGTTCTCACTCTGTAAAATGGAAGAAAATTGACTGGTCCCCCATCGTTACCATAGTGCATATTACAAAGCACCAATAAAACTTTTTGCAAATAAAAGGACCATTCAAAAATACAAATTTGGGTAATGGCTGTTACTTAGATATGATGTCTACATTATGAAATACCTGCCAGTCACACTGGCTGTCTCTGTAACAAGGGCATCATTACTAACAGTGGTTTGGCACTTGAAAATGCCTGCTTATATGTTTATTAGGCTGCCCTGTCTCTCCATTTAGTCTGTACACCTTTCCAAATAAGGACCATTTCTTAGTTCTCCTTTGATCTTTATTACTTAGCACAGTACAGAGAGTGCAAGATAGGTGATCACTGATTATATAATAAAAGCAATCAATAGTTGCCATTTACTGATCCTCTTCCATGTACCAGACCCTGTACCAGGCATTTTACATACACTATCTCTAATTCATACAGTTGTACAATAACTCTAAAAGAAAAAAAATCTTCCCATTTTACAGATCAAGAAACTGAAGGTTGGAGAGGCTATGAGGCTAAGCCAAGGCTATACTGCTAGTTTAAAAAGAATGATCATATAATGAGTAAAATATCTAAAGTAATTAGATGGCCATGATTAACAGTTTAGAAAAGCAAGAGCTAAAATAAAGTATCACTAGTAGTTGTTAATTGCTGATGTATTTCAGTATCATCATCAACTGTTCAGTGTCTACTAGGATCATGGTGCTGCCTTGGGTGTTACTTAACCTCTGAACTAAAGACTTTGCATCAGCGTCTCGAGAAGAAATTAAACATGTATGAATGTTCTTTTCTTAACATGGAGATCAGTTCAATCACATAAGATGTCTGTCTGGTCTAAATCTTTCTTTCCAAATCATTATATCTAACTTATGAAGGGGGAATTTTTTAGTCAGTTTTATGCTCATGTGCCATTGAAATCATGTCTATGCAGTCATATTTGTATTTTACACATTTCTTGCCCTCATGTTAGCTCAAGAAGAAAATGTAAAAGCAAGACCAGAAAGAGAATTTGGGAGCAAATGATACAACAAAATTTTGAAACACTTGACCTGTATAAATACAGTAATTAAGTCATTCCGTTAAGAGGTTAGAAAATGAATTGGGCTCTGAGAAACAAACTGAGGGTTTTAGAGGGGAGGGGGGTGGGGGGATGGATTAGCACGGTGATGGGTATTAAAGAGGGCACGTACTGCATGGAGCACTGGGTGTTATACGAAAACAATGAATCGTGGATCACTACATCAAAAACTAATGATGTAATGTATGATGACTAACATAACAAAATAAAAAAAATTAAAAAAACAGCTAATGATATATTGTATGGTGACTAACATAACATAATAAAATAAAATTTTTAAAAAATTAAAAAAAAATGAATTGGTTTTTTTCCTCAAATTGTGAAAATCCTACCCGTAAATTTATGTAAGTTGGTTGTTTTTTCTCTACTGACCTCCTCATGATTGTAATCTGATAATGTGAATGAGTCATTTAGATGAGTTTCCTCTTCAGAATATCTCATTTGTGATCGGGAAAGGACCATTTAGCTAACCACTCTCTTTTTGCCTCTCAGGAAATTCGAGCCCAGACAGATGAAGTGGCCAGCTTGCAGTCAGTCGGCTGGCCAGTGTCAGAGCTGCAATTAGAAGCCAGACTTTCTTTCCATTACCCCAACCCCAGATTTCCAAATTGTACTTTTTAAAATGCACTGTCTTTTCTCATGTAATAATTAAGAAATATCATACAAGCTGCAGGAACATATTTTTCTTCAGTCTTGAATTAGCCAGTGACTTGAGTAGTAAGCCTTCAAAAATACATAGTAAATCTAATTTTTAAAAATCAGCTCTGCTTATCCACAGCTGCAGGAGTACCAGGTAGCCTTTTCTTGTTTATGAAGACCCTCACATTTGTGTTATATTTAGGCCTCACTGTGAGCTGTTATTGTGATCTTGACTTTGTAGATGAGGAAACTGTTAACCAAAGAGACTAAATCACCCAGTGGTGGGGTTGGGGCGATGTGGCACAACCAGAACTCTAAAGGGCTTTATAAACTTGACTTTGTTGCTTCTTCCATTTCAACACATTTCCTAATTCTTCTAATGGATGAGTTGCCTGTCTCCTAGTGGGTTCAGGTCCTCCCTTTTAGAGTAGACAGTTTTGGCAAGGAGGTGGCTGCCTGGCCAGGGACTACATTCTCAGCCCTACACCCATTTGGGTGGGGCCCTGTGATGAGCGCTCATCAGTGGAATCTGAGCAGAAGTGTTATGTGTCAGAAACATATAGTCCTTCTATGATCTCTCTTTCCCCATCCAATGGTTTGTGTTAGTATCCAGGACATCCTTGAAAGGCACATGTTGAAGATGGCAGAGCTGCTGAGCCTGGGTCCCTGAATAACAACTGTCCCTTCCACCCTCTGCTCTGTTAACCAGTAATATCTACTGTATTGGACTATTACATGAGCAAAAATATTATTTTTATGAAAGCCAGTGAAGTTGTGGGGTTCTTCTGTTACAGTAGCTACCCAGTACCCTAACTAAAATTAATATATTTTTTTAATCAGAGAATAGAATTCAGATTTCTGTTATTCCCTGTGAAATCCCTATAAACACTTGTTCACTAACTCATGAACTTGTATTTTGCTACATTTCCCAATAACCTCCTTTGTGTCCCTTGATTTTCCTCTACTTTAAGGTTATGATAATTACTATCCTATATTTTTATTGATGGCATCCAAACAAAAGTGTCATAAAATCACCTTTATGGCACACTTATTTGCAGAATAAATAGATACCTAGCAAAAAAAAAAAGTTTAATGACTTCCCTCTTTTAAACTCTTCAAAGCACTCTCCATCTTCAAAAATATTTTTGAGGAAAATTTACATCTCTGGGAAAAGAGTGGTGGTCTGGAATTAATCAGAGAGGATTTATTGTCTCCTAAGAGTATAGCTCACACAAGGGCTTCCTTGCTGGTTGGCAACCCTCAGAGCTTTAACACTAAGGATAGTCCCTCAGGAACACTACAGGACCTGTTGTCTGGGCACTGGTCCCAAAATGTGGCCTAAAACACATGCCAAGAGCTCAGATCTCTTGTATTTCCCCACCACACAGAGGGTCTGAGGCCTTCACTCCTTACACATCCTTGATGTGGTTTCTCCAGGGGTGAGAAGTGGGAAAAACAATGCTTTTGAGAAAGGTATCTAGACAAATTATTTTGACAACTCCCTCCTCCACCCTAAGCTTTATACATTTGCTCTCCGTGCAATGTCAAGGTGTTGTTTCTGTTAATATTTCAAGTCTCAAATCTGAATCTAAATCTCAGAAGAAGGAAAGTTTTGCCAATTAAGCAGTCCCCATACCAAATGATAAATGCTCCAGCCGCTTTTTGGAAAAAATCCTGAAAGTAGAGTTGGTTACTAGAGTAAATCCCCATAGAAAAAGAAATAAATCTCTGTGACATCTGCTAATGTACACCATTTCCCTTAAACACCTCTTCCTGTCTACTTTCCACACCTCCTTCCCCCCTTTTTCTAATGCTCCTTTGTTTTGTGTTTTTTGGCCTTTAGGGGATGACTTAGGCAGCACATGGTACCAGGAAACCAAGGGTATTGCATCCAGCTGTGTGAAAGCATATTGCTGAATTAAAGTCCCTGGTCTAGGATCTGAAATAAAAATCAGTGTAAGCAAAAAGGTGGAAGCTTTTTGTTTAATGCCTCACTCATTCATGGGCTCAACAAGCATTTGCCATTCACTTACGGTGTTAGTATGGTTTAGAAATACCATAATAAAGAGAAATAAAAATAAAAGATATGTGGCCTTTGTTTCCCTAGCCAGATGCAAATTATATGCTTAAGGACCCCCAGAAAACTATACAGTAAAAACTTTAAGTAAAACATAAAGAATAAGAGATTCAAGTAGTTAGAAGAGATCCACATGTTGGAACACATGATGCACATATGTCAGGGAAAGTGTGCTCTTGTTTTATTTGTTTGTTTGTTTTGGGGGGAAGATTAACTGGTAGGATATTTGGCACGTAACATCTGAAGAGACACCCCTGGGCTACATGCCCCATGAGTCAGACTAATTATAGCCCAGAGTTCAGATTTGTTCTCCTCGTTTTTAGAGGTGGGTGGAGACCCTAGGG
The DNA here is from genome assembly GCF_029215605.1 of Mirounga angustirostris. Lineage (NCBI taxonomy): Eukaryota > Metazoa > Chordata > Mammalia > Carnivora > Phocidae > Mirounga > Mirounga angustirostris. The sequence goes on along the minus strand of NW_026991720.1, from coordinate 71,692,732 downwards.
AGGATCTAGTGGAGGTCCACAGAGGTGACAGAGGCCTGCAAAAGAGAGCTCTGAAGGAGTTCATGGAAGCAACAGTAGGCCCCTCATAGCTGAATTCATGTTCAGCTCTACCATGGATCAAAGAGTGTTCCTAAAAAGAGTCCCAAAGGGACTGTCCAGACTGAACTTCCACTATGGGACTTCTACTCTTTTCTGGCTATTTTGATGTCAACGTGGACCAATCCAGAGCTGCCCACATGAGTCACCTTGAACTCCACCTGCTTTGCATTATTGCCTCTTGATTCTCTTCCTTGGAGGTTCTTCAGACATCTGGACTGCATTGTGGCATGACACACTTCTCATTTCCCCCACAAACATCCATGATTGAAGGCAGATGACACCCAACCTTAAGCTCACCTTTAGGAATCTGTGCTAAGCCTGGTTTAGCACAGCTAGGTTATAGTATGGATGTTATTCCTATCTTCTAACCCTATGGGTCATGGATTATTTTCTAGAACTCCAGCTGTTGTACATTGCCAGGGAGATCAGAACCAGATTTAAATGGTGTTTAAGTTAAACATCTAGATAATTAGACCCTGAACCCAACTATTAAAAAGAAAAGACACACCTTTAGAAGTCCTTAAGAATGACATAGACACTCATCTGTTTTGGATGTTTAAATGCAATTCTCCATAAAAGATGATTTCTTGATGTTTCCTCCAACAATGTAACTATATATTCCAAACTTATGGGTGCTGGCATTTCTCCTTTTACTTCCTTCTTTGTCCATGTGTTTGGGATCATGGGATTGCAAGGGAGGTGGAAAATCTGCAAATAAACTATAGCTACTGTATGGCTTTTTTTGTGGGGCTAGAAATGTCCCAGTAATTTTTAAATCTGATTAACTCGTGCTTCATTTAAATGCATTTTACTGGTTTGAGGTAGAATTCATTGGCTTGATTCTTTTGGCATCTTCTTCAGTGTCTTCTATCATCCTCATCATCGTCACCATTATGATCACTAAACTGGATTGAACTCTCCCTCTGTGGTGGGTTCTGTGCTAAGTACTTTACATATATCATCTCTTAGAAATCTCACAATGACTCTTTTTGGTAGATAGTATTAGTGTCCCCATCTTTCATATGAGGAAACTGAGACTGAGGGAGGCTATGTGCCTTGCCCACTGGTAATGATGGTATCTGTTTATTGGTCTAATGAATGACATCTGATAAAGAATCCCTTTTCTGACTTGGGGCTTCATATTTGTCGAGTGATTTTTACATTTCTTACATTCATTTCAAGTGAATGAAATACCCTTAGCCCTTTCTGTGTCTTTCTCTATGTTACTTTCTCCTCCCTGCTCTTAAGGCCTACTAGCCTTTCCTCTCCTTTTGCTCTCTTCTCTCTATCACGGTTTTATCCTCATCACCCTGTGTGGGGTTTCTAGACATCTTTCCTTCTATGCTTCTCTTCTTTCTGCCTATACAAAGTGTAGAGCATATGACATGGGTGCAGTGGAGCACTCTCTCACACAGGCCCACACTAGAGGGGCTTTTATGGATTTTCTTTATTTTTCTCTGTTTTCAGTTTCATTGATTTTTTAAAGTAAACTCTACCCCCAATGTGGAATTCAAACTCATGACCTCAAGATCAAGAGTTACGTGCTCTACCCAGTGAGCCAGCCAGGTGCCCCTAGAGGGTCTTTTATTTACAAGAAGTCTTAAGGGCTTTAATGACAAAGAGAGAACTTTTTCCTGCTCTCAGAAGCTATTGGGCAAGTTTCCAAACTCCCAATGAAGTAATTTATTTCACAGGAAAAAAATATCCAACTATCTGGAGCATTTTATGCATCTGACACCATCACATTAGTGGCATCAGATTACATATTCAGTAAGGACCTCTGCCACATGCTGTTGCAATTAACCACATGGGAATGTACAGGCCAGGACCCCTCATAATTATTCAATCAGTGCCATAGTACAACATACAGAGCAGTGAGAACTAAAAATGCCCTTGGAACAGAATGCTATATCTCATTAGGAAATGAAATTGTGACTTTCCTGGGAGTGACAGTTCTGGCAGGAAGAGATGGCCCAGATTTCTAGTTATCACCAGTTAACCACTACAGTCCTGCAGCTCTATGTTTAGGTTTTTGATAAAGAACCTCCAAGGAAACTTCAAGATGGTTTTGACTGAAGCATGGCATAAAACAGTGCCTGTATATTTTGGATGCCTGATCAGCCATGAGAATCCAGTTGAGGAATGAGTATAAGGAATTCATTAGTCCTTAACCCAGATGTTGCATTGAGATTAAGGGAGGTTGGTCAAATTGGAAATGTCTATGGTACCTTCCTCAAGACTCCTAAAATAGCACCTAAGAACTCTGCTTCTAGAACTTTCTCCCTACTTCCAACTTTTCAAGAGACCCCCTAACCCCTCAGGCTCCTCCCATGCTGCTAAGGGCTCCCAGCCATGTCTTTTCTTCCCTGCCCAGAGTTCCAGATCTGGACCTACTTTTCTCTCTGTCTCCTACCACCTGCACCTGTTGAGGGCCTCATTCCTAACATGTACTTCTGACTTAGTTTTGGAACTGCTGCTAATTAACTAGTGAAACAGAAATTTGACAGCATTATCTTTCCTATCTTCTATTTTAATTACAATGGTATAAATTGACTAATAACTCTGCTTAGTGGTATAATACTAGAAAGTAGAAAAATACAACAATAATTTAGAAATCCTGTAATGGAGTCCTCTGTCCTGTCTTGTGATCAGCTAAAGGCTTTGCATAGCTCTCAAAATATGTATGATTTTAGTACTGCAGCAAAAGTCTGTTCTGTGCAACCATTATATAATCAATGCCAGTTGTCAAATTGTAGGTTCGGGAGCAGGCATTGGTCATGAAGTGGTACAAGAATGACTGGGCCACTGTCTGCAATTAATACCCTCAGACTCCACACCACTACCACCTGAGAAGATTAGAATGAAACATACTCTTTCCTACTTGTCAGTAGATGTTCAAGTATCTTAGTAAGGGTATTATTTATATTATTTCCACCTACCTGTTGTATATTATGGAAACAGTGTTATATTTTCATGAAACCTCTTTTCTTTTTTCTTCTAGACCCAAAACGAAACCACATTTTCCAGCCTCCTCTGAAGTTGGTTGAAGCCATATGACTGAGTTATGGCCAATAGAATGTGAGCAGATATGATGTAAGGTAACTGCTAGACCTAGCCCCTAAACCTCCTGTGTATACCACCCCTTTCCTTTCTTATCCTCATTGGACTGTGATATGAGCAAGAAATGAACTCTCCTTATCTCAGACATCCCCCCCAAATACCAGTGGGTTGTTACAACAGTTATCCTGTTTAACAAATGTATTTCCTTTGTGTTCAGGAAAGTTCAGTGAGTACCAGCGAGATAATTGGTGCAGTCAATGCCAGAGCACAAATTTAAAAAATTAATTACCATGGGATTTGTTTGGCTTCAAGGTAAATGCCAATTACACCCTCAATTTGAAGTAGATTTTTAGCATATTGGTCTTGAGAAATATGTTTTTCTTACCATCTTCCTGTTTTCCTTCCTGAATAATAATAATGCCAAACATTCCTTGTGGGGCTGTGTTCTTTCCACCCACCTTTGTGGCCTGATGGGACCCCACTGCTCTGTGTAGGACATTCTACATCTACTCAGTGGTTTTCATCAGAGTGAATTCAAAGAAAAGGAATGTGGTGATGCAGGCAGTAAAGTAATTTCAGCCCCTCGGGTTCCTTGGCCTTTCACACAGAGCATATGTCTTCAGCCAAAGCACTTAGGATTCAGACCCTGTATGAGTGTACAGCGTATGGGAGGGAGGGAATGACTTAAAACAGATGAGGGTTTTAAGTTCAGCCTGTGCTCAACAGTTAAATTTAATTTAGAGACTTGCCAAAACCTTCCTGAAGTTACAAAAGGGCCATGAGAAATCAGCTTCTTTCTTTTGTGGTTGCAGATTTAATTCTGCAGTTCATGAAGCTGCGTCAAAGTGCTTGCAAAACGGTGCAAGCTGCCGCTGATGGAAATGAGGACGGGTTTTTCTTTGTTGTTAAATACCTACAGTGATGCCACAAACATTCAGCCCCCACTATTATGTTAGATGTGTGAGCCGTGATCCCTGCCCCGAAGGAATTCAAAGATATGTGGTGAAACATCCATTGAAAATGCCTTAGAAAGGAAAATGCTAATGGTGGACCTGGTGCTTCAGAGGTTAAGCTTGAAAAAGCCCTTGCCTAGAAGGAAAGACTTGAGAGTCTCAGAGAAATACCCGGGTAGAATTACAGGACTGAGAGGGGTGCTCAAGGTTGGAGACACTTTCTGCTGAGATCACATTCCTTGCCTCTGTGTGGTCAGCGCAAGCCTTTTTCAGCACCACAGAAAATCTGCCTGTTCCTAAATTGCTCCTCACAACTCAAATGTCAGTTTAGGATCATATTCTGAGAGACAGCAAGTTCTAGCACCCTGAACCCCTTTACACCTACTTGGTGTGCTGTACTATTTTTTTCCTTTAATACCAAATAGTCTAAACTTGGAAGCTAGAAATATGGTTCCCATCCCATAATTAATTGGTTAGTAATGTGACCTGGAACAAGTCCCTTTTTCTCATTTGCATCTGTGAACTGGAGAATCTGTTACAGGAAGGCACACAACAAATGTGTTGATCTGAAATCCCCTAACTCCTTTATTATTTATAAAAACATTTAAAATGGAAAAATCTCTACAGATAGCATTCTCTAACCTAGGAGTACATCAAAATCACTGGGGAAGATTGCCTTTCTTTGTTAAGGTGTAACTTAACACAGCTATTTGGTTTTGGTCACCTTTTCTTTAAGATAGAACTTACATGCAATAAAATACACAGATCTTAAGTGCACCGTCAATATATATTGACAAATATATGTACCCATATAACTATCACTCCAGCCTAGACATAGCATTGCCATTACTCCAGAAGTTTCCCTTGTGGCTCCTTCCCGGTTAACCACCCTACCCCACCCCTAACACTCACAGTCAAACACTCTTTAATTTCTGTCACCATCTAAATGGAATCAAATGTATATATTCCTTAATATGTGGCTTCTTTCACTCATAATGTCTTTGAAAATCAGTAATTCTTTCTTTTTTATTGTTAGTAGCATTCCATTGGGTGAATATACCTGCTATGGACTGAATTGTGTCTCTCAAAGTTCATATGTTGAAATGCTAACACCCAATGTGATAGTATTTGGAGAAAGGGTCTTTAGGAGGTAATTCAGGTTAAATGAGGTCAGAAAGGTGGAGTCCTCATCTAATAAGACTGGTGTCCTTATAAGAAGAGGAAGAAAGAGATCTCTCTCTCTCTCTGAGTGCAAGCACCAAGGAAAGGCCATGTGAGGATAAAGTCAGAATGCAGCTGTTTACAAGCCAGGATTTAATGACCAGGACTTAATTGGTCAGAACCTTGATTTTGGATTTCCCAGCCTCCCAAACTGTGGGAAATACATTTCTGTTGTTTAAGTCACCCAGTCTATGGTATTTTGTTATTTGGAAAAATTTCAGCAACTACTTATTCAAATATATTTCTGTCTCATTCTTTCCTCACCTTTCAGGACTCCAATTATATGTATGTTAGACCTCTTGATATTTTCTCACAGGTTATTGACAGTTCTTTTTTTAAATCTTACTCTGTTTCAGCTTGAAAAATTTTCTATTGACCTATCTTGAAGTTTCCTAATTCTTAAGTAATATCCAAACTTCTATTAGCATGCTCAATGAATTTATTTATTATATATATATGTATTATATATATATATATATATATATATAGTTTTTCAGCTGAAGAATTTCCATTTGGTTCTTTTTTAATAGTTTTCTTTTCTTTCCTAGTTTACCCTACCTATCATCCTTAATGTCTGTATTCCTTGTAAATTCTTTAATACATTCATAAGATTTTAAGGGTTTGTTAACTAATTCTTAAAACAGTCATCAATGTGTCTGCTTCTATTTGCTATGTTTTCTCTTGATTTTAGTTCACACTTTCCTCCCTCCATCCTTTCCTCCTTACTGCATTCTGAACATTATGTAAAACAAAATTTTGGAGACCAAATATCATATTATTCTGTATTGCTTATTTCTCTTTTCTCTGTATGGTAGTTTTATCGTGGTTACAGTAAGGTAAAGTATTAATAGTTTAGATTTCTCCTACAGTCAATTTAGGTGTGGCTGGGTCACAACTTTAATTAGATTGACTTTATCTGTGATTAACATAACACCCTGAATTGATTTAAGTTTGTAATTTCCATCTGGCTATTTGTACATTAGAATTTTATTAAAAGACATGACTGTCTCTGTATACTTGAAAAGAAATAAGTTCCCCAAATTCTTCTGATCACAGTTTCAGTCAGAACAAGAACATCAACCACAGTGTAAACATACTGAATATCCACCATGTTATAGACATTAATTATGTCCTGGGAATGCAAAAAGCTATATGGACATTCTTTGCCTTAAAGGACATTTAAAATCTTATTGTAGAAATAGGCCAGATACCTAAAAACTCACATAATGTGGTAAAAATAGATTTTGCAATATGCTGAATGAGTGATACTAGCAATGACTATAGCTCTATGAAAGAAATATTCACAAAGAGCTCTGGTGATTAGAAGAGACTACATGTGGGAGATAAGACTTTAAATGGATCCAAAAGAAAGTATAGTGTAATTGAGGCAGGGTCAGGGATGAGAGAGAGGATGCCATGAACAAAACATGGTGCATATTTAAGAAGAGGAGAGAAGATTATAAAGTTTGGAAAATGTCATATTTTGGAGGATCTAAGAGTTTGGTTTTACATGGGCATTAAAGTAAAGCCAAAGACCAGTTGTTAATGTGGTAGCCATATAATCAGAACCATACTTTGAAATAATCGCTCTTACAGAAAACTGAATAGTGGCAATACCTATTTGCCCTCACACACTTTTTTTTTTTTTTTTTTTTGGCTTTTCCCTGCTCTGTATCATAGTAGGGCTAATCCCACAGGCTGGATTTGGCATGTAAGGTTGGAGAACGGATGTAAAAGAAAGCCAGAATTTTTTCCCCTTTCTTTTTCTTAGACTTCTCCCACAACAGCTGGATCACTTCCTTGGCATCTCTTCTTACCTCCCCCTAGGTGATCCTGGCCTCTGAGTCGTGATAGCACTGCTCTCCCTTTTTCTCTCAGGTTGGGGACCTTAGTAGCTTCCTGATATCACCAATCACTGAGTTACTTCACTGAGCCTTAGTAAATGTCTCATCCTCTTCAGTTGCTGCTTTAATGAAGTACCTGCATTAAATTCCTTCTATTTTATTTTTTTTTTAAAGATTTTATTTTTTTAAGTAGTCTCTATACACAATGTGGGGCTTGAACTCACAACCCTGAGATCAAGAGTCACATGCTCCACTGACTAAGCCAGCCAATCACCCTCTTTCTATTTTAATATAGCCATAGTGGTTTGTTTTCCTGATTGGATCTGGTTAGATCTGGGGATATGATTATAAGTAACTTATACTTTATGTATAAGTTAAAAACTTCAGAGTTTTGAAAATTTTAAGACATACTACTTTGCAATAAGAATAAAGCAAAATTTTCAGGCTCCCTGCTCAGCAGGAAACCTGCTTCTCCCTCTCCCACTCTCTCTGCTTGTGTTCCCTCTCTAGCTGTCTCTCTCTGTGTCAAACAAATAAAATCTTTAAAAAAAAAAACACAAAAATTTTTAAGAAAATTAACATAAATGCAGTGTATAAAGTGAATTGACTATAGTAACTTAACACAATTTAAATAAAAATAAAGTGAATTGTGAAATTAGGAGATATTAGATAGAACTTATATAAGCCCTATATATAAATAGTTCTATAAGTTGTAATTGAAGAGAAAATGATAATGCATGGCTATACCAAGGACAGAAGGAGCCACGAGAGCAGTGATTCCAAACCAGGGGAGGGTGTAAGAACTACTTGGGGAGTTTTTAAAAAAAATACACATGTTGGGTATCACCCCAGACCAACTGAATCAAATATCTGAGGCTGGGTTCAGCCATGACTACTTTGAAATGACTTTGTGAATGGTGTTTGTCCACTCCATCCTTATCCGTTATCCTCCCATTAGCACAGAGAAGCTTTAGACATGAGGGAACCACTAGGGAGAAGAGCAGGTTCAGTAGGAGAAAGGCCCAGAAGAACTAGAGGTAAACGAGTAGGGAGTCAAAGGGGGAAAAATCAAAAGTACTAAGCAAAATAACATGTATAAATTTATGTCTGGAGATTAACATTTAATAGAAAGATTTTATAAAGGTATTTCATGTTTATCCTAACACATTATTAGGTCTACAAAAGCCAAATTCTCAAATATATTAATGTAGCAGAGAACCTGGGGGAAAAATGTTTTAAAGACAAAGATTTTGTCTATCTGAATCCTATCTAAAAATACCAAATGAAAGAAAGGGACTCCGTTTATAGCAGTGTGATTTTCTAAACCACAAGAACTATGAGGAAGATCCAATAAACAACAGCATTTTAAATGCCAAATTAGAATGAATAAATAAATGACCTTCCCAAGGGAAAACTGGCTCCTTTGAAATTTTAGCAAATAGAGTTATAATTGCCAGATTTCCTTATTTATGGAAAACTAAGCTTCATTAATATTGAACTTGCCAGTTATCTACATGAGCAACAGAGATCTTCATGAAAAGGGAGATTCAATAATTAGCATTTAACTCTTCATTAAAACATACGAATAGCAAGAAAAAAATCAACATAGTCTTGAATTCCACAAACATAAAAATTATCTTTTATTATCGGAACACCATTTATGGGAAGTTCAATAGACATTTTATGAAAAGCATCTAACGACTGAGCCCTATGTTTAATTGATGTGAAAAGCTTTATTATATTTTATAAGACACTGTAAACCCCATCCACAAACCCAACAAAAAATACCAGAATCTCTAAGCCAGACAAAGAAGCTATCTAATGAGTAGGTATTCTCCATAGGGACTGACCCAGGGTTGAGCAAACCTCTAAGAAATCCACACTACAGCTCTCACGGTCTGGCCTCCCACCCCCAAGGTCATTGTGAGGAACAGCTCCTCTCCCAATTAAACATGCATTGAGGCTCTGGCCCTCTGTGCCATATACAACAGATACCCTGTGCAGGGACAGTGCCAGTGTGCATTAGGAGGATGCTCCCATTGTGAAAGCCTCAAAATTGGGCTTGTAGGGGATAAAACAGTGGTGGGAGAGACAGATTGGAACCCGAATGACTCTGCAGTGCTTTGGGGAGGTGAGAATGAAGGAAACCGGAAATTTAAGTTAATCTAAGGCAATGGTTCCCAAACTTGGTGAGATGCCCAAACGCCTATTGGTCTGTTTAATTCTAACATGTAAAGTTAGGATCTGCTTTACTAGCAGAAAATATGACTATGTTATAGAAATACATTTTATGTGTACCTATAAATATACATGTATATAAATACATATACTTGATACAAAATGATTATTGTCATCTGTCTGACAAAACAAGTTGTACACTAAGCACGAGGAACTATTTCTCAGTTTTCTTATTAACATTTCTCGGCTTGTTCATTTTGTCATCTGCTAGTTTTCACAACCAGGCAAGACCTCACAAGTGCCAGTGGTTTGAGAAATTATTTGTGAGAGAAAAACATAAAATCAAGGAGATCCTTCATTAATTTACATTTTGGGGAAAAGACTGCTGCAATTATATTTTAATGAAAATTAGCTTGGTCCACCATGAGAAACACCCAGAATTTGTTAAGACCCTTAGACTGTAAACAACTGAAACCTACTTGAGCTAGCTGAAATACAAAATGGGGAAATTACTAGAAGGATATAAGGGTACCTTTTGGGATACAAGGGCAGGGATGAAATAAAGATTCACAAATTTCTGGAACCAAAAACTGCAAAGCCAGGAGGAATCTCTCCATCTGTTACCACTGTTTCCTCTGCCTATCTCATTCTTCCCTCCCTCTCTCTCTGACTCTCTCTCTCTCTCCCCCATCAATACACACACACACACACACACGCATGCATGCACTACATTCACAAAGCAGTAGTATATTGTAAATTTCACAACTCCCAAGGCTATCAGAGATAGTATCTGTTGTTTGCTACAAGGGTAAGTGTGTGCCTGGCTCACTACACTCACATTTTCAATCATTTTCTGAATTCTACTTTGGGACTGCCTTCCAATGGACCCCTGAGAAACAATGGAGTGTACATCATTTTCTTCATTATCATCAAATCCTTGATCCTTTATGCAAATTGCTTTTATTTAAAAATGCTTCAGCTATGCATGTTTTAGGTTATGACAGTGGCAACAGGAACAGGCTAAGGTCTTGTTCTTATGCATTTGTTAGGAAGGTACAAACCAGATGCAGATTTCAGCTCTGTTAGCATATAGGATTCCAGATTGCCTTGCAGGGTAGCTAAGGGAGCTGCTCTCCTCCCCACAGTGATGGTAGATCCTCAGAACAGCAGCTCATAGCCCCCAGCATCCCCTAATACAGGGCTTCCCACACTTGGACTTTCCTATCAGCAGACAAAAAGCTACTATGTCCTCAGGACAGGACTAAGAAGCCAGGTGAGTGATGTCTAATGCCTGGAGGACGGAGCCAGGCAGCCACAGAGCTGGCTCAGCCTGCAGAGCCGAGGGCGAAGGATTACACTGCTTCTGTGGCTCCAGACTTTCCATATTCACAAAATTTCAAGTGAAAGAGTGACCCGATGTTGAACGCTGTAATCCATCCAGTTGGCAATGTCACATCTAACTTACCTGTGAGCACTGAGCTCCTAAGCAGATTAGGCAACTGTCATGCACTGTAGCTGAGGAAAGTTCCAGTCATCCGTGAGACCTATGACTTTTCTATGCTTCCACAGGAAGTTGCCTTGCTTTGCTGGGGGGTTTATTTTGGCTGGGGGAGAAAATGATAAAAAGATAATTGAAGTGTGGAAACTAACAAGTGGCTGTTTTGTACAGAAGGGAAGTAACTTAGGTTATATTTCAGGTATGTGTCTGGTGACTCTTGACTAGATGGTATAACTGGTCAATGTAGCAAGATACCTTTGGGTAGAATTGAAAAATTCTAGATGCTCTTATTCATGTATATATGCTCTATGATACAGATGTTGACTTGACTGGTGTCATGCAGTGCCATGTCCCTTGTCACATTTCCTGAATGTCCCAGGGTTATAAATACCATTGGGGGGTTTCCGACTTAGATCCTGGTGGGTCAGAATCCTGATTCTCTTTCTAACTGCAGAGCCTCTGCAGGCTAGCTTTATGCCCAGGCACACAGAGGTGTGATGTAACAGGCAAGAAAAATCCCACAGGCCTAAAAAACACTTCCACATCGTCTGTCACATGCCTGAAGTTCCTGCATATCTCTCTTCCTTTGTGGTAATGCTTCTGGAACCTCATCCTTTCTGTCCCCACTACCACTTCCGTGGGCTATCACAATCACTTCTCAGCTCAGTCTCTGCTTCCAGTCTTTCCCCCAGACTAATCTATTCCAGAACATGTTGTTAGAGGCACCTCTTCAAACACATTTCTGGTATGGAACACCCTTGCTTAAGAACCATCATCTTCTGGTGACCTGGTAGGTACCAGTTTATGCACAGAACTTTTTCTGACTGGTATTCAAAGCCCTTGTTATTGTGACAGTAGCATAACTCTACAGTGTTTGCCCTCATTGCTCCCCTTCACTTATAGGTACACTCCAAATAATCTTTATTATTTTATTTCTAGAGTACATTCTATATTTGCCTGTATATCTTTGTTTCTCTTGCTTCCTTGGCCTCGCCCTCACTCCAAATTCTCTGCCATTTGAACTCCCCAATTGATCCTTCAAGGCCAATCTCGAGAATGGGATTTCCTGAGGGCTAGTAATATAATGTATGTTGTACCCTTTGTAAACAATTAAAATATGTATAGCTGTAAGAATGCAAAACATTATTTACAAATACTCTAATCTGGGAAGTTGTATTCATTTGCTAGAGATGTCTTAACACAGTACCACAAATGGAGTGACTTAAACAACAGATATTTATTGTCTCACAGTTCTGGAAGCTAGAAGTCCTGATCTAGCAAGGCCGTTCTGTGTTTGAAGGCATTAGGGAAGGATCAGTTCCAGGCTTCTCTTCTAGCTTCTGGTAATTTGTTGACTTGTGGCAACATAACTCCAGTCTTCACATGGCATTCTCAGTGTGTCTATCTCTTTGTGCACATATCCCCCTTTTTCTAAAGATACCAGTCCTATTGGATTAGGACCCCCAATGACCTCATTTTAATTTGATAACCTCTCTAAAGATCCTACTTCCAAATAAGGTCACATTCTAAGGTACCAGGGGTTAGAATTCCAACACATCTTTTTTTGCAAGACATAATTAAACATATAATAAATGTTGACAAATGATGCAACTTCGATCAATGTTTTGGCCAAAAGAAGGGTCTTAGCTTGTGGGAGAACATCCTTTTATCACCAAAACCAGAATCATAAAAATGCAGGCAGAAAACTCTGTTGACCCAGCAGTCAACAATGCCAGGGAGCTTCTGCTTTACAGCACCTGCAGATCAGTTTATATGCTCACCGCATCTCAAAATGTGAAGGATTATCCTTCTCTGCCTACAGATTCAAGAGGACAAAGCCTTCTGCTGAGAAAGGAACAATGTAAGAGAATAGACCATTGAAAAGCTATAAAGAAGACCAAAAAAGTCTTAGTATCACCACTGTATACTTTGAGTATACTCAGTGGTACTCACAAAACAATATCACATTCAGGTGGCCTAACACTGTGGGTCTCAACCTGGCCGCACATTAGAATCAAATGCTGATATCTTACCCCTCCACCTGCTCAGACACTGATTTAAGAGTGTGGGATAGATCTGGGTTTGGGATGAAGCCAGGCTTAGAACCACTGATATAGGCCCTAGATGCTAGGGTAAGATAGTCCTAAATACTTCAGTATTTAGAACAGTGCCCACCTATGGCTATGAGTAAAAAATGAAGTTTATACTCACTTTGTAGCATTTGGATAAATTAGTCAAGAGGAAGCATCCACAGTAATTTTTCTCAGCGTCCTTGACAGCACATTGTCCAAGTTGTTGAGGCCATGATGTATTCCTTAGGATTTCTGAGATAATCATGAGGCCCTAGGTTGTAAAAATAAATGCCTTACTGGTTGAGCTTTCCAGTCAACATAGTGCAATATCTTCTTTGTCTCTTAAGAACTAACTGAATGAAACCAATAGAAGTCGGTGCGCCAAACATTCTTCTCTTAGTAAAAATCCTCAAATTGTTCATTGAATACACTGAGGAATTAGAAGCTTATAAGAGGGAGAGATTATATCAAGTTACTTTAAAGCTGAAAGTGTTTATTTTGCTTTATGGGAAGGGAATGAGGGAATTCTTGAGCATCTAACCAAATAAATTATCTCAGAACCAGTGGCCCACACCAGAAAAACTACATTTTTGGTTATTGATAACTTTGTTATTTGGTAAAACCTTGTGAAGTTTAGGGGTGCCTGTGTGGCACAGTCAGTTAAGCCTCCGACTCTTGATTTCGGCTCAGATCATGATCTCAGGGTTGTGGAATTAAGCCCTGTTGAGCGTGGAGTCTGCTTGAGATCCTCTTCCTCTGCCCTTAACCCCCACTTATGCGCGCATGCTCTCTCTTTCTCTCTCTCTCTCTCTCTCAAATAAATAAATAAATCTTAAAAACAAAACAAAAAAACCTTATGAAGTTTATAAACTCATCCTGAGGTAACGATTATTAAATTTTCCCATAAACTGCATTCAACTCTGGTGCTTGTCAAAAGTACAAATGACCAGGCCCTGTCTTTCTAATCCCAAGATTTAGGTATTGATCTCCTTCACTGGGCTGTAAGCTCTTGAGAACGAGGACCATGCTTTATCCTTCTCTCACCCAGAGTAACAAGTATGAGGTCAAGCATGTAAAAGGTACTCAGGGAGGTTTGATATAAATGTAGTCACTCTATTCCTTTCCGTTCTTGCTAGAACAGGGAAAGGGAAGAAATGGGAGTGAGCCTACTGAGTCAGCATTTGGTATTCTGGACCTGTCCTAAAAAGTAAGAGTGCAGACAATCAAGAGTGGTATTTCCAAATCAGTCAATTAATCAGTCACAGGTGACTGGACAGTGAAAAACATAGAAACACCTCCTCTGGAGAAACCTAACCTAGCAAACCAGCACTACTTTATTTGTTTTATATATGCATGTATTGGTGTTCTATTATAAAATGTTTTTCATAATAGGAGAAAATATATGATATTATAGTTTCTTTCCAGACACCTCTACTTCATCTACATATATTAGCAAATTGATTAGTAAACTCCTAGTTGGCAATGTGTTGGTGTTTTTGTTATATATTTCTCACAACTCACAAGAGACACAAAGTAAAGAAACTGATTCTCTTCTCTGGCCATAGCACCTGGTGACCCAGAATCTGTTCCCATGAATCTGACACTGAAATCCCACAAAAGGATGCCTCTTGCACATTCAAATATTAGGTTAACTGAGGGTATAGACAGCTGAGCAAGTATTTAATATGCCTGGAGAACTGTACCTCAGTCCCATTCTGTTGGGTCCCTTCTAGTTCCTTTAGAGACATTCTGCAGTGTTTATAAAATGGAGTTAGGTTTTGCAACAATTAAAGACTATCTTGTTGACAACTCAGCAACAATCTATGATTCTTTAAAATGTGTTTATAAACTGAATTCATGAGATAACCAAGACTTTTATAGAATGTTATATTGATGTAAAGAAAATTTTTGAGGATTTGAACCTCTTAGTCATTTAGAAATAGGTTCTACTACTTATGAATTAAAATTAAGAATTAGGGGCGCCTGGGTGGCTCAGTTGGTTAAGCGACTGCCTTCGGCTCAGGTCATGATCCCAGGGTCCTGGGATCGAGCCCCACATTGGGCTCCCTGCTCAGCCGGAAGCCTGCTTCTCCCTCTCCCACTCCCCCTGCTTGTGTTCCCTCTCTCGCTGTGTCTGTCAAATAAATTAAAAAAAAAATTAAGAATTAAAAAAAATAAGATTCAAAGTTCCCTCTAATAGTTTGTACCAAGAAACCATTTCTGAGGAGCCAAGACACTGTATATATTTAAAAATTATTTCAAAAGATCTTAAAGATCAAATTGTTTACTAAATCCAAATTGCTTCTTTCCTTCTCCTGTGCCCTTTTGTACTCACCAGAATTTATAAATTTCTGCTATAATTTAATTTTCCATCATAACTTTTGAAGTTGTTAATATGTAAAGATCTGACATTCTGCTTTCATACAGCATAAACTGAATCACATTGAGAAATTCTCCACTGTTTTTTAACTACTCAATGCATTTTTAATGGAAAAATATTTTATTGATATCTAAGTTCAGAGATAGTTCATTTATTATAGAGCTTAAGTTCAATAAACTCTAATACTGTGGGTATAAAAGTTTCAATCTTTTTATTCAATCATGGCTAAAGTAATATTTAAGACATTTACCTGACTTCTCTATTTTCAGCATCAACCTGCTGAATTATCTTTTCATAATTAATAATATGCTAAAGAGATGTCATCAAGCCAAGAGTTGATGTTGTTGCCTGACTCAGGGCAAAAATTCTGTATAGAAAGTTTCAGAACAAAATAATAGCAAAACACAGATACTATTTCATATTAACTTTTTTTTAAGTATAGTTTTTTTATTTTAATTCCAATATAATTAATATACAGTGTTATATTAGTTTCAGGTATACAGTGTAGTGATTTGATAATTCTGTGTATTGCACAATGCTCATCATGATAAGTATACTCTTTATCCCCTTCACCTATTTAACCCATCCCCCCACCCACCTCCCCTCTGGTAACCATCAGTTTGTTCTCTGCAGTTAGAGTCTGGTTGTCTCTTTTGTTCTTTGTTCCTTTTGTTGTTGTTGTTTCTTAAATTCCACATATGAGTGAAATCATATGGTATTTGTCTTTCTCTGACTTACTTATTTCACTTAGCATTATACCTCATATTACATTTTTTTCAAATGTACTGCTCTGGTGGTCATGAAACGTTAATTTTTCATCACCACAAACGCAACCATCATAGAAACTATATTTTGCCATTTCGGGCTATTTCCTAAAATGCATGGTGATTATAGGGATTGATGGAAACCTATTCCCACTTCATTCTTTCATCCTCCTCCTGAGGGAAAAGGCTGCTGTAGACCATGGGCAAAAGAGCCTCAGGCTTTGTGGCAACCTTGGTGGAGAGAATTTTGACCTCCAGGCAGCATGAATGACTGCAGATAATCAGACACTCTCCTGCTTACCACAAAGTAATGGATTCTGGGAGAGTTTGGCTCAGAAACATATCTGGACCCTAGAGAGGAAAATCACATGTGGTCTGCTGTAAATATCCTGCCCTTGCTGGAATAGATATTGTTGAAAACACCTGAAAGTGCAAACCTTACATTAAAAATGACTACACGTCACAGTGTTTAAAAATTTTTAGTTATAACCATGTCACTAAATTCTTAATGATACCTTAGAAGAATCAAGAAAAAGTTTGTGTGAGGATCACAGTTTGTCCTGGAGTCAGAGTAGAAAGTAAATTTTTAAATATTTGAGACCCTTATTGAAATAGATGCATTCACTCACACAGCCTCATCTTCCAGTTTGAGGAAACTCACAGGTGGCTTTTTATATACCTTCTGAGTTCTTGTTCCTCTTTTGGGCCCTTCCTTTGTTGGATGATGATTTTTTTAAATCAAGAGTGAGAAGAATGAAATCTGTGATGTTCATTTACCCCTTTACATCTTTCCAAACTATCAGTAAGTAAGTGAGTGAATCTCTTCCTCTGTGGAATTTGATACAAGTTACAGAGACAGAAATAAAGAAATCAGCATAAAACAAGGTCAGAGAGGTAAGTGCATTGTATCACAGCCACTGGGATTTACATTTTATTACTTACTGGAAAAGGGAAAACTCATGACAAATGGATTCTTTATCCCATGCAAAAGGAAAATGTGATGTGTGAGCATGTTATAGAAGAGAATTGTCTAATGTCCTAAATTCTTCCCTGCATATATTAAGGGTCTTGACACACCTGAGCTAAACAGTTTATCCCTGTTGGAGCATCCGTTCTCTGAATTTTTGTTCTCTCACTCCTATCACAGAACCAGAACAATAACAACAATAGTATACAGTCACCTGGTTGGATTATTTTTCCTTAGCAATTCTTAAAGAGTCCTTTAACTCAGTACTCTATGAGGGCAAGAAAATTGTATTTAAATGGACACTAAATCACCTCTATGGATGAATAAGACATAGTTTATATAGTTTCCTAATAGTTCATAGATAGATGATAGGTAGGTAGATAAATATATGTATGTGTGTGTGTATATATATATATGTATGTGTGTGTGTGTATATATATCTGTAGGTATATATACTATATACATATGTATATATGTATACATATATAGTATACCATATATACTATATATGTAGGTATATATAGTAGAGAGAGAGAGAGAGACAGAATACTGTCACAACTAGGCTTAAATTAAGGATAAGATTTAGGCATAACTGTTGATTGCCCTAATGTTAATTCTCAATCTTGCTACACTTAGGAGTGCTGAAGCCCTTAGTCCAGGGGTTCTTTTTTTTTCAACTGAGATATAATTGACATATAACATTGTATTATTTTCAAATGTACAACATAATGATTCAAGATTTGTATGTGTTGCAAAACGATCACCACAGTAAGTCTAGTTAGCATCTATCACCACACGTAGTTACGAATTCTTTCTTGTGATGAGAATTTTTAAGGTCTACTCCCTTAGCAACTTTCAGGTATATAATACAGTATTATTAACTAAGTTACCATTCTGTATATTATATCCCCAGGGTTTATTTATTTTATAACTAAGAGTTTGTATCTTTTTGTCCACAACCCCCACCCACGAGGTCTGTAGATAGAATACAGGGGTCCATCAACTTAGATGGGGAAAACATTATGTCTTCATTTTCACTAATCTCTAATGAAGTTTAGCATTTCCTTTAATTATAATAGTAGACAGCAAGCTACAGTAGTATTAACATACCTGTGCCTTTGTTACCAATATGGTAAAAATCACACATATTTCATATCACATTATAGGTGTTGCAGTTATCTTGAAATATTGTTTACTGTCAGCATTACTTTAAAATCATGTTAGTTATTAGGTCCATCACTAAATTTTGCTATTTTCTATATTAATAAAGAAGTACATATATTACTGTTTACAGATATTTAGTTTAATAACTGTATTCCTTTTTTAAAAAAAAAAAAGATTTTATTTATTTATTTGAGAGAGAGAGCACATGAGAGGGGGGAGGGTCAGAGGGAGAAGCAGACTCCCTGCCAAACAGGGAGCCCGATGCGGGACTCTATCCAGGGACTCCAGGATCATGACCTGAGCCGAAGGCAGTCACCCAAACAACTGAGCCACCCAGGCGCCCCAATATCTGTATTCCTAAATAATTAATTTTGATTGAAAACCCTATGTATTTTTGATGCATTTTAAGATTTCCTTAGAAGGGGTCCATAGGCTTCACCAGACTGCCAGAAGAGTCCATTGCACAAAAAAAGTTCAGAATCCCTGCCTGAAGTGGCATTGACTCACATTGTTGTCTTTATTTGGCAAAGTGGATGGTTTTATCTCTAACACACTTTGTTCTTTCTGTGCCCCAAACATTTATTCAACAAACATTTATTGATCCTTTATGTATGTGTGTCAGGCACTGTTCTAGATGCTAAAGATTCAGAAGTGAGTAATATAAACAAGGCCCTTGCCTTTAAGGAGCATAATTCTAGGGGAAGAAAAGTAAATAAACCCAGTAGTTTCAAATTGAGAAAAGTTACATAAAAGAAATAAACAATATTAAGTAGTACAGAGTGAGGGTGTCAGGAAGCTCTTCTTCAAAGAGGTGGGGGAAATGTATTCCAGGCAGAAGAGAGAGCAAATGCAAATGTACCAGGGCTGCAAAAATCCAAGGTATTTTTCCTTTATTACTATTGTTAATGACCATGCTATGTTAATAGAAATGGGATTTTGGCCTTCTGGCAACCATTCACCCTCCTTCTTTAACAGTTCCCCATTCGGGCGCCTGGGTGGCTCAGTTGGTTAAGCGACTGCCTTCAGCTCAGGTCATGATCCCGGGGTCCTGGGATTGAGTCCCGCGTTGGGCTCCTTGCTCTGCGGGGAGCCTGCTTCTCCCTCTCCCACTCCCCCTGCTTGTGTTCCCTCTCTCGCTGTGTCTCTCTCTGTCAAATAAATAAATAAAAAATCTTTAAAAAAAAAAAAAAACAGTTCCCCATTCTGTTTTGAGTATTTGTTCTCCTCCCCTCTGGGTTCACAGTAGTAATGGCAGAACTGACTCCACATCCGTAGATGTCATGTGGCATCCACCAGTCAGAACCATTCAGGTTCCGCTGGCCACAGTGATTGGTTCAGGGAAAGACATCAGAGATGGGGAGATGCCATGAAACTTTTAGTGAAACTTCTGTAGTTTAAGTTGAGCATAATGAGAGGAAATAGTTACTATAACCTCCTTGAAACCCCATGAAGCCCAGTGATGAGTCTAACACATGACAGAGAACAGAGCTAAGCTCAGAGGTAGAGAGACTGGGTCCTGGTGTCCCTGCTAAGTAAAACCTTGCCTGAAACCAGATTTGCCTGGAATGGCTAGTTACATTAGCAAATAAATTTCCTCTTGACTTGAATCAGTTTGGGCTGGGTTTTCAGTCATAATAGAAATAATCCTGATACCTGATAATCACTGAAAACAAATTCATTCACAGACTTTTTAAGCAGTTTTGCCACATTACATTGCCCTTGCTCAGCCTTTAGCCATAATAATATTCATCCTGAAATGGATTTATCAATATATTACATTAGAGGAGAATTATTTTCTCTCCCCATCCTTACCCCTCATTTTATTTATTTATTTATTTTGCAGTATTCTTCTGGATTTAAAGATCAAATAGCCAAGTTCACTCCATACTAACTTACTGTTTTGCATATTTGAAGATAATTTCTTAAACATAATCACTACAGTCCCTCACTATGATTCAGAATACTGAACTAAAAGACCAATATAGCCTTTGTAAAGGCCAGACAGGAAATAACTAGTAGCTGACTTCATGAGTCTAGTGCCAAGAAACAAATTTCAAATAATACCTTGTATTTAACTGTATGATATTTATATTCCAAAGGGCAATAAGCAAAATTCTGGTAATATAACCCCCCCACACACAAATGCCCGTGATCACAAATGTACATGAAACAAAGTTTCTTTGATAGTTTAGTGAATGGAACTTATGCCACTCCAAAGCCTTTTAATTCAGCAACACATTTAGGGTTGCACAATTTGTCTGTCTAGCTGATACCTTGTCTAAATGGGAAATGTGCTTCTCCCTTTTGCTAAAAATATTTGGGTAGCCCGTGTAAAGTGAATTGCTCTTCCCCATTTAATCTTTCTCTCAGGGGACTATTAAGGTTAGATTACTAGGAACTTGGAAGTTTTAATACCAAACCAGGCAGCTAAGACCACCTTCAAAATCTGTCTCCACTCATTTGTCAGGACACTTGTCAGGACATCTCTGGAAATCCACTTAACTTCTCCTGAGACTTGGCTTCTCCAGCAGGAGCTCAAAAACGTTAGGGGCCAAAGCCACTAGCCTCCTAGGGTTAGTGTAAAAAGTAAAAATAATGGTCAACTTAATGAAGGGATTTAAAATAATTATAGAAAGGGGAAAAGTTGTGCTATTTAATTTTGATCCATTTTTGTAGACTTTTAAAGTACTCCAAATTGTTTCAAATCAGTAATTTTATTTAAGAAATAGAGTTTTCTCTTCCAGCCAGTCAGCAAGGCTAGACAGCTGTGTGATTATCTTTTCTTCTTCCCTGCTCCTGATGGAGGACTTGGAGCCTCAGGGCCATCGTTTCTGGCAGAAATGAGGCATTCCAAGCCTTCTGGGGACATGGTGTATGTCCCTCATTTTGTGCAGAGTGAGTTCATTCCTGAAGAGTGTGTGCTATGGGTAGGAAATAAAAACAACAGGCCCCAAATAGCCTAGGGCTGAATTCATTACCTGTGGACTAGCTGCTAATGATTTGGGGAGCACACTGGTGCTTAATATTTTATCTGTTTAGCGCCAATGTAAGGGCTAGCCTACCTCAAGCAAGCCTCAAACTGAGAATTTAGTGTCTGAAATTTCTGTTCTGGAGCAAGGCACATCAGAAAAGAAGAAAGATTTTTCTCTTTGGTTTCTGCTGCTTCTGAAGCAAAGCCCAAGACTTCTGGAGCTCATGTTCTCTCCCGGGCACAGCCACCCTGTGAGGACTAGGAGTGGGGCCTCCAAGGAAGGGGTTCAGGCTGTCCATGCAGAACCTGACAGATGCAGAGGTCCCATCCATCCTGTGGTACTTTGTTTCCGCACTGCCAAGAAAGTGGCAGAAGAGCAAGAATTCGGGTTTGAACTCAGAGTACTCTTGTCATGAATCCCTCCAATATTTTGAAGATGTGAGAGGCACTCAGGTAACATTCACAATAGGAGAAAAGAGGAAAGGGCTCCAGGAGAGGGAACTGGATTATCTCTAATATTGTTTCTAATATCCTAATATTCAGTTAAGCCACAGTTGGTGGAGTAGAATTCAAACCCAGGCTGCGTGGCTCCAGAGTCTGCGCTTTTAACAGCCATGCTGTAACCCAAATGTGGGCCACAAGGGTGGCTATGAGTCTTCCTGAACAAAGCTGAAAAGGAGGCCAGATAAGCCCCAAGTGCTGATGAAAGGACAATATACTAGATGCTCAGAACATACATCTACACATGTACACACACACACACACACACACACACACTTTCCCCATCTGGAAGGATTGAGCTCTCCTTCTCCTGGAGTAGAAGTTGGGGTGGAACAGGGGGAAGGGGTAGGAGACAATCGAGGCCTTCCACCACAGCCAGCCTTACAGCAGCAAATCATGTAGGGCTATTTGTTAGAGGATTCTTCAAAGCAGGCCAGAGCTGGAACACCAACCCACAATTCTAAAAATGATTCTTCAAGGGCAGGGGAAATCCAGGAAGAAGCAAATAGCCATTTCTCTGATGATCTGGTTTAATCCAGAGATAAAAATCTAGGATGTCAAATGGGATAAAATAACTGCTATTCAGGTAGCCCTCCATAAATATTATTTCTTATAAGCAAGCTTATGCAAATGCTGGGAAGCAGATAGTTTGAGCCTAGAAAGAGGGAAATTTTGTGTTGCCAATTAAGAGAAAATCTATATGGTCCATTAAAGATATTAAGGGAGATGCCCACCAGTCTGCAGAAAGGGCCATCCAGTCAACCTACATGGTTCATATATCTGCTTCTCATCCTAGGTTTTAGTTTTAAAAATAGACTCAATCTGTAAAAACAAGTTTAAATTTCAAAAGGTACTGAAGTCATATGTTTTAATGTGATATAGTCGATGTGTAATTTTTAAAAAACAGAATGTAAGGCTGGCACTGAGATTACACGTTGCAAAACTTCACCGAGAGGGAAAATAAAATGCAAGTGACTGCTTTGTTTTTAACTTTAATATTGCCTGTATTGCAATTTCTCCCACTATAGTACTGAACCAAAATAAGGCCCTTCAGTTGAATAAAATGAGTGATTGCATTTTTTTTAAGCATAGGATGAACCACATATCTGGCACCTTACAATTCAGTGTGAGATTTTTCTGAAAAGTGAGATCCACAGATCATAACTATTCTCATTTATCTCACCACCTACTTCCTCAGCCTCCAAATCAGGGAAACTGTGACTTTCTGGCCAAGCCTAAGTGTTGTATCCAGTCACCTCATATGCCAGGGTGTTCACCAGCCATGTTTCGTGAAGATTCTATAGTGTCGCCCCAGGAGATAGATTGATAATTTTGCTGATGAATGTCTCATGCTGTTCTTAAAGGAGAACATTTTTTGCTCTCACTGCAAATTGCTATAAATTCAGCCCAGCCTCATCTGCATCTTCAGGTGGACTTCATCAGTTGTAGGCATCTTATCAGCAAGAAACAGCCTCTCCTAATGGCTTGATAAATATTCTAGCCTCCCCAGAATCAGTTATCGAGAGATTCAAATCATGGTCAGTACTTAGAGCAGCTATTACTACAGACTTAATGCCAGTTACCCTTTGTACTTATCTCTGAAACCAGAGAGGCTGGATAGCTCTTTTTACGTTTCCACTCCTGGTCACCAAAAGCTGAGTTCATTCAAAATTTCCTCCTGCCTAGAGAGCTCACATGCCTGTAATAAAAGTTGAAGAAGAGATTTGTGTGAATATAAAATAAAATGTATGTTTGCTCTGACATTCATTCCCTCCCCCCAACCCTGCCCCAAATTTGGCCTAAGGGCAAAGGCATGTAAGTCTGAAATGGTGGGGCAGGGTGAAAGGTAAAAACAAACCTCACTGCCTTTAAATTAGTTAGTGTAAGACAAAATGGTTCCAGGGTGATGTGGGGTTTTTCTTCTGCTTCTTTGTTTTAATGAAAATGATTTACAGGATCTGAAATCTGAAGAACCTACGGCTTGGGATTTATGAAAGTGTGCCAGTTCTCGATGGAAAACAAGCACTTGCTCCTGTGTGGTCCCAACAACATACCTTTGATAAAAGTAATTATAACATCTCAATTGTTAAGAAGATTAAGGGGAGTTACTAAATAAAGCCCTCACTATCCTTCATGGGAACTGGGCATAAAGAACAGGGTCTGTAGTTAGTAATACTGTATTGTATACTTGAAAGTCGCTAAGATAATAGATCTTAAACATTTTTATCACAAGGAAAAACATTTGTAACTGTGGTGATAGATATTAATTAGACTTATTATGATGATCATTTTGCAATTTATACATATATTGAATCATTACATTGTATAGCTGAAACTAATGTTATAGGTCAATTGTATCTCAATTTTTAAAAATCGGCACATGAGAAAAGATCTTGAAATTCTTATAGGGAAAAATAGAGTGTAGGACAACATGGTGCCTTCTCAAAAAAGCTAAAAGGTATCTATGTTCATAAGAGGACTTCGCAAAAAGTACAAATCCACAGACACTTTTAACAGCTCTTAAAAGGGTCATCACTCATCTCTCTGTTTTATGGTTAATCAGATCTTCTATTCAGGGAGGCAGTGTTCTACAGAATGCCAGCCTTACAGCTTGAATTTTGTAGAACTCACACTTGTATATAGCACTCTTCAGTTGCAAGAGGTCTTCCTTTTGTGTTCTTATAGTTGATTCTCACAGTAAGCTTTGGTATAGGGAAAGTATGAGTATCCCCATTTCACTGATAAGACAATTGAGGTTCAGACAAAGTTAAGCAATTCATCCAAGGAAATGAAATTACTTAGTTATGGAGCACATTTTGTGGTAATATGCCTAGGTTACAAAATTCTGGCTCTTCCCACTCTGCCATACTGTTCACCAAGGATACCAGGACTAGGAGGTGATAGGTGTGGGAAGGGGGCTAGGCATGAATGAGAGGAGTAGATTGACCCATCAGAAGCCATTTCTGAGGCACACACTTGTAGTCTAGCCAGAACTTTGATTCATTTTCCTAATTGTCATTTTTATACAAGAGGAAATAACAAAAAATATCCAGTTTTATCACTTGTTAAAATATCCCTTTTACAGTTACTCATTTCCTGTCTCTAAAGGTCATGTTCTTTCCATAGTAAGCAACTTTATTCCCTTGATGTCCTATCAGTATCTGAGGATGATCTTCCCTAGGAAAATTTCAGTATCTGTCAGACTATCCAAACTCCAGTGGTAAGAGGAGAGGGGCAATGACTGAAGCAAGATCTGTGTTTTGCTCTGGGTCGTGGGTTTCTAGTCTCATCGTCCCTTCCCAAGCCGAGAGACAAGCCCCTTTTCTGCTGTGAAGTGGTGCTAAGAATTAGGTCCTACCTACCTCTTGTGTTGAGCACTGGGTAGAGAATCACTAAATTCTACTCCTGAAGCCAATATTACACTATATGTTACCTAACTAGAATTTAAATAAAAATTTGGAAAAAAAAAAAAAAGAATTACATCCAACCTAAGGTAGCCTATGAGGAGAAAAAGTTGCCCATACCATCTTTGGACAGAGAGTAAGCTCAAGATTTGGAAATGGCCCCAGAACTCATAGTACCATGAACAATTACTTGCTTAAGAGCTCTTGGTTAAAAAAAGCGGGGAGGGAGGTTAAGTTCCCCTTAAGTAACTTTTTTTTCTGTAAGTGGGAAAGCTTGCTGAATCTGTGACCTCAAGGTTGACATTGTATAATTGTAGTACTGAAGAGATGTCCAAAAATAAGATTTTCCTCTGGTTTTTCAACACCTTTCAGTTCCATACTCATGAGGTGAGATGCCATTCACTGCTGTCTTTCAACCTCTATCACCTTTTGCGCAGAGTAGAAGAAAATCATGTTGGGTTCTTCTTTCACACACAGAGATTAAATGGTCAGATAGCGCATATGGGGCCACATTCCAAATCCTTCTGAGGCCATTTAGAAGCATTTCATCATCGCAACTATTGTTTCAGTTTTTCATCTGCTCACAGCTCAGCCCCACCCACAAGCCTAAGCCTGCCCCCTTTCTTTCCCTCTGAAGGCTTTTCTTCCCAACAAGCTAGGAATCTCCTCACCTCCTCTTACACACTAAGGAACTAAGAAAAGAACGTGTCCTAACTCAGTGAGCTGCAAGTTTGTTTTTTTCTTGGCATTCAGATTCTCATCCCAAATGAAGATTTATTCATAAACGTTTTATTGCTTCTTAACTCCACAGGATACTTTAGTCCATTTTTATTATCTCTCATTTCTCATCCAGCACGAAGTTTTTCTCATTGATACATATTCCTCTGGTACAGCCCTTTTGTCTGCTTTTCAAAGTAGATGTCAAAAAACAACATTGTTTAACAGACAATTCTGGAGCGGAGTTATGTCAGCTAGGCTCTTAGTTTCTGTTTCTGACTGTCTTCTCTAAATCATCCAAGTGTACTATCAGAAGGCCTGGCTGAAACTCCAGCTTCTCTAGCTCACCCCTTTAGATGCTTCCTTGGCAGGATCTCATGCAGGAAAGAACACCAGTGGAGACAAGTCCACACCATGGTGACCTCCTCAAAGATAGTGGCTTTCTGACTCAGGCTTGAAATATTTGCTGTCAGTGGTGTATGGAAAGGTAAGGTTACTGAAAGTGGCTTTTAAAAAAGCCGAATCAATCACCCAGGTAACTGGGCAAACAGTCAAGTAAAAAAAGAAAAGGCAGAAAACCCACTTAAACATAAACCAGTGCCACCCACCTGTGAATGGCCACAAAGAGCCCGAAGCAGTGTTGAAACAAAAATTTTGAATGGCTCTAAGAGTCAAAAAAAAAAAAAAAAAAAAGCAAAAAGGGAGCCATACCTCAGGGCTCAGAGAGGAAGTTCCTTTGGTCTGCCCTGCTCTGATCCTAAATGTCTGGAAATGATTCCTGTGCTTTTGTCAGGATTATTTGTCATGAACCAGTTTAGACAAGGCAGGAACCAACCCAAATCTGTTTTACAAACCCACTCTAGCCTTGCGTCCTTCATGGAATGCAGGCCGTGCTAATTTACTTACCCAGAGTCTGAAGAGGGCCTGGAGGCAGATGATTCTGGGATCTTCTTTTGGTCTTAAAAAAGTATTCTAAGGCATCAAGAGAATTAAAGTTTGACCCAGGTAAAATTAGTAAGGAGAAGCTCTTGTATATTTCTAACCCCAGCCACTCTACCATAAATTCACCTTGTGGCTAAATAATTTGTGATATTAATCACTTTTTCCTCCCACTACCAAGTAAGTAGGCCCTGCTTTACCTTGCCCCAAGGGAAGTCCATTTTATAATCAATAAGCAGAAAGTCTCCAAGGCTAAACATTTAGCAGAAGCCTAAATGTTTAGAACCTAAGTTGGCTGGAGAGGTAAAGGGAAGAGAAGGAGTTCATGAGTAGAGACAAAGTAGCTTTGAAGAAGCCTGGGAAGAGATCAAAATAAAGGGATTTCTCCGTGTCCAGAAGTAAGAGAGTGGGAGACAGAGAAGTTGGCTGATCACAGAGGAGCAAGAACTTGAATCAGCTTTCTGGCAACACCACTGGGAGGAGTCCAGAGAGGCGTGACCATTAGATTGATCTAAGAACAGGCATGTTCTCTGATGTTGCTTGCCCATCCTTGTTCATAGACTGAGATGATCAAATCTACTCTGCCTGTGGTGTCTTCATTAGACTTGCTGGGGATTTTCATGCAGCACATCCCTGCTATGTGGACAGATTTGCAAGGCCAGAACTGAGATCAGAGAAGAAAAGCCTCAAGATTTATTTATTCATTTTTATTCTCTTAGTTGATCAATTGCCCTGCAAAATATTAGTTTGAACCATGTAAAACTGCTGCTATTCAACCATTTTGTTGACTCACAGAAATGGCAATTTCATGTGGTTGGCCAATTAATGAAAAGGTAGTCTATCCACATGGTAGGTGCTGATCCTATTGGATCAACAGGGACAGCTGCTTGTCCAAGGATTTCCCTAGGTAAAGGTCTCCCACAGAAACCCGAGCTGTTCCCCTGTCATACACAGAGTGCCTACTGTTGAGATTCCTAGCAGAGGCAAAGTGAGCTAGGGTTTGAAGGAGTAGGGTGGCTATAAGTGGGGAGCAAGAAGAATCACAAGTTAAGAGACAAATCTACTTTGGCAGCCTCTTGTTTTCTCTTTGGGAGGCTTGGCTTTCCCAAATAGGGCACATTTTCCCCTTTTTTTTTTTTTTTTTTTTTTTTGGTTTTTCATCTTCAAATCAATCCTGTGTTTGTAAGTATATCTCTGAACAACAATGAAAAATAAACTAACAATGGTCCCTAAGCTGCAGTAAAAGCAGTGAAATAATATCCTTCCATTGATGTGAAGAGATGAAAAGGCTCTGACTTAGAATGTTTTTAATAGCAAACCATTTAAAAAATATTAAGAGGTCAAAGTTGAATGTGCATCCATTAGATAGCAAGGAGTGATAGAAGGATAGACAAATCTCCAAACTTGAGCACAGATCTCTGCCAACAAAGGAAAATTCAAGAGTCCATTTAACTTGGGTATATTTTATTTTGGAACTGTCAACCAGCTCCAGTGCCCCTTCTTCCATGAAGCCTTATTATATTTCTCCAGCCACAATGGGTTTCTGCCTTTTCATGAAATTGTGTGTTATAAAATAAGATTCTTCGTAGGGTTATTCGAATACCACCCATCTATGAAAACCTACTATATTCAAGGCACTATCTTGCAGGCCATAGAAAAAATTAGAAAATACAGTCCTGCTCTTAAGATTCTTAGAGTATAGTAGGCAGTTGGTTTAGTGGACAGTTATTTTGACCTGTGCCAAATGTCTTGGCATGTCTTATGTTCTTTACTAATCTGCAAGTTCCTTATGGACAAAGTTTATGTCCACTTCTCTCTCTGGCCCCCCTCAGGCAGTGCCCAGCTCTGTACTCAGCATATACCAATATAGTAAGGGCTCCATAAATGCTTGATTGAGTCCCCAGATTTGGGGGCTAACTTCAAAACCTGATGGATGGATGAGCAGCACCTGTTCTGTACTGTGTCTTTCCCCACACCCATTTGTTTCTCTTTCTGGCCAGCCTCTGGCAAACTCCTGCAGTGAAGTTCAAATAATTGTGTTCTTGCCCCTTTATTCATTCAGTCTTCCTAAACTCACATGTAAGATAGGCACACGAAACCTGAAGACTGCTCTGGTACAAGGATACCAATAAGCACAATCATTCAGTTTTCTCCCCCTCTTTTCCTTCCCTGCTGACTGCCAGGACAGGTGGTCTGCTTTTCCTTTAAATACATTTTCTTTAAGACAGTTGTGGAAATCTTTTTTCATTTTAAGTTCTCTGGATGACTGTTTTGCTTCTTTTCTCTTTATGGTGTGGTTTATTCCTTTCTTAACATGATCTGATCTGTGAAAGAGTACTTCCATTCATGAAGAATTTCATGTGCTGGTTAAATTAGATTTATTTCTTTTTAATTTTATTTTATTATGTTATGTTAGTCACCATACAATACACCATTAGTTTTTGGTGTAGTGATCCACGATTCATTGTTTTCATATAACACCCAGTGCTCCCTGCAGTATGTGCCCTCCTTAATACCCATCACCGGGCTAACCCATCCCCCTACCCCCTCCCCTCTAAAACCCTCAGTTTGTTTCTTGGAATCCATAGTCTCTCATGGTTCGTCTCCCCCTCCAATTCCCCGCCCCCCTTCATTTTCCCCTTCCTTCTTCTAATGCCCTCCATGCTATTCCTTATGTTCCACAAATAAGTGAAAGCTCTATAAACATTGGCAGGTGCATCAAGCCAAGAGTTAGAATTATAGTGAGAAAGCCCACTGTCTTATTTTGGGTTCCCCCAAAAGCAGACTCAGAGATAAGGATTTGGGTGCAAGGATTTGGAAGGTGACCCCAGGAAACATGGAGAGGGAGTGAGAAATGAAGGAAGGAAAGAAAGTCAACAGAGTGTGTTGATAAACAGATGCCCTGTTTATATGGGGCTCAGGCTTGCTAAGGACCTCATGAGACACCACATAGATGCACTTAGTTTGAGTCACCTAGGGGTGAGGAGGCTGGGGAATGTACCCACCAACTCCATTCCACCCCCTTTGATTAAAGACTGCCCCTGGACATTAATCCCTGTTTTGTCCAACATGCTTCTGAAGCTAGAAAAAGCAGAGAGATACGGGAGCTTGAGGTAAGAAGTCTTAGCTTATACAAGAAGCTGAACACTGAAGCTTCAGATGACCTCCAGAGGGACTGAGGGCATAGGGCCAGTGCTGCACTCACTGATGTATAATGGAACTTCATATCCAGCGGACCCCACCGTCTGGAGACTGAAAGACTGTTGTACCTGGGAATGCATGAGGGCATCAGGCTGAGAGTGGGACTAAAATACAGCTCACATTCTGTTCCCAGACTGCATACTCCAGCATGGGACTGCATCCACCTGAAAGAAGGGAAGTTCTTTTTCAAATTTGCATAAAAGTAGCAAATGGGCTAGTAGAGACCCCGATTACACTACCTTATTATTACAAGGGATGCCAAAACAGTATCAGTATTGTATTAGTATTTTTAGGGTCTGATATTATATGCCAGTTTCCTTGATGTGGAAAAGAGGTAACACCAGGATAAGAAGGCAATAAAAAGCAGCCAGATTTTGCACTAGGAAATACCCATTTTGAGATATGCAGGTGATTCTTTTTTTTTTTTTTAAGATTTAAAGGGAGGAGGAGGGAAATCCTCAAGCAGACTCCCTGCTGAGGGCAGAGCCCACTGCTGGGCTTTATTCCAGGACCTTGAAATCATGGCTTGAGCCAAAATCAAGAGTCAGACGCTTAACCAATGGAGCCACCCAGTCACCCCTATACAAGCGATTCTTAATGCAAATATTACTTTTGCTACCACCTCATTCATAGCAATTCTCTGAGATCCTTTGCAGCAATAATTAATATATGCTTTATTATGAGCTTTTTATTCTATTCCCAGAGAAGATCCTAACTTTTTGCCTAATAGAAGAAGGTGGCCCTCTCACATTGTGCTTTGTGCTGTCTTTGCTTGTCACTGGAACTTGCCACATGGCTGTGCCTGACCCAGAGGGCATTTTCACTTGATTAGAGTCGTCTTTCTTCACGCATCTTATGCGTGAATTTTGTAGACTCCTCAGTGCTCCTCATTGGAGGGACTGGCCTATGAGTGATGTGGCTGGTTATTTCACAGTTTGGAATTTCAATGTTGTGGCTCCTGCTTCCCACATTTACAATAGACACGTTGACTTTGCTGAGTATATTTCCTGCACTTGCCTGTGCTTCTGGGCAAGGACTTTTAAAGTTCTTTTCTGTTCCACAAACTGTGGTTTGCATGTTTTCCATCTGACTGCTTAATGGCAGGATGCCTTTCTCCGCCTCACGAACAAATTGAATTTTCTGATCGTAAGTTATTTACTTGGTCTTTGAAATCCTATAACTTGTCCCAGTTATTCATACTGACTGAATAACTCCTGCAGCATGAAAGAACCCAGGGTAGTCTCACATAACCAAACTCAAGCCAAGGACCCTTTAACTTCTGACGGCTACAGGACCTTATGAAGACCTCATTGGAGGCTTTTCTACCTGAGCAGTTGTTAACTTCCTGTAATCAGAGAAAGTTAGGTCTGGATAAGGCCTTGGAGATCATCCCAAAGTGGCATCTAATGCCTGTAGCTTGTAGACTACAGTATCTCGTTGTGACTTGATGTAGAGAATTTTTTTTAAGGTTTATTTATTTATTTATTTATTTGAGAGAGAGAGAGTGTGTGCATGAGCGGGGGGAGGGGCAGAGGGAGAGGGACAGAGAATCTCAAGCAGACTCCATGCTGAGTGCAGAGCCTGACAAGGGGCTCAATTCCAGGACCCTGAGATCATGACCTGAGTCAAAACCAAGAGTCAGATGCTTAACCGAGTGAGCTACCCAGGCACCCCAAGAAAAATTATTTTGAAAAAGGCTAAAATACATTTACTTTCTCATGGCTTTACTTGAAAAGGGAAGAGACATATGGATCATGAAGAGCAGCAATTCCCTGATGGATATCCTGGCATAACCTTGAGATTGTCTTTTGTTACTTTATTCCTAATTGTTGATAGCTGTGATCATGGCCTTAGCTCTAACTCTGGATGCTCTGCCAATACAGTAGGTAAGGGATGGCAGTTGGCACAGAAATGCACATTGAACACAGGAAAATTTAGTCTCATGCACCAAACAAATTCTATTTCCTATAAATGGGAAACAGAAATGACAATTTCGTATTCTGACAATAGGTACAGGGAACTACTATGTTGGCAAATGAAATCATCAAGGAGCTCTTAAATTCCAGGTGCTTGCTTTTATATTTACTTAAGTTAATGATTAAAATAGATGACAAGCCCATTTGACTTTCTACATATAAGGAACAATTTTGTTTGCTATCATAAAGGTTCTTTTATCAATATTGCCATTTATGTTCCTGACTTGAAATTTGATCTTTCAACTCCTGTAACAACTTCTTAGGCTTTAAGGATTCATTCACAGTGATTTTTTTTTTTTTTTTTTAATAATGGAATAGTGGCTTTGGGAGTCAGACAAACCTGAGTTTAAATCCCACTGACTAGCTCTGTGACCTTGGTCAAGTTACTTCATAACTTGCCCCCATCTGAAAAACTTGGGCATAGAAATGTTGAGAGAATTAAATGATAAATGTATTTTAAAAACTAATATAGTGTCTGAAATATAACAGATCTAGGTTTTACCAAATTATCTATCTATCCATCTTTCTATCTTTATGTCTCCCAACTTTCTTTTATGACTATATTAAGAACTCTAGCAAAACATTCAATATTTCTCTGAGTTAAAAAAGGGGTGTCTATGAGGATTGCTAATATTTTACATCTTTTTTTCAAGCAGTATTTTGTCCTTTGTAATCCAGATGCTGAGGTTTATGTTTTTGAGAATTGTGAGTAGTCCTGTTTCTGCCAGCATGCCTTGTAGTGCTAGATTCTTCACGAGCACAAGAGTTCAGCAGGATTTCAGATTTGTTTGTTGGTTTGTTTCTGGGTTTTTTGGGGTTTTTCTGGTTTGGTTGTTTTTTGTTTTTTGTTTTTTTTTAGGATTTCAGATTTTGATAAATCAAATGAATCATTGCTTTAGCTCCAGACTACTCCTTTCTTTTATCACGAGGACAAGTGAAAATAAGAGGACTTTCTAATTTGCCTCTGTAGCATTTATGGGTGTCAGTTCTCTTAGTGGACTCCTTGATTTAACAGGTATCACCCCTATGTTGTCTTGTATTATCTGATTCTCTCACCTCTCGTGGCTCTTCTCTGTCCTTCCAGCCTTGGTACAGAAACTGGTAAATCCAGTTCATCATCAGCCTCCACCCAATCAACTGTGATTCAGTGGCAAACATTCTTGGCCAGCATCTGGAGAAATTGGAGAAGTTGTTTGAGGGGTTTATTTTATTTTCTTTCTAATGAAATAATTTTGGACCTCTCCATATCATTGAAGAGAAAATGCAGATTTTCATCTTGTGAATGCTAACAGTTGTTGAACATATCTAAAGAGTGGACAAGTGAGAAGTTCCTTTGTTAAATCCTATGTGTTGTGTCTGCAGACATATGTTTGCCTTTTCTGTCTGTCCCCCATGTGTAGAGACACACATGAGGCCAGCCCACTATGGAATTCACTGTGTGGAAGGCCCAGCTTCTCATCACTGCTTCAGAAACTGGGTCCTTCTGGAGTTCAGGAAAATGTTGTATATGCCATAGAATCCTCTGGTAAGTGTGGACAAGTGGTCTGTGGACCCCTTCTCAGACTAATCTTTTTAAAAAGAATATAACACATAATATGTCAAGGGAAACCAAATATATTAAAATGCAGTTATCAAAGTATTTTATTATGCTATATATACTTCTTCACTAATGCATAAAATAACAGGTCTAATAATTACTGTAATTCCAGGTAATGATGAGCTTAATAATTGGAGATATCTAAAACAATGGTGAAATAACATGAAAATATCCATGCTTTTTACTGGTGACAAAGTCCTAAGTATTACTAATATTATTGTGGTTTGTTTTCTACATTTATCAATAAAGGAATGCTAAATTTCAGAGATTAGCAGAAATAAAGATGCCATTTTTTTTTCCCATCCAAGTTTATGGATCTCCCTGAATTCTTCTTCACCAAACCCTTGGAGTTCATGGCCACAGTTTAAGAATCCAAGGACCTTAACTCCCAGTATGTGAACCAAACTCTCTGGTTAGAGATTCTCACAGTCTGGCTTCTCTCATTGCCAAAGTTGCAAGGATTCAAGAGTCAATTCCTTGCCAGTGGTGAGAAGCAAAATTTGAACATTCAAAACCAAAGCTGTACTTAAGAGAAGGGCCTTTTGTCTTTGCTGACAATGGAAGGGATTCACAGTGAAAAGATCATTGTGTACCTTGGATGTTTGGTTAATGTGCCTTTGAAGGCTCTGGAACATACCACCAGGAGAATTCATCCCCTGCAGACTTTAATGTCACTGCATAGCAAATACTGAAGGGGAAAAGGCAGATCAATGTATTTAGTCCACGAAAGAGAAACACTCTCCCAGTTTATGTCTCCACAGCAGTGAAGTTCGTCATGCTAGATCATGCTGTAGACGAGCCTTGAAAGAGAAGCCTGGGATGCTTGTCCAGGGCACTGTCTGGGTGTTCCCAGCATTACCTTCTGTCTGTTTGTTCTCTATCCCCATCCCTCCTTCTCAGCCTGGCTCCAAGTCAGCTCTGAACTAGAGCCCCAAAGAACTAAAGGCAGACTTCCTCTATAAAACCCTCCTGAGGCCATCTTAGGGCTCTGCCACTGGGTGATGGGAGTCACACTGATGGGCACGGGGACAGTCACTGCCATCTTCCTCCCTCCTCTTTTCTCCTCAGCTTCTGCCAGGTCCTGACAGCTCTGGAAGCCAAGGCCTTTCTTTGACTCCCATGCAGGTCTCCATGCTGTGCACTGCTGCCAAACCATGGGGCCAGCTCTAAGAATGTGTTTTTGATATTCATTGTTCACTCTGTCTGTTACCGATGTGTGCACTGCAATTATTGTAATTCTTTGCACATGTGTTGTTATGAAATGGGTGCCTTTCAAGCTATGCCAGGTTACTTTTTTTTCCTTTCTGAAACCCAAATATATTATTTCTACCTATGTTTCAGTTAGTTTGCCATGCTTCTTTATTTTATTTCAAAGATGAGTCTGGGTGGCGAAAGAGTGGTGTGTGCACAAAGCAAGGTCTGCCTACTTTCCTTGTGATAGAACAGTTGCTTTTGATTTAGGCTTATGTGGTTTCTACCTCACTCTCTTGTTTTCTTACTATGCTCACGAGCAAGCCGACTTTCAGACATACACATCCCATGTGTACTGCTGCTGGAGTAGCCATCTGCACTCAGGGGAAGGCACTCGTGTAGTGTGCAAAACAGACATGCACACATGTGCATGCAAACAGCTTTTGGTTGGAAGGTTTCTTGGACATTAGGGGTGTTTTTTCCTCCTTTTAGTGGTAGGGAGGAAAAGAAGGTCTAGAAAAGTCATTTTCTTTCTTCTTTTAACTTTAATTGGGCCTTTTCTGGCACAGTGTAGAAAATTCAAAAAGGATTATATGCCTTCATTAATTCAGATTGTCTTATTTTTGTTTTTAATTTTTTATCAAAGAAAAATAGCAAATGTGAAACTAGATTTTAAAATCTCATATTTTTAAGCTTCTTAGGATAATAACAAAACCTTAGTTTTTAAGTAAATTAAGAATAACTAGTTTTGCCTTTGAGAACTTACTCTTGAGATTCACAGAGGCTAAGTTAAGAATATAAGAGTGGAGGTGTCCACCTGGCAAACATCACCAGCTATCCCCACATGCATCTTCGTTTCTTTAGAGATTCTCAAGCTACTCTCTGTTTTTGCCGGGAAGAGAAATCTGACCCTTGTCTGCTAAGCATTTTACTTTCATTGTTAACTATATCCATTTGTTACCATGAAACATTATTATTATTATTTTTTTTTTATAGAGAGAAAGAGAACAAGTAGGCAGAGAGGCAGGCAGAGGGAGAGGGAGAAGCAGGCTTCCTGCGGAGCAGGGAGCCCGATGCGGGGCTTGATCCCAGGACCCCAGGATCATGACCTGAGCCGAAGGCAGCCGCTTAACCAACTGAGCCACCCAGGCGCCCCGAAACATTATTATTTTTAAGGTAGCATGGAAACAGGACTGCTTGCTGCATAACGGTGCTGTAACTCTTGTCGCCCAGAAGGAATCAAAGAAATGGGACAGTAGCTAATGTGGGAAATCGTACCAGCAAGAAAGAAACATGAAGAGTGACAGAAACAGAGACAGAGAGAGGAAAAGTAGGAAAAGGGAGAGGGAAGGAGGGGGCAGGAGGAAAGATACTGAAAGATAAAAACAGAGACCTATGCAGAAAAGCTAAAATTTCCATGAAAAGATTTATAAAAGGATGGTATCGCTGTTGCTAGGGAGCTGGGAGGCAAGCAGACAGATATGCCATCCACTAAAGATTTTTAATATAAACCTGCCTTTGTTTGCATCATCTCTCCAGTGAGGAGACTGGATAAAGAGGAAAAGAAATATGGTGAAGCTGTCTTCTTAGACACACAATTTTAAGAGCACACTCTGTAAGCTTCTGTGTTGAAGGCATGCCTGAGGTCAAAGGGCACAGCCTCACTCCCCAGAATTCCAGGGCCAAGGTTGTACCCATCTAGTTATGGGGAATGGCCCCACTCCCATGTATATGATGGCTCTTAGATGTATAACCCCGATGTGGCAGGTTCTGCCTTCCCTTAAATGAATAAATGTATCGTAATCAGCTGTTTGGTCTTACTGTTGCCCAGGATTCGGGTTGAGGAAAGGAATCTGGTGCTGGGGCCAACCAGCAGTGGCTCCTCATGGTACTGCTCCCAGTGAGAAACAGAGGAAGTGGCATGGGAGGTCAGTGCTACTCCGGAATCACCTTAGCACCTGCCTGTATTAGGTAGGGTTTTCCAGAGAAAAAGAACAAATAGAATATATACATATGTATATGACAGATTTATTTTTTATTTTAAGTGATTGGCTAATGCCCTTGTGGGGGCAGGCAAGTCTAAAATCTGCAAGACAGTCTGTCAGGCTGAAAATTTTGATAGGCATCAGTGTTAAGTCTTGAGTCCAAAGGCAGTCTGGAGGCAGGATTCCCTCCTCTTCTGGAGACCTCAGCCTTTTTTCTTAAGGCTTTCAACTGGTTGGATGAGGCCTACCCACATTATGGAGGGTAGTCTGTTTTACTCAAAGTCTATTGACTTAAATGTCAATCACATCTAAAAAATATTTTCATAGTAACATTGATGGTGTTTGTACCATAGCCTAGCTAGGTTAGTGCATAAAATTCACAATCATACAGCTCTATGAAATAACTAAGGTGAATAATGTTCATCCCTCACCAAAACAACATATTACAGATTCTGAGATATGAGGTAGGCGTATGTCCACATTGCAGCCAGGGTGATAGAAGCTAGGACCTTTAGTTAGTAGAGTTGTTGCTTTGTTCTAACCTGAGAAAATTCCTTGCAGAATTATATCTTTGAAAGGAGCCTTCTCTAAGGAATCTATCCCTATCTTGAACTTTCTGTCTCTAATCCAGACACTCTTTACTCCATACAACCCCTTATTCAATTCCCTCAATTGGATGCCACAGCCACCATCACTGGCAATTCACCCTACCACACCCCTTGGTCTATCCTCTATCTGCACTCTTAAACAGTGTCTCATATTCTGGCCTGATGTTCACTGAGCTATCCCTGCTCAGTTGTGGGCTCCAGAAGGGCTGAAAGAGTCAACTCTACTCCTGTGAGGGAAAGCAAATATAGGTGCTCCAGTTCTTGTTCAGTCTCCTCAAAAGTGAAAGCTTTGGCTTGCTTACCTTACAAGTAGGGTTGTCAGATTTAGAAGAAAAAAAAAAATTAAATTTGAATTTTAGATAACCAATAAATGATTTTTAGTATAAATATATCCATACTTGGGACATAAACACTCAGAAGTTTTTCATTATTAATCTGAAATTGATGCCCAGTTACATTTGAATTTTAGATCAAGAACAAATAATTTTTTTGTAACAGTATGTCCCATGTAATATTTGGGACATACTTGCACACACAAAAAATTATTCCTTGTTGATCTGAAATTCAAATTTAACCAGGCAATTTGTATTTTATCTGTCAATCCTGCAAGATGACTTAAAACATAAAGACACTGCTCCAACTCATGCAGTATTTTTTCTCAGAGACAACATAGGCTGGTTTCCTATCTAGGAACACATTTTTCCGAAAGCAAGCCTGTCAGTCTCACTCCTCTATAGCAATAGCTTCTGACCACCTCTCTTCCCAGTGCCAGCTGCCTTGGAGGGGTTGGGGCCACTCCAGCTTTATTTCTCCTTCTAATCAGGGTATGGTGGAAGGAATATTCAATTTGTCCTATTCAGGTTGACATATTTTCAGAAAAGGAATCACTGACATCTCCAGTCACGTAGACTCAAGACCCTAGAGCCAACCTCAATTCTCTCTTCCCTTCTGTCCTCCCTGCCAGGGCTTTATTCGCAGTGTCTTTTGTATCTTCTCCCTTTTATCTCAGACATCCCTCTAATCCACCTTCAATATTGTTCACAGACGTGACAACATGAACCTCTGACTTTTTCTTCCTGCCCATAGCACCTGGCTTCTACAGTCCATCCACCACACTCCATGACCTGACATTCAATATCATTGTGAACACTCAGACACTCCCAAGGCTCAGAAACATTCTGTTTCCAGATTGTCTGCCAAATGAAGTCCTATATTTTGGCCTACATCAAGTCCAGATATCAAGGCCATATATCAAATCCCTCAAGTAACTGACTTTAACCCAATTGTCATATGCTTTTTCTGAAAAAAATCAGGGAGTAGATTTTTTAGCCTTCGAAGGCTATATAGTTTCCGTCACAATTACTCAACTCTGCTGTTTTTGCATGAAAGCAGTGAATGGGCTTGGCTGAGTTCCAGTACAACTTTGTTTATAAAACGGGTTGGGGGTACAGATTTGGCCCATTCCTTCTCTAGCTGATAAACCAAACCTGTTCTCCAAGCCTCAGCTCAAGTGTTCTTTTCTCTGTGAAGCTCTCCCTGATTCACCCAGTTGGAAGTAACTCCTTCTTCACTTCATATACACAATGCTTTATGTCTTTTTATGACTATGCCCACATTCTGCCTTGAATGGAGTCCATGCCTTCGCTCTTCGTTGGCATACTTGACATCCCCTGCAGAGGCTACCATAGTTCATTACACAGGGGGGATGTTCAGTAAGAAAGTAGTGGTAGGAAGAATGATGGAAAGCCATGAGAGAGTGAGTCTAAAGGAAGGGCAGGGGCTTGATCAACTACA
Source organism: Mirounga angustirostris (assembly GCF_029215605.1). NCBI lineage: Eukaryota > Metazoa > Chordata > Mammalia > Carnivora > Phocidae > Mirounga > Mirounga angustirostris. The sequence goes on along the minus strand of NW_026991720.1, from coordinate 71,653,648 downwards.
GCCTCCTGCTTCTCCTCAGATAAGTCTGAGTTCCCCTGAAGACTGTGAATCAACATGAAATGACTTCTGGAGAAGCCCAACTTCCAGGCCAGTCATTTAAACACACAGAAGCCTGTGCCTCAAAAACAAACTAGCTAAGCATTCAGTTCCCCAACCGGGAAGGTTGGTATTGCAAATTCATTCAGACTGAAACCATTTTCCTTTTTGAAACACACCCAAGTTCTAAAAGAAATAGCTTCACCTGATCTGGACAGTGAACACATTCCTCCAAAATCCATCCCTGGAGAGAACTTTGTGACCTGCTTCAGCTCAAAATGTACATGACTCCAAAGCATCTGAACTTTTCATAGCAGGGCTAGAAACAGCCAGGCCCTGTGTGCCTCAGAGAAAGTGTTTCAGAGCTGGGAAGAATGAACTGAGGAAAAGAGCAATAACACAAGCATTTTTTTCCAGCAAAATAACTAGGAAAGTTAAAAATTATTTTTTAAAGTTAGCTATCCTTGAAAATTGCAAGCAAATTTATTTCTCTAGTTCTTTGTCAATTTTTGGACTTAGAAGTGGTTTAGTTATATTACTACATACTTGATTTTGTCTCTGTAATCATTTTAGGTGCATGTCATGTCCTCTTAATTAATCTGCAGGTTTCTCAAGAGGAGGATCCATATTTTCTTTTCTTGCATACCTCCTAAAGCATCTTAATACCAGGACCACAGCAAACACTCAATAAGCATGCAATCAGTAAATGAATATATGGGATGTAGTAACCTGCTAAAGTCCTTGGTGGGGGGAATTCAATTATTCAAGTTAATTTTTTTTAAAAGAATTCGTCTCTTGTAATCCTGATCCCACCTCTTTTCCACCACCAGTTAGTACCTCTATTTTAAGTCCTTCAAAATTTTCATAACAATAAGAAAGAAAAATTTTGCTTACAGCTATGTTTTATTAGATTTAAGTCTTCTTTGATGGCAGGGCACAACACACTGACACTTGGATAGATGAAAAGCAGAATTTTTTGTTACTTGCCAAATGAGAGCAGGCTGTCAGGCAGGACCACACAGAGCTTACACCCAGGAGTGGGGGCAGTTTATGTGTGGCAAACAGAGTGGGATTAACTAAATTGAGCAAACTCCCTGTGAATTAGCTGATTTGAATAATTTCACAGGTTTCAGGACTAGGGGCTATTTCTAGCTGTCCGGTACTTGACCCAGGGGCAATTAGGCCTGCTGCATAGATGCCAGGAGTATAAGAGTTCCATAACAGAAGTCACTGGAATGTGGACTTGAGCTGCGCAAAAGGAGGAACTGATTGGCCTGTAAGCCAGGCCTCAAAACTGGATCAAGACACATTTTTTAAAAACGATATTACGGGGGTGACTGGGTGGCTCAGTCAGTTAAACATCTGCCTCAGCTCAGGTCATGATCTCAGGGTCCTGGAATTGATCCCCAAGTTGGGCTCTCTGCTCAGTGGGGAGTCTGCTTCTCCTTCTCCCTCTGTGCTGTCTCCGTCTGTGTTCTCTCTCTTGCTCTTCCTCAAATAAAAAAATAAATAAATAAAAATCTTTTTAAAAAACTATATACTATAACACCCTCATCTATAGTTCATAAAAGCAGGGGACTCCCTGTATTATTCTTGTCATTGTACCCCAATGCCTAGCATGTTGAGAGCACTCACAATTGAGTAAATTGAATGACTCCAGATTTTCACTTCTACAGCAGGGCAGAAGGTTGGGCTACTAAGACTGCAAGCCTGGATTCAACACTTTCATTAGATATTGAGACTTGCACTACAGGAAAAAAATATAGTTAATTCTACTAGTCAGGGAAAAAAAGGTGATAAGGTCAGTATTGCTCTGTCAAGGGATTATATCCATAATCTGGAATGTTGTCATTTTATAGGAATGACAAACACAAATGATCAGTGTTTATTGTATGATCAAATCTGAGAGCAAAATGACATTTGGGGGTAAGAGAAGCAGGAATGAGAGAAGGAGAAACTGGCCAAAAGCCAGCTAAATTGGAGTGGTTCTACTGTGGGATAGAATATAGCAAAGCTTTGAAAACCATGTAGCAAGGAAAGGTAAGAAATAAGACTAAATAACAAACTCATGAGCTCTGGAAAGAGAGAAAGTCACTGATTTTTTTAAGATCACATGACACTAAGAGCATTTGGAGGGGTAATCATAGCCTGTTGGCAAAAAAGAACTGAAGGAAAATACATCTAGATTTAGTGTACATAAAATAAATAGGAAATAATGTCTTGGAACTTTAAAAGTAAATCATTAGCCCAATGAATGCAAGAAAACAGACTTAAAGAAATGTATTACAGCACTACAGTGTTTCTGTGGGAATTAACAAAAAAATCAGTGCTTAATAAAAAACTCTAGAAAGCATTAGAAAACTCCAAGTTAAGCAAAATTAAGAGGTTTCTTCATAACAGGACCAAGCAAATTCTTTGTTATGTTAACAAATGTTGGGAACCTCTAAGAAGAAAGTGTGGTAGGAGGGTCCCAGCCACAGAACCCTCCCTTCCTTTCATGGAACAGCACATGTGACTCATACTCCATAGAACACTCTTTGATAAAGCCCATGCTAACATGATTTTTTTCCCCATCTGTGTTATTTTCATAGCAACACAAGTTATTTTATTCTGTCAGAGAACTTAAGCAACTACATTCCATGACACAGAAACACCATCCTACCTCTTAGAAACTAACTAAAAAATTCTCCTCATGTCTAATATAGGTATTTATGTCCTTTGAGAAAATATATCTTGGAACATTTCTGAGACCGACTAAATATATATGGTAATATCAACTCTTCTCAGGGCTGAAAAAATAAAAATAAAAAAGATTTGAGGCAGGATATGGTGAGCAATGAGAGAACATCACACCAATCCTAATGTTAACCGCTGTCCCATAATGTTCCTGTTCATCTACTTAATTAAATGCCTAAAGAAAAAAAAATCAACTTAAAGCCTGCAGCCAAAGAGCAAGCTAAAAATAACATTAGCAACTAGAATTTCAATTTCTACAAGTCTTTGCAAAATTTGGCAGTGACTTCGAATAAGCATCTGATTAGGACATCAAACAGTATCAAATATCAGCATTTAGCTACTTAGCTTGACATGTCAAGCAGAGGCAAAAGCTGTCATCAGCATTCCAGGAACAGTAGACTATGCTAGGCAGGTCTGTGCCCAGCAATTTACCCAGTGATTCTGAGATAAATAGTCTGTCTCTCTTTTCTTGCTATAAACTTCCTTGCAAAATTTTGTGATTTTCATATCCTAATGAGGCAGTTGTTTATTGACATTTTAAATGATGTAAGGTCACTTCGTAACTTTCAAGAAACTACTGACATTATTTGTAATTCTTTATTAAACACATAGCCATGGAAGCTACTCTGAAATCGCTGATGTTACGAGGAAGATAGCCCAGAGGAAGTTGGTGGCTTTCAGTAACACCTCCAACAATGGCTTCTTTCATTGAAATATTGATTGAGTACATGCCATGTGCTAGGTCCTTTGTCGCCTGGCCTGCTCAGCTCTGTCATTATAACTAAATGACCAAGACAGCCTAGTCAATCAGGGAGCTTTTGATTTATTTTCAGTGGCAAAAGGAATAGACTGAAGGTCACATAGCCACAGGTATCAAGCAGGCATCCTGGGCTCATGTACTGCCATTGGCTAAATGAGCTCAAACCTAGGAAACCACACCTAAAAAACTCAGGTACACCTATATATCAGGGAGCAAAATTACAAACACCATTCCCAAAGGGGCAAAGAAAATGAAGATTCTTTATTGTCCTATAACTATGGTGACAAACGTGGGACAATTCCAGTTTACACCTTTTGTCCCAGTGTCTTAACTGGTCTAACGTCTCCCTCAAATTTTTAATTTTTTTAATGAAGAATTATTATTCACAGCTGCACTGGGAGCTCTCTGCTTTGTATTTTCAGCTTCTGATATGGTTGTCTAGTAGTATAGGAGATGTATGAACAGATTTTGTTTTTACTTTAACCTCCCTTTCAAAGCCAGCATGTGTGGTACTTGCTGGTAAACACAGTGCCCTCAGGCAAGAGAGAGCTCATGAAGCTAATTCCTCCCAGTTTGGGTGGTACTAGAAGACTGAACAGCACTGCCTCTACTGACCATTGTTGGGTCTGCCAGTTGTGCTGCGACCTACACTCACACCCACACCCTTCAAAATGCATGAAGCCACTAGCCATCAGTTGGCTGGATCAGTAGAAATGTGAGACTTTATTGTTTAGTTGGGAAATGTGCAAGGGAGCTGGAGGCCGGGCTATCTTGTCATAAAGCTTATAGAGAGCAGCCTGAATATTCTCATTACATGGTTTTGTTATTTATTATTTGGTTCATGTACCTTTATCAGCAGCAATTATTATTTGGTAATGTTGTTTTGCAACAAACTCAGCAGGAAAGAGCTCAAAAAATCAAAAGCACATGTTAAGCAAAAAACTTAAGTTCTGAATTTCAGTTTCACAACAAAGTTGATGATGAATGTGGAACTTGCGAAAAATGTTTATCAACACAATTTACCATCTACTATGAGGGCTAAGTGACACCACTGACCACATGAAAACCAGAAGACAAAAATCTTCTGAAAAAGTTCCAGCATTTATCCCACAAGTTAGAAGTTAATTTAAGACTATATCCAAAAATGACCAAATGTGTGCCTACAGAAAGGACATTTACATATCAGTCAGTGAAGCATGACTTTTCATTTACCTCAGATGATTGTTTTTCTTCATTAACTTCACCCACTTTGGATTCCAAGTTTGCTTTTGGACATATGAAAAGTGAAATAACTGTTCACGTGTTGGCTCCATTAGCAGAAGAACTGCACAAACAGTTCAGTGAAGCCAGTTTTATACCAGTGTCCTAGATAAGGAGAAAACTGGTTCCAGTAAAGGTTTGTTTTTCTTTATTCAATTCATGAAATCAAAATACATCTTCTGGATATTCATTCTGACATTGTGAATGCATATTATAGGCTCAGGTAAGAAGTTCAACGTTAAAGCTTTTGTGATATGTAAACACAAATTTTACTGGAGTACAGTTGTGAGAAAAACAATATTCTTACTAAATTAAGAAACCTTTGGAGCAGATATGTACTTGAAGTTACATCCTAGAAAGCTACTGTATTCCACTAATCAAAATAGTAACTGTCTTTGTCAAGATATATAAATATACACTGATACAAGCACATGCATGAAGTTAAAGTAACTGAACTATAAAACTTTATGAGGAATCTGGTATTCAGCATCTTTATGGAAATAACACTTTGCTGCCTGCCATCCAGGTCTGCCACTGATAAGAATAGAAATGGAAACCCACATACTGTAAGTCTAAAGTTTTATAAGTTATAAATCAAGCTAGCAAACTGCTAAATAAAATAGGTTTGATCCTAACATCACAAATATACTTTCAGTAATGACCTGAAAAGCCCGATTATAACTTAGAATCCCCAGAGTCCTTGAAATCCCTGTCTGCAATTGGCAATGTGAGGGAAACACCTCAGCCCATCCTGAGCTCTTCTTCCTTCAGCTCCCTCTGGCACGGCAAGGGACTCACACAAACAGGTGAGGAGATACCAGATTAGCCATTATGTCGAAGCTCTGTCATTAGCACCCCCTCTGGCCACACCTAAACAGCTGTCCCTTGCCCAAATCTTAGGCCATGGAGGGTCCATACTGGTAGTGAGATCCACCCGTGAGAGGAGGTACCCGAGGAAGATGCCTGCCCATCTCTGGGAGCAGGTCTGGGCCATCTGGGCAAGAAATTCTGGGGCCTTAGCCACTTGGGCATTTGAGATGGCATGTCTTCCTGGCGCCTCAGATTGGATGGAGTTAGGCTGGAAGAGGGTCAGAACTGAGCCCTCTAAAGTGTAGGGCCCTGGACAGCAGTCTGTATTGCTCAGATTCAGGTCTAAGAGTAGTACTGACTTAACTAATCTTGGATGTTGTCTCTTCATCTTGTATGTGAAATTCTAGTAAATTTAGTAGACATTCCTAATCTAGTCAAACCCTTCACATGTTCTTCAAACCAATGAAATTTGGGATCCTCAACATTTTCTGTGTCAATAAAATAACATGTGGATTTAGCAGATTCAATGAAGACCCTTTTTTTCCTTGTCACACTGGATGTCTAGATGCTGTTTGGATTTGGTTTAGAAGATGGGGAAGTATAGATGTTTCTTGGTCTGAGTCTCTTAACAGTAGAGATGTAGAAAGGAAAATGAGATCATGAAAAGACTTGCTGTTGGACTGCAGAGCACCGCCAGTTGCCATGGTGGTGGCATTAGCTGGATTTGGGGCAGTCGAGGTATCTTAGGAGGAGTTACTTGAAAGTAACCAACAGTTGTTTGATTTGAATAAATCTGCGTGGGTAGGAGCAGTGTCAGAAGTAGCAGCCCTTGTCTGAGCCTAGCCACCATTGCTCTGCGCATGTCTGCTCAGTCCATGCACGGTGCATCTCACTGTACGTGGAGTAAGTGGAAAACTGCTGGCTTGGGGCAGGCGCAGGCAAGGTCAAAAATGTTTGAGGTTTTAAAGAACCATTTTGAAAATCAACTTAAATGCCTAAAAATAGTATTGAAATATACACACGTACACACACACACACACATTCACACACATTCTAGCATATTGCCAATGCTGAAATATTTTAAAACTAGTTACAGACAACGTACAATGTCAAATAGGCAATACTAACTTAGTGTGGCTGAAATAGAACTCATGATTCCATATTAAAGATGCTGCTTCATGGAATTTCCCAACTCATTAAATTATACCATCAACATCATCCATGCGTGTGCTTAAGTAAAAAGTCTAGATGTTAGTCGTGATTTCTTGATTTCCTACTTTTAATTTTTTAGAAGTTTTTTTTTAAGGTTTTATTTATTCAAGAGAAGAGAGAGAGAGAGCATGATCAGGGGGAGAGGCAGAGGGAGAGGGAGAAGCAGACTCCCCACTGAGCAGGAAGCCCACCACGGGGCTCAATCCCAGGACCCTGAGATCATGACCTGAGCTGAAGGCCACTCAGGTGCCCCGAGTTCTCACTTCTCAGAATCTATCCATTAGCAAGTCATTTTGATTCAACCTCTAGCTTATATCTTAAAAGCCTTCTTCTCTTCTCCATTAGCACCACCTTCGTCTAAACGACCTGATTTAGGTCTATTAAAGAAAATGAAGTGATATGGCAAGGAGTCTAATTCCAGTTCCTAGTGGTCACTGTTCTTCTTTTCTAGATGTCTGAGCTAGCCTCTGGACATGAAGTCTCCATGGTCTGTCTCCTGATTAATTCTTTGACCTCATTTCAAACAGCCTCCACCCTGCCAACTATGCTCCAGCCACACTAGATAACTTTTTGGTCCGTGAAATTACAAACTCATTCTTGCCTTGGGGCTCTGCACCAGCTGTCTGGCTGTCTCCTCTGTCCAAACAGGTCTCCCCCTTATCTTAGCATGGCTGCCTATTTCTTGTCATTCAGACCTCAGCCTAAATGTCACCTTCTCAGAAGAGCCTCCTGACCATGCATTCTAACTTGGATCCACCCTGTCATGCTTTACTACATCTGCCTATTTTGATTGTCTGCATTACAAATGTTTAGGTGTATGTGTCATTTCCTCCTAGCTAGGATATAAGCCCCACTGACAGCAGAAGTCTTGTTTATGTTGTGCACCTTTGTATCTCTGCAATGGCAAACAATACCTGGTACCTACAGGTACCCAATAAATGTTTGTCAAATGAATGGATAAATAGACATTTCAGAATAGAGCCTGATATTTTGATTAAAAACTATCAAAATTATTCTGCCTGACTGGAGTTTTGGTATCAAATGCCATCTAAATAAATGAGTTACAATCTGAAGACTCAACACTTCTTTTAGAGATAGGAATTAATTATATGATATTTGTAGTAGGATATAATCAAGATCCACTTTTAAAAATATTGGGTATATTATTTGTTACATTTGTGCATCACTAAATTATTTACACCCTAATTGCCTAATTGTACTGGGTAGTCCTGGAACTTATCTATTTAACTTTCCTAAAGTCCATCCATCAATTAACCACCCCCTGCACATGAAGCTCTTGGCCAGAATTTTAACAGAATCAGAATCTCTTGTGATATTCCTGTAAAGAAACTCATCAGGATTCTGAGGGGAAAAAATTATTGCCTTAGACAAGAACTCTTCGGGTGCTATAATCTTTTGTGTTAATTTCCATTCCTAAAAAAGGAAAATGTACCTCAGTTTGCAATTAGAGGGCGACAGGGACTAGAATGACAGAGACAGGGAACAGAGGCTGATTGTACATGTGTGAAGTGCCCATTGACTAATAACATGAAGTATTAACTGGTTCTATGTTCCTTTCTTCTTCACTCCTGTGATTATAAGTTTTAGTTCCATGAGATATAAGTCTGCATTAACTCCGGGAGAAATTTATCAGTTCAGAACTTAAACTGAAGCAATGGTGTGTCAGTAAATGTTCAACAAATGGCTCTCTAGAAAAAGAGCCCTGATTTGTGGTGTTTGTTGGTTTCTATAGTGTAAATAACCCCAGGATGGCTGATTTCAAGCTACCAATGAGACTTCACTTAAAGTGGACTTAGGTAGAGATACTAATAACTAGTTTTCATGAGCTAGTCGTGTGACCTGGCTCTAGCACACCACTGAATCAAAGATACAAATTCTGTTTCAAGTTCATAAAGTTTGATGCACATATAAGACAGAAAACAAATGATAGTAGATAAAATCAGGCTGTGGTCAATTTCATATTCTATCCCAAGATATTAAAAAGAAACAACTTTAGGGGTGCCTGGGTGGCTCAGACAGTTAGGTGTGCGACTCTAGATTTTGACTCAGGTCATGATCTCAGGGTCATTAGATTGAGCCCTGTGTCAGGCTCTGTGCTCAGTGAATCTGCCTGAGATTCTCTCTCTCCCTCTCCCTCAGCGCTTCCCCCGACTCGTGCATGCACATATGTACTCTCTCTCTCTCTCTAATAAATAAGTAAATAAATAAAATCTTTTTTTAAAAAAGAAAAAACTTTAAGCAGGACAGAGAGGAAAAGGAAGTTTAGAAAGAAGTGATATTTGGGGCACCTAGCTGGCTCAGTGAACATGTGACTCTTGATCTTGGGATTGTGAGTTTGAGCCCCACGTTCGATGTAAAGATTTCTTAAAATCTTTAAAAAAGGGGCGCCTGGGTGGCCCAGTCGTTAGGCGTCTGCCTTCGGCTCAGGTCATGATCCCAGAGTCCTGGGATCGAGCCCCGCGTCGGGCTCCCTATTCAGCGGGAAGCCTGCTTCTCCCTCTCCCACTCCCCCTGCTTGTGTTCCCTCTCTGGCTGTGTCTCTCTCTAATAAATAAATAAAATCTTAAAAAAAAAAAAAATCTTTAGAAAAAAGAAAGAAGTGATGCTTTTTGCTCTCCCTGGCTTCACTGAGATATAATTGACATATTGTTTAAGGTTAAGGTGTACAACATAATTGTTTAAGTTTAAGGTGTTCAATGTGGTTTTGTTTGCATTTCCTGTTGATTAGTGATGATGAACATCTTTTCATGTACCTGTTGGCCATTTGTATGTCTTCTTTACAAAAATGTCTACTTGGGTCCTTGGTACTTGGGTCCTTGGCCCATGTTTAAATTGAATTGTTTGTTTTTTTGCTATTGAGTTATATGACTTCTTTATATATTTCAGATATTAATTCCTTCTCAGATATATGTTTTGCAACTATATTTTCTTCCATTTCACAAGTTGTCTTTTCATTTTGTTGATCATTTCTTTTGTTGTGGAGAAGCTTTTTAGCTTGATGTAGTTCCTCTTTAATTTTTACTTTTGTTACTTGTGCTTTTGATGTCCCATCCAAAAAATTGTTGTCAAGATTGATGTCAAGATTTTCCTTCTGTTTTCTTCTAGGAGTTTTATGGTTTCAGGTCTCACATTTAAGTCTTTAATCTATTTTGAGTTAATTTTTGTGAGTGGTGTAAATTAGTGTTCTAATTTCATTAGTTTGCATGTGGATATCCGGTTTTTCCAAAATCATTTATTGAAGAAACTATCTTTTCCCCATTGAGTATTCTTGGCTTTCTTGTCAAATATTAGTTGACTGTATATGTGAGAACTTATTTCTGGGCTCTCAGTTCTGTTCCATTGGTCTATGTGTCTATTTTTATGCTAGTACCATACTGTGCTAAGTGTCATGCCTCCGGCTTGGTTCTTCTTTCTCAGGATTGCTTTGGCTATTCAGGGTTTTTTGTGGTTCCATATGAATTCCAGGATAGTTTTTTTCTATTTCTATGAAAAATGCCATTGGCAGTTTGATAAAGATTGCATTGAATCCATAGATGACTTTGGGTTGTATGATCATTTTAACAAAATTCTTCCATTAAAACAGGATATCTTTCCATTTATTTGTGCCTTCTTCAGTTGCTTTCACCAAAATCTTACAGTTTTCAATGTATAGATCTTTCACCTCCTTGGTTAAATTTATTCCTAAGTATATTATTATTTTGATACTATTGTAAATGGGATTGTTTTCTTTTTTTTTTTTTCTTACCTTAGGTAGTTCATTGTTAGTGTATAGAAGCACAACTGATTTTTGTGTGTTGACTTAGAATCTTGCAACTTAACTGAATTCATTTAGTAGTTCTAACAGTGTTTTGGTGGAGCCTTTAAGATTATATTTAAGATCACATCATCTGCAAACAGTTTTACTTCTTCCTTTCTGATTTGAATGCCTTTTATTTTTCTTGCCTAATTGCTCTAGGACCTTCAGTAGTGTATTGAATAGGAGTGGTGAGAATCTTGTCTTTTTCCTGATCTTAGAGGAAAAGATTTCAACCTTTCACCATTGAGTATGATGTTAGCTCTTGTCATAAATGTCCTTTATTATGTTGAGGCATGTTCTTTCTATACCCAATTTGTTGAGAGTGTTTATCGTGAAAGGACGTCGTATTTGTCAAATGCTTTTTCTGCATTTATTGAGATCATATGATTTTCATCTTTCATTCTGTTAGTGTGGTATATCACATTTACTGATTTGCATATGTTGAACCCTCCTTGTGTCCCAGAGATAAATCCCATTTGATCATGTTTATTATCCTTTTAATGTGCTGTTGAATTCAGTTTGCTAGTATTATATTGAGAATTTTTACATTTATATTAATCAGCAATATTGGCCTATAGTTTTTCTTTTCTTATATTGTCCTTATCTGGCTTTGGTATCAGAGTAATGCTAGTTTCTTAAAATGAGTTTGGGACTGTTTCTTTTCAGTTTTTGAAAGAGTTTGAGAAAGATTGTATTAGTTCTTTAAGTGTTTAGTTGAATTAATCAGCGGAGCCATTTGGTCCCGGGGTTTTATTTGTTGTAAAAATTTTCGTCACTGATTCAGTCTCCTTACTCATTATTGGTCTGTTCAGATTTTCTGTTTCTTCATGATACAGTCTTAGTAAGTTGTATGTTTCTAGCAATTTATCCATTTCTTTTAGGTTATCCGGTTTTGTGGGATGTAATGGTTCATAGTGTCTCATGATCCTTCCTATTTCTGTGGTATCAGTTATAAGGTCTATTCTTTCATTTTAGACATTATTTATTTGAGTCTTCTCTTTTGTTCTTAGTCTAGTAAAGGTTTGTCATTTTGCTTATCTTTTTCCAAAAACCAATCTTAGTTTCATTGATCTTTTTTATGATTTTTCTTATCTCTATTTTGTTTATTTCTGTTCTGATCTTTTTAATTTTTTTTCTTTCTACTAACTTTGAACTTTGTTCTTAGTTTCTGGAGGTACAAGTTTAGGTTGTTAATTTGAGATCTTTCTTGTTTCTTAACGTAGGGCTTTATTACTATAACTGTTCTATTTAGAACTGCTTTGCTGTATCCCATAAGTTTTTGTATGTTGTATTTCCATATTTGTTTGTTTCAAGAGATTGTTTTATTTCCATTTTGATTTCTTCTTTGACCCATTGTTTGTTGAGGAGTGTGCTGTTTAATTTCCACATATCTGTGAATTTTCCCACTTTCTTCCTGTTACTGATATCTATTTTATACCCTTTGTGGTCAGAAAACATACTTGGCAAAATTTCAGTCTTTTTTAATTTGCAAAGACTTTTCTGGCTTAAGATGATCTAACCTGGAGAATGTTCCATGTGCAGTTGAGAAGAATGTGTATTTTGCTACTCGTGGATGGAATGTTCTATATTTTTCTGTTAGGTACATTTGGTCTAAAGTAGTTCAAGTCCCATGTTTCCTTATTAATATTCTGTCTAAATAATCAGATCATTTTCTTATTTGAATGTGGGGCATGAAAGAAATTGAGGAAGATACAAAGAAATGGAAAAATCCAGAGCCATGCTCGTGGATTGGAAGAACAAATATTGTTAAAATTTCTATGCTACCCAGAGCAATCTACACATTCAGTGCAGTCCCTATAAAAATACCGTCGATATTTTTCACAGAGCTGGAACAAATAATCCTAAAATTTGTATGGAACCAGAAAAGACCCCAAATAGCCAGAGGAATGTTGAAAAAGAAAGCCAATGCTGGTGACATCAGTCACAATGCCTGACTTCAAGCTACGTTACAAAGCTGTGATCATCAAGACAGCATGGTACTAGTAAAAAAGCAGATACATAGATCAATGGAACAGAATAGAGAATCCAGAAATGGATCCTCAACTCTCTGGTCAACTAATCTTCAACAAAGCAGGAAAGAATATCCAATGGAAAAAAGACAGTCTCTTCAAATGGTGTTGGAAAACTGGACAGCCACATGCAGAAGAAGGGTACAGGTCTGTGATTCATCAGTCTTACACAATTCACAGCGCTCACCATAGCACATACCCTCCTCAATGTCCATCACCCAGACACCCCATCCCTCCCACCCCCCTCCACTCCAGCAACTCTCAGTTTGTTTCCTGAGATTAAGAGTCTCTTATGGTTTGTCTCCCTCTCTGGTTTCATCTTGTTTCATTTTTCCCTCCCTTTTCCTATGATCATCTGTCTTGTTTCTTAAATTCCTCCTATCAGTGAGATCATATGATAATTGTCTTTCTCTGATTGACTTATTTCGCTTAGCATAATCCCCTCTAGTTCCATCCACGTCATTGCAAATGGCAAGATTTCATTTTTTGATGGCTGCATAATATTCCATTGTATATACCACATCTTCTTTATCCATTCATCTGTTGATGGACATCTAGGCTCTTTCCATAGTTTGGCTATTGTGGACACTGCTGCTATAAACATAGGGGTGCATGTGTTCCTTCGGATCACTACATTTGTATCTTTGGGGTAAATACCCAGTAGTGCAATGGCTAGGTCGTAGGGTAGCTCTATTTTCAACTTTTTGAGGAACCTCCATACTGTTTTCCAGAGTGACTGCACCAGCTTGCATTCCTACCAACAGTATAGGAGGGTTCTCCTTTCTCTGCATCCTCGCCAACATCTGTTGTGTCCTAACTTGTTAATTTTAGCCATTCTGACTAGTGTGAGGTGGTATCGCATTGAGGTTTTGATTTGGATTTCCCTGATGCCGGGTGATGCTGAGCACTTTTTCATGTGTCTGTTGGCCATTTGGATGTCTCCTTTGCAGAAATATCTGTTCATGTCTTCTGCCCATTTCTTGACTGAAGTTTTTGTGTTTTGGGTGTTGAGTTTGATAAGTTCTTTATAGATTTTGGATACTAGCCCTTTATCTGATATGTCGTTTGCAAATATCTTCTCCCATTCTGTCAGTTGTCCTTTGGTTTTGTTGACCATTTGCTTTGCTGTGCAAAAGCTTTTTATCTTGATGAAGTCCCAAGAATTCATACAAAAACAGACTCTTTTTTAATTTTATTTTATTATGTTATGTTAGTCACCATTCATTATATCATTAGTTTTTGATGTAGTGTTCCATGATTCATTGTTTGCATATAACACCCAGTTCTCCATTCAATATGTGCCCTCCTTAATACCCATTACTGCCCTAACCCATCCCCCCACCCCCCTCCCCTCTAAAACTCTCAGTTTGTTTCTCAGAGTCCATAGTCTCTCATGGTGCGTCTCCCCCTCTGATTTCCCCCCCTTCATTTTTCCCTTCCTAGTACCCTCTTTTTTTTTTTTTAACATATAATGTATTATTTGTTTCAGAGGTACAGGTCTGTGATTCATCAGTCTTACACAATTCATAGTGCTCACCATAGCACATACCCTCCCCGATGTCTATCACCCAGCCACTCCATCCCTCCCAACCCCCACCACTCCAGCAACCCTCAGTTTGTTTCCTAAGATTAAGAATTCCTCATATCAGTGAGATAATATGATACTTGTCTTTCTCTGAATGACTTATTTCACTTAGCGTAATACCCTCTAGTTCCATCCACCTCGTTGCAAATGGCAAGATTTCTTTTTTTTTTTTTTGATGGCTGCATAATATTCCATTGTATATACCACATCTTCTTTATCCATTCATCTGTTGATGGACATCTAGGCTCTTTCCATAGTTTGGCTATTGTGGATATTGCTGGTATAAACATTGGGGTGCACGTAACCCTTTGGATCACTACATTTGTATCTTTGGGGTAAATACCCAGTAGTGCAATTGTTGGGTTGTAGGGTAGCTCTATTTTCAACTTTTTGAGGAACCTTCCTATTGTTTTCCAGAGTGGCTGCACCAGCTTGCATTCCCACCAACAGTGTAGGAGGGTTCCCCTTTCTCCGCATCCTCACCAACATCTATCATTTTCTGACTGGTTAATTTTAGCCATTCTGACTGGTGTGAGGTGGTATCTCACTGAGGTTTTGATTTGGATTCCCCTGATGCCAAGTGATGTTGAGCACTTTTTCATGTGCCTGTTGGCCATTTGGATGTCTCCTTTGCAGAAATGTCTGTTCATGTCTTCTGCCCATTTCTTGATTGGGTTAGTTGTTCTTTGGGTGTTGAGTTTGGTAAGTTCTTTATAGATTTGGGATACTAGCCCTTTATCTGATATGTCATTTGTGAATATCTTCTCCCATTCTGTAGGTTGCCTTTTAGTTTTGCTGACTGTTTCCTTTGCTGTGCAAAAACTTTTTATCTTGATGAAGTCCCAATAGTTCATTTTTGCTTTTGTTTCCTTTTGCCTTTGGAGACGGGTCTGGCAAGAAGTTGCTGCTGCCGAGGTCGAAGAGTTTGCTGCCTGTGTTCTCCTCTAGAATTTTGATGGATTCCTGTCTCACACTGAGGTCTTTCACCCATTTTGAGTCTATTTTTGTGTGTGGTGTAAGGAAATAGTCCAGTTTCATTCTTCTGCATGTAGCTGTCCAATTTTCCAACACCATTTGTTGAAGAGACTGTCTTTTTTCCATTGGACATTCTTTCCTGCTTTGTTGAAGATTAGTGGACCATAGAGTTGAGGGTTCATTTCTGGGCTCTCTATTCTCAAAAACAGACTCTTAACTATAGGGAACAAACTGGTGGTTACCAGAGGGGAGGTGGCTGGGGGGATGGGTGAAATAGGTGAAGAGGATTAAGAGTACACTTATCACGATGAACACAGAATAATGTATATAATTGTTGTATCACTATATAGTACACTTGAAACTAATATAATACTGTATATTATACTGGAATTAAAAAAAAAATAAATTTTTAAAAATCCTCAAAACCAATGGTTCGACGTAGCACTTTAAGGGATTAAGACTCAGGCCCTAATCACAAGAGTACAGGCTATAATAGATATTAGATTATTATGTTCTGTTTTTGAAAGTCTAGATAGTGTCTCCAGAACATCTGAACCAATGCATATCTTTATTTTCACTGATTTCATCTATTTCTACTAATTTCACCAGTGAAAGCCCATTTATAACACTTATTATACCAATTAGCCAAAGATCTGGTGTTGGTTAGAAATACTAATAGCTAAGGTACTTGTAGTAGTGACATCTGGAGCATAGATTTTCTGATATAATGTTATCCAAACACCCTAGAAGGTTTAATTCTGAATTAGGACAACTAATTATCCCTAGAGTGAAGCTTAAATTAACACATGAGCATGTGCACGCGTGCGCCACACACACACACGCACACACACACAATCATCATATCCCTGGTGCTTTGAAATGGAAGTAGAAGCATTATTAAATCAGATAATGAGAATAGTATAAACCTTCAGAGACTCCTAAGCAAGGCCAGCTTCATGCGTGTGTGACCTATGCAGTCATACATGTCCCCTAGGCTCACAAGTGCCCTCAATTTGGTTTCATGCTCTCCATCTTGAAATTTTTAAAAAATTGAACAAGGGATATCACATATTAATTTTGAACCGTCTCCTGCAAATTATGGAGCCTATCCTATTTTTAAGGGACTTTCACTCTGTAAGAGAATTTCCTATGAAACTTGTGGCCCGTTTTCTCTTTGAAAAAAGTCAATAGAGCCAGCATCTTGCTTTCCATTTTTTCATTTTCACCTCTAGGCCTGGACAAACATAAGGGCCAAGGAGTAAATGGTTTTTAAAGGGCACTGTAGTATTGAAAACCTTGACAGAAGTTCCATTAGAGGGTTCAGGCTCGTTCTTATCATTCTGGAATTGCCTCACCCACTTCCTGCCTAATGCCAGCATTTCATCAGGTGTCTTCTTGTCATTTCTTTTGCCCCTAAACCTATCTCTTTCAATTATATAGAGGTTTGCTTTTTCTTTCTGATTTTTTAAAATTCCTGTCTATTTTTTAGATAAAAGTTTAGGGGTAGTATTATTAAAGAATAATGCCAAGCAGAGATAGGAAGGTCTCCAGCAGATCTTTATTAATCCAGGGCAAGTCCTTTTTGAAGGAAAGAAATAGAAGGAAGATTTGTAAAGAGTAAGGGTTGGCATTGGCAGATCCCCTCTGCTTTCCTGCCACACCCTATGGTAAGGGAGAATCCTGGGGGATATGAGGATAAGTTAGTTCTTGGGAGATCCAGGTCCAGGACCAGCTACATAATTTGCAGGACCCAGTGCAAAATGAAAATGTGGGGCCTCTTGTTCAAAAATTATTAATATTTTTAAGACCCTGACAGCAGAACATTAAGCCACTGTGATATCCTTCTGAGAAAGATGGGGGCCTGTGTACAGGTCATATATCCATGAAGCTGACCCTGCCCTAGTCATTCATTCAATAAATTTATAGTGTTCCTACCATGATTCACATTTTCTTGCCCTGAAAACTTTGTAGAATAAAAAAAAAAAAAAAAAGCCGGTTCCTTAGACAACCCCTTAGGGCAAACCAGAGCCCAGTTTTCTGGGCTCAACCAGTGAGTCCCCCATGACTTATATGTCCTTGTGAGGTGGTTTCAGGCAACAGACTGAAAGCAAATTGGAAGGAGGGCACTGGTTTGGGTTGAAGTTGGGTTCACCAGGAAGCAGACTCTGAAATAGAGCTTAGTATGCAGATGTTTATTAGGGAGTGCCCTTGGCATTAATACCCATGGAAGGGAGGGTAAGGAAGCAGGATTAAGTAGAGGGAGAAGCTTGGCTGCAATGCAGGCTGAACAATAGCTTTAGCCTACCTCATGGAGAAGCTATAGAGCTAGAATGACCCTTCAGCGTTGTCCTGAGATGGAAGGAAATGGCCAGCCTTTATACTCCTACGTGGGTCAGCTGCTGGAAGGGGGCTGGCACAAAAAGGGCCCGACCTTGGGAGAGGTGGCTTCAGAGCTAAGGTAAACCCTATAGGGCAAGACAGCTAATGCTGTGCATCAACAGCACTCCCAGCTGCTGGGGCACAAAGGCCTTCCTTAAAGAGGGATCTGAGTAGTTGCATCAGTGTCCACTCCAGTGTGTATATGGGAATTCCCCCAGATTGGAGAGTTCAAGATTGGCCTTTTTAAATGTCAGTGGGCACAAATTTCATAGTCACACATGGAAAAATGTCACTCTCCTTCTATCTACAACTAGGAGAACCAATCATCCTGGTTTGCCCAAGATTTTCCAGGTTTTGGCAGTGAAAATCCCACAGCCTAGGGCAAATTGGAACAGTTGGTCACCATATCTCAACTTAACTTTTTTGATTTTAAATCCAGAATCCTTATTTTCAATTGAGAGCAGAAAATTGAATCTGGGATTTCCTCAGTCCACTGAGAAATTTTAGCTGTAAGTTTAAAGCACAGTCTATTCAGGAGTTTTCATTCTCCTCTTTCCTGGTGCTGATTCTAAACTCCCAGGGGTGTAGGCAACTGCCGTGAAGAGTATTTGGGGCAAGAAGTGGCTGATTTTAGCCTCTGCAGTCTCAATCTTCTGCAGGCCTCCCACTCCAGGTGGAACTTATCCATGGTTACTGGTTGTCTTTGGCTCTGTTCTTTTGCGCCTCTGTATGTGTGTATGTGTGTGTATGATGTCTGCAATCTCTGAAAAACTTCTAGATCTATACAGTTGTGCCCTCTTCAGCCTTCTCATCCTAACCCCCATGAACATCATCTTTTCACCCTGACCCAGCTCTTCCCTGTCCTTCTTGTGGGCTCAGGGAAGATCAAGAGCAAAGGGAAGTGTGTCACTTTACGAGGCTTCAGGAAAGACTCTGGGCTGTGAGTAGCACTCTGCTCTAATGTGCTTCATAGCTATTGTCTCTAATACTGTCCATGTGCCACGAGGAACAGTGGCAAGGCTGTCCACTCCCAGAGTTCCAGGTAGGCCTAATAGGACCCAGCCTCTCACTCTCGGAGAAAACTTTGCTTTGATTAGCTTCCTATCCCTGGTAGGGACACAGGTTTTATTTACTCTAGCATCCCCAACTTTTATCTATCTTCTCACCCTAGTTTTCCAGACTCACACTAACATACTGGTAAAGAATATAATTTCTCCGGCAAAGGTGGGAGTAAGAGGGAAGAGTTTTTTATGTGATCAAAGTTAAGTTGCTATCCGTTTAAAATGCTGATATCAGCTTTAAAAACTCATTATATCTATAAGATGGTTTATGTAAGCCTCATGGTAACCACAAAGCAAAAACCAACAATAGATATGCAAAAGATAAAGAAAAGGGAATCAAAGCATATCATTATGGAAAATCATCAATTAGTTCACAGTGGAAGATAGTAACAAAGGAAAAAAGAAGCAAAGGAAAAAAACAGCCAGAAAATAATTAATAAGATGGCATTAGTAAGTCCTTACCTATCAATAATAATTACTTAAAATGTAAAAAAATTAAATTTTCCAATTGAAAGGCATAGAGTAGCTGAATGGATATATAAACAAAATCTAACTATATGCTGCCTACAAGAGATTCACTTTAGCTTTAAGGACACACATAGGCTAAAAGTAAAAGAGAGGAAAAGATATTTAATTCAAATGGAAGCCAAAAGAACAGGAGTAGCTAAATTTATATCAGACAAATAGACTTTAAGTCAAAAGCTGTAATGAGAAACAAAGAAAAGTCATTATACAATGAGAAAGCTCAACTCATCAAGAGTATATAATAACTGTCAATATATATGTGCCCAACATTGGAGCACCTAAATATATTAAGTAAATACTAATAGATCCGAAGAGAGAAATAGACAACAATGTAACAATAGTGGGGAAATTCAGTGCCCTACTTTTTCTTAAATTTAATTTTTTAATTTAAATTCATTAGCCAAAAAAAAAAATTCAATTAGCCAACACAAAGTACATCCTTAGTTTCAGATGGAGTGTTCAACAATTCATCAGTTGTGTATAACGCCCAGTGCTCATCACATCACATGCCCTCCCTTTATGCCCATTACCCAGTTACCCCATCCCCCTACCCACCTCCCCTTCAGCAACCCTCAGTTTGTTTACCATAGTTAAGAGTCTCTCATGGCTTGTCTCCCTCTGATTTCTTCCCACTCAGTTTTCCCTCCCTTCCCTTATGATCCTCTGCACTGTTTCTTATATCCCACATATGAATGAAACCATATAACTGTCTTTCTCTGATTGACTTATTTCACTTAGCATAATACCCTCCAGTTCTATTCACGTCAATGTAAATGGTAAGTATTCATCATTTCTGATGGCTGAGTAATATTCCATTGTATATAGATACACCACATCTTCTTTATCCATTCATCTGTTGAAGGACATCTCAGCTCCTTCCACAATTTGGCTATTGTGTACATTGCTACTATGAACATTGGGGTGCAGGTACCCCTTCATTTCACTACATCTGTATCTTTGGGGTAAATACCTAGTAGTGCAATTGCTGGGTCCTAGGGTAGCTCTATTTTCAACTTTTTGAGGAACCTTCCTATTGTTTTCCAGAGTGGCTGCACCAGTTTGCATTCCCACCAACACTGTAAGAGGGTTCCCCTTTCTCAGCATCCTCCCCAACATTTGTTGTTTCCTGTCTTGTTAATTTTAGCCATTCTGACTGGTGTGAGGTGGTATCTCATTGAGATTTTGATTTGGATTTCCCTGATGCCAAGTTATGTTGAGCACTTTTTCATGTGTCTGTTGGCCATTTGGATGTCTCCTTTGCAGAAATGTCTGTTCATGTCTTCTGCCCATTTCTTGACTGAAGTTTTTGTGTTTTGGGTGTTGAGTTTGGTAAGTTCTTTATAGATTTGGGATACTAGCCCTTTATCTGATATGTCATTCGTGAATATCTTCTCCCATTCCATAGGTTGCCTTTTAGTTTTGTTGACCATTTCCTTTGCTGTGCAAAAACTTTTTATCTTGATGAAGTCCCAATAGTTCATTTTTGCTTTTGTTTCCTTTTGCCTTTGGAGACGAGTCTAGCAAGAAGTTGCTGCTGCCGAGGTCGAAGAGTTTGCTGCCTGTGTTCTCCTCTAGGAGATTTTGGATTTTGATGAATTCCTGTCTCACATTTAGGTCTTTCATCCATTTTGAGTTTATCTTTATGTATGGTGTAAAAGAATGGCCCAATTTCATTCTTCTGCATGTGGCTGTCCAATTTTCCAACACCATTTGTTGAAGAGACTGTCTTTTTTCCATTGGACATTCTTTCCTGCTTTGTTGAAGATTAGTGGACCATAGAGTTGAGGGTCCATTTCTGGATTCTCTATTCTATTCCCTTGATCTGTTTGTCTGTTTTTGTGCCAGTACTATACTGTCTTGATGATCACAGCTTTGTAATAGAGCTTGAAGTCTGGAATTGTGATGCCACTGGCTTTGGTTTTCTTTTTCATTCCTTTGGCTACTCAGGTTCTTTTCTGGTTCCATACAAATTTTAGGATTATTTGTTCCAGCTCTGTGAAAAAGTTGATGGTATTTTGATAGGAATTGCATTGAATGTGTAGATTGCTTTGGGTAGCATAGACATTTTAACAATATTTGTTCTTCCAATCCATGAGCATGGAATGTTTTTCCATGTTTGTGTCTTCCTCTCAGTTTCTTTCATAAGTATTCTGTAGTTTTCAGAGTATAGATCCTTTACATCTTTGGTTAGGTTTATTCCTAGGTGTCTTATGGTTTTTGGTGCAATTGTTTTTTGTTTTTTGTTTTTTAAGATTTTATTTATTTATTTGAAAGAAAGAGACACAGCAAGAGAAAGATCACAAGCAGGGGGAGTGGGAGAGGGAGAAGCAGGCTTCCTACTGAGCAGAGAATCCTGTTCCATGCAGGGCTCAATCCCAGGACCCTGGGATCATGACCTGAGCCAAAGGCAGACGCTTAACAACTGAGCCACTCAGGAACCCCTTTTTGGTGCGATTGGGATCAATTCCTTGATTTCTCTTTCTTCTGCCTCATTGTTAGTGTATAGAAATGCAATTGACTTCTGTGCATTGATTTTATATCCTGCAACTTTGCTGTGTTCCTGTATCAGCTGTAGCAGTTTTGGGGTGGAGCCTTTTGAGGTTTTTACATAGAATATCCTGTAATCTGCTAAGAGTGAAAGTTTGACTTCATTTCTTTTATTCTTTTTGTCTGATTTTTGAGGCTAGGACTTCCAGTACTGTGTTGAACAACAATGGTGAGAATGGACATCCCTGTAGTGTTCCTGACTTTAGGGGAAAAGCTCTCATTTTTTTCCCCATTAAGGATGATATTGGCTGTGGTTTTCTCGTATATGGCTTTTATGATCGTGGCTTAGGTCATGATCCCAGGGTCCTGGGATCAAGCCCCACATTGGGCTCCTTGCTCAGCAGGGAGCCTGTTTCTCCCCTGCCTGCCACTCCCCCTGCTCTGCTTGCTCTCTCCCTCTTGCTCTCTCTGTGTTTCAAATAAATAAGTAAAATCTTTAAAAAAAAAAATCTAGTTTGTCTGGTATAAGGATTGCTACCTGAGCTTTCTTTTAATGTCCATTGGCATGATGAATGGTTCTCCATCCCCTCACTTTCAATCTGGAAGTCTAAAATGAGTCTCTTGTAAGCAGCATATTGATGGGTCTTTTTTTTAGTCTATTCTGATACCCTGTGTCTTTTAATTGGAGCATTTAGTCCATTTCCATTCAGAGTAATTATTGAAAGATACGAAGTTAGTGCCATTGTATTACCTGTAAAGTTGCTGTTCCTATAGATTGTCTCTTTTCCTTTTTGGTCTTTGTTTCTTTTGAGCTTTCTCTCTGCTCAAAGGATCCTCTTTAATATTTCTTGCAGGGCTTGGTTAAGTTTATTCCTCAGTATTTTAGTATTTCCAGTGCAATTGTAAATGGGATTGTCTCCTTAATTTTCCTTTCTACTACTTAATTATTAGTGTATAGAAATACAACATATTGGGGTGCCTGGGTGGCTCAGATAATTAAGCATCTGCCTTTGACTCGGGTCATGATCCCGGGGTTCTGGGATAGAGCCCTGCATCGGGCTCCCTGCTGAGCAGGGAGCCTGCTTCTCCCTCTTCCTCTGCATGCTGCTGCCCCTGCCTGTATTCTCTCTCTCTGTCAAATAAAAACATTTAAAAACCTTTAAAAAAAATACAACATATTTTTGTGTATTAATTTTGTATCCTGAAACTTTACTGAATTCATTTATCAGTTCTAGTAGTTTTTGGTGGAATCTTTAGGGTTTTCTATATATATTACCATGTTATCTGCAATAGTGAAAGTTCTACCTTTCCTTACCAGTTTGGATGCCCTTTATTTATTCTTCTTGAGTGATTGTTGTAGTTAGGACTTCCCAGTGCTATGTTGAATAAAAGTGGTAAAAGTGCATGTCCTTGTCTTATTCCTGACCTTAGGGGAATATCTCTCAGTTCTTTACCATTGAGTGTGATGTTAACTGTGAATTTTTTCATGTATGGCCTTTATTATGTTGAGGTATAGTCCCTCAAATCTACTTTGTTGAGGTGTTTTTTTTTTTAATGAATGTCATACCTTGTCAAATGTTTTTTCTGAAACATTCCATTCCAGGCACCCCAATATGTTGTATTTCTATAAGAGAAAGAATAGAAACAATATGACCATTTCAAATGGAAAAACATCCTATGTTCAGGGATTAGAAGACTTAATATTGTTAAGAGATGGCAACATTCCCCAAACTTATCTGCAGATTTAATGTAATTCCTGTCAAAATCCCAACTGATATCTGATCCTAAAAGTGATACCGAAATGCAAGGATCCCAGAATATTCCAAAGAATCTTAAAAATTAAGAACAAAGTTGAAGAACAAGCTCTCACTTCCTGATTTGGGAAAGAGGGAAGAGTATTGGTAGGGAGGATAGAATCCAAATATTCCTTCTACACTTGTGGTCATGGATTTTAAGTGAGTCCAGTCAATGCAGTTGTGTTTACCCAAATACCTCCAGGAAGTAAAGGGTGTTTATAAGGGAGTATTAAGGATAGTGGGGATAAAAACAAACAAAAAATAAGAACAATAGATATAATCAGTAAATAAGCTACAGGTAAATATGTGACTTCCTTTTATCTACTAAATCTTGTCCCATGCCTTTTTTTTTTTTCTTGTCTATGTTAGAAAAAAAATATCCATCTCACTTATTAATCCCAACTGGATGTAATGGCATCTCCAACAATAATCCTTCTCTGTCCTACCTTTCATTCTTTACCTTGTTCTACTCTCAGGTAGGATCTCTATAAATGTAATACCCTCCAATCACACAGAGTGTTTGCCCAATGATTTTATTAGATCTGGTTCTTTCTAACAGAGTACCCTTTCATTGGCATGTCAGATATGAGTCCTGTCCAAGCCTTATTGACCCTCCAAGAAGCTGTCTCAATCACAGTCCTTACCTGTCAAAGTCATACTCTTTGATGGCCATACTCTGTGGACACCTGGTGGAGAGGTGAATAGGGTGCTTGACCCCTTCACCTCCTGATTTCTCCACAGCATTACAAGGACCTTCCTCCTCCATTCTCCTAAGATAAAATGAGTGTTCCACATTATCCAATTTTGTCCTCGTATTTTTCCTTCTCAGTTTCTATTAATTCCCATTTCCAGCTTCTTAGTCCTCTGACAAATACAGGTGACTTCAAATAAAAGCCAATAGTGTGGAGAAATAGGTGGTGTCATGAATATGTACATTCCATGATGTTGTATGGTGGAGAAAAGCAAATCCATAGCTTCAGATTTCTGTGTTTAGCAAATTGCTTAACATGCAGGGAACATTAACTATAAAACCCAAGTATAAATCAAGCCATGTTGACTAAAGACTCTAAGCCAAAAATAAATTATATATATATATGCATGTGTGTGTGTATATATGTACCTTTGATTATACAGCAAGATGTTTCAACATAGCTATTATTAAAAGAAAACCAACCTCTCAACCACATGAAATGAAATCTTCATGCAGTGATAAAATATTGCAAACAAATGTGAAGGCTCTGAAATATAGAAAATAAAAGAAAACCAAGAATTCCATTAAATATGGAGCTACATTCATACTCAACCACACCCATACTTCAATTAGATTTTGGAAAACTCTCTGGCTTATTTCTTTTGACTTCATGTTAGCTCCTATGTCTTTTCTTAATGTTCAGAAGCTTTTAAAAAATACCAATTCCCTCACTAAGCATTGAATTTGTAATAGATCATTCTGCATTTTAATTTCAGTCACATGAAACACCCCACTGAAGAATCTGAGCCAGTCATTTTATCCCCACATCTCAGCTCTACATTAGAACAAAGTCTTAGGTTGTATTCTTATCATTAAATAAATAAAATAAGGCATACATGTTCATCACTAAATTTTTAAAAATATGATTTGCAGTGTAGCATATTCACAACAGATGTCCTTATACATAGGCTATCGATGCTTGGCTAATTTAGTGACTTTTACATTACAGGTGTCCAATAAATAGATACAGAATTGATTTTACCTCCTCTACCCTATTCCTCAGTGCCTAAAACTTCTTTAATAAGTCACAGTGCTTACCTAGAGGCAAGGCTAAAAATCTGAGTACCCCTGGAGATGTAAAACACTGACTTAAATTCATACTGAGATATAAATGCCTTTTGCTGAACTAGATGTTAAGTGAGAGAGATCATGAAGTTTGGTCCAAGGATTGGAGTGCCTCATTCTTCCCATATTGATAATCTTTCAAAGGTTGACTCTATTTTGTAGGTACATATTTGAATTGTGAATTGTTCTCAAAAAGTAGTTACCAACTTCTTTCCATCCAAAAATACCAAAAGGAAAATTTTTAAGTAAAAAAAATAGGAAATATATGCTTTCCACTACTTGTGAAACACAAAGAGTTTACATCAATAGGAAAAGACAAACTCCCTAACTGAAAAATAAATATGACATGATCAGGCAAAGATGAAATACTTAATATTACCAATATGTAAGGATTCAAGGATTGTAAATTCTAGTCAAAATGTAAAAATAGTATATCCTTTCCAAAGGATAGTCAAGCAATATTTATGAAACGCCTTATGAATATTCATTTTTAACCCAGTAATCCCACCTCTGGGGCTCCTAAGAAAGTATTCAAAATGTGCATAAAAATTTATATTCAAGGAAGATCATTTCAAGCTTATTTTTGAGTCATAAATAGGAAAGCTGAAATTTCCAAAAATAGAAAAGCAATAACTTTTCCAAAGATAGAAAAGCAATAATTATGAAATGAAATTTTCTGTAACCATTGAAGATCATTTCATAGACGAATATTGACATGAGAAAATGTCTGCTTATATTGCTAATTTTAAAAAGCATGTTATAAATTGTACAATATATTTCCATTTATATGTAAAAAGAATCTGAAAGGATATAGACAATGCTGTGATTATATCTGGTTGATAGAAATATAGGTGATTTTATTAATCTCCTTTGTGCTCTTTTATAGATTTTTAAAATTTCTATAGTAAATGTGTTACTTTTTTTTTTTAAGATTTTATTTATTTATTTTACAGAGACAGAGACAGCAAGAGCAGGAACACAAGCAGGGGGAGTGGGAGAGGGAGAAGCAGGCTCCCCGCTGAGCAGGGAGCCCAATGTGGGACTCGATCCCAGGACTCTGGGATCATGACCTGAGCCAAAGGCAGCCGCTTAATGACTGAGCCACCCAGGCACCCAATGTGTTACTTTTATAGTTTAAAAAATAGCAAGAAATTTTCCAGGAAAAAATATTTTCACCAAAACTCAAAAATGACTACACTCAATCTTGGAGGTCTTTTGGGGAGTTTGCTCCAAGAGTTGAGTTGGTTCCAAACCCAATACTATTTCAACTGCTTATTATTTTTTTGATCTTACAGTGAAAGGCCCACCTTTTATTTGCCAGGGACACTAAGTGGGGCCAGATGGCTTGCCACTCAGAGGAATTGTTCTCAACCTGGCTGCCCATCAGAGTTGCTAAGAGTGCTTTAAAATAACACGTGCTCAGGCTTCACCACCCAGAGATCTTTTTCTGTAGGTTTGGAAATGGGGTGTGTGTGTATATGCATGTATGTGTGGGGGATGTGTGTGTCATTTTTCTAAAATTTATTGTCATTTGTGATTTTTCTAAAATTCTAATGTACCACATGACTTAGGTCTTAATTTTTTGATAATCCTATTTTGTATGACTTGACTTAACTCTATTTGTACTTTAGTTAGCCCAACTAGATTGTAACTCCAGCTATAACAGACAAGACTTTTTTATGCAAACAACATATTTTGTTATCTCAAAGTAGGAATGGGTTTAGCAGATAACTTTTTCCTGTAGGTATTTGTCACCAGAAAATAGGGCTACAGACAAATTGATTATTTTAAAATATAGTTATTATTTTTGGAAGATTTTTTATGTTCTGCTTTATAAATAACTATACCGTAGAACACATTTCCTCATTTAGGTACCTTGCCATACAGTGTATTTGGAAAAATAAATACAGAATTAGCATTGTTCCTTGAGAGGCATTCATTTTACATATATACTTCACAGAGAGTTTAAGGTGGTTTGGCCAAAATGAGCATGTTTATAACTGCCTTAGAAACTTCTAAGCCAAAACTATTCTGATAATACTACATAAGTGAAACAGTAGGACCTTAACTGTACCCTGAAGAGGATTCAAAACACTTCTGTAGAAAAGCTCAGTCCTATTAAGGAGTCTTTACTTAAGAAGGGAGTTGGGGTGGTCTTCTATATAGGCATATTCTCTAACATTAATAGGTTTCTCAGCTTCAACAAAAGGATGTTAATCCCATCCTTAGAATTGATGGCTAAGGCGTAAGGCTTTGAGGGCAATCAGCTATATAGACCAGATGTACTCCAAGGAGTTGTCATAAAATATAATCTCAAATTTACTGCAGTGCAATATTTTTTTCAAAAGGTCAGTTAGATAAACAATATTTGGATGAAATGGCTTAAATGTCATGTCTAGACATTCAAAAATAGATCCTTGGAACAAGACAGACATGCAAAGACAAGGACCTTTTCAGAATTTTTTGCACTAAATCATGCTTTAGGGGAGCATCAGTAGCTTATATTGAGAATCTCCATAAGGAACAACCTTGGAAATGCATTTCTGTACTTATTATACGGGCGTTGCTTACTAAATCAGCAAGAGATTTTCTTCTCAAGTACTTTTAATTGTTTTAATAGTATAACTTACTTATAAAGACAACATATTCTCACTGAGTTAAATTCAAACAATGTAATATAAATTATAAAAAAGAAAACAAACCTAAACAACCCTCCAAAATAGCACTACCCCAATAATTACCACTTAGATATGAATATATGTCTTATCATGTGTAATATCAACACATATATAGGTAGATAGATATACACACATATTATTATGCTTATACATGCTGTTTTCAACCTGATTTTTTTCATTTAAAATATCTTAATAACTATCAATGTACATCAGCCTTCTCAGTGACTATATATTATATGGCTATCCCCAAATTTATTGAGTAAATATCCTATTACTAGCATTACCAGTTGGTTCTAATTTTTCAGATTAGTATAAGTAGCACCATGTTGAACACCCTTACATGTACTTCTATCTTTGTGCATTCATCTGATTATCTTCCTTAGGGTGGATTTCTAAAAGTGATATTTCTATTATCACACTTCCTGATTTGGGGAAGAGGGAGAGTATTGACAGTAAAGAAGGAATGTCCCATGAAGAGGATGAAATCCTCTTCAGAGTACCATTAATGTCCTACTGTTTTACTTATGTAGCATCATCAAAATAGTTTTAGTTTAGACGATTCTGAGAAAGCTGTGAAGAATATACATATATTGATACACGTGGCTAAATGTAACCTCTCCTACCAACAGCTCTAAGAGTGACTATTCCCTCTACCTACTGCCATCATTTTGTCAAGTTTTTGTCACTTTTTTCATACTACTAAGTAAGTAAATTTTCAAAATGTATACTGCTATTCCTGTTTCTTCATTATTTACCCTTCCATGTCCTTAGTCCATTTTTCTATTTAGTCCATGTTCATCTTTCTCTCAATGATTTATAAAACCCTTTATATAGTAGAGATTGTAACACTTTGCCACACAAGTTGCAAGGTTTTTTGTTATTGTTGTTGTTATTGTTGATGGTTGTCAGTTTCTGTATTAAATAGTTTGTCGTTTGCTAATTGGGAAATGGGAGACACAATATGCCGCTCACTCTGTAAATTGCAGTTTTTCCCTTATCCCTTAAGACCCAACTTGAATCCCACATCTTTTCCTAAAGCCTAGACTCCTTTCCATCCTAACATCGTCTCTCCCTCTGCCTAACTTCCACCTCATTATTCTGTACAATTTATTTGGTAATTTATCTCATAGTGCCTGGTAACATACCTATGTATTGTCAGTCACATTCAAGAATTATTTGCCCAAGCCAGCAACCAACTCCTTGACGGGAGCTAAGTATTCACTCCATGCCCTCAAAGCAGTTGCTCAATAAATAATAAAGGATTATTTAAAGCAATGAATGGGGGAAAAGTAGGTGACAGAGATCATCTTGAATTTCCCAGGCTTGAATAAGAGCTTGGCTGAAGCATTCAGCCAAAGAGGTTATGAAGATCCATTGTACTTCTTGCCTCAATATTCTGACTCAAGGTAAAGCTCATTCCAGTCATGTCAACCCTTGAGACATATCTATTGTCTTCATTGAAAAAGCATTGATATATCCCAATTTACTCAAAACAGTCACACCTTATGCCTGCTCTACTTGTGTAATTCTTAAGTTTCCCCTTTTCATTCCCAAAAGTTTTGGGTGATTAAGTATATGCTTACCCTATCTCTTGCTGGCTTGTATTTCTTATTTATTTCTTAAGCTAAAAATCTACCACAAAATTTAAAAGACTTGGTAGATGAAGATCAAATTTTCAAGTAGGATGGCTCCCTCTTCTTTGTTTAATTAATTAAATTTATATGAGAGCCTAACCTTGAAGGATTAAAGGAAACATTCAATATGCACATAAAAACAGTTGCTATTTATATGAGGCTTTTAAGAGAACTTAAAGTGTGTTTTTTTATTGTGTTTTTGTTTTCTTCAACTAAATTGAGAACTTTCTGGAGTAACATTATTCTTACTTTTTGTACCCCCTTCATCATAGCACTTAAAACAGTACTCTGTACTCAGTAGGCGTACAGTAAATTCTGCTGCAAAACCACTGGGGGCCTGAAGGTTTTAATTTGCTTTTTGATTAAGGGTGTCCTTCCTTTTGACTCCCACCATGTCATCACAGACATGTGGGGGGATAATATTCATTAGAGTGCTGAATGGGAAGTGGTATCATGAAAACCCATTTGAATTATAAGATTCACTTTTATGTCTTTGGCTCAATTGTTCATGGATACAGCTCATCTGAATTAGATGTGTCTGAAAATTCAATTTCCCCAAATGGAAACATCTGGATCCTTTTTTCTTCCTTTAATCTTTTGTCCTGGTGACTCTGCCAGACAGTCCATATCCCTTGTTGGTTTGGCAGGAAATATATAAGGGCATAGTTAGAAGTGGGGGTAGCTGGTGCAAATGTTTCCTTGTCTGCTTTTTTCAGTCTATGTGGTCACTTTCCTCCTCTAGACATTAGAATCACAGATTTTTATCAAAGTGAAGACTTAGAAGAAAAGTTAATGTAACTTCATCTTTTATGGCAGAAAGAATTTGGATTGAGACAAAATAAAAGTGGCTGCTCAGATACACATATAATGACGGCAGAGCTGTACTAGAACTCTTTTTTTTTCCTAATTCCCAACCTGGAGCACTTTTCACTATGCCAAGTGCTAGATACCATCTGAATATTAGCTATTGCCTCATTTCAATATGTGTAAGTGGTACTGGCCTGATTTTAACTATAGAAAAAAAATTTTTATTTAAAATAAATTTGAGGGGCACCTGGGTGGCTAAGTCGGTTAAGCCTCTGCTTCAGCTCAGGTCACGATCCCAGGGTCATGGGGTTGAACCCTGCATCGGGCTCCCTGCTGGGAAGGGAGTCTGCTTTTCCCTCTCCCTTCCCCCCTCCCCCCCTACTCATGCGCTCTGTCTCTCTCAAATAAATAAATAAAATCTTTAAACAAGTAAAATGAAATAAATTCGAATGTTATAAGACACAAGAAATATAAAACAAAATTCCCTGCTATCTTTGGTAAATACTGAGGGATAACATTAACTTACTTTTTGGATGGAAGATTTCAGTCAAACTCAGACAGACATGTTTGTATATGTTCATAAACTGGAACAGAATCAGAAAAAAATAGGCTTTAACAGGGGAGATCGTGGCCCTGATCATTAACCACCATGTACATCTTATCCCTGCCCCAGAATTCTTTTCATAGAAAAAGAAAAGTTCTGGGAACAAACACTGAGGGAGAAGTAGACATATATTTGACCTGTGATTTTAGTTTTTACTTAGGAAAAGCGAGAATGAGATCTTATTATAATTATATCTGTAGGGGATAGAGACAGCCCATTTAGATAAGCCGACTATCTAGTTTTCTAAACTGAACAGAATGGTTTTGATTCTTTGGGCAAGCTGTGACCTCATGCAGTGGAGAGGCTACAAAATACTACTGACCAAGACAGGCAATTTTTATAGAAGTTATCATATGTCTGAGAATACTAAAAAGATATTTAAAAGTCTATTTAATCCTATCTTGGACATAGATTCTTATCTTTCCTTCTCCCCAAAAATGTTCAAATTGACATTTCACAAATGATAAAATTATGTGAAAATACATTTTGTTCAAGTATAGTTTTTTTAAATCTTTACTGAATTAGCTACTCTTAGGTGTAAGTTGATCTTCCTCCCATCTCTACTTGCCTTAAGGCTCAGATATGATGCTGGGGTTGTGAAGGAGAATCATGTAACATAAAGGGAATATAACTTAGAGTGAAACAAAAGCCCCTTCCATCCAGTCAGAGAGTGAGGGCAGGGAGAGTAATATGGAGTGGGGGGTTGGGGGAGGTAGTAGGAGAAAGGAGAGGCAAGAAGTGGTGGGACACGTAAGTCCAAGTGTCCCTTCTCCAGTGTTTGACCTGGAGAATGGAGGAGAAGGAATAATAGATAAGGGGGGGGTGGGGGGCGAGGAGGCTGAAAGCAGAGTTGCATCTGTTCTGCTCCCCACTTGGTTCCCTGGAAGGAAGCTACCAAGCAGGGTGTTTTATGCCAGCATGGGGCAGGCCTACCAGTGTAGAGAGTAAAACAGTCTGGCCAGAGGAAAGAGCCACCTCCCTTTCTTTCAGGTGGATAACCCAAAACATTCCACATACTCCCATAGAGGAAGGATGGCAAATGGATGAGTTGAGATCTAGAAAGCCTGCCATGAGGCCCATCATGGTAAGAGCTGAAGGGACCCTGCGCAGAGTTTGCAGAGTCAACTTCCAAGGCCCAGGAACTAGATGGAGCATATGGAGAATGCTCAGCAAGGTCTTCATGAAGAACCTAGGTGGGGCCAACATAGCATAGAGGGGCCACTTGGTTCTACCCAAACTGGGAAGTAAGGAAAAAAGAACATGTGTGTGTTCATTAGCCACAGATTTCACAGTGGACACTTGAAGGACACTCAGCAATATTTATATCTGACAACAGAGTGAGTTTAATTTTGTAATCACTCAACATACAATTATTCAGTATTTGGTAGCGTGAAGTTTATGGTCTTAGAAAAAAGGTGAAGATAGGCTAAAAGTCCTAGCTGTTGCAAGGTTACAAGGCCACCATCTACTGGTAATTGGCTCAAATTTCAGACACGTGATTCTTGAAATACACTGACAATTTAAGAAGGAAGCATCAAGTGCAATTCATACAAAGAGCATCACAGTTTCTCACTATTACTTGAAATTCCTGTTGGTGTTCATCTGTGAATTGAGAGTTTCGAGAGAAGTGTACAGATATCTAAAACAAAGATTTTTATTTCCAAGTTGTTTTCAGTACTATACATGTTTCTTTATCTTGGAGACATTTAGTTTAGTGTGTCAGTGAAACAACATTTGTAGGGGTTGGGTTGTCAAAATATTTTGAGAGGAAAAACTGTATGGACTGATTGCCATCCAAGAATTTTAATGAAAAGATAACTGAAGAGTTGTAGTCCAACCCAGCGCTGTCCAGTATGTAATTTTAAATTTTTTTTTAATTTAGAAACATGGGTAATTTAAATTTTTTACTCACCACATTTAAAAAGTAAAAAGAAACAAGTGAAATTAATCTCAATAATATATTTTATTAAACCCAATGTATCCAAATACATATCATTTCAACATATAATAATCAGTATAAAAATTACTAATGAGGTATTTCACATTCTTTTTCTCATACTAAATCTTCAAAATCCAGTATGTATTTTATACTTACAGTATATCTCAGTATGGATGCTAAATTTTCAGTGGTTCAAGTGAAATGTAGTCCTACCAAAATAATAGAAAAATGTTACACTGCTTCTATTTTTGAATTTAAAATAGTTAAAATTTTTGAATAACTAAATTTTCAGTTCCAGTTTCAATCACATTTGCCACATTTCAAATGTTCAGTAGCTACAAGTGGCTAGAGCTACCCTATTAGAAGGCATGTCCAAGCTGACATTTAGCACAGGTGCACAATTGATGTATATTTAATGAATGATTACATAACCTGCCTGAATTCCACAGATTACTGATTGCTATTTTCATATTTTTTCACTGAACAATTATTTAAGACCAATTGGATATGGGAGAGGGAAAGAGAGGGGAACCAAGAGTTTGGGAGGAAGCCATAAAGAGAATTAAGGTTCCATTGACAGAAGGGGAGACAGTGAGAAGGAAGGGGAAAATAATGAATGTCAGGGCTCTGAAAATGTCCCTTCCGCAAGGAATAAAACTCTCAGTGGTAATCACCAGCAACCACAGAATTTGCCGTCAGAACTGCTTATATCTCTTGGCCCACACTGTCCAATGGCTGCCAGTATCCTGGCCTATCTGTTCTGGAAGCAAAGTCAACCTCAGCTGTGCTGTGCTGTGTGGTTCTGCTTGCCTGAGCCATTATTATCAGGATGTTGGTATAGACTTCACAACCACCTATTTTCTTATAGCTACTCTGAACCATAAATTTCAACTTCTGCCCACTCTGTTCTTGCTAGTGCCCTCCTACTACCTTTGAGCATGAGCTCCTGCCTTTGACCTTTTTCCAGCCTATGCCCCTGAATCTTGTAATGCCCAGCCCAGTCCATCTACTTGGACTCCAAATCATGCTTGTGTCACCAGTTTACCTCGATACTCAACATCTGTGGTAGGCGGCTTCTTAAGATGGCCCCCAATGATCTCTGCCTCCCAATATCAATACCCTATGTAATCCCCTCCGTTAAGTGTCAACTGGACTTATTCTAACCAATAGAATACGACTGAAGTGATGGGATATAATTTCTGATATTAGGTAACAAAAATTCTTTGGCTTCTATCTTGGGCCCTCTTTCTTACTCTTTTACTCACTTATTCTGAAGAAAGCTAGCTGCAGTGTGGCAAGCTGTCCTATAAAGAGGCCCACATAGCAAAGAACTGGGGGAGTCCAACAATCTGTGAGGATCAGAATCCTGCCAACAACTGCATGAGTGAACTTAGAAGCAGAACATTCTCCAGTCAAGCCTTCACCTGAGACTTGAGCTCCAGGCAACACTTCACAGCTTTGTGAGATGCCTTGAGGCATGTAGCTAAACTGCATCCTAACCCACAGAAACGTTTTAAACTGCTAAGTTTTGGGGTGATTTGTTAAGCAGAATTAGATATCTAAAACCGCATGAAACCCTAATTTAGCTTATAGAAAACTCATGTTAACTATCCTATCTCTGATGAATTTTAAGTGATTACAAGATATTCAAAGTAGAATGTCTACAAGATATTTGATAATAATAGGCCTGGGGAAGGGAGAATGGTAAATCCTCAGCATCAAGTCTGTAAAGGAAGTCATGACAATATGTCAACCATCTTTGAAGACACTGAATTTAAATAAGAAGCATTTGTCAGATGGATAAGGGAATAATTTCTTTTCGTACAAGTCTCACTTAGTAGAAAGTAGGGACCTCAGGAAGAATATTTGGGGAAATATACAAATGTACCCATGGCCTTACCTCTTTAATTCTACCCAGACTCAAATCAGAATCTCCAGGAACAAGGTCCAATCATGTACATTTTTCTAAGTTTCAAGAGCATGAAACTTTAAAACACATTAGTCTCGCACAGAATTCCATACAGGCTTGGTTTATTAGAGATTTAATACAACCAAGTTTTCCAGAAAACCTCCATTTATAGCACAACCATCTCACCAGCAAGCCAATGTCAATGGCAGAGAAGTGAACCACAGAAGCTGATAGCATAATTCACCTTCTTTTGTATTAAAAGTATCTTCTGCCAATGATCAGTGACATACAAACACAAAGTTCTTTCAATATCTCAACTGGTATCTTACTACGGCAATGAAAAACTTGAAATTTCATTATGACAGAATTGAGGATTTGCAAACTATTTCTAGATGCCTAATAGAAATTATAGAAATTATGTGTTTATCCAGGATAAGACTATAGGCTAGCAAAAATGTCAAGTGTCTTTGGTCAGAAATTATATCATATTATTATTGGCATATGCTCATTAGTTATTAGCCTATAATGATTATTATTAGCCTATGTTAATTCATAGAAAGATGGATAGTTGGATAACACAACTACCTGTATCAGAACCAGTATTGATTTTGTGGTTGTTCTTGGACCTAATACAAAGTGACAGCCAAACTAAAATGAATCACTTGAGTATCCTTAGACACTTCTGAATTTTGTTACTAGCAATGAGTAAAGTAGAAACATCGAGAGTATTAGACTCAGACAACACTGTGTTCTACCAGCTGTACAGTTAGGTTCCATTGACAGAAGAGACGACAGTGAGAAGGAAGACTTGGTTCAAGAGGGAAGCTGATGAAAACTTCAGCTTTTTCATCTGTCATATGGGGATAATGCTGACTGCTGGGAAATGAAATGAGAAAATGTGCTAGCCTAATGCTTAGTTAGCAAAGAGCACAAAGCTGGCACATAGTAGTTCAACAATCATCATTCTATCTTTACTGCTTCTTAGCAACTCAACCATGATAAACATTTATACAGTAGCATAATATCATTGCAAATCTTGATGAACATAGATCATTGGTTATATCTTAGATCAATATTGAAACAAATATACGTTCTTAGATGTGCATTTTTTCTAAATATAGAGTCCATAGGGAAAAAATCATATAAAGGGTCTCTGATTATTTTTAAAACTTGGGAATAACTGACTTAACCTTAATATGTCCTGGTATACCTTAATCCTTCTCAATGTCTTTTCTGGTAGAAATGACAAAAAGCAGTTTATAACTTTTATATTCTTCATTCATATCTTTCATGTTTGTGTATATGTGCATATATAAATATAACCCAAAGGGGACCATTATGAATGTTCTTCTGTGTAGCTTGATTTTTACTTATAATAATAAGTAGTAATAAATTGCAGACACATTTCCAAGTTAGTACATATATTTGTAACTTAATCTTTTTAATATCCTAACATTTATTTAACTAGTCTCCTATTGAAGCACATTTAGGTGTTTCAGAATTTTTACTATTATAAATAACCCTTACCTGTGAGTCTCTGTACATACATATTTATACATTTGGGTATTTCTGTAGGATTGCATAAATTATGGAAGTAACAACAGCAACAAAAATACCCTGCCAAGAGTGATTTTTAAAATGAGTTTTCTCACCTAATAAGATATTGAAAGGCAAGCAATTGCTAGCATTTTTCTCTCAACCCTTCCACTCTCCCATCCACATCTGCACACCAACATTCCAGCAAGGAGGAAGTAGCAGGGACCAAAAGCTGTCTCCTGGAAGGGTAGTATGCCAGCAGACTTTCTCTAATGAGTCTGCTCAGAACTGTGTTTCATGCCCATCCCTAGACCAATCATAGGTAAAGGGGACCAGCCATGATTCATTCCCTGGGTCTGGGGACTAATGCCCATCATTTCTGAGCTCACCATTAGATTAACCTCTTGGAAAATCAGAAGTCTTAAGGAAAAACTTTAGGAAAGAAAAGGGGAATGGAAAGTGGCTATTGTGGCTATTTATAGGCCGTGAGCAATATCTTCCACAAGGATATATTCTAAAGGAAAATGCTGAACAAAAGGATATATGGCACTACACTTAAATTTTGATACAAATTGCCGAATTACCTTCCAAAAATATTACATCAGATAAGAACTCCATTAACATGTATGAAATGGCTGGTTTGTCCATGCTCAACAACCCTGGTCTTCTAAATTTTTCTAAATCTTTGCTAATCTAATAGGCAGAAAACAAACAAGATAGATAGATAGATAGATAGATAGATAGATAGATAGATAGATAGATAGATAGATAGATTCCCAATAGTTTATTTTGTACATATTATTAATGAAGTTGAGCATTTCTTAATGCATTTATTGACCATTTGAATTTCTTTTTCTATGAGTTGCCTGTGTAATACTCTATCCATTTTTCTTTTAGGTTGTTTTTCTTTTTTGCTTTAATCTCTTCAATATATTAAGAACATTAACCCTTTTACAGATATATTTCCCAGTTTATATCTTGACTTTCACCTTTAAATGGCCTCCTTTTCCATTCATATGCTTTTAATTTGTGTTAAGTCAAATTTATTCGTCCTTCCTTTTATATCCTAAGTTTTAACAACATGCTAAGGAAGAACCTCCTTGCTTCAAGATTATAAAAATATTCTCTCCTTGCAATGCAATTTCCTTACTATTCTTTTTTTCCTCTATAGTTTCTGGACTTTATTTTTACATTTATTTTTCAAGATATAATTTGTTCAGATTTTCAAGATCAAAAGAAAGAACTGAATGGATTAGTTATTGAGATTTTATGAAATATGTATTTTAATTTGGGAAGCATCTTCACAAATCTTCATCTTCCTATTCAGAAACATAGTATCATTAGAAAATGTGGTGAGGATATTAGTGGAAGAGAATTAAATTCTGCCTTGACAGAGTCAACGCTTTTCTCTTTAAGGTGCCAAAAAAGGCAAAGTAAAGAAAACAGTACTTTATTATTAGCTGAAGCTTTGGCCCTATGCCATATTCAGACCTCGGGTAAGCTAATTTGGACCAAGTAAGGATCTTCTTTTTTTAAGGTAGATCACTGTGAATGGCCTGCATTGAAGAATAATCTGTTCTGTGTGTACCACATGTCACCATTCCCCTTCATCTTTATCCCACCATCCTCCTCCACCCTCACCACCAAGCTAACAAACTCCACATGCCAAAATTTGGCACTGCAGTGGGATGAAATGCCACTCCCATCAGCATTAAAGAAAGAGGTTCCAGAGATATACGTAGGAAAAGAAAACATATTTGTCCCATCATTAAAAGTAATATTTAAAGCAAAGTCAACTAAGGTGGTATCTCACCTTAGTGGGATACCCTCTCTCTCAAGGAGAGAGTCCAATGAAAGAAAGAGAAATGGTCATGCTTGATGGGGAAAGAAGGAAGAATTGGGGCCACTCTATGTTCTAACCAAAATGTGGACAAAGATCAAGTTTTAAGCTATTCAAAGCTCCATGTCTAGAAAAATGACCTAATCATTTGATTCCCACTAAGAGTGACCTAAAATTTGATTTCTACTAACTGTAGTAATAATACCGCTGCATTTTAGTGTGCATGTCTTTGTGTGTACTTTTGTTTTGCCTGACTGAATTTTATATAAATGGAGTCACATTGTATATACTCTTCTGTGACTTTTTTTATTCTTATCATTATGCTTTTGATTTTTATCCATGTTGTAGGGAATAGGATTTCCCTGATGCCAAGCGATGTTGAGCACTTTTTCATGTGTCTGTTGGCCATTTGGATGTCTTCTTTGGAAAAATGTCTGTTTATGTCTTCTGCCCATTTCTTGGAATAGGAAGAGTTTGTGTTGTTCATTTTCCCTCCTATAAAGTACTCTTTTATAAAAAGGCACCCCAATTTATTTACTCTTTCTACTGCTCATAGGTATTTGGACTTACTTTCTTTTCTTCCTTTTTTTT
This sequence comes from Mirounga angustirostris, assembly GCF_029215605.1. Taxonomy (NCBI): domain Eukaryota; kingdom Metazoa; phylum Chordata; class Mammalia; order Carnivora; family Phocidae; genus Mirounga; species Mirounga angustirostris. Next base: position 71,614,825 of record NW_026991720.1, on the reverse strand, counting down.
TTTTTCTTATTACAAATAAGGCTGCCCTGAACATTCCTGCATACCTATACTGATGAACATACTCAAGAATTTCTCTGGGATGCATGCACATGACAGTAGAATTGCTATAAGCAGAATATATATATGCATATTGAATTTGTCCATGTAGTATTAGATGTTTTCCAAAGTGGTTGTGCTAATTTACATGGCCACCAGTAATATATTTATGTTCCCATCATTCCACATCCTTTCCAAAATACAGTATTGTTTGAGTATGTTTGCCGTTAGATGATGTGAAATGGTGTCTCTAATTAACCTAATTGGTGCTTCCTCTTTTTAAAAACTACCTCTTCATTGTCTTTTGCCTTTTTTCCTTTTTTTTGTTGTCTTAGCATTGAAATTTTTCTGATTTGTAGAAATTCTTTATATATTCTGAATATTAATTCTTTTTTGCCGTGTTACCAAAAAAACTTCTCTCAATTCGTAGCTTGTCTTTTCATTATTTTTTTAGTGCCTTTGAGAAAAAGAAGTGTTTTGTTTTCTGCTGGTCAAATTTATAATCTTTGACTCCAAAAAATGGCTTACAATTTTGAGTCTTACTCAGGAAATTCTTCCCTATTCTGAGATCATAAAATTTTTCCCTTATTTAAGTTTTTACCATTTACATTTGAGAACTTTATTCATTTAGATTGATTTTTGTGTGTGTGCAGAGCAAGAGATATAAATCCATTTTAACTGTTGTACACATGAATAACATATTGGCCTGGCACTAGAGTTACCAGATTTAGCAAATAAAAAAATATATGTGGATAACCAGTTTAATTTGAATTTCAGGTAAAAATGAATAATATTTTACTATAAGTATGTCCCATGCAATATTTTCACACTTACTAAAAAATTGTTGTTTATCTGAAAAGCAAATTTAACTGAGCATCCTGTATTCTATCTGGCAGTTCTACTTGATACCATTTAATGAATAATCCATTCTTTATCTATTGATCTGCAATGGCATTTCTGTCTTTTTTCAGATTTCTGTATGTGTGGATGCTTCTGTATTTTGTATTCTGTTCCAATGTCTGTATATTTCTTTTTTTAATTTTATTTTATTATGTTATGTTAATCACCATACATTACATCATTAGTTTTTGATGTAGTGTTCCATGACTCATTGTTTGCATACAACACCCAGTGCTCCATTCAATACATGCCCTCTTTAATACCCATCACCAGGCTAGCCCATCCCCCACCCCTCTCCCCTCTAGAACCCTCACTTTGTTTCTCAGAGTCCATAGTCTCTCATGGTTCGTCTCCCCATCCGATTTTCCCCCCTTCATTTTTCCCTTCCTACTATCTTCTTTTTTTTTTTTTTTTAACTTATCACGTATTATTTGTTTCAGAGGTACAGGTCTGTGATTCAGCAGTCTCACACAATTCACAGCGCTCACCGTAGCACATACCCTCCCAATATCTATCACCCAGCCACCCCATCCCTCCCATCCTCTACCACTCCAGCAACCCTCAGTTTGTTTCCTGAGGTTAAGAATTCCTCATATCAGTGAGATCATATGATACATGTCTTTCTCTGATTGACTTATTTCACTTAGCATAATACCCTCTAAATCCATCCATGACATTGCAAATGGCAAGATTTTGTGGGGGTTTTTTTAATGGCTGCATAATGTTCAATTGTACATATATACCACATCTTCTTTATCCATTCATCTGTTGATGGACATCTTGGCTCTTTCCATAGTTTGGCTATTGTGGACATTGCTGCTATAAACATTGGGGTAGATATACCCCTTCAGATCACTACATTTGTATCTTAATTATAGTAGCTTTATAATAAGATTTTCTGTGACTGCTCAAGTCTCCAATCTGATTCTTCCTCAGAATTATTGACTAGTACTCCAGATCGATGTTAGACAATTTTAGTAACATTGGATGTTTTTGCCTTGTTCTTTACTTTATTGGGAGTGCTTCTAGTGATTTCTTATTAGTCATATGGCAGGCAGTCTTCTTGGTTGAGATATATAAATATATATCAGGCTAAGGAAATGTCCATCTAGTCCTATTTAATTTTTAAAATCAAGAATGAACATTAAAATTATTGAATTCACTTTCAGCATCTTTGGAGATTGTTGTAAGAATTTTCCCTTTCATCAGTAGACATTATCTATATTAATGAATTATAATTATTTGAATTTTTTATATTTAAATTAATCATAGTATTTTATTTTTTAAATGTTTTTGAATTTTGCTTGATAATTTATTTAAGACATTTTAAATGCTATTTATAACAGACTATTCTATATTTTCTTTTTTGATAATGTGTGTATGTGTATATGTGTATTCTCAAGTGAAGATGAGTGGGAAGAGGGAAGGATGGGAGGAAAAGGAGCCCATAGCATGTGTAACTCAAAAAAATTTGTAAGTAGTTGTAAGTAAAAATAGAGTAGGGGCACATGGGTGTCTCAGTCGGTTAAACCTCCAACTCTTGGTTTCAGCTCACATGATCTTGGGATCCTGGGATCAAGCCCCACCTCGCTTTGCGCTCAGCAGGGAGTCAACTTCTCTGCCTTTCTCTCCCTCACCCTCTGCCCCTCCCTCCACTCACACACTCTCTCTCCCTCTTTCTCTAATAAATAAATACATCTTTAAAAAAAATAGAGTAGAACAGAAGTAATCCTTCTCTCTCTCTCTCTCTCTCTCTCTCTCTCTCTCACACACACACACACACACACAGAAAGAGAGCGAAAACCATGCCCCTTCCCAGAATCCCCTAAGAAAGTTCTTCAGAGCAGCAGTCGGAACACATTTGATATTAATCCAGATTCTCATTTTGCAAACAAAGAAGCTGAGTCCCAGAATGATTAAGTGCTTTCCTGAGTTCGGGTACCTGGTCTCTCCTTGCTACCAAAATCTAAAAATTGAAAGAGATAGGTCCTTGAGGGAAAGCTAGTGAGACTTTATTTAAGTTGGAGAAAGGAGACTGACTGGCCACTTCATTACAGTCTTCAAAATGATGAAGGGGGTTTGAATAAGCAATGACAATCTGTCCTTTTCAATGGTCTTTCTGGACAGGAGAAGTAAAATGGCTTTAATTAATTCAAGAGGGATTCAGGTCAGTAGTAAGAAGTTCCCGAATGAATGAATTCCAAGATAATGGAAAGCACTGCCAAAGGAAGTTGAGGAAGAGCTTTTTGTGAAGCTCATAAGGGAAGGGCAGGCTGTTGATTTTCTGCAATGATTTCAGTACTTTGGATTGAACCAGATAAAACTGTTGCTATTCAAAATATTTTTACCGATAAAAGCAGCAAATTCATCGACCTAATACATGGAAACAAGTAGGTAGGCTTTGTCCTAGAGGACATTTTGTCTTCATTTTAGCCTTTAATTTTACTCTATCTCTACAGAATATATAGCACAGGAAAAAACTTATTTAAGAAGGTCAGGATTTAAAGCTTACAAAAGACCCTTATGGAATTAAACTGTTGGCATTTAAAAGCCAGGATTACCGATATTCTTACTTGTGCCACCAATCATTCCAGAACTGATAAACTGTGTTTAAAATGAAATGTCATTATAATCCACATTTTGGATGCTGAGTATCCTTATGGTGCCAAGATACCCCATCCCAGTGGGATCTTTGGTAGTCAAGGATTTCAGGCCAGTGTCAGCTGTGACGATTCTGCTGATGGGATAAATGGTGGTCAAGTAGGCTCTCTCTCTCTCTCCCTCATGTTTGCGTCAAACACCATCAGTTATGCAGGAACTCTTCCCATGTCCAGTGGCTTGGGCCATTGTGTATAAATGACTGCTGAGCTTTGATACTACTGTATGTATTTTTCCAGCCCAGGGACGTGAGTTGTTCAACTCTGTTGTGATTTTCCTATGTAGCCATCCTCTGATCCAAAAAAAAGTTAGGTTCTTAGGAACAATGGAAACTGTTAAGAGAATCAGACTGGACATCCTAAAGGAATGGGGTTTCCTCTGAAATGAAAATGCACAATTAACTATTTGCCTGGAACATATACAAGTGAAAAGTACCAAGAATATACTCTCTGATTATGTTTCTCATCTTGATGGATATAACACATCTGAACTACTACTTAAAAGTGCAACCCCGACATGCAAGCCAGAAACCATTTGCAATGACCCTGAAGTCCTCAGTAGTGGTACCATACTTCCCATAGGAATTCCCAAATACGCCTATCCATTCTGTTCTTAGGCTTTTGAATGTCCTTACTACTCATTGTTTTAACCCTGTAACTTAGCATTTAATCCTAGTAGGTGATGTGTGTGCTTCTCAACTTCTCCCTCACCACGAGCTCTTTCATAAGCTTGGGGACCTTTACTTCTACACCTTTATGAGTGAAGTTACCTTCAGCATAGAGAGTCTAATTCCCCATGCACTTCATTGTTTCATCTATAAATGAGATTTGGAATTCCTACTCACAGTGCTCACAGCACTTATAGTACCTTGCACAAATTAGGTACTTGAGGATTGTTTGGTTGCTTTCTTGACCTTTTGTATTCTGTATGGTTTTCTAGCAGTCTTTTGGGCACACAGATACTGAACTCATCATGCTTCTACACATACACACACACCCCAAAACTTTCCAAATCTGTGTTCTCCATCCAGCCACTCAAGCTAGAAACCTCAGCTTCACCTTTGACTCCCTTTTCTTCCCCATCTGCCATAACTGGTGGGTCACCAAAGTCTGTCAATTTTACTTTTTACCTTTACATTTCTTGAGTGTATCCACTCCAGGCCACCTTTGGTGTCATTACCCCCAATTCAAGCCTGGTTTACAGGAGGTTGCAACCTCCTCCAAAATAGCTACAGTTCTCTCTGTAAATTACAAATTGGACAAGGTTATGCTCCTGCTTAAAACCATGCCTTCTCATGGCATGCAGGCGCCTGAAGTGTCCTGCAAGACCCTCCAGTATCTGTCTTTGGCCCACTCTCCTGATTCATTTCACATCTCTCCCTGTCTCATAGTTTATAATTCAACAAAACCACAGCCATTTATGGCACACACACACACACACACACACTCACTCACTCACTCCCTTCCCTGCCTTTGCCCAAGTGCCCCCTGGAACCTTCATCACCTCACTCACACCTTCTCTCCTTGCCTGGCTAACTCTGACTGGTTCTCAACTCAGGCAAGCTTTTTCTGAAGCTCTGTTTGTTCTACCCTAGTCTGGGTTGGTTATACCTCCTCAATGGTCCAATAATGCCCGGTGCATGTATCTATCATTGTGTCATCCCTGAAACCTGACATCTCTTGCCCTCATTTCTACCCCCATCATCTAGTGCTGTCAGTTCTACCTCCAAAACACATTTCTGATCCAGCCATGTCTTTCTCTCCCCACTGCTCATACCTAATTTGAGCATTCTTCATCTCCCACCTGACCTGCTGTGGTGGCCTACCCCCTGGTCCCCAATTCTATTGGCCCCTCCTCTACTGAGTAGCAGCCAGAAGGATCTTTCCAGTCATACTTAAAGATCATGTAGGTCCTCTGTAGAGTCTTCACTGACTTTCCTACATTGACAATATGTGGCCTCCCGGGCCCTACATGCTCTGGCCCTACCTCTCTCCAGCCTCAGCTCCCATTATTCTTACCCTAACTCTCTAAGCTCCCAACCTAAGATTCTCAAACCAGACAAGCTCATTCCTGCCCCAGGACCTTTGGGACAAGCTACTCCCTTTGCCCAAATCATTCATCCCTTGACTCTTTGTGTGTCTAAGCCCTACTCATCCATAAGGCCTCAGCTGAAATGCCATTTTCTCAGGGGCACTTTTCATATCCCCAGTCTCACTTAGATCCTCCTAATCTCACTCATAGTACCAGCTGTGTTCATTCATAAAAGTGATTTCGGCTCAGGTCATGATCTCAGGGTTGTGGGATCAAGTCCTGCATCGGACTCCATGTTCAGCAGGGAGTCTGCCTCTCTCCCTTTCACTCTCCCTCTGCCCCTCCCCCTACTCATGCTCTCTTTTTCTAAAATAAATGGATAAATCTTTTTTTAAAAAATGTTAAAATGACTTTATTAATATTATTTTAGGTCAGTTCCCACCTCTGTTATCCTAGAAGTCTTTTGCTGAAAGTCTATTATATTAAAGAAATTTTTCTCCATGTATCTCTGGTGAACTACTGAACTACTACTGGTGTCATAAATTTTAAAAATTGTTCATCATACATTTTTCAGTTTTAGTACTATATTTTAATATTGTTTCAAACATATTTTTGAGGGACACCTGGGTGGCTCAGTCAGTTAAGCGTCTGCCTTCAGCTCACATCATGATCTCAGGGTCCTGGGATTGAGTCCCACATCGGGCTCCTTGCTCAGCAGGGAGCCTGCTTCTCCCTCTGCCTGCCGCTCTCCCTGTTTGTGCACGCTTTCTCTCTCTGACAAATAAATAAATAAATAAAATCTAAAAATATATATATTTTTGAAGATCCAAATGGTATACTTTTTTTTTTAAGTAATATCTACCTCCAACATGGGGGAACTCACAACCCTAAGATCAAGAGTTGCATGCTCTACCAACTGAGGCAGCCAGGCACCTCTCCAAAGTGGTGTACTTAAATCCAGATATTATTCCAGGAGCTGAGCTAGGATTAAGATGTTAATATTGGGGGTGGAGGAGAATTTTCTTAGATCTTGTTACTTCAGAAAAGGAGAAAAATGATAGCATATCAAGAAAAGAGTCTAAAACAATGCACACAGGTAAAGCCTGATGAATATGCAAACAAAATAAAAAATCACCATGATGATTAACTTCATTGAGTTATGTGTCTTTGAGCAACTGGAGTTAGAGTCCCCTCTGGATACACTCATCTGGAAGTGGAGTTGCAATCTGCTTCCCAAAGAAGCATCCAGTTGGTCTCTCTTCCTTCTACCCTCATATGTAGCTTATTAGTTCCACAATTATTCTCCTTTCCCTCCATTTGGGGAAATTTCTAACAGTTGCTTAAACTTTTAAACATTTCATTGCATTTGAAAAATCTGATTCCACTCAAAAACTGTTTCTTTTGTTTATCCGTGGTGTGCACATCTTTAAAATTTTTTTTCAATAGAAATTGTCAGTTTCAAAGGATCAAGAGTAAAGAATTTTATGCTTTTTTATCTTCTTTTAGACCTCTCTGTTCAACTGAAAATAGAAACATTTTGAAATAATAATATTTAAGATTTCAGAATAACTGCTTCCAGAGCAGGAGAGCTTCCCTTTCTAATTTTCCTAAATCTTCACCCTTGGTAAAAGAAATTAGTCTTGGCTAAGAACGGTGTTATGGTCACATGCTGTATACAAATATTCTAAAACACTAAAGTTATGATACTCAATATTATCAACTACGTGTTTTTTTAAGTAAAAAATTAAATCCATTTGCTAATATCCTGTGCACATAAGGCCAAAATTAATTTTCCGTTGAGATGATGAGATGATTCATCTTATTATAATAGTTATTTTTTTGTTTTAGAATGCAAGTATATCTACAATCATGTAAGCATAAATGTTGACAATTTGTTTTGTTATTTTAAAGGATTTATATCTTAGTTATATAAATTAGTAAGAAAAACAATAGGATCCTCAAGAGATAAATGGATAAAGGACATGGAACAAACAATTTACAAATAATCTAGAATGGACCCAAAATTATTATGTGCAAAATTGATTTGCAAAGTGTTGGTTATAAAGTGAAAACCAGGAAATGTTCTAAATAAAAAATTAAAATGTGGGAAATGGAGCACCTGGGTGATTCAGTAGGTTAAGCGTCTGACTCTTGATTTCAGCTCAGGTCATGATCTCAAGATAGTGAAATCAAGCCCTGCATCAGTCTCAGGGCTATGCGTGGAGCCTGCTTGGGATTCTCTCTCTCTCTGCCCCTCCATTCATGCTCTCTCTCTCTAAAAATAAAATTAAATTAAAAAAAATTTTTTAAATGTGGGAAATGGCTGACCTAGAATAGAATATTATATAGCCATTTAAAATAATGTTAGGTGAAATTATTAATAATCTGGGAAAGGATTCTGTTAGGTGAAAAAATCAAATGCAGTTGTATGTCATTACATGCAATATGATCACAACTTTCTCAAAAACATGAAAACAATGGATTATTATTCTGCCTTAAAAAGAAATGAAATCCTGATACCTGCCACAACATGAATGAATCTTAAAGACATTATAAATGAAATGAAATGAGCCAGTAACAAAATAGTGTATAATTATACTCATGTGACATATCTAGAGTAATCAAATTCATAGATACAGAAAGTAGAATGGTAGTTGCCAGGGGCTGAAGGAATGGGGGAGAAGGGGTAGTTGGTGTTCAATGAGTATAGACTTTTAGTTTGAGAATTTGAAAAAAAAGTCTAAGAGATGGATGATGGTGATAGTCGCAGAATAATATGAATGTACTAGTGCCACAGAACTAAAAATGGTTTAAATGATAAATTGTATTTTATGTATATTTTACCACAAAAAAAAAAGATGTACCAAGTTTCTCCATGACCTTTAACTAGTTTCTGCTACTGTGAATGTCCTACAAAACCGTAGTACAATGATAAAAACTAAAGAAAGAACATTAGTACAATACTGTTAACCACACTAGACTTATTTATATCTTACCAGTAGTGCCACTAATGTTGTATTTTTCTGTTTCAAGATTTAGATCATTAAACCTTTTTATAACAAAAAACTAAATCTTTTATAAAAGAACTTACTATATGGTTTCTTTAAACTATAGCCCCTATTATTATATTTTAAATATCTTCAAATTTACCCAAAAAAAAAGTTCAGGAATTTATCTGTTGTAGAAAACAAGTATGTCTTCTTTTGTACAGAATTAGGGTTGATAGCTGAGTAAAGGCAGCTGGCTTGGAGGACCATATCAGTTAAAATTAGGTTATAACTAGAATTCAAATAAAAAACAAAACTGGATTAAACAATATGGTTGTTTATTTCTCTGTTATATAGAAGTCCATAGATGGGTGGTCCAGAGATAATATGGGAACTTCATGGTATCAGGATGTCCAGCCTCTTTTAACTTGTTGTTCTGCATGTATGGCTTCCATTCCCACGATTATGATCCATGATAGCTGCTGGAACTCCAACCATTACATCCACATTCTAGGCAGTAAGAAAGAGGACAGAGGGCAGAAATATTTCCTCCTCACATTAAGAACAATATCCAAAAGTTGTTTATCCATTTATATTCCATTGGCCAGAACTGAATCAGGTGGCCACATAAAACCATAAGGGAGGTTGGGGGTTATAATATGTATTCTGGGGTGGTATGCCCTCTCCAAAAGAAATTGAGAGCTCAATTACTAAGGAAGGTAGATGATGTAGAAAAAGATTTTGGAGGATAGGTAGTAATCTCTGCAACAGGAAGCATCTTCATTCAGCATGTAGGCATAAACTAGGATCCGGAGAAAACAGGGAGCAAAAAATAATTATCAACCTTGATCATTGGCAAACATGTGTTTTCATTAAAGAGGAGAAGTTAAGGCAAAATATGCTACTGTCTCTAATCTGGTGGGTAGGGATGTCCTTGGAGCCCATAGGAACTGGTGAATTGGAGTCAATGAAATCCCCCTTTCAGCCTCTTCAACAAGGAGAAAGTTCAGCTTGCACACCCAACGCAGGACCTTTATTTCAGAAATCTTCCTTTCACCAACCCTCCACCACACTCAACTGGACCTCACCGTTTGGGCCCTCCCCACCTCATAGGTCCTTTGGAGGAAAAAAATAGTCCCTCTTTACAAAAAGGTTGGAGCAGGTCCGGTTTCAAGAAATCAGATTTTCTAAAATAATTTGAGTTCCCCAAGAAAACAAAATACAAAAGGACCATTAAATGTGTTATAACTATTAAAAGAGGTAGGCAGATGTTCGTTCTCTTTATCTGTATGAAGAATTTCTCTTCCTGACATTGAGTCATGTTCACTTTTCCCAAGAGGGAATAAAATGTTCCCTATAAAAGCACAACCTTTTCTTTCCTAGGGCTCTGGACCCATGCCAACATAACAGAAACAGCCAAATAAAGGGCTGTGATAAGCTCCTCAGGTGCCAGGGAAATGTTATCAGAGGAAATCATCTTCCTCCCTGTGACAAGACATGGATCCTCAACATACTCACAAAAAAAATTGGGGCCCCCAAGGAATAGAAATTCATCAAATACTCAGTGGGGAATTGTGCACAAAACAGCAATGGAAACCAGTGGGAACACAATTTTATTAACTCCAAAAAGTTGTACCAATTGGGTTCTTAGGAATAGTCCCCAGACTAATATGCCTGGAGACAAAGGACTTTTAGTGACAAATTTGATAAAATGTGTGAGAAATACTGTCTTTCTTTGTTTAAGATTCCAATGTTAAATTTGGAGGAATGTTTTAGTCTGTAAAATACAGTCTTTATATCATTGATTGTGCCACAGCAGGGAATTGTGTATAGTAGGGACAGAAAATTAATGCATTTGGATGCAAAAAATTTAGAAATGCAACCTGTTTTATTTTGTTTATAACTAAATAAGTCTTTGCTACCTGCTGGATGGCAGGAAAGAAAAACATATGTCTAATCTGGTTGAAGTAGTGCTTAGTTTCTCTCCAAGAAAGAAAGTTCAGGCTCAGATTTTTTAGTCCTTTTCAGTCCTTTGCTTTCATTCAAGATGGCATCCAAGGATGGAGCAAAGAGGTGTGGCTTGAGTTACCAGGTGGGGATAAGCTCAGGTGGTTAGGTGTAGTGTACTTTGGTGTGTCTGATCTCTAAGGCAGCATCTTTTGTCCACCAGCTTACTGCCTGCCCTGTTGGTTTGTGTGGCTGAAGTTTGTGGCTACTGTAATTCTAGGTCTGTGCTTTTGACTGAAGAACTGCTCCCAGAAACAGTTTTGCACTGTTGGGGATGTAAATTGGCACAGCCACTATGGAAAACAGTATGGAGAGCACTCAAAAAAATAACAATCAAACTAATATATAATCCATAAATCCTTATTCTGGGTATATATCCAAAGGAAATGAAAATAAGATAAAAAGATATCTGCACTCCTGTGTTCACTGCAGCATTATTCACAATAGCCAAGGTATGGTGACAACCTACCTGTCCATCAATGGATGAATGGATAAATATACACACAATGGAGTATTACTCAGCCACGAGAAAGAAGGAAATCCTGTCTTTGCAACAACATGGATGGATTTTGAGGGCATTATGCTAAATGAAATAAGTCAGAGAAAGACAAATACTGTATGATCTCACTTATATGTAAAAGTTGAACTCCTAGGGTGCCTGGGTGGCTCAGATGGTTGAGCGTCTGCCTTCGGCTCAGGTCATGATCCCAGGGTCCTGGGATCGAGTCCCACATCAGGCTCCCGGCTCGGCGGGGAGCCTGCTTCTCCCTCTGACCCTCTCCCCTCTCATGCTGTTTCTCTCTCGCTCGCTCTCTAAAAAATAAAAAAAATAAAAAAAAAAAAAGTTGAACTCCTAGAAACAGAGTAAGAAATTGGTTGCCAGAGGCTAGGGGTAGGAGAAATTGGGAGATGCTGGTCAAAGGGTACAAACTTCAGTTATAAAGTGAGTTAATTCTGGAGATCTAATGTACAGCATGGTGATTATAGTTAATATTACCATGTTATATACTAGAAAGTTGCTAAGAGAATAGATTTTATATGTTCTCACCACAAAAAAGAAATGGTAATTATGTGAGGTAATGGAAGTGTTAGCTAACACTATGGTGGTAATCATTTTGTAATATATAGGTTATATACCTTAAACTTACACAGTGTTTTATATCAATTATATCTCAGTAAAGCTGGAAAAATATAAAAAAGAACTGTTCCCAGCTTTCCAATAGAAATTTTCACACTGTGACCTAGAAATGAATAGATCTACATTCTAGCTTAGGTTTCCTGAGTCAGTTTCCTATAAAGCAAGAGTATCAGCCTAAGAACCACTCCTCACAAGGGAATATAAATATTTTGACAACAATTCATTCATCTCTTGGCTCCATAAATATCTCCTGCCTGGAGGATTTATTCAAGAATAAAAATGGTGGCTGTTGAATTTTTCTACTCCAATTTAGTGAATGATTCATTCATTGAATGTCTAAGTGATGGTCATAAATAGAAATATAGAATACTAGCACTGGAAGGAACTCATCTCTATTTTATAGGCTTGAGAAAACAGCCTAGGTTAAGTTAAATGATTTACTCAAAGTTACCTAATTAGTTATTGGCGGAGCTGGAATCGGAATCTGGTACCCCTGACTCTTAATTATACCACAGAAATTTAAAAGATACTGTTTTATTTATCTAATTACTAATTCACCACAAACTAAATTGGAGTGTGCATTTTTCTTATCAATAATTAAAATGTTAATGTGCATATTGTTATTACCTTTTTTAGGAAGCCAAGTTGGATTATGAATAGTCTTCATTAATATGAATTAATTAAAAGTCTTTAACTTTCATACAAATAATCTATTTTGAAACCAGAACAGTTCTGAATCAATGTGAGAGACAAAACCCTGGGATCTTTTCCTGGGTCTCAGTATTATGTCTTTGGAATGCTTTATTTCAAGCAAGCATTTTTAATGACATAAAGTAAACTATTTCTAAGAGTTCTTTTACTCTTAAAAATTAGAAGAGGGGTGCCTGGGTGGCTCAGTCGTTAAGCGCTTGCCTTCGGCTCAGGTCCTGATCCCTGCATTGGGCTCCCTGCTCTGCGGGAAGCCTGCTTCTCCCTCTCCCACTCCCCCTGCTTGTGTTCCCTCTCTCACTGTGTCTCTCTCTGTCAAATAAATAAAATCTTTAAAAAAAATTAGAAGGAAGAAAAAGTGCCCAAAGAAAGTATTTGGGTCAATTGGTAATTGACTAATTCCACATCACAATTACACTGTGTTTTATGTCTCCATATAGATCCAAGAACAGAACTACCTGACTCCCACATTAAAATCCTCTTGAGAAATTCTCCTGCTGAGCTTGTCTCCCAGCCACGTCTATACATGTGCCTCTGTGGATAGTACATTAATACCACTCACAGTAGAAGGTATTGTTCTTTATAGTTAGTCAAATTAATTATTTGAACACCCCAGGATGTACAACATGAAAGAACAGGTTTATAGATATTCAGGGCACTATATAATATGCCACGGTGAATTATTGACTCTAATGAGAACATCTTTAAAAGACTGAACTCCCAGGGGTGCAGGCTGAAGAATTGGGAGGAGGGGCTCATACGTTAAATCAATAATTAGGAAGAAAGGAGGAAGAGAGACAGATTGGGCAAGAGATTTCTGAAAATTGAACACTTGTCATCTGTCTCTTTCTCTTGCTGTTGATTCATTAAATGGAGATTAACTTCAGTAACTTATTGACCAACATGCCAATAAATCCTGAGCTATATTATCTGCGATGCAGGAAATGGACAAGCCTGGATACATTGCCGAGGGGGTTGACTAAGTGTGATGTGCCTTAGAGAAATTCATGGGCATACTTAAGTATTGTGCTGGTTATGTGTGTTTCACATTTATATACTATACTGAGTATTGTGTTAGGTTGATAGGGGATGTAAAAGTAGCAAATAACATTCTTAAAGGAGTTTATAGTTTATCTGGACACCAACTATGCATATGTGATGTTCACTCGAGAATTTACCCATATTTTTTAAAAGAACACTGTGATGATTTGCAACATGGAATTGTATCCTTCCCATCATCTCTGACTCTATCTCATGCTCACATTTTATCAGTAAACTTTCTTTAGAAACAGATTGTTTTAGCCCTTGGCATACACTCTACCAAAAAAACAAAAAGGTGGTTTAAGTTTTGTGTGACATTGACAAAAATTTTTTAAAAAGTGTAATTAGAGACTGCAGTGGAATTTTCAGAAGTACTCCTAGTCTTCTAGAATCACTAAGTATATTATATTAAATATACATCAAATGTGGAAGAGTAATGTTTTGGACCACCTCTTAAAGAGGTTACGGTCCTAGAACATGAGCAAAACCCACAGTATTCAGCTCCTAAGAGAAATCAACCTACATATATTCTGCACTACTCAGAAAAGTTTCAAAGATAACTATCATTTTGAGGTCTTAGGGAAATAAGAAAGGAGGAATTAGTGAGTACTCCGTTCTTCAGTTTCTATGGCAGTGCCAAGAGGGTTGGGGATGAGTCTACAGATGTTTGGAACTTGCTGGGTTCCCTGCACTGCACTCTCCTCCTTCTGCCCTATGAAGGGGCTCAGCTTAGCTCAGTCTACCCACAGCTTCCTCCGGGGTAGGGAGCATAGAGAGAATTCATTCCCACCAAGGCATCCTCAGATGAGGTCAGCAGAGTGTCAAGGTCTGTCTTGCCCCTGGACCCCTCTATCTATTGCCGAGGCTTCTAGAACTGGAATTCTGTTCCCTTCAGCCCACTCCTTAGTACCTTCATGACTGGGTCTTCTAGCTCAGGCTCTGTGTCCCTGTTGTCTGAACTCTTAGTGTCTCACTGCTAATGCCTATCTGGACCACCCATCTATGTGTTCTGTAACCTGAGATGTTATTGAACGTAAAGTCCAAAGACACACACACACACACACACACAGTTTCCTCATTCTGAGATTTTTTTTTTTTTAAAGATTTTATTTATTTATTTGAGAGAGAGAGACACAGCGAGAGAGGGAACACAAGCAGGGGGAGTGGGAGAGGGAGAAGCAGGCTCCCCGCAGAGCAGGGAGCCCAATGCGGGACTCGATCCCAGGACCCTGGGATCATGACCTGAGCTGAAGGCAGTCGCTTAACCAACTGAGCCACCCAGGCGCCCCTCATTCTGAGATTTTATGAAAGAACAATGGTAACTGTGGCAACTCTTGTTATATCCCTATGGAGTTTTTGAGAGATTGATGTTTTGTATTGTTTCTCATCCTAGGTAACATTGGCCTCAAAAGCCAAAAAGTCTCTGGCAAGAGAAATGTTCTTAGAAGACCCTGAAAATACAATCTCCTTTCATGACAGTTAGCAAAATATCTTCTGTCACTTCTGGGGCTCTCATTCCCCCTCTGTGCAGCATTCATAGTGTTCAAGTATATTAAGCATTCACAACATTTATATATGGCCCAGCCTCTGTTCTAATCCTGTGTATTAGTACAGCTAACTGCAGCTCACTCAGTGCTGCTGTTTGCACAGCTGGACATGTCGGATAGAATGAGTTCATCCCTTCAAAGATGAGCTTACAGCCACCATCTAGTAGTGTCTTTCTTTTTTACACCTACGACCATTCCTCATTGTTCTCACAAGCACAGTGAGTTTTAATGAAGTCATGTCTTTTAGTGTAACGCTGCAGGTGCACAAATGCTGATAAACCTCCTTAACTCACTGTCAGATCAGCATGTTTATCTTCAAGCTGCAGAATGTATTTAATTATAAGATATGAAAAGGTCCTTCAGATTTGTTCTCTGGGCTCAGAACTAATGATTCATCCATGAAGCGCTGTGTCTCCCTAAAGGTTATAATGACTAGTTGCTGATCTTCTGAAGAACTCCTTCATAGTAGCATCTGGACTGCAAGGTATAGAAATTTCTTTTAAAAATAAATAGCTTCTAAAGGCCCAGGAAATTTTACCAAATATAGAGTTAACACAATCAAACATACACACACACACACACTTATATATATAGAGAGAGATGCCAATATGGGTAGATATAACCTGCTTCCAGAACTGTGCTGTAAGGAATTCACTCTTAAAATTTTAAGATGCAAATACCCCTAGGAGGTTATTAACATCTTAATATCAATGAAATTTAATCACATTGCTTTCTTCTTAAGACTAGATTTCTGAGGGAATGGGAGTTTGACCTAGAAATTGGAAGGGAGATGTGTGAGGAGGGATGGGTCCTGAGAAGAGGGGAGAAGATTGTTGGGGAGTGTTGAACTCTCCCCAGTAAATGGGGCTGGAGCCATCCCTTTAGAAGGAGAACACCGTGCATTCAAAGGGCCATGGGATCCTAAGGGAAGAAGAGGCAAACTAAGGATGTAAGATGGAGGCACAAGCATGGGCAAGGATGGCAAGGGCAGAGGGAGGTAAGATTCCAGTCAAAAGATAAATAGGGTTGGTGGAAAGTGAATTCATTGATCGAGAGTTAGATAAATCGTTTGACCTATAAGCATGTTTTCATCTGCCTATGTCACTTCACAGCTATTAGCATAAGATCTTGCCTGATGAATAACTTACTGGAAAGTGTTTGAAAACTATAGAGCAAAAACAAAAACAGATTATAGCATAATGTAAATTATCATAATTATTACTTCCATTGATCAGTTGAGTATTGATTGAACACAGACCATTTGCCAAGTGCTGTACACAATAAAAAGCCCCTTCACTCAAGTTTCTCAGAGCTTAGTGAGGAGACAGGTGAGCAAATAAATAACCACAACAGAGGATGCAAAATACACACAGCACAAAGTGCTACAGGGGTAAGGAAGAAGAAGGACTGCGTCTGCCTGGGGAAATTAAGGCTTTTCAGAGGAAGAGATGGCTGAGCTGGGTCCTGCGTGATGAGGAGTTGACAAGAGGAAACAATGGAAAGTCAGAGGGCAGAGGCAGCCAGCCCCATGTGGTAAGTCTATGCTGCTCAGTGCTGCTTGGCGTAAAGAATAAAAAACACAGGAATGCCAAATCTCATAACTAACTCCCCTGGCCTGATTCCATGCTCACCAAGCTGCCTTCTGATGATAATTTGGCTTCCTGCTTCGATTTACCTGCAGGGAAAGTGCATGCTGGTCAAGAGGCTGAAAGTATCCAGTCCACTAGATGATTATATTTCTCATTGTAAATTAATCAGCATTCTGGCTGATGCATTTTTTTTAAAGTGCAGAAATGAAACTATCACTTATAAAGCAGTTGTAAAGAAAATTAGGTGAAAATTCACCAGGAAATCAGCCTTCAGGCTGCTGATGTAGACAATGACAGAACAGCTGTGCAAACACCACAGGTAACTTCCGGGAATGGGCTCCTGACAAAGCCATATTACACAGCATGTTTTCTTCACACGTCAAGTGCTGTCTTTCACATTTTTCTCTCTTGTAAGAATCCCCTGAAATAGCCAAAAGTAAGCACCAAGTGTCAGTCTTTCCAGACTCCTAGAAACCAAGGTCTAGAGGATAAAATGCACCTCCTTTACCAAATCCTTTACCCTTCCTGTTATGGGCTGAATTGCGTCCCTCCAAAATTTTTATGTTGAAGTCCCAACTCCTGATACCTCAAAATATGTCTGTATTTAGAAATAGGGACTTTAAAGAAGTAATTAAAGCTCAGTAAAGTCATTAGGGTAGCCCCTAATCCAGTATATCTGGTCTCCATGTAAGGAGAGATTAGAACACAGATATGCACAGACCATGTGAAGACAGAGGGAGAAGATGGCCATCTGCACGCCAAGGAGAGAAACCTTAAAGAAACAACCTTCCCCACACCTTGATCTCAGACTTCTAGCCTCCAGGACTTGAATAAATATCTGTTGTTTAAGCCACCCAGTCTGTGGAACTTTGTTATGGTAGCCCTAGCAAACATTAAATACGCTTCCTTTCAGATTCTTCTCCCAACCATTCCAAACAGAAGATTCCTAACTGGGCCCTTCAACAACCTGGAATTTGTCTACGCGAGCATCAGGAATGCATTTTAGTCCTTCATGCTCATTTTCACTCCATTTACTCAAGTGGGTGACTTTGGAGCCCATGCCATAAGCATGGTCCAGTCTTGCTAAAGTAACCAAAGACATAACTTCTGAGGCATGAGGGTCTAGAAGTATAATGGTTATACAAACTGTATCAAGACCTGGACACAAATGAGGTGAAGATCTTATATGCTGAAAGTATAAAAATTTATGATTGTCCTCATTTTGCCATGATATTTTTCTTAATTTCTATTTTTAAAACCAATACCCTGCTAAACAAGTGAGCCACAGAGTTTAGCTAGTTCCTGAAGATATATACCCTAGAACAATTAACTTATTGGAGAAACTCCAAAATCTCTCACATTATTTAATAATTGATTTCTGAATGAATGGAGCCCTTGGTTCTAGACTTTTGGTTTCAAGATCTGCTTGAGGTTTTTTTGCAGATTATGTTAACAAAAACCAGTTTGAGGAACTGGACCCATTTACAACTGGAACTGGGCTCAAATATGTTTCATTCTTCCCCTTGTCCACTTTTTACCACTTCTTTTTTTGTAAGAAGAAAGACCAACACCTTTTTCCTTGTAAAAAATCATCATCGGAGCACTTGGGTGGCTCAGTCAGTTAAGCATCTGCCTTGGCTCAGGTCATGATCTCTGTTCAGTGGGGAGTCTGCTTCTCCTTCTCCCTCTCTCTCTCTGCCCTTCCCCTGCTCGTGTGCTTGCTCTCTTTCGCTCTCTAATAAATAAATAAAATATTTTTAAAAAATAATCATCAGATAGGTATTCATGTGGTTCATGAATACTGATAGTTCACTAATATGTCCCTTTTAAATTTCCACTGAAATATACCACATATGGAGGGTAAAATCTTCTTAATTCCTGACATTCAATACCTGCTCCAGTTCAGAGTTAACATTAAAAGTGCTCCTGTTAGAGGTGCCTGTGTGGCTTTGTCAGTTGAGCATCCGACTCTTGGTTTCTGCTCAGGTCATGATCTTGGGGTCATGAGATCAAGCCCAGCGTCAACTCCACACTCGGTGCAGGGTCTGCTTGGGATTCTCTCCCCCTCCCTCTGTCCCTACCCCCATTCATGTGTACTCTCTCTCTCTAAAATAAATAAATAAAGTCTTTTAAAAAAATGCTCCTGTTACATGAACAGTGATAAGTCATGTGCATAGAATGTACCCTTGAGATGATGTGATGAAAACGACACTTCACCTCTTTGGTCTTCCTCTCAAAAACACATAACCCAATCTAATCATGAGGAAAGGATGAGACAAATCCCCTGTCCCCAACTGAGGGACATTTGATTAAATACCAGAATAGGATTCCTCAAAATTGTCAAGGTCTTCAAAACAATCAAAGTTTGGGAAAATATTAGGAGCCTTAGGAGACAACTAGATGCAATATGGATGAGATCCTGGAACAGGAAAAAAAATTTTAGATAAAAACAAAGGACAGGGCACCTGGGTGGCTCAGTCGTTAAGCGTCTGCCTTCGGCTCAGGTCATGATCTCAGGGTCCTGGGATCAAGCCCTGCATCAGGCTCCCCGCTCAGCGGGAAGCCTGCTTCTCCCTCTCCCACTCCCCCTGCTTGTGTTCCCTCTCTTGCTGTGTCTCTCTCTGTCAAATAAATAAAATCTTCTAAAAAAAATCTTTAAAAAAAAGGAAATCTGAATAAAGTTAATAATTTTTCAATACTGGTTTGTTAATTATAACAAATGTATCATAGTAATGTAAGATGTTACTAATAGGGGAGCTGGGTATGGGGCATATGGGAACTCTGTACTATCTTTACAGTTTTCTGTAAATGTAACATTGTCCTAAATTAAAAAGTTAACATTAAAAAAAAGTTCCTGTTTAACTCTCCCCAAAGGCCTTTTCTGTCTGTAATCAGGCTCTAATACATAGCCATTGCTCTTTAATATGTGGCTCCCTCCCTCTGATTCCCTTTCCCAGTGCAACTTTTGTACATATTTCATGTACACTTTATCTTTCAGTAACAAGAGCTTCTGTTAACTTTCAACAGTCATCTGAAGGTTACTCCTCCCTCTTCTCTTTAAAGCAAATACTTTAGTGGGGGCTTCATATCATCATCCCATCCTCTGGACAGACCCAGCACGTGACCCTTGTCTTCATGTTTTCTCCATTGGGATGTCTACAACTTCAAATCCTGGGGCAGCTTTCTCACAGTATAAGCCCCAAGTTTTCATTAAATAAAGCCCTTTGGGGCTAAAGCTCAGCTGCTAGAAGAGGTAAAAGCCAAGAGGCCCCACACTAAATCAGTGTGAGGAAAATCGATACCAGGGAGAGCTGGGGTATACTGTTTTCAGCCCTTAGCATTAAACGTCTTGTAACACTAAAGGCATCCAGATGCATACTACCTGGGACCCAAAGTCCCCAAAGAGAGTATTCTTTTAATTCTTTTAATCATTTGGGATTTGTGTTATTAATTTTGTTGCTTTTTTTGTTTGGTTTTTAACCTAAAAGCAATGTTTGTTTGGGGGGAAAAAAAAAACTCTGTTGGACTTGATATTTAACTCACACTCAGATTGGCTTGTATTCAGAGCCAAGCAGACCTTGATCTTCATTTATTATTCAAGAATACAATTAGCCTGGAGTTGGTTTTCAGACACAAACACAAAGAAAGGCCCACATAAACCTTAGCAGGGATAATGCCACTCTCCCTATAACTGATGTGATGATGGAGCAAGTAGCAGGCAGCAAATCGATATACCACCATCCTCCTCAGCACAAGGCTTAAAGGGAGTCTTTGCCCCTGCTCAGAAAGCAGGGCAAGATGGACCTGCCTAGCAAATACTTACCTAAGGGAATCCCTTTTACTTAGCAAATCATTGATTTAGAAAATATATGGGTGCTAAGAAGAAGAAAGCTTATGATCCAATAATGTATGCTCAGCACAAAAGTAAGCTAATGCTAGTCCTTCAGGAAAAAAGAAAATTTAACCTTCTGATGGGCCACGTGGAATCCTGGAAACCCTCAAAGAAGAAAAAGAGAATTGTTATAGGTCACATATGCATACATATTCCATTGACCTTTGTGGAAATAGAATGTTTCAACGTATATCTACTAATCATCACTACCAATCAAATTAAAATGTAAAATAATAACTGTATTATATGATTAGATCAGTATGCAATAATTTTATTCCCCATATAATAACTACCATCTGTTGAGTGCTATGTGCCTGGCACTATGATGAGAACTTCTACTCATTAGCTCAGTCACACCTCATAAGAACCCCAGGAAGTAAGTATCACTATTATCTCCATTTTATGGCTAAGATATCTGAGCTCAGAGAAGGCAAATAATTCTTCTGAGATCTTACCAGTTGGTTAGAGGGAGAAGTGGGATGTGAATTGCTGTCATTCTGGGCCTGAAGCCCAACCCAAAGTCATCATGCTAGTAGTAGTTCTTTCACTCTCACCCATGCTCTGATGCATTTCAATACATAAGCCCTCCTGCCACCTCCAGGTAGCCATTAGGAGCCCTACAACTCTCAGCCACTCAGATCTTTCCTCCTTGAAGAAAACATGCAAGAGTAGGGAATACGCATGTGACCCACAGTTCATTGCCACTACCACCTCCTAATGTTGAGAATTATGCAATAATAATTTGTAATTTTTAAAAATTCCTCAGCAGAAAGCTTCAGAGCTATTAGATCAGAATCATTAGATCAAACTTCTGCCTCCATTAGAATCACCAGGAGAGCTTGTTAAAACCACAGGTTGCTGCACCCTACCCCTAGAGATTCTATTTCCATACTTTGAAGCTGGGCCTGAGAATTTGCATTTCTAACACACAGGTGATGCTGATGCTGCCGGGCCAGGCCCATGCTTGGAGGACCACTGCATTAAACTATCTGATTAACATAAACATTATTTAGCCCTTCAGAGAGACCCAGTACACACAAGTCTGATACATTCCCCAAACACAAAAATACCAGACAATTTCCAGAGTCAGGGCCGGTTTCATGGGTATTTGACCAATGCAGTTGCATACAACCCTTAGGATCCTGCACCTGGTTTTTAATGCTCTGCAGTCACTGTCTTAAAATTCTTATAATTTGGTCTTTGAGTTTTGTGTTTTGTAAATGAAGTTCAATGGGACAATGGAGCATGCTTGGGGGTACTGAAGCCTTGATGTGGTCCCACCTCTGGCCACCTCTCTATTTCTCTGGGATGGGTTCTCAGTCCCCACTGTTCCCTGACCCCTGGCACTCCAGCCACCCTAAGGTGGCCCTCCCCAAACCTGCCCCATAACAGCTGCCACCTTGGCCACTACTGGTCATGTTGAGATACGAGGTTAGACCTGTATTCCTTGGCCCAATAGGGTCCTGAGCACTGGTATGAGAAGGGTCAGTGTTCAGTGCAAGCCCACAGCCATCTCTGGATGGGGCAAGGTGGTGGCCATCCCCAATCCAAGCTGATAGCACCTTAGCATGTCTGCAGGTGACTCAGACTTTAGGATTCCCACCGTCCAGAAATGGAGACTTTGATGGGGAAGATTCCTGTAATTCTTCTGGATTCAAAATGTTCAAGTTGTTTGGGCTATAACCTGATTCTAAAGGAGAAACAACTTGAGATGAATAACCCCTCTTAAATGAAACATTGTACAAACTTGCAAATGAGCTTTGAATGGGGCATTCCAAGGACTTTTCAACCATTGAAGTGATCACAAAGAAAAAAGATATTTGAAAGACTTGAATGGAACTTGTAATGAGAACTTTATATTATCTGTCTTCCTTCCCATCATAACTAATTCATTTGCAGGTGTGTTTAATGATTTATGTCCATATTCATCATTGAAGAATACCCTAGACCAGTGTTTCTCAAACAATTAAAGTACATATAAATCAATATTGCAGTATGATAACCACTGTAGCATTAGTTAACACCTCTATCATAATTATCATTTTGTGTTGAGAACAATTAAGATCTAGACTCTTGGAAACTTTGTTTATAACATTGTTGACTATAATCACTATGCTGTGCATTAGACCTCCAGATGTAATCTTGAAGGACATACATCAAAATGTAAACCACTCTGGGTGGTAGGCTTATATGTGATCTTCACTCTGTATTTGCATTTTTTTAAATTTCTAAAATCATGTATTGCACGCACAATAAAATGTTGCATTTTTTTTAAAGAAGTACATATAAATCACCTGGAGATTTTGTCAAAATATAAATTCTGATTCAGTGGTCCTAGAATAGAACAAAAGAATCTGTATTTCTAACAAGCTTCCAGGTGATGCTGCTGCTGCTGCTTGATTCTAGATCTTTGTCTCAAAATATGGTCCATGGACCAGTAGCATCTGCAATCCCTAAATGTTTAATGGAATTTCAGAATATTTGGACATACCCATGACCTACAAAAAAGAATTTGCACATTTAATAAGTTCTCTGGGAGAGATTCATAAGCACATCAAAGTGTGAGAACCTCAACCTTCCAAATCACATCCTTCTCCTATTTCTTCTGCTTTCCAAGGCCACAAGATGGGAATCAGTCATTGGGACTATTGGTGACTGTCCCAAGTTATAATATGGTAGGCCTTAGGAAGACACATTGAACTTTATTTTATTCTCTATCCTGACTCTCCCAGCTATGACTGAGGATAGCAGAACTTTTGGCTATGGTCTAAGACTATATAAGAAAATGCAGCAAAGGAGCTCTAAAATTACTGCAGTTCACTATTAAATATTCATGCCACTTGCTCTGAGGAGTGTAGTAGAATGGTTACAAGTACACAAAAGGCTCTAGAAACAGTCTGCAGATTCTACTTATGCCCCCTATGAGCTGTGTGACCTTGGGCAAATTACTTGACCTCCCTGTGCCTCAGTTTCCTCTTTTAAAACAGGATTAAATAAAGTAATAAAGCCCTTGCAGTCATGCCTTATGTATAGTAAGCTTTGTGGAGATGTCTAAATGTAAACTTGAAAATAAGGCTAAATTTTAAAATTTCTTTTGCAGGGCCTCAACATTTCTATAATTTATGTTAATTGAACCTGATGTGCTCTGACGAGATTTACATTTTCCATTTATTAGAGAGAAGAGGAACATCCCCATAGTTATTACAGCAGTTAACACATCGGGCATTGAGAAGCATGATGAAAGTGGGACTGGCAACCATGGCCCCCAAGATCCTAAAGGTGAGGCCTTAAGTCTATCTCTGTATTTCATGGTCACCCACCAGCTAAAGGAAGAAAATTCAAAATATGCCTCCAGACTCCCACATACACAGAAAGTCTCACCACTGTAAAACCAATTTGTTTTACCTTAATATTCAGAGATTGTTGTTTTCTGTATGATTAAGCATCAAAAGCTGCCAAGATACTGTGCAAAATTAAGTTTAAAATAGAATGTTTAGGGGCGCCTGGGTGGCTCAGTTGGTTAAGCGACTGCCTTCGGCTCAGGTCATGATCCTGGAGTCCCGGGATCGAGTCCCGCATTGGGCTCCCTGCTCAACAGGGAGTCTGCTTCTCCCTCTGACCCTCCTCCCTCTCATGCTCTCTGTCTCTCATTCTCTCTCTCTCAAATAAATAAATAAAATCTTTTAAAAAAAAATAGAATGTTTAGCAATTAAATCTCCCTCAGTAAATTGGCTAGTAGCAGTGCAATAAAGTGCAATATACAAACACTGCTTTTCCACTTAAATAAAAACCTAAGGGGAAAACCCATATAACAGAGACTCTCAGATTTCAACACCCCTTCTCCACCCAAGATATTGAAGATAGGATCAAATATATTGCAAGATGTCTGCTGCACTTTCAGGCTTTTCAGATGCCTGCCCTATGAAGCCAGTTTCCCTTGTGCTCCATCAATTATTTCTTTGTTTTGCCTGGATGGTGCTTGTAAACTCCTCAAGGTGTGCTCCTGGGCAGTTATGCACATTTGAGAATTTTCCCTTCTGATCCCTACTTGGCTGTCTCTGGACCAGAACTGGTTTGCAGGAAAGAGAAAACTGCTGAAAATTTCATGACATTTAGATTTAAAAAGCACATGATAGTGGCTCAATAGGTTTGCTTACCTTGGATTAAAACCTATTAACGTTCCAGCATTTTTCTTCTCCATGAGATTCATTTCTGACTTGCGTGTGGTGACTTGCAGAGTGCTTCATTACAGCTCAGGGGCACAACTGATGCCACACAAGCCATTAAAAATGAGTTTGTGAGAGTACAAAAAAGAAACCTTTGTAGACGAGGGCCAATTTGTTTCGAAGGCGATGCACTGTAAGAACATTCACAAAGCGGCAAGCATTATCTCAGATTCAAGCTATGCCGTTTTCTTTCCTATTTTTAAATACCAAATAGAGGACTGGGAGAGTCCTTTCTTTGTGACAGCAGCTTTGGTTCCTGCCCTTATTTTCTGCCATTATAGCTCTAGTTAAGCTGTATGAACAGCCCTGTGTTTTTTGCTTTGGATGAAAATACATAAATCTGTGTTTGACTAGGGTCCTAAGGAGAGTCATATTATTCTCTATGCCTCAGTTTCTTAATATTCAAAATACTTCCCTTACCAAACTCAGGGTTGTTGGTATGAATCAGGAGAGCTAATTAATATAATTTTTATAATTAAAAATCAGGTAGAGCACAAAGAATTATTTTTGTTGTTATTAAAGCAGGCACATTTACTAATTGCCATCTCAAGATGCCCCCATTGTTTTTCCTAATTGGTTGAAATGTAATTTGGCTTTGATTAATTCTGTTATTTTTTCCATATTCAGCCTAGCTACAAGCTTCCAGGTAGATAGCTTTGGATCAGGGTTTCTCCTTTGATATATTGGGTTGGATAATTCTTTAGGGGGGTCTGGGGGGACTGTCTTGTGCATTGAAGGATATTTCACAGAATCCTTGACCTCTACCCATTAGATGGCAGTATCACACATACCCAATTATAACAATCAAAATTGTCTCCAGATAATGTGAAATGTCCTCTCGTGGACAAAATTACCCAGTAGAGAACCACTGCTTTTTGAAGTTAACAAGCTGGTATTGTCTGTAGTTGAATTTATTGTAAGTGGAGAATAGCAAGAACAATTTAGCAAAAGCTACAGAAACCAGGGGGGCACACTCCAAGAGCATTTCACAATTCGTATAGCACAGATATTAACCAAACCTGAATGCTAATAGTGGCCACTAAAGCTAAGAATGAAGCTGAGGCTGTCTACAGAAATTTCGGAGCAGGATTTGGAGGAGACAGGAAGGTACTTCAGAAGGGTCCCCAGAACTGCAGGCATACATCTACCTAATAGTGGAAAATGCCTTTCCATTCCAGGGGCAGGGGAAAAGAAAAAAAAAAAGGACCTGGGACAGAGCTGGTCAAAGGGCAGATGAAGACAGAGCAGAAAGGGTTTTCATGTTGGGCAGAGAGTGACTGAAGAGGAGAGAGGACAGGGCAAAATGATATGTGGAAAATAAAAAAGCAAGAAGAGTGGAGAGAAGGATGATTGAAGGAAGAGCAGGAAGGAAACAAAAGTGACAGTGAACATAGAGGAAAGAAATAGGAGGAAAGTCAAAAGATATAAAGATATGGCTGGCTTCTGAGCTTATCTAGATCCACATGAATCTCTGCTCTGGCCTCCCACCTTGTAGTTTCTGCTCCCCACTGACTGTGTGGCCTTGATCAACTGTACTTACCTCCTCACAGGCTGCTCTGCCCATCGGGTCATGTAGTCAGGGACTGACTGGTCAAAAAAGACATAGTACCTACCGCTCTGCTCTGGCTTCAGTCCACATTCTGCCTTTTCCCCCTTCAAATTAACTCAATGGCTGGTTCCCAAAGCTGGCCATGTCCCAGCACAATATTAGGCTCATCCTAAGCACAGAATGGATGTGCTGATGGTATCCAGTTCTTAGTCTGACCTTCAAGGCCCTCCAGGTTTTACCTTCACCCTACCTTCCCAACCTAGACCATCCTTATTCTGATAGTTACCAACTGTTTTTTTAGAAACTTGATCTGTAAGACATTAATCTCTATTATGATCGCTTAATAATGATCATAGGATCATAGGATTGTCTCTCCTCATGAAAGTGTGACATAATTTGTAACTCCTGTAGCATTGAAACACATATGGATTTCATTATAGAATTTGTGCACACTTTGCCCTTCCTACTAGAGGGTAAGTTCGTGCAGGGAGCACCTAGAATATAGTAAGTGCTAGCTAAATAATGGATGAAGGAAAGGGAAGGAAGAAGTTGAGTCTAAGGAACATAAGTGCTAATAGAAGGGACATGGAAGAAGGAAGAAGAAAAACGGGAAAGGAAGAAGATGAAATTTAAACTGTATTTTACTAAAGTAAACATAATTAATCTACTTGCTGGGATAAGCTACATTTCAGGGCATTTTAAAAAATGATATTAGTGTCACTAACCTCCATAGTTAAAAACTCCAAAAAGAGTGAAGAGAAAGATAAAGGTGTTGATAGTGTTTAAGAGTATTTACTTTTAAAGAAACCAGAGATGCTCTTAAAAACATAAAAATTGATGTATATTCCTAGAAAAACACTGGCAAAAATACTTTGATAGCAGTTTCAGAGACATAACAATTCATTTACCTGGAAATTATTTATTTAGTAACCTAAGCTTTCCCCCCAGATAGTCAAGGACAAAGCAAAAGAGAAGGGCCATCAAAAGAGACACTCTAAGGTCAATAGACTAAATCTCAGGTAAATATATCCAGGATTAGAACCTATTTACCCTCTCTTCACACATATTTCTATTAAGAACGGGTAGAGGGGCGCCTGGGTGGCTCAGTTGATTAAGCGACTGCCTTCGGCTCAGGTCATGATCCTGGAGTCCTGGGATCGAGTCCCGCATCGGGCTCCCTGCTCAGTGGAGAGCCTGCTTCTGCCTCTCTCTCTGCCTGCCTCTCTGCCTACTTGTGCTTTCTCTCTGTGTGTCAAATAAATAAATAAAATCTTTAAAAAAAAAAAAAAAGAACGGGTAGAAAATAGTTTCCACTTGTCCCGCGTCGGGCTCCTTGCTCAGCAGGGAGCCTGCTTCTCCCTCTGCCTGCTGCTCTCCCTCTTTTTCTCTCTGTCTCTGATGAAGGAAGGAAGGAAGGAAGGAAGGAAGGAAGGAAGGAAGGAAGGAAGGAAGGAAGGAAGGAAGGAAGGAAGGAGAAGGGGAAGGGGAAGGAGAAGGAGAAGGAAAAAAAAAGAAAGGAAAGGAAAGAAAGAAAGAAGGAAAGAAGGGAGGGAGGGAGGGAGGGAGGGAGGGAGGGAGGGAGAAAGAAGTTTCCACCTCATAGGAAAATATGGCAGCATTAGATAGTAGAAAAAAGAGTTTCTGAAGAATGCATGGAACATCAGAAAATGATGGTTGACACCAAATACCTATGATCATTGCCCCAGCACCACCTTCAGAGGCTTATCTCTAGAAAAGCTGCTTCCTGCAGAAAATGAGACCATGAAAAGGAAGCTCCCTTAAATCCAGAGATGGCCACAGCTAGACAGATCATCTGAGCTGCTCCAGCTTAACAAGCATCATATACCTTTCTATTGGTTTCCATGTGTCTGAATGTTCTTCAAGACCTCCTGCATGTAGACTTCAGCCTCAGTTTCCCCTGCTGTTGGGTGGTTTTTCTCAGACCTTAGGGGAAAGTCTGTGCCTCTGCAGCCATATTCAGATACCTGGCTTCATGTGACCCTACAAACAGACACACATACAGGGGCCTGGATGTAGGCTTGAGACTGTAGTTCTTGGCTGACACACCTTGGTGGTTGATACAGCATGACAGAGCAGGAGAAGCTAGGGAAAAAAAAAAAAGCATACCTGAAAACCTAAAATGGCAGAGGACCTAAGAGACATTTAGAGCCATCCAGGTACTTGAAAGTCAAAGATCCCCAAACAGATTCAACCCAAAGATCTTTACTGAGATACATTATTTAAGCAAAACAAAACAAAAACACTCTCAAAACCAAAGACAAAGAGAATTTTGAAAGCAGCCAGGGAAAAAAGATTCACCCCATATAAGAGAACCCCAATAAAGTCATCAGCAGATTTCTCAGCAGAAATCTTGCAGGCCAGAAGAGAGTGGGATAATATACTCAAAGTATTCAAAGAAAAAAACTGCCAACCAAGAATACTTTACATGGCAAAGTTGTCCTCCAGAAACAAAGGTAAAGACTTTCTAATACTCTGATAATGGTAGTGTATAAATCACTTCAAACCCTAGAATACAGGTTAAAAGAGAAAACTAATGAGATAACTATAGCTACAATATTTTGTTAATGGATATATAATATAAAAAGATGTAAATTATGACATCAACAACATAAAATCGGGTAGTGGCAAGTAAATATGTAGAACTTTTTTATGCAATTGAAGCTAAGCTGTCAGCTTAAAATAGAGCACTATAACTATAAGATGTATTATGAAAACATTATGGTAATCACAAAGTAAATAAACATAATGGAAATACAAATGATAAAGAAAATGAATCAAAGCATACCACTACAAAAATCATCAATTCACAAAGAAAGACAGCAAGAGAGGAAGAAAGGAACAAAGGTACAACAAAACAATCAGAAAGCAGATAACAAAATGATGATAGTAACTCCTTATCTATCAATAATTATTCCAAATGCAAATGCTTAAATTCTCCAATTAAAAGACACAGAGTAGCTTAATGGATTTAAACAAACGAACAAAAACCAAGACCCAACTATATGCTGCCTACAAGAGACTCAGTTAAACTTTAACAACACTCATAGGTTGAAAGTGAATGGATGAAAAAAAAAATACTCAATGCAAATGTAAACCAAAAGAGAGGTAGCTTTACTTATATCAGGGGTAGCTTACTTAGACAAAATAACTTCAAGTCAAAAGCTGTAACAGAGACAGAGAAGGTCATTATATAATGATAAAGTGGTCAATTCATTAAGAGGATGTACAATTTAAAATATAAACATACCCAGTATAGAAGCATCTAAATATATTAAACAATTCTTAACAGATCTGTAGGCAAAAATAGCAATACAATAATAGGGATTTCAATAGCCCACTCTCAACAATAGGATAGATAAATCACACAGACAGAAAGTCAGAAAATAATAAACCTAAACTATACTTTAGACCAAATGGACCTAACTAATATATACAGAAGATTCTGTCCAACACCTATACACATTTTGCTCAAATACACAGGGATCATTCTCCAGGATAAACCATATGTTAGATCATAAAACGAGTCTCTTTTTTTTTTGTTAACATTAACCTCCATAGCTCATTTTTTTTAATTTTATTTTATTATGTTATGATAACCACCATACATTATATCATTAGTTTTTGATGTAGTGTTCCGTGATTCACTGTTTGCATATAACACCCAGTGGTCCATTCAATACGTGCCCTCCTTAATACCCATCACCAGGCTAACCCATCCCCCCACCCCCCTCCCCTCTAGAACCCCCAGTTTGTCTCCCAGAGTCCATAGTCTCTCATGGTTCGTCTCCCCCTCCAATTTCCCCCCCCCCTTCATTTTTCCCTTCCTACTATCTTCTTTTTTTTTTTTTTTAACATATAATGTATTATTTGTTTCAGAGGTACAGGTCTGTGATTCAACAGTCTTAACACAATTCACAGCGCTCACCATAGCACATACCCTCCCCAATGTCTATCACCCAGCCATCCCATCCCTCCCACACCCACCACTCCAGCAACCCTCAGTTTGTTTCCTGAGATTAAGAATTCCTCATATCAGTGAGATCATATGATACATGTCTTTCTCTGATTGACTTATTTCACTTAGCATAATACCCTCTAGTTCCATCCACATCGTTGCAAATGGCAAGATTTCATTTTTTTTTATGGCTGCGTAATATTCCGTTGTGTATATATATACCACATCTTCCTTATCCATTCATCTGTTGATGGACATCTTGGCTCTTTCCAGAGTTTGGCTATTGTGGACATTGCTGCTATAAACATTGGGGTGCACGTACCTCTTCGGATCACTACATTTGAATCTTTGGGGTAAATACCCAGTAGTGCAATTGCTGGGTTGTAGGGTAGCTCTATTTACATCTTTTTGAGGGACCTCCATAATGTTTTCCAGAGTGGCTGCACCAGCTGTGTAAGAGGGTTCGCCTTTCTCCGCATCCCCGCCAACATCTGTCATTTCCTGACTTGTTAATTTTAGCCATTCTGACTGGTGTGAGGTGGTATCTCATTGAGGTTTTGATTTGGATTTCTCTGATGCCGAGCGATGCTGAGCACTTTTTCATGTGTCTGTTGGCCATTTGGATGTCTTCTTTGCAGAAATCTCTGTTCATGTCTTCTGCCCATTTCTTGATTGGATTATTTGTTCTTTGGGTGTTGAGTTTGATAAGTTGTTTATAGATTTTGGATACTAGCCCTTTATCTGCTATGTCATTTGCAAATATCTTCTCCCATTCTGTCGGTTGTCTTTTGGTTTTGTTGACTGTTTCCTTTGCTGTGCAAAAGCTTTTTATCTTGATGAAGTCCCAATAGCTCATTTTTGCCCTTGCTTCCCTTGCCTTTGGCAATGTTTCTAGGAAGAAGTTGCTGTGGCTGAGGTCGAAGAGATTGCTGCCTGTGTTCTCCTCTAGGATTTTGATGGACTCCTGTCTCACAGTTAGGTCTTTCAACCACTTTGACTCTATTTTTGTGTGTGGTGTAAGAAAATGGTCCAGTTTCATTCTTCTGCATGTGGCTGTCCAATTTTCCCAACACCATTTGTTAAAGAGACTGTCTTTTTTCCATTGGACATTCTTTCCTGCTTTGTTGAAGATTAGTTGACCATAGAGTTGAGGGTCCATTTCTGGGCTCTCTGTTCTGTTCCATTGATCTGTGTGTCTGTTTTTGTGCCAGTACCTTACTGTGTTGATGATGACAGCTTTGTAATAGAGCTTGAAGTCCGGAAATGTGATGCCACCAGCTTTGCTTTTCCTCTGGCTATTCAGGATCTTTTCTGGTTCCATACAAATTTTAGGATTATTTGTTCCATTTCTTTGAAAAAAATTGATGATATTTTGATAGGGATTGCATTAAATGTGTAGATTGCTCTAGGTAGCATTGACATCTTCACAATATTTGTTCCTCCAATCCATGAGCATGGAACGTTTTTCCATTTCTTTGTGTCTTCCTCAATTTCGTTCATGAGTATTCTATAGTTTTCTGAGTACAGATTCTTTGCCTCTTTGGTTAGATTTATTCCTAGGTACCTTATGGTTTTGGGTGCAATTGTAAATGGGGTCGACTCTTTCATTTCTCTTTCTTCTGTCTTGTTGTTGGTGTATAGAAATGCCACTGATCTCTGTGCATTTTATATCCTGCCACTTTACTGAATTCCTGTATGAGTTCTAGCAGTTTTGGGGTGGAGTCTTTTGGGTTTTCCACATAAAGTATCATATCATCTGCAAAAACTGAGAGTTTGACTTCTTCTTTGGCGATTCAGATGCCTTTGATTTCTTTTTGTTGTCTGATTGCTGTGGCTAGGACTTCTAATACTATGTTGAATAGCAGTCGTGATAGTGGACATCCCTGCCGTGTTCCTGAACTTAGGGGGAAAGCTCTCAGTTTTTCCCCATTGAGAATGATATTCTTTGTGGCTTTTTCACAACTTTTATGATATTGAGGTATGTACCCTCTATCCCTATACTCTGAAGAGTTTTGATCAAGAAAGGATGCTGTACTTTGTCAAAAGCTTTTTCTGCATCTATTGAGAGGATTATATCGTTCTTGTTATTTCTCTTATTAATGTATTGTATCACATTGATTGATTTGCGGATGTTGAACCAAACTTGCAACCCAGGAATAAACCCCACTTGGTCGTGGTGAATAATCCTTTTAATGTACTGTTGGATCCCATTGGCTAGTATTTTGGTGAGAATTTTTGCATCCATGTTCATCAAGGATATTGGTCTGTAATTCTCCTTTTTGACGGGGTCTTTGTCTGGTTTGGGGATCAAGGTAATGGTGGCCTCATAAAATGAGTTTGGAAGTTTTCCTTCCATTTCTACTTTTTGGAACAGTTTCAGAAGAATAGGTATTAATTCTTCTTTAAATATTTGGTAGAATTCCCCTGGGAAGCCATCTGGCTGGGCTTTAGTTGGGAGATTTTTGATTACTGCTTCAATTTCATTAGTGGTTATGGGTCTGTTCAGATTTTCTTTCTTCCTGGTTCAGTTTTGGTAGTTGATACATCTCTAGGAATGCATCCATTTCTTCTAGATTATCTAATTTGCTGGTATACAGTTGCTCATAATATGTTCTTATAATTGTTTGTATTTCTTTGGTGTTGGTTGTGATCTCTCCTCTCTCATTCATAATTTTGTTTATTTGGGTCACTTCTCCTTTCTTTTTGATAATTCTACCCAGGGTTTTATCAATCGTATTAATTCTTTCAAAGAACCAGCTCCTAGTTTCATTGATCTGATCTACTGTTCTTTTGGTTTCTGTGTCATTGATTTCTGCTCTGATCTTTATTATTTCTCTTCTCCTGCTGGATTTAGGCTTTATTTGCTGTTCTTTCTCTAGCTCCTTTAGGTGTAGGGTTAGGTTGTGTTTTTGAGACCTTTGTTGTTTCTTTCTCTCTTTCTTTCTTTCTTCTTTCTTTCTTTAATTTTATTATGTTATGTTCATCACCATACATCATTAGTTTTTGATGTGGTGATCCACGATCCATTGTTTTCATATAACACCCAGTGCTCCATGCAGTACGTGCCCTCCTTAATACCGATCACTGGGCTAACCAATCCCCCATCCCCCCTCCGCTCTAGAACCCTGTTTGTTTCTCAGAGTCCATAGTCCCTCATGGTTCATCTCTCCCTCCAATTCCACCCCCCTCATTTTTCCATTCCTTCTCCTAATGTCCTCCATGCTATTCCTTATGTTCCACAAATAAGTGAAACCATATGATAATTGACTTTCTCTGCTTGACTTATTTCACTTAGCATAATCTCCTCCAGTCCCATCCATGTTGATGTAAAAGTTGGGTATTCATCCTTTCTGATGGCTGAGTAATATTCCATGGTATATATGGACCACATCTTCTTTATCCATTCATCTGTTGAAGGGCATCTCGGCTCTTTCCACAGTTTGACTATTCCGGACATTGCTGCTATGAACATTGGGGTGCATATGGCCCTTCTGTTCACTACATCTGTGTCTTTGGGGTAAATACCCAGTAGTGCAATTGCTGGGTCATAGGGTAGCTCTATTTTTAGATTTTTGAGGCACCTCCACACTGTTTTCCAAAGTGGCTATACCAACTTGCATTCCCACCAACAGTGTAAGAGGGTTCCCCTTTCTCCACAACCTCTCCAACATCTGTTGTTTCTTTCCCTGTCCATTTTTGCGATTCTCACTGCTGTAAGGTGGTATCTCAGTGTGGTTTTGATTTGGATTTCCCTGATGGCTAATGATGATGAACATTTTTTCATGTGTCTGTTAGCCATTTGTATGTCTTCTTCAGAGAAGTGTCTGTTCATCTCTTCTGCCCACTTTTTGACTTGATTATTGTTTTCTGGGTGTTGAGTCTGAGAAGTTCTTTATAGATCTTGGATACCAGCCCTTTATCTGTAGTGTCATTTGCAAATATCTTCTCCCATTCTGTGGGTTGCCTCTTTGTTTTGTTGACTGTTTCCTTTGCTGTGCAGACGCTTTTTATCTTGATGAAGTCCCAAAAGTTCAGTTTTGCTTTTGTTTCACTAGCTTTTGGAGATGTATCTTGAAAGAAGTCGCTGTGGGCGATGTCAAAGAGGTTACTGACTATGTTCTCCTCTAGGATTTTGATGGATTCCTGCCTCACATTGAGGTCTTTCGTCCACTTTGAGTTTATCTTTGTGAATAGTGTTAGAGAATGGTCGAGTTTCATTCTTCTGCATGTGGCTGTCCAACTTTCCCAGCACCATTTATTGAAGAGACTGTCTTTTTTCCATTGCATGTTTCTTCCTGCTTTGTCAAAGATTATTTGATCATAGAGTTGAGGGTCCATATCTGGGTTCTCTATTCTGTTCCATTGGTCCATATGTCTGTTTTGTGCCAGTACCATGCTGTCTTGGTGATCACAGCTTTGTAATATAGCTTGAAATCGGGCAACGTGATGCCCCCAGCTTTGTTTTTCTTTTTCAACGTTTCCTTGGCGATTCGGGGTCTTCTCTGATTCCATACAAATTTTAGGATTGTTTGTTCCAGCACTTTGAAAAATGTCATTGGAATTTTGATCGGGATGGCATTGAAGGTATAGATTGCTCTGGGTAGCATAGACATTTTAACCATGTTTATTCTTCTGATCCATGAGCATGGAATATTTTTCCATCTTTTTGTGTCTTCTTCAATTTCTTTCATGAGTGTTCTGTAGTTCCTAGAGTATAGATCCTTTACCTCTTTGGTTAGGTTTATTCCGAGGTATCTTATGGTTTTTGGTGCTGTTGTAAATGGAATCATTTCTCTAATCTCTCTTTCTACGGTTGCGTTGTTAGTGTATAAGAAAGCAACTGATTTCTGTGCATTGATTCTGTATCCTGCCACATTACTGAATTGCTGTATGAGTTCTAGTAATTTGGGGGTGGAGTCTTTTGAGTTTTCCACATAAAATATCATGTCGTCGCGAAGAGAGTTTGACTTCTTTGCCAATTTGAATACCTTTTATTTCTTTTTGTTGTCTGATTGCTGTTGCTAGGACTTCTAGCCTAGCCACTATTGTTCTACCCTGTGGAACAATAGTGGCGAGAGTGGACATCCTTGACGTGTTCCTGATCTTAAGGGAAAGGCTCTCAGCTTTTCCCCATTGAGGATGATATTTGCTGTGGATTTTTCATAGATGGATTTTATGAGCTTGAAGAATGTTCCCACTATCCCTATACTCTGGAGAGTTTTAATCAGGAAAGGATGTTGTATTTTGTCAAATGCTTTTTCTGCATCAATTGAGAGGACCATATGGTTCTTCTCCCTCCTCTTATTAATGTGTTCTATCACATTGATTGATTTGCAAATGTTGAACCACCCTTGCATCCCGGGGATAAATCCCACTTGGTTGTGGTGGATGTTCCTTTTTAATGTATTGTTGGATCCTATTAGTTAGGATTTTGTTGAGGATTTTGGAATCCATATTCATCAGGGATATCGGTCTGAAATTCTCCTTTTTGATGGGGTCTTTGCCTGGTTTGGGCATTAAGGTAATGCTGGCCTCATAGAATGAGTTTGGAAGTTTTCCTTCTGTTTCTATTTTTTGAAACAGCTTCAGTAGAATAGGTATTATTTCTTCTTTGAAAGTTTGGTAGAATTCCCCAGGGAATCCATCAGGCCCTGGACTCTTGTTTTCTGGGAGGTTTTTGATCACTGCTTCAATCTCCTTACTGGTTATTGGCCTATTCAGGTTGTCAATTTCTTCCTGTTTCAGTTTCCAGGAAGGCCTCCATTTCATCCAGATTGTTCAGTTTATTGGCCTATAGTTGTTGATAATAATTTCTAATAATTGTTTCTATTTCCTTGGTGTTAGTCATGATCTCTCCCCTTTCATTCATAATTTTATTAATTTGGGTCCTTTCTCTTTTCTTTTGGATAAGTCTGGCCAGTGGTTTATTAATCTTATTAATTCTTTCAAAGAACCAGCTTCTAGTTTCGTTGATCTGATCTACTGTGTTTCTGGTTTCTAATTCATTGATCTCTGCTCTAATTTTAATTATTTCTCTTCTAATGCGTGGCCTAGGCATCATTTGTTGCTTTTTCTCTAGTTCTTTAAGGTGTAGAGTTAGTTGGTGAATTCGGGATTTTTCTGTTTTTTTTGAGTGAGGCTTGGATGGCTATGTATTTCCCCCTTAGGACCACCTTTGCAGTATCCCATAGGTTTTGGACTGATGTGTTTTCCTTCTCATTGATTTCCATGAATTAAGTTCTTCTTTGATTTCCTGGTTGACCCAAACATTCTTGAGCAGAGTGGTCTTTAGCTTCCAAGTGTTTGAATTTCTGCCAAATTTTTTCTTGTGACTGAGTTCCAGTTTTAAAGCATTGTGGTCTGAGAATAGGCAGGGAATAATCTCAGTCTGTTGGTATCGGTTGAGACCTGATTTGTGACCCAGTATGTGGTCTATTCTGGAGAAAGTTCCATGTGCGCTCAAGAAGAATGAGTATTCTGTTGTTTTAGGGTGGAATGTTCTGTAAATATCTATGAGGTCCATCTGGTCCAATGTATCATTCAAAGCTCTTGTTTCCTTGTTGATTTTCTTCTTAGATGATCTATCCATTGCTGAGAGTGGAGTATGAGGTCTCCTACAATTAACGTATTGTTATCAATATGACTCTTTATTTTGGTTAACAGTTGGCTTATGTAGATGGCTGCTCCTATATTGGGGGCATAGATATTTACAATTGTTAGATCTTCTTGTTGGATAGACCTTTTAAGAATGCTATAGTGTGGGCGCCTGGGTGGCTCAGTTGGTTAAGCGACTGCCTTCAGCTCAGGTCATGATCCCAGGGTCCTGGGATCGAGTCCCGCATCAGGCTCCCTGCTCTGCGGGGAGCCTGCTTCTCCCTCTCCCACTCCCCCTGCTTGTGTTCCCTCTCTCGCTGTGTCTCTCTCTGTCAAATAAATAAATAAAATCTTTAAAAAAAAAAAAAGAATGCTATAGTGTCCTTCTGTGTTTCTTATTACAGACTTTAGTTTAAAATCTAATTTGTCTGATATAAGAATTGCTACCCCAGCTTTCTTTTGAGGTCCGCTGGCATGGAGGATGGATCTCCATCCCTTCACTTTCAGTCTGGATGTATCTTTAGGTTCAAAATGAGTCTCTTGTAGACAGCATCTGGATGGGTCCTGTCTTTTTATCCAATCTGCAACCTTGTGCCGTTTTATGGGAGCATTTAGGCCATTCACGTTGAGAATGATTATTGAAAGGTATGAATTAATTGTCATCATGTTGCCTGTGAAGACGTTGTTTTTATAGATTGTCCCTGTAAATTTCTGTTGTATATCACTCTTGGGGTCTTTCTCCTTTTATAGAACCTCCCCTTAATATTTCTTGCAGGGCCGGCTTAGCGGTCACATATTCTTACAGTTTCTGCCCGTCGTGGAAGCTCTGCATCTTTCCATCCATTCTAAATGACAGCCTTGCAGGGTAAAGTATTCTTGGCTGCATGTTCTTCTCATTTAGTACCCTGAATATGTCTTGCCAGGCCTTTCTGGCTTGCCACGTCTCTGTGGATAGGTCTGACGTTATTCTGATGTTCCTCCCTCTGTACGTAAGGAATCTCTTCCCCCTAACTGCCCTTAAGATTGTTTCTTTGGTTCTAAGATTTGCAAGTTTTACTATTACTTGCCGGGGTGTTGGCCTGTTTTCCTTGATCTTGGGAGGGGTCCTCTCTGCCTCTAGGACGCGAATGTTTGTTTCATTCCCCAGATTAGGGAAGTTCTCCGCTATGATTTGCTCAAATACATCTTCTAGTCCTCTGTCTCTCTCTCCACTCCCTCCGGGATTCCAATTATTCTGACATTGGAACGCTTCATGGTGTCACTTATTTCTCTGATTCTTTTTTCCTGGATTCTGAGTTGTTTTTCCCTGGCCTCCTCTTTCCCTTGTTATCTGTTATCTTGTCTTCCAGGTCGCTTATTCATTCTTCTGCCTCACTTACACTAGCTGTTAGATTATCTAGATTGGATTGGATCTCATTGATAGCATTTTTAAGTTCTGCCAATTCACCTTTCATTTCTGCCCTTAGAGACTCTATGTTGCCATTAAATGATTTCTCCATTCTAGCCATTGTCTTCACAATTGCTAGCCTGAATTCCATCTCCGACATCTTGGTTATATCTGCATCCATTTGTAAATCTGCAGCATAAGTCATAATCTCTGAGTCTTTTCTATTTTGGGGGTTCCTCCTCCTAGTCATTCTGTTGATGGGTGCTTGAGGGAATGTATAGAGTCCAAATTATTGACCAGAACCCAAGCAAGATGCACCTGTGTTCTTGGGACCTTAGGGTAGCTGGCCTCTTGTTTTCCCAGCCTGTCTTCTGTGGGAGGGGCCTGCCGCGCTGTTACTCAGGCAACCCTTTTTGGTGGAGTTGCCCTGCCCCCTGTGGTGGGGGATGGGCTCAGCAGGAATCAGTTTTGGGGGCTTTTGTTCTCTGGCGGCTTTCCCTGGCAGCTTTCTGTGTCTCTTCTGCGAGTCAGAGCAGAATAGACCATTTCCAACCCTCTGCCTCAGAGCAGAGAGACCACAGTCTGTTCTTCAGTGAGCTCTCCAGGCCACACTGTCTCCGTTTCTGTCCTTGCTGCTATAAACTGCAGTGGCCTGGGTTGTGCGCCCCTCCGCAGCACTCCCAGTCCTGCCTCCAGGTCGGGCCACATCTCTGCCCTTTGTGCTTCTAAAACCGCCAGCTGCTCCTAGTTCACACGCATGACCCCACCGCTCCGGGTTTCCACCCCGGGGGCTGCCCTAAAGTCCTTTTCCCAGCTGCTACCGGTCTGCAAGTCTGTGCCCTGTCCCTAGCGCGCGAGGCTGTCTCTCACTAGCGGTGTAGGATCCCCATGGCCAGGCACCCTCCTGCTGCCGCTTATCCTCCGATATCTGCCCGCAGCTTCAGGGCTCCCTGCTTCGTACCTCAAAACCAACCGCCTGTGATATTCTGTTTGTAGAGATCCAGATCTTCTTACATCTCAGGCTGGTTTCGTGGGTGCTCAGAGTGTTCTGGTAGATATCCAGCTCAATTCTGGGGACCACTTGAAATAGGGTCCCCTACTCCTCTGCCATCTTTTCCTCCCCCCAGATCTTTCTTGTTTCTTCAGGAAGGCTTGTATTACTATATACTTTCCTCTTAAGACTGCTTTGCTGCATCCCAAAGATTTTGAACAGTTGTGTTTTCATTTTCATTGGTTTCCATGAATTTTTTTAATTCCTCTTTAATTTCCTGGTTGACCCATTCATTCTTTAGTAGGATGCTCTTTATCCTCCATGTATTTGAGTTCTTTCCAACTTTCCTCTTGTGATTGAGTTCTAGTTTCAAAGCCTTGTCGTCTGAAAATATGCAGGAAATGATCCCAGTCTTTTGGTACCGGTTGAGACCTGATTCGTGACCTAGGATGTGAATTATTCTGGAGAATGTTCCATGGGCACTAGAGAAGAATGTGTATTCTGTTGCTTTGGGATGGAATGTTCTCAGTATATTTGTGAAGTCCATTTGGTCCAGTGTGTCATTTAAAGTCTTTATTTCTTTGTTGATCTTTTGCTTAGATGATCTGTCCATTTCAGTGAGGGGGGTGTTAAAGTCCCCTACTATTATTGTATTGTTGTCAATGTGTTTCTTTGCTTTTGTTATTAATTGCCTTATATAATTGGCTGCTCCCATGTTAGGGGCATAGATAGTTACAGTTAT
The DNA here is from genome assembly GCF_029215605.1 of Mirounga angustirostris. Classification (NCBI taxonomy): domain Eukaryota; kingdom Metazoa; phylum Chordata; class Mammalia; order Carnivora; family Phocidae; genus Mirounga; species Mirounga angustirostris. Next base: position 71,574,826 of record NW_026991720.1, on the reverse strand, counting down.
TAGATCTTCTTGTTGGATAGACCCTTTAAGTAGGATATAGTGTCCTTCCTCATCTCTTATTATAGTCTTTGGTTTAAAATCTAATTTATCTCATATAAGGATTGCCACACCAGCTTTCTTTTGGTGTCCATTAGCATGGTAAATGGTTTTCCACCCCCTCACTTTCAAGCTGGAGGTGTCTTTGGGTCTAAAATGAGTCTCTTGCTGACAGCATATCGATGGGTCCTGTTTTTTTATCCAATCTGATAGCCTGTGTCTTTTATTCGGGACATTTAGCCCATTTACATTCAGGATAACTATTGAAAGATATTAATTTAGTGCCACTGTATTGCCTGTAAGGTGACTGTTACTGTATGTTGTCTCTGTTCCTTCCTGGTCTATGTTTCTTTTAGGCTCTGTCTTTGCTTAGAGGACTCCTTTCAATATTTCTTGTAGGACTGGTTTCATGTTTGCAAATTCCTTTAGTTTTTGTTTGTCCTGGAATCTTTTTATCTCTCCTTCTATTTTCAGTGACAGCCTAGCTGGATATAGTATTCTTGGCTGTATATTTTTCTCATTTAGTGCTCTGTATATATCATGCCAGTCCTTTCTGGCCTGCCAGGCCTCTGTGGATAGGTCTGTTGCCAATCTAATGTTCCTACCATTGTAGGTTGCAGATGTCTTGTTCCGAGCTGCTTTCAGGATTTTCTCTTTGTCTCTGAGACTCGTTAAGTTTTACTATTAGATGTCAGGGGGTTGACCTATTCTTATTGATTTTGAGGGGGATTCTGTGTGCCTCCTGGATTTTGATGCCTGTTTCCTTCCCCAAATTAGGGAAGTTCTCTGCTATAATTTGCTCCAATATACCTTCTGCCCCCCTCTCTCTCTTTCTTCTTCTTCTTCTGGGATCCCAATTATTCTAATATTGTTTCATCTTATGGTATCACTTATCTCTTGATTTCTGCCCTCATGATCCAGTAGTTGTTTAGCCCTCTTTTTCTCAGCTTCTTTATTTTCCATCATTTGGTCTTCTGTATCACTAATTCTCTCTTCTGCCTCATTTATCCTAGCAGTTAGAGCCTCCATTTTTTATTGCACCTCATTAATAGCCTTTTTGATTTTGACTTGGTTAGATTTTAGTTCTTTTATTTCTCCAGAAAGGATTTCTCTGATATCTTCCATGCTTTTTTCAAGCCCAGCTAGTATCTTTATAATCGTCATTCTGAACTCTAGTTCAGACATCTTACTAATGTCCGTATTGATTAGGTCCCTGGCAGTCGGTATTGCCTCTTGTTCTTTTTTTTGAGGTGATTTTTTCTGTCTTGTCATTTTGTTCAGAGGAGAATAGATGAATGAGAGAACAAAATGCTAACAGGGTAAGAATGACCCCAGAAAAATATACACTAAACAAATCAGAAGAGACCTGAAACCAGGGGAAAAGAAAGGGAAAGAAAGAAAAAAGGAAGAAAATGAGAAAGAAAAAGATAAAAAAAAAAAAAGAATATGATCAAATCTGATCAGGCTGGTGAATAGATCAGTGCCACACACTAGATTTTGGACATAGTTTGGTCTGTTAGAAGAAACTGCCTCTCAAAATTTTAAAGAAAGAAAAACTTATATATGTACAAAAATAAGGGTAAATACAATGAAGGAATGGAATATGACTATAATGATGAAAATTATAAAAGATTTTACAAAAGGAATTGATAATACAAGAAGTTGTTTGAAAAAGAAAGAAGAGAAATTAAAAAAAAAAAAGGGAAGAGAATGTGACCATGCAAGAGACTAGAACAGAGCCATACACTAGAGATTTAGGGTATATTTTGGTCTCTTAGAAGCAACTGTATCCCAAAATTTTAAAGAGAGAACAACTTACATATATACCAAAAATAAGGTTAACAACTATGAAGGGATAGAATATGACTCTAAAAATGAAAAATAAAAAAGATTTTTAAAAAAGGGATTGGTAACATGTTCGTTGTAAAAGGGAAAAAAAAATTTTTTTTTAAATAGAAAAAGGAAAAGAATAAAAAGAAAATTTTAAAAATTATCTTTTTTAAAAGACTAAAGAATCATGGCATTCCCCTAGTGCTGGTGTTCTGCCATTCTCATTGATTGGTAAACTTGGGTCTTGGCTGGCTGTTCTTGCTGATCTTCTGGGGAGGGGCCTGTTGCAGTGGTTCTCAAATATCTTTGCCAGAGGCAGAATTGCCCCACCCTTGCCGGGGGGCCAGGCTAAGTAATCTGCTTGGGTTTGCTCTCTGTAGCTTTTGTTCCCTGAAAGCTTTCCATACAGCTTTGGAGAGTGAAAATGGCAGCTTCCCAATCTCTGCTCTGGAGGAGCCAAGAGCTCGGGGCCCCACTCCTCAGTGAGTCCCCAGAGAAAAGCAGTCAGTTACTCCTGTCTCCCCTGTCTCCAGCCGCACTCCGTGCTCACCCGGCCTGTGACCAAGCTGTTCTGTCTCTGGCACACGACCCCGTTTGGAGTCTCCAAACCCAGGACATTCCTGCGGTGAGCTCCCACACCACTCCTCCCGGGGCAGGAAGGGGAGTCTCCCCGGGTCTGCCCTTGTTGGGTCCCTGCTGGAAGAGCAATGGCCCGACTGTGCCTTGGATCACAGTTTATGGCCACCCTGAGCTGAGAGCCCACTCCTTGGTTCTGTCTTTGTAGCCGGCTTCCCTGCTCCGATACCTGGGAGCTCTGCCGCACTCAGGCACCCCCAGTCTTTCTGTGACCCCGAGGGTCCTAAGACCACAGTGTCCCAGTGAGGGTTCCACCCCCTGCTTAGCCACTGGAGCGACGTCCCTCAGCGGAGCAGACTTCTAAAAGTTCCGATTTTGTGCTGCGCTGCTCTATCACTTGCCGGTAATGGCTGACGGAGGCTCCCTCCCCATGCCATCTGTCTTCCCATATATCCCTCGGATTCACTTCTCCACACATCCTATCTTCCAGAAAGTGGTCACTTTTCTGTTCAGAGAGTTGCTGCCATTCTTTTATTTGGTCTCCAGTTGAGTTCGTAGGTGTTCAGAATAGTTTGATACCTATGTGGCTGAATTCCTGGGACCAGATGAAATTTAAGTCTCCTACTCCTCCACCATCTTGCTCCTCCTCCACTGTAGGTTGACTTCTGAGTCTCCATAGCTCATTTCTTTTTTTTTTAATAGAAAGTTTGGTTGGTTTTTTTTTTAAAGATTTTATTTATTTATTTGACAGAGAGAGAGAGAGACAGCGAGAGCGGGAACACAAGCAGGGGGAGTGGGAGAGGGAGAAGCAGGTTTCCCGTGGAGCAGGGAGCCCGATGAGGGGCTCGATCCCAGGACCCTGGGATCATGACCTGAGCCGAAGGCAGATGCTTAATGACTGAGCCCCCCAGGTGCCCCACCATAGCTCATTTCTGACTGCAGATATTTTTTTCTACCAACTCTGTATATGGATTCATCTGTATACAAGTTCCTGCTGCTTGTTTAGTTTTCAGTCCCCTTGCACTAGTCTGTCCTCTCTAACTACTAACCTTCTCTCCATAAAACAAGTCTTAACCAAAGTAGGAAGATTGAAATCATATGAAGTATCTTTTCTTTTCTTTTTTTTCAAGTATCTTTTCTGACCACAATAGTATGAAACTCGAAATTAATAACAAGAAGAAAACCGGAAAATTCACAAATATGTAGAAATTAAACATCACACACTAAACAACTAATGGGTCAAAGAAGAAATCAAAGGGAAATAAAAAAATATCTTGAGACAAATGAAAATGGAAACACGACTTACCAAAACTTATGGGATGCACCAGAGCAGTTCTAAGAGGGAAATTTATAGTGATAAACACCTACATTACGAAAAAAACTACCTCCAGCATTACCTGATTTCAAAACCAAAGACCCCACTAAAAAGGAGGCTTACAGGCCAATATACCTGATGAACATGGATGCAAAAATTCTCAACAAGATACTCGCAAATTGAATTCAACTGTATATTAGAAGAATTATTCACCATTATCAAGTGGGATTTATTCATGGGCTGCAGTGATGGTTCAGTATTCACAAATCAATCAATGGGATATACCGTGTTAATAAAAGAAAGGATAAGAACTATATAATCCTGCAAATGCAGAAAAGGCATTTGACAATTAATTTTTTAAAAAATTCTTGATTAAAAAAAAAACCCTCAACAAAGTAGGGAAAGACAGAATATACCTCAATATCATAAAGGCCATATATGAAATACCCACAGCTAGTATAATCCTCAAAGGGGAAAAACTGAGAGCTTTTCCTCTATGATCAGGAACAAGACAGAGGTGTCTACTCTCACCATCACTACTTAACATAATATTGAAAGTCTCAGCCTCAGCAATCAGACAACAAAAAGAAATAAAAGGCATCCAAATCAGCAAGGAAGAAGTCGAACTTTCATTATTTGCAGATGACATGGTACGTTATGTAGAAAACCCGAAAGACTCCACCAAACAATTGCTAGAACTAATACATGAATTCAGTAAAGTCACAGGATATAAAATCAATGTACAGAAATCTGTTGCATTTCTATACACTGATAATGAAGCAGCAGAAAAAGAAATCAAGGAATCGATCCCATTTACAATTGCATCAGAAACCATAAGATACAGGAATAAACCTAACCAAAGAGGTAAAAGATCTGTACTCTGAAAACTATAAAAAAACTTATGAAGGAAATTGAAGAGGACACAAAGAAATGGAAAAGCATTCCATACTCATGGATTGGAATAACAAACATTGTTAAAATATCTATACTGTCCAAAGCAATCTACACATTTAATGCAATCCCTATCAAAATACCACCAGCATTTGTCACAGAGCTGGAACAAACAATCCTAAGATTTGCATGGAACCACGAAAGACTCTGAATAGCCAAAACAATCCTGAAAAAGAAAAACAAAGCTGGAGGCATCACAATTCTGGACTTCAAACTCTATTACAAAGTTGTAGTCATCAAGAGAATATAGTACTGCCATAAAAATGGGAACAGTGGAACAGAATAGAGAATCCAGAAATGGACCGCCAACTTTATGACCAACTAATCTTCAACAAAGCAGGAAAGAATATCCAATGGGAAAAAGAAAGTCTCTTCAACAAATGCTGTTGGGAAAACTGGACAGCAACATGCAGAAAAGTGAAACTGAACCACTTTCTTACACCATATACAAAAACAAATTCAAAATGGATGAAAGACCTAAATGAGAGACAGGAAGCCATCAAAATCCTAGAGGAGAACACAGGCAGCAACCCCTTTGACCTTGGCCATAGCAACTTCTTACAAGACATGTTGCTGGAGGCAAGCGAAACAAAGCAAAAATGAACTAGTGGGACTTCATCAAGATAAAAAGCTTCTGCATGGTGAAGGAAACAATCCACAAAACCAAAGGGTGCGTACAGAATGGGAGAAGATATTTGCGAATGACATATCTGATAAAGGGTTAGTATCCAAAATCCATAAAGAACTTATGAAACTTAACACCCCAAAAACAATCCTGTTAAGAAATGGGCCGAAGACATGAATAGACATTTTTCCAAAAAAGACATACACATGGATACCAGGCACATGAAAAGATGCTCAACATCACTCAGCATCAGGGAAGTATAAATCAAAACCACGATGAGATACCACCTTACACCTGTCAGAATGGCTAAAATTAACAACACAGGAAACAACAGATGTTGGTGAGGACACAGAGAAAGGGGAACCCTCTTACAGTGTTGGTGGGAATGCAAACTGGTGCAGCCACTCTTGAGGTATGGAGGTTCCTCATGAAGTTAAGAACTACCTACTTAAAATTATACAAAGTTAGAACTACCCTACGATTCAGCAATTGCACTACTAGGTATTTACCCAAAGGATAAAAAAATATGGATTTGAAGGGGTACATGCACCCTGATGTTTATAGCAGCATTATCAACAATAGCCAAACTATGGAAAGAGCCCAAATGTCCACTGATATGTGTGTGTGTGTAATATTACTCAGCCATCAAAAAGAATGAAATATTGCCATTTGCAACAACATGGGTGAAGCTAGAGTGTATTGTGCTAAGTGAAATAAGTCAGTCAGAGAAAGACAAATATCATATGAACTCACTCATATGTGGAATTTAAGAAACAAAACAGATGAACATATGGGAAGGAAAAAATAGAAGAAAGTAAACCATGAGAGACTTAATGATAGAGAACAAACTGAGTGTTGATGGAGGAAGATAGGTGGGGGATGGGCTAATTGGGTGATGGGTATTAAAGAGGGCACTTGTTATGATGAGCAATGGGGGTTGTATGTAAGTGATAATCACTAAATTCTACTCCTGAAACCAATATTACACTATATGTTAACTAACTAGAAGTTGAATAAAAATTTGAAAAAATAAAAATAAAATTAAAAAAAAACTATTTCAAATAAACAACCTAACCTTACACCTCCAGGAGCTAGATAAAGAACAAATTAAGCCCAACATCAGTAGAAGAAAGGAAATAAAGATTAGAGCAGAAATAAGTGAAATTGAAACTAGTAAGGCAATAGAAAAATCAACAAAACTAAGAGTTGGTTTTTTGAAAAGAACGATATTGACAAACCTTTAGCTAGACTAAGAAAAAAGAGAGTTAACTCAAATTAATAAAATTATAAATGAAAGAGGAGACATTATAACTAATACCAAAGAAATACAAAGGATCATAAGAGACTGCTATGAACAATTATACACCAAAGAATTAGATGACTTAGAAGAAATGGACAAATTCCTAGAAACATACAACTTATCAAGACTGGACCATGAAGTAATAGAAAATTTGAACAGACCAATATTGAGCAAAGAGATTGAATCAGTAATGAAAATTTCCCCCAACAAATAAAAGCCCAGGACTAGGTGGGTTAACTGATAAATTCTACCATATACTGAAAGAATAATTATTACCAATCCTTCTAAGACTCTTCCAAGAAAAAAATGAATAAGAATGAGCACTTCCAAACTCATTTTATAAGACTAGCGTTACCCCAATACTGCAGCCAGACAAGGACACTACAAAAAAAGAAAATTACAGGCCAGATATACAGACTCAGATATATATACTCACCATTAAATTGGGAAAATATGGTCTAGAATTATTAGACCACAGAATTATTATGTGGGTAGATAGTTGTGTAACAGGTCCCTCTTTGTACCAGTGAGAGAGGTAGAAAAACTAAGAAATTATGAGATCTGAGATTATGTATGTTAATATTCTTTGGAAAAGCACAAATAGTCCTCAATTTTCACCATTCCTGGAAACCAAGTCATAAAGAAGATCATGTTTCCCACTAGAAAAATGAAATAATTGGTGGTTGCATTACTGATCAAATATTCAGCAGCAAGGAAACCATAAATATGAATGACAACATGTCTTAACCATCAACTATAAGCTCTCAAATTGGTTAAAACACTAGGCTGATGCTTTAAGCTCCAGGAAAAAAATAGCTTGAAAGGTATGGCTTATCCTAAACAAGAAAACTCTGTAGTCAAAATATATCTGTAATCAGAATAGTTCAGTGGATCAATAAATATCTGTTGTGTTAAGCATTATGATTGTTGCTGAAAGAAATTCAAAAGATGACTTCTACCTTCAAAGAGTTGACAGTCTCATCAAGGACATTTACAATAAGTAACTGCAATACAATGTAGGAAGGGTTTAGTACCAGAAGAGGTAGGACAATAACAGCCAGTATTTATTGAGCACTTACTATGTGCGTGGCACTGTTTGAATTGCTTTATCTAAATGAACTTGTTTAATACTCAGATAAGCTTGCAAGGTAGGTACTACTATTACCTCCTTTTTACAGATGAGAAAATGGTAGCAGAGAGTGGTTAGATCACACAACTCAGATGTGGTAGAGGCAAAATTAAACCTACACAGTCTGGCTCCAGAACCCACATTCTTAAAACAATCCCGTACTGCTTCTCAGAAGAAAAGAGCTGTATTAGTGAATCAGTGAATAGATTACTTGTGTCTGGTAAAGAATTAGAGAAAGCTTTCTGAAAACGTTGGAATTTGTGTTGGACCTAGAAGAATATATACCTCTTGAATTTGCAGAAGCATAAGGGATGGCATTCCCAGTGCACAAAGTCTAGGAGATGAGAAATTGTGAGGCATGGAGCAAGCATTTTACCCAATCCTTTTATGGGTCTTTATCAAAGAATGCAGTATATTTCAAAGAATGCCCCTCACCCTTACCTGCCTTGGATCCTCTAAATTGGTGATTGGCATCCCCGTCTACCTAGTGCGTAAGAGAATTCAGAACATAATCAAAGGTTCCCTTCTCCATCCCCGGCACCCACCATCACTACCCACAATACATCTCAAGTCCTCTCCCTTCCCCTCCTCTCTATTCCCACTATCACTAACTCAGTTTAAGCCCTGTGACTCCCACCTACTCGGTCAAATAGCCTCCTGCTTCAAGTCCCCATCTTCAGCCTCAAAACCTTCAATCTAGTCTCCGTGTCAGTGCCAGAGCATCTGTCTAAAATGCCATCTGATTGGAGCACCTGGGTGGCTCAATCTGTTGAGCATCTGACTTCAGCTCAGGTCATGATTTCAGGGTCCTGGAATGGAGCCCCACATTGAGCTCCCTGCTCAGCCTCCCTCTCCCTTTGCCCCTCAGCCCCGCTCGTTCTCTCTCTCTTTCTCTCTCTCTCTCTAACACACACAAAATCTTAAAAAAATAATAAAATAAAATGTCATCTGATCAAAGTGTTTCCCCATATATAGGGTAAATCCAAATTTGTCATGGAGGCATAAAAATCCACTTGTGATCCAGCTGCTGCCTAGCCACATCTGCCAGCCACACTGAAATACCTATTCTCTGAAGATAACGTGCTCACTACAGACAGGTTTCTAACCTAAAAATCCATCCCCATCCACCCCTACAACCCTCAACCTCTAAATCCACCCTGAAAATTCCTGTTCAGGTGATTCAGCCCACATTCTTCCTCTGGAAGTCTTCAATGACCACCCAGTGCAGGTTAGGCATTTTTTTCTGGATTCCCATAGCATGTTATTTGAGCCTCTATTTCCCACATCATATTGTAATTGTTTGTACATGTTTCATTATTCACCAGACCATAAACTCTTTGCAGGCAAGGGCTGTAAGACTTATTCTTACCTGTATTTCCCAGTGTTCACCCCAATGTTTGTTAAGTAAGTGAATGATTTATTGGATTCTAGAGTTCTGGGATCATGGACATATACCCAGCTCCAACATATCTTATCTACTTTCTTTTTTAATGTAAAGCTCATTACTTTCTCCACTCTTACTTCTTTCACCAAAGTAAGAAAGCAAGATAATTACATATTACTGATATTACTAGTATCTTTATGTTACCATTTTTAAAACTGCAAAACAAATAAGCTAGTTTAAAATGCTAAAAACCTGGTTAATCCATATTGAAGGAAGAGATTTATACATTTAGTTTAAACCCAAAGTGTACTGAACCCTCAAGAATTGACAATGACATCCTCATCTCAAAGGAGGGGTCACAGTTATAAAATTGTTTGACACACAGATTCTGTTCATAATCTGGCAATATAAATTCATACATTAATTTTTTTTATATCTTTGTCATTCTAGTTACTTACTTTAATCTTTCCGTGATTTTCCTATGGTATCTGCTTTTTGTTTTCTTTTCTTCCTCCCTGACTAACTCAAGCCCAATTTGCCCATATCTTCAGCTGAGCAGCTATGTGACTCCCTGTCCCTCTTTGCTTTTATACTAGGGTTGCTTTTTCTCCTCTGCTGCAAAACCCATAGCTTCCTGGGACTCCCCCATCCCCCAACACTCAGGTCCTTTTTCCCCTCTTGCCCCAAAGCTGACGGATGCAGGTCCTGCTTTGGGGTTCTTAGTGATGGTTTAGTAATAATGGGACTACTTACTAGTAACATTAGTAGTTGTAGCAGCAGTAGTAGTAGTTAATATTTTGGGACATATGCTATGTTCCTGATACTCTGCTAAGCAATCATGATATGGAAAATCACTATTAAATTCTCATAGAATTCCTATGAAAGCTAGTAAGTGAAAGAACTCAAATAAAGAAACAGCTCCTTAGTAGAGCTTATAAAGAGCAAATGTGAGATGTTTCCCCCTGATCACAGGTTCTCCAGCCCCTCTTGTCTTCTCACCACCTATCTCTCTGCTGGAACACAGATTGAAAGAACAACTACTCTGGTCACTGCCCTCTTTCCTCCCCATCTCTACCTTTTCACTTTGTGAAAGTTCCTAACTCCTAGTGCCTTTTATGCTGACCCCTTTTCAGATCTTTGGTTCCTGATCCCTGGTATACCTCTGCCAAATAAAGGCATTAAAACAACTTTTTATCATTATCATTTTGCAAGGAAACATTTTTTAACAGCAAACTAGGCAGAGTGTTAGGTTAAGGGATATTTCTTCAAATGGATTAGATTTACTTTTTTGAAAACCGTAGGCTAGATTCATCTCCCAACAAACTCTGAATGCTAAAGCAATGTGGCCTCCCCAACCTCAACATTTGGATACAGGGCTAGACTTGGAACCAATTCACAAGCTCTCTACTACCAACCGGCCCTACCGTCCATCCTACCAAAGTGTTGCCTTCATCCCTCATGTCTCAGTAAACTCAAGACTCAGAAGAGATTCAAGTAGCTCTTCTCCAAAGGGTAATGAACCTTGGCTTGGATAACCTCCCCATGCTCTTTATTCCATTCATTTTTCAGAGAGTTAACCATTCCTTTTCTGAGCTACTTCTGAGCCTTATACATACCTCTGTGTTTTTCACATTATTTTGTGGCCATGGTTTTTCACCTCCACTGGACTGTGAGCTCCTTGAGGACAAAGGTGCTATCTACCTCCATCTTTATTTCTCCAGTGCCTAGCACATAGTAGGCCTTAAATCTGACTAGTGAACAGACTGACCCCTCAAAGTAAAGAAACCAGCTCACTAAATAAATGGGAGACACAGAGCTCAATAAAGTGCTTTGTAGAATAATTTTATTAAGAATTTTAAGATGGCAATCATTCCTTGTTTATCTTAGTATCTGGTAATAACAGCCAACTGGTATTATTTTCAGTAAACAGTAGGTAAACAGATTCAAGGCCTAGATCCTTTTTCCCACTGATGCCCCACAGCAAAGGAACAGAGCTACAGACCAGAGGATCCTAATAGGATCCTTACTCTCCCCTGAGGACAGTTAGCAGGGACAGACTCTCACCAATCACAACAACAGCAAGAGATTTGCTAGTTGTTAATGATAAGTCCATGTGGAATTAAAACTGTGTCTTGTTCATTTTGGGAGGCTCACTACTTTGTATGTAATCAAATAATATATGTAGATAATGGGTAGATTAATGATGTTAGCAGAACTGTGAATGTCCAAGTTTCTGAGAGTAGAACAATAGTCCTCGGTATTTTTGTTTGGAAGTGGTGAGCAGGAGAGGAAAGAAGATGAGATGGAGATGAGCTAATGGGTATATCTGATGCTCAGTTGTCTCACCTGAAAGAAAGAGTGACTCTAGGCCTTCCGATCCCTTCATGCAAGTTTCTCTAAGACATCCAGATTGACCAGAGGCTGTCTACACTCAGTTGCCCAGAGTTGGTACTTTTTCAATCCATAAGTTCAGAAACATGAAGGAAGTACAAATTATGAATTATCTTTCTCTTCCATCTTCTCTTCTCCCTGACTTCTTTTCTTCTCTGTTTATCATAGTGACTTAACATATTTATCCTTCATTTAAGTTCTAGATTAAATACTTGTGTCTGAAATACCACTGGATGCATTTCAAAGTTCCAACCATGTGCCAGAGACCATTCTAAGCAGTAGGTACACTATGGTAAAGAAAACAAGGGTCATTCCTAATTTTATGGAGCTTATATTCTGGTGGGGGAGACAGATAATGAGCAAGGAAACAATACATATACAAAACTTCAGACAAACACTATGAAGACAGTAAAGCACAGTAAGAAAATAGTCACTGAGAAGATAGGGTACAGCCACCTTATAAATACAATGAGCAGAAAGATGTTTTGAGGAAGTCCCAGTGCTGAGAAAAGCAATGATTCTTCCCCACCCAAGCCAACTTACTCAAAGACATTTGTTAATCAGTGAACCATTCTCAGTTATAATCCCCTTTAGGGAAGGACTTATGTCAACACACAGTGACATACATAGATGTTCTGTAAGTGACCATTGCCTAATTAATTTTCCTCTGATGTTCACTTAGGATCCTATTAACTAGAAAAACCATTGGGTTGCTCCAATGAATCTCTGATAGCTGCATGAGAAACTTATTCCTCATCAAAGATTTACCCAAAGTACTGGAGACCCCCTGACAATGTTTTACTTTCTTTCACCCTGAATGCTCTTCACCCACTGGGATATTATCTGTTGACATCCAACATCTGTTGTTCATTTTCGAACACTAATCCCTGTGGTGTGTCCTTTGGGTGATCAAGCTTACTCTGAAGCTTGCTATAAAATATTCAAGAAGATTGGGACTCTCCTATTTTTCCATTGACATTTTTACCCCTCCTTTGATTTCAGCTTGATTTTATTTTTCTTTGCTTCCCTTCCCACTATTTTCCTTCTTTCTTCAGGTAAGCTTTTTCCTTTTGTCTATGCATGCCGCAGCTTTCGCCATGTTCTTTCAGACTTATAAAAATCACAGAATTTGAGCAATTAAAAAAAAAAAGCCCATGTACTAGCATTATTTTAATAGAAAACAAAAATTTTAAAAGGTCAAATCTATTTTCCTGGGCAAGACATGTTTTTCATATTTAGGGTCTATCAAAAGTTGTACTTCAGAGGCCTGTCATAAACTCCTAGGTGTTAGGAACCCCCTCCCTCATCAATGCCCTTTGAAGTTAGAAGTTTAAAACAAGGATAATAAAAATAATCATGCTTATATTTATACTTGTCCAATACACTTCATTCCAAGGTATAAGAACAACTTTCAACCAAATTAAACTCTACAACAAACTTTTCCTCACAGTTAAATATTATTATGAATAAATAGCCACAAGGGTGTGTTAACCTGCCAGATACACAGTAAAAGCTGTGCTAAAACTGAAATGAAAATGTTTTCATGAACTACTGCTATTATAATTTCCCTCCTACTGCTTCTAATAGCCCCCCACCCCATCTTCCAAATTTATTCTGAAGTGGCTAATTGTGATATGAAAGGCCTCTCTCTTCAAATCATTTCAGTGACAATGCACTGAGATTGTTAACCAATGTGTTAAAAACCTACAACAGAACGGTTTCATTGGGAAATACAATTTGCTTGACATTCTCATCTTTCCAGATGTTATGAAAGTCTCCGTTATTCACCAAGCCAAAAAACTGGGATATATAAATGGCTTTGCAGCTGGCAGGTAATTTTGAAATTGTTTACAAGAATAAAATCACAGAATAATAGTGAAAGTGTTCTTTCTCTGAATATTTCTCTGTATCTTCTGAATCTCTGAAAATTCCAGGAGAAACCTTTCTTAGGAGCCAAGTGCTCCAAACATAACTCATTCTTCACCTCTGGTGCATTTCTTTATTCTGTAGGGTAGATAATAAGTTTCTTCCTAAATCTTCAAAATCCCTAGTCTCATAACCAATAAATTAATCAAAATCCATATGCTATCTAGTGACTCTCCCCAGGACATCCCAATTAGAATTCCATTTGCTCAACAGTCCAAATATTGGGCATTTCAGGGATTCCCTGGAAGGGAACAGCTGGACTGAAAAGCAGAGGCCCATTCACATTCCAGCTCCACTCATTCGGATCCTGGTAACTCTGATTAAGTCAAATCTCCTCTTGTTCCCTATTTGTAAAAGAAGGATCTTGGCTATATTCTTAACTCGCTTTCCTGCTCTAAAATTATAATTTATTCACTTCTTGAAAGTCACCATTAGAAAGCAGCAGGCAAAATGACAGAGGATAAATTAGCCACCCTGTATGTCCTCTAGTTCCATTTTCACTTGGTACCGGCCCACCAGTCCTCAAGACAATGGGGAAACTCACATCTTGTGGGTGTTAAGATAAACTGAGGCATTTAAAATTTTTAAGAGTTTATTTGAGCAAAATCAATTGAAATCAGGCAGTGCTAAACCAGAAGTGGTTAGGAGTGTTCTGCCAGCACGAGCCAGAGAAAGACTTACATAGAGAAGGGAATCAAATAAAGGAAATTTTTTGATTGGCTGTAGTTGAAGGCCTAGTTGGCTGTTTGTGATTGATTGTCCTTCCCCTTTTGATTTCATAACTATGAGTCATTTACAGGCTTACATTTTAGTTTGCTTTCATAGGCCACCATGGCATTAGAACCACTTCAATATAATGGCCTCTGTGTTTAATTAATTTATCATGGGGAAAGCCTTTTTTATCACCAAAGGACCGGAAGTCAGAGTCCATAGCCTACTAATTCCATAAAAATGGCTTCATGAACCAGAGAGAACATTTTTTTAAAAGATTTTATTTTTAAGTAATCTCTGTATCGAACGTGGGACTGGAACTCACAACCCTGAAATCAAGAGTGGCATGCCCCACCAACTGAGCCATCCAGGTGCCCCAAGAACATTTTTAAGTTAAGATTTTCCTAACACAGAGACCCAGCTTTTCAGATCATTAGAGAATGTTTCCAGTTGGAGGAAGATTTAGGTTGCCTTTCTCCTCCAGTAGAGGAACAATTTGATAGGTCAGGGAAATTCATTCAGGTGGTCAAAGCCAGGAGTTTCCATGTGTATTCATGGTGAAGTCTGTTCATGAAACACTTCCCCCAACACCCCACCCCATAAGGAAGTGCTGCCTCTGGGTCTGTTTGAGCACTACTACATTCTGGTTTCCTCCTTGATGGGGAAAACCTATGTTTCTGATTATTTTCCCAAATTTGGCATGAACTAGCAGTGAATAACACTTTGCAAAAGAGCTCTGCTGGTCAGCCATGCAAACTGAAGCCCTTCAGATCCAATGTATCAACCCCAGGAAAGGGTTTGGCTTTCTGGCTCCCCCCACACCCACCCTTCTTCACACCACCTCTCTGCAGAGCAGTGCTAAGGGGCCAGCTCACCTGAGGCCTCCCCACCTGCCTACCCCCCACTGGACTTTCTAAGCTGCCCTCTCTCTCTGCAATGTCTCCTAGTTTCGTTCACACTGCAAATTTCATTCCATTAGCCTGCTGAAGCCTCCTCCCAGATTATTAATCAAGATGTGAAGTAAGATAAAACATAATCCGCAGTCCCTCAGCTACAAATGCTCAAAGCCAGGCTCATTAAACATATCTGTCAACGATAGATTACACCAGCCTTAGGCCCCAAATTGATTGGAAGTCAGGGGGGAAGTGTGCAAAGCATTTGGTTGCACAATATATCTAAGAGAAAGAACTCCTTTTAAGATGTGGCCAATTAAATCTGTTTAGAGATAACTATAGGCTATATATTGTTTTGCAGATTCTTTTCTCTAGTTGTTAATGGCAGCCAAAGAGATGGGGAAACAGATGTAGAGCTGGGAAACAATAATTCGTGTACTGCATGTGAAAAGCTGAAAATCATTATGAATGGGAGTAAAGTAATATGCCATACTGGAAGCAAACCTAGTGAATTCCTGCATGGGTTCAAACACTATTTCCTTGTGTCAAAAAGAAGGGGAAAAATCTAAAACTAATGTTGTAATGTAAGGGGATTAACATAAGAATAAAAAAATTAAAAAAAAAAAAAGAAGGGGAAAAAATGTTAATTCTGTTAAAGTACTTAAAGTCACCTTTCACTAAGGTACTTATCTATCATCCTGTCATTAGCGTCCTTACCACCATCCCCATCATGATATACTTTGTATTTACATCGGGTTTTTCAAGTTCAAAACACAAAGCAGAAACATCAGGCAGTTAATCACCTTGAGGGATCTATGTTGGGTGGAATGCTTTCCCAGCGAATGCATTCCTAACATGTCACTGGAGGATCCACTCAGCAGGAGTGTTCCTGGCCTACAATTTGATGTCATATGTTGGCATTTTGTCAAATTTCAAATACACATTTTCACCTATCAAACTGACAGCCCTATTTTCTGAATCAAAAGAAAAGTGATTTTACCAATCTTTTAGCATTAAGAATCACTCCTCTCCATTTGGGTGTTACTGGATAGTAGCCACATTTTATACACACGTAAAACAGAAGGGAGGAAAAAAGATGGAGGAAATAAATTAAACAAATATATTAATTGTTTTTTAATGAGAAAGTGAGGGATTAGAAAAAAATAATTAAATCTGAGGAGATTTATAATGAGAAACAGATGTAGATGTGAAAGTGGTTTGAAAGAAGCAAAGGGTTCCAGACATCTTCCAAGAATATGCTTTAATACATAAACATTTAACAGCACAATAGCTAGGCTAAAATTGCCCAATTTCAAGACTTCACCTGTCTTCTTAAGTAAGTTTGCTTTTTATTCCTTAGGATTAAAACGGCAAAGGAGGGTTTCTCATATTTGAGCTGTTTATTAACAATTCTTTATTTATGATGGACAGTGAAACTAGGAATATCTGTTCCGCTTTTCTGTCCTGGTAGACTTCATATTCTACTTCCCATTCCCATGCCCCCGTGCTGTTCTATTTGAATTTCCAATGCAGCAGAGGAAATGGTTTCTAAAATATTAAAATCCTATTTTCATTGACTTTCTTTACGCTTTGTGACCACATTTCTATTCAGATCAGGTTGCACAGCTTTTAACTTTTCCAAGTCTAAATTTAAGAGCAACTGCATGGTACCCCCTGAGTGGATAGTTCTCATAATAAGGGAGAAGCAGTCTAGAAATTGCAGAGAAACCAGGCTGCTAGAATGACCCCCTCCCCCTGCCTTTTTTTTAGTGTTTACTCCTCTTTTCAGACTTTCTGAAGCTGTTCAAAGAGACAACTGTACTTTAAACATGGGCTCATTGGGAGCAAGACACCCAAGAAAGTGATGTCCAAGAAACAAACCTGCCTGGGTTCACTTTGCATGGAAAATAATCTCAGCCACATCCCCAACCTTCACCCCAGCTTTTGTCTCCTTACCTCCACTCTTGCTTTCCCTAAATCCCAATTACATAAGAGGTTTTTTTTTTTTTTATTATTGTGTCTAATGCTAGGCCTTTTTTGCTTCCTCCCTGAAGGCCAAGCAGTACAGTCTAAACAAATGAAGCTGACTATTCTCTTTGAGGGAATCAGGTTCTAAAGCCCGACTGGTCCCTCAAGAAAAATTCTCTGAGAAATTGAACCTGGGGCCTCTCAAGTCTGCCTCAGGGAACTTGCTTGCCCTTCCCTAAATAGCAACCCTCACTATAATATTATAGTTCTAATAATTACTGCTTATACATTATAGTTCATAAAGCATTTTCATATCTTCAAGAGTTCTGTGTCATAAGGGGCAGGTTTTATTTTATCTACATTTTATAGATGAGAAAACTTTCATTCAGAGAGGTTACATGAATAGCCAAAGAATAAAGATAATTAGGAGAGAAGCCAGGGCTCCAGCTCAGGCCTCCTAATTCCCAATTCTATTTACTTCATCCACAAGTATGTGTGTTCCTTTAAGTCCCTTTCCTAAAAGCAAGGTCATTCTGAGAAGTTTTTCCTAGTGCCTCCTCTCCTCTTCAACCCAAGTACAAATGGCCCAGAAAAGTTTAGGGAATTCATTCAGATCGTGGTCACACATCCGGGGTGCAAAGGTGGCCTGTCTAAACTTCATCCCAACTCACTTTACTTGGATCTGTGTTAGTCTTCCTCTTGTTAAAGATGGTTTCAAATCAACAAATACTTATGCAACATCTACTTATCCAGGCACTGTACCAAGCTCTAAGGAGACAACAATAAATAAGACAGCCATTGAGGAGTTTACAATCTAAATTAAACAAACAGTTACAGTCCAATATGAACAGAAGTAGTCTTGGAAGTCTTACTGGGGAAAAGGACATCTAAATTAAGGCCTGAAAAATGAGTTAGCCAAGTAAGGAAATGGGAAAAAATATTTTAGGAAAAATATATATTGCTTGGGAGTTGTTGTTTAATGAGTATAATGTTTCAGTTTCGCAAGATCAAAAAGTTCTGGAGATTTGTTATGGAACAAGGTGAATATTCTTAGCACTACTCAACTATATCCTTAAAAATGGTTAAGATGGTAAATTTTTAATTTGTATTTTACCAAAAATTAAAAATATTTGTATTTTTTTCACCATGTACAATGATGCAAATCCCAGTCCACCATTCCTGAAGTTTTGAGCACTGAAATGTGAGCACCAGAATCAGCTTTTACTGATTTTACATTATTTCCTGGTGGGAAGTTTTAGTCCCACCATTGGTCAACTCTGATAAGGGACAACCCTAAGTAAAAGGAGTATTAATTGTGATTTCCTCCCAACTCCAGCCACCTAGAGGGTTTATTCCTCTCACAGCCCTGAGCCTCTCCAGACCTGCCCATACCAACCATTCTAAAGTGCAACAAAAAAACTGTTCTTTCAGCTGAGGCCACAGAAAAGGGAAGGATTTAAGCATGGTGATTCAAAAGTGTGTCAACCAAAAAACTTGTGTTAAAAATAATAATAATAGTAATAATTATCCATGCCTTGTAGTAACCTCACATATTCCTAGGACTTTGTATTTTCTTTTTTATATTTTTGTTTTTTCCTTGACTTTTTAAATTTTTAAAGATTTTATTTATTTATTTATTTATTTATTTATTTATTTGAGAGGGATAGCGAGAGAGAGCACAAGTACAGAGAAGGGAGAGGAAGAAGCAGCTCTAATAACACCTTCCCCGATGTAGGGCTCTATCCCAGGACCCTGGGATCATGACCCAAGCTGAAGGCAGACACTTAACTGACTGAGCCACCCAGGCATCCCATCCTTGACTTTTTAAAAAAGATTGATTTATTTATTTGAGAGAGAGAGAGCAAGGGGAGGGGCAGAGGGAGAGAGAGAAAATCCTCAAGTAGACTCGCCGCTGAGTGCAGAGCCCAACAACGTATGGCTTGATCCTAGAACCCTGAGATCATGACCTGAGCTGAAATCAAGAGTCAGCCTCTCTACTGACTGAGCCACCCAGGCATCTTCCTTCACTTTCTTTTTTAATAAAGTTCCAGCTTGGATTGACAAGGGGAATATGATATGGTCCATTTGTAGTGGCAGTAACCACTAAAACTCTTCTAGAGCACTGGGAAACCCTGATGGAGCTGAAACAGTGAGGAAGGTGACCTGGACCCAAGGTGATTGCTGGCCCTTTTCCACACAAAGTTAAATTACACTGGTCTGAGATACCAGGCACGTTCCCATTTTCCCAGAACTCTGGGCAGACTTGTGAGCACTGGGACTTTCAGAAGTTGGAAATATTCTGAGGAAAATGTTAGCAGCAGAAGGGTTACCCAAGAGCCATCCCCCCTGGTCTCTCCCTGTCCCTCCACACCCCACCCTACTTTCCCCATGTAGTCACTCCAGAAAACTGTGTACTCCTCCTAGGCCAATAAACAGCCATAAGTAACCAGATGGGTTCTGAGGGAGACCAAACTTGAAACAGCAAGGTAGCAACACTAAAAAACCTATCTGAGATTCTTAACTTCTAATACTTCTTATCTCAGAAAGAAAAATCATAGTCAGCGTGAGCTCAAGCAAGCTCAACGATCTTTCAAAGGGTTGGAAATAGGCTTCAGGATAACAATCCAATCACCCTAGCATGGCACGCAGGACCTTTCATAATCTGTCCCCTTTCATTTTTCTGGCCGCATGTATCACCCTCTTGCCTCACACCTCACTCCAGCCATATTGAACTATAGTGTCTGCAGTTCCCCAAGCCTAATGTATTAGTTATAGTGAAGCTGCTATAAAGTATATACAGTGATTCATAGCAAACAGATGTTTTTTTTTTTCATCTAAATTCCATAAGGCCACTGGCAGACCACAACACTTTTGCTCATATCTCATAAGCAGGAACTAGTCCTGACAATAGGCTGGGACATATAGTCTCTAGCTGGGTGCTCAGCTAAAACTTGGAAAGTTTAGTTCTAAAATGGAGGGTGAACAGTCTGCATTGTCTCCTACCTCTCTGTGTCTTTGCACACCTGCTTCCCTTAGTCAAGAATGCCCATTGTCTGGATGATTCCCACATTCTTAGGAAACAGCTCCAATATCATCTTCCCTGAGTTACACACCTTTGCCCTGTACTTTTAGAGAAGAGCAGAAATATCTGGAAATTTTCATCAAAGTTCCATTCTAGTTAATCTAGAAATTGTCCTATTATTTATTTTTTTAAGATGTTTATTTATTTGAGGATGAGAGTAAGAGAGGTCACAGAGGGAGAAGGAGAAGCAGACATGCTGCTGAGCAGGCAGCCCAATGTGGGGCTCGATCCCAGGACCCTGAGATCATGACCTGAGCTGAAGGCAGATGTTCAACCAACTGAGCCACCCAGACACTCCTGTCCTGTTATTTCTTAAAAGTCATCATTTTAATTTTTTACCTGTCTCAGTATGCCCATGGTTGCCCATATTTCACATTAATTCTGATGCTTTTGAAAAAATATAGATTTTTTTTTCAAAAACATTGTTGAAGCCAGCTATGTGTGGGTATTAGATTAATCTGGAAGTAGGTTATTTGGAATTTGGAATTTGGAACAGACTTACCATAAAAATATCTTATTCATGGTGGTTGGGCATCCAACAAGGCTAGAAAAGAATTAGAATTCATAATGTAACTAAATTCAGGTTCTTACAATGCTATAGGTCCTACTCCATGCAGAATGAGGGCAGTTCTCTAGAGAACTCAGAGCTCCAATTTAGCTTCCCACCCAAATTTATCTTTAAAGTGAGTTTGGGTGTGTCTTAGTTTAGGTTCTCTGGAAGTAGGCCCAGAGAAAAAGATTTTAGTGCAAGTGGTGTATTTGGGAGGTACAGGGAACACAGATAGGTAAAGAAGTAGAAAGTGATATAGAGAAGAAAAGCAGCCACATACGTGCTATAAAATCTGATATTACAGGGAGCCACTACCTGCAGTTTAACCCCTGCAGCAAAACTCTGGAACTGGGGTAAAATGCATGCTTCACAATAATCTACCCAAGGGGCAAGGGAACTGGAGTATAGGTATACCTCATTTCGTTGTGCTTTGTTTTACTGCCTTTTTTTTTTTTTTTTTTTTTTACAAATTGAAGGTTTGTGGCAACCCTGCATCCAGCAAGTCTGTTGACATCATTTTTCCAACAGCATTTGCTCATTTCATGTCACTGAGTCACATTTTGGTAATCTCACAATATTTCCAGCTTTTTCATTATCATTATATTTGTTATGGTGATCGGTCATCAGTGATTATGACTCACTGAAAGCTCAGATGATGGTTAGCATTTTTTAACCATCAAATATTTTTAATTTAAAAATTTTTTTAATTTTAAATTTTTAATTTAAAAAATTTACATTTTTTAGACATTTGCTATTGCATATTTGAAAGACTACAGAATAGTGTGAACATAACTTTTATACGCACTGAGAAATTGAAAATTCATTTGACTCACTTTATTGCGATACTGGCTTTATTGGGGTAATCTGGAACTGAACCTGCCGTGTCTCCAAAGTATGCTTGCATTTATATATCAACTCCTGAGGGGTGGGAGTGGGAAGCATGTGTTGATACCCTAATTCTTCATCCTTGGTTCCAGACAAAGTCCTCAGGCACAGAAATAACAGATAATTGGCAGTTGGAAGTCATTAGGCACACGCTAAGACTAAGACGTCTAGGGGAAGTACCAAGCGCTGAGGAGTAGGAGGAAGGAAATAATGTCCTTACTGTACAGTTATGATGTTCAAGACAAAGAGAAGTGACCTCACTCCCCCAGAACAAAAGTCTCTCAAAATAAACCGAGTAATCTGAAGGTCTGTCTTCAGGCTGAGTCCACCAGCCTGCCTGACATTTGCTCTGTCTGATTCGATTCCTCTCCTGGCCCGCACTGCTCTCAAGTGAAGTTGATGTAAGGGGATAGTCCTTTATAATTAGGAACGCAAGCCTATAAGAAGAGTAAACTTTGGTTTAAAATAACAACTAAATGTCAGTGAAAGGCAAGTTCCTCCCTTTTTCTTTTGTAAAAGTAGATCCATTTCTGTGCTTTTCCAGTAGCAGTTGACACCCTCCAGAAAGCTGAGATGCTGCTCATTAAAGGGTCCAGGCATAGAGGATCATTTACCTCCTGTCCTTCTGCAACAACAGCAAAATCAATCTCTGCTGCTCAAATTGGGATCTCCTATTACATTAGAGTGCAGTGTTCAAAGCAACAGTGGGGGAATCCGAATGTTTGTGGAGCAGAGGAAATCCTATAGTTGGGCATATTGTAATTGGGAAGGCATGGGAGGGGGATGCAGATCCCCACCTTGGGTAACTCAAGCCCCCCACAGTGCCTCAGAGGAAGAGAGCCTGGTCAGGTTTTTGCATTTCATCTGCCCTGCCTGGGCCCTTGGCTGTTGTAACTTCTCTCTGTTTTACCAGCAGAGGCCAGGACAACTTGTGATATCGATAAACAAGCTAACAATTCAAAAGGCTTTTTTCTTAACTACTAACTTCACTGTAAATTGAACTAAAGAACTGTCAAGCAAAGAGAGTTTTCAGACTTGAAGAAAACTCCTTCCCAGGGGAAATCTCCGTTGGAACAGTCACATGAACCGGGAAGTGCTGGGAAAATGCAATCCTGATCAAAGGAAGCTCATTCCACCAGAATAAACCCAAGGCCGTGTTCTTAACCAGAGCAGGAGTAGGGGTAATAATTAGGTACTAAAATTCATATGATGTGGGTGACAATGCAGGAATTTCACAGTAAACAAAACCTCAATTTTTTGTTCCATAACAGAAGTTATGGCCTATCTTAGACTCATTTTTTTCTTAAAGAATTATTTAATGCGTCTAAACAAAAAAGCACATTTTATGTTATAAAACAAAAAGACGTATGGTTACCCCACACACACGACACCTGCTTTTTGTATACATTCTTTTTATATATTACTTTTACATTTTCAAACTATGTGGATTTTTACTGATCCAATGCCATTATGGGTTTTTTAACTGCATTAAAACAACAAATCAAAAAATTCACCAATTTTAAGTGGATATTTGAATGATTTTTTTAAATTAAGTTTGCCACGTTCTGTAACCATCACTATAATCCAGTTGTAGAGCATTTTCATCACCCCAGTGAAGTCCTCATGCCCATTTGCAGTTATTTCCCATTCCTACCTTCAGGCTATGGCAACCATAACTCTACTTTCTTCCTCTGTAGACTTGCCTTTTCTGGATACTCCATGTGGATGGAATCATATAGCATGTGGTCTTTTGCATCAGACTTCTTTCACTTAGCATAATCTTTTTGAGAATCATCCATGTTGTATGTAGTCTATATCAGTACCTCACCAATACCTTTTTTATTGCTGAATAGTATTTTATTGCACAGATATGCCATGTTTTCTTTAATCCATTTACCAATTGATAAATATTTGGGTTTTTTCCACTTTTGGTCATTATGAATAGTACTGTTGTGAACATTCCAATGCAAGTCTTTATCACTAATTCTGCTATGAATATCTGTATACAAGTCTTAATAGTGTTATTATGAAGACTGGCATGCAAGTCTTTATGTGGATGTATGTTTTTATTTCTCTTCAACTCATTTTAAAGCAGAGAAAGTGAAGAATTCAATATATAGTTAAAAGAAAAAGAGCCTTCTTGTTTAGACTTAAAATAATTTTATACAGTCTTTTCAGTTGCTTGAGGAAAATACTACCGTTTAAGGGGAAAAGCCTCTTTTAATGTAAGATAATATGGACATTTGAGAAAATTTGAGAAGTAAAGAAATATAGCACCTATCAACCCACCATTCATTCAGACATGATCACTATTAACATTTTAATGACTTTTCTTCCAGCCTTAGTTTTATACATATGCATTTTTACATAGTCTATCTCATACCATATATAGTAATTTATATTGCTTTTTAAATGAGTATTTCACGTATAATTTAAAACTTCTTATAATCCATTTTTTAAGACTGTATAATATTCCATCATATGTGCTACACCATCTTCTATTTAACCATTTCCCCATTGTTGGACACTTAGGGTCATTTATTCAGTAAATATTTATCAAATGCTTACTGAGTACCAGAAACTGTACTGGTCACTAATGATATAATAGTGAGCACAAACAGGCATATTCACTGCCTTCATGGAACTTATAGCCTAACATATCACATTATAAATATTATGTTTAAAATCCTCAAACATAAACCTGTCCCTCATTTATATTAATTCCTTGTGACAGAATTTCAAAAGTAGAATTAGTGCATTAAAGAATACTAATATTTTTAAGACTCTTAAGAAACTAACTGGTAAGTTACTTTCCAGAGAGGTCACAGAAATTTGCATTCCTTTTGGCAGTGTATAACACTAGTCATCTTACTATTTCTTTGTCAATGCTGCATTTTTAACAAAGCTTCCAGCCACTTCAAAATCTTTTTGGAAATGGATAGGAATATTTCCATATTAATAAAAATCAACTCTCCTATCTCCCTTTCCAAATTTCTGTTTATTCATTACTACAAAGTTATGTTCATACCCTAAAGCTGATAATGCAGCTAAAGAAAATTTTATGACTAACAAATCTTATATAGTAGATGTTTTCCCAAATGCCTGTCCATGTGGTAATTTATTTTCTTAATAAAGATCTTTTCCCTTTGGAGATACCGCTTACATTTGATACCTTTAGCATGTTAAATAATTTAATATAATTTTCAGAATGTGCTGGTGGTTAGTTGGAATATTTGAGGGGATGCCTTTTCTCTAAGGTTGAAATTTGGAGGCAGGCTCTAGGTAATAATCCAAGCAACTATTGAAGCATTCTGAATGACTTTATAAGCTATCATAATCATTCAGATATGATAATTTACAAAGCAGCCAAAGGCAATTTTTGTCTTCAGCTACATAGTAGTTTCTCTAATTTTCTGATTGAGCTTTCTTTTGACACTTCAGAATTGTCTATAGCTTCAATATGCAGCCCCGACAGACCTTTGGAACTCTTTATCAAAGCAATAACCAACAAATGGGGGACAAGGAGAGAAATTATTGGAGCCCTTTCCAATCAAATTTAAATCAAAGAATTTATAGGCAGAAGAAACAAATGCACAACTTGTTCTATGTTAATATTTTAAAAAACAAAATTGTATATTCAACTGAATGGTTATAGAATCACTGGTTCAGGTTGAAAAAAACTCACAAATCTCTTAGGCCAACCCTCTCATATTTTACAAATAAAACCCATGAAAATGAAAGGAAGTGACCTGTCTGTGGTCCCATAGCAATACATGGAAGAAACAGAACTTCAACCAAGAACTTTTGCTCTAAAACCACATTTAAAATTTTTTACCACCGTATAAAATTTTTTACTTCTCAATAATTTCTTAAATGATATTCTACCTATAAATGCAATGGTAAATAACAGTAGCTACTATTTACTTTATTAAACACTTTCAATGTGCTAGGCTCTTCACACACATTTTCTCAGTCTGCACAGCCTCCCTATGGTATGTGGCAAATGAGGAAAATGAAGTAAAGAGCAATTAAGTGATTTTCTCAAAGTCACACAATTAGGAAGCAATATATACACAAGGACTGGGACCTAGACTATGCTACTCAAAGTGTGGGACATAGACTAACTTATCAGAAATGCAGAATTTCAGGCCCCACCCTAGACTTACTGATCATAGTCTGCCCTTTGAAAAGATTCTCCAATGATTCATACACACACTGAAGTTTGAGAAGCAATGGTAAAACCCAAAGCCTATTTTTTTTTAATTTTTTTTTTTTAAGATTTTATTTATTTGAGAGAGAGAGAATGAGAGACAGAGAGCATGAGAGAAAGGAGGGTCAGAGGGAGAAACAGACTCCTTGCTGAGCAGGGAGCCCGATGTGGGACTCGATCCCGGGACTCCAGGATCATGACCTGAGCCGAAGGCAGTCGCTTAACCAACTGAGCCACCCAGGTGCCCCCCAAAGCCTATTTTCTTAACCATTTCATAATATTGCCTCAGATCTCTGGGACAGTCAAGGAGACAATTAAAAATAATTGTGTAGGCATCACATAACCAAGAGTTGAAGACAACCCTCTGCTTTAAGAACTTGTAAATATCAGCATTCAAATCTCAGAGGAAAATGCAAATGACCAATATTAAAAAACTGCAGAATAGATAATATTCGGTACCATCAAGTGGTATATTTCTGCCAATTCCAAAAAAATTTTAATCTACAAAAGAAACAAGACTTTGATCCACAAAAGCATCAAGATTCTGATATTATTATTAATGGGAATCTCACAACTATCTGAAAACCTGGTGAGTTTATGGGGAAAAACCTCAGCTCTCAATTTTTTTTTAAACATTTTATTTATTTGACAGAGGAGAGCACAAGCAGGGGGAGCGGCAGGGAGAGGGAGAAGCAGGCTTCCCGCCGAGCAAGGAGCCTGATGCGGGGCTTATCCCAGGACCCTGAGATTATGACTTGAGCCGAAGGCAGACACTTAACCGACTAAGCCACCCAGGCGCCCCAGTTCTCAATTTTCTATGTTGGTTTCCTCCCTCCACATTGTAGAAAAGAGAGGGGTGACTCCTATGACTCCTATTTGAAAAAGAATTTAAAAAGCATAAAACATTACTTCTGAAACAAATTATCACAAAATCAGTATTTTGCAATGGTGTTCATATTAGGTAATAAAGATTAAGAAAACATTTTAATGTATTGTGATTAACATAACATAATAATAAAAAATAAATAAAAACATAAAAAAAAATTTTTTAAACTAACAGCAAGTTGAATATGAAGTCCCAACCATTGCACCATAGGAACCATAGGAACCACTTTTTTTTTATTATGTTAATCACCATACATTACATCATTAGTTTTTGATGTAGTGTTCCATGATTCATTGTTTGCATATAACACCCAGTGCTCCATGCAGAACATGCCCTCTTTAATACCCATTACCAGGCTAACCCATCCCCCTACACCCGTCCCCTCTAGAACCCTCAGTTTGTTTCTCAGAGTCCATAGTCTCTCATGGTTCGTCTCCCCTTCCGATTTCCCCCTCTTCATTCTTCCCTTCCTGCTATCATCTTCTTTTTTTTTTTTTAACATATAATGTATTATTTGTTTCAGAGGTACAGGTCTCTGATTCAACAGTCTTACACAATTCACAGCGCTCACCATAGCACATACCCTCCCCAATGTCTATCACCCAGCCACCCCATCTGTCCCAGCCCCAGCACTCCAACAACCCTCAGTTTGTTTCCTGAGATTAAGAATTCCTCATATCAGTGAGGTCATATGATACTTGTCTTTCTCTGATTGACTTATTTCGCTCAGCATAATACCCTCCAGTTCCATCCACGTTGTTACAAATGGCAAGATTTCATTCCTTTTGATGGCTGCATAATATTCCATTGTATATATATACCACCTTCTTTATCCATTCATCTGTCAGTGGACATCTTGGCTCTTTCCATAGTTTGGCTATTGTGGACATTGCTGCTATAAACATTGGGGTGCACGTACCCCTTCAGATCCTTACATTTGTCTCTGGGGTAAATACCCAGTAGAGCAATTGCTGGATCGTATGGTAGCTCTATTTTCAACTTTTTGAGGAACCTCCATACTGTTTTCCAGAGTGGTTGCATCAGCTTGCATTCCCACCAACAGTGTAGGAGGGTTCCCCTTTCTCCACATCCCCGCCGATACCTGTCATTTCCTGACTTGTTAACTTTAGCCATTCTGACTGGTGTGAGGTGGTATCTCACTGAGGTTTTGATTTGGATTTCCCTGATGCCGAGCGATATTGAGCACTTTTTCACGTGTCTGTTGGCCATTTGGATGCTTCTTTGGAAAAATGTCTGTTCATGTGGAACCACACTCTTATTCATCTTCTCGCCATAATTCCTCCTCCAAAAAAGAAAAAAAAAAAAAAAACGACAACTTGGTATTTTTGAATTCACATGAAAACAGCATGTGGAATCTAAAGTACAGCATAAAATAATAAGCAAAAATTATTTACCAGAACTTAGAGTGAAAAGCTATGGGGAGGAGGGGAAGGGGTGCTAAACAGTGCAATTAGTGTTACAAAGTTACATTAACACATAAATAATTTCAGTGGCAGGTCATAGGATTCACATGCATATTTTATCAAACTGTAAGAAATAATTTTTCAATCTGACCCTGATCCTTCTGTGTACTTTGAAGTCTGCAAATCAGCAGTATAGCCTATAAGTTTAAAGAAATTTAGAAAGAATTGTGAAGTTAAAAGGCACTTTTGATGTTTGTTCTTTTTCTCCCATCACAAGGGCATTTGATACAACCAAGAAAAGTGGAAAATGTTAATGCCCAAGAAATTTCCATAGCAGGCATATTCATTTAACCCTTTATGACCACAGCCTGTCATAGGCCAAAGGTTAACATGACACCTCAGTGTTCTAATAAGGGCCTATGAACCCCCCTTCTGAATAACTCTCTCATTACTGTCACTGAGCCTCATTCCCACCTGTCACCACAGTCAGTCCCTAACATCTCTTCCTGCCTTGTCACCCTTCATTTTACACGTGTTCCCGGCTGAATCTTTACAGTACTCCCTGCTCAGAAACTTTCAGTGGCTCCTCTTTACCTGCAAAAGGAAATTTATACTCACACTCTGATTCTCAGGGCCTTTTATAATATGGCCCAAATTACCTTGCCAATTTACTTCCCACATCTCTTCTCCAACAACCTGGATCTTAGGTCAAACTGAACTCCTTGCTGCTCTCCACCTCCCAACTTCTCCCTTCCTTGACTTTGCTTATAGCAAGGTGATAGCAAACTAGATTGCGTGAATTTGAAGACTAGTTTGACCCCTTACTAGCTATGTGGCTTTGGGCAACCTCTCTATTCCTCAGTTCCCTCATGTGTAAAAAATGGCAACAGTATCCAAACTACAGGGATGTTATGAGGAACACTTGAGTAATAAAGCATATGCCAAGCATTTAGGACAGTACCTGGCACAGATTATTGTCAAGCATGAATGCTTTTCTCTTCCCATCTGTGTGTTCAAACCCACCCTTCAAAATCTAGTTCAAAGGAGACTTCTCTGTGAATTCATCTCAACCTCTCTTAAGGAATGCTTGGCACTTAGCAAGCCATGAAAATTATTAGTTAAAAGAAGGAGATTTATCCCTGTCCATTCTGCATTATAAATGCCTGGTTATACAGGTCTGTATCCTCTGCTGATCTTTGAACTCCACGAGGGCAACTCTATCAGTAACCCCAACACTGGCCCTAGAGTCCTTAATAAATATCCATCATGTGAACAAGTAAATGAAAGTCGAACTCCTTTAGTATCTTATTGGCACTTACTATATGTTGTTTCCCTTAGTATTATATTAATCATGCTATACTATTTATATATACAATATTAATATATTGTATTACTCAGGATAATATCCATATATGATTTATCTTTATATCCCCAACTACCAGCATAGACTCATATATACTAGGTACTTAATTTTTTTAAAAAAGAGATAAAGAATGAAAGGGAGAGAGGGAGGAAGGAGGGAAAGAAGAGAAAGAGGGGAGGAAGGGAGGAGGAAATATATCAAACACTAGTGCTAATGTATTGCATCAAGAATTTCCCTTTTGCTGATTCCCACTGTCAGAGTGCTTCTATCCAGACCAGTAGAAAATTCACTATGCCATAAAAATTAACTTTGTTATGCAAGATTTCTCCAGATTCTAAAAGCATGTGCCAGCCACATTGCCAAGGATTTTTTTTTTTTTACAAACTTCTCTATCCCTATTTAATGTCTCCTTATAAAAAGAATACAGGAGGCAGGGGGTAGGTCACCATCAAGCAACAGAACTGTCAAAGAGTTTTTTCTGTTCCTTTTCCTTACAGAAAGTCCTTATGGTTTGTGTCAGTCCCACAGCTGAAGCTTAAAGCCATTCCCCACTGTGAAATTCAAGCATCCTGCTCACTCTTTCCTCTGGAATGCTTGTGGGTGTCAGCTGAGCAAGACTGTTCTGGAGTCTCCAGAGCTCAGTAAAGATTGTGCCAACCAACAAGGAGAAGGGCTTTGAGGGAAGGCTCCACAGCTCTACTCTGCCCAAAATCCCTCTCCCTGCACAGATGACCCTTTGATGTTGATCTCTCTTCTGGTCACTATCACCAAGTCACAAGAGAGAGGCTGAGAATATATCCAAAAGCTTCCAGAGTTCTCAGATCACAATCTCCTTGGGGACTCTAAGAACAGTTATTCCTATCTGACATAGCCAAGAGGCTGTATAAGGAAGGCAAGAAGAAATATGTTGCTTGCTTCAGCATTAGTACCTGATCTGTAGCCAGGGCATTATAAGGAAAAGTGGTAGAAACGTTCAAGAAAATTTCCGCAATGAAATGGCCAGATGGGGAGCACTATAGAGGTAACACATATAGAATATGGGAGCCAGGCTGACCTGGACACAAACCCAGCTCTACCTCTGGCCTCTGGCCTCTGGCATTCTACCTAAACTTCATGAGTCTCTGCTGGTTATAATGATTTAATAAAATAATGTTTATAGTATGCCTAGCACATAGTAAACAGTCAACAAATGGTAGCTACCAATGAGAAATCAATGTAAAACAATGATTCTTGGAAGATAGCTGTCCACAAGCCAGGAAATTATGTCCTTGACAATGAGGATTTGCTGTTATCATTTATTTTGCCCATATTTAAGTAGGATATTTTGACACTGATCGAACATTTAATTGAGTGAACTAATATATAAAATTTCTGAACAGAACATAGTACATAAATTCAAATAAGGTCTAATATTTAAATGGGTATTTTCAAAGACTACATATGTATCTTATTTTATGGAAAAATTATTTTTTATAAAGTGATCTTTAAAATACTTTCTTACTAATTTCTAATTGTTCTCTATTGTAAATGTAAGAAGTAGGAGAAATAATATGCCAGCCTGAATTTTTTTTTTTGTCTGAGGCCATTAAAATGCTGATTTTTGAAATCCAACAATTGAACACTAGCTGATGATACTAGTCACCTCTTGACAGTTCACATTTCCCATGCAGCAGCAACCTGAGCATCTTTTTGTTTGTTTGTTTTTATTATTAACATATAATGTATTAATTGTTTCAGGGGTACAGGTCTGTGATTCATCAGTCTTACACAATACACAGCGCTCACCACAACACATACCCTCCCCAATGTCCATCACCCAGACACCCCATCCCTCCCAACCCCCTCCACTCCAGCAACCCTCAGTTTGTTTCCTGAGATTAAGAGTCTCCTATGGTTTGTCTCCCTCTTTGGTTTCGTCTTGTTTCATTTTTCCCTCCCTTGCCCTATGATCTTCTGTCTTGTTTCTCAAATTCCTCATATCAGTGAGATCATATAATTATCTTTCTGATTGACTTATTTTGCTTAGCATAATACCCTCTAGTTCCATCCACCTCATTGCAAATGGCAAGATTTCATTTTTGATGGCTGCATAATATGTGTGTGTGTGTGTGTGTGTGTGTCTATACCACGTCTTCTTTATCCATTCATCTGTTGATGGACATCTGGGTTCTTTCCGTAGTTTGGCTCTTGTGGACATTGCTGCTATAAACATTGGGGTGCAGGTGCCCCTTCAGATCACTATGTTTGTATCTTTTGGGTAAATACTCAGTAGTGCAATCACTGGGTCATAGGGTAGCTCTATTTTCAACTTTTTGAGGAACTTCCATACTGTTTTCCAGAGAGGCTGCACCACCTTGCATTCCCACCAAAAGTGTAGGAGATTTCCCTTTAACCTGAGCATCTTTTGTCTACTGCTGCCTACCCATTTTCCTTCCTGAGGCCATAGAATTTCCCATAGTCCTAAACTTGGCAGCCACTACTTCTATCTTTATGGCTTTGCCCTCCTTTGGTGCCTAATAAAGTTGGTCAATACCTTTACTCCTTATGGTTTAACACATGGCACTTTAATTTTAAGGATGAAGAATACATAAAATGAATTATTTTCCAGTGTATTAGGCTTAGAGTATGGCGTGCTGTGTTTACTTAAAAAGAGGACTATTCATGCCGCATATACCATCTAAAAATGTTATGTGGAGGCCCTTATTGAATTCCTAAAACTTTCCTTACATAGCCAGGATCATCATGAAAGGTATTTGCAGAGTGTGAATGGCAGAACATTTCTTATGTCTACTCAGTGTTGTTCACAATCTCTGACAGGCTTTTTTAAAAAAATAATTTTCTGTATACACACGTACACACACACCCCAATATTTCTCATAAGCAAATAATTATTTGTTCAACAGTGGGTGATGCTACCAAAATGACAAGAGCCAAGTTTTTTTCAGTCTTTACATTTTAGTGAATGCATCCGATAGTTTAACTTAAAGGGTTATCCCACCAGTTAGCCTGAGTTCCCAAAACTTAAGGGAAGAATGGTACAACAGATTCACTCACTCTGTTTGACCGAAACAGAAGGAAAGAGCCATGCTCATCATAAAACTAAATTCTCCTTTTTAAGGGAAGGATGATACCAATCACCAAGTTAGAAAGCTAATTAGAGAATTCTAGAATTATCCAAAAAGTCCTCCAAGACCATTCAGAAAAGGAACACTGTAATTTAAACAGTTTCTCAGCTGTGTTTTACTTTAAAAGTTATATCATAGGGGCGCCTGGCTGGCTCAGTTGGAAGAGCATATGACTATTGATCTCGGGGTTGTGAGTTCGAGCCCCATGTTTGGTGTAGAGATTACATAAATAAATAAATACATAATACATACATACATATTTTTTTAAAAAGTTACATCATAGGCTCTATATATATTGGCCTGCACAGATCCCCTTATATTCTCAGTAAAACAAAAGCAACTCAGCTGCCGCTGCTGATATAATTGGCACTTCAGTACTTTCTACCCAGTTAGCACAACTTTCCATGAAAGGCATTGAACCTACTTGAAGTTGTCAAAAATCCTTTAGAAAATAGGAGTTTTGGTGGAAGCAACCTGCCAATAATATTGAGCGAGCTAAATAAGGAAAAACGGCGAAGTGAGGCTGCCCATATCCAAGCTCTGAACACACTGTCAATGTGGCAGGGCATCTGTTCAAAAGATCATCTCCTCAGTAGTAGGAAAGCAAAGTTCAAAGTGAATGTTTCAAGGAAGCTAATTTCATGTTTGCATTTAATCTCCATATTAAAGAAACATCAGACAAATGGTATTTAGAGAAACTCTAAGGCTAAATCCAAATTCTGGAACTACGCTATGTTTATGTTTTGGGAGAATAGCCGTCAATGAGTGTAAACAATAAATATAGAAATATTTTTACAAAAGACATTAGATTCCTCTATATTTTGTACTCCCAGAAGAAAATGACAGTGTTCTGTTTCCTGATACACTGTGCTAACCATATGCACTAGTCATTGGAGATGATTCTATTCAATGTATCTTTTTGTAAGGGCTGTCTGGCACTCTTGCACTTCTGGAATTCCAAATGTGCCAGGCTGCCACATCTTCTTCTCATCAAAGTATAAAATATTCCTGGACAGGTAAAATTGTCTCTGTCATATGCCTTTTACTTTGGAGATTTATATTTCCTATGTAATTTTAAGGTATCTGAAAATCAAAAACATCTACTGGAAGCAAAAAGCAGACCTGGGATTTGCTGATATTTTGTGGTGCCAGGATTGGGAGCTATTATTACATGTCTAAGAATTTTACATCATTCACATGGCTTGTATGCCATCTGAATCTTACTAAACTGCCAGTGACCACCATTGGGCCAGGTTTTTATGCAGAAAATTTCGCTACTAACAACAAAATGACTTTTATTGAAACAGGAGTTCAAATTGAAATAATGGGGATGGCACTAGGAAAAATTCTTGAGCATAACTTCCTAATACATACAATTAATTGAATCTGTTAAGCCCACCTAGCATCCTGCTTTTGAGTCTTTAGGTTCATCCACTGACCAGGCCTAGCCAACTTCAAACACCTGAGAGCTGGTCCTGATCCTGCTCGGCTTTTAAGCCAAAGGTTGGCCCTGCTGGATATAACTCAGTAAGAAGCGATTACTCTAGTAGCACATAATATATTCAAATACAGGCTGGAGAAAAGAAAACAGATTTTGTTGAATGGTTTTTCTCAAGTCCTTAGGAAGAGGGCAAAAGTAAATATAAGTTTTATTCAGCCAGAGAAGAAAAGAAAACAGTCATGCCAAAATCAAAGAAAGAAAAACAGAAGGTGAACCTTAGCTCTTTCTATGTTATCCTTCTCCACAAAGAATTGAGACATCTTAATGATAAGAGGAAAGAAAAGGATGGAGGAAAATTTAAGTGAAGCGCCATGTTGTGACCAAAAAGAAAGAATATAAATTGACCCACAGTGGTTGAGCTTCATGCTTTTTCCCAACCAAACCAAAAGAGGAATAGGATAGCGGAGTCATTCTCACTATCAGAGAATAGGACACATACTAGTATTCAGTGGAAGCAGGTATTTTCCTACTACTAGTTTTTAAGATAATTTTATGTCAGACCTCTTGTGGATGCACTAATTTATGTAATAGGCAAGGTCTCTGCTGACATTCTCAAGGCAAATGTGGTGATAGACTTCATAGGTCTAAGTCTCCAGAAAAACAGATCAAGTAGAAGATCTATTTCAAGGACTGGCTCCTGGGCTTATGGAGGCTAACAGGTCCAAAATTTGCAGGGCAGTCTGGCAGGCTGGAAACTCAAAGCAGAATTTCTGTTATAGTCTTGGGGCAGATTTCTTTCTTTCCAGGATACCTCAGTTTTTGTTCATAAGGGCTTCAACTGATTGGATGAACCCACACATATTATCCAGAGTAATCTCCTTTACTTGTAGACAACTATTGTAAATGTTAATCACATCTACAAAATACCTTCAAAGCAACATCCAGACTAGTGTTTGACCAACAGCTAGGGCACCATAGCCTAGCCAAGCTGCCACATGAAATTAACTATCCCAGTAGACCTTTTTAATAGCATCTCTCATGAGAAGCAAGGGCATATCACCAGGAGGCAGGCACATGAGAGGCCAAGATAATTTAAGCTATAATCATAAAGGTTCACTTAAATTTCTTTGCAATGAAATAGTATGTAATCAGTAAATAGCATATTTTCAAATAATATTTAATAACATAAGAAAATATTTCTCATTTAGTAATAAGTAAAAGAAACAGAATTGTAAATATATGTGTGTGTGTATGTGTGTGTGTGTATAGTATGATCCCTACATTTTTTTTTTTTTAAGATTTTATTTCTTTATTTGACAGAGAGAGATAGCGAGAGCAGGAACACAAGCAGGGGGAGTGGGAGAGGGAGAAGCAGGCTTCCCGTGGAACAGGGAGCCCGATGCGGGGCTCGATCCCAGGACGCTGGGATCATGACCTGAGCCGAAGGCAGACGCTTAATGACTGAGCCACCCAGGCGCCCCAGAATGATCCCTGCATTTTAAAGTGAGTTACTAATGCATAGACTTAAGAATGGAAGGATATACTCCAAATTTTAACAGCAGTGTCTCTGAATCACAAAACCATGAGTGATTGATTTTTATTATCTCTTATATTTTCTATAATTTATGTATATTTATATAAATTATAAATTACTTTTATAATTAGAAAAAATTATTAGTCATTTTGAGATTATGGAATTAAAGATCCTAATCCTGATCTTTGTCTGAATGGCACATTAGCTCAGCTGTTCAGAGGGGCCCTCACAACACCTGAAGGCAAAGCCAAGTTTTTCCCCAAAAAATGGTTCTAGATCTGTACTAGACATGAATAAATGGTAAATTAAGGCCTTAAAGTTCTTCACCATATATAATCTCCAAAATTATTTGGTTTAAGTTGTTTTCAAAGCAGTAGTAACCTAAGACAGTAAAAGAAATTGCCAACATTGCTCTGAGGAAATGCCTGGTTTTGTGCAGGCTTCCAGGAAGCACCTGGATAATTTAGCTGCTGATTGGGCTACAGCAAGGCCACTTAGTGGCATTGGTGGCAGAGTCAAGCCTAGAATAAATGAGCACCCTTTTCTGTCCTCTGTAGGCTCTTCCAGGGGAGGGAGTAAGTAGATGGATGGCTTACTCCCTTTCCACAAACCTGCTATCCTCCCTCCCATGTGGCACTTACATGGTATGTACTTTAGGTCACTTTCCACCTGGGTTCCTCCCTTCTGGGAGGCCAGACCTTCCAGGAAACCACAGTACCCAAGGACTAGGGTTTACATTTTACTCCTTGTCATCCAGACTGGCACAGACAGAGGTAGGCAGCCCCCATTGGAGCTGAGGCCTAATTCTATGGAATCCACACCAGAGGGGCTCCCCGAATTACTTCTGGCAAGTGATAGCACAACATAAATTATAGTTACCCATCCAGTATACCCAACTATACCTATATAGTTATGCTCATTTGGATTGATTTAAGCCTTTCCACAAAGCACTCATTGCCCCAATTTTTCCCCCCTACTCTGCCATAGTGGCTGAAGTTCCCACATAAGATTCACTCTTTAACTTTGGGTTAAGATACACCTTTGTTAAAATGCAAATATAGGACTTACAGGAGATAACAGTAAATTCATTAGCATCATTTACACTTCAGAGAGGCACAAGAAGAAAGCCTAATGGCCTTCAAAAATGACAAAGATTTTAGAAATGCACTTAGGTGCAACCCTGGCAAATCCATTCAAGACAGATCCATGCCAGTGAGATTTCCAATTGGTTCTCCTGTAATAGTAATGTTGAGAAAAGGATATTTTTTTCCTCCCCTCAAAGCTCTA
Organism: Mirounga angustirostris; assembly: GCF_029215605.1. NCBI lineage: Eukaryota > Metazoa > Chordata > Mammalia > Carnivora > Phocidae > Mirounga > Mirounga angustirostris. The sequence goes on along the minus strand of NW_026991720.1, from coordinate 71,538,004 downwards.
GCAATTCTGAAAAGACATCACCATGGCTCATAAGTTTCATCTAGATTTGACAGTTGGAAATACTCCACCTGGTCTGTTCGGACATACACCCTAGCGTTGGGTCTTTTTCAAGGAATGAGATGAGATGTACGCTTCCTGCCAATTTACAGCATTCTCTTGTATTAGCTGCCAGGAACCCCAGGAGCACAGGAAGGATGTCCTTTGAGAAATGCAGCTCCATTATCCCCAAAGAGTGACAATGAAGCAACCCTTGGTCACAGTTTTGCAGGCTCATTGGCTGCCTATAGCATTTCAGAATGTTCTGGGCAGAGGCAGGTTCTACCATATACCTATCAGGTTTGACTCTGGGGGACAGATTTAATTTTGCCATAAAACAAAACCATCCTCAGAAAATGTCAAGTGTAACTGGATTTCCTAACATGAAATGGTGCCAGGAATGGGAGCAGTTTACTGCCTGCCTCCAAGACTCCAAGGGCAAAGGAGAACCAAAGCAGATTTCCATGTTCCCAGTGGTCTGATTAGATGGTCATGATACCCACAAGGATGGCTATGGAAAAAGAAGAACGCTGACTATGCCTTTTACTGTATAAGGGAGTACATATATAAGAAGTGGTTAAGAAATGGGAACTATAATTGTCTAAGAGCTTCAACCTAGTCAAAAATTACACTGTCTGATCATTAGATATGGCTAATGTGGAACCATTCTTACTACCAATGTAAAGCAGGTGAGGAAGGGTTGTGGGTACTGACAATAAAGAAACTACTACTCAAATTATGTCGTCATTGAAGTGAGGAAGGGTTGTGGGTACTGACAATAAAGAATCACTACTACTCAAATTATGTCGTCATTGAAGATATCTAATTGGGGAAATGTGGTGGGAAAAGTTATATAGATTCAAGCCAAAAGCTCTGGAGTTCAGTGAGATGACATCTTTTGAGAACCTACGGTTTTATGATTTCAAGCCAAATGCAAGTGCTCAGCTGGAATGTGGTAACTTCTGATGGTGGAGATGAGGAACATCACCTGCTTAACTGGTAAATGGAAGAAGAATGTGGTCCTCATCCAAACAAAGTGATTTTGAGCAAATTATGCAAACACTCCATATCCTTGCTTCCTCACTTCTAAACAGAAGTTTTGCTTTCCTAGCTAATTTGGCTTTTGTAAAGTCTGATCTAAATTCTAAATAAAACTTTTGGAGTTCCTTAGAGATAAACAGTATATAAATAAAAGGCATAAAACACCTGATGTTTTAAAATATATTTTGGACTTTTGCATATTTTGCCATCCCAATTCTAGACATTCTGTGAATGTGTGTATATTGTGAGCTTGTTATGCGTCATGAGCTTGTTACCTTCTCCACCCTGTCACCTCCACGAACCCTTCCGTCTTGTCCTTCTGTCATCTCATCTTTCCTAAAATTGCCTTTTGCAGCCTCCTTCTAGAGACATATTCGATCAAGGTTTCCCTTGTGGCTGTGTTTAAACACACTCATTTATCTTTAAGTAATTTATATCCTTAATTTTAAATAGGTTATAGTTTTGTCCCAGAATAAAATGAGCTTTAAGTCTTTCTTTTTTCTTGCATAAGAGTCCAAAAACTAGATGGTCTTTCTGAGGTTCACAAATATATAATGCTACTTATTTCTGTCCCACAAAACAACACTTTGACATTAGTCCCCTGGACGTGCCACGCAAAGCCACATTTGGTGGATAACCCCTACGTGACTGATAGTGAGAGGGCATGCTCTTCCCTGCCCAAAGCACTGGAGTATCTTTCTAATTGGCTACCATGTGTGCACCTCATTAGAAGAACTTGCAAATGCTATACATGGTAAAGAATGTATTTCTGATAATATTTCAGTTAGGTTTGGACCATGGCCAAGAGTCTCTGGCAGACTAAAGCCACTTTACCAACGCTTTACTTGGAGCAAGAAGATTCATGATAAGGAAATATAAACAAGACATCTAGGATCACGAGGTCACACCATCCCACTTCCTCACCCCATTCTTCCTCTCTTTTCAAGGGTGAGGAAACATTCCCAGGCAATTAGTCATGACCTCTTTTCTACCTCAGTCTCTCTCCTGCTAGTTTTTACTAAGAAAGTTTGCTTCAAGGGCTTAGAAATTCAGGGTCAACTTTTGGAAGATTTTCTTAAAGATGTGAATACCAGCAGAACTTCATCTGGGTTAACACAGTTCTTCCCCTAAAATAAAATAGAGGTGACCCTTGAATAACATGGGTTTGAAATGCACAGGTCAACTCATACACAGATTTTTTTTCGATAAATACACTGCAGCACTGTAAATGTATTTTTTCTTCCTTGTGATTTTCTTTGTGTGTGTGTGTGTGTGTATTTGTTTTTTTTTTATTATGTTAGTGATTTTCTTAATAACATTTTCTTTAGCTTACTTTATTATAAGAATACAGTATATAATGTGTATAATATATATAATATACCAAATATGTGTTAATTAACTGCATTATTGGCAAGGCTTCCAGTCAACAGTTGGCTATCAGTAATTAAGTTTTGGGGGAGTGAAAGTTATACATAGATTTTTCAACTGCTGGGGAGGCGTTAGAGCCCCATCCCCCATGTTGTTCAAAGGTCAACTGTACTGTCTTTTTTAAAGACAATTTATTATTTTAAAAACTGCTTTATTAGTGAAAGAAAAGTCTGCATAATATAAATAATAACAATGCTTGATTTAAAATAGTTTCTGGGAAAAGAAATAAAAATATAGTTTTCTACATATTGTTTTGTTGCTTAATCTGCTCAAGATCTGTGATTTGCCAAAGCCCATGAGAGACAAAGTTGCCAATTTTTGAGCCTCGTTCAAATTCTACCTTAGCCAATACTAAGTGGGGAGCCATGACCCACATGAATAATAGACTCATAAAGAATTAAAGCTGGACAGTGCATTAGAAGACATCTGACCACCTCTCTTATTTTAGGAATGGAGAATACAAGGCTCAGGAATACTAAGCATCCTCAGAAGCAATCCTGCAAGGGGCGTAGTACTTGTGCCAGAGGCTGCTCCTAGAGATGCTCACTTGACATAAGACCAAGAGCAAAATGCACAGCCTCAGTGAGCCTCAGCTGGCCCATTAGTGTGATGGGGCTCATAATTATGCAAACCTCATATGGGTCGTGAGAAATGAACAAGTCAATAAGCATAAAGCACTTAGACTGGTACAGAGGAGGAGCTGAATAAATATTAGATACACTACTATTGTAAGAGGCCAGGTTGAAGGAAGAATGAGAGTAAGGGAGCCAAGGCAGTGAGTTTTTTCTGATTTTCTTTCTCCAAGAATTGACCATCAGTGGAATAATGGGAACATTATTGAAAACATACAGTCCAGAAAATCTCTAGTATAACATCACAATTTTTATATAAATTGGAACTCCACCACATATTAGAAGGAGAATAAGCCTACTGGTTAAAAGAATGGACTCGAGCTAAAGATCCTAGGTTTAAATATCTCTCCCATTTTGTAGCTGTGAAACTTTAAGCAACTTACTTAACGTCTCTGTACTTAACATCCTCCTCCATAAAAAGAGATGATATAGTATCTATCTCACAGGGTTGTTGTGAAAAAGAATTGAGTTAATATTTGGAAAACACTTAGCACAGTGTCTGTGCAAGTATTATAAAGTACATTATTATCATTATTACTATATTATAGGACCACCTTACACACCATCCAAGATATTTTTATACTTGAAGTGCCCAAAGAAACTTGTAGTAATAATTTTACTTCTAACACCATCCAGAACCATGGACTCTGATAATGGGATTATACGGAGGCACCAGCATATAAATCTGTTATTCCAATTCTACTCTTAAGAATGGTAATTCAAAGAATAATTCACTGGAACTTTAAAAATACCTGATTCTGAAAATCACTGGTGCTTCAAGATAACAGCACGGAAATAGAATATGACTCGCTGCTACCTTGGGAGTTAGTGCTTGTCAACTTCTCCTGACCCTGGGGCAACCCCTAATAGGCTGTTGGTAATATAGCAGGGAGCACTTTCTATGGAGTAGAATTTTAATCAACTTTTTTGGTTTTGTTATTGTGAAATCATAGCATGTTTAGAGAGCAATGAACTAGTCCAGTCGTTTTACAGATGAGTAAATGGAGAGATCTAGAAAGGTAAAGTGACAGCCAACATGCAACCAGTGAGTAATGAAGACTATGGAGGATAATATTGTAAGAACATTAGACATACTTCTCAAGTCATCAGAGAGAGTTCCAACTTCACACTATAAATTTGATTAACTGGATCTATATTTTATAAATAAGGAGCTTAAGTAGTAGCAGTATTTCACCCAGTTGAACTTCAAATTACTTCAGATGAAAGTAATGTATCTTTTTGGATATCAGACTCTTGCTTAAAAATTTATGTACTTTAAAATTCCTGTTACAGAGAACATAAACAGTACATTGAGTTTGATCAGTCGGTGAAAAATTAGTCTCAGGGGGTAAATGTTTCATCTTCCAGGGTATTGGAGAACTAAATAACAAGCAATTTACTAAATGCCATCCTCATTCTGAAATCATCTGCTGATGTGATATGGATGAGTAGTTTATTCACAGACACCAGTCACTCCCTGCAGGACCACCTCTCCCGAATGTAATTATCACTATGTAATGCCATATGTATTCACCATGATTCAGATATACAAACTGCAGCTTTTGGGTTTTTTTAACCAAAGTTTCAGAGTTGAGATAAGCATATCTCTTAGCTTGTGGTACACCATCTTCTGCCCTCACAAGCCTATATCAGGTTTTATTAATTTTATTGTTTTCCCCTTAACTTGTCATCCTAACTTCCATTCCCCTTCCTCCTAGAGGCATCCACACTAATGTTTATAAAACATAAACATATTTAGGTATGCTTGTATCTTTGAGAAATATGTAATGTTTATGTTATTGTGTTTAATTTATATACATGTAATTGTGCTATAGAACGTTTTTTCTTTTTTCATTTAACATATGTTTTTAAGATCTATCCATGTTACTTTATGCACATCTAGATAATTAATTCTGAATGGGACGTAGAATTCCACTACATATGTAAATCCCACAGTTGACAAATTCATTCCCCAAGCAATGGACACCTCAGTTGCCTCCAGCTTTTGCCTTCCCAAATAAAGCATCAACAAACCTACATGTTTCCTTATAGTCCTCTGAGAAAGTGGCTCTAGGGCTTATACCCAGGAGTGGGAATCTTAATGTATATAATCAGATCTCTCTAAGCATTGCCAGGTAACTCCCCAGAATAGCTGGGCCAGGTTAGACTTCCACTAACAGATCAAGAGGGTTTTCCAATTCCCTCAACAATACCAAAGTATTTGACCTTCTGATGTTCATCTGTCTAATGGGTGGTAGTGTATTTTTGGACCTATTTTAGTCCTCCAGTTCTCTCAAATGTTTGAACTTTCTCCTTTTGGTCCATGAGGACTCTTGGATCCTGTACATGCCTTGCACAGGCCCTGAGCAACTGGAAATACTGTCTCAGAACCATCTGTGTAGGCTTTTCCCTCACAATCCTGCTCTTGTGTTTCCATATCATGGTGGGCCATGCTGATCTCAGAATTTCTCTGATAGGCCTTCATTCTCCTCTCAAAAGCGAGGGGATTTCTGGATTCTCCTAAAACCTTCTGGATGTTTCTACCCACATTATGAGAGTTCTCATGCATCAAGCCAGTACACAAGTGTTGAGTTCTTATTCTCCCTCCCTCTCTCCTTCCCCATCCCCCTCTGCCACCCTTTCTCTCTTTTCTCTCTGCTTCCTAGAATTTGAAGGGTTTAACTTCTTGCTTTTGACTGTAAGACCTGCCTCCCTTTCTTATCCTTTCCATACCCTAGGTGATATTCTCCTAGTCTTCCCTGGGACAATCACGGAGGAAAGGTGATGGGGTGGAGAGAACTGTATCACTACCAAAGGAAAATATACTGGAGAATTTTTTTTTTTTTTTTTTTTTTTTAAAGATTTTATTTATTTATTTGAGACAGAGAGCATGAGAGGGAGGAGGGTCAGAGGGAGAAGCAGACTCCCTGCCGAGCAGGGAGCCCGATGCGGGACTCGATCCCGGGACTCCAGGATCATGACCTGAGCCGAAGGCAGTCGCTTAACCGACTGAGCCACCCAGGCGCCCTATACTGGAGAATTTTGAAAAATATTGTCTGCATGCACTTACCATTCCATACGAATAACACTTTATCCATTACAAAGTAACGTTACATTTCATTTTACCCTCTCAAAAACCTAGATAGAGAAGTTGTTACCATTTGCAGACAAAAATAGGATCTAAAATGAGAAAAGTGAAGGAATTTTGCATAGTAATAAAATAGAAAACCCACAGATAACCTATTTTAGAAGAAGAAATCATATGTCTTTTACAACATCAGGAAACCTTTTTAGAATAGCAAAGTCTCCCCGTTTTCTCTTTTGTCTGATCCAAAAGGAAATTCTGGCACAAAAAATGAAGACTGTTTTGTCTCTGCTATGTGGCAAGACCTTGTGGTTGCTCTTAAGCATTTGCAAGAACCTCTGAGTTCTTATTCCTTCATTGCTAATTCTTTTATAATTAAGAATGTTCTAAAATATGATCATCATTGTGAAATTTAGAACCAAACAGGCACTTGTTCATTTTTCAGTTTATATTGTGCTTATTAAATTATATCTTACTCTGGCAAAGATTGTGGATTTGATTAGCTTTGCAGAATAATCATTTTAAATGTCTAATTCTCTGAGTATAGAGCTATGTACACAGTTTATTTTAATCATCCAATTGTGTCTACTTTTTAAAAAAGATTTTATTTATTTATTTGTCAGAGAGAGAGACAGCACAAGCAGGGGGAGCTGCAGGCAGAGGGAGAAGCAGGCTCCCCGCTGAGCAAGGAGCCCGAGGTGGGACTCGATCCCAGGACCCTGGGATCATGACCTGAGCCGAAAGCAGACGCTTAACCGACTGAGCCACCCAGGCATCCCTGTACCCACTTTTTTTAAGCTTCAAATTTTTACTTTTTAAAATCTTTAAGAAGCAACATTTTTCCCACTTATTTCTATAACATTTTCTTTTTAAAAAGTTAAATACATTTGGAGGGCACTTTTCTATATCCCAAGTCATCATTTTCTGACAGGTGGCTAACAAAAACCAACTCTGCTTAAAGGGAGGTGGTTTAGGTTAGTAAAAAGAGATAGACCTGATTATGAATCCTAGCTTTCTACAACTTTTACCAGTTGTGTGGCTTTAGGCAAAGGACTTAATCCCTAACCTTCAGTTCTCTCACCTATAATAAGGGAATAATAATACTTACGCTGAAGGGTTAGTGCGAGTACTCCATGAAATCATTATGTACATTGCCTAACATGTAGTAAGCACTAAGAATGCTAGTTTTCTTCTTTCTCTTTTCCTTAGAAAAATAAACAGAATCATCATGAACACCACTGGTTGTTTTCCAGAAAATGTACAATAAAAATACTGCAGAGAATATTTCATTTTTTAAATGAATGAAGAAACAGGCATTTGTGTACCTTATTGGCCAAATATGTGGGTTGGTTTTGCCCTTTGCACACAGTGGGAACCTAGTATGCTGGAGAAAGATGCATTAATAAGTGAATGTGAACTCTATGTGAGCCTAGAGCATAAGTGATTAATACAACAGCAAATGTCATTCAGATTAATTGTTTCAATCAAACAAATTGTATTTGGGGCACAGTCTCGTTCTCCTCTACTCCCTGGGTATTTCTTGCATATACAAAGCACCCTTTGACGTCAAAGAGAGTGTCTCATATGGATAAAATACCTAGGGAGTAAAGAAATATGAGAGGAAAAACCAGACCTGTGTTGTGTTTTTTAACGGAAAATCAGGTATTTAATGCAGACATTGTTTCTTATAGAGCTGAGAACTACTTTTTTAGAGTCATCCAGAAGAGCAAAACCCAAAGACCTGATGCATAAACTTTACACAACATGGCCTTTCCTTATACAAGTATATTAAATGTTTCAGAATTACTTTTGCCCATAATTTATACAATTCATCCTCTCTAGGAAAAAAAAAAAATCCTACTTTCTGTAGATTGGGTAGTCCAAAAAATAGCATCTCATTTTTATTCCAAAAAAAATAGGAATAGACAAATCCAGCACAGTAATTAACCAAAATAAAAGCTTTCCTCAACAACTGTCCACACTTCGGCCCTGCTCCAGAGCACAGGCCCAAGAGGAAAGATAACAAAGCTTCAGCTGGATTTAAAATAGCACACAGCAACATTTAATTAAGGCTTTTTCTCCTCTAGCCCACAAAGCAGTTGGCAAGAAAGAGAACCCAAGCCCAGTATATATAGTCAAGCACAAAGTATTTATTGAAGGTCTTTAGAATACAGAACATTCTACTGGGTTCCTGGGGGGACCCTATTGAAGAATGATGAGACATAAAGCCTACATTCGGAACATTACCAGTTTTCTCCCATTGGCTCAATCGCTTCAACTTCTCAACTCTAGGCAGGGGGAGAGTATCTTACTACAAACCTCCCTGGAAAACCTATAGATTTTCAATGAAATCCAGACTGGGCTGTGCCACAAGTACATAGCAATATATTAGGTTACACCCAATGAACTATTCTTCCCTCATATACGAGCCAAGTGTTTTTCAAGTTAGGTCCAGGAGATCGCTGAGTTTATAACAAAGTGCGATGGGTGGGAAGAGAATAAAGACCAGGATCCAAAATGGGTATAAGGACAGGGTGGTTAAGGTGGCTGGAAGGTTATAGATCAGTAGAATGATTTAGTGATAATGGATGAGAAAGAAAAAGCAAGAGATTAAAGAATATTGTCATAATGATTATGCCTGAGGGAATGAATCTCCCTTTAAATAAGAGTTTGTAAATGTTGCATTACTTTCAAGGCTCAAAAGAAAGAAAATTATCACAATAGCTGTCATTTATTATTCACTACCATGTGCCAGGTGCTGTTCCAAACTACCTTACATATATTAACTTACTCCCCACAACAACCCAATAAGATAGGCATCATTATCATGCCCCTTTTGCAGAGGAATAAGCTGAGGCACAGAGAGGTGAAAGTCACCTAGCCAGTAAATGGTAGAGCCGGAGTAAAGACTCAGTCAAGCTCACAGCCCATTTGCTTTACTACTTCACACACTGCCTTTCAATAGAGAAAGCTAGGGGCCCATAATTCTTGGCTTAGCCCATATATTAACAACACATGCTTATGTCTGGGTCTCTTGGTTACCACCAGGAAGCAAGGACTCTGGGGTAGCATGGTGGTCCTCTCTAAACTCTTAGCTTCTGAACATCACCCCATCACCACACACAGGAGGAAACAAGCTCTCTTTCAGACCAGGGTGGGTATAAGGTATGGTTTATGAAAGGGTCCTATTTGGTCCTCCCTGTTTGACCCACTATTAAGCCCCCATAAAGCTTCCTGGTGAAAGAAAAGCTTCCTTAATGAGAAATTCCCCATGAGGGCAAACCTGTCATTCTCTCAGGCCAGATTGTCATGGAAACTTTTATAAAGAGGAACCCAACACTCAAGTCTTCAGGCGGCAAAAGAATCCACGCAGTTGTTCTTTTGTAAAATTATACAGATTTATTCATTGCAACAAGTGAGGCAATGACACAAGTTCCTTTTACTGATGAATGGAACTGGAACATAATGAGAGGAACACAGTCAGATTTTAATTTGTCAAACCTCATGCCACACAGCCAGCCCTCATAGTGCAGTCTTCAAACAATCCAAACAATGCATTTTAAAAACAATAATCATTGGACCAGGATTGTAAAATGATTGTGAGTTAAAGAACGCATTGCTCTTTTTTTTTTTTTAAGATTTTTTATTTATTTGCAAGAGAGAGAATGAGAGGGAGGAGGGTCAGAGGGAGAAGCAGACTCCCCGCCGAGCAGGGAGCCTGATGCGGGACTCGATCCCGGGACTCCAGGATCATGACCCGAGCCGAAGGCAGTCGCTTAACCAACTGAGCCACCCAGGCGCCCAAATGCATTGCTCTTTAATGCTCAGACATCCTAGTGTAAATAACAGAGTCCTTCTCTATTACAGCAGGAGTCAGCAAACAACAGCCCTTGGGCCAAATTTGGCTCATTGCCTGTTTTTGTACAACCCAATGCTAAAAATAGTTTTTGCATTTTTCAAGAGTTGGATAAAAAAATCAAAGGAAGAATAAGGTATTAACACATGTTAAAATTAAATAAAAATAAATTAAATATAATATATGGTACATAGTCCTATTAGAACATAAGCACACTTTCATTTACTTACTGTTTGTGGCTGCTTTCATGCCACAAAGGCACAAAGCTTAAAATATTTACTATCTGGCTCTTCACAGAAAAAGTTTGCCAACCCCATTCTGAAGTGATAAATGATAAATATATTGCCCTGAAAATTTTCTCATCATCTAATTCTCAAATTGCAGCTTTTAATTGTTAGAAAACAGCAAAGCATTTTGTGACATCCCAGTAATTAATTTCTAAAACCGTATTCTAAGTAGACATGCCAACCTGTTAGTCACTCTAATGATAAATTGTGATCCCTTAATTGTTTCAAGGGGTGTGTTTCCTTTTACACTAAAATGATGTCGAACTGATACAAACCAGGACCTTTCTTCAAACGCCTGAGTGAAGCAAAGAAGAAAACATCCCATGTACATGTACATGCACTTGGCAGGAGCGTTTTGCTGCTAAGCTTGAAACCAAAACAATTAAAGCCAGTAGAGACAAAGCACATGGGCTTCTGTTCCTGCCTCTTGCTTATTCCCAAATCCTCAAATCCCAGAAACTTTGTACAGCTTTTCATTAAGCATTTCAAAAGGAAAATAGGGTACCAGCCTTCTTTTGAAGCTGTATGATTTGTTGTGGTGGTGGTGATGGTGGCGGTGGTTGTTTATGACTACCCTTTGACGGTAGCTGAGTATTGCATTTATATTTCTCCCTAAAAGGAGTGATCTGTCTGTCACAGGATTCAACTGTCTTGTCATCTGTTTATACAACGTATGTTCAATATGTGTTGGTAATGTCCGTCTGCAGATCCAACCTGATTCTCATCCACACTGATTCCCAGACACGTGCCTCTAGAATTCTTCCAAATCTGGCATCGTCGTTGACTTAAAAAGTTGCTCCCTAAACAAAGGTTCTGGAGAAAGACACAGAACAGACTCACCAATTATTGTAATTCAGGCTTCTCCTAGGACTTCATAGACGTGCTGTAATAAATTAAGTTAGTTATCTCCATGATATGCTGTAATAAATTTAGTTATCTCCATGAGTTACATAAGAGTTTTATTTGTATTTAAATGCTAAACTAAGCAGCAACTTCCTGGGAGGTACTGGCAAGAAAGAAGTCCTGACCGAGGGCCTGGGAGTCAGTGAATCCAGTCCCAGGTCCTCTGTGTACCTACTTTATAAACTAGGACATTGGAGAAAATGTTCTACTCTATGTCAATTGCACATTGTTCAAATATGTTTTAAAGTTTTGCAGAACTCTATGGAGACATCTGTCTTGTGATCATAATCAGAAAATTACACATGACTCATAGATCCCGAAGTCTCCTTTAAACAAGTTTGGGAAACTGCTGAAGCTCAGTCAACATCTTTAAAAGCTGCTCTAAAACATCATTACAACGAAACGCAGTATTTTTCCCAAACAAAATGAAAAATGTTGTCTCTGAGTCACATTCAACCACTTCAAGAGATATTATTTCCTTTAGTCCAGAAATAGTTAATTTTTTTTTAAAGCTGAATCTTTTTTTTTTTTTAAGATTTTATTTTATTTATTTGACAGAGAGAGAGAGACAGCTAGAGAGGGAACACAAGCAGGGGGAGTGAGAGAGGGAGAAGCAGGCTTCCCGCCAAGCGGGGAGCCCAATGCGGGGCTCGATCCCAGGACCCCGGGATCATGACCTGAGCCGAAGGCAGACGCTTAACGACTGAGCCACCCAGGCGCCCCAGAAATAGTTAATTTTTATAAGCAGTTTTTAAAAGAAATAGGCCAGCAAGAAAATCTGTTTAGGCAACCAAAATTTTCACTGGTTCTACTGAGTAACTAATGCCACCATTTGCCTTTGCTAGTCATTACCAACCTCTGTCTGAGTCAAAGAAGAGAAATATCTCTCTACCACAAAACCAGATTTTTTTGTTAAAAATTGAGCCAAAGGGAATTTTAAAAAATGGAGGGAAGCAGCACATATTAAATTAGGCCTAGGCTTGTTGCCTGATTTTCATTAGACCCCTGCCTGATTCTGATTTGGCCCACTCTAAGTACTTTTAGGCCACTGGGCACGAAGGCCAGTGCTTATTTTCATGGCTGTTTCAATTCATCAAGAAAATCCTTTGAAAGATGAAAGAAACTCCACATTTTTTCACCTGTTGTTCTTTCTTGTGTGCCTGTCACTTCACTAGCCAAACTTGCTTCTAGCCAAACCAAATGCTTTCCAAACCTCTACAGCATGCCTTTGAAGATCTTAAGTTAAGTATTTTCTTATGTTGACCAGTATAGCTTCCAAATAAGGAATAAAAAAAAAAATAGTTCTTAAGTTATTTTTTTTAAATACCAGAAATGCAAAAATACATTCTAGTATGTGCAAAAAAGCAGAATTCCACCTCCCTAAGTTTAGAAGTCTTGCACCAAATACACCTGTAGTTCATTACCACGCCCACAGCACATGGCTTATGTATGACAAAATTCCTGCAACGACCATATGCTATTTTAATTATTACCACTTCACAAGTTTTCCCAGGCTCACTAGAAAAAGTATTTTATAGGACCAGCCCACTGAGTGGGCTCATCTTACTACATCATTGAAATTAGGTTTGCTATTTACTTGATTAGCAATAAACATCTCCTTATTTCCAACAGCACAGCAATTAAGACCCTGACCTGTCACCACTAGCTTTAAGTTTTGGCTTTCATCAAAAGAAAAAGAATTTGCCAAGAAGGAAAAACATAGCTCTACCTTCAAGCTAAAAATAGTTCTGTCTTCTAGACAATATGCACTTTCACACGGCTCCAGCAAACCTTCTTCAAGCATCTTACAAAGGAGACACTAAGAGAAGTATACAATAGACCGTAGTTTTAGGTACTGGGTTAGCTGAAAGAGATGCAAACAAGCAAAAGCTGAGACCAAAAAGCAGAAAAGATGACTCAGTTGATAGAAGAGGAAATGAGGCCTACTGATCTGTTATACTGTTTTTGAGGGAGTCAAAAATAAATAAGACAAAACCACTGGATGTAAAAAATATATCTAAACTTCCACAAACTATGTATAAGTGTCTACACCAAAGGCTTTATTAAAACAAGTTTAAGTTATGAAGATTACATTAATTATGTATTCTTATAAAACCAACTAAAAACAAAGAACAAAGTAGAGGCAAGTCCCTAGATGGATCTTACTTAGCATAGTCATAGATTATCTAAAATATGGTAATGAGAACAATAATAATAACATTATTATTAAATGCTTGCCATATCCCAGGCACAGTACTAAGCACTTAATCATCTTCTTCCCTACTCTTCAAGAGCATCACTAGATAGGTAATATTGTCCCAATTCTACAGAATAACCAAGCCTCGGGGATTTGGAGATGTTGAATAACTTGCCCAAAGACACACTTTAGCAAATGACGCTAAACTTAGAGCAATTCGTTAAAGTACAATTCAGCAGTAACTTGATTTCTCTGAAGTTTTCACAGACTTTAAATATCTCTATATATTCATATCTGTAAATATCTGTAGATATCTATAGATGCTTTCTTATCACATGTATTTATTTCTATACATCATAGCAAATAAGAATCAATGGCTTCCTCACCCCAAAGGGACTAGGAATTTATCATGGTTGTCACAGTTCTCTAATTCTTGCTCACTCCTGATGTTTATCAAATGCAAGTAAAGTTAATTCACTCAGTGAAAATTACTGAGTACGTAAAGACCAGGCATATATGACTATCCTAAAGTTGACTGTGGAAAGAAATGAAAGAATTTATCCCTATCAACCAGAATGTTTTACCTACAGCTAGAGTTCACTCAGTCCTCATAGACCCATGGGAATGAATGAGGTTGCATTATTCAGCTGCCCCAGATTTCATGGCTTCCCTCTCAACTCATCAAGCACTGCCCAAATAGCTGCTAAATCCCTGGGGGCATCCCAGCTGTGCTAAGGAACAAGTCTTGTCAGATACCATGTGACTTCTAATTCCTCCTGCCCTTTTCTGGCCCTCTCTGTGGACACCGTTGGAACTGGAAGAGAAGCCCCCCCCCTCTCCTCTCTCTCTCTCCCTCTCTCTCGATTGCATTACATTCTGTTAGAGGAGTCCCTAAGTAATCTTGCTTGTACTTCCAGTGTCCAACAGAGTTTTAGCAAAACAACTCTTTTCATTTTCATTTATAGCTTTTACCTCAACTCTCTGAAGAACTGAGATATGATCTAAAGGGAGGTCAGGACTAGAGACAAATTTGAGTCATAGACACCACACCATTATCAGAATGGCCCCTCTCCTCTGATGACTAAGGCTTGTTACTGGATCAAGCTGTCACCCCTGGTTTCCTCATTCCCTATAATCTTCAGTACTACTCACCAAAAGACTTCTTAGAGTAATTTTAACATGCCCAGAACATAGCTGAATCTCAGTGGAAGCCACTGTGTAGGCTTAGAGCCATGTTCAAACACCCCCACACACACATCCCTTACTAGGAAATAAGTACTTTGGGACAGGGGTGGGTGTGCTAAAAATGAAACTAAATTATCCCTGCTTCCTAACATGGCTTATTTGGAAGACTTGGGGGGACAGGCAGGACAGAGCGTATTTCCAGGTATGTTCCTAGTAGACCACCAGAGGACAATGATCAGGGTCAATCCAAAAACAGCTGCTGTAGAACTGGAAGAATAAATAAAGCTCTGGCAGAATGATTCTAAAATGGGAATTTGGGAGGTAAGCAGGTATTAGCCACAAAAAGCCCAAAGCACTAAAGATCTGTTTTTTTGATACCTAACAGAGTAAGTAAAAACTTTAGAGAATATGCATCCAGCTTCCTCAAATCTGAAAACTATGGTCTTCTGCAACAGACTGCTGGTGCCCCACCAGTATCATCCCCTTGACCCACTCCTGTAGCTTTGGTTGCCTGTATCATTGGTGAACAGTTCCCTTCACAAGCCAATGGGTTCCTACCTCAAATATGTCTCTGCCTGTCGACCTCCTCTGCCTGCAGAAGCATGGTCTTCCCACTCCCAGGGTAAGCAGAGTGGTGGGAGTTCATTCCTCCAGGACCAACCTTGCACCCCTGAGTGGTAGAGAATTGTAGATAAATGCCCCAGTTTCTTTGCCCCTTACCAGGCCTACAGTTTTTTAGAGGGTCCCTAGCAGGATTGAGTCCCAGATGCCCACAGGGTAACCACTTCTGAAAGCACTCTTTTCTGACTCTTCTACCATCTCTGTCTCACACCCCTACTCCCTCACAGTGCTTCCTGGAACCACTTCAAAAACAAACTACTTGCCCCCACATTCTTGTCTCAGGATCTGATTTAGAGAAAACCCAAACTAAGACAACTTCTTTCAGATAAGAATTCTCTCAAATACAAATCAACCCATTATATTTATGTACAAGAAAGCAAAGAGTTGATGACAGCTTTGTAATAGAGCTTGAAGTCCGGAATTATGATGCCACCAGCTTTGCTTTCCTTTTTCAACATTCCTCTGGCTATTCGGGATCTTTTCTGGTTCCATACAAATTTTAGGATTATTTGTTCCATTTCTTTGAAAAAAGTGGATGGTATTTTGATGGGGATTGCATTAAATGTGTAGATTGCTCTAGGTAGCATTGACCTCTTCACAATATTTGTTCTTCCAATCCATGAGCATGAAACGTTTTTCCATTTCTTTGTGTCTTCCTCAATTTCGTTCATGAGTATTCTATAGTTTTCTGAGTACAGATTCTTTGCCTCTTTGGTTAGATTTATTCCTAGGTACCTTATGGTTTTGGGTGCAGTTGTAAATGGGATCGACTCCTTCATTTCTCTTTCTTCTGTCTTGTTGTTGGTGTATAGGAATGCCACTGATTTCTGTGCATTGATTTTATATCCTGCCACTTTACTGAATTCATGTATGAGATCTAGCAGTTTTCGGGTAGAGTCTTTTGGGTTTTCCACATAAAGTATCATATCATCTGCAAAGAGTGAGAGTTTGACTTCTTTGCTGATTTGGATGCCTTTTATTTCTTTTTGTTGTCTGATTGCTGTGGCTAGGACTTCTAATACTATGTTGAATAGCAGTCGTGATAGTGGACATCCCTGCCATGTTCCTGACCTTAGGGAGAAAGCTCTCAGTTTTTCCCCATTGAGAATGATATTTGCTGTGGGTTTTTCATAGATGACTTTTATGATATTGAGATATGTACCCTCTATCCCTATACTCTGAAGAGTTTTGATCAAGAAAGGATGCTGTACTTTGTCAAATGCTTTTTCTGCATCTATTGAGAGGATCATATGGTTCTTGTTCTTTCTTTTATTAATACATTGTATCACATTGATTAATTTGTGGATGTTGAACCAACCTTGCAGCCCAGGGATAAATCCCACTTCGTCTTGGTGAATAATCCTTTTAATGTACTGTTGGATCCTATTTGCTAGTATTTTGGTGAGAATTTTTGCATCCATGTTCATCAAGGATATTGGTCTGTAATTCTCCTTTTTGACGGGGTCTTTGTCTGGTTTGGGGATCAAGGTAATGGTGGCCTCATAAAACGAGTTTGGACGTTTTCCTTCCATTTCTATTTTTTGGAACAGTTTCAGAAGGATAGGTATTAATTCTTGAAATGTTTGGTAGAATTCCCCTGGGAAGCCATCTGGCCCTGGGCCTTTGTTTGTTGGGAGATTTTTGATGACTGCTTCAATTTCCTTAGTGGTTATGGGTCTGTTCAGATTTTCTATTTCTTCCTGGTTCAGTTTTGGTAGTTGATACGTCTCTAGGAATGCATTCATTTCTTCCAGGTTATCTAAGTTGCTGATACATAGTTGCTCATAATATATTCTTATAATTGTTTGTATTTCTTTGGTGTTGGTTGTGATCTCTCCTCTTTCATTCATAATTTTGTTTATTTGGGTCATTTCTCTTTTCTTTTTGATAAGTCTGGTCAGGGGTTTATCAATCTTGTTAATTCTTTCAAAGAACCAGCTCCTAGTTTCATTGATCTGTTCTACTGTTCTTTTAGTTTCTATTTCACTGATTTCTGCTCTGATCTTTATTATTTCTCTTCTCCTGTTGCAACAGTGTGGATGGAACTGGAGGGTGTTATGCTGAGTGAAGTAAGTCAATCAGAGAAAGACATGTATCATACGACCTCACTGATATGAGGAATTATTAATCTCAGGAAAAAAAATGAGGGTTGCTGGAGTGGTGGGGGGTGGGAGGAATGGGGCAGCCAGGGGATAGGCACTGGGGAGGGTATGTGCTATGGTGAGCGCTATGAATTGTGCAAGACTGTTGAATCACAGATCTGTACCTCTGAAACAAATAATATATTATATGTTAAAGAAAGAAAGAAGAAGAAGATAGCAGGAAAGGAAGAATGAAGGGGAGGAAATCGGAGGGGGAGATGAACCATGAGAGACGATGGACTCTGAAAAACAAACTGAGGGTTCTAGAGGGGAGGGGGGGTGGGAGGATGGGTTAGCCTGGTGATGGGTATTAAAGAGGGCACATTCTGCATGGAGCACTGGGTATTATATGCAAATAATGAATCATGGAACACTACACCAAAAACTAATGATGTAATATATGGTGATTAACATAACATAATAAAAAAAAAAAGAGTTTTGAAGATAAACAAAAAATTAATTTCAGAGGCTTGTGGACCTTACCTTTACCCAACTTCATCACTTGGGAAGTGACTTGAGTCCAAGGCTAAAGGAAAAAGAAAAGCTCCGGGCAAGATCCCCTTGTACAGAACCAAGCTTAATGTTTGTCAGAGAAGGTAAAGGGAGAGAAGGAGGAATTTCTCTTTCTTCTCAATTTCATCCTCTGTTTCAGGGAGGCATGATCTAGAATTTCCCAACCAAGGCAGGAAGAAGAGGGAACTGGCAAATCCCAGTTCCCAGTCACTCTAGACAGGTAGCAAATAGGACTTGTGTTAGTCTGCCCAGGCTGCCATAACAAAATACCACAGACTGAGCAGCTTAAACAACAGAAATGTGGGTCTTCAAGCTCTAGAGGCTAGAAGTTCAAGATCAAGGTGCTGTCAGGTTTGGTTTCTGCAGCCTTTCTCCTTGGCTTAAAGATGGCCACCTTCTTGCTATGTCCTCACATGTTCTTTCCTTTATATTCATTATATCTCTTTGTGTGTCCAAATTTCCTCTTCTTATAAAGACACCAGAAAGATTGGATTAGGGCCCACCCTAATGATTTTCATTTAACCACCTCTTTAAAGGCCCTATCTCCAAATACAGTCACATTCTGAGGTGCTGAGTGGTTAGGACTACAACATAGGAATTGGGGAGGGGGACAGGGGGACATAATTCAGCCCATAATAGGGCCCCATATCTGGGGTTACACTTTTCTTAGGCTATGTCCTATAGAAAAACCACTGTACAAAAAACCTTTCCAAATCTTCTAAATTGGGCATTAAACACTCCTGTTTTACCAGATGGCAGATATGATTCAATTAAATCTCTAAAAAATCAAATATTTATTAAGTACCTAGAGTATGGCCCTCATTGTTTTAGGTGCCATGGGGCCTATGAAGGATACACATACACAATCCCTACAGTCATCTGTGAAGAAAAAAAATTAGGCAATTAAAAAAAAAAGACGAGACTGAATAAAGACTAGTACTACATTGTATGGTACAGATTTTATTAAAAAAAAAAAAGTTGGAGAAGTCAGGTAAAAACTCATAGAGGAAGTGAGCCCTTGGAGGACAAGAACAATTCAGAATACTAGTAGACAGGAAGGAAAATGACCCTGATATACTTGGGAAACATTGAGGAGAGGAGCCTGACCAACCTAGAAAATTTATGTGGGCAGATGAAGGTAAACTGGTGGGGCCTAACTCTAGGGGCCTAACTCTAAATGTCAGATAAAAGAGGAAGTGAACTAAAAAAGGCAGGTGAATTTCAGAATGGGTAAGTGTAAAAAACAAAAGTTTGTGAAATACAAAATTTCATGATGCCAAGTATTGCCTGGGAAACAGATCTTAGAGTCATCATATGTCATTCCAGAAAGTATCCTTCAGTGCTACTGTAAACAAAGGACTCAAAACTATGAGCATCTCTAAGAACATTTCAAATAAATCAGAGTATTACAAAAACAAAACTTTCAATTCAAAAAGTCAAACTGTAGGGGCACCGGGGTGGCTCAGTCAGTTAAGCATCTGACTCTTGATTTCTGCTCAGGTCATGATCTCAGGGTCATGAGATCAAGCCCGGCATTGCGCTCTGTGCTGGGTGTGGAGTTTGCTTAAGATTCTCTCTCTCTGGGCACCTGGGTGGCTCAGTCAGTTGGGCGTCTGCCTTCGGCTCAGGTCATGATCCCAGGGTCCTGGGATCGAGTCCCACATCGGGCTCCCTGCTCAGCAGGAAGCCTGCTTCTCCTCCCTCTGCCTGCCGCTCCCCCTGCTTGTGCGCTCTCTCTCTGTCAAATAAATAAATAAAATCTTTAAAAAAAAAAAAAAAAAGATTCTCTCTCCCTTTACCCTTCCCCCACTCCCCCCCTTAAAAAAAAAACTATAGCAATTTTGAATCCACTGAATGTAGTAACCACACCTTCCAAAATTCATTATTATTCAACACTGAGTGTCTGTGGGATAAGCATCACCCAGCCGGGAATCTGGAGGAATGAAGGATATAAAGGAAAATGTGTAACAGAGGTCAAAGATGTAGTCCCCGATTTTAAAAAACTCAGTTTATGGAGGAAATAAATAATAATACATAATTAAAATAATCAAAATGTATTAAGTGTTGTCACTTAGTGCCATTGCCATGGAGGAAGAAGCATTTCAGTAAATGTTGAATAAATGAATGGACTCTCAATGAAAGGTATATTTGTGGTGAGTTTTAAAAGATGAGTAGGTCTGTCTTCACCAGAAGATGGGATGAAGGACCATTCCAGCAGAAGGAATAACCTATAACTAAAAGACATCTTAGAGTATACAATCTAGAAATTACTAATTCTCAAATTGGCCTATATATTGGAATTAGCTAGGAAATATTTTTTTTAGTGATGCCTGAATCATGTCCCCAGAAGCTTTGACTGAATTGGTAGGACAAGGCCTAAGCACTTGAATTTTTTAAACTTGCCTAGGTGATTCTAATATGCAGCAAAGTTTAAGAACCACTACTGCACCATCCTGCAAACTTCCTTAATTCTGCCTGGTTGCCTTTTCCCCCAGTAATACTCAATAAATCTTCCAGGAAGGCAAAAGATAGAGCATGACAAGTTTCAGCAAATTCACTGGAGCTGGGGCACCTCAGTGGTTCAGTCAGTTAAGCATCTGCCTTTGGCTCAGGTCATGATCCCAGGGTCCTGGTATTGACTCAAGTCGGACTCCCTGTTCATTGGGGAGTCAGTTTCTCCCTTTCCCACTGCCCCCCCACCCCGTGCTCATGCTCTCTCACGCACGTGTGCCCTCTAATAAATAAAATCTTTTTCTAAAATTTTTTTTAAAAATTCACTGGATTGGGGCGCCTGGGTGGCTCAGTAGTTAAGCATCTGCCTTCGGCTCGTGTCATGATCCCAAGGTCCTGGAATCAAGCCCTGCATCGGGCTCCTTGCTCAACGGGAAGCCTGCTTCTTCCTCTCCCTCTGCCTGCCGCTCCCCCACTTGTGCTCCCTCTCTCTGTCAAATAAATAAAATCTTTAAAAAATAAAAATAAGTAAATAAATAAAAATAAAAATTCACTGGAGCTCTTTCTGTCCTGTGTATTGTCTATCCTCTCAATAGAAATTGGATGACCCTAAATTAGCCCGATGTGATGACAGGCAGCCATTGATACCAAACAAAAAGGATGATTGGGTCTTCTCTGTCCAGTCCCTTAGCCTGCCATGTGCCCAGATTCTACCAGAGGACCTTACAGCCCAGGTTCGATCTTCCTCCTCTCACTTCCAGTCCATGCCCTCAGCACAGTATTTCTGACACTTTCATTGTAGCAGGGTATTACAAATTGTGTGGAGGGAGATCCTTCCTACTTGCCATGGAGTTTACAAAACAATTCCCCTGGAGACCATAGCAAAGTTAATATGACATACAATTTCAGAACAGAAAGAACTAGGTTCCTTTTGGATGTTCAGAAATTATAAGCTGCATTGTCCACATGGAGATCAGAATACTGCTCTCAATGCCACTTTGTGCCTTTATGGATAGGTTAGAGAAGGAAGATGCTTTATGCCTGGTGAGACCTATTATGGCAAGAAACACAAAAAAGATTTCTTCATAAGGGAGACTTAAACAAGTTTCTTTCTGTTTAAAACACTTAGCATTCATTTCTTTTTTAGGACATAGTCTTTGTGTGTGTGTGTGTCACTATGACATTCCAACAAAAGACAAGGGGAAGGAGTATTATTCCATGTGACATTCAAAAACCTAACCTTTATCAGCTGCTTCTGAAGGTCATCCCTCCCATGATTGGGAGTGAGCTGTGCAAGGCCAGGAGCCCTGGCACACTGACTATGCAGCAAAACTGGGGGCTGAGACTGCCTTGCTGGCATGCTCATTAAGGTTTCTTTCATTCGCTCGTTCATTCCATTACCAAGTAACCTGCATTTTGCTAAGATGCTGTTACAGCGGTGTTTCCAGATCTGTCTGATGATTAAAGGCCACTGGACTCTTGTTAAAAATACAGGTTCCCAGGTCCCACTACAGCCTTGCTAAATCAGAATCATCAAGGGGAAAGTCATGGAAATCTATATTTTTAACAAGCGCCGAGGCGATTCTTACCCTGTGATTAGTTTGGAATGGTTGGTCCC
The DNA here is from genome assembly GCF_029215605.1 of Mirounga angustirostris. Taxonomy (NCBI): domain Eukaryota; kingdom Metazoa; phylum Chordata; class Mammalia; order Carnivora; family Phocidae; genus Mirounga; species Mirounga angustirostris. The sequence continues at coordinate 71,516,010 of NW_026991720.1, read as the reverse complement.
CTGCCCTTGGTGAACTCCTGGCCTCATTGTTCTGTGAATCTAGCTTGTGCAGGTCCTTTCTAGTTGGATTTCTAGATGAAATGGTGTTTTCTGAATGAGTAATTTCTATACCTCCATGTGTCATGAAATGCCAAGCCCACCCACAGTTCCTTAAAAAGTCAGTCAGTAACAATGGGTATTTAGCCATTTAAGTCATTCTCTTTTTTTCTTGCACTATTTCCTTTTTTCCATAACCAAATGTTTCAATGCTGACAGACAGTCCAACCATCTCATTAAATTTGACTATCATTACAGGTTTTTCCAATGTAACCTTGTTTTACAAAATACAACTTTCGACAGCAGTTATATGAGTGAGGTCAGCTGGAGTCTTGTGGAGTAAGATGGAATCCTGAAAAGGTTCTTAATTTCTCAAAAGACTGAAAACCTCTTTTCTATCCATCAGTGGGCCACAGCTGCAGAGAAGCCCGAGTGGATCTCCTGTTTTACAGACCCACAGCCCATCTCGCCTTGCCCAGTGTGTCGACTCCCAGCCATGGCAAACTTTGAATGCAAACATTTTGTGTCAGTTGTCTCGGGGAGCAACAAATTATGACTTTACTCAGCAAGTTGCTGTCTCGTAAAGGCTGCCTGCAACCAGTCATGATCAAATGTTAGCATCACGCAGGCCGGAAGGTGACCAAGGGAATGTGCCAGGAGAGATTAGAATGCACTTCCTGCGTTTGTATTTGCCTCATAGACCGCGGTCTCAGCAGCTGCAAGCGTTGTCATTTGTTGTCTTTTTTTTTTCCAAAGGCTGTTTTGTCTTATCTGATGTTGAAACTCAGCCACACAGCTTTGAACACTGAAGCATAGGAACAACAAATCAGTTGGAAATTTGTTCATGTCTCTTGCTTTGCTTGACATTTCCACACTGATAAGGTATAGCTAAATATTGACTTTTTGGTTAAGTTCGGATTAGGTGTCTGGTCCATGTGCATTGATTGTGAACCATTATCTTTCTTCTTCTTTAGGACACTGAATTCTCTTACAAAAATAGAAAGGACAAAAGGAAAAAAAAATTGTTGCCTGAAGTGTTGCCATTAATTACCTCAAGGTCTTTTCTGAGCTGTGATAAAAAATTGTCATTGACTTTTGAGATATGGGGTGTTTTTGTTGAAGACAGTGTTGCTGAACATTAGAACATATTAAAAATCAGATTTTTGTACTTGTAGGCTATCCACATGTGTTTTCAAATTTGTCCTTCGAGGAAAATGCCACCCTATTATCAATTTAAGTGCACAAACCAGATAACAGGCTGACTTTAATTATTTACCAGTTAAATGTATATCACTGTCATACCAAATCAATAGGTGAAGATCTCTGCACTCAGGTTAGCCGCCACAGACCCAATAGGGTGGATTAAGCTTCCTTTTACCATTCTGCTTGGAATAGAACAGTTAAAAGAATCTAAAACATAGATTCACTAAACTCTTTATTTCTGCATTGTCTCCCAAAAGAGACTGTAAATTTCTTGAAAGCAGGATGATCCTTGATTGATTTCCCAAGATGCAACATTCCTAGTCCACTGAAAGTATTTTCTTGTTACTCCAGCAACTTAATAATTAAATCCTGTTCAGAATGTTCTTCAAGTCAAAAGCTCAGCCAAATCAACAGATACCGTGGGGCCACAGAGAGTCTAGGCATGGTCTCTGTTTCCAAGGAGTTTACAATTTATTTAGAAAAAAGGAAATACAGAATTATTTACTAAAATAATGGTAGCAAAGGAAGATCACTGAATTCAGAGGAAAGAACTTTCGCTGTGGGCTAGAATGGTGATTGCAGCCTTTATGAGTAGATTAGCCCTGAGCCCTGGAAAACTTAAGCTAGATGAAGTTCAAAGGCATTCCAGGTTTTCTCTAAGACAGGACATTCTTATTGCAGTGTTTTGCCCACCCCATCCCCCCAAATTAAAACATTTTGTATAAAGAAAATTTTGTTTTAAAACCTAGGTGACTGGTTTGATTGTTGGTTTTTAAATAAACAAAAAAACCTAGACATTACTATCTTTGTTACTGCTTTGGTAAGGCAGCTGAAATCTGAAATACATATAAATGCATACATGAACCATATGATATTGCTTGTATTTGTCTGTTTTTGCCCTACAGAAGCTATAATTTCACATGATTCAATCATACACATAAACATATGCACAAGCATACACATACACATATTTATGCTCAATGAAAAACTCCACCTTTTTTCAGCAAAATTTTCTAACTGTGCCAAGTTTTAGTTGTATAACATTTAATAAGCAAGTAATAAATTCTCAATAAAGCCATTTCTATCAACACTATTAATACATATTACCATATACTCTGTTCTCAGTATCTATATAATGACCCTGACTTGCCAAAAAGAGTATTTGATGATTCAAGTTGTGAATAATGAAACAAAGAATTTGACACATATTCAGATGGACAGATGCATTAGCCCTTCACCCTTAAGAATCCAGAGCCAAATCTAACAGCAATCAGGAACAAAAGAAATTGGAATTCTTGAGTCATCTTTCCACTAAATATATCATCCACGTGACAGAAGCACAAACAGATATGAGAGTTTCAGCTAATGAACACAAATAAAATTAATAAAATAAAATAGACCACTGTTGCATATTTGGACCTCAGAAGGAAGGAAGCATAAGAAAGTTTGATAGGGCGCCTGGGTGGCTCAGTTGGTTAAGCGACTGCCTTCAGCTCAGGTCATGATCCCAGGGTCCCGGGATCGAGTCCCGCATCGGGCTCCCTGCTCGGCAGGGAGTCTGCTTCTCCCTCTGACCCTCCTCCCTCTCATGCTCTCTGTATCTCATTCTCTCTGTCTCAAATAAATAAATAAAATCTTTAAAAAAAAAAAAAGAAAGTTTGATAATGAGGTGAACATCATAGAATGAAGGATAGCACAGTAAATTTTGCCTGGTCTTCAACAAAGAGGAGCCCATTTTGAGCTTCAGAGAGGGTACAATTCCAAACGAGGCAAACCAAGGAAAAAGACCTGAAAGGTTTCTAATACACGTGGCTCAGCCATCTGAGTAACGTATGCCCTAAAAAAAATCAGCCTATTCCAGAAACCATGTTAATGTTCAAGACCCACTATGGGCTCTAAATCTGTGTTAGAACAGGGTTTCTCAAATTGGGTAGGCTGACCCATTTCAGAGGATTTCTGTATTTTCAACCAGAATGTATTATTGAGAATTAATTAATTTGTGGTATCCATTTCACTGATAATCTAAAGTAAGCATATTCTTTTTTTTTTTTTTTAACCGATGCCCTATTTGTTTTTTGGGTTTTTGGTTTTTGTTTTTTTTTTTCAATTTTTTCCTCATTGTTAAAGTAAGCATATTCTGAATCATCTGGGTGGCCAACTGATAACCAAATGCTGCTTCACAGACGCAGGTTGTCTTTGTGTTTGCCATCAGATTGGTGCCAAGTAGTCCCATTTTAATTGTCTCCAGCTAATTAGCAATGAACAGAGGTAGACTTCAGAGGTAAATGAGGCTTTTGCACCAAGTGTGGGCCAGATGACTTCACAGTGTGCTGGAGGAACAAAGGTGTTACAGTGCTTCAGAAAGGGAAGAGCGCTGAGAGAGTTGCATCACCTCATGGCGCCAGGTGGGAAAGGCAGACCAAACCCAACAGAACCTGAGCAGTAGTCACTAACAATGTGTAGCCCATGAAATTATTTGTGTTAAAGTCTGTTGCTTTTGCAGAGGCGAAGGATGTGTGTAATTTGTACATTTGTTTTGGTAAGAGTTACAAGTTATAAGAGCTAAAAGCACAAAAAGCTTATGCCTAGTTTTAGTTTGTACACATTTAAGGAGCACTTGAATTTAAAGGATTTAAATCAACAGTGGGTAATGCAGGGATTTTTAAGGGGTATATAAAATATGAACAGTTTTAAGCATATGAAAGGACATTTGTCGTTACTCATAATAAGAGATATGAAAATTAAAACCATAATGAGATACCCTTCACCACCTTATATAAAATTCCGAACCTCTTCAATATACACGTCCTACACCTGCTCTGCTTTCATTTCTCCACAACACTTCTCACTGTCTAAAATACTTGAATTTTGTTTAATTATCATGTTTATTGCCTATCTTTTTCCCTGACTACATCCCCAGAAAGTAAGCTTCATGGAAACAGGATTTTTTTTTATTTAAATTTTGTTAGTTAATATGTAGTGCAATATTGGTTTCTGGAATAGAATTCAGTGATTCATCATTTACATACAATACCCAGTGCTCATCACAAAAAGTGCCCTCCTTAATATCCATCACCCATCTATCCCCCCCTCCACCTATCTCCCTCCATCAACCCTCAGTTTGTTCTCTATCATTAAGTCACTTATGGCTTCTTTCCCACTCTCCTTTTTCCTTTTCCCCCTCCCATATGTTCATCTGTTTTCTTTCTTAAATTCCACATAGGAGGGGCACCTGGGTGGTTCAGTCGGTGAAGCCGCTGCCTTCAGCTCAGGTCATGATCCCAGGGTCCTGGGATCAAGCCCCGCGACAGGCTTTCCACTCAGCAGGAAGCCTGCCTCTTCTCCCGCTCCTTGCCACTCCCTCTACTTGCGCTTTCTCTCTCTATGTCAAATAAATAAATAAAATCTTTTTAAAAAGTTCCACATATGAGTGAGATCATATGGTATTTGTCTTTCTCTGACTGACTTATTTCACTTAGCATAATACACTCTAGCTCCATCCATGTCATTGCAAATGGCAAGATTTCATTCTTTTTGATAGCTGAATAATATTCCATCATATATATATACATATATACATATATATATATACATATCTTCTTTATCCATTCATCAGTCAGTGGACATTTGGGCTCTTTCCAGAGTTTGGCTATTGTTGATAATGCTGCTATAAACATTGGGGTGCATGTACCCCCTTCAATCTGTATTTTTTTATCCTTTGGGTAAATACCTAGTTAATGCAATTGCTGGATTATAGGGTAGTTCTATTTTTAACTTTTTGAGAAATCTTCAACATCTTCTCCAGAATGGCCACACCAGTTTGCATCCCCACCAACAGTGCAAGAGGGTTCCTCTTTCTCCACATCCTCGCCATCACCTGTTGTCTCTTGTCTTATTAATTTTACCCATTCCAACAGGTGTGAGGAGGTATTTCTTCATGGTTTTGATTTTTATTTCCCTGATGATGAATGATGTTGAGCATCTTTTCATGTGCCTGTTAACCATGTGTATATTTTCTGCCCATTTCTTAACAGGATTATTTGTTTTTGGGGTGTTAAGTTTCATAAGATCTTTATAGATTTTGGATACTAATCCTTTATCAGATATGTCATTTGCAAATATATTGTCCCACTCCATAGGCTTCCTTTTAGTTTTGTGGATTGTTTCCTTCATAGTGCAGAAGCTTTTTATCTTGATGAAGTCCCAATAGTTCATTTTTGCTTTTGTTTCCCTTGCCTCTGGTGATGTGTCTAGTAAGAAGTTGCTATGGCCAAAGTCAAAGAGGTCGCTGCCTGTGTTCTCCTCTAGGATTTTGATGTTTTCCTGTCTCACACTTAGGTCTTTCCTCCATTTTGAATTTACTTTTGTGTTTGGTGTAACAAAGTGGTCTGGTTTCATTCTTCTGTATATTTCTGTCCGGTTTTCCCAAACCATTTGTTGAAGAGACTTTTTTCCATTGGATATTCTTTCCTGCTTTGTCAAAGATTAGTTTGACCATAGAGTTGAGGGCCCATTTCTGGGTTCTCTATTCTGTTCCGTTGATCAATGTGTCTGTTTTTGTGCCAGGACGGTACTGTCTTTTTTTTTTTTTTTAATTTTATTATGTTATGTTACTCACCATACAATACATCCTTAATTTTTGATATGGTGATCCACGATCCATTGTTTTCATATAACACCCAGTGCTCCATGCAGTACGTGACCTCCTTAATACCCATCACCGGATTAACCAATCCCTCCTCCCCCCGCTCTAAAACCCTGTTTGTTTCTCAGAGTCCATAGTCTCTCATGGTTCATCTCTCCCTCCAATTACCCCCCCCATTTTTCCCTTCCTTCTCCTAATGTCCTCCATGCTATTCCTTATGTTCCACAAATAAGTGAAACCATATGATAATTGACTTTCTCTGCTTGACTTATTTCACTTAGCATAATCTCCTCCAGTCCCATCCATGTTGATGTAAAAGTTGGGTATTCATCCTTTCTGATGGCTGAGTAATATTCCATGGTATATATGGACCACATCTTCTTTATCCATTCATGTGTGAAGGGCATCTGGGCTCTTTCCACAGTTTGGCTATTCCGGACATTGCTGCTAGGAACATTGGGGTGCATATGGCCCTTCTATTCACTACATCTGTGTCTTTGGGGTAAATACCCAGGAGTACAATTGCTAGGTCATAGGGTAGCTCTATTTTTAATTTTTTGAGGAAGCTCCACACTGTTTTCCAAAGTGGCTGTACCAACTTGCATTCCCACCAACAGTGTAAGAGGGTTCCCCTTTCTCCACAACCTCTCCAACATCTGTTGTTTCTTTCCCTGTCCATTTTTGCCATTCTCACTGGTGTAAGGTGGTATCTCAATGTGGTTTTGATTTGGATTTCCCTGATGGCTAATGATGATGAACATTTTTTCATGTGTCTGTTAGCCATTTGTATGTCTTCTTCAGAGAAGTGTCTGTTCATCTCTTCTGCCCACTTTTTGACTTGATTATTTGTTTTCTGGGTGTTGAGTTTGAGAAGTTCTTTATAGATCTTGGATACCAGCCCTTTATCTGTAGTGTCATTTGCAAATATCTTCTCCCATTCTGTGGGTTGCCTCTTTGTTTTGTTGACTGTTTCCTTTGCTGTGCAGAAGCTTTTTATCTTGATGAAGTCCCAAAGTTCATTTTGCTTTTGTTTCACTAGCTTTTGGAGATGTATCTTGAAAGAAGTTGCTGTGGGCGATGTCAAAGAGGTTACTGCCTATGTTCTCTAGGATTTTGATGGATTCCTGTCTCACATTGAGGTCTTTCATCCACTTTGAGTTTATCTTTGTGAATGGTGTTAGAGAATGGTCGAGTTTCATTCTTCTGCATGTGGCTGTCCAATTTTCCCAGCACCATTTATTGAAGGGACTGTCTTTTTTCCATTGCATGTTTTTTCCTGCTTTGTCAAAGATTATTTGACCATAGAATTGAGGGTCCATATCTGGGTTCTCTATTCTGTTCCGTTGGTCCATATGTCTGTTTTTGTGCCAGTACCATGCTGTCTTGGTGATCACAGCTTTGTAATATAGCTTGAAATCGGGCAACGTGATGCCCCCAGCTTTGTTTTTCTTTTTCAACATTTCCTTGGCGATTCGGGGTCTTCTCTGATTCCATACAAATTTTAGGATTGTTTGTTCCAGCACTTTGAAAAATGTCATTGGAATTTTGATCGGGATGGCATTGAAGGTATAGATTGCTCTGGGTAGCATAGACATTTTAACCATGTTGTTCTTCCAATCCATGAGCATGGAATATTTTTCCATCTTTTTGTGTCTTCTTCAATTTCTTTCATGAGTGTTCTGTAGTTCCTAGAGTATAGATCCTTTACCTCTTTGGTTAGGTTTATTCCGAGGTATCTTATGGTTTTTGGTGCTATTATGAGTGGAATCGTTTCTCTAATCTCTCTTTCTACAGTTGTGTTGTTAGTGTATAAGAAAGCAACTGATTTCTGTGCTTTGATTTTCCATCCTGCCACATTACTGAATTGCTGTATGAGTTCTAGTAATTTGGGGGTGGAGTCTTTTGTGTTTTCCACATAAAGTATCATGTTATCTGTGAAAAGAGAGAGTTTGACTTCTTCTATGTCAATTTGAACCTTTTATTTCTTTTTGTTGTCTGATTGCTGTTGCTAGGACTTCTAGTACCCTGTGGAACAATAGTGGCAAGAGTGGGCATCCTTGACATGTTCCTGATCTTAAGGGAAAGGCTCTCAGCTTTTCCCCATTGAGGATGATATTCACTGTGGGTTTTTCGTAGATGGATTTTATGAACTTGGGGAATGTTCCCTCTATGCCTATACTCTGAAGAGTTTTAATCAGGAAAGGATGTTGTATTTTGTCAAGTGCTTTTTCTGCATCAATTGAGAGGACCATATGGTTCTTCTCCCTCCTCTTATTACTGTGTTCTATCACATTGATTGATTTGCGAATGTTGAACCACCCTTGCATCCCAGGGATAAATCCCACTTGGTCGTGGTGGATGATCCTTTTAATGTATTGTTGGATCCTATTAGCTAGGATTTTGTTGAGGATTTTGGAATCCATATTCATCAGGGATATCAGTCTGAAATTCTCCTTTTTGAGGGGGTCTTTGCCTGGTTTGGGGATTAAGGTAATGCTGGCCTCATAGAATGAGTTTGGAAGTTTTCCTTCTGTTTCTATTTTTTGAAACAGCTTCAGTAGAATAGGTGTTATTTCTTCTTTGAATGTTTGGTAGGATTCCCCAGGGAATCCATCAGGCCCTGGACTCTTGTTTTCTGGGAGGTTTTTGATCACTGCTTCAATCTCCTTACTGGTTATTGGCCTATTCAGGTTGTCAGTTTCTTCCTGTTTCAGTCTTGGCAGCTTATAGGTTTCCAGGAAGGCCTCCATTTCATCCAGATTGCTCAGTTTATTGGCCTATAGTTGTTGATAATAATTTCCAATAATTGTTTCTATTTCCTTGGTGTTAGTCGTGATCTCTCTCCTTTCATTCATAATTTTATTAATTTGGGTCCTTTCTCTTTTGCTTTGGGTAAGTCTGGCCAGTAGCTCATCGATCTTATTAATTCTTTCAGAGAACCAGCTTCTAGTTTCGTTGATCTGATCTACTGTGTTTCTGGTTTCTAATTCATTGATCTCTGCTCTAATTTTAATTATTTATCTTCTAGTGCGTGGCTTAGGCGTTGTTTGTTGCTTTTTCTCTAGTTCTTTAAGGTGTAGAGTTAGTTGGTGAATTCGGGATTTTTCTGTTTTTTTGAGTGAGGCTTGGATGGCTATGTATTTCCCCCTTAGGACCGCCTTTGCAGTATCCCATAGGTTTTGGGCCGATGTGTTTTCCTTCTCATTGATTTCCATGAATTAAGTTCTTCTTTGATTTCCTGGTTGACCCAAACATTCTTGAGCAGAGTGGTCTTTAGCTTCCAAGTGTTTGAATTTCTGCCAAATTTTTTCTTGTGATTGAGTTCCAGTTTTAAAGCATTGTGGTCTGAGAATAGGCAGGGAATAATCTCAGTCTTTTGGTATCGGTTGAGACCTGATTTGTGACCCAGTATGTGGTCTATTCTGGAGAAAGTTCCATGTGCACTCGAGAAGAATGAGTATTCTGTTGTTTTAGGGTGGAATGTTCTATAAATATCTATGAGGTCCATCTGGTCCGATGTATCATTCAAAGCTCTTGTTTCCTTGTTGATTTTCTGCTTAGATGATCTGTCCATTGCTGAGAGTGGAGTATTGAGGTCTCCTACAATTAACATATTGTTATCAATATGACTCTTTATTTTGGTTAACAGTTGGCTTATGTAGATGGCTGCTCCTATATTGGGGGCATAGATATTTACAGTTGTTAGATCTTCTTGTTGGATAGGCCGTTTAAGAATGCTATAGTGTCCTTCTGTGTCTCTAATTACAGACTTTAGTTTAAAATCTAATTTGTCTGATATAAGAATTGCTACCCCAGCTTTCTTTTGATGTCCGCTGGCATGGAAGATGGATCTCCATCCCTTCACTTTCAGTCTGGATGTATTTTTAAGTTCAAAATGAGTCTCTTGTAGACAGCATCTGGATGGGTCCTGTCTTTTTATCCGCTCTGCAACCCTGTGCCGTTTTATGGGAGCATTTAGGCCATTCACATTGAGAGTGATTATTGAAAGATATGAATTAATTGTCATCATGTTGCCTGTGAAGACGTTGTTTTTATAGATTGTCCCGGTAAGTTTCTGTTGTATATCACTCTTGGGGTCTTTCTCCTTTTATAGAACCCCCCTTAATATTTCTTGCAGGGCCAGCTTAGTGGTCACATATTCTTACAGTTTCTGCCGGTCGTGGAAGATCTGCATCTCTCCATCCATTCTAAATGACAGCCTTGCCAGATAAAGTATTCTTGGCTGCATGTTCTTCTCATTTAGTACCCTGAATATGTCTTGCCAGGCCTTTCTGGCTTGCCACGTCTCTGTGGATAGGTCTGACGTTATTCTGATGTTCCTCCCTCTGTACGTAAGGAATCTCTTCCCCCTAACTGCCCTTAAGATGGTTTTCTTGGTTCTAAGATTTGCAAGTTTTACCCTACATGCCGGGGTGTTGGCCTGTTTTCCTTGATCTTGGGAGGGGGTCCTCTCTGCCTCTAGGACACGAATGTTTGTTTCATTCCCCAGATTAGGGAAGTTCTCAGCTACGATTTGCTCAAATACATCTTCTAGTCCTCTGTCTCTCTCTCCACTCCCTCCGGGATTCCAATTATTCTGACTTTGGAACGCTTCATGGTGTCACTTATTTCTCTGATTCTATTTTCCTGGATTCTGAGTTGTTTTTTCCCTGGCCTCCTCTTTTCCCTTTTTATCTATTATATTGTCTTCCAGGTAGCTTCTTCTCTCTTCTGCTTCACTTACCCTAGCTGTTAGATTATTTAGATTGGATTGGATCTCATTGATAGCATTTTTAAGTTCTGCCCATTCACCTTTCATTTCTGCCCTTAGAGCCCTATGTTGCCATTAATTGATTTCTCCATTCTAGCCATTGTCTTCACAATTGCTAGCCTGAATTCCATCTCCGACATCTTGGTTATATCTTCATCCATTTATAAATCTGCAGCATAAGTCATAATCTCTGAGTCTTTTCCGTTTTGGGGGCTCCTCCTCCTAGTCATTCTGTTAATGGGTGCTTGAGGGAATGTATAGAGTCCAAATTATTGACCAGAACCCAAGCAAGATGCACCTGTTTTCTTGGGACCTTAGGGTTGCTGGCCTCTTGTTTTCCCAGCCTGTCTTCTGGGGGAGGGGCCTGCCGCGCTGTTACTCAGGCAACCCTGTTTGGGCGGAGTTGCCCTGCGCCCCTGTGGTGGGGGATGGGCTCAGCGGGAATCAGTCTTTGGAGCTTTTGTTCTCTGGCGCCTTTCCCTGGCGGCTTTCCGCATCTCTTCCGCGAGTCAGAGCAGAAGAGACCGTTTCCAACCCTCTGCCTCAGAGCAGAGAGACCTCAGTCTGTTCTTCAGTGAGCCCTCCAGGCCACACCGTCTCCGTTTATGTCCGTGCTGCTATAAACTGCAGCGTCTTGGGTTGTGTGCCCCTCCGCAGCGCCCCCAGTCCTGCCTCCAGGTCGGGGCACGTCTCTGCCCTTTGTGCTTCTAAAACTGCTAGCCGCCCCCAGATCACACACTCTACCCCACTGCTCCGGGTTTCCACCCCAGGAGCTGCCCTAAAGTCCTTTCCTGCCGCTACCGGTCTGCGAGTCTGTGCCCCGTCCCCAGCACGCGAGGCTGTCGCTCACCGGCGGTGTAGGATCCCCATAGCCAGGCTCCCTCCCGCTGCCGTTTATCCTCCAATATCTGCCAGCAGAATTATGGCTCCTTGCTTCCTACCTCGAAACCAACCGCCTGTGACTATTATGTTGTAGAGATCCAGATCTTCTTACATATCAGGCTGATTTTGCGGGTGCTCAGAGTGGTCTTGTAGATATCCAGCTCAATTCCAGGGACTGGCTGAAATAGGATCCCCTACTCCTCCGCCATCTTTCCTCCCTCCAGTACCATACTGTCTTGATGACTACAACTTTGTAATAGAGCTTGAAGTCCAGAATTGTGATGCATCCAGCTTTGCTTTTCTTTTTCAGGCTTGCTTTGGCTATTCAGATTCTTTTGTGGTTCCATGCAAATCTTAGGATTGTTTGTTCCAGCTCTGTGACAAATGCTGGTGGTATTTTGATAGGGATTGCATTAAATGTGTAGATTGCTTTGGGTAGTATAGACATTTTAATAATGTTTGTTCTTCCAGTCCATGAGCATGGAATGCTTTTCCATTTCCTTGTTTCCTCTTCAATCTCTTTCATAAGTGTTTTATAGCTTTCAGAATACAGATCTTTTACTTCCTAATTTAGATTTATTCCCAGTATCTTATGGGTTTTGGTGCAATTGCAAATGGGATTGATTCCTCGATTTCTTTTTCTGCTGCTTCGTTATTAGTGTATAGAAATGCAGCAGAGGAAACGGGAATTTTGACCATCTTATTCACTGTAGCATCCTCAGCTACCTAGAATGTTATGTGGCACATAGCAAGCACTGGCTTATTTGCTGAATGAATTAGTTAATGAAGACCTATTATCCAACAATTTCCCTTCTAGGCACATACCCTAAAGGAACTCTCTCATTTGTACACAGGAACATGCAGGGCAGTACCATTTGCTATAGAAGAAAACTGGCAAAATCCTAAATGTCCTTCAGTAAAGGAATGAAGTACATTGTGGTGTAATCACAAAGGGAATTTAACAATTAACATAAATGAAAATGATTTACATGGATAAAAATAAAAAATTGTGCTGGAAGAAAAAAAGAAATTACAGACAGATATATGCCGTAATGTATAAATGCCCAGATAGGGAAGTTCATCTCAGAGTAAGGATAACCTCAGGACAGGGGAGGAGATGGAAGGAATAGGAAGGCTAAATGGAGGGCTTTGATTATATCGGTAACCTTTATTACTTTAAAGTTTTTTACCTGAAGAAGACATAGCAGATATTAACACTTCTTAATTTGGGGTAGTGGATACATGGGTGCATATTATATTATTGTCTGTATTTTTCAGATGTTTTTATTTTTTTAATTTTTATTTTTATTTTTTTAAAGATTTTTTAAATCTTTATTTATAAAGATTTAAATAAAAAATTTATTTTTATTTTATTTTTTTTATTTTATTTATTTTATTTTATTTTATTTTATTTTATTTATTTTATTTTATTTTATTTTTATATTTATTTATTTTTATTTAAAAAAAGATTTAAATAAAAAAGATTTAAATAAAAAATTTAAATAAAAAAAGATTTAAATAAAAAAATAATTTTTATTTTTTTAAAGATCTTATTTATTTGAGAGAGAGTGAGTGACAGAGAGCACAAGCTGGGAGGGGAGGCAGAGGGAGAGAGAGGAGCAGACTCCCCAGTGAGCAGGGAGCCTGACATGGGGCTCAATCCCAGGACCCTGGGATCATGACCTGAGCTGAAGGCAGACGCTTAACCAACTGAGCCACCCAGGTGCCCGTTTCATAATTTTTAAAACACATTTTAATACAAGTACAAAGAACTATTAGTTTTTTTCATGCATTAATAAGTAATTATAGCTCCCTGCTATGGTACTGATGATGATGATGATTCTTTCCCTCTTCTTCTCCCTGTTTTTCTTCTATTATTATGAATAGGTAGTATTTTATTTCTCTTTATATCAGGCTTCTTTCCAAAAGTCACTTGATATGGCTTATAACAAAAGATATGAATAACAATCTAGCAAAATTTTAAAAAGTGGTATGTAAATAAGCTAGCTATTAAAGTAAACATTAATGCTATAATCAAGCTTCACATTTTGCTCCAAGCTTCCTGGAAGCTGAAATGACAAGCAAGCACACCAAGCAATTACATAGGCCTCATTGTTAAAAAGGGTACCTTGGGGAAGACAAAGCTTTTCCTGGGATTAAATTCTCAAAGAAATCTCTCATGTATGACTTTATATTAGGGACACTAACATAGACAATGTCCTCAAGAGCATTTTAACTAAAATCAAAAGTTGATTCCATATGCCTTTTCTTGCAACATCTTTAAAAAAAACCTGAGGACATAATGTATTAGTACAGTTCAGTAAAAGGCATTCATTCTTTAGAAACTAAAGTAACATATGCCTCTAGTCATCTAGCTAAATCCAAAGATAAAATACCCAAGTGGCCAGTCAGGGAGCATGTCTTTTAGATAATTGTTCCTAAATATAATTTCCTTAGACAAGCTATTGATAGATGGAAACCAAACATCCATCAATTAAAGATTATAGTCACAGATCTGGACCTGTGGTTAAGTTATTGAACAAGTATCACTTGCCTCTTCTTAGAAATAACTTGAAAAAGAAAATTATAAAATAAAGAGCTGATTCATCATAGGCCCCAACTGACAAGATTCTATTTTTTCTTTTATATTTGTCTATTCTTTGAGTCTAAAAGAAATGCTATTCAGAGTCCTAAGTCCAGATTTGGTGGACCAAGGGTTATGCATGCCAGGGGATGCTGTGGTTTACTGGTAGCATTTTTATATATCTTTTTAATGCCTGTAGCGTAGAGATATATTGCGGGGATTTAGGTTTGGGCTAGTCCCAAGAAAAGACTATAACTGAAGGCCTGCTTATCCATTGACTGTTTCTGCTACCACCAGCAAAATAAGAAAAGACAACTAATGTTGAACATCAAACTTAAGGTAGAAAACTAAAACTATAAAGAGAAAGAGCTGGTACTACTAAATAATAATTCCATTCATATCACCTTTTTCACCCTTTTATGAATGGTCTCAGCAAATCTTCATAAAGCCCCGTGAGATGGTTATAGTAAAAAATTTAGACAGTAACGACTCTGAAGCTTAAGGTAACATGGTGACATGACCCAAATTACAAATCTAGTCAATAGCAGGGTCAGGGCTTGAACTCAGTCCTGGCTGCAAACCCAGCTGCCTTGCTCTAGTTCTAATACAGTCATGTCCTCTTTGGTAAGAGGACCAAAGTTCAGGACTACTACCAAGTAGTCCCTTTCCCAAGGACAAGGCTTTGTCGTCTTCATTCCACCTGTCACGTGACTATGAGGATCATACACAGACATCTCTCTATAGATCTTCCTTACACCAACCCTCACTAACAGAATAATAAAGCTTTCCTCAGAATCACATCATCTCTTAAAGACAGAAACCAACTACAAAAATGGAGTTTTTGTTAGGAAGATTTTTTTTAAGGTTAGTTTATGAATTGAAATTGCAATTAATAAAATCAGAAATATGAGCAGATGCACATCTAAGATCTGATAGGCAATCACGTCCTGAGTGCTTTGTGAAAGAGATGGTCTCCTTTCAGAAATGAGATTCATAGTTTTAGTGGGCTCACAAGCAAATTCATAAACTTTTCAAATAGAAGTTATGCTTTCCTTTTGAATTTGTTTCTTCTATATTTGGAGCTTAGTGTTGTGGGATAAAATTATTTTCTTCAAATGTGGAATTTAGTCTCATGCTTATTTAATAATTGAAGGTAATCTAAAAATCATAGGGCTCCCCAGACCTGAGTTGATCATATTTTCAACCTCTCTAGTCTAAAGCTACTCTGTGCAAGAGGAAGGATGAATGACTGCCCTTACTAAAGCAGCGTGGGAAGGTCTCGGGACACACTGCCCAATGTAAGCAAGACATTCTTTTCTACAAGTGTCAAGATCACTTACCTTCAAATAAATACCAGATCAGTGCAGCTAGGGAGCTAGGGGAACCTGGAGCCCAAAAATATATTAAGTAGCTTGCCTAATTTTAAACCAGTGTTGACCTCCATTTATCCAAATGCATAAGGCACACTATTTTGTGCCCTCCACACACAAAAATTCATTTGGCTTTCTTTCAATCACTTGAACTAACAAGTATCATACCTGATAGGGACCAGATTTCCATAGTATCTAAACCTCTCCTGGGTAAACAAGTGACTGTTTTAAATCACTATAAATGCGACTCCTGAGGGCAATATCATTCTAAAAAGGAATGCCCTGGTATTAGCAAAATACACATTCCCATAGAGATTAAAGCAACTACTCCACTGCAATTAGTTATATGGAGCCTTCAGTTACGAAAAGAAAAGAAAAAGAAAAAAGAAAAGAAAAGAAAAAGATTGCATCACTGCATCAGGTACCACACTGTACACTTAGTGGGGTCTTATCCAGAAGTGTCTGTGCAAATGATATGGCTGGTAAGGTGTGAAAAACTCAGGCACAACAGGAGGAAGAAGTCTTGGCTGGAAAAGTACACTTCTCTGTCCACATCTTATAGCCTGAGGCTGATATCAGAAGGACTCATAAAGAAACACCATCGTTCTCAGTGATGATTTATATTTTCCAGAGCAGGGGAACCCGTGCTAAGATCAGTGAAACAACTTGCCTAAGCAACCGTAACAAGACACCTAATTTAGCTCTAACAATGTTGCCTAATGAAGGCAGAAGCCTTTTATTTGTCAAATTTAAAATTAAGAGAGAGTACATCATTTTAATTAATGCATTGTTTTTATCTTGGGCCTGCTAAAAATCCTTTAGTGTAGAACTAGGTGGAGTAAAATCAAGAAGTTAGGGAGAGGGAGCAATTCCTAAATGGCAAAGAATCACAGTAAGTGTTCAAGAATATGGTCACATGTTATTACCCCAAAGCTCCAATTAGAACGGGACCCTGTGGCATCATAAATTCACCCATGTGGAGGAATGTGCCTAATTCTTACTGGGGTTTATCACTTTTCTCCCTAGGAAAAGCAACTTAGATTTGGGACCTTAGAGTAGACATAAGACAGCAGATGTCACAACCCCCCACTCAAGACAGCAAATCCTAACAGATTCAGTCATGCATTCAACAAATATTTTGAGTACCTACTATGCACCAACCACTATACTAGACCCTATCAGTGCATTCTAAACAAGATAAGCAAGGACGCCAACCTCATAAAGGTAACAGTCTAAAATACAAGTAAACACATGAAGAATTACAGATTTTGACACAATCTATGAAGGAAATCAACAGATGCTGGAATAGAGAACAACACAGGGCAGAAGGAATCTAATCACGGATAGGATAGTCAGGCAAGTCCTCTCTGGAAAGGTGACGTTTAAGCTGACTCCTGAAAAAGAAGAAATTTGCCATGCAGGGTGCTGAGGAAACACCGTTGTAGTTAGAGGATACAGCCAGTGCAAGAATCTGTGAGGGTTAAGTATCTGAAGCATAATGAGGAAAGGGAAGGAGGTACCATTAAAGATGTGGACAGAGGTCAGATAATACATCTCTGGTAACCATAATAAAGAGTTTGAATTTTAACCTTAAAAGTAAAAGGAAGACTTTCAGAGAGGCGTGACGGGATGTGATTTATACCGAAAGGGTTCTCCACCATATGCCAACTCCCATGGTATAGGAATGTCCCTGTGTAAACTGGCAAGCTAGGCACCAGTTGTTTTAGAACCCCTGGGCTCCTTGTGGCCCATGTGATTACCATATTTTCTTAAAAGCAAGCACACGTGCCTAACAGTTTATCCTGTAATAATAGCAGTCATGAGAGTAGCAGCAGCAGCAGCTAGTATTTGTTGCATGCTTCTTAGATGACAGGCATCATTTTAAAGATTTTACATGTGTTAATTCGTCTAATCCTCACAATAATCCAAGGATGTGGGTTCAATTTGTATCCCTATTTTACAGATGAGGAAACAAGCAACTTGTGCAACCAGTTGTGCTTTCTTTTTTTTTTTTTAAGATTTTATTTATTTATTTGAGAGAGAGCATGCGAGCACAAGCAGGGGGAGGGGCAGAGGGAGAGGGAGAGAAGCAGACTCCGTGCTGAGCACTGAGCCCCACACAGGGCTCAATCTCAGGACCTATAGATCTTGACCCAAGCCAAAACCAAGAGTTGGATGCTTAACCAACTGAGCCACCCAGGTGCCCCACCGGTAAATGCTCTCTATTTCAGTGGTTTCTGCTCTTCTCTTTATTATTTCCTTACCCCTACTTTCTTTGGGTTTAATTTGCTTTTTTCTCTAGATTTCTGAGATGAATGCTTACAAAATGGATTGTCAACCTTTCTACTTTCCTAATGTATGCATTAAAATGATAAATTTTCCTCTAAACACTTCTTTAGCTACATCCCACAGGTTTTGTTATAATTTAGCTCAAAATGTTTTCTTGCATCCATTGCTATTTCTTCTTTGACCCAAGACTTATTTAGAAGTGTGCTGTTAGGGGTGCCTGGGTGGCTCAGGCAGTTAAGCATCTGACTCTTGGTTTCAGCTCAGAACATATCTCAGGGTCATGAGAGCAATCGAGTTTCAGGTGGGCTCCACGCTGGGCATGGAGCCTGCTTAAGATTCTTTCTCTCCGTCCCCCTCTGCCCCTACCCCCTGCTCTCTCTTCTCTCTCTCTAAAAAAAAAAAAAAAATTTTAAATAGAAGTGTGCTGCTTAATATTCAAACATTTGAGGATTTTCTAGTTCTTTTTCTTTTTGTCTTTTTTTAAGATTATTTATTTTAGAGCGAGCATGAGCAGGAGAGGCAGAGGGAGAGGAAGAGAGAATCTCAAGCAGACTCCCTGTTGAGTGGGAACCCTGAGGTGGAACACGATCTCATGACCCTGAGATCACAACCTTGATATCACGACCTGAGCTGAAACCAAGAGTTGAACACTTAACCGACTGTGCCACCCCAGTGCCCCTAGTTATTATTATATTATTGAATTCTATCTTAATTCCACTGTGGTGAAAGAATATTCTGTAGAATCCTTTGAAATTTGATAAGACATGTTTAATCTCCCGGCATATAGTCTATTTTTGTAAATACTCCAAGGACATTTGAAAAGAATGAGCATTCTGCAGTTGTTGTAGGCAGTGTTCTATGAATGTCAGCTAGGTCAAGTTGTTTAATGGTGGTGTTGTTCAAATCTTCTATATTCCTACTAGTTTTTTGTGAGTGTGCCAATCAGTAACTGCAAGAGGGTATTAACATCTATTTGTCTATTTAATCTCATAAAATTTTGCTTTCTGTATTTTGAAGTTATATTATGCATAATTATTCTCTTCTTGTTGAATTGGACCTTTCAGCATTAAGGAATTCTCTCTTTTTTTTCCAGTAATATTTTTTGCCTTAAAGTCTACTTTGATATTATAGCCACACTAGCTTGCTTTGGCTAGTGTTCATGTGGTATATCTTTTCCATCATTTTACTTTCAACCTATCTATGACCTATTATTTAATGAATGTCTCCTATAAATAGGACATAGTTGGGTCTAATCTGACAATATTTGCCAGTGAATTTACTATCATTACCGATAGAAATCCTTATATACTTGATATTTCTCCCATATTTGTCCCACCTGTTTTTTTGTTCTTTATTCTGCCTTCTTGCCTTCTTTTGGACTAATCAAATATTTTATGTTATTCCATATTTAGCTCCTCTATTGGCTTTATGTATGATTCTTTAGGTGGTTGCCCTAGAGATTGCAATAGCTCTTCCCTTTCCTCCATCATAGCTGGAGGCTAAGATAGGGCAGAGCCCTGCATTGTTTCGTATTTCTGGTGTATTTCAGGACTAGTGTTTATGTCTTCCAGATATCATGTGGTGTTTTCATCAACATATGGCAGTTAAATGTATGGCCTTTTTGTCTCTGGGTCTCATTTGTTCAGGCAACTTCACTTACTGTAGATTTTGATAAATCTTTAAGAAAATCCTTCCTTCTTTTTTTTTTTTTTAAGATTTGATTGATTTATTTGAAAGAGAGACACAGTGAGAGAGGGAACACAAGCAGGGGGAGTGGGAGAGGGAGAAGGAGAAGCAGGCTTCCCGCCAAACAGGGAGCCCGATGCGGGGCTCGATCCCAGGACTCTGGGATCATGACCTGAGCCGAAGGCAGACGCTTAACCAACTGAGCCACCCAGGCACCCCGAAAATCCTTCCTTCTAATGCAAGATATTGCAGACACTTGTGTTGATTAGGTCCTGTTGCTTATATTGCAAGGATTGTGTGACATTTTCTGACACAAATACGATGTTTTCATCACTATTCACCACAAACAGGAAGCCATCCAATGCCTGTAATAAAAGTGGTCCTAAGGAATCTTAAACAATAACTCCTGTCCCATGGAAGATACATCAGCTTCCTAAATATCATCTTCATAATTCATAATTTTTGAATTGTTATGAGTTGAATTCATACTTTTACCATTTCTTTAATAATGCACCAGCCTCATAACTCTTTTCCTCCCTCCTACTCTTTGTGCTTGCCATATATTTTACTTCTACATGCTAATACCCAAGAGATATTTTTATTATTGTTTCTTTAAATAACCAGCATTCTTTATATTTACTTATTCTGGTGATCTTCATTCCTTCCTATAATTTTGTGCTTCATCATTGATCTTATATACATACAAATGACAAATTCTCTAAGTTTGTATTTCTTTTTGGAAAGTCTAAGTTTCACTACTAGTCTCCAGTATAGGAAAATTACATTGATATTTTGGGTTTGGGTCAGACTGTAGACAATCATGAATTCTAGGCTGAAAGGTAAGTATTTATTGAATATATAATAGGGAGCCACTAAATTAAGTCATACAATGAGCTTTGTGTCATCATGCTAGACCATTTAAAAGAAACTAGAAGTAGGGAAACCAATTAGAAGGCTATTGAAAGATATAGTAACAAACTATAGAAATGATCCCTGAAAGTATCTCAGATCTGTACCTCTGAAACAAATAATGCAATATATGTTAAGAAAAAAAAAAAAGAAGAAGAAGAAGGTAGCAGGAGGGGAAGAATGAAGCGGGGGAAATTGGAGGGGTAGACAAACCATGAGAGACGATGGACTCTGAAAAACAAACTGAGGGTTCTAGAGGAGAGGGGGGTGGGAGGATGGGTTAGCCTGGTGGTGGGTATTGAGGAGGGCACATTCTGCATGGAGCACTGGGTGTTATGCACAAACAATGAATCATGGAACACTTCATCTAAAACTAATGATGTAATGTATGGGGATTAACATAAGAATAAAAATAATAATAATAATAATAAAATACATCAAAATGAAAAAAAAAGAAAGATATAGTAAGAACTCAAACTTGGTGGAGAGGTCACAACAGGACTAGAAAGAAGGGAGCAAATTAAAAGATGTTGATGAAAAAGAATAGATGTGATTTAAGAACTATTTGGATATGGACAAGTAAGAGAAAATGGCCACTGAAAACTGGCTTCCGGACTTCAAGGCCAATAACTAATTTAACTATGCTACTATTAACACAAGTGGGAAGTTGAGAGGAAAAGCCATGGCTGGCAAGAAGGATAAAATATTGTGTATTATGTTTCAGGAGCTTGGATATTTAGGTGAAAATGTCCAGAAGACAACTGGAAGTTTCAGAAAGAGATAAAAAAAAAAAAAAAAAAAACAGATCTGATAGACATTCACTAGAGGTACTAATTGAAAATATAGCTAAAATAGGATATAAGAATGGAAGGGAATGGAAAAGAGTGTATAGAGAGATTGTACCCCTCTCTTCTCATTCCACTTGCCTCTCTGCCCCACCAATTCTTCTTCCACAGATTCTTTCCCAGTGCACTAACCCATAGTCCCTACCTGCCATGCCAGACAGGAGCCGGCTTAGGAAGGAATAATTGCAAAGGCAACAATTAAGTCTGTGACTTCAGGAAGAAAGTGAAGAAAGAACATAAGTGATAGAAGGGCAATGCAAGTATTAACATAGGAAAGAGCATGTTCTATGTCTCCAGGGCCACCCAACCAAGGTGATCATATCTAGGTTAAAATATATATATAATGCAATGTTCATAATTTAAGTAAGAGATTGTCCATATATTTCAAATAATTTTATCTAATTATACACGAGTCTTAGAGGTGTAAGTTGTTTTATGATTCATACTTTCTTATCTTTTTGAAGGCTTATACAATTAAAATGCATTACATTTTCAATTAGAAAAATATACACTTTTTTTCTTTTGCTCACTTCCCTTCCCACTCTGAACCACCCTTCCAAAAAATTTTTTTTTACTATATTAGAATGGTCTGGTGTATGTCATTGTCTGAAAACCAGGGTACCCAGCAGGGAATTCAGCAATGAGAATAACAGTTATGCTTAACACAGTCCAGAAACAGAATGATCAGAAAAGAGGATAAAACATTTCAGGGCTAGGGAGAACCTGAGTGCTGTTAAGCAATAAAATAATATTTTAGTTAATTATCTTAACTTTTCTTATCTCTAAAGAATAGCTTCATGTATAATGTTAATATCATAGCACAAGAATCTCTAGAGATGATCTGCTTTTAAGCAACTGAATATCTAAGTCATCTAGGAACAAAAGTTGCTTAAGCTCCTGAACATCTCTACAACCTCCTTTGACAATCTATTCAAATGTTCTGAGGTTATGATAGCGAAGAATTTCATATTATTTATTTGTTTATAAAATAGATTCTGTAAGGATAGAGAGATGAAAGACACTTCAAATTAAGTCTGAAATTCCATTTAAGCCCCAATGGTTGTTTTGCTGAGAAGGCAAAAACATGTCCAAATAGTATCATGTACTCCTAAATTCTGAGAAAGCTTGATTTAGAAGTATGATAGAAATTTCTTCTTACAAGATTCTACCTGCACAACACTTAGAGGTGTCCAAATTCTCAAAAAGAAGTAAAATCTAAAAATGAACAGTCTTTTGGGGGTATCCAATTAATGCTAATTATCCAGTTATTGAAGAGCAGGCCATTTGCTTTTTACTAAACAGAAGCTGTTCAATGAACACACCTACCTCCAAAGGGTAAATATACATCATCAAGTGAAATGCATAAGCTACCTATCCATTTCTTTCTGTGGTGAAACAGAAGTATAAATTTTAAGGATGTAAAGAATTTGATAACCAAATTCCCCTTCCCATAGAGTAAAGTCGAACAATAACCCTTACCATGTGAATAAACATATGAGCCATCACTTGAAAACTTAAAAATAGAATTTGCAAAAACCTGCATCCAAAGTGGCATACTGCATAGTGGGATGTTTGCTGTTCCTTGGGAACTAAAAGTTGAGGGGCACCTGGGTGGCTCAGTCAGTTGAGCACCTGACTCTTGATTTCAGCTCAGGTCGTGATCTCGGGGTTGTGGGATCAAGCACCTCTTCCGGTTCTGTGTTGGGTGTGGAGCTTGCTTGAGATTCTCTCTGCCCTTCCCCACCCCTCTAAAAAAATAAATAAATAAAATGTAAAAAAAAAAATAAAAGTTGAGCTCTGATGTTGGCAAAGCTTAACAGCGACCCAGCATTAATTATGAAGCCACATTTCAACATCATTTATAATTTAGGGCTGGAAATTTCACCTCTATTCATAAGTTGCAATTAACTGGCTGTATCATAATAGTTGAATAAGAGCAAAACCATTTGACTGTTACCCTTTCATTATTAACTAAAGATTAAGATTACTTATGATACATCATTGTGTGTTCTCCAACAGTCCTGATGAAATCACCATTGCTTTTATGCAAGATATTAAGTAGGTGACTGGTCCTTGGAAGGCTTTCTAAGTAACTGACATGTGGTTCTCTGGAGATTTGCCCTCTAAAAATCTGATAATGAATCATGCCCATTTGCCTTTTTTTAATGGGCATTAATTAAAATGTTTATCAATACTAACAATCCCTTTTTTCTTCTTTCTTAATATTGCTATTGATTGTAGACTGGGAATGTCACAGGCTCCATATGGTTTACAGAGTATACATTAACACATCAAATTAAAGCAGTTAGGATTTCAATAACTTAGGTAACCATCTGGGAAATGGCAGGAAGATCTTCAGCTGTTAGAATTGGTGGTTTAATTCCCATTTGTATTTTTGTAGCAAGCAACTAGATCTTTCATATTTTTTACATGAGCAAGTCGGAGGATATAGAGGTAATCTTCCAAGTGTCTCCACATATCATTTTCATTCTCATGGTGTTCAAAGGGCCAGTTCTAAGGCTTTCTCTCCAAACTGTTGAGAGATTGGCTTATTTTCAATCCAAGAATGCACAATGATAGGAGTTACATGAAACTGCCTTATCTAACATTCCTAATAATATACCACAAACTATTTAGCCAAGATTCATTGACTTGTTCCCCTGACAAGTCAACACAGCTAAAGCTCAAGTCACCAAAACAGTAACAAGCATTTGATTCAAAGCAGGACTCAACACTCCCAGGTGTAATGTATGACCAGACCACTCTACTGTATTTAATACAGTCATGATTAACCTCATTTGTGGCTGCCAATCTAGAAGCGGCAGGCAGGAGCCTGTGAAGGATCTTAAGTGAACTCTCAACCACATTCCCCATAAGTCTGCTCTTATTTAGATAGCAGTGCAGATGGACATATCACAAAATGTGCTCACGATATGAAAATGTGCCAAAAGGAACAAGCAAGTCCTAACTTTGGTTTGGAGTCAAAGGTAGGAATGTGGATATGATCCAGAGCAATGCAGCACTGAGCAGACTGAGTGGAGAGACATTTAATGATTCATCTAACCAGTTGGCTTTCAGGAGAGTTCTAAAGGCACTGGCCCCTGGCACACTTGAACAGATTTCTATTTTCCCTTAGCACTGCAGGCACTGAGACAAAAAGCATAGGGCAGGGAGTGGGCTAGTAAGACAAGAGGATAATTGTGGTGTTATTTGGGCACTACCTTAGTCTGTTTCCCTGAGGTTAGAGAAACTGTTTCCTTGGACTACATAAACTCATCTCTTTAAATTATATCAAGGATAAGATATTGCATTCTTTCGGAATCAAGTAAAGTTCCTTTCAACAAATCTTCATGTCAGAACTTTCTAAAGTTCTATTCCAAGGTTTCAATTCTAAAATTGAGTAACATTCCTTTGTATGAAAATGCTTTTTAATAAATTACCTCCTGATAAAAGTATTTGCATTTTTTTCTGAGCACCTTATCACCAATGGAAACAAGGAAGGACTTGAGAGCTCCCCCACCACAAATGTCAAATAACCCCTTCCAAGCCACCCCAAATAAACATACAACCCTAAATAAAACCACTGGGTGGTTACTCGTATACTACAAGAAATTCCCCTGTTCTCCTCTCCTGACAGCCACCCCGAGCCTGTCCTACAGGGAAATTCTGGAACTATAATGTCCCCTTTCTTCTTTCTCTTCTCTCTCCATCTCTGTCTTTCTTAGAATTTTCATTCCAAATAGAAAACTGTAACAATTTTCCTTCAAAGTCTCTGCTGTAAAGAGGTAGGCATTAGAAAAGAAAGAAAAATTTAATTTGTTTAGTGGCCGTATCCCTCAACATCTTCTTTCCTTCTTCCTTTATTCTTAGGATGTGATACAGTACAATACAAAGGTATAATGCAATATTTCCATTTCTATTAAAATAAAATGTCACATTGTGACTCCGAGGTTGCAATTAGTATAGAACAAAAATACACTTACCAAGTTGGGTCACCATGACTGGACCAACCCTCAATCTTTCAAAGCTGAGACTGTAGTTACCATAGTAACATATGTCTGGATATACTACATATGTTGTCTCCTATCGAGATCTTTGCCTGGTCTCAGTCTCCCAGAAGAATAAATCTCCTCTGTGTCCCTATAGCACTTCATTTTTGCTACTAATATATCAATTAATATATTATATCAGAGCTAATTATTAATATGCCATGTCTCTTCCTAGATCATGAGCTGAGGGCAAAACCCATAACATATTTATCATAATCTGATTACCTCTTCACACAAAGCTTAGCACATAAAAGTTAGCAAAAATGTGTGTTGAATGATTGAATGTCATAAATTAAGACAACCTCTTGTAGAAGCAACCTCCACACCAAATTTGACAATCATGGCAATTGGCTGTCTTTTGAAAGAAGAGAACGTGGAGTGGAGGTCTGATTTAGCTATAAAGAAAATCGAAATAACATGAAATCAAAAGGAAGAAAATAGGAAAAATAAATCCAATTTTTTCCCAAAATATCAGTTCTGTGACCTAATGAAACTCATGTTTAAGTATATACTGTATGTTTAAAAGTATCCATAATAAATGTGATAACTCTGAAAGTGCTGGCCTTCCAAGGCTTGAGCCTAGAGAAGTGGACAAAGCTACTAACTTAGGTACAATGAACTAGAGGAATCCATAATAGTCTACCTGTTATCTTGGTTTCAGATGTCAATGGGCCCACTGAGCACAGTGAAGATCCACTGAGAGGAAATGAGAACCTAGTAGACTTCTCAAGGTAAGTCAGTCTCCTGGGTGAAAAGTACCTACTCCTACTTCAGTCTCTTTCTCAAGCCTCCAGCCTTTGAGTCCAAATGACCA
Source organism: Mirounga angustirostris (assembly GCF_029215605.1). Taxonomy (NCBI): domain Eukaryota; kingdom Metazoa; phylum Chordata; class Mammalia; order Carnivora; family Phocidae; genus Mirounga; species Mirounga angustirostris. Next base: position 71,489,927 of record NW_026991720.1, on the reverse strand, counting down.
TTCACAAGACCAACAGTGATTTCATCACAGGAAAGAAACAAGATGCCATCTATCATGGGAGCCACAAGGCATCAGAATTACCTCATTTAGGTGAGTATTTAAAAAGGACCTGGATAAAAGGGTATTCTGAGTCACCTAAGTCCAAGAAATAGCACCAATTGAAACAACTAGGTCTGGAATCCTAAACACGTAGTACCCAAACAATTCATAACCTTTTTATCTGTAAATTCTGGTGCTTTTGTTAAGGAATTGTGTGTCTCAGTATAGGCTGCTCCAACAAAATACCATAGACTAGGTGGCTTAAGCAGTAAATACTTATTTCTCACAGTTCTAGAAGCTGGGAAGTCCAAGATCAAGGTGCCAACAGATTTGATATCTGGTGACTCCTCTCTCCCTGGTTTGCAGATGGCTGTCTTCTTGCTGAATACTCACATGGTGGAAAGAGATCATCTCTCTCCTATCTCTTCTTCTAAAGACCATTCATGAGAGCACCACCTGAAATACCTATTAAAGCCCCACCTCCAAATACCATTGAGGATTAGGGCTTCAACATTTGAATTGGGGGATGGGGGGCACAAATATGCAGTCCATAGCAGTGTGTGACTAGGATTTTCCATACTTGTCAAGAGAGAAGGGCTTTAGAAAGGTCTCTAGTGGTCAGAATTGGTCTTTCAGGATCTGAAAAATCAGTTCCCTGGAAGAGAAAACCAAAGTCCTACTTTTGAAGCCAAGGGTTTAGAATATACCCCACCCCTTGGTTCCTTCCCAAGAGATCTCATCTCAGTTATTCTAATAAGCTAATGCTCTCACTTTGGCCTCTTTCTCCATCCTTCATCTGAATCCCGGATGACCATTCACAAAACCAACAAAATCATAGGCAGTTTACCCACAGTGGACACAATGTCTTATCAAACATGAGTCAGTCTTGTCTCTCCAGAACAAGGCAGAAAACAGAGATCTCAGTGTTTTCAATCTTTTGCTCCCATGCATTCAATGAAATTCTCAAGAAGTAATCCAATGAGTAGAGTTTCTAGCCAATAGCCAGACATAATGCTCCTCAGGAATAACACCTATATTCCCTGGCAAACTAAAAACTTTAAACTACTAAGACAATAGTTAACAGATAAATAATTTTCTAAAAAAACTCTAGAAGATGCAAAGTATATGCAAGCTTGAGCACATTTTCCTTTAACCCTTTAACAGAAATAAATTTATTGAAAAACAACTTTCAAAAGTTTATGTAGAGTCAGAGATAACTAAACTCCACCCTTGAGAATTACCCTTAGTTGCAAAATCACTGTAGGGATTTGAGGAGCCAAACAAGTTTTTTTTTGCGTCTTTTAATGCCAGCAAACTAAACATGAACACCAAAGTGTGAAAGAAATTCTTAAGCTGATTTCAAATCACAGGCATATGTTTGGCTGGAAAAACATGAGGGACAAACACTTCAAAGGCAAATCCTTTAGAAATGGAATCACTGGCACCAGACCCACTGCCTGTTAAATTGTTTGACCAAAAAGACTGCTTCAAGAATCCTTAGCTCTTTACCCCTATAACCAAAGCTGGAATATTTGGAAGCAGTCCTGAAACCATAACTTCACTTGTGACACAATCCATTTTCCATAACTCTGGCCAAACAGTCTAACTCGCTAAGGAACCAAGAATGAAGCAACCTCTTGCTCTTGATGTACCCCCAAGCAAAAAAGACTTCTCAAGGTGATTAACTGTGATACAAATAGAATGCAAAACTACTCCACAGATGCAGCACTACTTTTCATAATGTTACAACATTATCACTTTTGAATTGTTATTTTCCTGTAGGCTCATCTTTCAGATTCGTGTGTATTTGTATTTGTGGATGTGTGTGTGTGTGTGTACATATACTCACATATGTTTAATAAAAGAACTTCAATTCAGGACTTAGAGTCAATAACAATTTTAAACCACTTGATGGAAAGTTTGGGAGAATTTCTGTCCTTGATTTCTTTTGTCTTACAAATCAAGTGTATCTTTAACTCTCTGTGTTTACTAAATAAGAAGGCATATAATACAGAATGAGAATCAATTCTCTTTTAGAAATATTTTTAGGATTTTTCATTTATCAGATCACAAATAAGCCATCCAGACAAACATTCTTGGTTTGAATATAAATTATAGGGGCGCCTGGGTGGCTCAGTTGGTTAAGCGACTGCCTTCGGCTCAGGTCATGATCCTGGAGTCCCTGGATCGAGTCCCGCATCGGGCTCCCTGCTCGGCAGGGAGTCTGCTTCTCCCTCTGACCCTCCTCCCTCTCATGCTCTCTGTCTCTCATTCTCTCTGTCTCAAATAAATAAATAAATAAATAAATCTTAAAAAAAAAAAAAGAAATGAATATAAATTATACATGCGAACATGAATTATATATAGAAAAGCCATTATATACATATATGCATATTTCTAGGTGTTTATGTTCCTCATAAGAAGACTGTGAGAGGGGACAAGTCCCAAATCTCTTGGTGCCAGCATTATAGAAATCATTTAGTAATAAATAAATAACTTTCAGAAGTTGGTCAGAGCCAGTCCTTTTCCAAGTGTTTTATATGTATTAAGTTCACCTTCTATTCAGTTATAAATTCAGAAATTTATACCCACATACTCACATCTCTGTGATGCTAATTAGTTTCACTATTATTTTCTGCACAAAAGCACATGGCATTTTCTCTGTTTTATTCTCCACCAGATTGTGAGAGGCAGTTTTCTCCTTCTGAAGCTCACTTGAGTATTCATTCACCCAGGCTGCTATGTTTTCTGCCCTGCTTTCTGGCAGGCCTCAGGCCTGAAGAATTTCAAGGCATCAAAAACTTCAGCAGAGACCCTGTAGGAGCCAAATAGCCTCACCCCTAGTGCTCAGAAGCTACAAATGCCTTAGGTACCAAAAGCAGTGGAAAAAAGGGATCCCAACAGCACTTGCATTGCATGCTAAAAGGGAAAAGCTACTTCAAAAAGAGGCAACTATTTACACAAAAGCACTGCAAGAGTCCCCACTACCACCATCATCGCCTTCCAAAAACTGTCTCTTGATACTTGCTTATTGCTCAAAAATGCAATCCACTGTGCTGGAATTCGTCATCCTCTTCCCTGATTAGTTAACTGGAAAAGGGATATCATGACAGAAGCTCTTTCTGAACCCAGCTAGATAACATGGAGAGGTGGTTCTACTTTTGCCAAGAGAAATGAAAAGCAAAGGGGAACAGGGGGTTATATAAGACATTCCCAGCCCAGGCTTGCTCTGATCTCCATTCTCAAGACTGGACTATACTACAATGCAAAGTAATATAAACTCAACCCATTCTCATTACACTCCTAGGTTATCACCCCTAGGTCACCATCATTTCCATGTCTCGGCAATTAGTTCTAAAAATGTAGGCCTCTTTGACCTTCAGTTTTCAGGATTTTTGAAACTAAAAAGAAACATAGTCTCAAAAGAATGAAGATAAAGACCAAATGGCAAAAGAAAGACAAGTGTTGTCTGGGAGACATTTTCTTCAGATTAACATTCATATCTTTTATCCTCATTTGGTAAACCTCAGAGAAGATTTCACATGCCCCCCCCCCCCTTCCTTGCCCTGTTCCTTCCATCACCCTATCCCACCCCCAGGTTGGAATGAAATGCAGCCTTCTTTATGTTTCCATAACATTTTGTTCAAATAGTTATCACATCACTTACATCATATATGTCTGGTTTCCCCACTGGATAGCAAGTTGGTTAAGATCAGAGAATAGGTTTTATTCTACTTTTTTCTCTCCAGTGTGCCTTGAAATAAATGTTTTTTGAATTAAATCAAATTGAAGATAATAAAAATACTGAAAATAGTTGAATCCCTACTGCCTGTGTAGGATATTTATCATGAATAGTCTTTGAAGTTGAAAAGTGTCCATATGTAAAGTCTGTAGCAAAAATTGTGAGAGAGTGGCAGATAAACCTGGGGTATGACAGATTAGGAATTGCTTAAAAAAAAAAAAAAGACATAGTATCATATTCAGAAGCCAAAAAAAGCCATCTATTATTCATGTGAATGAGAACCTATTAAAACAGGATTGCACAGGGCCTATCTAAAGTAAATGAGCACAACTATAAAGAAGGAGTTTAAAGTAGTAGTTAAGAATATGGACTCTAAACTTGAAGGGCCTCCCAATGGCCAATTTGGAGAATATTTGAGCAACAAAATAAATAATTACAGTAATAGATTATAACCCATAGAATAAGAATTCATGAAGTCTCTACTGATCTAAATAATGACAGCTCTTCCTTGCAATAGAATTCCATTAGTAACTGTAGAAGAAATAATAGAAATAGAAAATCACCATACAGCAAACACCACTCTTATAACTGCCTCAGCAAGTATAATTAATAGATGCTAAAATCCAGGGCAAAAGTAAGATGAAAAACAGGAAATTTATATTGCCTCAAAATGTCATTTGACAGCAAATGAATGAGACTTCTTTAGCAAATAAAACTCTACATCCAGTAAGTGGCCTTGAGGGACTGTATATGTTTACTCTTGTTGAACATATTTTTTGAACTACATTTTCAAATGTCAAAGGCAAAAGTGGTATACTTATGATAGAAAAACCTGGCAGACACCACTTTAACCAAATAATACAAGTTAACATCACCAGTGATGGAAAAATCCAAATCATGTGCCTCTAATGTGATGCACTGAGATTATAACAACCCTTCTAAGGTATTTTAGCAAAAGATGCAAAACCTGAATTTAATCATGAGGAAATATCCATCAAACCCAAATTGAAGGACATTTAATGAAATAATTGGCCAATACTTTTAAAAAGTCATGATTGTGAAAGACCAAAAAAAAAAAAAAAAAGATAAGGAACTTCCTAGATTGGAAGAGACTAGGGAAACACTACAACTAACTGCTTCTATGAGTTTGACCAGGTTAGATTCCTCACATAAGTGGTATCATGTGTTTTGATCCTTCTGTGTCTGGCCTATTCATTTTACCATAATATCCTCCAGGTTCCTCTATGTTGTTGCAAATGACAGGATTTCCTTCTTTCTCATGGCTTTCTCCACACCCTTGCCAATACTTGTTATCTCTTGTCTTTTTGATAAAGCCATTCTAACAAGTATGAGGTGATATTTCACTGTGGCTTTGATTTGCATTTCCCTAATGATTAGTGATGTTGAGCATGTTTTCATATACCTGTTGGCCATTTGTATATCTTCCTTGGCAGAATGTCCACTCAGTTCCTATGCCAAATTTTTTTTGTATTGTTTAAGATTTATTTATTTGAGAGAGAGAGAGAGAAAGTGAGCATGCACACGTGTGTACACAAGCAGGGAGAGGGACAGGGGGAGAGAGAAAGGGGAAGCCTGACATAGGGCTCCGTCTCAGGACCCTGAGATCATGACCTGAGTCAAAACCAAGAGTTGACACTTAACCGACTAAGCCACCGAGGTGCCCCTATGCCCAATTTTTAGTTGGGTATTTGGGTTTTTGCTATTAGGTTGTATGATTTTCTTGTATTTTTTTTATATTAACCCCTTAATCGGTGGCTTGCAAATGTTTTATCCCATTTGAAAGTTTACCTTTACATTTTGTTGATGGTTTCCTTTGCTGTGCAAAAGCTTTTTACTTTGACGTAGTCCCATTTATCTATTTTTGCTTTTGTTGCCTATGCTTTTGGTATCATATCCAAGAAATATTGCCAAGACCAATGTCAAGAAATGTTTCCCCTATGTTTTTTTCTAGGAGGTTTATGGTTTTATATCTTACATTTAAATCTTTAATCCATTTCAACTTAATTTCTGTGTATTTTGTAAAATAAGGGTCCAATTTCATTCTTTTCCATGTAGATAACCATTTTTCCTAACACCATTTATTGAAGACACTATCCTTTCCCCTCTGTGTATTCTTGGCACCCTTGTCTAAGAACAATTGACCATATATACATGGATTTACTTCTGGCTGTCTAATCCTAATGACTTCATACTTTCACAAAAATGCAGCCTCTCCCCAAAAGATATTCAAATTAGATATGTTAAGATCAAAAAAACAGTTTCCAAAGGATTCTAAAATATTTTCATAGATGAATTGTTGAAGCAAGTAGATAGCTTCCCAGGAAAAGTACTTTGAAAAAGCAACCATATTTTAGATATATACATTCTGAATTCTTTTTAAAAAGTCAGTTTACGGGGAGAAGGAAAGATGGCAGAGGAGTAGGGGACCCTATTTCAAGTGGTCCCCAGAATTGAGCTGGATATCTACCAGACCACTCTGAGCACCCACGAAACCAGCCTGAGATGTAAGAAGATCTGGATCTCTACAAACAGAATATCGCAGGTGGTTGGTTTTGAGGTACGAAGCGGAGAGCCAGGACTCTGCGGGCAGATATCGGAGGATAAACGGCAGCGGGAAGGAGCCTGGCCGTGGGGATCCTACACCGCAGGTGAGCGACAGCCTCGCGTGCTGCGGACGGGGCACAGACTCGCAGACCGGTAGCGGCAGGAAAGGACTTTAGGGCAGCCCCCGGGGCAGAAACCTGGAGCGGGGGTGGGGGTGGGGTCACGAGTGCGAAATGGAAGCGCACGCGAACTGGGGGCGGCTGGTGGTTTTAGAAGCACAAAGGGCAGAGACGTGCCCTGACCTGGAGGCAGGACTGGGGGCCTTACAGAGGGGTGCACAACCCAGGACGCTGCAGTTTCTAGCAGCGCGGACAGAAACGGAGACAGTGTGGCCTGGAGGGCTCACTGAAGAACAGACTGCGGTCTCTCTGCTCTGAGGCAAAGGGTTGGAAACGGTCTATTCTGCTCTGACTCGTGGAAGAGACACGGAAAGCCACCAGGGAAAGGCACCAGAGAACAAAAGCCCCAAAGACTGATTCCCTCTGAGCCCATCCCCCACCACAGGGGCGCAGGGCAACTCCGCCCAAACAGGGTTGCCTGAGTAACAGTGCGGCAGGCCCCTCCCCCAGAAGACAGCCTGGGAAAACAAGAGGCCAGCTACCCTAAGGTCCCAAGAAAACAGGTGCATCTTGCTTGGGTTCTGGTCAATAATTTGGACTCTATACATTCCCTCAAGCACCCATCAACAGAATGACTAGGAGGAGGAGCCCCCAAAACGGAAAAGACTCAGAGATTATGACTTATGCTGCAGATTTATAAATGGATGAAGATATAACCAAGATGTCAGAGATGGAGTTCAGGCTAGCAATTGTGAAGACAATGGCTAGAATGGAGAAATCAATTAATGGCAACATAGAGCTCTAAGGGCAGAAATGAAAGGTGAATGGGCAGAACTTAAAAATGCTATCAATGAGATCCAATCCAATCTAAATAATCTAACAGCTAGGGTAAGTGAAGCAGAAGAGAGAAGAAGCTACCTGGAAGACAATATAATAGATAAAAAGGGAAAAGAGGAGGCCAGGGAAAAAACAACTCAGAATCCAGGAAAATAGAATCAGAGAAATAAGTGACACCATGAAGCGTTCCAATGTCAGAATAATTGGAATCCCGGAGGGAGTGGAGAGAGAGACAGAGGACTAGAAGATGTATTTGAGCAAATCGTAGCTGAGAACTTCCCTAATCTGGGGAATGAAACAAACATTCGCGTCCTAGAGGCAGAGAGGACCCCCTCCCAAGATCAAGGAAAACAGGCCAACACCCCGGCATGTAGGGTAAAACTTGCAAATCTTAAAACCAAGAAAACCATCTTAAGGGCAGTTAGGGGGAAGAGATTCCTTACGTACAGAGGGAGAAACATCAGAATAACGTCAGAGCTATCCACAGAGACGTGGCAAGCCAGAAAGGCCTGGCAAGACATATTCAGGGTACTAAATGAGAAGAACATGCAGCCAAGAATACTTTATCTGTCAAGGCTGTCATTTAGAATGGATGGAGAGATGCAGAGCTTCCACGACCGGCAGAAACTGTAAGAATATGTGACCGCTAAGCTGGCCCTGCAAGAAATATTAAGGGGGGTTCTATAAAAGGAGAAAGACCCCAAGAGTGATATACAACAGAAACTTACCGGGACAATCTATAAAAACAACGTCTTCACAGGCAACATGATGACAATTAATTCATATCTTTCAATAATCACTCTCAACGTGAATGGCCTAAATGCTCCCATAAAACGGCACAGGGTTGCAGATCGGATAAAAAGACAGGACCCATCCAGATGCTGTCTACAAGAGACTCATTTTGAACTTAAAAATACATCCAGACTGAAAGTGAAGAGATGGAGATCCATCTTCCATGCCAGCGGACATCAAAAGAAAGCTGGGGTAGCAATTCTTATATCAGACAAATTAGATTTTAAACTAAAGTCTGTAATTAGAGACACAGAAGGACACTATAGCATTCTTAAACGGTCTGTCCAACAAGAAGATCTAACAATTGTAAATATCTATGCTCCCAACATGGGAGCAGCCATCCACATAAGCCAACTGTTAACCAAAATAAAGAGTCATATTGATAACAATACGTCAATTGTAAGGAGACCTCAATACTCCACTCTCAGCAATGGACAGATCATCTAAACAGAAAATCAACAAGGAAACAAGAGCTTTGAATGATACATTGGACCAGATGGACCTCATAGATATTTACAGAACATTCCACCCTAAAACAATAGAATACACATTCTTCTTGAGCGCACATGGAACTTTCTCCAGAATAGACCACATACTGGGTCACAAATCAGGTCTCAACCGATACCAAAAGACTGAGATTATTCCCTGCCTATTCTCAGACCACAATGCTTTAAAACTGGAACTCAATCACAAGAAAAAATTTGGCAGAAATTCAAACACTTGGAAGCTAAAGACCACTCTGCTCAAGAATGTTTGGGTCAACCAGGAAATCAAAGAAGAACTTAAACAATTCATGGAAATCAATGAGAACAAAAACACATCAGTCCAAAACCTATGGAATACTGCAAAGGCGGTCCTAAGGGGGAAATACATAGCCATCCAAGCCTCACTCAAAAAAACAGAAAAATCCCGAATTCACCAACTAACTCTACACCTTAAAGGACTAGAGAAAAAGCAACAAATGATGCCTAGGCCACGCATTAGAAGATAAATAATTAAAATTAGAGCAGAGATCAATGAATTAGAAACCAGAAACACAGTAGATCAGATCAACGAAACTAGATGTTGGTTCTTTGAAAGAATTAATAAGATCGATAAACCACTGGCCAGACTTATCCAAAAGAAAAGAGAAAGGACCCAAATTAATAAAACTATGAATGAAAGGGGAGAGATCACGACTAACACCAAGGAAATAGAAACAATTATTAGAAATTATTATCAACAACTATAGGCCAATAAACTGAGCAATCTGGATGAAATGGAGGCCTTCCTGGAAACCTATAAGCTGCCAAGACTGAAACAGGAAGAAATTGACAACCTGAATAAGCCAATAACCAGTAAGGAGATTGAAGCAGTGATCAAAAACCTCCCAGAAAACAAGAGTCCAGGGCCTGATGGATTCCCTGGGGAATTCTACCAAACACACAAAGAAGAAATAATACCTATTCTACTGAAGCTGTTTCAAAAAATAGAAACAGAAGGAAAACTTCCAAACTCATTCTATGAGGCCAGCATTACCTTAATGCCCAAACCAGGCAAAGACCCCATCAAAAAGGAGAATTTCAGACCGATATCCCTGATGAATATGGATTCCAAAATCCTCAACAAAATCCTAGCTAATAGGATCCAACAATACATTAAAAGGATCATCCACCACGACCAAGTGGGATTTATCCCCGGGATGCAAGGGTGGTTCAACATTCGCAAATCAATCAATGTGATGGAACACAGTAATAAGAGGAAGGAGAAGAACCATATGGTCCTCTCAATTGATGCAGAAAAAGCACTTGACAAAATACAACATCCTTTCCTGATTAAAACTCTTCAGAGTATAGGGATAGAGGGAACATTCCTCAGGTTCATAAAATCCATCTATGAAAAACCCACAGCGAATATCATCCTCAATGGGGAAAAGCTGAGAGCCTTTCCCTTAAGATCACGAACATGTGAAGGATGCCCTCTCTCGCCACTGTTGTTCAACATAGCACTAGAAGTCCTAGCAACAGCAATCAGACAACAAAAAGAAATAAAAGGTATTCAAATTGGCAAAGAAGAAGTCGAACTCTCTCTTTTCGCAGATGACATGATACTTTATGTGGAAAACCCAAAAGACTCCACCCCCAAATTACTAGAACTCATACAGCAATTCAGTAATGTGGCAGGATACAGAATCAATGCCAGAAATCAGTTGCTTTCTTATACACTAACAACGCAACTGTAGAAAGAGAGATTAGAGAAACGATTCCATTTACAACAGCACCAAAAACCATAAGATACCTCGGAATAAACCTAACCAAAGAGGTAAAGGATCTATACTCTAGGAACTACAGAACACTCATGAAAGAAATTGAAGAAGACACAAAAAGATGGAAAAATATTCCATGCTCATGGATCAGAAGAATAAACATGGTTAAAATGTCTATGCTACCCAGAGCAATCTATACCTTCAATGCCATCCCGATCAAAATTCCAATGACATTTTTCAAAGTGCTGGAACAAACAATCCTAAAATTTGTATGGAATCAGAGAAGACCCCGAATCGCCAAGGAAATGTTGAAAAAGAAAAACAAAGCTGGGGGCATCACGTTGCCCGATTTCAAGCTATATTACAAAGCTGTGATCACCAAGACAGCATGGTACTGGCACAAAACAGACATATGGACCAATGGAACAGAATAGAGAACCCAGATATGGACCCTCAACTCTGTGGTCAAATAATCTTTGACAAAGCAGGAAAAAACATGCAATGGAAAAAAGACAGTCCCTTCAATAAATGGTGCTGGGAAAGTTGGACAGCCACATGCAGAAGAATGAAACTCGACCATTCTCTAACGCCATTCACAAAGATAAACTCTAAGTGGATGAAAGACCTCAATGTGAGACAGGAATCCATCAAAATCCTAGAGGAGAACATAGGCAGTAACCTCTTTGACATTGCCCACAGCGACTTCTTTCAAGATACATCTCCAAAAGCTAGTGAAACAAAAGCAAAAATGAACTTTGGGACTTCATCAAGATAAAACGCTTCTGCACAGCAAAGGAAACAGTCAACAAAACAAAGAGGCAACCCACAGAATGGGAGAAGATATTTGCAAATGACACTACAGATAAAGGGCTGGTATCCAAGATCTATAAAGAACTTCTCAAACTCAACACCCAGAAAACAAATAATCAAGTCAAAAAGTGGGCAGAAGAGATGAACAGACACTTCTCTGAAGAAGACATACAAATGGCTAACAGACACATGAAAAAATGTTCATCATCATTAGCCATCAGGGAAATCCAAATCAAAACCACATTGAGATACCACCTTACACCAGTGAGAATGGCAAAAATGGACAGGGAAAGAAACAACAGATGTTGGAGAGGTTGTGGAGAAAGGGGAACCCTCTTACACTGTTGGTGGGAATGCAAGTTGGTACAGCCACTTTGGAAAACAGTGTGGAGCTTCCTCAAAAAATTAAAAATAGAGCTACCCTATGACCCAGCAATTGCACTACTGGGTATTTACCCCAAAGACACAGATGTAGTGAACAGAAGGGCCATATGCACCCCAATGTTCATAGCAGCAATGTCCGGAATAGCCAAACTGTGGAAAGAGCCGAGATGCCCTTCACACATAAATGGATAAAGAAGATGTGGTCCATATATACAATGGAATATTACTCAGCCATCAGAAAGGATGAATACCCAACTTTTACATCAACATGGATGGGACTGGAGGAGATTATGCTAAGTGAAATAAGTGAAGCAGAGAAAGTCAATTATCATATGGTTTCACTTATTTATGGAACATAAGGAATAGCATGGAGGACATTAGGAGAAGGAAGGGAAAAATGGGGCCGGGGAGGGACTTGGAGGGAGAGATGAACCATGAGAGACTATGGACTCTGAGAAACAAACAGGGTTTTGGAGGGGAGGGGGGAGGGGGGATTGGTTAGCCCGGTAATGGGTATTAAGGAGGGCACGTACTGCATGGAGCACTGGGTGTTATACGATCCAACCTTGGATCGTGGATCACTATGTCAAAAACTAATGATGTATTGTATGGTGAGTAACATAACATAATTTAAAAAAAAAAGTCAGTTTCATGCTAGATACATTTTACCTTTTTATAACCAGCAAATCATGAACAGCAATTTCTGCTTTTTTTACTTGCAACATACAATTGCTGCTCTTTATTTGATTTGAAGATACATACATAAGACCTACTGCTAAACCTTTTTAAAGCAAATATTTCTTTTTGTGTTTAAATACACTCAAATTGGTTTTTTATTGTTTTTGTGTTGTTTTTGGTTTTTTGGGGTAGAGGTTGGGTTTTTTTTCTTTTTTTTTCTTTTTTTTTTTCTTTTTTGCCTCTCAGAAGTGTGCAGTACCTCTTGGGCTTGTTGGCAAGACTCAGATTTCACAAAACCTGAGCTGGAAATTACAATCCTGAACTAAGACTCCGGCAACACAAGATTATAGAAAGTCTGGTATTATTTCAAGTCAGGATTTTCTTCCATATCCAATTTCACCCCAAAGTCGAGCATTAGTCAGCCTGCACCTTTCATATAGCAGAAAGGAGATTTGATTAATATGATTTCTTTGTAGAAAAATCTAAGAAGATTAAGGCACAATGATATAGGGAAAGCATGCCCCTTCTCAATATGACAATCTTCAACACTATATAGAGGTCTGAAGATCTTTCTAGTCATTAGATTGTTCACACTAGCTGCATCTGAAAGAGGGGGAAAAAAATCTATCATCAAGGAAAACTTTCATTTTTTTCCCATTTCAGTTTCCATCTCACCAACAGGTCAACAAATCTGGAGGTTGATATCGATTTCATTCTGTAACTAGGCAGGAAAGGGCATCTTTCAAGCATGCGTTTGCAGAGCGTTTCCCCATCCACCCCACCCCTCTTTTTGGAACTGCGTTTTGTGATGGTCTCCAGGGAAAAAAATTAGAAACTTCTAGATGACTCCTGTACTCAGTGAAGCACAATGCAAAATAAATCTACTTGAGGTGATTTCCGTTAACTATTTTCCATCTGTACATTCAGAAAATCTAATACTAACCAGAAGGCATGCTTTTCTGATATGAGGAAATGAATTCAAAGCTGGTAAAAAAATAAAATGTATATATCAAATGTCATGTGCCTCTTCCACTTTTACTTTATATGTTTGTGTGAAATATATATATATATATGTTAAGAGAAAAAGAATAAAATTAAAACACCTTTCCCTAAACCCTCTCAACTTTCAGAATATGGGTATTATATTCCCACAGCTTTGCTCAAATGTAGACCATTTGAGAACATGACAGATGAAGGAGTAAATTACTTTCAGTACACCATTTCCGAGGTTGTTTTCTCCTTAGACTAATCACATGTCAATTTGATGGATATGAATCTGAAGATTCAGTTACAATAGGAAGGGCTATAGGGTCAGAATTCACTGTGCAGCCGTCTTTGTATATCTCAGCAGCCCAGCTAAGACACCTCAGTGCTCACAATTTACAGAACCCTTACTGTACCAGTCAGGGGCCTCTTGATCCATGCTTCTCTTCAGAAATCTGACAACCCACACAAGGCTATATAAACAGACACCAAAAACTACCTTAGTTATTGAGTGGAGGGAGCGAAGCTGATCAACCTGGTATTTGACATCCATATGTTCAAATACAATTTATACTTTATATCATGGCACAAACAGTTAACTCCTGAATTTGAAAATAAAGTAAGTTTTTACCTGTCTTCACAATCTTTACAGCAAAGTAGGACCTAATACTAATATGTTAGTTAAATAGTCAGTTACATTAAGCACTACTAGTTTCGATACTAAATCCTAGTATAGAGAATATAGAAAAAACCTATAACTCATCATAGAGTAATGTAGTTATTTGAATATAAGGGAACCACTAAAACTCAGTATCTGTTATCAAGCAAAACCCTAAGTGTTTATTCTTAACGTCACAAAGATGTATAAAACCAAGAGTTCGCATACCTCACAGAGAAACAATAACAAGTCAAGGATGCCACTACAATCTATTCCTAGTAGTTTGAATCATAGAAATTGTCACATTTGAGGTGGTCAAAATTGGTCAAATATCAACAATTTCATGCTATACGATAATACAAATTAGATCTAAAACCTATCCACTTCTCATTTCTACCTCCACCCTGGTTGAAGTCATCATCTTTCCTCTGGAAAATTCCAGTAGCCTCCTAATGGTCCCCCTGCTATCACTCTCTTCTATAATTGATTCCCTCTACTGAAGCCAGAGTGATCCTTTTTTTTTTTTTAACACTTTTTAAGCTTAACATATACACATAAAAGTGCACAAATCATGAATGTACAATTTGATGAATTTTTTGCAAACTGAACACATCCATGTAACCAGTGCCCAAATCAAGAAATAGAATATTCACATAAATGAACTCATACAATGCATCCTTTCTTGCTTGGCTTTCCCACCCTCAATCTTATATTTGAGCTGGTGTGTTGTTTCATGCTATCATGGATAGCAACAAATTGTTCATTCTCCTTACTATTTAACATTCCATTGTATAAATATATCACAACTTATTTTTCTATCCCACTGTTGATGAACCAGAATGATCTTTTTAAAATGTGAATAAGATCAGGTAATTTCCCTAATTAACACTTCACTTGCTTCCCATTGCATCCAAAAGTCCTTACTGTGGCACTAGCATACCTCTCTAATTCACTTTACCGCACTCCCAGCACCCTCTCCCCAGCCCCCTTGCTCTAGCCACAGAGTCCTTATTTTCTATTTCTTCTCTCCATTACATGCGAAGCTCTTTCCCAACACAGAGCCTTCACACAGGCTAGTCACTTTCCCAAATATTCTCCCGGGACATTACCATTCTATCTTCTACCCACCCAAATCAAGGCCACATTTACAGAGCTGGCTCTGACTCCATTCTTCGGCTTAAACCAAGATCCTGTTCTCGGACATGCCTTTCTTAACCCTCTTTGGAACATCCCCTTACCCTGTTTCACATCACCCTACATGTTTCACTTTGACTTTTTACTTTATTTCACCTTGACTTTTCACTTTGGCTCTAAGAGGAAAATATTAAGGGTAAAATGCCTACGTTATTGATAGCAGAGAGAAATACAATATGGTTATTTTTAAAGCAGAGCTCTAACTTGGGGGGTAGGGGGAGATTTAATATCTAGGTTACAGCCAAACCTCAACTCATGAAATCAATCGATTTAATAGAAACATCCTTCTAGCTGGTTATATAGTACAGAGTTGTTGTTTGTTAATGGTTAACACTTTTTCACTTTCAATCTGTTGCTGTGGGATCATAGTCAGTCAGTATGCTAAAGGGCTCCAAGTGGAGAAATGTTGAGACCAAAGTCTTATTACTGCAATCTCTGAATTCCTAACTAGACTTCTAAGGTGCCCTGCAACACACCTTGTGGGAGTGTTCCCTGCAGGCCAAGTGGCACCAACTTCCCACAAAACTATTAACAAAGAGTTCCAAGAACAAAATCACTTCATCTGAAGAAAGGGAGGTTTTATGTGGAAAGCATTTACAGTGTTTTCTACGAAGGTACAAAAAGTTTCTCTGGAGAAAGATGAAACAAAATTTTTACTCGGTTTTTCAAAATGAAACCAGAATTTTCTGTCAAGCAACTAGAGAAAGTAAACCAGCAGATTTATGTAATTTGCAAGTCCTGGGCATTTCTAATTAAGTTTAAAAAAAAGTATGCTTTAAAAAAAGCAATGTATTTTTAAAGGGTAGTAGGGAAATTAAATGTGTACAGTTGGGTTTAACTTCTCCATGAAAATAAGCTGCTTATTCTGGTAAGAAATGGGTCATAGCAATAAAAGTGTGCTGTAAATTCAACTTGACAAATGAGAAAATGAATTCCTGAGGGTAGGCCTATTAAAGGAATATTTTAATTTAATCATGCAATGAATATTTTTGAGAAGCCTCTATATATGCAAGAAACTGCCTTACATATTTTAATGAGGTAAAACATAGTATTAGTTAATATAGTAATAGTTTCTTCTATTACTAACTTCTCGGCCATAATATAAAAAGATCAAATATAAGAAAAAAAATGTTAAACTCCTAGATGAAGATGCCAGCTTCTAATATTTGCTTATAAACTTCAAAATTCAATAACATGTTGCACCCACGACTCAAGGACATGTGCAGAGCATTAGTCATTTCAGTGAACAGAGAAACAGCCTGCTTCTTTGGCATAAAATGTGATATGATGCCACCTTATGGTTGAAAATTAAATATGATGATCAACAATCATTTTCAGATACACCTTCTAGATGGGGGGTGGGGGGAGGATGGTGAGTACTACTAAATCTGTAAAATTCACCAATCTAAATACACAGAACCAATTCGATGCTGGGAATAAAGTATAAAAATGGTGACTGTGGAAGTGTTCAGGATCTGGCACAGAGGAAGAGTGCATTTTGTCAGTGTGCTCATCTGCTGCCCATTCTAGGTATTTTCACAGCAAATGTCAGTTGGGTTTTCCTAGGCTCTAACAGTTGTTCTTTACTTCCAAGCTCAAACAACAACAAAATATAAAGTGAAACCAAGTGAAAATTTTTGTTATTAACCACATATAGTTTACTAGGTATCAGGGTGAATGACTGAATGTGACATTTTTGCGGCTCAAAATGGTCAAATATTGGAAAATTCATATAGTTCCTTCCATAGTAACTTTAAATATTAATGGAAATTCAACAAACTCAAATAATAAACAAATGTAACTGTAGTATTAGTACAATATTGTGTCAGTCACTCTTGACTAAATGACTAGAGAAACCTGCCTGGTCCTTCCCAGGTGCTCTTCATCAATGGCACTGCTCAATAGTATACTGGTTTTCTCCCTGGATCCCATGTACTTTCATATTTTTGGCACTGATCTACAATTCACTTCTGGTGAGCACTGAAGAAATTTCTTGCTCAGTCTGCAATTGCTCAAAGTTCCAACTTTAAAGTTGAGCATCATTATCAACCAAATTTTTGTAGTCCTCAGTTAATTCTGTTTCTGTTTACTATAGAACAAACCCAAGAACTTTGGGAAATGCAGATATCCTTCAGTACTTATTCTATAAAATATCATGAAAACTTCAAAATTCATTATCATCTCAGTATTGCTCAGTGTAAAGCCTTAGTGGTTCCCGAGAGGAAAAAGTACCTTCCAACCTGAGAGCTATCTGAAAAGGCTCTCCTTTATTCAAAAGTTATTTCTCTTGTCACACTATCAAATATTCTTTTTCCTTCCCCTTTCTCCAGCAATGAGTTTATGATAAAAATGTTCAGTGTTTAACCATTGAATCTTCATGTAGGGTATTCTATCTTAGCAGTAGATTTTACAAAAATACTACAGGAAAGTGATAGAAACAAACCCACTTGTAAACAAGACCCTATTTAAGGGGTACACATGCATATAAAATTACTACAAAACTCAATAAATCAAATGTAAAATGTTATTATTAGGGGAAACTGGATGAAGATTATGTGGAAACTCTCTGTATTATCTTTACAGTTTTTCTGTATATTTTAAATTATTCCCAAACAAAAAGTTTATTTAAAATAAAAACAAAACAGGGTCATCTGGCTGGTTCATTTGGTAGAGCATGTGACTCTTCATCTTAAGGTTGTAAATTCGAGTCCCACATAGTGTGTAGAGATTACTTAAAAATAAAATCTTTTTTTCCAAGTTTTTATTTAAATTTCAGTAATTAACATACAGTGTAGTATTAGTTGTAGTTATAGAGTTTAATGATTCATCACTTACATACAACACCCAGTGCTAATCACTATAAGTGCCCTACTTAATCCCATTACCCATTTAACTCATCTCCCTGCCCACCTCCCCAAATATAAAATATGGGGAAAAAAAATGGGGCACCTGGGTGGCACAGTCAGTTTTGTCTGACTCTTGGTTTCAGCTCACATTGTGACCTCAGGCTCATGAGATCGAGCCCCAAGTCTGGCTCCGTGCTCAGCACAGAGTCTTAAGTTTCTCTCTCCCTCTCCCTCTGCCCACCCCCCACGTGCACACTCGCTCTCTCTCTAAAATAAATAAATCTTAAAAAAAAAAAAAAACAGTTCACGAAATCAGAACCAAAGTCAGAGCTAATTTGTCTTCTCTCCAACAGCTTTAAATTACTTACCAGGTCTCTTGTTCTTCTTTACACATTTATTTATATATTCTACATAGACAAGTTCCCTTACATCTGCGAGGAGATTAGAGCTACCATCTTACTCCTGAGGAGAAAGGCCAGCGTGATAGCTCCTGGTTTGATGCTTCCTGTTCAAATGTCAGTGTAGATAGAGACATGATTGCCCTGTGAGTTTAGGCAGGTCACTTCACTCTCTGTCCTTTGCTTTGTTCTATGCCTAAAGGGACAGATAATTCTTAGCTCCCACCTCTACTAGAAAAGGAAAGAAAGTTAAAATGTAAATCTGAACATATTTTTTTAAGGAGGAAGAACATACTTTGAAATGCCAGTTTCATACACAATACAGACTATTACTATCTGCTGGTTTTGTCAGCCTTAGATATCAAGCTTCTGGAGGCAAATCCTGCTCTTTGAATCACAATAGTTACTCTTGTGTTCCTTAACAAATAACATTTCAAATCCTTAACTCTACAGTTCTAGTCCTAAAATTTAGTATTCATTTATAGTAGGTAGCTTTTGCAGCTACCTATGAGTACATCACTATTAACAATGCATTTTCTAAATATTTCATCTTCTTCTAAATATTTGTTTCACTTCTAATAGAGCACGAGGATCCCCAAAATCTGCCTTTCTAACACTGTCTACATCCTAAGAAAGGACGTGTGCCCTGAGTCACATAACACATAGACATCTGTTCAAGGGCCCACCTTGAGCTCTCCCACTTGGCTGCCATTTCACTCCTGCCTAACTCTCTGTTTAACCTTTTGCCTCCTCCAGAGCAGTTAGCAGAAGCCTCTGTATGAAGAATGGGGGTTCTTAGAAGCTACTGAGATCAAAAGGGTCCACCCTGCATGAAGAGCATTTATCTCTTCCTGGGCAGGTTCTGCTATTGCTATGCGGGAGGCGGGGCGCGGGGAGGGGAGAGAGGTTTTTTTGTTTTTTTGTTTATTTGTTTGTTTCATTAATTCTAAGCTAACAATTTCAGAATAGGAATTTAGAAGTTTCACAGCTAGAAGACATGCAAAACTTAATGGTTAAGGGTGATGTATACAGCCTTCCATGTTAAGGAGAAAGATAGAACCTAAAGATTCTAACCCAAATGGAACACCACTCAGACTATCTGTGAGGAAATCTGATTAACAAGCATTAGCCTCCTGCCCTCCTCTTTCTCCTGACTGCAGATTTGCTTTTCTTAGAAAACAGTAGAGCTTTTCTCTCCTACAGGCCCAGACTAAGTATCATTGAGCCTCTAGAACTGAGAAATCCCCACTGTGTCGCCTTCTAGAGGCCCTGCTAACCCTTTGCAACTCCAAGAAACAAGTCACTCATGCTTACCAGAAAACACTCAAGACTAGCACCAGCTTCTCCCCAGGGCCTCAAGTTGGAGAAAAGCCTCCTACCTTAGGTGCAAGAGAAAATCTCCACCCACCCCTTCCTCCTCTTGCCCAAGGCTGGCTGTGTGGCCTCATCAAAAACATAGTGAGAACCACTAGAGTATGGAAGGACCTAAATAAAATCAGATTTTAGGGATCTGACAAAGTTCAAACATAGGAAATTTTAGAGCTGTGCTGTCTGATATGGTAAGCATCAGCCACATGCAGCTCTTAAATTCAAATTACTTTAAATAACATTGACAACTCCATTCCCCAACCACACTAGCCATTAGTGGCTATCGTCTTGGACAGCCCAAATATGAAGCATTTTCATCATTGCAGAAAGTTATATTGGACAGCACTGATATAGATCATACAGAGAACTACATTTGGACTCTTTGAATCCTGCTATATCATCTTCAGTTTCTTTTAGTGAACATTCATTGAGCATTTACTTCATGGAAGACATTGGGCAAGGTACATATTCATACAAAGATGAATGTGATGGCAACTGAGCATCAGGAGCTTATATTTGAGATTTAGAAATATACATTCAAGTGACTACCTATATTGTAAGACAGAAATGTATGCTGCAGTTGAGGAATAAGCAAATTGCCATGCTTAGACAGGTAGAGAAGGATGAAACCATTTCACACTGATCTTCAGCAGTCCTGGGGTTCTAAGATGACAAGCACTGTCCTGATTGAGAAGCTGCTCATTTCCATGCTGCCCGCTCCATGTCAACAGCATTTGAATGCATACCATCAAAATTGCTTTGAAAACTTGTCCAAAGGAAAATTTTTGGTGAGAAGAAGGCATAAGAAACATAAGAGGCACCACATGCTAATGGAAAGAATATAGGATATGGAGTCAGAAGACCTGTTTGAGAGCTAGTCCTATTCTTACAAGCTGTATGACCTTGGATAAATCAATTAACTTCTCTGAGCCTCAGGATCCTCATTTTCAAAATGGGGGAAATAATTCCTACCCCATCTGCCCCATAAGCTAATACTATAACAGTAAACATGATAATAAAAACACCTTACACACAGTAGAGTGCTATGTTATTATTTTTTTTTAAGATTTATTTATTTATTTGAGAGAGCGAGAATGAGAGAGAGTACATGGGGAGGGGAGGGTCAGAGGGAGAAGCAGACTCCTCGCTGAGCAGGGAGCCTGATGCGGGACTCGATCCCAGGACTCCAGGATCATGACCTGAGCCGAAGGCAGTTGCTCAACCAACTGAGCCACCCAGGCGCCCAAGTGCTATGTTATTATTATCCCTGAAAATGAAATGCAACTTTGGAGGACATATAATCTATTGCTGGCAAGTTAATTTTGAACTGCATGTGGAAGGTTCAAATTCTGCACAAGGAATGGTATCAAATTCTCAATCTATAAATGTTTGTTTAGATTTAAAAGCAAAAATATACACTGTCTGTCATCATCTCTATCTCTTCTGCTGGGGTCATGACCAGCCCAAGTTCACTACATCTTAATCCCAGAGGACAGTTTGCCTCATGCCAGCATGAAGGAGGCCATAGCACTGAGGGTGAACTTACCTTGAATGACAAACAATTAAAAATTTCCTGGCTAGAGCAAGTCAACCAATGAATGGGAAAGTGGGATAGGTTTGTTTGCTATGGAGAATGGAATGGATCAGTGGGATCATTGCAACAGTGTGCAAATGGAAGGAAAGGAGGCCTTGGAACAATCGCTAGATATGTGTTCTGTTGATTTTATGAGGAATTTTAATAAGAATTTCACACTTCGTAACCACAAGTTTTAAGCCTGTCCATGAAAATGCTAAATGCTTCTGTAAACGTAAAACAACACCACTTTTACTTTCCTGCAACTCCTGGCAATAGCATGGGATGATTTCTTTTTTCAGCAGAGAGTGTGACTAGATTGGGTTTTCTTCCAGATGTGTAGGGAATGGCTTTAATTACCTGGTGCCATGCCTTAATTTTTGAGCACCCCCTCGAATCTATTGGGTTTGGCAGTGCCAGCAAGAGTGGAACCCTGGAGGGGGCCCTCCAGCCATCCAAGCTATGGTTTTGCCATGCTCACCATGTAGCTGGCACAGACTCACATAAAATAGAATAGAAATTCTTATACTGGAATGCAAGCACTGAATAGCATAAATTTTCAACAGGGAGGTCTAAGGTTAAAATAATAAAGTTCAAATGATGTATGCCACATGTGACATTTTGGTTCCAGACGTAACAACCCAAACCAAGTTCTTTTGCCTGACAATTCCAAAACAATATTACTCTCCTAGGTTTCTGATTTTGATTTTGCCTCAATTGCTCACAGATTACACTTTGGCAAACTTGAAGACAACACAGTACTGTTTAAAATGCACATGCCAGGAAGCCTTCATGATGATCTGCACCAAATCATCCCTGAATTCTTCGTTCCTGTGGTCACTTACCCATTTCCACAAATGTGGCATGGACTTTTTCTTCTGGAATTAAATTTGAAATAACCACTCTAAGTAAGTAGTACAGTGAACTCTCCTCCTCCCTGAATAAAACAATAGACATTTGTTCTAATATAATTGGCCATTTATCCCAGATCTCAGCAATTTATAGCTCAACTTTCTGAAACTGAAATCACAACATTTTAGTAGCAAATTATAGACTTATCAGTCACGGAAAAGTACGGAAGTGGGCCCCAAAAAGTCCAAACTTTGGTATGCATTTCATAACCCAGTTGGAAAGGTCCAATAGTCTTTGAATTTCATTATTTTAAAAATCTACTTTTAAATTATTTTGAAGACTTTGAAGCACATATTTTATCTTTAAATGCTTCAACCTTAATATCCTTAAGGTCAGAAGTATAAAACAATCATGGAAACAAGTATTATTTAGTTTTCTATTCTATTACCGTATCTTTGTGAGGAAGGTAAGTTATTGATAACCCTCCCTCATTACATTATAAAAAGGCCCAAGATCACAGAAATGTTTAACAATGAAGCCAAACAATGATTATCTGAAGGCCACCTTATTTGAAAATACAGTGATGGCTTTTTCCATACTTTAGTTGAACTACATAAGCATAGGTAAATTTGCAATAAAAGTACCATATAACACAATAATTAAATGTTAAAAGAGGAATGAGAAAATCAACCAGATTATGTCTAAATCGCAGAGTAAATGTATGCTAAGTAGCTGGATGCCTTTTAAAAAAAAAAAAAAAACCTCTTCAGAAACACTACTTAAAGGCAAAATAATATATTAGGGCACAAGCAGAAGAGAAGAACTGCAAATCAAACATAATCTGGGTATATCCAGATAAAAGCTAAAGGAAGCAGTGCACTCTGGGAGAAAAGCCAAAGGGAGTCAAATGACCATAAAATTTCAGAGCTGGAAGAACCTGAGAGCTCACCTATTCCACCCCAGCATTTTACAAATAAAGAATATGAGGCCCAGATAAGGAATTAGCCCAAACTGAGGACAAGATTGCAACCACAATTAGGTCCCCTGCTCCTGTTCAACCAGTGCTTATCCTGCTAGACTCTAGTCTTTAGTCCCAGTTCTGGCTGTAACACTTAATTGTCAGTGAGTGACACTGGGGGGAATCACAAAATCCTTCTATACCTCTGATTTCTCCGCTGTAGAAGCAGGATAATATCAACCACTCTGTCGTCTTCATAAGATGATTGTACAATATTACTATACAGACAATTAGCATAATAAAGTTACACACTCAAAAGAATAAAAAGGAAATATCAAAGTAGTTTGTTTTTTAAAGATTTTTGAAGTTACAAATGGATAGGAAATTCTCAAAGTTCAAGGCCCTGAAGAAGCCTAGAGTCAGTAAATCCACAGACCAGTCATAAAACAAAGAGGTTTCATCTTCTTTCAAAAGCTTTTCCAAAGTTATCCAAGTAAAAATGATCATGGAGAAGAAAAGAAAATCATGGCATCTGAATTAATAGGCATTAGACACTTGAAATATGGAACTGCAATAAATGTGCAAATTTAAATTTGGAAGTTTTCCTTTTGTGTTCTCCTCATAGTTATTCATGATACAGGCACTATCATTTGCAAGCAAAGATAAACATTCTTCACCGATGCCAGCAAACATTCTTTGTACAAAAACTTACTAATGAACATCTTCTCACCAGTGGGTCCCTATCACCTATGAAGAAGAAAAACAAACTAATGATTTTTCTTGAATTTTTTTCAGTTTTTATATTATCTTTTATATATTAAGCAAAAAGATGACTGAAAGCCTCTGAGCCCTTTAAATCATATTTTATTATATTTTTCTTCACCTAGTTATATTATAGGAAGAAAGAGCCCATTCTCGTTGGTACTTCTTTATGAAAGATACCAATATGTGATTATTTCTCACTTCAAATTATATTGAAGAAATTGGCATATCCAGCTCAATTCAGGGCCTGGTTGAAATAGGGTCCCCTACTCCTCAGCCATCTTTTCTCCTCCCAGCCAGAAATTAGCTCATTTCATCATAATTAATGTGCTTATATGACTAAAGAAAATAAGAGTTCTTGCATGACCCTGTGCCTGGAAGGATTTTTCCAATATAGGAAAGCCAGGTCCTTTTGTGATAAATTCAGTTCTTTCTAGCTTAAGATCATGGAAATGAGCATAGATTCCAGTGATTCCAATTAAAACCAGCATAACCAATATAAATAACCAATAAAATCAAGTTTGATTAGAAATGAGTTCAGAAATGAACCCATCACATAGGCCAAAATGCTATCATGTGTATGGTCTAGAATCTCAGTACTTGTAGCTGTGTGCTAGGTATATCAAGCATACAGCTGCAAATATTGTTTCAGTTCCTGATAGTTTATTTTGTTTTGTTCCCTGATGATAGGCTGATTCTCTGATCCATCCCCACGTGTCCTACTCAAGGCCTCAGTGTGAGAGAAACTTCACAAGAACGTATGGTGTAAGAGCAAATTCCCCACCACTACAGTACTGGGGAAAGGTGGGTGGGGATTCTTCAAGGTAGAGGCCCTATGGTAAAGTAATCATAACTAAAAGTGGGGAAGGACTTCCACTTCTGGCCACAACAGAGAAACCTATCCTCTTAAACAACTATAAAACTTGACAAGACATAGGAAATAACTGTTTTCAGATGTTGGCCAACAGGCAAAATCTGATCCCTGAGAGAAGGGAAACAAACAAGTTGAGCCTGGAAGTGCTTTACAGATGTCAGGGTACGGTGCTGAGGAAACAGGTCAGAATTCAGGGCCATGGAGGCAGCTGGAATTCATGGGGCACGATACTGGAGAGAAAGGGGTTATGTAATTTGCACAAATACATAATTCCAAGTTGAGAAAGGTGCTAGAAAGGAATAAATAGAAGTTCCAGAAGTCTACGCAGGGGCCTCCTTGAGTCTTTGATGCACAGACAAGACTCTAAAAGCCAGGGAAAGAACAACTACAGGGGAGCTGTGGGCTGAACGACTAGCAGAGTTCCCACAGGATTTGGAAATGTTCAAGTTTCAACCTGCCAAAATAGAGAGACATCACTAAACACCCTGAGCATTCAACAGATCCTAGAAAGACCATGCCTTAGGAGAACTTCTCTAGCCCTAGTAAAGGTACTATACATCTGCCCTCACACAGCTGAAAAAACAGCCTCAAAATGTCAAACGAATGGTTGTTTTGCCAAGCATACCATGTAAACCCCTTAGTAATACAAGGTGTTAATTATGCTGCTTGTCATTAACTCATGGCTGATGTGTGTTTATGCTGCATTAGGTCAGACAATCTTACTCCAGATCCACAGGCAAAATCCTAAGTGGTCAAGAAGCGAACTAGATAGAAATTTTAGGTGGACTCTATTTTTTCTTAGTTGCTATTTTTCAAGACCAAGGCAGAAGGCATGCTTTGCAAATCCAGCACAGTCTTAACAAGAAAATCCTGAATCAATCAATGGACCTCATTGAGCAACCTTGGAACCCATCTCAGTATTTTCACCAATCCCTCAAACACTTATCAGTAGCGCACCTAATGCCTTTCCCCTAAAAATACTAACATTTACAAGGGTTTGCTGGTGCCAGACAATGTGCCAAGCTCTTTACATGCATCATCTCATCTCCATAACCCTATGAGGTGGTATTACTGTTACTCCTATTTGCAGATAACAAAACAGAGACTTGGAGAGGTTTGGTATGATGTGCTAAATGTCACGCAGGTGGTAAGGGATGGAGAAAGGTTTCTAGCCTACAGCTGTAGGACTCCAAAGCCAGGTACTTAATCACACACGATTCCCTATGTTGAGAGTGAACCTACAGATTTTACTTGCAGACACTCAGAATATCCACACAAGAATTTATACAATAACATAGCAATCAGGTAAGTAAATAAAAGCCAGACTTTGCTGTATGCCTCTTGCATGATTCCTTTATATCCCAAGCAGTTGGGGCAAACTAAATTATATAAATTTTTGTTTTGATCTGGGCATGGGTAGGGGGTGTGGTAGCATTTTTAAATGATGGGGTCTGAATAACTTTTTCTCTGTTGTGGTATTTTTATCAAAAATGGCAATTTCCAAAGGAGGCCAAATTCCTTGATACAGTCTGCTCTAAACTCTCATCTGTAATTTTACTCTAAACGTAACTTTCTCTATTGGTTCAGCTAATCATTTAAAGATGCTATAGACATTCTTAAGTGTTTAGACTTTCGTGAAAGACCTGACTGCTACAAAAACTCACAGTATAACCCTAGACAAGTCATTGAATCTTCCTGGGCCATGGTGTCCTTGTGTAGAAAACAAGAAACTTGAACTATATTGTCATTCACCAAATTACATATCACAGAACAGTCCTAAGAGGTACCCCCTTCAAAAAAGAAGTTCCAGGTCAAATAAGTAGGAGGAAAGCTATAAACAATAGCCCCCATTTAGAGACTTGTGATCCATTAGCAATGGATAATACATTAGCAAAGTAAAACCTCAGAAAAGTCCTGCAGTAAAAAAAAATCTTTTTAACTTTAATTTCAAATTTCCAAAGCTTAATTTACCATAACACCATTTCCCTGGAAAAAATGTCTACAAACATATGGAAGTAATAGCCATTTAGTCAATCAAAAAAAAAAAAAAGCTATTTATTGAGCATCTACTATATGCCAGATATCCAGTGCACTGGATATTTGGGATACAAGAATAAGCATAGATAGACAAAATAAGCAACAAATAAACAGATATATGATTCCAAGTTGAAAAAAGTGCTGTGAAGGAAATAAATAGGTTTTTTAATATAAAATAATGACAAGGGGGCATATTTAGATAAGACGATGAAAAAAGGCCTCTCTAATATAATAATATATCAAGATATCATAGTATCTTAAGTGATACTAATATAATTTATGAGATCCTCATATAATTATTGTCACTTAAGTTAACATTTGAAGCATGAGAAGGGCATGTGAAGAACAGAGGAAGGCATTCCAGGCAAAATACCAGCATCTGTGAAAACCCCAGGGTGTGAAACTGATAACAAGCTCAGAGAATAAAAAGGCCAGGGAGGCGCAAGAGCAGGAACGACTTCTTGAGGGGGACTGGAGAGATTGGCAGGGGCCAGATCATGCAGGGCTCCAGGGCCACAAAGAAGAGATTGGATTTTATTCTAAGTAGAATGGAAAGAAATTTAAACTAGGAAGTCTTGATAGATGGAATAGATGGAATTGGTTTTTTAAAGGGTCACTCTGGCTGTCCTGTGAGGAACGGTGTGGAAAGCCAAGAAAATACTTAGGAAGAATAAGAAGCTGTATTAGTTTTCAACTGCTGCTGAACTAAATTATTCAGAAACTTGGTGGCTGAAACAATAGAAACTTATTATCCTACAGTTCTGAAGGTCTAATGTCTGACATGGGTCTCGCTGAGCTAAAATCAGCAGGACTCCATTCCTTTCCAGAGGCTCTAGAGGTGAATCAATTACTTGCTCATTTGAGTTGTTGGCAGAACTCTGTTCTCTCAGATTGTAGAACTGAGGTCCCTGTTTTCTTGTTGGCTGTAAGCTTAGGCCATTCTCAGCTTCTAGAAGCCACCCACGTTCCTTGGTGTGTGGTAGCGTTCCTCTCCAAAGCCAGCAACAGTGGGCTGAGTCTTTCTCATACTTCATATGTCTCCTCTTTCTTTCAGTGCATGTCTGTGACTCAACCAAAAAATAATCTTCGCTTTTAAGGACACATGTGAATTAGGTAGGGCCCATCCAGATAATGCAGGATAATCTCACCAGCTGAAGGTCCATACCCTTAATCACATTGGCCAAGTCCCTTTTGCCATGTAAGGTAACATATTCACAGATTCTGGGGATTAAAGGGTACACATCTTTGGGGGGATAGGAAGAGAAGCATTATACCACCTACCACAAAAGCTATGGTAGCAGTTCCAAGTGACAGATGAGAAAAATAAAACCAGTGTGATGGCAATGGAAAAAGGAAAAGTAGACCAATTTAAGGCATGTTTTGGAGACAGAATTAATAAGCCTGGCGATGATTGATTATACTGGTGAAGGGGTGGGTACAAGAGGAGGAAATCAAGGCTGACTCCTAAATTCCTGGTCTTTCAGGCTTATCAGCTGAGTGCCAAGAGAGGCCTTTCATGAAATAAAGAAGGCTAGGAGTGAACCCAGTTTTAAAGAAAAACTCAGGAGTTCTGTTTTCTGTGGAAGACTCCTAAAGAAACATTAACCAGATCATCTCTGAGATCTCTCACTACTTTAAGAATTCGCTAAAAATCTTTATATTGAGGGTTCATAGTGCCTAAATTTTTTAATTATCATTCCTATTGCCTTGAGAAATATATATTCAAGGGTGACTTGTTTGTGATTCATCATATTCTTTGGAATAGAGGGAACATTGGTTCATTTAGTTATCTATTACTATATAAAAAAAATGCCTTCAAATTTAGCAGCTGACAACACAGTTTCCTATGAGTCAGGAATCCAGACACTAATTAGCTGGGTCCTCTGCTTCATGGTCTTTCATGACGCTGTAATCAAGATCTTGGTCAGGGCTGGAGTTTCAACTAATGGCCCAGTTGGGGAAAGATTACATGAGTGTGTTACATGGTTATTGGCAGGATTCGGTTCCTTGAATATTGTTGTACCGAGGGCCTCAATTACTGACTGTTGACCAGAGGCAACCCTCAGTTCCTTTTCATGTGGGCCTTTTCACCATTTATTTTATCCAAAGCCAGCAAGAGAGACAAAGTCTACTAGAAAGTCAGAGTCTTTTCTAACTTAATCACAGAAATGACATCCTCTCAATATTGCCATATTCTATTGGTTAGAAGCAGGTTACTTAATGGGAGGGAATTATACTAGGCCATGAACACCTGGAGGAAGAGATCATTGGGGGTCCATCCTAGGGACTACAGACCACACTTAGAGATTGAAGAAACCAAAGAGAAAAACGAGTAACCATGAAAGTGAAAAGGGAAAATGAGAAAGGCAACTTTCATCTTGACTTTTTTCGGACAGGAGTCCTGAACAGCATTCTTCAGCCAGCAGATTGTTCTTGGGAGAGGTGATAGGAAACTACTTATAAGGTAGAAAAGGATAACCCAAGAAGGATTGCAAGACAGTTTGACAAAGTTCTAAAGATTATAATGGGGTGGGGGGGAGATTACAGTGTTATTTTAAAATATTTTTAATTCAAAACGAGTTTACTAAAATAGAAGATTTTAGCAGAATAGAGTAAAAATACCAGAAGAAAAGAACAGTAAGATTTTTGTTTTCTGGGTTTTTTTTTATTATGTTATGTTAGTCACCATACAATACATCATTAGTTTTTGATGTAGTGATCCATGATTCATTGTTTTTGTATAACACCCAGTGCTCCATGCAATACGTGCCCTCCTTAATACCCATCATCGGCTAACCCATACCCCCAACCCCCTCCCCTCTAAAACCCTCAGATTGTTTCTCAGAGTCCATAGTCTCTCATGGTTCATCTCTCCCTCTGATTCCCCCACCTTCATTTTTCCCTTCCTTCTCCTAATGTCCTCCATGCTATTCCTTATGCTTCACAAATAAGTGAAATCATATGATAATTGACTTTCTCTGCTTGACTTATTTCACTTAGCATAATCTCCTCCAGTCCCATCCACGTTGATGTAATAGTTGGGTATTCATCCTTTCTGATGGCTGAGTAATATTCCATTGTATATATGGACCACATCTTCTTTATCCATTCATCTGTTGAAGGGCATCTCGGCTCTTTCCACAGTTTGGCTATTGCAGACATTGCTACTATGAACATTGGGGTGCATATGGCCCTTCTGTTCACTATATCTGTGTCTTTGGGGTAAATACCCAGTAGTACAATTGCTGGGTCATAGGGTAGCTCTATTTTTAATTTTTTGAGGCACCTCCACACTGTTTTCCAAAGTGGCTGTACCAACTTGCATTCCCACCAACAGTGTAAGAGGGCTCCCCTTTCTCCACAACCTCTCCAACATTTGTTGTTTCTTGCCTTGTCAATTTTTGCCATTCTAACTGATGTAAGTGTGGTTTTGATTTGAATTAAGAACAGTAATATTTTGGAAAACGCACTAGTCATTTCTCAACAATAACAATGAAAAATACAGTAAGCAATTGCTAATGGAACGCTCTTAAAAATAGAATGCTTCCAAATCTGCCATCTTGTATATTATCTTACACATTGATTTTTTTTTTTTTTTAAGTAGAAATAAAGGCAGGACTATTTTCCTGGTCTTCTCAAGAAGCATCTGTCTTCCTTTGTTCCTTTCTATTTTCCTTTCTTTAACTTTAGGATTACTTGAATGCTGCTTTGTTGGAATAAAGGCCTTATAATTTTAATTTTGAAAAAAGTAGACAAATCTAATAATATACCAATATAACATAAATGTACCATACTAATGTCAGATGTTAATAATTATGCAAACTTGGCATGGGGTATATAGAAACTTTCTGTAGTATCTTCATAATTTTTCTATAAATCTATAAACTGTTCTAAAAATAATGCTTATATTTAAAAAAAAATATATCCCAAAATAACATGTTAATAGAAGTGAAAGAAAATCAACAACCCAGACTGTTTAACTTTCTTTCCTTATAGTGGCAAAGACTCTTTGCTTTGGGGTAGGTGCCTGGTGGGAGCTTGATATCACAGGGACTCCTGCTTTGGGACTTCACTTGCAGCAGGATTCTCAGTGGACATAGTACAGACTCAGCTCCAGATTTCTGAAAACATCCATGTTAAAAAATCAGTTTAACTCCTCATTCCCTAAGCCAGCAGTCTGTTATACTACCCTAGGAAAACCTTCCTAGAAAAATACCAAAAGGATGGTAAAAGCTATAGGCATAGAGCTGTTGCTCCCTGTATTTACAACACTGGGAAAATTAAAAGCAACTTTGTGTTCAACAATAGGAGTATGATTAATTGTCTTATGGATCATCTACTCACAGAAATAGCCATTAAATGATGGTTATGAGATTATGTTACATGAGGGAAAAATTTATGGTACCATACTTATGCTTGTAAGATCGGTGTTTTAAATCAAAACATAAAAATGTACATAAGATATAAATATAATTTTGTCTGTGACCACCAAAGGGTCCAGTTTATTAATCTTATAAATAACTCCCCCCCCCTTTAAAATTGTCTCTCATTTACAAATATCTATTATACACTAGGCAGTGTTCTTTTTCTTCATGTACCATATCTTGAAAGCAGATTCTTGACACAGAGTTATAGTAAATGCTTTGAGTAATAGCCCATAGCAAATATAAGGGTCCTCTTGCAGGCAGACTGATTGGTAAGACAAGCGGGCCCTCCTCCCAGATAACAATATGTACTACCTTTCCCAAGTCATACTGTACGTCTAAGAGGACAATATTTATTCAATTATCCATTCAGCAAACATTTACTGAACATCTGCTAGTTGCCAGGCACTCTCCAAAATGCTGGTGACTCAAAGGTGAGCAAAATGGACATGGCTCTTGCTCTCATTGGAATTTACAATCTAGTGTGAGATATAAATAACCCCACCAATATCTGTAGTAGAAAACCATGTTCCTATTATGAAAGGAAATACAGAGTGCTATGAAAGAATATTATCAGACAACTTAATTTATATGAAGAACAATTTTTGCTCAAATATGTAGCACACATCAAGCACTATCTTTGTGAGCTATTTGTTAACATGAAAATGTTAGAGACAACGTGAACCTTAAATGTCCAGTCACCCTTAGAATGCAGCATTAATTATATCTTTGGATCTTGGCAGAAATGTCCATTTTGATATTCTGTTATACATGTGAAATCACCCATGGCATATTTTACAAGGGAAAAAAGTGGAAAACTACTTCAGTGTTTTCACATTTCCCACAGAGTCCAAAATGAGAAGTCTGACCCTGAAATAATCATAGACAAAACCAAGCTCATATTTTCAGTATTCAGGGAACTTTGAAGGGTTTAGAGGAAAGCAATCAAGATGATTAAGGAGTATAAAAATTAAGGATAAAGGAATTATCATCTTCTAAAAGTCCATACCTAATGTAATCATTACATATAAGAATGCCTACACCCCAGGGGAGTATGTCAAGCTAGTTCATCTAAACTCATAACAAGTTTGACTTGGCTATAACAATAGATGAACCTAAATCCTGGGAGAAAGAGTTATTAATTTAATGGGTTATCAATGGAGGCCATGGGTCTTTCTTTGGAGTTAATTTTAAAAACTGAAAAGAGTCCATTTTTTTAATTTAAATTCAATTTAGTTAACATAGAGTGTATTATTAGTTTCAGGGGTAGAATTCAGTGATTCATCAATTGCATATAACCCACAGTGCTCATTACATCAAGTACCCTCCTTAATGCCCATCACCCAGTTACCGCATCCCCCCTCCCACCTCCCCCCCGCAGCAACCCTTAGTTTGTTCCTTATAGTTAAAAGTCTTATGATTTGCCTCCCTCTGTTTTCATCTTATTTTATTTTTCCTTTCCTCCCCCTATGTTCATTTGTTTTGTATCTTAAATTCCACATATGAATGAAATCATATGGTATTTGTCTTTCTCTGACTTATTTCGCTCAGGATAATACTCTCTAGTTCCACCTATGTCATTGCAAATGGCAAGATTTCATTCTTTTGGATGGCTGAGTAATATTCCATTGTGTGTGTGTGTATATATATATATCTTTATGTGTATATATATATATATATGTATATATATATATATGTATCTTCTTTATCCATTTATCTGTCCATGGACATCTGGGCTTTTTCCATACGTTGGCTGTGGTGGACATTGCTGATATAAACATTGGGGTGCATGTGCCCCTTTGAATCACTATGTTTGTATCCTCTGGATACATACCTAGTAGTGCAGTTGCTGGGTTGTAGGGTACCTCTATTTTTAACTTTTTGAGGAACCTCCATACTGTCTTCCAGAGTGACTGCACGAGTTAATATTCCCACCAATGGTGTGAGAGGGTTCCTCTTTATCCACATCCTCACCAAATCTGTTGTTTCCTGAGTTATTAATTTTAGCCATTCTGACCATTATGATGAGGTGTTATCTCACTGTGGTTTTGATTTGTATTTCCCTGATGCCAAGTGATGAACATTTTTTCATGTGTCTTTTGGCCTTTTGTATGTCTTCTTTGGAGAAATGTCTGTTCATGCCTTCTGCCCATTTCTTGATTGGATTTTGTTTTTTGTTTTTTGGGTGTTGAGTTTGATAAGTTCTTTATAGATTTTGGATACTATACTACATACTATACTATCTATACTATACTATACTATACTTTTTTATAGTATACTATAATATACTTTATCTGATATGTCATTTGTGAATATCTTCTCCCATTCCATAGGTTGCCTTCTAGTTTTGTTGATTGTTTCCTTTGCTGTGCAAAAGCTTTTTATCCTGATGAAGTCCCAATGGTTCTTTTTTAAAAAGATTTATTTATTTGTTTGACAGAGAGAGAGCATGAACAGGGGGAGGGGCAGAGGGAGAGGAAGAGAGACAAGCAGACTCCCCACTGAGTATGGGACCCTACACGGGGCTCAATCTCGGGCCCCTGAAATCATGACCTGAGCTGAAGTCAGATGCTTAACCAACTGAGCCACCCAGGCACCCCCAATAATTCATTTTTACTATTGTTTCCCTTGCCTCCAGAGACGTGTCTAACAAGAAGTTGCTATAGCCAAGGTCAAAGAGGTTGCTGCCTGTGTTCTCCTCTAGGATTCTGATGAATTCCTGTCTCATATTTAGGTCTTTCATCCATTTTGAATTTATTTTTGTGTGTAGTGTAAGAAAGTGGTCCAGTTTCAGTCTTCTGCATGTTGCTGTCCGGTTTTCCCAACACCATTTGTTGAAGAGACTCTCTTTTTTCCATTGGACATTCTTCCTGCTTTGTCGAAGATTAGTTGACCATAGAGTTGAGGTCAATTTCTGGGTTCTCTGTTCCATTGATCTCTGAGTCTGTTTTTGTTCCAGTACCATATTAAGACTCTCTTTAAAATACCTTAACAGAGGGGCACCTGGGTGGCTCAGTCATTAAGCGTCTGCCTTCGGCTCAGGTCATGATCCCACGGTCCTGGGATCGAGCCCCACATCGGGCTCCCTGCTTGGCAGGAAGCCTGCTTCTCCCTCTCCCATTCCCCGTGCTTGTGTTCCCTCTCTCACTGTGTCTCTCTTTGTCAAATAAATAAAATCTTCAAAAAAATAAAATAGCTTAGCAGAAGTCTTGCTCTAAAACAGGGTGTGACCACTTTACTGTGAATATTTTTTTAATTTTAATTCCAGTGTAGTTAACATACAGTGCTATATTAGTTTCCTATGTATAATATAGTGATTCATCAATTCTAAACATTACCCAGTGCTTATCATGATAACTATACTCTTAATCCCCATCACCTGTTTCACCCATCCCCCCACCCACCTACCTTCTGGCAACCATCTGTTTGTTCTCTATAGTTAAGAGTCTTTGTTTGTGTGTTTATCTTATCTTTGTTCATTTATTTTCTTTCTTAAATTCCACATATGAGTGAAATCATGATATTTGTCTTTCTCTGACTGACTTATTTCACTTAGCATTATATTCTCTAGAGATCTATACATGTTATTGCAAATGGCAAGATTTCATTCTCTTTTATCGCTGAGGAATATTCCTGTGTGTGTGTGTAAAATTACTTTTTCTTTATCCATTCATCTATTGATGGACATATCTTGGCTATTATAAATAATAAATATAGAGTGTACATGTCTTTTCAAATTAGTGTTTTCATATATTTGGGGTACTCAGTAGTAGAATTACTGGATCATATGGTATTTCTATTTTTTTTTTAAAGATTTTATTTATTTATTTGAGAGAGAGAATGAGATAGAGACAGAGAGAGCATGAGATGGGGGAGCGTCAGAGGGAGAAGCAGACTTCCTGCTGATGCG
Organism: Mirounga angustirostris; assembly: GCF_029215605.1. Classification (NCBI taxonomy): domain Eukaryota; kingdom Metazoa; phylum Chordata; class Mammalia; order Carnivora; family Phocidae; genus Mirounga; species Mirounga angustirostris. The sequence continues at coordinate 71,454,878 of NW_026991720.1, read as the reverse complement.
GGACTCGATCCCGGGACTCCAGGATCATGACCTGAGCTGAAGGCAGTCACTTAACCAACTGAGCCACTCAGGCGCCCGGTATTTCTATTTTTAATTTTTTGAGGAACCTCCATACTATTTCCCATGGTGGCTGCACCAGTTTATATTCCCACCAATAGTGCATGAGGGTTGCTTTTTCTCCACATCCTCACCAACACTTGTTTCCTGTGTTTTGGATTTTAGCCATTCTGACAAGTGTTAGGTGATATCTCATTGTAGTTTTGATTTGCATTTTCCTGATGATAAGTGATGTTGAACATCTTTTCATGTGTCTGTTGACCATCTATAGGTCTTTGGAGGAATGTCTTCTGCCCATTTTTTAATTGGATTGTTGGGGTTTTTTGGTGTAGAGTTGTATAAGTTTTTTATAGATTTTGGATACTAAACCTTTATTGAATATGTCATTTGCGAATATCTTTTCCCATTCAGTCAGTTGTCTTTTATTTTGTTAATTATTTCCTTCACTGTGCAGAAGTGTTTTATTTTGATGTAGTCTTAGTAGTTTGGATTTTTATTTTATTTCCCTTGCCTCCGGAGACATATTTAGAAAAATGTTGCTATGACTGATGTCAGAGAGATTACTGCAAGTACTCTTTTCAAGAATTTTATGGTTTCATGTCTCATGTTTAGATCTTGAATCCATTTTGTCTTTATTTCTGTGTTTGACATAGAAAGTAATCCAGTTTCATTCTTTTTGCATTTAGCTGTCAAGTTTTCCCAGCACCATTTGTAAAAGAGACTTTTTCCCATTGCATATTCTTGCCTCCTTTGTCATAGATTAATTGACCATATAATCATGTTTATTTCTGGGCTCTCTATTCTGTTCCATTGATCTATATATCTTTTTTTGTGCCACTACCATACTGTTGTGATTACTACAGCTTTGTAGTATATCTTGAAATCTGCGATTGTGATACTTCCAGTTATGTTCCTCTTTTCCAAGATTGCTTTAGCTATTTGGGGTCTTTTGTGGTTCCACACTAATTTTAGGATTATTTGTTCCACTTCTGTGAAAAATGCTGTTGGTTTATTGGGATTGCATTAAATCTGTAGATTGCTTTGAGTAGTATGAGCATTTTAACAATATTTATTCTTCCAACCCGTGAGCATCTAATGTCTTTCCATTTCTTTGCATTGTCTTGAATATCTTCATCAGTACTTTATAGTTTTCAGAGTACTAGTCTTTCACCTTCTTGGTTAAGTTTATTTCTAGGTATTTTATTACTTTTAGTACAATTGTAACTGGGATTGTTTTCTTAATTTCTCTTTCTGCTACTTCATTATTAGTATATAGAAATGCAATGGATTTCTCTATATTAATTTTGTATCCTTACTGAATTCATTTATCAGTTCTAGTAATTTTTTGGTGGAGCCTTTAGGGTTTTCTGTATATAGTATCATGTCATCTGCAAATAGTGAAAGTTTTCATTCTTCCTTGCCAATTTGGATGCCTCTTATTTATTCTTCTTGTCTGATGCTGTGGCTAGGACTTCCAGTACTATGTTGAATAAAAGTGGTGAGAGTGGACATCTTTACCTTGTTCCTGGCCTTAGGGAAAAAGCTCTTAGTTCTTCACCACTGAGTATGTTATTTGTGGGTTTTTCCATATATGGCCTTTATTACATTGAGGTAGGTTTCCTCTAAACCTATTTTATTGAGGGTTTTTATCGTGAATGGATGTTGTACTTTCTCAAATGCTTTTTCTGTATCTATTGAGATTATCATATGGTTATCTTTTTCTTATTGATGTGATATATCACATTGATTGGTTTGCGAATATTGAACTACCCTTGGAACCCAGGAATAAATTCCACTTGATCATGGTGAATGATTTTTTTAATGTATTATTGGATTCAGTTTGCTAGTACTTTGTTGAGGATTTTTGCATCTGGGTTCACCAGAGATAATGGCCTGTAGTTCTCTTTTTGGGTGGTGTCTTTATGTGGTTTTGGTATCAGGGTAATGCTGACCTCATAGAATGAATTAGGAAGTTTTCCTCCTATTTTTTGGAATAGTTTAAGAAAAATAGGTATTAACTCTTCTTTAAATGTTTGATAGGGGGCACCTGGGTGGCTCAGTCGTTAAGCATCTGCCTTAGGCTCAGGTCATGATCTCAGGGTCCTGGGATTGAGCCCCGCATCGGGCTCTCTGCTCCGTGGGGAGCCTGCTTCTCCCTCTTCCACGGCCCCTGCTTGTGTTCCCTCTCTCCCTGTCTCTCTCTCTGTCAAATAAATAAATAAAATCTTTTTAAAAAATGTTTGATAGAATTCCCCTATGAAGCCATCTGGTTCTGCACTTTTGTTTGTTGAGAGTTTTTTGATTACTGATTCCATTTCCTTGCTGGTAATTGGTCTGTTCAAATTTTCTATTTCTTCCTGCTTCAGTTTTGGTAGATTATGTTTCTAGGAATTTATCCATTTCCTCTAGGTTGTCCAATTTGTTGGCACATATTTTTTCATTATATTCTCTTATAATTGTTTGTGTTTCTGTGGTGTTAGTTGTTATTTCCTCTCTCTGATTTGTGACTTTGTTTGATTCCTTTCTCTTTTTTTCTTGATAAGTCTAGCTAGAGGTTTATCAATTTTGTTGATATTTTCAAAGACCCAGCTCCTGGTTTCATTGATCTGTTCTATTGTATTTGTGGTCTTTCCCAATTTTTTCTTGTGGTTGATTTCTAGATTCATAGTATTGTGGTTGGAAAAGATGCATGGTATGACTTCAGTCCTTTTGAATTTGTTGAAACTTGTTTTGTGGACTAATACACATGATGTATTCTGGAGAATGTTCCAGGTGCACTAAAAAAGATATGCATTCTGCTGTTTTAGGATGGAATGTTGTGAATGTATCTCTTAGATCCATCTGGTCCAATGTGTCATTTGAAGCTACTGTTTCCTTATTGATTTTCTGTTTGGATGATCTATCCATGTAAGTTGGGTGTTAAGGTTTCCTACTATTATTATATTACTATGGATTATTTCCTTTATGTTTGTTATTAGCTGATTTGTGTATTTGAATGCTCCCATGTTGGAGGCACAGATTTTTTTTAATTTAAATTCAATTAGCCGACATATAGTACATCATTAGTTTCAGACATGGTGTTCAATAATTCACCAGTTGTGTACAATACCCAGTGCTCATCATATATTTACAATTGTCGTATCTTCTTGTTGGATTGTTCCATTTATGATTATATAGTGTCCTTCTTTGTCTCTTGTTATAATCTTTGTTTTAAAGTCTATTTTGTCCAATATAAGTATTGCTACCCAGCTTTCTTTTCACTTCCATTTGTCTGATAAATACTTTTCCATTCTTTCACTTTCAATCTGCATGTATCTTTAGGTCTGAAATGAGTCTCTTATAGGAAGCATATAGATGGGTCTTTCTTTTGTATCCATTCCTTCACCCTATGTCTTTGATTGGAGCATTTAATCCATTTAAATTCAAAGTAATTGTTGATAGGTATGTACTTACTACCATTTTGTTGTTTTATGATTATGTTTGTAGTTCTTTGTTCCTCTCTTCTCTTGCTCTCTTCTCTTCTGGTTTGTTGGGTTTCTTTAGCAATATACTTGGATTTCTTTATTTTTCACGTATCTATTACTGGTTTTTGATTTGTGTTTACCATTAGGTTTCTATATAACATCTTAGGCATTTAGCAGTCTATGTTAAGCTGATAGTCACTTAGGTTTGAACTCTTTCTTTACTTTTCTGCCCCCACACTTTAGGTATATGGTATCATATTTTACATCCTTTCATTTTTGTGAATCCCTGGACTTATTTTTATAGATACACTTAATTTTACTGCTTTTATGCTTCCTACTTTTCTTACTCCTACTTACGGTCTTTCCTTTCCATTGAAAGAGTCCCTTTTAGGATTTCTTGCTGGGCTGGTTTAGTGGTCATGAATTTCTTTCACTTTTGTTTGTCTGGGAAACTCTATCTCTCTTTCTATTCTGAATGATAGCCTTGCTGGTTAGAGCATTCTTGTCTGCAGGTTTTTTTCCTTTCAACATTTTCAATATATCATGCCATACTCTTCTGGCCTGCAAAGTTTCTGCTGAAAAATCAGCTGATAGCCTTATGGGGTATCCTCTGTATGTAACTGTTTTCTTTTCTCTTGATGCTTTTAAAATTCTCTTTGACTGTTTTTTTTTTTTAAGATTTTATTTATTTATTTGACAGAGAGATACACAGCGAGAGAAGGAACACAAGCAGGGGGAATAGGAGAGGGAGAAGCTGGTTTCCCGCTGAGCAGGGAGCCCAATGCGGGGCTCGATCCCAGGATCCTGGGATCATGACCTTAGCTGAAGGCAGATGCTTAATGCCTGAGCCACCCAGGCACCCCTCTCCTTGACTTCTTTTTGCCATTTTAGTTACTATGTGTCTTAGTGTGGACCTCCTTGAATTGATTTTGTTGGGGCCTCCCTGTGTCTCCTGGATCTAGATTTTGGTTTCCTTCCCCAGATTCGGGAAGTTTTCAGCTATTATTTCTTCAAATACACTTTCTGCCTCCTTTTCTCTCTCTTCTCCTTCTGGGATCCCTATAATGTGAATGTGATTATGCTTGATGGAGTCACTGAGTTCCCTAAATCTATTTTCATTTTTCCCTCTCCTGTTCAGCTTGATTGCTTTTCATTACTCCGTCCTCCAGGTCACTGGTCTGTCCTTCTGCTCCTCTAGTCTACTATTTATTCCATCTCATGTATTTTTAATTTTGTTACTGAGTTCTTCATCTCTAATTGGTTCTTTATGTTTTGTCTCTTTAAGGCTCTCACTGAGGTCCTTCACTCTTTTCTCAAGTCCAGTGATTATCTTTATGACCATTACTTTAAATGGTCTATCAGGAAGGGGGGAAAAGATGGCAGAGGAGTAGGGGACCCTATTTCAACTGGTCCCCGGAATTGAGCTGGATATCCACCAGATCACTCTGAGCACCCACAAAACCAGCCTGAGATGTAAGAAGATCTGGATCTCTACAAACAATATTGCAGGTGGTTGGTTTTGAGGTACAAAGCAGAGAGCCATGATTCTGCAGGCAGATATCGGAGGATAAACGGCAGCAGGAGGGTGCCTGGCCATGGGGATCCTACACCGCCGGTGAGCGACAACCTCACGCACTGCGGACAGGCACAGACTCGCAGACCGGTAGCAGCGGGGAAAGGACTCTAGGGCAGGCCCCGGGGGGGAAACCCAGAGCAGCATAGTTGTGCCGGTGAACTGCAGCCCCCGGACAGAAACCCGAAGCAGCGGGGTCGCCCCTGTGAACTGCAGCCCCTGGGATGGAATCCCTGAGTGGTGGGGTCACCCGTGCGCGAACTGGGAGCAGCTGGCGGTTTTAGAAGCACAAAAGGCAGAGACAAGCCCTGACCTGGAGGCAGGACTGGGGGCGCTGCAGAGGGGGGCACAACCCAGGCCCTGCAGTTTATAGCAGCACGGACAGAAACGGAGACAGTGTGGCCTGGAGAGCTCACTGAAGAACAGACTGCGGTCTCTCTGCTCTGAGGCAGAGGGTTGGAAATGGTCTCTTCTGCTCTGATTCACGGAAGAGACATGGAAAGCCGCCAGGGAAAGGCGCCAGAGAACAAAAGCCCTAAAACCTGATTCCTGCTGAGCCCATCCCCCGCCACAGCCCAACCCCCCCACCCCCCCGGCCCCGAACCGGGTTGCCTGAGTAACAGCGTGGCAGGTCCATCCCGCAGAAGACAGGCTGGGAAAACAAGAGGCCAGCTACCCTAAGGTCCCAAGAAAACAGGTGCATCTTGCTTGGGTTCTGGTCAATAATTTGGACTCTATACATTCCCTCAAGCACCCATCAACAGAATGACTAGGAGGAGGAGCCCCCAAAATAGAAAAGACTCAGAGATTATGACTTATGCTGCAGATTTACAAATGAATGCAGATATAACTAAGATGTCGGAGATGGAATTCAGGCTAGCAATTGTGAAGACAATGGCTAGAATGGAGAAATCGATTAATGGCAACATAGAGTCTCTAAGGGCAGAAATGAAAGGTGAATTGGCAGAACTTAAAAATGCTATCAATGAGATCCAATCCAATGTAGATAATCTAACAGCTAGGGTAAGTGAGGCAGCAGAGAGAATAAGCTACCTGGAAGACAGTATAATAGATAACAAGGGAAAAGAGGAGGCCAGGAAAAACAACTCAGAATCCAGGAATATAGAATCAGAGAAATAAGTGACACCATGAAGCGTTCCAATGTCAGAATAATTGGAATCCCGGGGGGAGTGGAGAGAGAGAGGACTAGAAGATGTATTTGAGCAAATCGTAGCTGAGAACTTCCCTAATCTGGGGAATGAAACAAACATTCGTGTCCTAGAGGCAGAGGGGACCCCTCCCAAGATCAAGGAAAACAGGCCAACACCCCGGCATGTAGGGTAAAACTTACAAATCTTAGGACCAAGGAAACCATCTTAAGGGCAGTTAGGGGGAAGAGATTCCTTACGTACAGAGGGAGGAACATCAGAACAACGTCAGACCTATCCACAGAGACCTGGCAAGCCAGAAAGGCCTGGCAAGACATATTCAGGATACTAAATGAGAAGAACATGCAGCCAAGAATACTTTATCTGGCAAGGCTGTCATTTAGAATGGATGGAGAGATGCAGATCTTCCACGACCGGCAGAAACTGTAAGAATATGTGACCACTAAGCTGGCCCTGCAAGAAATATTAAGGGGGGTTCTATAAAAGGAGAAAAACCCCAAGAGTGATATACAACAGAACTTACCGGGACAATCTATAAAAACGTCTTCACAGGCAACATGATGACAATTAATTCATATCTTTCAATAATCACTCTCAACGTGAATGGCCTAAATGCTCCCATAAAACGGCACAGGGTTGCAGATCGGATAAAAAGACAGGACCCATCCAGATGCTGTCTACAAGAGACTCATTTTGAACTTAAAGATACATCCAGACTGAAAGTGAAGGGATGGAGATCCATCTTCCATGCCAGCGGACATCAAAAGAAAGCTGGGGTAGCAATTCTTATATCAGACAAATTAGATTTTAAGCAAAAGTCTGTAATTAAAGACACAGAAGGACACTATAGCATTCTTAAACGGTCTGTCCAACAAGAAGATCTAACAATTGTAAATATCTATGCTCCCAACATGGGAGCAGCCATCCACATAAGCCAACTGTTAACCAAAATAAAGAGTCATATTGATAACAATACGTCAATTGTAAGGAGACCTCAATACTCCACTCTCAGCAATGGACAGATCATCTAAGCAGAAAATCAACAAGGAAACAAGAGCTTTGAATGATACATCAGACCAGATGGACCTCACAGATATTTACAGAACATTCCACCCTAGAACAACAGAATACTCATTCTTCTCGAGTGCACATGGAACTTTCTCCAGAATAGACCACATACTGGGTCACAAATCAGGTCTCAACCGATACCAAAAGACTGAGATTATTCCCTGCCTATTCTCAGACCACAATGCTCTAAAACTGGAACTCAATCACAAGAAAAAATTTGGCAGAAATTCAAACACTTGGAAGCTAAAGACCACTCTGCTCAAGAATGTTTGGGTCAACCAGGAAATCAAAGAAGAACTTAAACAATTCATGGAAATCAATGAGAACGAAAACACATCCGTCCAAAACCTATGGGATACGGCAAAGGTGGTCCTAAAGGGGAAATACATAGCCATCCAAGCCTCACTCAAAAAAACAGAAAAATCCCGAATTCACCAACTAACTCTACACCTTAAAGAACTAGAGAAAAAGCAACAAACAACGCCTAAGCCACGCACTAGAAGAGAAATAATTAAGTTTAGAGCAGAGATGAATGAATTAGAAACCAGAAACACAGTAGATCAGATCAATGAAACTAGACGTTGGTTCTTTGAAAGAATTAATAAGATCGATAAACCACTGGCCAGACTTACCCAAAAGAAAAGAGAAAGGACCCAAATTAATAAAATTATGAATGAAAGGGGAGAGATCACGACTAACACCAAGGAAATAGAAACAATTATTAGAAATTATTATCAACAACTATAGGTCAATAAACTGAGCAATCTGGATGAAATGGAGGCCTTCCTGGAAACCTATAAGCTGCCAAGACTGAAACAGGAAGAAATTGACAACCTGAATAGGCCAATAACCAGTAAGGAGTTTGAAGCAGTGATCAAAAACCTCCCAGAAAACAAGAGTCCAGGGCCTGATGGATTCCCTGGGGAATTCTACCAAACACACAAAGAAGAAATAATACCTATTCTACTGAAGCTGATTCAAAAAATAGAAACAGAAGGAAAACTTCCAAACTCATTCTATGAGGCCAGCATTACCTTAATGCCCAAACCAGGCAAAGACCCCATCAAAAAGGAGAATTTCAGACTGATATCCCTGATGAATATGGATTCCAAAATCCTCAACAAAATCCTAGCTAATAGGATCCAACAATACATTAAAAGGATCATCCACCACGACCAAGTGGGATTTATCTCCGGGATGCAAGGGTGGTTCAACATTCGCAAATCAATCAATGTGATAGAACACAGTAATAAGAGGAGGGAGAAGAACGATATGGTCCTCTCAATTGATGCAGAAAAAGCACTTGACAAAATACAACATCCTTTCCTGATTAAAACTCTTCAGAGTATAGGGATAGAGGGAACATTCCTCAGGTTCATAAAATCCATCTATGAAAAACCCACAGTGAATATCATCCTCAATGGGGAAAAGCTGAGAGCCTTTCCCTTAAGATCACGAACATGTGAAGGATGCCCACTCTCGCCACTGTTGTTCAACATAGCACTAGAAGTCCTAGCAACAGCAATCAGACAACAAAAAGAAATAAAAGGTATTCAAATTGGCAAAGAAGAAGTCGAACTCTCTTTTCGCAGATGACATGATACTTTATGTGGAAAACCCAAAAGACTCCACCCCCAAATTACTAGAACTCATACAGCAATTCAGTAATGTGGCAGGATACAGAATCAATGCCAGAAATCAGTTGCTTTCTTATACACTAACAACGCAACTGTAGAAAGAGAGATTAGAGAAACGATTCCATTTACAACAGCACCAAAAACCATAAGATACCTCGGAATAAACCTAACCAAAGAGGTAAAGGATCTATACTCTAGGAACTACAGAACACTCATGAAAGAAATTGAAGAAGACACAAAAAGATGGAAAAATATTCCATGCTCATGGATCAGAAGAATAAACATGGTTAAAATGTCTATGCTACCCAGAGCAATCTATACCTTCAATGCCATCCCGATCAAAATTCCAATGACATTTTTCAAAGTGCTGGAACAAACAATCCTAAAATTTGTATGGAATCAGAGAAGACCCCGAATCGCCAAGGAAATGTTGAAAAAGAAAAACAAAGCTGGGGGCATCACGTTGCCCGATTTCAAGCTATATTACAAAGCTGTGATCACCAAGACAGCATGGTACTGGCACAAAACAGACATATGGACCAATGGAACAGAATAGAGAACCCAGATATGGACCCTCAACTCTGTGGTCAAATAATCTTTGACAAAGCAGGAAAAAACATGCAATGGAAAAAAGACAGTCCCTTCAATAAATGGTGCTGGGAAAGTTGGACAGCCACATGCAGAAGAATGAAACTCGACCATTCTCTAACGCCATTCACAAAGATAAACTCTAAGTGGATGAAAGACCTCAATGTGAGACAGGAATCCATCAAAATCCTAGAGGAGAACATAGGCAGTAACCTCTTTGACATTGCCCACAGCGACTTCTTTCAAGATACATCTCCAAAAGCTAGTGAAACAAAAGCAAAAATGAACTTTGGGACTTCATCAAGATAAAACGCTTCTGCACAGCAAAGGAAACAGTCAACAAAACAAAGAGGCAACCCACAGAATGGGAGAAGATATTTGCAAATGACACTACAGATAAAGGGCTGGTATCCAAGATCTATAAAGAACTTCTCAAACTCAACACCCAGAAAACAAATAATCAAGTCAAAAAGTGGGCAGAAGAGATGAACAGACACTTCTCTGAAGAAGACATACAAATGGCTAACAGACACATGAAAAAATGTTCATCATCATTAGCCATCAGGGAAATCCAAATCAAAACCACATTGAGATACCACCTTACACCAGTGAGAATGGCAAAAATGGACAGGGAAAGAAACAACAAATGTTGGAGAGGTTGTGGAGAAAGGGGAGCCCTCTTACACTGTTGGTGGGAATGCAAGTTGGTATAGCCACTTTGGAAAACAGTGTGGAGGTGCCTCAAAAATCTAAAAATAGAGCTACCCTATGACCCAGCAATTGCACTACTGGGTATTTACCCCAAAGACACAGATGTAGTGAACAGAAGGGCCACATGCACCCCAATGTTCATAGCAGCAATGTCCGCAATAGCCAAACTGTGGAAAGAGCCAAGATGCCCTTCAACAGATGAATGGATAAAGAAGATGTGGTCCATATATACCATGGAATATTACTCAGCCATCAGAAAGGATGAATACCCAACTTTTACATCAACATGGATGGGACTGGAGGAGATTATGCTAAGTGAAATAAGTCAAGCACAGAAAGTCAATTATCATATGGTTTCACTTATTTGTGGAACATAAGGAATAACATGGAGAACATTAGGAGAAGGAAAGGAAAAATGGAGAGGGGGAATTGGAGGGAGAGATGAACCATGAGAGACTATGGACTCAGAAACAAACAGGGTTTAGAGGGAATGGGGGAGGAGGGATTGGTTAGCCCAGTATGGGTATTAAGGAGGGCATTACTGCATGGAGCACTGGGTGTTATACGAAAACCTTGGATCATGGATCACCACATCAAAAACCAGTGATGTATTGTATGGTGACTAACATAACATAATAAAATTTAAAAAAAAAAAAAAAAAGGTCTATCAGGCCTGTTGCTTATCTCCTTTCATTTAGCTCTCTAGGTGTGATTTTTGTCCTGTTTTTTCATCTGGGATATATTCCACTGTCTCGTCATTTTGTCTAAATCTCTGTGTCTGTTTCTACATGTTAGGAAAGTCAGCTATGTCTTCTGCTCTTGAAGGTAGTGATCTTATGAAGAAGAGTTCCTGTAGTGCCCTGCAGGGCAATGTCCCCTGTTCACCAGAACCCAGAACTTCAGGGGTACCTCCTATGTGTGTTGTGTGCACCCTACTACTGTGGCTGAACTGTGTTAGCCTTCAATCCTGTCATTTGCAATGACTCTCTTTGCCATTTGTGGGCAGGGTTTGGTCCCTGTGTTACTAATGGGCCAGTCTGGAGCTGTCTTGGGCTTGAGTGGAGTTCAGACCAGGCATTTTCCAGAGATGCAGTAGCACCAAACTGCAGTGTGCCTTACCTGTGTTGTCTCCAGAGAAGCTTCCATTGGTGGGCAGAGCCTGCAGTCATGCCAGATATCTGCCCCCAGCCCACTGCTGAGGCTACAGTCAGACTGGTATGTGGTGTTATCTTCCACTCTCCCCAGGACAGGAGTCACTTTGGAGTGGCAATGATCTCTGTTGGAGGTACTTCCACATTGCCAGGCTTGTGACACCTCTTTGGATGGATTCTGGTCAAGGGCATATTGGAGGAGTCAGGTCCACAGGAGAATGTGGGGGCAGTACACACAATGTTAGCAAGGTTTGCATGGGTCTTCTGTGGGAGGATATATGGAACCAATGCCTGGCTGGAGGGGCATGTCCACAAAAGAATGCAGGGGCAGGGTACACTGTTAGCAAGTTAGGTAGTGAGTGTGCAGCACTGGTTCCCACAAGTGTCCATGTGTCTAGGCTGGGGGATGGAGGAGGCAAATGGCACCTGCCAGCTCCTTTGTTCCTGGAGAAATCTCCAAATGATCCCTGCCCCTCCAGCAACACTCTGAGATTAGTAAACAAATCTCCCTCCTGTATACCCCAGGCATTTTTCAAGCTGTTGCTCCTATGCTGTATTTCAGTGGGACTATTTGTTGTGCCATCTCCTTAAAGGGCAGGGACTCCATTTCCTCTTACTCTCCAGCTCTCCTAGAGCTGAGCCTGCTGATTTTTAGGGTTCCAGGTGTTAAGCCCCACTGATTGTAAGAACTCAGGAAATTAGGCCCCTCTCATTTTCAAAGCCAAATGTTATAGGGATTTGCCTTCCTTGTGCTGGTTCCCCATGCCTGGGTGCCCGATGTGAGGGTCTGTTTCTCTCCCCTCTCTGTGCCCACTTCATCCTTCCCTCCTACAGACAGTCCTGTGGTTCAGTTTAGCTCTTGACCATGTCTCTGCCCTTCCTACCTTCTTTGATGTGGCATCTGCTCTACATTTAGCTGTGGAGATTCTGTTCTGCTAGTCATCAGGTTGTTTTCTGGGTTATTTACACTGATGTGGGTATTATCTAGGTGTATCCGAGCAATGTGCTGAGCTTATGATTCTTCTGTTCCTCCATCCTGGAAGTTCCTATAAATCTTTTGTGTGTATGGCTATTGTTGATTACCCCACTCTAGTTTCTTTGGGTCTCTTATTGGTGCCCTTTGTTCTAATCTCCTTTCTTTCGTCTTAGGTATCTCCTGTTTCTAAACATCCTGTGCAAGTCAGTTTCAGGTTAGGTTCTGAGAGTTATCTCAATTTAGAACAAGAATTGAAGACAAATTCTCCATCCACAACTGAAACATAAAATCATGCCTCAGTTTATGGTTTTGAAAGGCCTTGAATTGTTTTCTCATCGTGCCACCAACAGAATTTCCTTCTAAAGTCTGAACTGGGTCTTAATATTCCATAGAATTCCATAGTTGAAGCCTTCAAAGGTTTTGATTCTGCCAGGTTATGGAAGGTTTTTATTGGCTGCAAGTTATGATTGAAATTATTTACTTGCTATTCAGTTTAATACGATAAGAGAGATTTCTAAATAGGCTGCCTCAAGCTTTTAATTCTATCTAGAATAATAATATAAAACTGTACAACTTTCTTTTGGGAAACAAAAAATAAGGTCAGAAAAAAATAGCTCAAGTTACCCCAAGAATTTTGTTAATAAGCCCTTCTATGTTTCTGTCATATACATTCTCCCCTTGCCTTTCAACCCTAGTATCTATTGTCCCTGCATATGGAGTTTTCAGGTGTGGTTAAGGAATTCTGGCACCTGTGTGTATGTGTGTATATATCTCTGTGTGTGGGGGGGGGTAACTTACAGATAACATACATATGAGTTGGTGGCACATGAGAACTATCATATCTCCTTTAAACCTCAATGAAGAAAAAATACGTATTTTGGAGAAGAAAACTGGTATTTGTGTATAGATAGATACTGATACATTGAACTCCCAGCTACTGTTCCTTTCATCCTCCTGAGTCCCTGCAGCAAAGGTGTGCCCAGCACTACAGACTATTTTTTCTCCATCTCAGCAATTCTGAGTTTCCACATGTGAAAACGGAAGGATATCATGAGTTTACATGTGTAGGAAAATGCAGTATTCACTATTGTCTTCAGCAGAACTGAAAAGGTCACAAAGGACAGGACATTTAAGGAAAACTATGATAAGGTATTGACTGAGATTAAATGATCCAATCTGATTTTTCTGCAATACCTAATTCAAAGGGCCAAGGTGTCATTCCAGCAAATCAACTTGAAAAGAAAATAGGCTTATTTTGATAATCCATCTTTCCTCAGTAAGTTTGGTTTCCATAGCCACAGGCTTGTCAGCCAGCTGTTTGGTTAATGATCACCCTAGGGAAGCAACAACATGGGTCTCCATTTATCTATCCCTATTTGCAAAACACAGCCAAATTGGTTCTAGAAGTTGTCTGAGAAGGAAACTCTTACCCCAGAAAGAGATAATACTCGACTCTCTGATCAGCAACATCTTCAATAAAAGAAGCAGATAGTAATTCTTGGGTTGTCTACAATCCAATACTCTCTTAGGGAGAAGAAATAGTGTCATGAAATTCCCCTAAGTCTGAGGAAAAGGGAAAACAAATCCATTGCACTATCATATAATTCAGATATTTTTTCATTAATACTCAGAAGTCCCCAGGTTTCTTTCTGAACCTCAGCTGCCTTATCTATAAACAGAGAGGTTTGCTCAGTCCGTTCTGTTCCAACATGCTGAGATTTTGCTCTCTGACCAAACAATTTCTGTTCCACCATAAATACTAATCATGGTCCTTTCTCTCCCATTTCTCTTTTCCAATGCCGGCTATAGTACCAAGCTCTAGTACCTGGTAGGACACCCTTCCAGTTTATTAAGCCAAAAGCCATATGATTTCTCCACCTTTGTAACTCACTCTTTCAGATAAGGTCACTAGGATAAGTCCTAATCCAAGATGACTCGTGTCCTTATAGGAAGAGGAAAATGCCATATGGAGACCGAGACACACAGAACACCAGGAGACAATGGAATCAGAGACAGAAGTACTGCAATTGCAAGCCAAGGAACACCTGGGGTTACTAGAAGCTAGAAAAGGCCAGGAAGGATCCCCCTTTAAAAGCTTTGGAGGGAGCATAACCCCACCAACACCTTGATTTCAAGCTTTTGGCTCCCAGAACTGTGAGAGAATAAATTTCCACACAGTTGATTTTTTAAAACCTAAGTAATAAAACTTACATCTTACACCACTAAGATTTCCCCACTACTGTCCATCTCATTCCTATTCATCCTTCAGTCATAGCTCAACTCTCATTTCCATAAAGCCTTTTGTCTTCACTAAAATGTATGATTCCATTTCACCAACATATATCTAGTACCTACTATATCCATTACATTATGGTAGCTAGTCCAGATAAAAGCTTTTCTCTTAATCTTTTTTTAATCAAAGTATAATTGACATATAATATCCTATTAGTTTCAGGTGTACATCATGTTGATTCAATATTTTTGTACATTAGAAAAATGATACCCATGATAAGATCTGAAGGAATCCAATAAAAAACTATTAAAACTAATACATAAGTTCAGTAGATTGCATGTATTTCTATACAGTAGTAATGAGCAAACCAAAAATGGAATTAAGGAAACAATTCCATTTACATTATTAGCAAACAAATACTTAAGAATAAATTTAATAAAAGGGGGCGCCTGGGTGGCTCAGTTGGTTAAACGACTGCCTTTGGCTCAGGTCATGATCCTGGAGTCCCGGGATCGAGTCCCACAACGGGCTCCCTGCTCAGCGGGGGGTCTGCTTCTCCCTCTGACCCTCTCCCCTCTCGTGCTCTCTGTCTCTCATTCTCTCTCAAATAAATAAATAAAATCTTGAAAATTTTAATAAAAGGAATGCAAAACTTCTACACTTCTGTGAAAACTATGTAATATTGTTGAAGGAATTTAAAGAAGACTTCAGTTAAATGAAAATACATCAATGTTCATGGACTGGAAGACTTAAGATGGCTTTAGTACCCACAATGATACATAGATTCAACAAAGTCTCTATCTAAATCCAACCTGGCTTCTTTGCAGAAATTGACAAGCTGATACTAAAATTCATAGGGAAATTAAAGGAACCCAGAATAGCCAAAACAATTTTGAAAAAGAACATTGAAGGACTCATGATTCCCAATTTCAAAGTTTACTTCGAAGCTACAGAATCAAGACAAGATGGTACTGGCATAGGATGTATGTGTGAATCAATGGGCTAGACTTGATAGTCTAGAAATAAATCTTCACATTTATAGTAAACTGATTTTGATAAGTGTGCCAAGGCAAATAATGTGGAATGAAAAACCTTTCAACAGATGGTGCTGGGAGGGACAACTGGATATTCATATGCAAAAGAATAAAGTTGGACCCCTACCTCACATCATATACAAAAATTAATTTTAAATGGGTCATAGGCCTAAATGTAAGAGTTAAAATTATAAGACTCTTAGAAGAAAATACGGGAGTAAATCTTCTGACTTTGGATTAGGCAATGATTTCTTAGATGTGATACCTGAGGTACAAGCAACAACAACAAAATTAGATAAATTGGATTTCACCAAAACTAAAAACTTTTGTGCTTCAAAGGACACCATTAAAAAAAGTAAAAAAGATGGACGTCTGGGTGGCTTAGTTGGTTAAGTGTCTGCTTTTGGCTCAGGTCACGATCCCAGGGTTGAGCCCCACATCAGGCTCCTTGCTCAGCAGGGAGCCTGCTTCTCCCTCTGCCTGCTGCTCCCCCTGCTTGTGCTCTCTCTCTCTCCCTTTCTGGCAAATAAATAAAACCTTAAAAAAAAGAAAAGAAAAAAGAAAACCATAGCAACAGAGAAAAATATTGTAAATCACATATCTGACAAAGGACTTGGATCTAGAATATATAAAGAACACTTACAACTCAATAATAAAAAGACAAATAACCCAATTTTTAAGTGGCCAAAGAATCTGAATAGACATATCTCCAAAGAACATATACAAATGCCTAATAAAACATCAAAAGATGATTGGCATCATTAGCTGTCATGGAAAAGCAAATCAAAACCACAAACTCACCTGTTAGGATGGCTGTAATAAAAAAGACAGATAATAATAAGTGTTAGCAAAGATGTGGAAAAGCTGGAATGCTCATACATGGATGGTGGAATGTAAAATGGTGCAGCCACAAGTTATATACCCAAGAGATTAAAACATATGACCATTTAAAAGCTTGTACACAAATGTTCATAGCCACATTATTCATAATAACTAAAAACTGGAAACCACCCAAATGTCCATCAACTGATGAATAAATAAAATATGGTATATCCATACAATGGGATATTACTCAGCAAAAAAATAAAGGAATGGAATTTTGAGACATGTGACAATATGAATGAAACTTGAAAACATTATGCTAAGTAAAAGAAGGCAATTTTAAAAGACCAATTATTACATGATTCCATTTATATGCAATGTCCAGAATAGGCAAATCCACATGGACTAAAAGTAGAGTTGCCTAGGATTAAGGAGGTTTGAAGAAATGGAAAGTGGCTGTTTCTTTTTGAGATGATAGGAATATTCTTAAATTGATTGTGGAGATGGTTACACAAATATACCAAGAACAATTGAACTGTATACTTTAAGAGGGTGAATTGAATGGTGTATGAATTATAGCTCTATAAAGCTGTTATATTTTATGATATTGATTGGTTGAGCATAAGTCATGGGCCTACACTGTAGCTGCAAAGGAGGCTGGGAAAGTGATTTTCTGGCTTTTTCAGCCTTCCTCCTACCAAAACTCCTATGGTAAGAATTCTCCAAAATCTGGGAGGATAACTCAGATGCTAGACAGTCACCACCACCCCCAAATTGATAAGTATTTCCTAAGGCAGCTAAGAGTGTAATAATTGCTAGATGAGTAATACCAAGTACAAAAGCAATGAAGTCTCTGGGGGCGGGGCGGGGGTGGATTTTTTAGAAAGGAAAGTAGTGGTAGTGACCCTTCCCTAAGCTCATTCATCAAATGTTGTATTCTGTCTTCTAGGATGTGTGTTAGTCTTACCTCCTCTAAGAAATTATAAGCTCCTTGAGATCACTTGAAATACAGACTCCTTGAGATCTATTTTTCATGCAGACCTCAACCAAATCTAACAAGTGTTTAGTGATCAGTAATTGATTTAACTAGTGGTAATGTCATACACCTTCACCACAGCTGTCAGTTTTATTATGAGTTTAGGGTTTTTCTTTTCTTTAAATAAGTTCTATGCCCAACATGGGACTTGAACTCACAACCCCAAGATCAAGAGTCACATGCTGTATTGACTGAGCCAGCCAGGTGCCCTAGTGTAGGGTTATTTTTCATCCAGCTTTTTTTATTATGTATTAATTGAGAATTCTTGGAGCTTTTAAATATTGAGGGGGCTCTCATATGTAATTGGTTGATTAGGTTGCTGTGTCCCTTTCAAAATGTAACTAATACTGGCTTTTTAGTAACAAACCTTCTTTGTGACTTTTGCTCACAGAAATGTTTTCAATTAATGAGTCAGCTACTTTGGCTCTTTACAAAGCATCACACCTTCTTAACTTGATAAAGCTCTAGGACCAAAGATTCCTATATAGATTGAAAATAAAAATCATGTAAATTTCTCCAGAGTTTGAGCAATGGGAGAAAAACCAGAACATTGTGATTTGTAATTTTGAGAAAACCCAAACAAATGTGCTTTTTTTTAAAAGACTTTATTTATTTATTTGACAGAGAGAGAAAGAGCATAAGCAAGGGGAGTGGCAGGCAGAGGGAGAAGAAGAAGCAGACTCCCCGCTGAGCATGGAGTCCGATGTGGGACTTGATCCCAGGACCCTAGCATCATGACCTGAGCCAAAGGCAGCCACTCAACTGACTGAGCCACCCAGGTACCCCAAAACAAATGTGTTTTTATATTATTTTTAAGATAAATTAAGGTCATATACTTCTAATACTGATAAGGAAGAGGGCATAAAGATTCCAGACATGGGGGCGCCTGGGTGGCTCAGTTGGTTAAGCGACTGCCTTCGGCTCAGGTCATGATCCTGGAGTCCCGGGATCGAGTCCCGCATCGGGCTCCCTGCTCGGCAGGGAGTCTGCTTCTCCCTCTGACCCTCCTCCCTCTCATGCTCTCTGTCTCTCATTCTCTCTCTCTCAAATAAATAAATTTAAAAAATCAAAAAAAAAAAAAATTCCAGACATGTGTCCTTGTTTAATTTCTCAAACCACAGTAAATGGAATATCTAAACTCTGTTAAAATACACAGATTTACAGTAGTTGTTTAAGCCAGTTTAATTTTCTCACATACTCAGTTTAAATATATATATATATGTTTCTATTTACATTTCAGCCTATAACAAAAGTGTTTGAATTTTGGAAACTATAAAACAATGTCTGTATTTGTTGTGGGCTCTCCCTTTAAGTTTGTATTAAAGTCACTTTTAATTTCTTTCTTCAAAATAATTGCATAGTTAATTAACTTGCTATTTAACCACCTGCAGGGCTTGAAGTATCATTTTTTTTTACATCATCTGTACCTAGAAAGTCTTAAGGGAAATAACAATAAACAAAAAATGCAGATGTCTTCAAATCCTCATTCCAACTTCACTTAGAGGATCCTTAATGCATCCTGATGCAGTTTTGACTCAAGCAGCCTAACTACCACTTGTATGTTATGAAATTCCAAATGTTGGCATTTTAATCTGTATTTAATAAAAAGCACTAAATAATTTATGTTTACACTTCTTTCAAGTTTTATGTGCTTAGAGTCTAAGAGTCTCTCTTCAAAAGCAACAGAGAAAAAGCATGATTTTATCAATGAGATGAGTGTTCCAGTGGCAAGTATTTAGAGATCTTGTGTCTTGATTTTACTGTAACCATTACTGTGCTATCATTCACAAGTGTTTTTGCTGCTATACAGCCAGTGCCTAGAACAATGGAAAATATAAATTGTGATTTTCATTTGTTCATTGAATATTTCCAACTGAACTCTGGCTATTTTGTCTCCTTGATTTCAGTCCTCTTTAATTTTCAGTATGTTTAGGTTTTTGGCTAGGATAAAGCAAATAATCTTGGAAAGATAGATTCTACTAGGTTGTAATTTCTTTTCCTAATGAAATCTACAAACTGAGTACGTAAACTTCTAAGTCAGCCATTGTAGATATCTTCTGCTAGTGCTCTAAAAGCTCACATATTTGGGGGGGAAATCTAGAAAGAATGGCATGGCTCAGAGGGACCCAATTGTAGTGAACATTTTTCTTTGGTGCTTTCATTCCACATTTGAGAAAGATAACCTTCTCGACACACCATACATGAAACCACTTTTTGTCCCATGATCGTAAGTTCAGGCATACCGTTCTCTGACCAGCTCACTCTGCCCCATGCCTAGCAATCCTGCAGCATGACACTTTCAGTCCAGTGACCCTCCCACCTTTTCATCATCCTTGGCCCTCAGGTACTCACTTTTCTCCTTACACAGCCTGAATTCTGGAGTCAATCACTAGATCACTCCCCTGCATGACCCTCAACTCCCTTTCCCCACCCTCCCTTCTCTTATTCACTTGGCAAAACCTCAACCCTCATTAAATCCTACTCTGCCTGCTCCACGTCGCTGACCGATCTCACTTTAAATTCATGACCACTAACCCCAAGTGGGCCTTCTATGCTGCCTGGATAATCACACTGTATTTCCCTAATCAAATCACTGCCCCACTCTTCTAGGCAACTGCATCATAATCTCTTCCAGCACCTTCCCCTTTATCCTCACTCCCAGTTGATGACCTTGATTCCTACTTCACTGAAGGAGCCCTTGTCATTGTTTTAAAACATAAATCAAATAGTGTTATTTCTCTGCTCAGAACCCTCCAGTAGCTCCCCTTCTCCCTCACAGTAAACACCAAAGTCCTCACAATGACTCACAGACTTAGATCTGGCCCCATTATCTCTCTGACCTCATCCCTTATATCCTCTACTGCATTACTGCTCCTGTCTTACTGGCCTCCTTGTTCAGCGAACACATCAAGCACTCTCCTACGTGGCACTTGCAGTTTCCTCTGCCTAGGACACTCTTCCCCTGGATATACTTACGTGGCTCACTCCTTGGCCGCCCTTGTCTTTGTTCTCAGTGAGGTCTTCTCTGGCTAGTTTATTTAAATTTGAATTTCCCTCCTTCATCCTGGAAACTCCCTCTACCCTTTTCCTCCTTTATGTTTCTCCACAGCACTTATCTCATCTGCACGTTATGTTTTATCTCTTTGGTTTATTGTCTATATCTACCCATTAGAATGTAAGCTTGGGCCTGTGGGCCAGGATGGTGGCTATTTTGTCCACTGTTGAAACCCCAGCACCTAGAACAGTACTTGATATATAGTGGGTGCTTCATAAATATTTGTGGAAGGAAGGAAGGAAGGAAGAGAGGGAGGAAGGAAGGAAGGGAGGAAGGGAGGAAGGAAAGGAAGGAGGGAGGGAAGGAAGGAGGGAGGGAAGGGAGGAAGGAAAGGAAGGAGGGAGGGAAGGAAGGGAGGGAAGGAGGGAGGGAAGGAAGGGAGGGAAGGAGGGAGGGAAGGAAGGAAGGAAGGAAGGAAGGAAGAAAGGAAGGAAGGAAGAGAGCATCTTTATTAAAGGAGGTGTGTCAAACCATTACCTATCAGCTTGCTAGTTTATGTCAGGTTTTTTGGCAAAAAAGGGAAGTTGGAGAATCACAAAGATAATCTTACCCTGCCAGGGCAGAGCAGCTGTGACCAGTGCTATGCCTAGCAGGAGCATCTGTGTACCATTTCCTTTGCCCAGAAAAGAGGATCTGCCATAGCCCATTCTCAACAGATATCTCAGAAATAATGGCTTGTATGAAACCAGAGAGGGAGACAAACCATAAGAGACTCTTAATCTCAGGAAACAAACTGAGGGTTGCTGTGGTGGGGGGTGGGAGGGATGGGGTGGCTGGGTGATGGACATTGGGGAGGGTATGTGCTATGGTGAGCGCTGTGAATTGTGTAAGACTGTTGAATCACAGACCTGTACCCCTGAAACAATACATTATATGTTAATAAGAAAAAGAAATAATGGCTTGTAACTCAAAGCTGCTTTTTTTTTTACTTTTAAATATATATATTTTTTAAATTTTATTTTATTATGTAAGACTCACAAAAATTATTTAAGGGGCCATGAAATTTGCATAAGTCCCACTCACATTAATCAATACTACTTACCTTACTACAAAAGTGCTTTTTAAGTAACCAAAGGTTGCCTTCATGTTAGTCGATGTTAATGGCATGTCTAGGCAATGCAAAAAAAAAAAAGATATTTTATCAATATATAAATATACCAAATTTTATTATAACATAAATCACTAAAGTGTTTTCTTACATCTATTTTTAAAGACAGCATTAGATTATGTAGTTCTATATCATTAATAAACATTACAATTGGGGTGTTGGGTTAGAGATTTTAATTGAGTAGTGGTTTGGGAATTTTTTTAAAGGAAAAAAAAAGCAAGATCAATTTTCCCTTTGCAGACTTTAGTAGGTAATATGAATGTCACAGATATTACCTGCTTTATAAATCATTTTTTAAGTTCCTTCTTCCATCTAAGCACTCAGAACAGCAACCTAGCAAAGCACTGAAAAACTGTTCAAATTTAAACCACTAAAATGAAATCTGTCTCTGAATGTCTGAAAGGATTTACTGTAAAAAATCAGTTTGAGATTAAGTCAATAAAATTAATCATGATCCTGAAGGAGGAAAATGGTGGGGAGAGGGAGGCCCTAGAAAACACTACACAATTTAACAATGCTATAAGGGAAGTGACTTGGGGGGGGGTTGCTGTTAATTCACCATAGCTAAATTCAAATACAAGCTTTTCTTTGTATATTCAACTTGTGGTGTCATTTTTTTTTCATCATCAAAATTAACCAAAAAATAGCCATGATAATTTTTTCATTTGAATTTATTAGCTACATAAGCTAGCTGAAATCTATATAAAAGTTTTAAGACAAATTAGTGATTTGAATGCCAACTAGAGTGACAGGGCCTGCTTTTTTTTTTTCCCCCTTCTTTTCTATAAAGCTGCTGTGTTGCAATCAATAACCATGGATGTGAAAAACAGCTAATTTGTTGCTCCTCTACATCAGCCATTGTCTATTGTTTCCAAAACATGCAGAACTAAGTCAAGAAGGCATAGAGTGCTGAGGTGAGACACTTTCTGCCTCATTGTAGCACTAATGGATGGAGCCCTGGGGCACTCGGTTCAGCCACTGCCTGCCATTACTCCCTGTCTTGTGGGTGCGTGTCTCATCTCCGTTAATAAGACTGCACCTAGAGCGGTACTGGGAGTTTCCTGTTTCCTCTGTTGACCAGAAGTTCCTTAAGGTTAGGACAATGTCTGTTTCACCTTTCTAAATCTCACAAAACTAGCCTCATTAAATAATAAGCCCTTAAAAGAATAAAAATCCAGTCTGATTAATCTTTTACTGCCTAGCACAGTGCCTTAAACCTGGTTGGCACTGAATAAACAAAAAATAAATAAATGTTGGCTCAATGTTGAATGAATGATTAAATAATGAATGAATGATTTTTATCAAATACTCTCCAACCCCTTACTAAGTGACCTCAGGGAATAAGCAGAGCAGCTTTGTGGTCCAAACCTCCTATCCCAGCTGCCTGCTTCAGAAATGGGGAAAGCAGAACTATCTGTGCTGCAGTAATTTAAGTGTAGCTGAGAATTTACAATAACAAGTAACATTATGTCCCAGAGCTAGTCCCTCAAGCTGGTAACATAGAAAATCAAATTCCCTAGTATTTTAACTATTTTTTAACAAAACCTAGTGAAAACTACTTTGGCCACTAGATGGCACTTGTATTAGCCATGTCTCCAATTTGGAAAGGGGCCCTCTTCCAAAAGTCCTTTGCTAAGTAGTATGTAGCTTGAAACTGTGAAAGCATTCATTAAAAAATATATATATATACATTATGGGGCACCTGGCTGGCTCAGTCAGTTGAGCGTCCAACTCTTCGTTTCACCTCAGGTCATAATCTCCAGGTCGTGGGATCAAGTCCTGCACTTCAGGCTCTGCATTCAGTGTGGAGTCAGCTTGAGATTTTCTCCCCCCTCTCTCTGCCGTGTGCTCTCTCTCTCTAAAATAAATAAATAAAATCTTTAAAAATAAAATTAATAAAAGGAATACATTAAAATAAAAGATCTGCAGAAAACTTACAAATGATAACTAAATTTATAGTAGATCTATAGTATTGTAATTTATTATACTATATTTTAAAAAAATTTTATTTATAGTGTATTATTAGTTTCAGAGTTAGAATTTAGTGATTCACCAGGTGCATATAACACCCAGTGCTCATTACATCAAGTGCCCGCCTAATGCCCATCACCCAGTTACCCCATCCCCCACCCACCTCTCCTCCAGCAGCCCTCAGTTTGTTTCCTATGATTAAGAGTCTCTTATGGCTTGTGTCCCTGTCTGCTTTTGTCTTATTTTCCCTTCCCTTCCCCTATGTTCATCTTTTTTGTTTCTTAAATTCCACATATGAGTGAAATCATATGATATTTGTCTTTCTCTGACTTACTTCGCTTAGCATAATACCCTCTAGTTCCATCCACATCATCACACATGGCAAGATTTCATTCTTTTGGATGGCTGAGTAATATTCCATTGTGTATATATATATATATATATATATACATACACATACCACATCTTCTTTATCCACTTATCTGTCCATGGACATCTGGGCTCTTCCATACTTTGGCTATGGTGGACATCGCTGCTATAAATATTGGGGTGCATGTACCCCTTTGAATCACTGTTTGTAGCCTCTGGATAGATACCTAGCAGTGCAATTCCTGGGTCATAGGGTAGCTCTATTTTTAACTTTTTGAGGAGCCTCCATACTAGCTTCCAGAGTGGCTGCACCAGTTTGCATTCCCACCAACAGTGTAAGAGGGTTCCCCTTTCTCTGCATCCTCACCATCATCTGTTGTTTCCCGAGCTGTTCATTTTAGCCATTCTGACCAGTGTGAGGTGGTATCTCATTGTGGTTTTGATTTGTATTTCCCTAATAGTGATGTTGAGCATTTTTTCATAACTATATATTTTTATATAATACTAAACTATGCTAGACTACACTAGACCATGCTATACTGTACTTCATTACAACGTTTTCCAAACTGATGTTCCAGGAGCTTGTAAAAAATAAATATGGAGGGGATTAAGGAGCACACTTCTTGTGATGAGCATCAGGTGTCAAATGGAATTGATGAATCACTATATTGTACACATGAAACTAATATTACACTGTATGTTAACTAACTGGAATTTAAATAAAAACTTAAAAATTATGTATGTATGTATACA
Organism: Mirounga angustirostris; assembly: GCF_029215605.1. Lineage (NCBI taxonomy): Eukaryota > Metazoa > Chordata > Mammalia > Carnivora > Phocidae > Mirounga > Mirounga angustirostris. Next base: position 71,430,103 of record NW_026991720.1, on the reverse strand, counting down.
TTATATGTGTGGAATCCACGTCCTAGACATACCAAGTCCAAATATTTGCATGGGGCCCAGAAATCTGCATTTTAGTAAGCTTTCCAGAGAATTTCTTACAGAATGGTTTCCATAGAAAATGCCACCATTTGAGACCACATTCATATGGGAAAGTCATCCATGATTTCAACTAAGGATTCAAAGAATAAATTCTCCCTCTCCTTCTCCAACACTTGCTAAGGCACCTTCTTATTGTGTTAGAGATACCCCATCCTTATAAGCTCCAAGTTCCTGTTGGTGGTTTGTCACCTGAGAGAGAGCCTCCAACAAAGCCCAGGTGGCAATAAGGGAAATTCAGGAAGATGGATAGGATCTCAAGAGTTATGGATAAAGGGATAAAGGCGTTGGGGGTCCAGGACCTCCTGCCACTACAAGACTATAGGAACACTCTTGGCATACACTTATTTCCTTGCCAGTCCCTTCTCTCTTCCAGGTCAGTGTCATCCCATCCCCAGCTACCCATTTCTCTGTTACCTTCCACTGACTTTGACTACAATTTCTCTCTTCTTCCTGCCTCACTACGAAACAGGCCCCAAACTCACAGCCTCTCCCCTCCTATCCCTAAAGCAAGTATCTAATGCCTGCCTGATTTCCTTATTATCAGCAACCAAGAGAAATAAATAGCAGCTAAAAAGAAATCCCACTGCATTGTCTCATTCACTGTAAGCAGGATTGCCAGATAAAATATAGGACACCCAGTTAATTTAAATTTCAGCAAATAATTTTTGTAATGTAAGTATGTCCCAAATATTGCATGAGACATCATTATGCCAGGAAATTATTCATTGTCTGAAATTCAAATTTCATTGAATATCTTGTATGTTTATTTGAGAAATCCAAAACCTTAGCTGTAAGGGGAAAGAGATGATCACAAGTGATAATGGCCTTTGGGGTGTCTAAAAGACTGCAGTGAGAATCATCTACATACCAGGAAACCTAGACTCAAACTCCTCTGGGCATCTCCCAAGAGTAGAGACTGCTAGAGATAGAATGGAGCCTCCCAAGATTACAGAGGAGCCTAGTGTTGAGGCAGACAAGAACAGAATGAAACTGTAGAAAACAGTATAGCAAATACCAGAGTATACCACATATAGTAAGGGTAATTATTGTTTAACAACAGGCATGAAATTTTTGATTTGGTACCTATATACTGGTAATGAGTCGGCATGTAAAGTATATTTCTTATTGAAGTACAATCCAGAAAGTTTGATAAAGACTTCCCTGGGCCATCTAAAAAAAGGTAGTTGCCCTCAATGAATGCCTGACTATAAGGAATATACATAAGTTGGGAAATATCTATAGTATTTTAGCCTATTTATTTGAGCAGTTCCTACTCACTAGTATATATCTCTGATATTGAATGATCTAGGAGGATAGTCTATTGTGGCAGAAACTGGCTCTGTTATCTTCTTTCCCAATGAAGGATCAGACCACAGCTCCCAGATGCATGCAGCTCAATGGAATCATGACTGGTTCTCACCAGGGGAATTTGGGGGAGGGGATGATGTGTGTCACCTCCAGTGAGGTGGTTAAGAGCATGTGCAGCCTCTCCACACTCTTTCCACACATTGTCTGAATGCTAGACGCAGACCACATTTCAAGGCCTTTGAAGATGGAAAGATTGAAAGATGAAGACTGAAAAAGGCCTGGATCCCTGCATGGAGCAAAGCCCCAATCTATGCCTGACACCCTGCATTAGCTGTGACATGAGTGAGAAATCATCTTTTATCGTGTTGAGCCACATTTTGCATTGTTTATTTCAGCAGACTAACCTAACTACCACAATTTTTACTAATGCAGGAGGCAGATAACTTACAATGGCAAATATACTCAAGCCAGTACAGATTGCTACACAAATGGACTCTATAAAAAGTCTACCAGCCTTGGGGCACCTGGGTGGCTCAGTCAGTTAAGTGTCTGCCTTTGGATCAGGTCCTGATCCCAGGGTCCTGGGATTGAGCCCCAGGTCAGTCTCCATGCTCAAGTGGGAGCCTGCTTCTCCCTCTCTCCCCTGCTCGTGCTCTCTCTCTCTCTCTTTTGTTATCTCTCTCTCTCTCTCAAATAAATATAGATCTTAAAAAAAAAAAAAAGTATACCAGCCTTGAGCCAGATGCTTCAGGAATGTTTCCCATTTTATTAGCATAATGATGGCATTTATAGTTACCAATGGTTTTGTACTTATAAATGTATATTATCAATATAATCAGTTTGATCCTTGAGTTTCTTTTTCCATACATTAATTTTTACATGAATCACAAGAGGAAATAATAGTTCATATGGCTTGTCATTCACAAGTAAAAAATTTGGAACCATTAATACCAGGATAGTGAGGAATAAATCATATATATCTGATATCCTTCAAAATAATTTTATATAAGAATACAATCCTATGTCTGTTTAACCTCACCCATCTTTCTTGATAGTGAGATTAACTCCCCAAATAATTTATAAAAGTAACACAAATGAATCCAGTTAATTTTTGTTGCTGCCTATCTTAAATCTCTATTACCTCCAGGGTAAGATCTAAATGCCACAGCATATCGTGCCCTTCATGTCCTTGCTCATCTCCCTTGATTCGGTACCCATGTGCCTTTCCTCTCACACTGAAGCAATCAATGCTGAGTTACCTCCAGTTTGTACTAGTCACCTAAAAATTATATTCAAAATGCAGATTTCTGGACCCCAGTGTTAAGAGTCACATTCAGTAGATATGGGGTTAGACCTTGGGCTCTGAGTTTTAGTAAATATCTCAGGTGACTCTGATGCAGGTGAATTATAAATTACCTGTTAAGAAATGCTGTTTAAAACAAATGATAAAAATATGTAATACTGTAAGATGCTCTTTTTTTTTTTTTAAGATTTTATTTATTTATTTGACAGAGAGATACACAGCGAGACAGGGAACACAAGCAGGGGGAGTGGGGGAGGGAGAAGCAGGCCTCCCGCAGAGCAGGGAGCCCGATGTGGGACTTGATCCCAGGATCCTGGGATCATGACCTGAGCTGAAGGCAGACACTTAATGACTGAGCCACCCAGGCACCCCTACTGTAAGATGTTCTACAGGATTTTAACAGGAAAAAATGCTGCAAAATGCATTTCTTTTATTTTTAAATATAGATACCACTTACTCGTTTTATTCATACATGAAGTTATAAAAATAACTAGGTAGGGGGTGCCTGACTGGCTCAGTCAGTAGAGCATACGACTCTTGATCTTGGGGTTGTGAGTTTGAGCCCTACGTTGGGTGTAGAGGTTACTTAAAAAAAAAAAAAACTATTTCTAAAATATCTATTGATATTTACTAAAATATAATAAATATAAAAATAAATATAAAATACCTATATTTTTATAAGATATAAAAATATATAAATTATAAATATATGTTTATAATATATATTTTATATAAAATATAAAAATATATAAAATTTTACTAAAACTAGGTAGTTTCTAAAATATCTACTAATATTTACATTTCTAAATTATCTACTGATTTTCTTTCTAAAATAACTAATCTACTAAAGCCATTTTCCACTTTGATTAAGGGAAGTACTAACAGATATTCTAACTTCAACTACTATTTTTATAATATGAATCTATATATTAAAAAGCAAAATATTGGATAAATTTCTATATTGATAGGGTTGATTTGAAAAAAAAAATAGATGCTCAACTAATTTTCAACAAGACAGGAAAGAATATCCAATGGAAAAAAGACAGTCTCTTCAGCAAATGGTCTTGAGAAAATTGGACAGCCACATGCAGAAGAATGAAACCAGACCACTTTCTTACACTATACACTAAAATAAACTCAAAATGGATAAAAGGCCCAAATGAGAGACAGGAATCCATCAAAATCCTAGAGGAGAACACAGGCAGCAACCTCTTTGACCTTGGCAGCAGCAACTTCTTGCTAGCCACATCTTCAAAGCAAGAGAAACAGAAGCAAAAATGAACTATAGGGACTTCATCAAGATAAAAAGCTTTTGCACAGCAAAGGAAACAGTCAACAAAACTAAAAGGCAACCTAAAGAATGGGAGAAGATATTTGCAAATGTCTTATCAGATAAAGGGCTAGTATCCAAAATCTATAAAGAATTTATCAAACTCAACACCCAAAAAACAAAAAATCCAGTCAAGAAATGGGCAGAAGGCATGAACAGATATTTCTCCAAAGAAGACATACAAAACGCCAACAGACATGTGAAAAAATGTTCAACATCACTTGGCATTAGGGAAATACAAATCAAAACCACAATGAGATACCACCTCACACTGGTCAGAACAGCTAAAATTAACAAGTCAGGAAACGACAGATGTTGGCGAGGATGCAGAGAAAGGGGAATCCCTCTTACACTGTTGGTGGGAATGCAAACTGGTGCAGCCACTCTGGAAGCTAGTATGGAGGTTCCTCAAAAAGTTAAAAATAGAGCTACCCTATGACCCAGGAATTGCACTGCTAGGTATCTATCCAGAGGCTACAAACAGTGATTCAAAGGGGCACATGCACCCCAATATTTATAGCAGCGATGTCCACCATAGCCAAAGTATGGAAAGAGCCCAGATGTCCATGGACAGATAAATGGATAAAGAAGATATGGTATATATATATGTATACACAATGGAATATTACTCAGCCATCCAAAAGAATGAAATCTTGCCATGTGCAATGACGTGGATGGAACTAGAGAGTATTATCCTAAGCAAAATAAGTCAGTCAGAGAGAGACAAATATCATCTGATTTCATTTGTATGTGGAATTTAAGAAACAAAAAAGATGAACATAGGGGAAGGGAAGGGAAAATAAGACAAAAACAGGGAGACAAACAATAAGAGACTCTTAATCATAGGAAACAAGCTGAAGGTTGCTGGAGAAGAGGTGGGTGGGGGATGGGGTAACTGGGTGATAGGCATTAAGGAGGGCACTTGATGTAATGAGCACTGGGTGTTATATGCAACTGATGAATCCCTAAATTCTACCTGTGAAAATAATAATACACTATATGTTAATTAAATTGAATTGAAATAAAAATTTTCTTAAAAAAGAAAAAATAGCAATAATAGAAATAGGTAATACTACTGCCTGAATCATGAGGAGTAAACAATCACAGGTTAAATTCAGTGGGGGAAATAAAGAGCCTCCAGCTGCCAATAGAGGCTATATAATCTGCATGTAGAGTCAAAAGAAAAATTCATTTTTCAAAATTAAATTTTAGTCAGGGGGATAGTTCCATGCATGTGAACTAACCATGCCTCATCATAACTTCTTAGTCCTCAGAATAAGAGTGTTTTTAGTGAAATTTGGAAACAAAGACTTAAATTTTCATTCTCTACTTCTCTTCAGTTCACTATGAGGCTTTTTGCCAATCATTCCCTTTTCCTTTTTACACTCTTCATCTGTAAAATAGGACTAACATTTGCCAATAACCTTAAGGTTGAGGGGGAAAAAATACCATAATCATGTCTCTGCCAAAATTGAGATTTTAGGAAATAAATCACTGGATTTATAAATGCAAAATGTAATTATCCTGTAAGTTTTCCCTGTTGCAGTATTGATAGAGTATATATTGCAAATGTAAATATTGAAAAAGATGGTTCTCATGATTAACATTAATATATATTTATTGAGGTACCTATAGGGTATTTGGCAATGTACTAGTCAGTGATCTTACATCAAATCTGAAATAGATTCACACTGCAAAGACATATATAACCTAAATTAGAATTCCACAAATTGGAGAACCGGCCAGTTTCTCCCATGGGGAAAAAAAGAATTCAAATGCATGAAGAGCAGACTGGGTACATGAGAACTGGACACAAATCTCAACCACTGAGCTAAACCACTTTCTCAGATGCCAATCCTATAAGCATCACTTTCAGATTTCTTCTCTAAAGAGGTATAACTCTGGTTCCCAGGAGACCTGAAGGAGTACCTCATCTAAAGTCTAGTACTTCCTTCTTTCAAGTCTATGAACCACATCTGCTCTTCTCCACTGCCCTCTAAGTACAGTGGCCCAGAGGAATCTCAGTTTTAATAAAACCCCAAGACTTCCCACAGAGGATCCTCTAGTTAGAATTCTAGACTTGGCTTCTTAGATTAAGAATCTTTTTTAACCAATTTGTAGAGCTTTACTCAAGACAGGAAACAACACGTTGCAGAGCAATTAAGCCAAGAACTCTGTGGCAAAGGTTCAAAACCTCATTCTACCTTTGACTCACCCTGGGACTTGTGAAGGTGACTTCACTTCTCTGGAACTCTTTTTTTCTCATCTAAAAAATGGAAAGATGAATAGTAACCTGCTTTGATCAGAGGCTTGTTACACATGGGGAAAATGCATTTGTGAAGGTCTTTGGAAAATACAAAGAGCCGTAGAAAGGTTAGATAATGAAGGTTTTGTCTAAGCAAGACTGGAATGGCTACCTCTCTTCATTTTTATCCTCTGTTGAACTCAACTTTCTCTTCAGGCTATAAAAGAAGGAACCCTATATTTCTTCCTTAAGGATGTTTTTTCACATAAATTTTTAAATGCCTTTCATATTCATGTTTCAAGTTCTCCTGGAATTGGCTTTTTTCCTCCAGCGTTATGTATCCAAGATAATGAGGAATTCAGAAGAACCACCTGCTGATAAAAACATCCACAGGCTGGCCTTATGCCCAAAAAAGATAAGTCCAATCCATGAGCAACCAGAGAAATCTGTCTCTTTTCTATACAAGTAGTTGGGTCCCTCATTTTTTCTCTTATACTTAAGGCCCTATGACCCTTCATCAAAATCTCATGGAATAGGAATACCTCTCCCAAGGGGTTTGACTTTTGAATAGGTTGAATTTCTCACCAGTTTGGAGGTTTTCTTTCTCCAGTTCACTTTCTAAAAATAATCCATTTCCTTCTATTTTACAGCTTACAAAGCACTTCTGCATATTTTGAGAGTAAACTGAGATTCAGTGGAATCTAAGGACATGCCCTTGTCTGCTTAGTAATAAGTAGTAGAGCTAAAAGTCAAAACTACTGAGTGGACTTTCTGTACTGCACAGTGCTGCTTGCCTTGATTATTCTAGAAAGAGTAGGAAATAAGATTGTAAAGGCAGGCAGGGGTCAAATCATGGAAGGTCTTGAATGCCAGGCAATGCCAAATCACCCAAGGATTGTTGTTGTTGTTTTATTTGGGGTGGGGGGCAGTGCTGATTTGTGTTTTAAATAAGAGTGGAGCTGTTGGAAGACTAAATAATCTGGGAAATGTATGTGTAATGGATTAAAGAAAAGATAGTGTGTCAGTCTGGGTGTAATTAGAAGATAGAAACCACACAATAATTTGAATAGGAGAAGTTTAGCGTTAAAAAATCATTTAACTATGATAGAGAAGTAACTATAAAGATGTAAGAGAAGTATGAAGAGAACATTATGGTTGGTGGAGAGTACATAAGAAAGAAGAAATTTTACAGAGAGCCTCCTCCCCAGGGCTGGGGTAAAAAACTTCATTGGAGAAGGTATGGCTGTAGCCCACTGGACAGTGGAGCAGTTTGCCAAACTGGCCAGGCCAGAGTCACTGCACAGCAAGAAATAACCCTCTACGGAGTGGGCGAGTCAAAGCTCTGGGTGAGCATACAGAGGAAATCAGGGCATTACTGCTGGTACAAGGCCTGGAACACATGGTGTCTATAGTGAGACAGTTATAGGAAACAACCTTCTGGAGTCCAAGCAAGCAAGGAAAACACACAGAAGAAATCAGGTTCCACTGCCAGCATTAGACCTGAGCACACCAGTGTCCACTTTGGGAGGGTTGAAGCAAGATAGTCACTGGGCCCAGCCCAGGCCACAAGGTCACCAGGGGACTACACATTCTGGGGTCTATTTGGGATAGAGCACCGGTAGATGGCCCATAAACACACAACGTTGGCAGACCTCAAAGCAGGAGCAAAGAAAAGCACAATGTAGCACATGGAACCAGGAAGAGAAGTTCTTGTCTTCCTGCAGTGTCCCTTAGGCAAGCTCTCCTGACAAAGCTTAATACTGTGCTCACTGGGACAAGAAATGTTTAAGAGTCCAATCTATTATCCCAAGCATATATTGAAAAGTAAATTTGGAGCTCAGAAACAATAAATTGATAACAGGCACTGATAGCTTGGAAGTCTTCCCCCTCTTACCTGAACAGAATAATGACAACAGAAATTGTCACTGATTTGGAACCATGATTAAGTAAGGGCCCTACAGCCATTTCCCAGGCTCTTCTATTTGAGCTCTTGTAACCATGACCTTCAAGTGGTTCCTTAATATTCTCCTATTGCATCTTTAGTGATAATTCTAATATAATTCTAGCTCTTCAAAAGCTTTCTACATCTTCCTTTTTGGGGAGAAGGCAATTAGAAAAAAGGGAAGAGAAAGATAGCATCTGGGAAAGTGGAGACTTTTGTTCCAGCATTCTCCCATGGACCACTAAAGCTGACCATGGTAGTAAGATCAATTTGAACGTAACTGAAACTCACTTTAAAAACAGTTTCTCGGGACGCCTGGGTGGTTCAGTTGGTAAGCGTCTGCCTTCGGCTCAGGTCATGATCTCAGGGTCTTGGGATCGAGTCCTGCATCAGGCTCCCTGCTCACCAGGGAGTCTGTTTCTCCCTCTCCCTCTGTCTCTTCCCCCTGCTCATGCTCTCTCTCAAATAAATAAATAAAATCTTTAAAAAAATAATAAATAAATAAATAAATAAATAAATAACAGTTTCTCTGTGCAACAGATTCTCTTGTCCGCTCGACTAACACTCCTTGCTTAAGGTAGGGGGATCAAAAACCTTTTCCCATTGATCTCTTCAAGCTAGTCACACCCACCCAGGGAATGAAACAGACCAAAAGGAACAGGGGAATTAAGGTGGATAGTACTTATTAAGCAAACATTGCAAAAAGTATGTTCTTGCTCATGGATTTGTAAATAAGAGAATATCTGGTGCAAGCTTCTCCACCCAGAATGTATATAAGTGGATTTCTGGATGCTCTTTAATGTTTAGTGTTCTAAAAGGGGGAAGGACAAAAGAAAATGATAGAAAACTCTGAGTTCTTCCATCTGTGTAAGAAATGCACTGCCTTTTCGCAGGCCATCAAACCAATAACTTTCTTTTTCTTTTTAATGGTTGTATAACAGTGATTCATCTTTTACTGTAAGTGCATCTCTCAAAAATTCTACTATACATATTAATCAAGAACCTTAAAAGTCACCATATTCTTTAATGAAGCAATTGATTTGATATTGTTGACCAGTCACTCCTTCTAGTAGCTTCCTAGTAAAACAGTGCTCTCCTAATTTTCCTCCTACCTCTTCATTAAGCATTGGAATTTCTTGGGGTTCTGCTGTGGGCCTCTATTTTCCTCATCCTACTCATTCAACTCCTCAGCCATCAGTTGCATGATTTCAATTGCTACCTACATGGAAATGACATAAATTTATTTCTGCTGCTGAGATCTGTCTCCTAAGCAACAGATCTATATATCCAACCACCTCTAAACACAACATGAAGGCTTCCCAGGCACCTCAAAATAACATGTACAAAACCAAAGTCATCACATTGCCCCCAAACCTTTTCTGGCTTCTTTATTCTTTATGTCAGTGAATGGCACCACCGAATACCCAGTTACCCATATAGAAACCTAGAAGCCATTCTTGATGATTCTTCCTTCACCCTCAACTCCCACAGGAAATTCTGCTTCCTAAGTATTTCTGAAATCCACCCACCTCTGTCCATCCCCTTGACAACTCCCCCAATTCCTGGCACTGTCATCTGATACCCTCTTAGTCAAGGTTTTTCCATCCAACCCATTCTTCATACAGCAGCCAGGGATATTCTTACAAATCAGAAATAACATCCTATAACTCCATAATAAGGGCTTAAAACCCTTCAGTCACTCTTAGGATAAAATCCAAACTTAACATGACTTTAAATAAAAGTCTTTATTTTGCCCTGCCTACCTCTCCACATTCATTTTTCCTCCCTCCTCCTTCACTAACATTTCCAAAGTTACTTGTTTTCTCTTGCCTCTGAGCCTCTGCTGCTGACTCTGTCAAACCCCCTTCCCTTCCACCTAACTGTGCACTTGGCCTGTTCCTACTCATGCTGAGAGCTAATGGTTCATCCCATGAAAAGCCCCCTCAGACTCTGCTGGATTGTGAGTTGACCTATATTGTGCTTCCAGAGCAGCCCTGCTTCTCTCAATCCAAGCATGTATCGCACTTCATTTTTCTTTTTTAAAACTCAGCTTAGTTTAGGTATAATTTGTATCCAATTAAATTAGCCAATTTAAGTGTATAATACATTTTGATAAATATATCAATTGTGTAACAACCACCACAATCAAAATATAGATCTATCTGCCAAGAAGTTCCGTTGTTAATCCTTCGCCCCACCACCTCTGCTTCAGATTAACACCGATCTGCTCTGTCACTGTAGTTTTGTCTTTTCCGTAATATCACATAAATAGAATCATACATGCACACATAGGCAGCCATTCGTGGCTGGCTTCTTTCACTTAACAGAATGCTTCTGAAATTCATCCTTGTTGCATGTAAGAGTAGTTCATTCCTTTTTTTTTTTAATTGCTGTGCAGCATTCCTTTGCATGGATGTACCAGTTTATTTATTAACCTGTTTCTAAAATGTTTGCTTCAAGTTTGGAGACATTAGGAATAAAGATGCTATGAATATTTACTTACAAGTCTTTGTCTGGACATATATTTTCATTTTTCTTAGGCAAAGACCTCCAAGTAGGATTGCTGGGCCATATGGTAAGTATGTGTTTAACTTTATAAGAAACTGCCAGATTGCTTTCCAAAGTGACTGTAGTTTGCATTCCCACCAATATTTGAGCGTTCCAATTGCTCTGTCTTCTTGATAACACTTGGTATGGTCAGTCATTCTAATTTTAGCCATTCAAGTGGCTGCATAGTGGTATCACACTGTGGTTTTTATATGCATTTCTCTAATGACTAATGATGTTGAACATCTTTCATATACTTGTGTGACATTCATATACCTTTGTTAGTAAAGTATCTGTTCAAATATTTTCCCACTTTTGTATTGGGTTGACTCTTTATTATTGAGTTATAATGTTCTCTCTATATTCTGATATAGTCCTTTATTAAATACATGTTTTGAAAATATTTTCTCCCAGGCCAAGGCTTACCTTTTCACTTTCTTAATAGTGTCTTTTGAAAAGCAAAAGATTTCAGTTTTTATGGGGTCCAACTTACCCATTTTTCTTCTATATGACCTCTTATTTTAATGGCTTTATTAACTGCCTATCTTTCCTACTACAGAATAAGCTCAATGAGGGAAGATTACATGTATTTCTTGCTTACTGTTTCCTGCACCTGACATGTAAGGCACTCAACACCTGCACATAATGCACTCAAAGATATTTAATCAATTAATTATAATTAGTAAAAATATGGAGGTATAACTAAGCCTTCTGTACTAGACAAATGAGTCCTATTACCTGCCACACCCACAGCCTGTTAGGCTGCTGTATTTTATACTATGTAGTTCTGTTCTTTCTACTTCCCTCCTTCTTGGCTATAAATCATTAGGCTAGAGAGAAGCAAGGGCATCCAATCTGCAAGTTAACTGTGCAGGGCTCTGATGTGGGAAATCTGTTCAAACAGAAATAAGCTAGACCAGTCATTCTTGCTAATAGAAACTTGAATTGAAAAATACAGAGAAATAGGCTGTTAGTATGAAATATAGAAATATATAATATAATAGAGATATGAATCTGAAATGATGCAGAGCAACAGGCCATGAAATAGAGCAGAAGCCATGAACAAGATGACATTCGGAAGATGAATCTGTAAGGTAGCTAAAAGAAACCAAGTATACTATGGTAGTTGTCAACCTGACCACACATCTAGATAACTTGAGAAACTTAAAAACTCAGTCATCTGGGTTCCATCCCACAGACTGTTGTTTACTCAACACATATTTTTTGAACATCTACTATGTGCCAAGCACTGTTCTAGGCACAGAATACAACTGAGAGGAAAACAAATAAAACCCTATTGTTATTCAGCTTAAGTTCTAAGTCAGAATCTACAGGGATAGGATTAGATGTATATATTTGCTACAGATTAAATGTTTGTCTCCCCCCAAGATTTATATTTTGAAATATTAACCCTCAAGGTGATGGTTTTAGAAGGTGAGGACTTTGGGAGGTGATTAAGTCATCAGAGCAGAGCCCTCATGAATGGGATTATGCCCTTATAAAAAGCCAGAAAAGAGTCCTTGCCAGAACTTGGTCATGCTGGCACCCTGATCTTGGGCTTCAAGCCTCCAGAACTTTGAGAAATAAATTTCTGTTGTTTAGGAGCCATGCATTTTGTTTGCTTTGTTAGAGCAATCCAAACTGACTAAGATAATTTTTAAAGCTCCACGGGTGAGTCTGACTCAGACTCAAACTGTTGAAGAAAAGGACAAGTTAGAAATGGGAAAAGGGAGAGGCACAGAGAATTGCTGAGTTATATTAAAGGCAGAGACCTGGTCTAAAGATCTGTGAACTCCTAGTACTGAGATCAAAAGAGCCACCTGAGATTTTGTTTCAGCTTCATTGAGACTCAGTGGTAGTGTGATTTCTGCTTTCTCTTGAGGCTTAGGTGTCCCAGACTCCTGTGAGGCCTGCCCACTCAGCTGAAATTTCTGTTTTGCTTACCTCCTTCCACCTTATTTGAAGTAACTTGAGAGCTTCTTTTTCTTAGAATGACAATAACTGAATTAAACCCACGTCCTAAACTCAGGCCCCTTCTTGCCCTAATGGAAGGGAGATGGCTGACAGCAACATGCCTAGCCTTTTCCAGGCCTTCTAGCCTATTCCCCTGGACACTGACTGAGGACCAATAACAACTTAAGGTAGTTCCAAGTAGGACAACTAGGATACAAGGTCTGTGTATGAGTAGCCCATATGAATATGAGTAAGACTACCCATTGCCCCACAGACTCCTACTGCCTTTTCTTAACTCACCAAATGAGACCCCTTAGACAATAGTCCAGACTGAACCTGAGTCATCACTCTCCTTTGGATACTGTATTTTGACTGCGGACCACTAATCTTGGGGTTTTCAGATAGCCTGACCTTGAGCTCTGACCATGCCCTGACCCAGCTTATCCCCTGCCCCAAGATGTCTCCCTCCAAGTTATTGATTAATTCAACAAATATTTATTAAGTCCCTAATATGTGTCAGACACTAGATCCTCATGGATCTTACAGTTTAACTATAGAGAAAAAAAAGTACACAAAATAATTATCAATTACAATGAATTATAAAAACAAAGAACTAAAAATAGAAAAAAGAAAATTAAAACAGTGAAACCAACTTTAAATAAGGTGTTTAGGGAATATATTATGAAGAGAAGACATTTTAACAGAAAATATAAAAGGAGCCTGCCATGAGGAAGAGACCCTGAAGCAGGAAAAACATGGCTCATTTGACGAACTAAAAGAGCTCCCAATTGAGAGGAGTTAGGAGGACACCGTTATAATTAACAGATTCAATCTGAGGCTTTAAAAAAAATCTTTGTTTTGCTTCTGTCTATAGTCATTTCCAGGAGATCTGCCATTTTTTTTTCCAGAGCAATATTGCTGTAGGCCTGATCAAATGAGTGAACATTCCATCTTGACTGACCACTTAACTAATTCAGCAAAAGCAATTCACCTTTCAGTGGGACTCATGAAAGGGAAGGCCACCAAGACTATCAAGATGTAGGTGCCGAGACCTGATGGTTTTATCTACCTTGTATGGACCAAAGCAAGCCACAGGCAAGCCCAGATTCAAGGGGTGGGGGAATAGTCTCCACCTCTGCATGGAAAAAGCTGCACAGTCAGACTGAGAAGGCTGTGGGCACAGGAAGACCGTTAATTATGCCATCGGTATATTCAGTCCACACTGAGGGTGCCATGCTCTGTCAGCTACCACCTCTGTGCACACACTCTTGACTTGCTCTGCTTCCTCACTGGAGACTACCACTGCAGTGTTAGTCTCTGCAGCTTGATCACTCCTGTCAGCATCTGCCCTGCCTTCCATACAGGCTCTTCTATTGGGTCCATTTCCCTTACTCCATTTCCTGTTGCCTTGAATGGACCACCAGGCCTCTCCCTCTAGTTCAGCTGAGTTGTCGGAGGCCTACAATCTTGCAGCCCTGCCTCTGCCCTGAGAACAAACCTGGGCTGCCTTTCGAGCAGACAGAGAAGAAGATAAAAGACCAACCTATAGCCAGCAGACCTCGAAACATGTGAGTGGGCCCCAACCAGGTCAGCAGAGCCACCTACCCAGCCCGTAACTGACCACAGCCTCACGGAAGGGAGCTCAGCAGAGACCAGAACTACTTGACTGCTCCATAAACTCCTCAGCACTTATAATAGAAGCCAAACCAGAAGTGCAGTCTTGTAGACTAGCCCACGCTGGGGGGGATGTGGGAGAAAGGAGAATGACAACTTAGTGCCAGCATGGGGACTCAGTTCCGGCAATGCCCCAAGAGAAATTGGTAAGGTCAGGTAACAATTTAAGATCCTGAATCTGGGCAGAGGAAGATTGGAATGTGATTTTTGTTGTTTTTGATGTAGATGGTAGAGATGTTCAACAGCAGTTAGAAATGCAGACCTGGAGCCTGGATAATAGTTGGGAGCAGATGAGCTTGCCAAGAGAGCAGAGGAGGAAAAGAAAGCTGAGGCCTTAGCCTTGGGTAATGACCAAATTAGAGAATATAAAAAAGGTAAGTCAGTAATAAAAAGAAGGAAAAGGGCAAAGTAAACAGAACAAGAGCCAGGACAATGTAGTCATAGGACACACGAAAGCAGAGCATTTCAGGAAGGAGGCATTAAACAATGTCCAAAGCTGCGGCAACATGAAGGAGAGTAAGAACTGAACAATCCTGTCTGGAGATCAGTGAATGAGAACGAATATTTTAAGACTGACTCACAATGAAAAGTATTAGTAAAATAAGGGCTTTAATTAACAATTGGAAACATTTAACAAAGTTTTCAAAAGGTCACACAAGCCCAGAATAAACAAAATATAACAGATGAGGGAAAGAGTGACCAGGAAGTGAGGCAGCCAAGCCAGTGCAGGGGCCTCAAGAAGAAAGGCATTTATCAGGAAAATATAACCACTGTTTTTCTGTAATTCCTGCTATTGCTTGTAAAAACCACAATACTCCTTGAAGCTGGAAAACATTTTGAATATGCTTCACTTTGTGGATTTGGAAACCGTACCCTAGACAGAATTCAGTTTGAAGGAAAAGGAGCCTCCTGCAAAAATGGATTGCGTAAGAAGCCAAGTGTAATTTTTCTTTGATGGCACTCACTGGGTGTTCTCTGAATTTACAATCAGGGGCTTCTAATTGATAAAGCTTTGATAGCACAAAAGGTCATCTTGGATTACTCAGTCCTGCTTTGCAACATACTGTGCTTTCCACAAACATTAGCAATTAACTGCAATAAATAATGGCATGATTCACCCCTTTCAAACACAGGACAGCATCCTGAAGCCCCTTAGCTGCAGTAAACAGCAAGTAGGAACTGCCCTTTTATGTAAACACTTTCCATACCACATTTGAATTTGTCTCTAAAGTTTGTCTGATGCTTTTTCTCCATTTAACACACATTTATATGGGATCTAAATCTATTACCCCACATAAGAAAAATCATAATCTTAAAATAAAATCTCTGTATCACAGGTGATATATGTATGAACCTGCCATTTAAAAAAAAAATCTCTTTAATTAAATTATTCCTTCATTTAACCAAGAACCCTTTATTGTCCTAATGACTTATTATTTTAATTCAGTCCAAGTGGCAAGAAGGAATTAGGTACTGTTCTGTTGTAACATGTCTCATTCCCATTCCAGTTTCATTCGCAATAAATGTGTTACAGTTCTTCCGCTGGCAGTCAAGGAAACTTCATACAAAAGCAGCATTTACTTGCAGTTATAACAGAGCCAAGGAATACATATGCTATTTGACAGTTTGGAGTATCTGTTTTCCAGCATTCAGCTGGAGCTGTTATTGGAACCATTAAAATTATTTTTTTATAGTTTTTAAAGGCCCAAGACATATTAATTTGTCCTGATGGATGGTATAATGTGTTCATGTAAAAGAAAAACAAGTGTTACATAAACCATGACTAAACTGTCAACCACCTCCTCTTTACCTCACTTTTGACTCGACATATTTATTCTCCATCGAAAATGGCAACCAGTAAAAAAATAAAACCCCCATTTTGATTTACTTTTTACTTGATGATACTCACACCCTTTATCACAATAAGCCATTGCCATTTTTGACCCAAAATAAAAATGAAACGTTTGCTTTCAGACAAAAGTAAACACAGATGGTTCGATAATATTACAGAACTTTGCACAAATGGTTTCATTTAAAGCAGGCCCATTTAATGCCACATTTCATTAAGTATGGCCTGTCTTAAATCAGACAGGCTCTCCTACAAGGAACCAATCTTTATCTTTCTTTAAATTCAGTGTAGGTGGCTTGTCTGTCACTATAAAGGACTTTGCTTCTTTGTACAAGGATAGCTGGAGTGGTGGGGGGTGAGAGGGATGGGTGGCTGGGTGATAGACACTGGGGAGGGTATGTGCTATGGTGAGCGCTGTGAATTGTGCAGGACTGTTGAATCACAGACCTGAACCTCTGAAACAAATAATACATTATATGTTAAAAAAAAAGAAGAAGAAGAAGATAGCAGGAGGGGAAGAATGAAGGGGGTGGAAATCGAAGGGGGAGACAAACTATGAGAGATGATGGACTCTGAAAAACAAACTGAGGGTTCCAGAGGGGAGGGGGGTGGGGGGATGGGTTAGCCTGGTGATGGGTATTAAAGAGGGCACGTTCTGCATGGAGCACTGGGTGTTACACGCAAACAATGAATCATGGAACACTACATCAGAAACTAACGATGTAATGTATGGCGATTAATATAATAATAAAAAAGATAAAGTGTAGGTTCACTCTAAGAAAGCAAATCAGAAGAGGTACAAAAATGAAAGATATAGACTTAAAAGATATAAAAAAGCGAGTGACTTAAGTATATATGGAATATAATTTAAACCAAGAAACAGACTCTTAACTATAGAGAACCAGAAGGGAGGTGGCTGGGTGGATGGGTTAAATAGGTGATGGGTATTAAGGAGGGTACTTGTGAGGTGAGCACTGGGTGTTTATGGAAGTGTTGAATCGCTAAATTGTACACCTGAAACTAATATTACAGTGTATGTTAGCTAACTGGAATTTAAATAAAAACTTAAAAAAAAAAAAAGGATAGACATTAAAGCTGAGAAGCAAGGTGAGCCTCTTCAACCCAGCCAGGCCAATCCAATTTGCAAACAGATTGTATCCAAAGTTTCTTTTGTCAGTCTATTGTGGGATTTTAACAGCATTTTACCATAGAAACAATGGTATACTCAATGGTTAGGTTCTTAGGAAAGGCCATAAAAACCTGTTTAACTCACTGTATAGTTGTGTTAACAGCTAAGCAGTACCAAAATGCACCTGTGCTAAATAATACCATAGAACTAAGTATGCATAATATTTCAATGAGAAAATTCATGGGGAGTTCCATGTTTCGTGCCTGTGATGCAGCTTCAGTAACAACACCCTCTAATTCCTCTTGCAGACCTCCTTCCTGTTGGGCAATAGGACTTGGACTTCCTTGCCCTAATTACAAGCCACCAGTGCTGGCCACTATTATTTGGAGTCAGGGTTCCAGCACAGTAGATGAATCACATACAGGAGGTAAAGACAGAGACTGGGGGTAAGGGGTAAATGTGTGGGATGGTCTAATAGGTAAAGAGGGACAAAAGTCTCTTGCCAGCATACACCTCAGGCCCCACTCTTTGATCTAGCCTGTGCAACATCATTCCTTCCTTTTGCTGTGAGCATTATTCTGTCTAATTCACCTTTAATTGCTACTACCTGTTGCTCCTATCAAGGTTTCTTTCTTCCTCCTGGTCTACTGCACTTCAGAATAGCAGTCTTTATTTTTTTTCCTTTATTCCTATTTGTCCTTTTGAAGTTTCCTAAAGATTGGTAGAGCTGCTAGCAAAGGGAGTCAGAGGATAAAAGAGTGCTCCTAAATTTACTTTCCACGTCTTTTTTTTTTTTTAATTTAGATTAAGTTGAGAAAGACAAAAGTATGGCTGGATGATAACAATAAGTTTTGGAGAACAAAACAAGGTATGAATTTGTTCTATAACATTCAAGAGCAAGATAGATCACATTAATGGATATGCTTCACTTGGAAGAAAATCTTGCTCAGCCCCCACCAGCCAGAGGTATCAAGATATTCCAGCTCACATTTGGGTGACTGCCTTTTCCTCCTCAACTCTCCCAGAATGAGGGGCAGGGTGGTACCCTAAGAAGAGGGTAAATCTCTCCTGAGCCTCAGGCCATAATGGTCGTACATGAAATGCTTCTTGCTTAAGCCCGCCAATCCGTCCAAAGATGGGCCATGCCATTCTTCTCCGCCAGAGATCTCTTAAGTCAGCTTTTAAAAATTATTATTAAGTAAGTTCTACACCCCCATAGAGCTTAAACCCATGACCCTGAGATCAAGAGCAGCATGCTCTACAACTGAGCCAGGTGCCCTTAAGTCAGTATTTAAGAGTCATAAATCCTCACCATCACAGCATCAACATGCCCCATTTTACCTCCCCATCTGAAGACCTCACTATGGGGACAAGGGAGACAGGTTCCCAGTATTCATAAAGCTGTCACCTAGATTGGCACCCCACCCCAATCTCTGAAAGCTAATCCACGCTCTTGTCAGTTCGGTACCCTCTGCCCTCCTCAACAACCCCCTGCCACCTTCATGGCCCCACTGCCACTCTCCTCCTACATCTGTATCCCAAAACAAAAACTTGAGTGGTGAGGTTTTATTCCAAGTGGCAAGAAACTCCCATTTTCATCCATGTTCTTTTTTCAGACCTTCCTTATAAAGGCTGTTTATGGCACCCTGAAGCTAGAAAGCCCACATTCAGAACCTAATAGCTTCTGGGGATGGTGGAAAAAATAAAAAATTTTGACAATAAATTATCCTCCCAAATATATTTCAGAGGAACTCTAAGACTCAGGTTTTTCTGTTTTTGTTTTTGTTTTTGTTTTACATAATAGGTGTGCTGTGAACCAAGCAAGAGATATAAATGATACAGTGAGAAGATCTATCTTGTAATTAGGGTTGCACAAGAAAGGAGGGACTGAAGAGGGCAGAAAGAAAATTTGAATAGATAATGTCTGATTATTTCCCAAACTGAAGAAATATATCAAGATATAGAATCAATATAAATTTTAAGTAGGGTAAGGAAAAAAGACCACAGTTAGGCACAGCAACCAGAAATCATTAATTTTTTTCAGGTGTGATGATGGTTTTGTGATGATAGATAGATTGATAAAATTAATAATAAAAATTTTTAGAAATCCTTTATTTGCATTGACACTACAGATAAAGGGCTGGTATCCAAGATCTATAAAGAACTTCTCAAACTCAAAAAACAAATAATCAAGTCAAAAAGTGGGCCGAAGAGATGAACAGACACTTCTCTGAAGAAGACATACAAATGGCTAACAGACACATGAAAAAATGTTCATCGTCATTAGCCATCAGGGAAATCCAAATCAAAACCACATTGAGATACCACCTTATACCAGTGAGAATGGCAAAAATGGACAGGGAAAGAAACAACAGATGTTGGAGAGGTTGTGGAGAAAGGGGAACCCTCTTACACTGTTGGTGGGAATGCAAGTTGGTACAGCCACTTTGGAAAACAGTGTGGAGCTTCCTCAAAAAATTAAAAATAGAGCTACCCTATGACCCAGTAATTGCACTACTGGGTATTTACCCCAAAGACACAGATGTAGTGAACAGAAGGGCCATATGCACCCCAATGTTCATAGCAGCAATGTCCGCAATAGCCAAACTGTGGAAAGAGCCAAGATGCCCTTCAACAGATGAATGGATAAAGAAGATGTGGTCCATATATACAATGGAATATTACTCAGCCATCAGAAAAGATGAATACCCAACTTTTACATCAACATGGATGGGACTGGAGGAGATTATGCTAAGTGAAATAAGTCAAGCACAGAAAGTCAATTATCATATGGTTTCACTTATTTGTGGAACATAAGGAATAACATGGAGGACATTAGGAGAAGGAAGGGAAAAATGGGTGGGGGGAATTGGAGGGAGAGATGAACCATGAGAGACTATGGACCTGAGAAACAAACAGGGTTTTAGAGGGGAGGGGGGAGGGGGGATTGGTTAGTCCGGTGATGGGTATTAAGGAGGGCACATACTGCATGGAGCACTGGGTGTTATACGAAAACAATGGATCGTGGATCACTACATCAAAAACTAATGATGTATGGTGACTAACATAACAATAAAATTAAAAAAAAAATTTTAGAAATCCTTATCTTTTGGATATACTCAGATTTACGGATGAAATTATATGTTTTCAAAATAGTCAAGGATGCAGGAGTAGGTAGGGGTATAGATTAAAGAGGAATAAATTGTTAATCTTATCATGAGCTGATAATTGTTGAAGTTGGGTGATGGGTAAGTCAATATAGAAACTAAAGTAAAGGAGAAAGTTACCTGGTTTGAGGCTTTTTTTAATTGTGGTAAAACACACACACATACACACACATACTTTTTTACCATCTTAACCATTTTTCAGTGTACAATTCAGTAGTGTTAGGTATGTTCGTGTTGTTGTGCAATAGATCTTTAGGACTGTTTCATCCTGCAAACTGAAACCCTATACCCATTAAACAACTCCCTATTTCTCCCTCCCCCCCCCCCCCCAGCCCCTGGAAACTACCATTTCTACTTTCTGTTGCTATAAATTTGACTACTTTAATGCCTCATATAAGTAGAATTATGTAATATTTGTCTTTTGTGACTGGCTTATTTCACTTAACATATTGTTCTCAAGGTTCATCCATGTTGTAGTGTATGACAGGATGTTCTTCTTTTTTAAAGCGGAATATATGCCACATTTTGTTTATGCATTCCTCCATCAATGAACATTTGGGTTGTCTCCACCTCTTCGCTATTATGAATAACACTGCTATAAATGTGGTGTGCAAATATCTCTTCAAAGTCCTGCTTTCAATTCTTTTGGACATATATATAGTAGAATAGCTGGATCATATGGTAATTTATTTTTAATTTTTTGAGGAATCACCATACTGTTTTCCATAATACTGGCACCATTTTACACTCTGACAACAGTGCACAAGGGTTCCAATTTCTCCACATTCTAATCAACACTTGTCATTTTCCGGCTTTTTGATAGTAGCCATCCTTAATGGGTGTGAGATGGTATCTCATTGTGGTTTTGATTTGCATTTCTCTAATGACTAGTAAAGCCATCTAGTTTTCTAAGGTAGACCTTATGAGTTTATGACAGTTGTTCAGCTAGTGGAATCTAGAAACATATGAGGGTCACGGTTGAGGTCAATATTGCAGTTTGCCTCAACTGCTGCTTAGAGTGCTGTTGATAAGTACATGTTTATATGAGACAAAGTGAATGGATTTGGTTCTAATCTCTGTTCAGATTAATCAGAGTGGCCAGTAGAGTGGCATATTCTTAGAGAAAATCTCTAGAAGCCAAGATGGTGTAGAAACAAAGAATGGATATTGTTGGAAAATAATTCTTCATGGGTCTCTCACATTTCTACACATCTTGCAAGCTAAGGCACTAACTTCCTTTGTTCTGGACTATCTATCCAAGGATGTCTGTATAGTGAACAGCCTTGGAAAGATCTTGGAACAGATCTTGGAATATAAAGATAGTATCTCCCTTTGGAGCTTCAAAATAAAAATTTAGATAAATGGATAAAGAAGATGTGGTATGTATATACAATGGACTATTACTCAGACATTAAAAAAAGATATCTTGCCATTTGCAACAACATGGATGGACCTTCAGGGTATAATGCTAACTGAAATAAGTCAGTCAGAGAAAGACAAATACCATATGACTTTATTCATATATGGAATTTAAGAAACAAAACAAACAAACAAAGAAAAAAGGGACAAACCAAAAAACAGACTCTTAACTAGAGAGAACAGACTGATGGTTACCAGAGGGGAGGTGGGTAGGAGAATGGATGAAATAGGTGAAGGGGACTAAGAGTATACTTATCATGATGAGCACTGATGTATACAATTGTACACAATGTATACAGTTGTTGAATCATTATATTGTACACTTGAAACTAGTATAACACTATATGTTAATTATATTTGAATTTTTAAAAATAAATAAATAATTCAAAATTTTTTCAGGTTTCCTAAGCTCAGGGTTTCTTTCCTGTAATGCAACTTACTGTATGGGGAAATATCACCTGGCCCTCTTCACATTGCCATGGGGGAAGTGGGGCCCAGGGAATTGGCAGAAATACCAATTCTTGGACTGCTGTTAATGCTATAAGTAATAAATAGTCTTTTGTCTCTGGTCTAGGAGTCTCATGTCTTATGCCAGCATCCATGAAACTGTGGCAGGCTACCATATTACCTTGCATATAGGATAAAATCTCAGATCTTTCACCATTCTTGACAAATATCCAGAAAATAAAAGTGATAAAAATAATATATGCCAAAATCTAACAAATTCAGTTAACTTGCAAGATGCAAACTCAACACACAAAAATCAGTTGCATTTCTATACACTAACAACAAAATATCTGAAAAAGAAATAAAAAAACCAATCTCATTCATAATAGCATCAAAAAACAATAAAAAACTTAGGAATAAATTTAACCAAGTAGGTGAAAGACCTGTACACTGAAAATCACAAGCATACCTCATTTTATTATCTTTACTTTATTGTGTTTTACAGATATTACATTTTTTACAAATAGTGGGTTTATGGCAACCCTGCATTAAGCAAGTCTATTGGTGCCATTTTTATAATAGCATTTTTTCACTTCATATCTCTGTGTCACATTTTGGTAATTCTGGCAATATTTTTTGTTATATTCATTATGGTGATTTGTGATCAGTAATCATGACTCACTAAAAACTCAAATGATAGTTAGCATTTCTTAGTAATAAAGTATTTTTTAATTAAGGCATATACTTTTTTAGACATAATGCTGTTGCACACTGAATAGACTACAGTATAGTATAAATATAACTTTTATATGCACTGGGAAACCAAAAATCTCATTTGATTTGCTTTATTGTGATATTCACTTTATCGTGGTGGTCTGGAACTTAAAACCACCATATCTCCAAGGTATGCCTGTATAAGACTTTGGTGAAAGAAACTGAAAAAGACACAAATAAATGGAAAGATATTCCATGTTCACAAATCAGAAGAATTAATATTGTTAAAATGCCCATACTACCCAAAGTCATCTATAAATCCAACACAATTCCTATCAAAATGCCAATGGCATTTTTCACAGAAATAGAAAAAAAAAATCCTAAAATCTGTATGGAACCACAAAAGACCCCAAATAGCCAAAGCAATCCTGAGCAAGAATAACAAAGCTGGAAGTAATACTTTACAAAGCTATAGTAATAAAACAGAATGGTATTGCCATAAAAAGAGACACATAGACTGACAGAATAAAGAGCTCAGAAATAAACCTATACAAATACGATGAACCAATATTTGACAAGGGAGCCAAGAGTACTCAATGGGTAAAGGATAGTCTCTTTAATAAATGATGGTGGAAAATCTGGATAATCACAAAATAATAATGAAAATGGACCCTATCTTATACAACTCACACAAATTAACTAAAAGGGATTAAAGACTTAAATATAAGACCTGAAACTACGAAACTCCTAGAAGAAACCATAGGGGAACGAGCTCCATGCCATTGGTGTTATATTAGTTTCAGGTGTACAGTACAGTGATTTGACGGTTCTATACATTACTCAGTGTTTATCATGATAAGTGTACTCTTAATTCTCTTCACCTATTTCACCCATCCCCCTACCCACCTGTCTGTGGTAACCAAGAGTCTGCTTTTTGGCTTGTCTCTTTTTTCTTTGTTCATTTGTTTTGTTTCTTAAATTCCACATATGAGTGAAATTATATGGTATTTGTCTTTCTCTGACTGACTTATTTCACTTAACATTATACTCTCAAGGTCTATCCATGTTGTTGCAAAGGGAAAGATCTAATTTTTTTATGGCTGGAATATAACTCTATCCATTCATCTATTGATGGACATGGGCTATTTTCATAATTTGGCTATTGTAAATAATGCTGCCATAAACATAGGGGTGCATATATCTTTTCAAATTTAGTGTTTTCATATTCTTTGGGTAAATACCCAGTAGTGCAATTACTGGATCATATGGTGTTCCTAATTTTAATTTTTTGAGGAACCATCATACTATTTTCCACAGTGGCTGCACCAGTTTACATTCCTATCTACAGTGTGTGAGGGTTCCTTTTTCTCCACATCCTTGCCAACACTTATTGTTTCTTGTGTTTTTTATTTTAGCCATTCTGACAGGTGTGAGGTGATACCTGATTGTGGTTTTGATTTGCATTTCTCTGATGATTAGTGATGTTGAACGTCTTCTCATGTTGGCTATCTGTATGTCTTTGAAGACATGTCTGTTCATGTCTTTTTAATAAGCTTTTTTTTAAGATTTATTTTATTTGTTTTAGAGAGAGGGCATGTGTGCAGGGGTGAGGAGGGGGAGAGGGAGAGTGAGAATCTCAAGCAGACTCCCTGCTGAGCACAGAGCCTCACTCGGGGCTCTCTCTCATGACCCATGAGATCATGACCTGGGCCAAAACCAAGAGTCAGCCGCTTAACTGAATCAGCCAGCCAGGAGCCCCTGTCCGTGTCTTTTTAATTGGATTATTTGGTTTTTTGGCATTGAGTTGTATAAGTTCTTTATATATTTGGATACTAACCCCTTATTGGATATATCATTTGCAAGTATCTTTGGTTATGAGAAATTTTTAAATATATATTTGGCTTGTATTTGTGGCTCACATTATATTTTTATTGAACAGTGCTGCTATAGTGTATCCATCAACATCTCCCGAATCTATCATCACCTTAACCCAAGTCACTATCATTTCTTGCCTGAACTACTACAATGGTATCTTTATTGATCTTCATGCTTCCTCAGTTGTCCCATTCTAATTGATTTTCCTCACAAATTATAGATCTTTTTTGGATATAAATCTCATTATATTTTTTACTTGCTTATTATCTCCCAGCAGGGTTTTCATTTTCCTTAAAGTCCAGGCTTGCTATCATGGCCTGCATATGATATGATTCCAGCCCCAAACATCCCTGCCCATCACTATCACCTCTTCTAAAGCCACTCAGTAGGCACTCACTGTTCTCCAGCAGCATGTGACATCCTTCAGACATACTAAGCTTACATCCCCCTGGACCTGTGTAAAGAATGTTCTGCCTGGCTCTTTGGCAGGCCTGTTTTTTTTGGCAGACCTCCTTCTCATCCTACTAGTCTTAGTTTATACATTAGTTCCCTAAGAGGTTCCTGATCAGCCAGGGTTTGTGCCCTTTAATCTCCATCCTAGAAACTATTTTCTCAACTTACAGCGACGTATTTCTTTGTATATTTAACTGTTTGTCTCTCTTCCTCTGCTAGACTGTAAGTGCTGTGATAGGAGGGACCACGTCTGCTCAGCTTACCAGTATAGACCCAGTTTTGGTAAAGAAAATTATTTTAAAGGCGCTGTGTAGAATGTTTAAGAGTAGGGATTGGTTAGAGGTTTAAAAAAATGGATCTGGAATTGCCTAGAGAAGAATATGTCAGAATTAAAGTTGATTGATACTAGAAAAAAGCTTCAAATTTGAATTATCTTTGTGAAAATTAGATTAAAATATGTGATCCAGAAGCATTCTAATATCTTCTGTTTCTAAATGGGCCAACATTGGCCAGGAGATCCAGTTTTTTTTTTAATCAGAGTATTAATTCAATGTATGATTTGGAGATGAGTCTCAAGTTACAACTCCCCGAGTACTCCTTGTTTTCCTGTTCTTGATAACCATTCCAGGAACTTCTATCATGCTGAGTGGAAACAAGATAGGATTCCCTGACCAAGCTCTGAGCATAATACCACATGGTGACCTAATAAGCTCTTCCCTATAGTTCTCAAATGGCACATTCCCTTAACCACAGTGGACCAGTGTTGTCAAGTCTCAAATTTATCTAAAAACAGGTCATAAATGGTATGTGATGTGTGAAAGTGCTCATAGCATATTTATAAAAATGGGTTCAAAACAGTTACTATATAATAATCCAGTTATCAAACATAAGAGTGCATAGTTGGTATTCAACAAATATGTGTTGAATAAATTATTAATTTTAGCTAGAAAATATATTTCTTTTTCACACATAATATATACATAAGGAAAAAAGACTAGAAAGTTATACACCAATATGTTAACAAGTGCTATTTCTGGGGTATTGGGATTATAGGTACTTTTTGTATGTGTTTTTCTGTATTTTCCAATGTTGTGAAATTATATGATTATTTTGCAATCAGGAAAAAATGTTTTCTTTATAAACCAATAAACTATCAAACTAGTCCCCTAGGCCCTCTGTGGGCTCAATTTTAGCAGTGACTCAAACTGTGGTGATTATATAAATATTTTGATTGGGAAATGAGAGAGGAGTGAACTTAGGTTTTCTGAAGGATCTAGTTGGTCAAACAAGCCATTACCAAGGTGACTCCTTTGCTCATTGACTCTAGGGAAGAAAGTCAAGGAGAACAAAGCAAAACTTACCGGAGTAGGTACTAATTTCATGTTGAGTGGATGGGCAGAGGCAGGGGAAGGAGAAGGGACCTTCTCTATCTAATGACCATTCTGTTCTAGAGTTTGTTCTCAAGTATTCAGATGTCAGGTAGAATGTGAGCCAGAATTCAACTCAATGAAGGCATGATGCAGACAGTAAAGACATGACAAGACATCCTTTATCTATAGAGGTTTCAACCTCTTTTGTGGCTATCATAACCTCTGGTACATGCACTGTACACATGGTGCTTTATACCAAAGGTATTTTATATGTATTTCCAATTCTGTCATTCTCCCTTACATACTGATTCTCAGATCTAGAATTGTCCAACCAATCATAGTTAAATGGACAAGGTCATTAAAGCTGCTGTATTAGATGCCGTAGGGGACCCAAGAGCACATGCATTCATATTTGCAATGTCTTCCAATAAAGAAACCAAGGACAGGTCATAATTTGCCTATTTGATATATAACTATTCTCTGGCTAAAATGAACAAGTCAGGAAACGACAGATGTTGGCGGGGATGCGGAGAAAGGGGAACCCTCCTACACTGTTGGTGGGAATGCAAGCTGGTGCAGCCACTCTGGAAAACTGTATGGAGGTTCCTCAAAAAGTTGAAAATAGAGCTACCATATGATCCAGCAATTGTACTACTGGGTATTTACCCCAAAGATACAAAAGTAGGGATCTGAAGGGGTACGTGCACCCCGATGTTTATAGCAGCAATGTCCACAATAGCCAAACTGTGGAAGGAGCCAAGATGTCTATCGACAGATGAATGGATAAAGAAGATGTGGTATATATATACAATGGAATATTATGCAGTCATCAAAAGGAATGAGATCTTGCCATTTGCAACGATGTGGATGGAACTGGAGGGTGTTATGTTGAGTGAAATAAGTCAAACAGAGAAAGACATGTATCATATGATCTCACTGATATGAGGAATTCTTAATCGCAGGAAACAAACTGAGTGTTGTTGGAGTGGGGGGTGGGGTGGGAGGGATGGGGTGACTGGGTGATAGACACTGGGGAGGGTATGTGCTCTGGTAAGCGCTGTGAATTGTGCAAGACTGTTGAATCTCAGATCTGTACCTCTTAAACAAATAATGCAATATATGTTAAGAAAAAAAAAAGAAGAAGAAGGTAGCGGGAGGGGAAGAATGAAGCGGGGGAAATCGGAGGGGTAGATGAACCATGAGAGACGATGGACTCTGAAGAACAAGCAGGGTTCTGGAGGGGAGGGGGGTGGGAGGATGGGTTAGCCTGGTGGTGGGTATTGAGGAGGGCACGTTCTGCATGGAGCACTGGGTGTTATGCACAATGAATCATGGAACACTTCATCTAAAACTAATGATGTAATGTATGGGGATTAACATAAGAATAAAAAAAATATGATATATAACTATTCTCCCAACAAATTCTGATTTCCTCACTTCAGATGACATCATTAAGATTTTTTTTTTCAATTTTATTATGTTAGTCACCATACAATGCATCATTAGTTTTTGTTTTGTTTTGTTTTGTTTTAAAGATTTTATTTATTTATTTGACAGAGAGAGAGATAGCGAGAGCAGGAACACAAGCAGGGGGAGTGGGAGAGGGAGAAGCAGGCTTCCTGCCGAGCAGAGAGCCCGATGTGGGACTCAATCCCAGGACCCTGGGATCATGACCTGAGCCAAAGGCAGACGCTTAACGACTGAGCCACCCAGGCACCCGCATCATTAGTTTTTGATGTGGTAATCCATGATCCATTGTTTTCGTATAACACCCAGTGCTCCATGCAGTAATGCCCTCCTTAATACCCATCACTTGGCTAACCAATCCCCCTCCCCGCTCCTCTCCAAAACCCTGTTTGTTTCTCAGAGTCCATAGTCCCTCATGGTTCATCTCTCCCTCCGATTTCCACCCCTCTTCATTTTTCCCTTCCTTCTCCTAATGTTCTCCATGTTATTCCTTATGTTCCACAAATAAGTGAAACCATATGATAATTGACTTTCTCTGCTTGACTTGTTTCACTTAGCATAATCTCCTCCAGTCCCATCCATGTTGATGTAAAAGTTGGGTATTCATCTTTTCTGATGGCTGAGTAATATTCCATTGTATATATGGACCACATCTTCTTTATCCATTCATGTGTGAAGGGCATCTCGGCTCTTTCCACAGTTTGGCTATTCCGGACATTGCTGCTATGAACATTGGGGTGCATGTGGCCCTCCTTTTCACTATATCTGTGTCTTTGGGGTAAATACCCAGTAGTGCAATTACTGGGTCATAGGGTAGCTCTATTTTTAATTTTTTGAGGAAGCTCCACACTGTTTTCCAAAGTGGCTGTACCAACTTGCATTCCCACCAACAGTGTAAGAGGGTTCCCCTTTCTCCACAACCTCTCCAACATCTGTTGTTTCTTTCCCTGTCCATTTTTGCCATTCTCACTGGTATAAGGTGGTATCTCAATGTGGTTTTGATTTGGATTTCCCTGATGGCTCATGACGATGAACATTTTTTCATGGTCTGTTAGCCATTTGTATGTCTTCTTCAGAGAAGTGTCTGTTCATCTCTTCTGCCCACTTTTTGACTTGATTATTTGTTTTTTGAGTTTGAGAAGTTCTTTATAGATCTTGGATACCAGCCCTTTATCTGTAGTGTCATTTACAAATATCTTCTCTCATTCTGTGGGTTGCCTCTTTGTTTTGTTGACTGTTTCCTTTGCTGTGCAGAAGCTTTTTATCTTGATGAAGTCCCAAAAGTTCATTTTTGCTTTTGTTTCACTAGCTTTGGGAGATGTATCTTGAAAGAAGTTGCTGTGGGCGATGTCAAAGGGGTTACTGGCTATGTTCTCCTCTAGGATTTTGATGGATTCCTGTCTCACATTGAGGTCTTTCATCCACTTAGAGTTTATCTTTGTGAATGGCGTTAGAGAATGGTCGAGTTTCATTCTTCTGCATGTGGCTGTCCAACTTTCCCAGCACCATTTATTGAAGAGACTGTCTTTTTTCCATTGCATGTTTTTTCCTGCTTTGTCAAAGATTATTTGACCATAGAGTTGAGGGTCCATATCTGGGTTCTCTATTCTGTTCCATTGGTCTATATGTCTGTTTTTGTGCCAGTACCATGCTGTCTTGGTGATCACAGCTTTGTAATATAGCTTGAAATCGGGCAACGTGATGCCCCCAGCTTTGTTTTTCTTTTTCAACATTTCCTTGGCGATTCAGGGTCTTCTCTGATTCCATACAAATTTTAGGATTGTTTGTTCCAGCACTTTGAAAAATGTCATTGGAATTTTGATTGGGATGGCATTGAAAGTATAGATTGCTCTGGGTAACATAGACATTTTAACCATGTTTATTCTGGGTGCCTGGGTGGCTCAGATGGCTAAGCGTCTGCCTTCGGCTCAGGTCATGATCTCAGGGTCCTGGGATCGAGTCCCGCATCGGGCTCCCTGCTCCTTGGGAGCCTGCTTCTCCCTCTGCCTCTCTCTCTTGGTCTCTAATGAATAAATAAACAAAATTTAAAAAAAAAAATCCTTAAAAAAAAAAACAAAACATGTTTATTCTTCCGATCCATGAGCATGGAATATTTTTCCATCTTTTTGTGTCTTCTTCAATTTCTTTCATGAGTGTTCTGTAGTTCCTAGAGTATAGATCCTTTACCTCTTTGGTTAGGTTTATTACGAGGTATCTTATGGTTTTTAGTGATGTTGTAAATGGAATCGTTTCTCTAATCTCTCTTTCTACAGTGCGTTGTTAGTGTATAAGAAAGCAACTGATTTCTGTGCTTTGATTTTCTGTCCTGCCACATTACTGAATTGCTGTATGAGTTCTAGTAATTTGGGGGTGGTGTCTTTTGGGTTTTCCACATAAAGTATCATGTCATCTGCGAAAAGAGAGAGTTTGACTTCTTCTTTCCCAATTTGAATACCTTTTATTTCTTTTTGTTGTCTGATTGCTGTTGCTAGGACTTCTAGTGCTATGTTGAACAATAGTGGCGAGAATGGGCATCCTTGACATGTTCGTGATCTTAAGGGAAAGGCTCTCAGCTTTTCCCTATTGAGGATGATATTCGCTGTGGGTTTTTCATAGATGGATTTTATGAACTTGGGGAATGTTCCCTCTATCCCTATACTCTGAAGAGTTTTAATCAGGAAAGGATGTTGTATTTTGTCAAGTGCTTTTTCTGCATCAATTGAGAGGACCATATGGTTCTTCTCCCTCCTCTTATTAATGTGTTCTATCACATTGATTGATTTGCAAATGTTGAACCACCCTTGCATCCTGGGGATAAATCCCACTTGGTCGTGGTGGATGATCTTTTTAATGTATTGTTGGATCCTATTAGCTAGGATTTTGTTGAGGATTTTGGAATCCATATTCATCAGGGATATCGGTCTGAAATTCTCCTTTTTGATGGGGTGTTTGCCTGGTTTGGGCATTAAGGTAATGCTGGCCTCATAGGATGAGTTTGGAAGTTTTCCTTCTGTTTCTATTTTTTGAAACAGCTTCAGTAGAATAGGTATTATTTCTTCTTTGTGTGTTTGGTAGAATTCCCCAGGGAATCCATCAGGCCCTGGACTCTTGTTTTCTGGGAGGTTTTTGATCACTGCTTCAATCTCCTTACTGGTTATTGGCCTATTCACGTTGTCAATTTCTTCCATGAATTGTTTAAGTTCTTCTTTGATTTCCTGGTTGACCCAAACATTCTTGAGCAGAGTGGTCTTTAGCTTCCAAGTGTTTGAATTTCTGCCGAATTTTTTCTTGTGATTGAGTTCCAGTTTTAAAGCATTGTGGTCTGAGAATAGGCAGGGAATAATCTCAGTTGGTATCAGTTGAGACCTGATTTGTGACCCAGTATGTGGTCTCTTCCGGAGAAAGTTCCATATGCACTCAAGAAGAATGAGTATTCTGTTGTTTTAGGGTGGAATGTTCTGTAAATATCTATGAGGTCCATCTGGTCCGATGTATCATTCAAAGCTCTTGTTTCCTTGTTGATTTTCTGCTTAGATGATCTGTCCATTGCTGAGAGTGGAGCATTGAGGTCTCCTTACAATTGACGTATTGTTATCAATATGACTCTTTATTTTGGTTAACAGTTGGCTTATGTAGATGGCTGCTCCCATGTTGGGGGCATAGATATTTACAATTGTTAGATCTTCTTGTTGGAGAGACCCTTTAAGAATGATATAATGCTCTTCTGTGTCTCTAACTACAGACTTTAGTTTAAAATCTAATTTTCCTGATACAAGAATTGCTACCCCAGCTTTCTTTTGAGGTCCGCTGGCATGGAAGATGGATCTCCATCCATTCACTTTTAATCTGGATGTATCTTTAAGTTCAAAATGAGTCTCTTGTAGACAGCATATGGATGGGTCCTGTCTTTTTATCCAATCTGCAACCTGTGCCGTTTTATGGGAGCATTTAGGCCATTCACGTTGAGAGTGATTATTGAAAGGTATGAATTAATTGTCATCATGTTGCCTGTGAAGACATTGTTTTTATAGATTGTCCCTGTAAATTTCTGTTGTATATCACTCTTGGGGTCTTTCTCCTTTTATAGAACCCCCCTTAACATTTCTTGCAGGGCCAGCTTAGTGGTCACATATTCTTCCAGTTTCTGCCGGTCGTGGAAGCTCTGCATCTCTCCATCCATTCTAAATGAAAGCCTTGCCAGATAAAGTATTCTTGGCTGCATGTTCTTCTCATTTAGTACCCTGAATATGTCTTGCCAGGCCTTTCTGGCTTGCCACGTCTCTGTGGATACGTCTGACATTATTCTGATGTTCCTCCCTCTGTACATAAGAAATTTCTTCCCCCTAACTGCCCTTAAGATGGTTTCCTTGGTTCTAAGATTTGTGAGTTTTACTATTATATGCCGGGGTGTTGGCCTGTTTTCCTTGATCTTGAGAGGGGTCCTCTCTGCCTCTAGGACGTGAATGTTTCATTCCCCAGATTAGGGAAGTTCTCAGCTACGATTTGCTCAAATACACATTCTAGTCCTCTGTCTCTCTCTCCACTCCCTCCGGGATTCCAATTATTCTGACATTGGAACACTTCATGGTGTCACTTATTTCTCTGATTCTATTTTCATGGATTCTGAGTTGTTTTTCCCTGACTCACTTACCCTTACCTGTTAGATTATCTAGATTAGATTGGATCTCATTGATAGCATTTTTAAGTTCTACCAATTCAGCTTTCATTTCTGCCCTTAGAGACTCTATGTTGCCATTAATCGATTTCTCCATTCTAGCTATTGTCTTCACAATTGCTAGCCTGAATTCCATCTCCAACATCTTCGTTATATCTGCATCCATTTGTAAATCTGCGGCGTAAGTCATAATCTCTGAGTCTTTTCTATTTTGGGGGTTCCTCCTCCTAGTCATTCTGTTGATGGGTGGTTAAGGGAATGTATAGAGTCCAAATTATTGACCAGAACCCAAGCAAGATGCACCTGTTTTCTTGGGACCTTAGGGTAGCTGGCCTCTTGTTTTCCCAGCCTGTCTTCTGGGGGATGGGCCTGCCCCACTGTTACTCAGGCAACCCTGTTTGGGCGGAGCTGCCTTGCTCCCCTGTAGTGGGGGATGAGCTCAGTGGGACTCAATTTTGGGGGACTTTTGTTCTCTGGTGACTTTCCCTGGCGGCTTTCTGCATCTCTTCTGAGAGTCAGAGCAGAAGAGACCATTTCTAACCCTCTGCTTCAGAGTAGAGAGACCTCAGTCTGTTCTTCAGTGAGCTCTCCAGGCCACACTGTCTCCATTTCTGTCCGTGCTGCTATAAACTGCAGCGTCCTGGATTGTGCGCCCCTCCGCAGCGGCCCCACTCCTGCCTCCAGGTCGGGGCACGTTTCTGCCCTTTGTGCTTCTAAAACCGCCAGCAGCTCCCAGTTCACACACGGGACCCCGCCACTCCGGGTTTCCGCCCTGGGAGCTGCCCTAAAGTGCTTTCCCTGCTGCTACCGGTCTGCGAGTCTGTGCCCCGTCCCCAACAAGTGAGGCTGTCGCTCACCGGCAGTGTAGGATCCCCACGGCCAGGCTCCCTCCCGCTGCTGTTTATC
The DNA here is from genome assembly GCF_029215605.1 of Mirounga angustirostris. Classification (NCBI taxonomy): domain Eukaryota; kingdom Metazoa; phylum Chordata; class Mammalia; order Carnivora; family Phocidae; genus Mirounga; species Mirounga angustirostris. The sequence goes on along the minus strand of NW_026991720.1, from coordinate 71,396,231 downwards.
CTCTGATATCTGCCTGCGGAATCACAGCTCCCTGCTTCATATCTCAAAACCAACCGCCCACAATACTCTGTTTGTAGAGATCCAGATCTATTTTCTTACATCTCAGGCTAATTTCGTGGGTGCTCAGAGTGGTCTGGTGGATATCCAGCTCAATTCCAGGGACCAGTTGAAATAGGGTCCCCTATTCCTCCGCCATCTTTTCCAAGATCTTAATTTTTTATAAAATCCTCCTCAAGCCCCCATATGAATGAAAAGTTAACAAAGTAATTGGATCAACTGCAGTGATGTGGAGACCATGCTGTCTTATGCTGGGGTTTGTGTCCAGACACATAACAAAAATTGCTTTACAGATAAAATTTAAGTCAAGGGGAAGATCTGGCAGTAGTAACTGAATAAGTGCAAAAATATTGCTACAGAATATTTTTAAGCACTAAGGTTGTGTAACAGACAAGACAGTTTCAAACCTAAGTAGGAATGCCAAAAGTACCCTAAGTATATCATTTCAGAACTGTCTGAGACAATTAAACAGTGGTATGTGTTTAAAAGGAATGAATAACCATTCAAGTGAAACTGCTCTTGCATTCTTTAGACAGTAAACGATGAGGGGGAAAAAACTGTATACAAGAGTTATCGGTTTATTTTCTTCCATCTTGAGGCTGACAGAACCTCCAGATAAAATGGTACCCTACCAACTCTTTTTTGTTTTTTTGTTTGTTTGTTTGTTTTTAGATTTATTTATTTATTTATTTGAGAGAGAGAGAATGAGAGGCAGAGAGCACGAGAGGGAGGAGGGTCAGAGGGAGAAGCAGACTCCCTGCCGAGCAGGGAGCCCGATGTGGGACTCGATCCCGGGACTCCAGGACCATGACCTGAGCCGAAGGCAGTCGCTTAACCAACTGAGCCACCCAGGCACCCTCTTTTTTGGTTTTTAAAGGATTCTTTACTCAGTTTGAATTATCAGCCAGACTTACACCTAGCTGACTTTAGGAAACCGTGTAGCCAACCTCTATCTACAGTTCCCCCGGCAATTCATGAAGTTCTGTGCACAAGTAAACACAGGGTGATTAGGACCAAATGATAATTCTTTTACCATTAATTACTTTGACTTATTACTTAACTATGTAACTTATACAATTTTTTTTACATGTTAATTCTTTGTGACTTTATTCCTTATCTGGCCTGCCTTTGATCCTATTTTTTTATTATGTTAATCACCATACATTACATCATTAGTTTTTGATGTAGTGTTCCATGATTCATCGTTTGCATATAACACCCAGTGCTCCATGCAGAATGTGCCCTCTTTAATACCCATCACCGGGCTAACCCATCCCCCCACCCCCCTCCCCTCTAGAACCCTCAGTTTGTTTCTCAGAGTCCATAGTCTCTCATGGTCATCTCCCCCTCCGATTTTTTAATTGTTTATCAGTTATTCATCATACACACTAAGTCAAACTTTCATTCTGTGAATCGTTGATCACATTTAGCTAAATCAGTAAGCTGCTGCCGTGTGTACTGTCCTTCCATGAAGTGCAGTCCTGTGGCTTTGGTCAGGATACACAGGCATGCTGAGGAAGCTGAGCAGATCTGAGAGATACATTTAAATGTGCAGAGCAGGATAATGCTGATCTAAGTGCACTAATTTTGCTATAGACACTTTAGTAAATATTCAAAGTGCCACTGACAATCAGTATTCCCCAACTGCAGGAAAGCAAAAAGGAAGGAATGCCTCTCACTTGGGTGCATTTGTGCTGTGTATGGCTGCCAAGAGAGTACATGCAATCAGGTTAGTAATCAAAGAAACACAGCAGTTCTCCAGGGGGCATAGGACTTCATCAGAAGCCTGGCTCTTGTGGAAAAAAGCTGAAGTCTAACTTTATCTGTACCCATGGAAGAGCAAGAAAAAACAGAGGGCAGCTGCCCTCTTGATAAATTCTAGCCCGGGTGGGGGTGGGGAAGAGCCAAGAAGCCCTCTAGAATAAAAAGATGCTTGTATTGTATGATAGATGGAAGCTACACTTGTAATGAGCAGTCGAATCATTATGTTGTATAACTGAAACTAATATAGCATTGTGTGTCAACTATACTTCAATTCAAAAAAAAAGATGCTGGTATTAGTGCCAGAGCCTACATGTGCCATTGCCCAACCTGAGTATCGGTCATGAGGTGGAAGGCCAAGGCAGGGGTTGAGCAATACAGGACTCATTACTGCTCCGCTTGGAGTTTATCCTGGTGTATGAGAATGAATCCATCCATATTTTTTTTCCAGGTGTCTTCCCAGGTCTCTCAATACCTTCACCAAAAAGAGATGCTGTTTAATTCTTTTGTTTGTTTTAGGAGGTTTTTTGTTTGTTTTTAAGTAATCTTTATGCCCAACGTGGGGCTCAAACTCATGACCCCAAGATCAACAGTCATAGGCTCTGCTGACTGAGGCAGCCAGGCACCCCGATTCTTGATATCAATATAGAAATATAAAGTCAAATACATTTGGTCATAGGAACACAGGAATTTAGTATCAGATAAAGATTGCACTTTAAGTCAATGTTGAATGGATAAATCATTCAACTTTACTGAGGAATAATTGAAGTATACTAAGCTGCACACACTTAAAATATACAGTTTGATACATACTGATTTAGAACCATCACTATAAATGAAAAAAAAATACATCACCCCCCAAAAGTCTCTGCCCCTTGGTAATGCCTCCTTCGTGGTTTTCCCCACTCCACGCTACCACCATCCCAGACAACAAAGGACTTACTTTCTGTCACTACAGATTAGTGAACATTTTCTACAATTTTACATAAATGTAATCATACATATTGTACATTTGTGTGTGTTTGTGTCTGGCTTCCTTTTTTTTTTTTTTTTTAATGTGGGGCTTAAACTCACAACCCTGAGATCCAGACCGCAGATGAGATCAAGGGTTGGACACTCAACCGACTGAGCCACCCAGGGGCCTCTCTGGCTTCTTTCATTCTGCATAACTAAGATCCACCCAGGTTGTTACATGTATTAATAGTTCATTTTTTTGCATGTTGCTGAGTAGTAGCTCACTGCATGAATATATCACAATTTATTTTTCCATTCACCTGTTGATGGATATTGGGTTGCTTCCAGGTTTTGGTTAAGAACATGTATGTACAAAGTCTTTGTATAGACATAAAGCAGACAATGTTACTATCAATGTAGAATTCAAACCAAAATGGGGGCGCCTGGGTGGCTCAGTCTATTAAGCGTCTGCCTTCGGCTCAGGTCATGATCTCAGGGCTCTAGGATCAAGCCCCCATATCAGAATCCCTGCTCATCTGGGAGCCTGCTTCTCCCTCTCCCTCTGCCTCTCCCCCTGCTTGTGCTCTTGCTCTCTATCTCAAATAAATAAAATCTTTAAAAAAAAAAAAAAGAATTCAAAGCAAAATGCATTAACCAGGACAAGCAAGAACTTTATACTGATATCTACTAAAAAGATAATGGTCAAAAGCCTTTAGATAAGCCTTCACAGAAATTTTCCATTGTTGTCAAGGATCTATCACGAACAAGATACCAGTCCTAGCTGATTTTACAGGCAAGTTCTGCCAATCTTTAAGGGATAGGTAGTGCCCACCATTTGCAAATGGTCCCAAAGCATAGGCAAAAAATAGTAATAAGCTTCCAAATTAATTTATGAGGCTGGCACAATCCTGATCCAAAAGCCTGACAAAGTGTTAACCTCCCTCCCCCTAAAACACAAAGAAACTACCCATGAAAACTTTCATAATAACAAGGTGAGAGGGACAGGAAACGTGTAGACCACTTCCCTTGTGAATACTAATGAAAATTCCTAAGTCAAATATCAGTAAATTAAATATGGCATAGGTTTTATTTCCATAAAACAAAGGGTAACATGAAGAAATCAACTGATGTCATTCATTAATGGATTGAAGAGTTGATTTTTAAATTTTTTTCAAAAATTGTCATTCATCTCTGATTTTAAAAAATAAACAAACCTCTTTGTGAACTAAGAATAAAAGGATATTTCCTCAAGTGCATGATAAATAGGCTAGCTGGGACTTTGTTTCAGTGTACTGTTTGAAGGCTTTTATAATGATTCTGTATTCTCAGAGAATAAATTCATTTCCATTGTAAAATAAAAAGAAGATAATGATTGTAGGCATAAATTGAAGGTATCTTGACAGCTGTGAAAGTGGCAATGGGATATTAAAAATGGATATGGAAGAACTATCATACAATCATATTAAAATTTTTCACAATTAACACAAAGTAGTTCATGAACATAAGTTCATTAATCTTCACACAATATTGCTATTAAGGAAAAACAAATTCCAAATATCTGTCTGATTAATAGTGAAACTGAGACAGAAAATGGGACTCTACCAAATATCTTCTCTCTACCACATTCCACTCAGAAATTAGTCAAAAGGCTAAAAAAGAAATTCTATACACAATTTGTTTTTTTCCTTGTATTTAAAACCTTTGTGAATGGAGGGAAAAAGTGTGAAATCAAAAGGGTAGACATCAACTATCTTGAAGAGACCAGAAGAAAGTGAAGATGCAAGACCATCATTAGGGGGATACCAGAAACATGAAAATGAGCAAGAAGATACAGATGGCTTGATATAACATTTACCATGAGTGCCTTCCTCAACACCCCAAAACTGATCCTACTGCAGCTGTCCTGTTATAGGTTCCTGAGTCCACAGGGCATAAACTAAGGAATGAATGAACAGCCTCAGTCCAAGGACCTCTTGGCTAATTTAGGGCACCCATCTCCCAAGCACCAGGTGGCCAATCAAACCCCAGACCTTGTGCCTCCAGAGATGATCCCTAGAGGACCATGATGAGTATGAGTCACAGCTCAACTCTTCCCTCCCCAGTGTTGGGCAACCAGCCTTCTGCTTTGATCTCTTCCCAAAATCTCTCTAATAAACAGTCCTGCTATCCTACCTTGCTTGTGCCAAGTTTTTCCTGGACTGTGTAACAACTGCCTATTAAAGACTATGGCTAGAATTCTGCCATCAACAGATCTCCACTAAATCATACTATCAGTGTAATGTGTGGAGTGTTATGGTGCACAGGGAAGGAGCCAATAATCTAGTTTATCATATGAAAGCCATACTATTGGATCTTTAACCACAGACCATGTACCTACCAGACCTTAGGAAGTGTATGATTTAAGGGGAGAAATAATTGGTTTAATAATGATGAACTGTTATAAATACTACTGATTTCTATTCCTTCTAAGTTCATGAAGAAACTAATGCTTCTTTAATCTTTGCTGTTGTCCTAATTCCTGCAGTTATTTGAAAGTCTTCACGTTTACACCATTAATTTAGAATGCACAAATACTTTCCATTTAAAAAAGGAAGTTTTGCAGATACATCTGACATTTGGAGAACAGCAAAATGCAGCAGTCTTAACATTCACATTTTTTAGAGCAAAATTTCAACTTATGAAGTATACCAGTGGTTAAAAAAATATGTATAATGCTATGGAATACTGAACTAATTTGGGCCTTTTCAAAAACTTAGTAATATACTAAAATTTACTCACTCTGTTTAATAGTGAGAGATTGACTAGAGAAATTCTGGTTTATCCAAATGACAGAATTTCTTGCAAATGTTAAAATTTGTTACAGGTGAAATACTTGACTCTGTAATTAATTGATTACTAAAAAATAATACATTCAGGATCTATTAGGTTTTTTAAAAAGCAATTTATAAAATACATAGTTTGAGGGGTGCCTGGGTGGCTGAGTCGTTAAGCATCTGCCTTTGGCTCAGGTCATGATCCCAGGAGCCTGGGATCGAGCCCCGCATTGGGCTCCCTGCGCTGCGGGAAGACTGCTTCTCCCTCTCCCATTCCCCCTGTTTGTGTTCCCTCTCATTGTGTCTGTCAATAAATAAATAAAATCTTTTAAAAAAAAATACGTAGTTCAGGGGCGCCTGGGTGGCTTAGTCATTAAGTGTCTGCCTTCGGCTCACGTCATGATCCGGGGGTCCTGGGATCGAGCCCCGCATCGGGCTCCCTGCTCAGCGGGAAGCCTGCTTCTCCCTCTCCCACTCCCCCTGCTTGTGTTCCTTCTCTTGCTGTGTCTCTGTCAAATAAATAAATAAAATCTTAAAAAAAAAAGTGTAGTTTTATCTCAATTCGAATATATATGCCACATACCTACTCCTGGATATATTCTGGGGGAAAAAAAAAAAAACACACACAAGAAAAGTCACCAAAATGCTAATCAATTATCTCTGGGAGATAAGATTATAGTTCTTCTTTTTTGTGATTCACTTCTTTTCCATTTTTTCCCATTATAAACATGGATTTTATTTTTACTCATGAAAAAATATTACTTAAAATTTTGTAAAATTTTGTAATTTTTAAAATTCATATAATTTTTATAATTTATAACATTTTAAAAGAAGAATTGACTCTCCCTCAGACTCAAACCTTAAAAGTATGACATGTTAATCTTGCCTGACAGGCATTATCCATTTGTTGCTACAAAGTTGTCCCTCCCCAACCTTCCAAAGATATGCTATGTTGTACTGCTGTGCATCCCACTTCTCATTGGCTACAGCTGTTGCTGCTTTATCACCTACTGCCATCTCACGTATAATAATGGCCGTTAAGGATCAGCGTATATGATATATATATATATACACAAACACCTCTCTCTATATGCCTGGGGTCCCATCTTTTTTTATGTTCCTTTATATTTTATTTACCATAAACATGAAGAGAATACAGCAAATACTGGAGAAGGGATTGTCAATAATTTCTGAATGTAAAGCTAACACTTAAAATTACACTTGCTCCCCCATCCACCCCAACTCAACAGATATGCTGATCCTAGAGGTAGTATATCAGCATATATAGGTATAATCCTCATGACAAATAACCCTTTTCCTCTCCATCAACACTGTTTTAATTGAAGTATAATTAACATACAATGTTATATTTGTTTCAGATGTACAACAAGGATTCAACAAGTTTATACATTACTCAATGTTCACTGTGGTAACTATGGTCACCATACAATGTTATAGAATATTACTGACTATATCTCTAATTTTCTGAGGAACCTCCATACTGTTTTCCACAGTGGTTACACCAATTTATATTCCCACCAACAATGCACGAGGATTCCCTTTTCTCCATGTCCTCACCAACACTTGTCTTTTTGATACCAGCCATTCTGACTGGTGTAAGGTGATATCTCATTGTGGCTTTAATTTGCATTTCTCTAATGATTAGTGATGTTGAGCATCTTTTCATGTTATCTGTTGGCTATCGGTAGGTCTTTTTGGAAAAATGTCTATTCAGGTGGTGTGCCCATTTTTTAATCGGATTGTTTTATTTTTTGGGTGTTGAGTTGTATTAAGTTCTTTATATGTTTTGAATATTAACCCCTTACCAGATATATCACTTGCAAATCTCTCTCCCATTCACGAGGTTGCCTTTTTGTTTTTTTGATAGTTTCCTTTGCTGTGCAAAAGCTTTTTATTTGGGTGTAGTCCCAATATTTTTGCTTTTGTTCTCCTTGCCTGAAGAGACATATGCATAAATATGTTGCTGAGGCTGATACCCAAGAGATTACTGCTTATGTTTTCTTCCAAGAGTTAATGGTTTCAGATCTCACATTTAGGTCTTTAATCTATTTTGAGTTTATTTTTGTATATGGTGTAAGAAAGTGGCCCACTTTCATTCTTTTGCATGTAGCTGTCCAGTTGTGATGCCAAATAATCTTTTATCTCCTCTGCTACCCACCTCCCTCAAGTTCCTTACAAACTTGTTAGATTCCAAAGAAATGACTCAGAAAATACTCCCATAAAATTCAGAACATGTAGGGAACTAATACTTGGTTAACAGTAATAATATTTACTCCCAATAATACCACCATACTGATATGTGCTACATGGACAAAACTTGAAATTATGCTAAGTGAAAGAAGACAGTCACAAAATAAAACACATATTGTATGACTCCATTTATTTGAAATGTCCAGAATAAACAAATTTAGAGAGATAAAAAATAGATCATTGGTTGCTTAGGGCTAGGGAAGGGGGAGGACAATGGGAATTTACTGCAAATGGACAAGGTCAATTTTTTTTTTTTAAGATTTTATTTATTTATTTGAAAGAGAGAGAATGAGAGAGAGCACATGAGAGGGGGGAGGGTCAGAGGGAGAAGCAGACTCCCTGCCGAGCAGGGAGCCCGACGCGGGACTCGATCCCAGGACTCCAGGATCATGACCTGAGCCGAAGGCAGTCGCTTAACCAACTGAGCCACCCAGGCGCGCGACAAGGTCAATTTTTAATCTTACAGATGAGAATACAAGTTCAGTGAAATTGAAATATTTACACACACAGAGCTGGTCAGGAATGATGCCCAGATACATCACTCCAAAGAAGTGTCTCTCTAAAGCCAATGTTTTCTTAACCATGCCATGCTTGCCATCAAATAGTGTACTGGCAATAAGTTTAAGTATCACTGACATCAAATGGCCTTGAAAAAACAGGCATTTTGTTTCTATCAGTGGCAGGAGAAAGTTTTTTTGAGGAATCATTTAGGATCAAGCCCCACATTGGGCTCCCTGCTCAGTGGGAAGCTTACTTCTCCCTCTCCCACTCCTCCTGCTTGTGTTCCTTCTTTCGCTGTCTCTCTGTCAATAAATAAAATCTTTAAAAAAAAAAATACAGAAACTATAACCATTTCTTTAAACTACACTAAGTAAAAATATTCCTTTATTTAGATTTTATTACTTACATTTCATTTTTTTACACAGACATTTAGAAGTCTTTACAAACAACTTGCTAGTCATTCCAGAAAGGTATGCAGATAAAACAGGTAATTAAAAAAAAAAAAGAGGAAAAACACAGATATACTAAACCATATATTGTGACTCCTCCACCTATAATGCAACTAATCACTATTTAGTTGCTATATTCACCTATTTGCTGCTGTAACAAATTGTCACATATTCAGTGGCTTAAAACAACACAAATTTATTCTCTTATGGTTCTGTAGGTCAGAAGTTTGACAAGTTTCAGTGGGCTAAATTCAAGGTCCCAGCAGGGCTGTGTTCCGTTCTGGGGGCACCAGGGGGAGAATGTTTCCTTGCCTTTCCCATTTTCTTAGAGGCTACCTGCATTCCTCGGTTCATGGTCCCTTCCTCCTTCAAAGCCAGTAAATAGGGTCAAGTCCTTACATCGCATCCCTCTTCCATTTTAAGGACCCATATGATAACACTGGGCCCACACAGATAATCTGGGATAATCTCCCTGTCATAAGGTCCTTGACTTAATTACATCTGCAAAATCCTCTTCCAGTGTAACAGAACACACTCAGATTCTGGGAATTAAGACACTGACATCTTTGGGTGGCCATTTTTCTGCCCATCATAGTTGCCATTGCCTTTAAAGAAATCAGGATATACCCACAGTAAACTGAGCCTACCTTGGAGGGAAAGAGGAACATACTAATGGTTTAAATGAAGAATGCAGAACTTGAGATGAAAAGCCCTCCTTTTTGGTTTGTCAGATTTTTACTGCCATTCTATTTTGAAGATGAACCACAATTAGATATGTGGCTGTAACAGGAAAAATCAATTGCAATTCAAGACCCCAAGAGGAAACAGAACTGTCCAAATGAATCTGTTGATTTTTTAATCTGAACAGAAACCATAAAAACTTATTTTGTACTTTCTTTCTATATATTGTTCCACTCTGGCACTCAGGAACTACTATTCATATGACAGTCACAGCCTGTAGCATATAACCGGATGTTGTATTAATTCAAACTAGAGAAAAGGTAGCTGGCTGGGAAGACTATACTGGAACATACTGACCATGAGTTTTTACAAACCTTTAAAATAAAATATCCAAAGGATCACTATCTATGTATATATGGTTAAGAAACCAAAATTCTCCTTTTTGAAAGGCCCAAATTCAAAATGAAGTATCACTACATTGTTAAGACTGACACTTTTTAATTTCCCAGAACAATGTTCTATTCAATGTTTAACTTTTTCAACTTAGCATTGTATCTTTTTTGACTCCAAGATAAAAGAGCGATGTTTGATGTACTGAAGTTATAGCCAGCATTTACCAATTCTTTGATTCGATTTTTTAAAGTATTTATGCTTGAATCCAAAATCCGAGGATTTTCAATTATTTGTGATATGCTAAATTTTTCTTCTATGAGGCAGTCTATTTTATCATTAAACTTTTTCTCTCCCAAGAATATCACATCTGGATAGCGTAAAATAAACTTGTGTATCTCTTCTTTAGTACACCCAAGAAAAAACAGCTTCTCTTCGATATTTGTGTAGTTTCTGTTGACATAGTCATTGGAAAGGTCTAGAATTTTAGCTCCTGGACCAGAGAGCAGAACAAGCAGCTTCTCACCATTCAAGTTGAAAGTTGACTGTAAAAACTCAATGTTAGTTTTTACCCGTTTGGTACTCTGAATTAAGATGAAAGGGTTTTTTAAAATTATCTTCCTAACAAAATCTCTGGGCTTATTGTGACCCAAAGACAAACAGACTTCTTGCAAAAATTCAATCATCTGTTTATTCAGATCTAGACTGTTGGAGAAGGTACGTGGAGCACTGGTCAATAATCGACAAAGGCATTTATGGGTCAATCCAAATGAATACAGGAACTTTATATTATTCTCTAAGTTTAGGTTATTATTGGACCGAAAAAAAGATTCGGGAGAACGTTGCAAAATATTTATAATTTCAAGGTCTGATGTCATAATTCTTCTCCACAGATCCCACCGTTCTGAAAGACTTTCAGGTGTGCGTGTTATGGCTCGTGGATATCTTGATATAATGCTAGCAATCACTTCTTTGCTAGCTCCTTTGGACAGAAGGAACATCTTCAGGTCCTGCTCTTTAGTTCCCGTCCTATTAAAAACTCCAGGCTGTCGTTTTTTCGCCATGTCAATGTCTACTCCCATTGTAAGTAAGTTATTCAGTAATTCTTCATTCTCCAAAGACTCCCTGTCTGCATTACCACACTTCACTCTAAAAAGCCTAAATGAAACTGTTTTAAGGAGGATTTCTGCTGAAAATCGGATCATCCAACATCTTGAACCAAAGAGAAAGTTACTTCTCATAGACAAGAAGTTTCTTGGTGCCATAATGGTCAGGTATCCCAAACCTTTTGGAACGCTGTGTAAAACAACATACATAATATTATACAAATGCATGTGTTAAACAGCTAAAAACCATATTAAGGTCCTATAAGCATCATGGTCATTTCTGTAAGAAAATATGTATAGCTCCAGCTCTCCAGGTGCTGCAGTAACAATTCAACCACCACACTCCCACTCTCTAGTTCACTGCTTCTGATTATCTGTGGGCCTGGGGCTGCTTCCATTCTTAATGTGAAGAAAAACATTATAAGCATCATCACTGATCCACAGCTATTCCCACCTTTATCTTGCTCTTTATATTTGGACTTGCCTATGTTTGCTACCCAAAACCAGTTGAACCTCCCTACTTCTGCTTTATCCTCCTAGTTTTCAAACATCTGGCTTATTCCTACTAACCAATGCTTTCAATTCTGCCTTGTCTTCCAACTTCCCAGATCTCTGGCCTTGCCTCTGCCTTAGCTACCAGACTACTTTGCCCCTATTCCCTTTTCCTGGTTCCTCAAACTCTAAATATAGCCTTGAAAATCAACACTTTCAGACTATCTAATTTCCACCTTAAACACCTTTTTCTAGACTCATGGTTCTCTTTAAACCCATGCTATCATTAGTCTTAATTCTTAGCTTTATATAGACCTCTGGTCAACAGTTCCCAATCTCAATCTCCATGTCCTTCAGTTTACCCTATTACCCCCTGGGTTGTAACCCAGCTACCCCAAACCAATTTTTATCTTCAAAATGATCTAGTTGCGCTATTTAATCCACACCGTGGAACTGTGCTGAGAGCACATAAACAATGAAGAGTTACTTTGACCATCCTCCTCTACCCTGCCACATTATAAAAGATGAACCCAGGGCTCTCTGCATCTGTTTCACAACACATAACTTCAGGCAAGTGACTAAAACCTCAATAACTCATTTTCCTAATCATTTAGAAACGGGGCCCAAAATGTATGAATTTATATATGATAATAACCATAGGTACCTACTAAAATAAGTATCTGCATTTATAGGAAATACTTTATCAGGAAAGCAACAGAAAAATTTTCTTCTGTTATTCAATTTGTCAGATGATTTATGTTCTTTAATTGTGGTCTGAGTCATAAAACACATATATTTTTTAATTGTACTTTTTCCTCTTTAGACTATATAGCTGTGACAAACTTAGTTCTTAATTTCTAACCATGGGCTCTTATCACTTAAAGGAAGCATTTCCCTTCTCACCTCTCCAATTAAACATAAAATAGGGGCGTTTGGGTGGCTGAATCGGAGCCTGCCTCTCCCTCTGCCTGCAGCTCCCCCTGCTTGTGCTCTCTCTCTGACAAATAAATGAATAAAATCTTAAAAAATAGAAATAGATGGTTCCAACTCACCACTAATATCTCTGGGCTTGAGATACTGCTTTCAAGATCAGTATCAAAGAAAGCCTCTCTGTGTCTGCCCTACACTATTTTTTTCTAAGATTTTATTTTTAAGTAATCTCTACACCCAACATGGGTCTCGAACTCCCAACCTCAAGATCAAGAGTCGCACGCTCCACCGACTGAGCCAGCCACCCATCCCTTAATTACACCAATATAACAAGAATTTAAGAGTATGCCTACAGGCAGGGAACTCTCCGATACCCCAGGTAATCTACAGATCTTCAAAGAATTAAAAAAAGATTCCCAAACTATAGAATCAAATAATATTCAAACAAAAATGCAAGACACTCACAAAATAAACATCAAACAGCAGCACATTTTAGATTGCCCCATACCCTGAGTTCACTATTCTGTATCGCTCCATAATTCCACATACTACTCTTTAACCACATCTTCTTCCAAAAATGCTGAATTTAGAAACTGAAAAATAAGATCCTCATTCGAACTACAGAATGAAGGCTCTACTTGCACAGCTCAACAATCTGTTCTCTCCTCCAGATACGCAAGGGTGACCTCTACTGGATAACGGTACATAACACTGACAGTGGTAGGTAAGACCTGTGCTTTGGGAATAGGGGTGAAAGATGATCCAATGGGATATAGGAAGCAAGCAGTGACACTCTAATTTGTATCTGTCTTAGCCTTTTAAAAATTCCATTTTATGTGTTTTAAATGTACAATATAATAGTACTGTAAAACATGTATATAATTAGTAAGTAAATATACATTGGAGGTACATGTATAAAACCTTTTTTACTGAGAGTGTACACAATCAAAAGTCTGAAGACAACTACTCCAGACAACAAACTCTTGAGATGATTAGCACCATGACAAACAGGCTGAGCAAGCCACAGAAAGTTCAAAAGGAATTGTACTAATAACAGACTAAGAGTGAAAATATATGCCAAATTTCTTAACAAAGGAGTCATAAATCTATTAAGGTTTCTCCTGAATCTATGTCTTATGTATAATTCACTCGCTGCGGAAATATCTTCCACATGAATTAACATGTCTAAAACCAAACTGAACATCTTTCCCAGCCCCCAAACTAGCTCTCTTCTGATGAATAGAATCACTACCACTTGATCATAATAGTCACTCATGATAAAAATCTAAGTGATTACTTTCTTCCTCTTCCTCAACCCCAAAGTCATTACATCATGTAGATTCAGCTTCTTCAGTATCTTCGTTAGCATCTCTACTCTTTGCTGTTCTCCCTCACCCAGACTATAACAGCCACCTAACCTGCTTCTCTAACATCAGTCATGAAAAACTGCCACCATAGTATACCTATAAAACAAAGAAGTGATTATATCCCTTATTCCCTGATTAAAGACCTCTATTGCTCTCCCCTAGAAAGCAAAATCTTCACACTCACCTTCAAAACTCTCACCACACCATTCCAACTACCTTCCTAGCTATCTGCTCTATTCTACAACCTCACAACACGAGGCATTATTGCCTCTCAAACCTCAAATTCTAAACATTCTTGCCCATTTTTGTCTTCTTGCCTTTGTGGAAGCTATTCTTTCAGAAAGGCCCATCCTCCCATATCTATCCATAGTACAAGGTCTCATTCAAATACTACCTTCCCACAAATCTTTAACTTAACAAATACTGCTGAAGTGAATCATTTATCACTTATTACTAAAAAATCTAAAACCAGGGGCATGAGGGTGGCTCAGTCAGTTAAGCGTCTGCCTTCGGCTCAGGTCACAATCCCAGGGTCCTGGGATCAAGCCCTGTGTCAGGCTCCCTGCTCAGTGGGGAGTCTCCTTCTCCTTCTCCTACTGCCCCTCCCCTCTCCTCCTGCTCTCTCTTGCTTGCGGTCTGTTGATGAGCATGTGAGGAAATGCAGGAAATTCTCAAATACCACTGTTGGAAGGGAATTTGGCACCATCCACCATATCCTTTAACCAGCATTTTCACTTCTTTAAAATTATCCAAAAGAAATAAAAGGACAATACACATTTGTTATTAAAAAGGATGACTATCCTAACATCATTTGCTATAACAGAAAAGAAACCCACCAACAGAATGATTCATAAATTGTGATACATCTATGTAATATTAATACTATACAACCTGATTTTTTTAAAAAGAGGCATATCTGGGGCGCCTGGGTGGCTCAGTCGTTAAGCGTCTGCCTTCGGCTCAGGTCATGGTCCCAGGGTCCTGGGATTGAGCCCCGAATCGGGCTCCCTGCTCCGCGGGAAGCCTGCTTCTCCCTCTCCCACTCCTCCTGCTTGTGTTCCCTCTCTCGCTGTCTTTCTCTGTCAAATAAATAAATAAAATCTTTACAAAAATAAAAATTAAAAAAAATAAAAAGAGGCATATCTAACACAATGGAAAGATATCCAAGATATTCTAAGTGGCAAACCACATAACAGTACAGATAAAATAATATCACTTATATAAGGGGGGGGACATTAATATATAAAAAGAAGGTAAGGGGCGCCTGGGTGGCTCAGTTGGTTGGGCGACTGCCTTCGGCTCAGGTCATGATCCTGGAGTCCCGGGATCGAGTCCCGCATCGGGCTCCCTGCTCGGCGGGGAGTCTGCTTCTCCCTCTGACCCTCCCCCCTCTCATGCTCTCTCTCTATCTCATTCTCTCTCAGCTGAATAGATAAAAATCTTAAAAAAAAAAAAAAAGAAAGTAAAAAGGCAGTAAGAGTTTTCTCTGAGAGATTAATGGGGGCCATGTACTGTTCCTGAAATACTGTGATACTATTTAATAAACATGTTATTTTGCAACCAGATCAATTAACAAATTAAATTGGCTTAGGGGTACAAAAAGTACTGGGAAATATGTGACCTTTATCAGTTCTTCAGTTTTCAATACAAAAAAAGTTAAGCACCTGATCAACATTCAAAACATTCCTATAACATCTAGCAAGGTAATATGTACATAAGCAGCCTAATGCAAAAAGTATCAACTGTCTCAATCTACAGATTTCAAAAATAATATTCCCTAATTTATTTAAATCTTTCCATTCACTCTTTAATTAACCAAAACCATTATTCCAAGGACTAAATTCCAAAATTAACAAATACACTGAAAACCTCTGTACTCATAACTTGTAAGGCCTGGGGAATAAAAGAGGATTTCCTTGTTCTCTGCTGCACAATTCGCTTGATAAAGGGACTTTTAATGGAGATGGCTAATCACTGTCCCAGGGTACTACATTCCAGTTGGTCCTCTTTTGATAAAACAAGGGAAGTTTGGAGATCTTTACAGCAATCCATTTCTTACCTAATCTGTCTTAGAGAGGATGTTGCATTTCTCCTGAAGAGCTGGAAAACAGCTGTCCCTAAAAATGGCAAAAAAAGAAAAAAAGAAAAAAAAAGGCAGGGGGGTGGAGGACGAAATATTGTCAGCACTTCGTGATACAGAATAAAGAAATCGATCCCAGCTAACACTGCATAACGTCCTTGTGAAAAGCGTCACCTCTTATGTACTAAGCATCTCTCAGAGATACCGAGAGGAAAACGGCAAGAACACGCCCGAGTATTAATGGGAAAAGGTGGCGTAATCACGCATTGTTTGTAAAACCGGAGCTAAGTGCTTCACATACACTGTCTTACTTCAACCCCACAACTTAAAAGGTAAGGATTATTCCTAAAATTAGAAAATCGGGAAAAAGGCAGAACTCTGTCACAAGTTTGTATTAGCTCACTTAAGTTAATATAGTAATTACACGGGTTCCATTCCATGGGTTCTCCCGCTCCCCCTTCCTCCCCAAAACCGACTCGCCAAGGGCTGCGCGGGAAGGGGACTCCACCATACATCAAAATCACCCAGACCCACTTCTAAAAAGAAAGAGCATAAGCGCAGCCAGCCACAGACCTCAACCTGGACTGTATTAATATTCGGTAGATGGCTTTACTTCCGCCTCTACGGCCTGGGGCGGGACGTAGAGGCGGAAATGAACAAGACTAACTTCCGGTCGCGTAGAGGTGACGTCGCCTTCTTTGCGCCCCCCCGGCGGCCGCGCGGCAGCCCTCTGCAAGCCTGACGCGAAGAGCCCAGCAGGGGGCGGCAAGAGACCGTGGTGAACTCGGGGAACAGGCGGCCTCGGGCTGGTTTTGGAGGGAGGCGGGACCATGGGCTTCCCCGAAGCCCGGACCTGTGGCCGAGGGTGGCTGCAGAGATCGAGTGCCTGCTGGCGACGTGCGGTAGGAAAGTCGCTATTATATACATGAATTTTGCAACCTGGTAGGGTAATTATGCTTATTAATATCGTTAACATATGCTGGTAAACACCTTGGCGTTTGGTGTCGGAAGACGCGTGCAATCTGGGGCTCCTGAAGAGTCCCAGATTCTCTTTCTTTCCTGAGCTACCTTGGAAATCCTGGAGTGTGGCCGCTAGTGCTAATTCAGCTTCAGCATTCAGGCTAGGAAGCAGTGTTGATATACTTCGATTTAACAGCTTGCAGCACGAATTATTTATGCTGCTTCTGAAATTGTGACGAGACTAGGCTATTTAAAGTTTCAACAGAAACTTAAATCTCCACAGCAGAAGCATTTTTGTCACCCTTGAAGGCGTTGTTTATTTAAATCTTCCTGGTCCTGTCATTCTCACTTGACTGGGGGTGGTAGCAATGGAGATTAAACTTCAGTTCAAAGCAATTCCGCTGAATTCTCCAGAAGAAAGATTATATCTAAATTAATGAAATAATCCTCAAACTGCCAGGTTATTTTCCAGAGGAAGTGATTTGGTCTTGAGAAAAACAAAAAGTGGGGGAGAGGGTTGATCCTGAATTCTACTGCAAGGAAGAATGTCCTGCTTTACCCTACTCCATGTAGGAGCATATCATAAATTTTTCTTTATCTCATTTCTGCACCAATTAATGTTTTATCTTCACTCTGTCCCTTAGACTAGGAGCTAGCTGGTATGTTGTCACTTTGTTTTGAATTAATTTTCTGTTTTATTGGCTTATAAGGGTAAAGATTTACCTTTGGAACTTTAAATTACCAATAATCAGCCTTTCTGGTAAGTGAAATTACTCACTGCTGTCCCTCCAGGTAAAAAGTAGTCCTGAAATGTTAGAAGTGGTCTTTATGTGAATTTCTAAAATCTATTTCTGCATGGAAGGAGCTCTTATATCTGAGTTTATATTTACTGTCATATATAAATATATAAACTGACATGCATAAATATATAAATATTATATTTATAAGCTACTTTACAATCAATGTTAAACAATAAAATCTATTCTAGGAATCACTGAATTTCAGACTTAAGAAGACCTTTGAGATTATGAATCCCTCATTATGAATCCTCTCATTTTGCCGATAAGACATTGAAACCCTTACAATAGAAGTCAGCAAGAGAATACATGTGTTATACCTCCTTAACCAGTAAGTCTTCTATGATTTATACCACATGCACTGATATAGATTACCAAAGGTTAGTTCAGACTTACTTAGGCAACATCACTTAAGTTTGTTTTTAGTGATATGTGTGGGTAAAGGAGATTGGTTCTTTTGAAAATAAGTGCTGTATTTCCTATCCAAAATTTTCTGATTACAAATAAATTTTAAATGCATATTATAAAACACTGAGAAGAATAGCAGCAAAGGTATAATGATGGTTGGATTAGCATGGTGTATTAGCAATTTTTTTCCTTCTCCTATTTCTGCAAAGAGGTTTAATATTTAATGATTTGTGAAATGTCGTCATTACCTCCAGTAAGGCAGTGACTACTACCTCACTGTCATTAGTGGTGTATTACAGTATAACCTATATATACCTTGCCTGTATTTTATTCATTGGTTCGGTGAACATTTGTTAAACACCTGTATATTCCAGACCTTGTTTTCAGAATCGGGGATATAGCGGAAAACAAGCCAAAGCCCCTGCCCTCCTTGACCTTATTTCCCTTGATAGGTCTCACTCAGCCTGAGTGTCTGCTGCTCTGCATGCTTCCCCTCATCTGACCTGCCCAAGACCATAGCTGATCCATGCCCTACTAAGCTGATATAATTAAGAAGAAGTGTGGTTGGAAACATTGGAGGGCTGTGTGTGGTAGAAGACCAGAGGCAGGGAGTAAGCAATGATGAAGAAACAGAGAACAAAAGGGATAAGTAGTTGCAACATGGTGGAGGGGTGTTTTTCCTAGTGTCACTCACTTGGTCTTTGGGCTCTCTAAACAGTAGGAATTGACTGGAGGCCAAAAGAAAGTTCCAGGCAAGGCTTTTATTGGGGCTTATTCTGGAGCACAAGGGAGACAGCACAAAGAAAGGAGTTCTTCAGACTGAGTCCCCTAATATAGGCCAGGGAAAGTTTTTTAAAGGGACTAAAAAGAGAAAGGAGTGATGTCGAGACATATAGAGTCAGGGATTTCTTGGTGCCTGCACACTTAAAATTTATGCTTCTTCACATGTCACAAGTCTATTTATTTAGCATGTTAAATCTCCACCCATGTGTGTAGGTTTTAGTATTATAATGAGGGGAATAGTTGGTGAAAAGTCAGGGCGGGGGGTCCACCTGGGTGCAGACTAGTTTGGTTCAGTCTTTCTTGTCTTCATAGTTCAGTCCCTCCATGAGGTAATCATCCTGCTTCCACATTCCTGCAAGATATACTACTCAAGAGGCATAGGGTTTCAGCTGTCCAGGAAAGCTAGATTTCACGGTCAGGTTTGAGGAGACCCAAGTCCAGTCCCTGCCCTGTCTCACTAGAAGCTGTTCTAAAGTTGTCTTTCAAAGTTTTTTTATAAAGTCTAAAGTAATCAAATTTTTAAGTTAAATTTGTTTTGTTATATATCCCTTTTACAATTTTCTTTTCTGAAACCATGGTAATATTAGATGGCATATGTGTTTTTAAATGCCTTTACTTGAGAAAAGAAAAAGTTGCCAAGTCTGTATTGGAGCATCTCCTCCCTCTTTTTTTCATCCAAAAGTCTGTTGCAGGGGAAAGTAGGGACTCTGGCGCCCTCCCTCCCCAAGTAGGACTTAAGACACTCTGGCGGTGAGATGAAAGTCAAGTCGGAGTACAGAATCTATGCTATATTCAGAAGCACCTCTGCCCTTTTATAATTAAGGGTTTTTTTTCACTATGTCAAAAGTGTCTGCCTGACCCGCTCTGCCCAGGAAGTATCCTTAGTTTTTCATGCAGATAGGCTTTTGGCACACCACAGCCCCTTGGTTGACCACTCATGTTTGAATCTCAGCAGACCCAGTTAAGGTCAGAAAGGAAGTAGCTCTCTAGTTCCCCACCCTCCACCCTCTACAGCAATACCCAGACTCCTGGACTCAATAGACAAATGCAACCCCCACCCCACAGCAACTTCCTAGACAGACCTACCAGCTTCCTACCAGTGTAGTTTGAAGTCCTCAGAGGAACATCATGTCTCTTCTCCCATTCTCTTGCTTGAGGTTATCTTGTGTGCTTATGAAAACACATGGAAAGGCTACAAATTGCTTACTGCTGAGTAAAACAGTAGATAAAGTTACCCTGATAATCACAGGTTAACACTCTTTCTGTTTGCAAACAACCAAAAAAAAAACCCCAACAAACAACTTAGCTTAATTTCCCCCCTTTTCAAAAACAATTGCTTTTTAACAACCTTGAATTTCTTTTGAAATCTAAAGATTTGACTAGTGGCAACTTTCTTTCTCTGAAATATGCCTGACTGGGGTCTAGAGAGATCCTTGAGTCAGCCTTCCCACTCCCACACTCATTACCACAAGGGCTACGGCAAGGAACTGAGTACTTAGTCTGGCAAATTTGCTGATTCCAGACCTGATATGATCCCAGATTCCCACAGTAGTTAGACTGCCACCAACAGCATGACAGAGTTGGCTGAGAGAAACACAATAATCATTTGAGATCCCATTCAGCCTGGTGAGTTTAAGTACCTTTTGGGTTGTTTGATCCTATAGTACCATGCTTTCAATTACTGTGAAGCCATTCTTAATCACTGGTAGAAAAAAGTGGGGCACCTGGGTGGCTCAGTCGTTAAGCGTCTGCCTTCGGCTCGGGTCATGATCTCAGGGTCCTGGGATCGAGCCCCGCATGGGGGCCCCTGCTCCGCGGGAAGCCTGCTTCTCCCTCTCCCACTCCCCCTGCTTGTGTTCCTGCTCTCACTATCTCTCTGTCAAATAAATAAATAAATAAATAATCTTTAAAAAAAAAAAAAAAGAAAAAAGTGATCTTACCACAAAGCAGAGGAGCAAATATTCACGAAATAGAATAGAATCTTCCTTGTGCAAAACTATCTCCCTTCCTAATTACAGTATTTCTTCAAATTCCACCCTTAGAAATTTAGTCCTTGGTGTTTATAGCATGGTGGTTTTAAATCCTAAACATATTTGAAAGGGGAGACAAATTAAGCCAACAGCCAACAAACTTTTTCTATAAAGGGCCAGAGGGTATGTAGTCCACAAAGCCTAAAGTATTTACTATCTCTTTTGCACATTCTTCTTTTTTCTTTCTTTCTTTTTTCACAATCCTTTAAAAATGTAAAGACTGTTAGCTCATAGAGCACCTGGCCGCTGGTCATAGTCTGCGGACACCTGCATTAAACTACAGTGAGCTACTGTATACCTGTAACCTAGTTTCTTGACTTAAAGCATCCAAAGAATAGGCATTTGGAGGAAAAGGACATAAAAGAGAAAAATGTTAATAATATCTGAAAACATCATATAACACTATCTGGCAGATACTGGTCTAATCACGTCACCTGTATTAATCCATTTACGTCTATGATGGAAATAATATGATCTCCATTTTATGAATGACGAAACTGAAATAGAGGCTAAGTAACCTGCCCAAGCTCACACAGCTAATAAGTAACTGGAACCTAAGAAGTCCGACTCTAGAGTGTGTGATCATAACTGTGATGCTATGCTGACACTCAGAAAATAGTGTTTTAATTCACTGTAGAAACTATAAAAATAGAAATATTTTTCTATAGAAATTAGAAAAAGAGGGCAAACAAATTCACCCATAATTCCATCACCTAGAAATAATCACTATTTACATTTTGTTTATATTCTTCCAGAATATTCCTATACATAAAACTCTTTCCTTTTTTCAACCTATGAGGTAGGTATAATTTTACAGATGAGGAAACTGAGGCTTAGGAGGGTTAAGTGACTTTTTCAGGAACATAAAGCTGACATGTGTGGGGAACCAGGATTTCAACCCAGGTTGTTGCTTCCAGAGCCTGTGTTCTTAACTCCCGGCCTATACTGTATTTGAGTTTATACTTAGTCTTTCTTACTTTTCTCCCCACCTCCACTCATGTGCTCGCTTTCTCTCTCAAACATAAATAAAATCTTAAAAAAAGAATGAAGAAAGGTAAGTTGGGCAGACGAAAACATCTCTGTCTACTACTACAGTTGGTGAGCCAGAATTGGAGGTGAGATCTCCCAGTCCAATCCTCTTCTCACTCCTCTGTTTATTCATTTAGCACATATTTACTGAGCACTCTATCAGGATTGTATTTAGCTGCACATAACAGTGGTAGTTTACATAGCAAAATGTCTAGAGATGGAAGTGGGTTTTTGGCATCGTTTTCTAATACCAGGTAGTCTCACAGTTTCCTAAGCACAGCACTGCACTTCTTTGCCTCCGATCCTTTGTTCACTCCTCTGCTCACCATATCCACTTGTTAGGCACTCTTAGCCTCGGTTTGTTAGGACTGTTATAACATAAATGCCATGGGCTAAGTTGTTTAAACAACAGACATGTATTTGTCACAGTTCTGGAAACTGGGGAGTCCAGATCAAGGTGGTGACAGATTTGGTGTTCAGTGAAGTCCCACTTCCTGGTAGTTGACTGTCTTCTCAATGTGTCCTCACATAGCAGAAAGGAGTAGGAGAGCTCTTTGTGGTTTCTTTCATAAGGGCATTAATCCCCTTCACAAGGGCTTCAGCCCCATAACCTCATTACCTCCCAAGGCCCCTTGCCTAATATCATCACATTGGATGTTAGGATTTCAATGTATACATTTTGGGGGAAACACATTCAGTCCATAACAGTCTCTTAACCTAGAAAGTGTGATACCATCTCTCCCTGAAGCTTTTCCAAACCCCCATTTGGAGTAAATCTCTCCCATTTCCATATCTCTGTAGTGCTTTGTGCAATCAGTATAACACCAAATTTATTCTACCTTGTGTTTAAATTAATATGGTGCATACATATCAATCTCTGCATGATACCGTGATTTCTTAAGGGCACAGACTGAGTCTCATTCTTCTTTGTGGAACCCAGATGCCAACTGTTCTCCCATCCTCCGACTGCACCATATACATCCTCCCTGCTAGACCCAGAACCACTTTGAGTTCTGCCAAAGTAAACCATATCACCTGAAAACATTAGTGAGCAAAGTGGACTTCACTGCAGGTTTTGTCATGGAGATGACCTACCACACTACACAGAAAAACAACTCTCAGATCCTTTGTTAGACCCACTGGCTCACATTTTCTTCCTTTTGGCCTGTCGTTCTGACTTCAAACTCCTCTCCGCATTATTTGACCTAAATTCAGAGGTGCTTCAGCCCTAGCTCCCATTGGCACACCCAAACCCAGCATGAAGCTCAGCAAAATAAAGTCCCATGTAGGTAGCAGGTCCCACTCTTCTCCGTAGTGGGGGTTCAAAACAGCAGATAATATTAAATAATGCTAATAATATTTAGTGAGTATTTATTTTGCACAAAGTACTGTCATCCCTGCAAGGCATATTTTATTATTCCCATTTTACAGTTGAGAAAAGGGAGGGATGAAGAGGTTAAACAAATAAATAAATATCACACAGCCAAAAAGTAGGAACCAGAAATCCAACCCAGGCACTTTGAATCCAGAGCCTGGGCCCTTAATAATTAACCTCCACTAATTTTTATAGCACCTAATACTATGCCTTTACTAATAAGTACATCAAAGTGTTGGTTGGATTAAATTTACTTGTATTTCTAAGAGCATCAGAAATATGCAGTTTCTTATGTTTCTTTCCAGTTGCAAGCATTTATTTTTGTTTATGAAATACCAAATATCCATTATAAGAAAAAACACATTATGTTAAATTAAAGCAAAAATTATGAGTATATTGCAACTTTTGCTAGTTTTATTTTTCTCAGCTTTATTGAGGTATAATTGGCAAATAAAAGTTGTATAATATTTAAGTTGTACAACATGATGATTGATATACCTATACATTGTGAAATGATTACCACAAATCCTTACAAACAGATTAACACATCCATCATCTCACATAGTTACCATTATTTTATGGTGTGCTAAGAATACTTAAGATCTGTTCTCCACAAATTTCAGATATACAATACAGGATTATTAACTATAGTCACTGTGCTGTACATTCATCCTTATGGATATCTAAAGCTTTCTGTTTGTACTGGTATTAAGTGAATGAATGAACTGACTAATTTACTGACTATGCAACTCAGCTTCCTCATCTGAAAATTTATTCATTCAGTTGGTCATTTAATATTTATCCATCTATCCTGTGGGCACTAGAGAAACAATGAAGCATAAGAAACACTCCTTGCGGGCGCCTGGGTGGCTCAGTTGGTTAAGCGACTGCCTTCGGCTCAGGTCATGATCCTGGAGTCCCTGGATCGAGTCCCGCATCGGGCTTCCTGCTCGGCAGGGAGTCTGCTTCGTCCTCTGACCCTATCCCCTCTCAGGTGTTCTCTCTCTCTCATTCTCTCTCTCTCAAATAAATAAATAAAATCTTAAAAAAAAAAAAAAAAAGAAAAAGAAACACTCCTTGCCTTTAACAGGTCTGTGGAGATATTCACAGTCCAAAAGAAAAATGTTAAACCAGATAATATCGAAGGTCCCTTCCAGCTCTAAAATTCTGTAATTCTGTTGAGTGGGAGGTTTGCTCTCCTTGTACAGAGGTGGTGGATGACTGTCGTTGTGTAGACACTGGGAAGAAGAGATGGAGATGGGGCTGCTTGTCAAATGATTACTGAGGAGAGAATTTCAGGCTGCCCCTGAACCAAATAACAAGGAACAGGAAGCCTTGCCTACTGCCCTCCAGCCTTCCTCACTGCACTCCTAACTCCACTGTCTGCTCAGATGGCTGGTGTCCCTCTGCTGCCCTCTGAGTCCTCCAGATCCCATTTTGACACTAGGTTAGCCGACTGACCTTGCGTGTTCCCTACTCAGAGCTGCCAGTAGAGCTTCCCTCTTCACTTTTTCCCAGCAGCTGGACACTTGATCCTTTCACTCTGTCACTGTCATATCCTGCTGTTCTCAGGCCTAGCTGCACATCACCCAGGGAGCTTTTTACACACACTGAAGCCCAACTCTCCACCTCTAGGGATTCTGATTTAATTGGTTTGACATGGGGCCCAGATACTGGTCTAGTTTTTTGTTTT
The DNA here is from genome assembly GCF_029215605.1 of Mirounga angustirostris. NCBI lineage: Eukaryota > Metazoa > Chordata > Mammalia > Carnivora > Phocidae > Mirounga > Mirounga angustirostris. The sequence continues at coordinate 71,371,304 of NW_026991720.1, read as the reverse complement.
TGTTTTTTAAATCCTCAGCAGATGAGGGATGCCTGGGTGGTTCAGGTCATGATCCTAGGGTCCTGGGATCGAGTTCCACATCAGGCTCCTTTCTCAGCGGGGAGCCTAATTCGTCCTCTGCCTTCCACTCCCTCTGCTTATGCTCTCCCTCTCTCTCTGACAAATAAATTATAAAATCTTTTTTAAAAAAATCCTCGGCAGATGATTCTAATGTATAGCCAGAATTGAGAACTACTATACTTCAGACACTGGAGTTGCTTAATTTTCCCTTGCTAGTTAAGGCCCCACTCTGGATTCTGTTCCCAGCCAGGGAAAATTCAAGGCTAGCAGCTCAGCAGCTCAGCAGCTCAGGGCTTAATCCCACTGTGGCCTGGACTCCCAGTTCCAGCAATTAAAGGCTGTTGTTATTCCGTGTGATTAAGCTCCTACCCCAAAGGAACATGGAGAGTAAACGAAGGCAAAACAGTTGCTGGGGAGGCAAAACAGCAGGTGTTTACTCTGATGCCCTCCCACTTCTTCTGTCCTTCCCGCCATTCCCTGCTCAAACCTCGGTAACAAAGTTGTCCTGAGTAAAGAGTGTCTCTTTGGTGATGGACATGGATAGGAAATTAATTATCTGACCTAACATCTCTCAGCCATATGTATGTCAAGCCAGATGTTTCTCTTTATTTGACTACATGTACCTCTGTTGGTGATACCTTAGTTTCCCAGAGACATTTCATCTTTAACCTCCTTTCCTTTCTTCCTCTTTGAACTTGTATTTAGCTAATTCCAGAGTCTTCTCTCTCTTGATCCATTTTTACAAACCTCCCTCACTATGACTGTGATCACACCTAAGCATAAGACTAATACCAGAGTAGGGTGCCTGGGTGGCTCAAATAGTTAAGTGTCTGTCTTCAGCTCAGGTCATGACCTCAGGGTCCTGGGATCGGATGCTGGGATCGGGTCCTGGGATTGGGTCCGCATCAGGCTGCCAGCTCAGCAGGGAGTCTGCTTCTCCCTCTCCCTCTGCTCCTCCCCCTGTTCATGCTCTCTCTCTCTGTATCTCTCTGTCTCAAATGAATAATTAAATCTTAAAAAAAAAAAAAAAAGAAAAGACTAATACCAGAATAAAGGGAAGTGACATTTTTTAAAGTGTAGTTTTGGTGTGAAAAGGGAAACAACCTTTAGAGTCCATGAAAGTGCTAAAAAAACTCGTCACAATTTCCACAAAAATCTGTATTTTCTTTGTTGTCCTCTAATAAAGCCTTTCAGTCAAAAACCAACATTTAACACAAATGTTTTTTATTTTTTTTTGAGAGAGAGAGGTGGGGGAAGGGCAGAGGGAGGAGAGAGAGAATCTTTTTTTTTTTTTTAAGATTTTATTTATTTATTTGAGAGAATGAGATAGAGAGAGCATGAGAGGGGGGAGGGTCAGAGGGAGAAGCAGACTCCCTGCTGAGCAGGGAGCCCGATGTGGGACTCGATCCCGGGACTCCAGGATCATGACCTGAGCCGAAGGCAGTCGCTTAACCAACTGAGCCACCCAGGCACCCCGGAGAGAGAGAATCTTAAGCAGGTTCCATACCCAGCATGGAATCTGATGTGGGGCTCAATCTCATGACCCTGAGCCAAAATCAAGAATCAGACGCTTAACTAACTGAGCCACCCAGGCACCCCATCATAAGTGTTTTTTTCATCAGTTTGTTGTTTTTTGCTTTGATACTTGTTTTACAATGGTTTTGGTTTTTACTGTTTTTTTTTTCTACTACTATTTCTTATAACACTTCATTTTGTGGATTACAGTAGTCCCCCCGTATCCTCGGGGGATATGTTCCAACACCTCCAGTGGATGCCTGCAACCATGGATAGCCCTGAACCCTATATGTACTATTGTTTTTTCCTATACGTACTTACCTATGATAAAGTTTAATTTATAAATTAGTCACAGTAGAGAGTAACAACAATTGGGCGCCTGGGTGGCTCAGTCATTAAGCGTCCGCCTTTGGCTCAGGTCATGATCCCAGTGTCCTGGGATCGAGGCCCACATTGGGCTCCTTGCTCAGTGGGGAGCCTGCTTCTCCCTCTCCCTCTCCCCCTGCTTGTGTCCCCTCTCTCGCTGTGTCTCTCTCTGTCAAATAAATAAATAAAATCTTTAAAAAAATAATAATAAAAGCAGTTATGACATATACTATAACAAAAGTTATGTAAATGTGGTCTCTCTCTCAAAATATCTTACTGTACTGTACTCACCCTTCTTCTTGTGATGATGTGAGATGATAAAATGCGTACATGATGAGAAGTGAGAGGAATGACGTAGGCATCATGACATAGTGTTTGGCTACTGTTGACTTCCTGCTGATTCGTCAGAAGGAGGATCATCTGCCTCCGGACTGTGGTTGACTGCAGGAAATTGAAACCACAGAAAGTGAAACCACAGGTAAGGGGGGCCTACTGCATTCTTAGAAGATTAGCACCACCTATAACGTTGTCTTAGTTGAAAATTCCACTTGAGTACCAAAGTTTTGGAACCCAACTCATCTGTAAATTGAGGACTGCATGAATATACCTAGGCACTCCCTTAACTAAGAGGTCTGCTTTTCCAACGTCACGGAGGCTGTTCTTAAGATTTCCCAAAGGAGAGGAATGAATATGAAGGCAGATTTTAATGACATCCGTTTCTTTTGATAAAATTGATGACTTCCCAGCCATCAGTGAGACGGCAGGAGTTACTCTCTTCTTTGGCCCTGGAGAATCTGCTATACATATGATTTTCCCAATGTCGAGGACAGTATCATGACACAGTACCCCTTACCCACTTAATTACTCTGACAATCTGAAGAAGCAATTCTTATCATAATGTCTACACCTATTCTCAGAAAAGTGCTTTTTCAAATCAAACATTTGTCTAATTAAACATACGTTCTAAAATATATTCATTTTTCTTGACATTAAATATAAATCTTAGTTTGATTGTTCTCTGTTTTGACCAGGAACTGTGATTCTCTGTGAACATTAGCAAAAGATAAAAAAGAAAAAAGAATTTTTAAATGTTTTAAAGCACATAAAACATTTTTTTCTATTATATAATGGAGTATGTGTTCTGTATTGCTCAAGAGTATCACAATCATGATTTATGATCTTGATGTATTTTTAATACATATTTAAATTAGTCATTATGAATCAGATATCCTAAGTTCATTTAATTAATTACCTGTATTATCTAACCCCTACTTAAATTTCTTTTCTAGACATATTACTCCTACAGACTAAATTATTCATCTCACCAAACTTTCTAACCTGACAAAGCTAGCTGAAGTGCTATTGTGAAAGCAAGTCTCGGCTCAACAAATACTTTTTCTTTTATTAAAAGATAAGGGTAAAGAACTATTATGTCTAAAAATAGATACTTGGAGCTTAAAATCTGTCAGACCATATGTTGTACAACTCCAAGATCCAGGAAACAAAGACATCTTTCTCCTGGGGGTATGTATTATTATTCATTCTAGGGGATCAAGTACCAGTCCATATGTATGACTATACAGTCATTTAAACATCGTTAGAAGAGAAACCGATTATGAATTCCTGGGGATAGTAAAGGGAAAATATGAGTCAGTTCGCACTGATCTGATCTGCATGTATTTGTCCTTGTGTTATGAGAATGCATGTGACAGTGTGATTTTTTCCCCCCAATGTCCTTGAGATTTCTTTTAAGGAAATTACTTTTCTTGTTTCTCTCTGGCAGTCAATGGAATGACCACAAAATATAAGATCTGAGACAATCTTTACCTATAAGCAAGATAGCATTTTATAAACTGTTAGACAATCTTTATAATTCTTTTTCTGTATTTAAATTTTAACCCTTTTTTCCTTGTGGATATGTTATTTTATTGTTTTAAGGTTTAAAAACTTTTAAAATTGAAGTAAGTCTTCAAACCTACTGCCACTAATGTCTAAAAATGTTCTACATATGTGGTACACATTCTGTAACATTGAATATATTTTATATGGTGCAAACTCAACCATCTTCAGAGATTCAGTTATAGTCTGATGCTAGAATATCATTCTGAGACTGTGTACATTAGTACACTGAAGCAATTTGGCAGTTACTAAGTTCGGACCACAAACAATTCCAGCCTCCAGCGGGGATTCTTCTCTGCCTTTATAACTATCAGGTCTCCACTTCTCTTTAGATTGCAGAGACCCAGCTACATTGGCATATTTATAAAGCCATACACTTTTAAAATGTTAAGGGTAAGAGGTTCAACCGCTCTCTAATTACTTGGCAATGATTGCACAGGCTAGTTTTAAAGGTAGAAATGTCTGTTCTTTGTCAACTAACAAAAGACCTTCAGTCCTCTTCAAGTGATGGAAGGGGAAAGAGGAAATGAAAAGTAATATCAGACAGTGTATTTCTTCTGGGACATGAGGCTATATTTCTTTTAGTTTTTAGAAATATTTGGGTGTACATGTATGTATATGTAAAGAAAAGTGTACACACATGATATAAAGATACAAAAGAATACTCAATATAAACCTAAATCTCTCCTTTTCCTTAGTTACCCAGTTCCCCTCTCTGGAGGCAAACATTGTACCCAATCTCTTGGAGATTCATCCAACAATAATTCATGCATTTGCCAACATACATGTATAAGTTCCCTCTCTCTCTTCCTCTTCCTTCACTCTAAAGGTAGTATACCATATACTTTTCTCTGTTCCTTGAGTTTTCATTCTTAAAGATTGTTCCAGGGGCACCTGGGTGGCTCAGTCAGTTAAGCATCCAAGTCTTGGTTTCGGCCCAGGTCATGATCTCGGGGTCGTGAGATCGTGCCCTGCCTCAGGCTCCATGCTCAGGGCAGAGTCTGCTTGAGATTCTCTCCCTTTTTCTTTCTCTCCCCCTCTGCCCCTCTCCCCACTCAGGTGCATTCTGTCTCTCTCTCTCTCTCAAATAAATAAAATCTTAAAAAAAAATAGATTGTTCAAAATCAGTATATATAAAAGTCATTATTTTTATAGTCTGTATAGTAATCCACTGTACAAACGCACCATAATTCAACTGAACAGTCCTTAATAACATTTACTGTTTCCCATCATTTACTATTACAAATAGGCTGCAAAAAAAAAATTTCATTTGCATATATTTTGTGTTGTACATATGCAAGATTACAGAATAAAAACCTAGGAGTTTAAATTATTGGGTCAAAGAGTATGAGCGTTTTTAATTTTGACAAATAGAACCAAGTTGCCCTCCATGAACATTGTACCAATTTTCACTCCTAACAGCAATATATGAGAAGGAAACAATGTTTTTGACTAAGACCCACTTCATATTTATACTCCAAAAGAAATAAAGCATCAATATATTTTTTTACATGTTATAAATGTCAGGAAACTCTAGCATTTGGGAAATAATAAAATACAAAGTAAGAGATAGCAAGCTGACAGAATATAGTAACCATTTCATACTTTGTTGATAAGCAGGAAGACTACCATCATGTTACAAGAGAGAATTTTGAATTATATTTTCCAAAACCATGAAAACTGTTAAATCTTCGTATTTCTAATGATAATGCTATTATTAAAAGTAATAGAGTTATTGCCCATAATAATGATAACAAAAGAGGAAATATTGTATGGAATATACAAAACTGTCATGATATATAACACAAATAGACAATTGGACTGTGACTTTTTAAAAATCTATATTGTAATAATAGGTATCACAATGTTCTAAGACACAAATTAGCCCTCAAATTTACTAACAGTTATTCTGGAAGTACATCTTAAAATAATTTGGAGGGAAAAAAAGCCCTTGTTAGATATATTTAGTTGTGCTATAAAACTTCTTGACCAAAAGACCAAATACTGTATTATTCATAAAGTGAAAAAAGTTTTATAAACTTATAAAAATAGTAGAAATGGTACAGAAAAATCTAAGTGCATACTTTTGGAGGTAGGAGCCTTATGGAATATGAATATAAAAACTCTTCTCCCTTGGTGAGGTTCCTATGAGTACCAGGTAATTGTTCCATAAGAAAGAGACTAAGTATGCATTGGCACCAGCTCAGATTGTCACTTCTAAATTTTTGTGATGTAAATAGGTAAAAATGTATTTTTATGAAGAATTGATGAATTATGATTAGAGCAATCTGTCCTATAAAATTTCATAGCAATAATATGAATTATAATTTAAAAAATTAAAAAAAATTCAAGTCACCTTTATTAAGAAAAGAGTCTCAAGAATTCTCAACCATCTTTTTGTCATCCAAAGTTTATTTTGTCATTCAAAATTCATGCTTAACTGAAAGTTAATACCACTGCGTGTATTTTTCTGATAATATTACAGGGATTGGGCCAGATAGTTCAGTGGGCAACCTCATTGTTGAAAATACCACTGCATGTATTTTTCTGATAATATTACAGGGATTGGGACAGATAGTTCAGTGGGCAACCTCATGTTGAAACCTCATTATAGAAGTAGCTGAACAAGCAGTTTTAAAGACAAAATTCGACACAGCTGGTTATCCCATTTAAATTGTGTCTAAAAAATACCAAAGAGGGCGCCTGGGTGGCTCAGTTGGTTGGGCAGCTGCCTTCGGCTCAGGTCATGATCCTGGAGTCCCAGGATCGAGTCCCACATCGGGCTCCCTGCTCGGCAGGGAATCTGCTTCTCCCTCTGACCCTCCTCCCTCTCGTGCTCTCTCTATCTCATTCTCTCTCTCAATAAATAAAATCTTAAAAAAAAAATTTTTTTTAAATACTCTTTAAAAAAAAAATACCAAAGAAAACAATTTGGTCAAACAACTAGCCAAGTCAATGAAACATAAAATCAGTCAAACCTGTCTTTTGGCATCAAGTAAGGAACAAACTGTCACTTCACTGGATATTTCATATTTCACACAAATGCTGTAATTGTAGCTCTATCCTCAGATGACAGTGAAAACAAGGTGGCAAAAACACTTCTTCATAAGAGTCCTTTAAAATTAACCTAATTATGTAACTCTGTCATGTATTTCAACACAACATATTAGTCACCACTTAGGACTACAATTAGGATGCACATCACATGACAATGAAGTAGCACTGCTCTTTAAGAAGAATGGGCAGAAATGTACTGGGGAGCCTGGGTGGCTCAGTCGTTAAGTGCCTGCCTTCAGCTCAGGTCATGATCCCAGGTCCTGGGATCTAGCCCAACATTGGGCTCCCTGCTCCGCCTGCTTTTCCCTCTCCCACTCCCCTTGCTTGTGTTCCCTCTCTCACAGTCTCCTCTGTCAAATAAATAAATAAAAATCTTTTAAAAAGAAAGAATGGGCAAAAGTGTACTAAAATGATTGTATTTAACACTAATATTAAATCTTCTGTCCTGATTCTCTCACAATTGCCTTTTCATCATCAGCACTGTTACTGTCACCATTTCTAGCATCAGCATCATTGTGATACTAAACATTAAGTAGTTTTAAGTATAAAGGGTCAATTCTTTATACTATTGTCTTTTTGGCACTGATTTCACTTCTGCAACTATTTGATGTTGGCCATCTTAGGCCTGGAATTTCACACACTAGTTATCTTCTCTTGAGAAGATACCATTTCATGCAATTCAGAAGTATAAAGAGAATGGATTTGTTATCTCTTCAGATAAACAAGTCTGCTCATACAAATGTAGGAGTCAACCTCAGGATTTCTAAAATAATGTATTTTACATGTTCCCCAGATGCTGCTACCATGGTGACAGGCTAACTGGTAACATTCTGGACTGCTTTATTTTAACAGCTGGTTACATTATTTCTTAAAGCAGAAAAATGATTTTAAAAAATGAATGATGAAAATATAATGTTTCTCAAGTCATTGCCCCTTTTTCTGTGTATCTATGATGCTGTCCCAGCTAACCACAAGATCTAGACTTAATTAATATCCAATGAATTTCTCATGTGCAATTTCTGCTGTTTTCTTCATCTTTATGTTAGTCTTTTGAAAGTCATTGAATTCATTAAGAAACAGGACATTAGGCACCTTGACAACCAGTATCTGCAGAGCCAACCAAAAATCATCCATTGATTGGATTGGAATGGATTGGATTCAGTTATTAAAATATCCAGAAAAAAACAGGATGAATTATTTCTTTTTAAATTATGTTTAATTGTTTTTGAAACAAAGATTACCAAATGAAGAAGTTAGCCAGACATGTGATTACTTTTTTTCACACTTTGCAAAAAGATTCTAAGATAAGATCATAATGATTTATTTTCTATAAAATAGATATACGTAATGAATGCTTTACAAATGAGGAAATTGTGGCTCAGAAGAGTTAGATAACTTGTCTACAGTTACACAGTTAGTAAGGTTATGTCAGAGCTGAACTTGAAACCAGATCTATCAACTCTAAATCCCATGCTCATTTATTTTGTAAGTGAAAGCAAAGATGTTTCATAGATAATTCATCTCCAGAGAACAGAGCCAGAGGAAATTAATTTAAATCATAACAGGAAGTATTGAAGTTAGTTATAGAGAAAGGTATTTTATTTTATTTTATTTTTAAAGATTTTATTTATTTATTTGACAGAGAGAGACACAGCGAGAGAGGGAACACAAGCAGGGGGAGAGGGAGAGGGAGAGGGAGAAGCAGGCTTCCCGCAGAGCAGGGAGCCCAATGCGGGGCTCCATCCCAGGACCCTGGGATCATGACCTGAGCCGACGGCAGACGCTTAACGACTGAGCCACCCAGGTGCCCTAGAGAAAGGTATTTTAACAATGAGGATGGGATGGGGAAAGGAGCATCTAGGGGGTTACTACTATAGCATTGCTAGTGTTCCAGTTCTTATATTGAGTGGTGGGTTGACTGTTGCTCATTATATCACCACATTATATCTCTTATGCATGTGTTACTATTTTCAGTATGTATTAAAATATGTAATAAAAACATTTTAAAAGAAAATTTTAAAACATATGAGTTATTGAGGGATGTTGTGAAATTTTTGTCTAAGTATCTTAAAAAATAAAAACAGTTTCCCCTGGGTAAACTCAATGTAATTAATGAGTGGGTTCCATGCAGCCCCCCATGGTGCACAAAGTTCTGATCGAATACTTATCATTACTGTTTCGTTGCTATTTCTGTGTCACAACTCAAATAACTCCACTTGGTATTAGAGAAAATCTGCTCCTAAAATAAGATTAGAACAAAATCCCAAGAGGATTAATTCTTCTAGGAAGGTCATTCTGATTCAAGTGGACAATTTTGAATTTGAAATTTAGTACTTGGGTAACTCCTATTAAAACCAACATGCACCTTTCCTTTATATTAAGATACTAGATTGGGTTTTTAAAATAACAAATCACTGTAACATCATCACATTAAAGAGGAAACATGTCCATTTTCTCAAAATAGCAGTAGTTTCTTTTTGTTTGCATAAGTGACCTTAATAAAAACAGGCTAATTCACAATTGCTATTGAGTATTACCCTGTTCTCACAGATACCTGATGGACCAACCCATACTGTGGTTTGGTTTTTGGTGGTTTTTTTTCGTTTTTTTTTTTTTTATTTTCTCATGTTATGTTAGTCACCAGTCACCACATCAAAAACTAATGATGTATTGTATGGTTTTATTTATTTTTGTTGTAAAAGCAATCAAGCTTATGGTCATAACAAGTCAGCCCCCAATCCAACTTTTCAGTGGTAACCATTGTCTTTTACCATTTTTTAAATCTCTGCACCCAACATGGGCCTTAAATTTACAACCCCAAATTCGAGAGTCACGTGCTCTACTGACTGAGCCAGTCAGGTGCCCCTGTCTTTTACCTATTTGTAGTCAGTTCTTTTTATTACCTCCATAACTCTAAATGACATTTCTATAATACTATTTTTTCATTTTATTTGAACTTCTTAAATTTTAGTTCTTTTTTTTTTTTAAAGATTTTTTATTTATTTATTTGAGACAGAGAGAATGAGAGAGAGAGAGAGCACATGAGAGGGGGGAGGGTCAGAGGGAGAAGCAGGCTCCCCGCCGAGCAGGGAGCCCGATGTGGGACTCGATCCAGGGACTCCAGGATCATGACCTGAGCCAAAGGCAGTCGCTTAACCAACTGAGCCACCCAGGTGCCCAGTTCTTTTTTTTTTTTTTAATAAAAACAATCTCACAGCATTTATTATCCTCTGGTAATAACTTAGTAAAGGTAATCAAAACAATGTTTTAGAACTACACTCCCAACAAAGGACATCTAAAAAAACAAACTACCTTTTCAAGAATTTCTCACTTCCTTGATCATTTCTAGTTGGAGACACTTTGGAGCAGGGTAATATTACCTCCTTTTAGCATGATCTGACCCAGTTGTTTTCTTGACTTTGTTTTAGAATGAATCTCTTCGGCATCATCTAATACGAGGTTCATGTACTCATCAAGACCATTGATAAAGCCCTCTATTCGCATGTTCACTTGCTCCTAAAGCCACACCTGAATTCAAGATCTATTTTGGAAGTATCTGAAGATGAGGTTGATGGGCTGAACCATCACCTTCTGCACTTTTTGGCCCTGGCCATGGTACGCCATGGTGGAAGCCGACCTTAATTCTTTACTTGTATTGAAATTGCATTTATATAACCTAAAAAGTCAAATACTACTACAAGGCTTAAATGAAGACTAGTAGACTTTGAGGGTCCTGTTTTGTTCTGTCTCTCTTAAGCCAGGCTCACAGGCAACTTCTTTCAACTCTTTGATCTCTTTCTTTAATTATTTCTATTCATAATTCTAAATAATATGCTTATACTGTTTCATTCCATTTTAGGTGTTTATATATAACCTTTTTATTATGAAAAATCTGGATTCAGTTCCTGTATGTTACTTACCCACATTCCTTTTTTAAAAAAGAACAGAAACAAGATTTTATTTTTTATTTATTTATTTATTTATTTATTTAAGATTTTATTTATTTGCGAGACAGAGAATGAGAGACAGAGAGCATGAGAGGGAGGAGGGTCAGGGGGAGAAGCAGACTCCCTGCCAAGCAGGAAGCCTGATGCGGAACTCGATCCCGGGACTCCAGGATCGTGACCTGAGCCAAAGGCAGTCGCCCAACCAACTGAGCCACCCAGGCGCCCCAAGATTTTATTTTTAAGTAATTTTTCCACCCAGCATGGGGCTCGAACTCACAACCTTGAGATCAACTGATTGAGCCATTCCTTTTTATGCATCTTCAATTTTTGGTCAAATCATTTGACCATTATTTTACGTATTACTATACAAATATTGTTCATAACTAAGCCACATAGTGTTTAGTTTTATATTTCCTGTTATAATTGTTTCATGAACTCTTCAAAAGTACAGAAGTCCTTTCCTTATAAGCCAACATACCAGGTGAGCTTTATGAGCAACAAACCAGGTTCTGGTTTGATCTCCTGGAGTCAAGCTCATTCTGCCTCTGTCTGGTAGATCCCTCTCCAGACATTCTGCATGGTGAGAGCCTAGAATTTTACTAAGTATTATCCTATTTTTTTCCTTTGTCTCTCCCCTTGTGTTGAATCTATTATTTCCTGTAGCCTATGTCTTCTATTTCTTGGGGTTTTTTTTTTCTCATTTTAGTGTAGTTATCATTGATAGCACCTTTTAAAACAATTTTTTAAATTTAAATTCAATTAACATACAATGTATTATTAGTTTGAGAGGTAGAGGTCAGTGATTCATCAGTCTTATATAATACCCAGTGCTCATTACATTACATGCCCTCCTTAATCACCCAGTTACCCCATCTCCCCCACTCCCCTCCCCTCCAGAAACCCTCAGTTTGTTTCCTGTGAGTAAGAGTCTCTTCTTTTTTTTTAAAAGATTTTATTTATTTATTTGTGAGAGAGAGAATGAGAGAGAGCACATGAGAGGGGGGATGGTCAGAGGGAGAAGCAGACCCCCCGCCAAGCACGGAGCCCGATGCAGGACTCAATCCAGGGACTCCGGGATCATGACCTGAGCCGAAGGCAGTCGCTTAACCACCTGAGCCACCCAGGCGCCCTGAGTAAGAGTCTCTTATGATTTGTCTCCCTCTCTGATTTTGTCGTTTAATTTTTCCTCTCTTCCCTTTTAATCCTGTTTTGTTTCTTAAATTCCACATATGACTGAGATCATATAATTGTCTTTCTCTGATTGACTTATTTCGCTTAGCATAATACCCTCTAGTTCTATCCACATCGATGCAAATGGCAAGATTTCATTTTTTGATGGCTGAGTAGTATTCCATTGTGTATATATGTGTATATATATATATATATATATGCTATGTCTTCTTTATCCATTTATCTGTCCATGGACATCTGGGCTCTTTCCATAGTTTGGGTATTGTGGACATTGCTGCTATAAACATTGGGGTGCAGGTGCCCCTTCGGATCACTACATTTGTATCTTTGGGATAGATAACTAGTAGTGCAATTACTGGGTCACTGGGGAGCTGTATTTTCAACTTTTTTGAGGAACCTCCATACTGTTTTCCAGAGTGGCTGCACCAGCTTGCATTCCCACCAGCAATGTAAGAAGGTTCCTCTTTCTTGGCATCCTCACCAACATTTGTTGTTTCCTGACTTGTTAATTTTAGCCATTCTGACCAATGTGAGGTGGTATCTCACTGTGGCTTTGATTTTTATTTCCCTGATGCCAAGTGATGTTGAACATTTTTTTTCATGTGTCTGTTGGCCATTTATATGTCTTCTTTGGAGAAATGTCTGTTCATGTCTTCTGTTCATTTCTTGATTGGATTATTTGTTCTTTGGATGTTGAGTTTGATAAGTTCTTTATAGATTTTGGATACTAGCCCTTTATCTGATAAGACATTTGCAATTATCTTCTCCCATTCTGTCGGTTGTCTTTTGGTTTTGTCGACTGTTTCCTAAGCTGTGCAAAAGCTTTTTATCTTGATGAAGTCCCAATAGTTCATTTTTGCCTTTGTTTCCCTGGCCTCCAGAGATGTGTCTAGTAAGATGTTGCTGTGGCCAAGGTCACAGAGGCTGCTGCCTGTGTTCTCCTCTAGGATTTTGATGGACTCCTATCTCACATTTAGGTCTTTCATCCTTTTTGAATTTATTTTTGTGTATGGTCTAAGAAAGTGGTCCAATTTCTTTTTTTTTTATGTTGTTGTCCAGTTATCTTAAAACCATTTGTTGAAGAGACATTCTCTTTCCCATTGGATATTCTTCCTCCTTTGTCAAAGATTAATTGACTATATAACTGTGGGTTCATTTCTGGGTTTTCTATTCTCTTCTATTGATCTATGTGTCTATTTTTGTGCCAGAACCATACTGTTTGATTACTACAGCTTTGTAATATAACTTGAAGTCGAAATTGTGATGCCTTCAGCTTTGTTTTTCTTTTTCAAGGTTGCTTTGGCTATTCAGGGTCTTTTGTGGTTCCATACAAATTTTAGGGTTGTTTGTTCTAGCTCTGTGAAAAATGTTGTTGGTATTTTAAAAGGAATTACATTAAATGTGTAGATTGCTTAAGGTAATATAGACATTTTAACAATATTTGTTTTTCCAATCCATGAGCACAGATTGTCTTTCCATTTCTTTGTGTCATCTTCAATTTCTTTCATCAGTATTTTATAGTTTTTAGAGTACAGGTCTTTCACCCATTTGGTTAGGTTTATTCCTAGGTATCTTATTGTTTTTGGTAGAATTGTGAATGGGATTGATTCCTTAATTTCTCTTTCTGCTGCTTCATTATTGGTATATAGAAATGCAACAGATTTCTATATGTTTATTTTGTATCCTGTGACTTTACTGAATTTGTGTTTCAATTCTAGCATTTTTTCAGTGGAGTCTTTCAGGTTTTCTGTGTATAGTATCATGTCATCTGCAAATAGTGAAAGTTTTACTTCTTCCTTGCCAATTTGGATGCCTTTTATTTCTTTTGTTGTCTGATTGCTGTGGCTAGGACTTCCAGTACTATGTTGAATAAAAGTAGTGAGAGTGGACATCCTTCTCTTATTCCTAACCATAGAGAAAAAGTTCTCGGTTTTTTCCCCAGTGAGGATGGTATTAGCTGTGGGTTTCATGTATGGCTTTTATTATGTTGAGGTATGTTCCCACTAAGTCTACTTTGTTGAGGGTTTTTATCATGAATGGATGTTGAACTTCATCATTTGCTTTTTCTCTGTCTGTTGAAATGATTATATGGTTCTTATCCTTTCTTTTATTAATGTGGTGTATCACATTGATTGATTTGTGAATATTTTTTTTTAAGATTTTATTTATTTATTTGAGAGAGAGAGAACGAGAGACAGAGAGCATGAGAGGGAGGAGGGTTAGAGGGAGAAGCAGACTCCCCGCTGAGCAGGGAGCCCGATGCAGGACTCGATCCCGGGACTCCAGGATCATGACCTGAGCCAAAGACAGTCGCTTAACCAACTGAGCCACCCAGGCGCCCTGATTTGTGAATATTAAACCACTTTCACAATCTAGGAATAAATCCCACTTGAACTTGAATAAATCCCACTTGTTTTTTTTGTTTGTTTGTTTGTTTGTTTGTTTTTAAAGATTTTATTTATTTATTTGAGAGAGAGAGAATGAGATAGAGAGAGCATGAGATGGGGGAGGGTCAGAGGGAGAAGCAGACCCCCCACCGAGCAGGGAGCCCGATGCGGGACTCGATCTTGGGACTCCAGGATCATGACCTGAGCCGAAGGCAGTCACTTAACCAACTGAGCCACCCAGGCGCCCCAATCCCACTTGTTTTTTTAATGTATTGTTGGATTCAGTTTGCTAGTATTTTATTGAGAATTTTTGCATCTATGTTCCTCAGGGACATTGGCCTGTAGTTTTCTTTTTTATTGGTGTCTTTATGTGGTTTTGGTATCAGGGTAATGCTGGCCTCATAGAATGAATTTGGAAGTTTTCATTCCTTTTCTATTTTTTGGAATAATTTGAAAAGAATAGGTATTAACTCAAGAACTTAGCTTTTTATTCCAAAAAAAATTATATGCTGTTGGAGAGTTCTGAGCAGAAATGTGACTGCTCTGACTTTCCGTAGCTGGGTAAATAATGGCCTAAGGGCAGAGTAGGACAAGCACTTAGAATGCTATTGCAGTAATTCAGATGAGAAGTAGTAGTGGCTTGGACTAGAATAGAGCAGTAGTAGTAGAGATATAAAAAATGGTCAAATCCTGGGTATATTTTAAATGTAGAGCTAACAGTATTTGCTGACTTATGAGATGTGGAATGTGAAAGAGAGGAGTCAAGCATGACTCTAACGTTTTTAACTGCAAAACTAGAAAAAAGGAGTTGCCCTTAAGTGAGGTAGGAAAGCCTGTGGGAGGAACAGATTGGAGGGTATATATCAGTAGCTCAGTTTTGGTCATATTGAATTTGAGATACCAAGTGAAGATAGCAAATAGAGAGTCTTGGGGAGAAATCCAAGCTGAGATGTAAACATAAGAATCTTCAGTATACTGATGGTATTTAAAGTCATGTGCCTGGATGAGATCACTTAGGGATCACTTTGCACTTAGTTGATACAAAAGTCAAGGACTGAGCTCTGAGGCACTCCAACAGGTGGGGGTTGAGATGAAAAGGAATTGGTAGAAAAGACAGAGAAGGAGCAGTCAGAAAGTTAAGAGGAAAACTAGGTGAATGTCATACATCCCTGCAAGTCAAGTGAAGAAGTATCCCAAGGAGGAGAGAGTGATCATGTGTGTGTCAAATCCTGTTGGTAGATCAAAGAAGATGAGGCCCAGGAGTTGATCTTAGACTTCTCATCCTGGAGATCATCAGAAACTTCTGGAAGAGAGTTTCAATGGCATAATAGAAATGAAAAAGAGGTTAGAGTGGGCCCAAGAGAAGTAGGCAGAGAGAAACGGGAGATAGTGGGAGTGTTGAGAAGGAAATAATAGAGAATAGAGAAGGAAAAAAATAGAGCAATGGCTGGAGAAGTAAAGTTAAGAGAAGGTCGGTTTTGTATATACACATAGAAAGAGAAAGACTGTATTCTAATGAAAAATGATGCTGTAGAAGGAGAAAATTTGATGATTCAGGAGAGAAAGGGAAGAATGGCTAGAGCAATCTCCTTGAGTAGGTAAGGAAGGACAAAAATCTAATGCAAAGAGAAGGTTGCTTAGAGAGGTCATCAAAACTAATGAGAGTAAGTAGAACACTGATCTCATGATGCAGGTAGGAGGATGTTGTAGTGGTATGTGTATGTGGAAGACCTTTCTTTTAATTGTTTCCAAATTTTTCTCAGCAAAAGAAAGGGGAGGTTGTTAGCTGAAAGTGAGGATGCTGGAAGAGGATTGGAGTTCAATAAGAGAGGAGATGGCATGAAGTAGTCAGTAAGAGAATGAATCATGGAAATATATCATGAGTAATGTAGCATTGAGAGCCCACTAGGGGTTAGGGTCATTAATTTAAAGCAAAACCATTCAGCACGGTTTTTCTGTAGTCTTATTGAGGAGGGTTGGGTACAAAGAGTGAGCTTAGAGTTGGATTTAACCAGAGTTGTGGCTTTCTCAAGCAAGGGCAAAGAAGGAAGAAGGGCAAGGGAGATGAGGATACAAGATCTCTTTATCCCCAGAGTTCTAGAATTTCTCAGTGACTGCCCTGGTCGAGTACTTGCATACATTATGCTAGGCAATCTGTGGGCTCTTTCAAAGTAGAATGTCATACTCTTTCTTTCTGAGAATCAGTTCTCTTGTATCTTTTTTTTTCATATCTATCTCCTCCATTTTCTCTGTTATCACTTTCTAAAATTCCTACTAGTTGGATGTTAGACCTCTTATTTTCTTATTTTTTCTCATGTATCTCCTTCTCTGACTTGTTTTCTGAGAAATTTTCTAAAGATCAGTTTCCAACTCTTCTATTGAAAATTTCATTTTCACCATTCTTTTTATTTTCCAAGAGCTTATTCTTAGTCACTAAATATTACTTTTTTATAGCCTTCTATTTTTGCCTCATGTACACAAACAATACCGTCTCTTTCTCTCTGGGGATATTCATTACATGTGCTTAAAAATTTTTTCCCCTCTGTATACTGTCTCTTAAAATTTTTTTTTCACTCTCTATACTCTTGCTGTTTTCTCTAAGTTCCTTGTTTATTTTGGCTTCCATTTTAAATGTTAACAGTTTACTTCAAGTATCTGGTAATTCTTGATTGTTTGTATGTGTATATATATTGGCCAGGGCTTATTGATGAGTGGGCTCCTCTAAGGGAGATTTGACAGGGCTATTGACTTAGAGAGCCTCCAATTACTTTCCCTTGGATTTATCCATTTCCTCAGGATTTTTGCAAATCCCATATGGAAGTATATGTCTAGCCTCCAAAATTCTGGAAACCAAGAAGGGAAATGGGGGCAGAGAGGTTTGCTAAATCTTGTATCAATTGGGCTCTTCACTCCTAACCTCAGTTATTCCTGGTGTCTATAGGTTCAGGACCTCTCTAATTCAGAATTTCTAGATAGGACTTCTGGTATCCAGCTCTCTACATCATGGGAGCTTGGAAGTCTGTTCTAACAAGTGAAAAGCTGAACAGGCTGAGAAAATCAACAATTCTTCTTTCATCCGTGAGAGGGGAGGACATAGGGCAGGTAACTTCTCCCAAGACTGGAGAGATGAGTAAATACAGGGAAGTCATGACTAGAGCAAAGACTCAGGGATGGAACTGGCTGGAGAAACCAGTGCTGAGAGCAGAAAAGCTGAACTGTAATTGACAAATTGCTGGAGGTTCAGTGTGGACAAGTATGAGAGTTAAAAAACTTGGATGTTTATATGAAGTAGATAATTGAGGCTTGACCACTAATTATGCACCTATATTTATGATATAAGAAATTAAAAATAATTTCACAGAACAGCAGTTCTTTATTTCATCTCTTCACATTCTCCAACCCTGCAGAAAAGCAGATTGTAAATGCTGTTTCTGTTTTCTGAGATTGAAGGAGCTTAGCATGATAGTAAATCTTCATGACTCGACCAAGAAGTATAATCAGTTAAACTATTTTTGTGAGGATTTTCCAGATGCTTTCAACAACTGTGTGGGTGAGGGGGAGATGCTAGTCCCTATTTATATGATTTTATTAAATGTTTTCTCAAAAGTCATTGATTTTTTTCCTTATTTGGAAGAAGGTTATTTAATATTTTGAAACCATTTTATCACTGACCAGTTTTAATGGATGGTTTTGCAATTATTGCCACTACTGCCTTTTAAAGGTTACAAAGATGAAATTGCAAAACTGAAAATATTCTAGTCACCTTTAGAAAGTTTCACTGTAGTCATTACATATCATTATCTTTCCAATTCTTTGAGACGTTGTAATTATTCTTCTTAACAGATTATAACTGATCATTATTTTAATATCTTATGCAAAGTTTTACCATCATATAAATGTTAAAATGAGGACAGATTATGGAATGTGTCAGAATTGCATGTGGTCTACAACAACCATGATTAATAGCCACAATATCTTTCTTTAGTTCAAAGTAAGATTGCCTTTTAATTTTTAGAAGGAAATCAGTTTTTGAATTTATAGTTATAAGAACACCCTAATGAGGATCAGAAATTGTCATGGTCCTTTTCATATATGAGTTAGACAAAAAATAAAAATAAAAATATTCTGCTTGAAACCTAATAAAATTGTGATGCATTGTCCTTGGTGGCAGGAAGAAAGTAAACATAGTCATGGTTAAGGATACTAAATTTTACCATCTGAAAGACCCAAGATCAAGTCCCGAGTCTGCTTTTTATCGGCCCCACAACCTTGGGAAAATTGCTTAACCTCTCTGCAGCTCAATCTCCTCATACCAAAATAGAGATGATATGTTCCTCATAGAGTTGTTAGAATTATGTTGAGATGATGCACATAAAGCATTTAGAACATGACTGATAGGTATTTGGGAGACAAACAACAATATTATCTGTCACAATTATTTTTATGGTGGGCAGTTTGAACCTTTTCAGCCTGCATAATATCTTCCTATTTTATCAACTGTAGTTTTGTTCCCTTTTAGAAACTGAAATTCTAAAACAGAAGAATGTTGTGTAACATCTTGTTCTTTATTCTTACTTGTTCTCTTATTTATTTTAAAAACCAGTGCTTAAGTTTTGTAAATGTACATTCTAGTTTATCATTACTAATATTTAATCAGTAATGAGGTAAATTTCCTTGAATGAGGCAAATTTCCTTGGTATGCCTATTTTCTCATGTCAATGCTTCTATGATGATAAACCATTTAGGGTCATTGTAGAACCTCATTGGGTGAGATGTGGACTGTAAACAAGTCACATAATATGAAATTATTACATCACTAGGTTCATTCAAAAGTCTAAGTAAAATGTATTTTTCATTTCATTGATTAACCCAACTATGGTAGGTAGAACAAATAGGACTTTATTTTTCTGACATCAGGAGTCTAGAGGTGAACAATTATTGTAGTGGTTCAGTGGCTTTGCAAAGTTAGGGCAAATATCTGCAATTCTCTCTCTTGAGCACAGGCAAAATGAAATGACTATGGCAGCTCCAGGAATCATGTCCAGGAAGAAAGGGTGATGACCAAAGAACACATGAGCCACCTCTGGTGCTTTCTTTTTCCTTTTTTTTAAATTGTACTATAATTTATGTGTAGGAAAATGAACTATCTTAAACATACCAATCAATGAGTGTTGACAAATGTATACCCAATACATAAATGTGATCATCACATAAATCAACACAGAGAATATTTCTGTCACCCTTGAAAGGTCCCTCGTGCTTCTTTCCAGCCAGTTACCTCACCAACCCGGAGGCAACCATACTTCTATCAGTAAAGCTTAGTTTTGCCTTCTTGAATTTCATAAAAATGAAACCACACAATATATACACTTATCTGCATTTTTTCACTCAACATAATATTTTTGAGATTCTCCTATGTTACATATATTAAGAGATTGGACCTTTTATTGCTGAGTGGTATTGCATTGCCTGTTCCTTTTTAGTCAGAATACCAAAAACTTTCTAAGATACTTTCCTAGTAAATGTCTACTTGCATCTCATGGGTCATATCTGGTCACATGGCCAGTCCTTGTTGCAAGGGGGGCTAGGAAAGTACTTGTCTTTCTAGCTTCTATCATGGGAGGCTACAAAGGAGGATCAGGTTGGGAATGGCTTTTGAGTAGCCAAACAGCATCTGCTAAAATGAATTTCATAATTTTAAATTTTACGATGAAACTTAGGTTTCATTATTTTTATTAAAAAGTGCTGGTTATCATATTTATCTTATTTATGTTATTGTTTGAAATGCACAAAAAATTCCAGGGTAAATCTAAGTTTAAATTTTAAAGAAACCAGTGAAAAAAATTTTAATGAGAATTGTGAAGCAAACAAAAGTAATCTTGAATTAAAATAAGGAAATTGTTTTAAAAAGAAAAATGAAAACATAAAATTATGAAATGTGAATTGGAATACTAAAAAATGGTATTGTCCAAAACTGTACTACCCAATAAAATAGCCACTAGCTACACATGGCTATTTAAATTAAAATAAAAAATATTCAGTCCATCAGTTGCACTAGCCACATTTGAAGTATGCAGTAACTACATGCAATAACTGTATGGCTACCATATTAATGCAGATATAGAATATTTTTTCAGTCACTGTGGAAAGTTCTGTAGGACAGCACTGCTTAAGGTAGAAATACCAAAAATGATTATTTACCATCATTAGAGTAGAATCTTAATTGATTTGGAGAACTATCAAAGAGTGGTGAGTAGTTTTACTACAGAAAGATTTAGTTAATATTTAAGTAAATATTAAAGCAAAAGAGAGAGAAAGAGAGAAGTAAAATATTCATTTTTTTCAATAAATACTTATTGAGCACCCATCATGTGCCAGACTTTGGAAGTATAGCGATGAACAAAGTAAACAAAATCACTGTTTTGGGGACATTTCTGGCATAAGATGGGAGAGAGACATAAAGTAATTGATACCAGGTGATGGCAGTCCTATGAAAATAAATGAAGCCAGGCAAGGAATGGAGGAGGACATTCTTACAGGGGGTTCAGGAAAGGCCTTCTCTGGTAAGATGATAATTGTGCAGAGACCTGAAGGTTATTAGAAAGTGAGCTGTCTGGCTACCTGCAGAAAGAACATTTCAGGCATTGGCAGTATCAAGTTTGAAGACCCTGAGTTAGATAATGCTTGATTTTTTTAAGAAAGACCAAGAAGACCAGTGACAGGATCAGATTAAGTAAGGCGGAGAGGGTAGATGAAATCAGAGACCATATCTGATAGGCTTTTTGAAGACTTGGGGTTTTACTCTGAATGATATGGAATGCAATTGAAGGGTTTGAGCAGAGGAATGACATGATGTGACTTATATTTTATAAGGATCAGTCTGGCTACTGTGTAGAGAATATCCTGTGAGGAGGCAAGGGGAGAAACAGAGATGCTAGTTTTATGACCTGAGCAAAAGTCAAGGTGAGTGATCATGGTGGCTTGGACCAGGGTGATACTTGTGGAAGTGGGGGCAAGTGGCAGGATTATGGGTATATTTGAACACAATTTACATTGGACTGAATAAGAGTCATAAGAGAAAAAGATGGGACAAGAGTGACTCCAACATTATTGGTCTGAGGAACTCCTAAAGTAGTGTGACCATTCACTGGGAGATGGAAAGCTATTGGAACAGCAGGTTTTGGACATATCTAAATGTGTATTGCATATTCAAGTAGAATTATCAAATAAGTAATTAGATATTTGAAGTTGGAGTTCAAGAGAGAGTCCAAGCTGGCACTATAAGTAGGCAGCATATAGGTGGTATTTTAAGCAGCGGCACCAAGTGAGATCGCCAAAGTAGTGAGTGGAAATAGAGGAAAGATCTGAGGACTGACCTTGGGCACTGCAACATTTAGAGGTCAGAAAAATAAGAAGGAACCAGACCTGAACAGTGGATTTGCCAACCTGTTGGCCATTGGTGACCTCAACAAGAGCAGTTTGGGTAGAGCTGTGGGGATGAAAGCCTGCTCCCCGCCCCCCCCTCTAGCCCCAGTAGTACAAAGGGTCTTAGGGAAGAACAGCTCCCACTTAAGAGGATTGCAGGGAAAGCAGTGCAGTAAGGGAGAGTGAGTTTCAGGAGATCAAGAAGTGAAAGGAAAGATAAGAGGTTTCAGATATTTGGGATTTTGCTGACTATACTTGGTAAGTTCCAAAGGGCACATTAGAAAGGTTTGATTTGAGAGATGAAAGAGAAATAGGGAAAGGAAGCAAAAGATGGGGATTGTACTACAGAACATGTGAAAAGTTCTCTTGAGTTTTAGTTAAAAAAAAAAAAAAGTGGAGAATTGAAGCCATTAGCTGAATGATTCAGTCATTTACTCTGTTCAAGTCTTCTAGATTATTACATTAATTCTTCTTTAGGTTGTATTATGCAGATACAACTTCCATAAATTATCGAAGATGAAACATGAAATTAAACAGGGGGAATCAAAACTATATATAGGCTCTATAGATTTGTTGTTTCCACTACTTTCTCTAGTTCCTAGGAGCTCCTATATGATTGCTATAATAATTTGGATTAAAATATATGGGACAGAAATTATCACAACAAATTTATTGAAAACCAATACATGTTTTTATTAACAACAGGTAATTGGAAGAAAAGCAATCGTGAAAAGTACAGCAATGCTGATAATAGAGTGTGTGATCCATTTCCAATTTTATGTCTTCACGCCTAAGCGGTTTTTTTATTATTATTATTGACTCCATTGGTCAATCTAGGCAGGTTTGAATTTCATTGATATGTGAATCAATATTCCGCATTGCAAAACTAATCAGACATGCATACGAGAAATGAGGACAAATTTTGGGAAATCATTACTTGTACCAATATATAGAGCATAACATGCTTAAAAATACATTTATACAAGTGAGTTGTATATCTTATATTATTAGGCTTCTTTAGAGCTATTCAGGTCACAAGTATCCTTATAAGTAAAATGAAAATCAGATATTGATTGGCAGCATGCTTAATCAAAGACTTTATAACCAATGCTAAGTCATCATGCTAAATATACTGTTTTTATATATAACGGTTGGGAACTGGAAATGTTTGCTGGTGATCTCCTCTAACAGCCAAAATAAATGCCTTTTGAATTATAAAATACATTCTTTGAACATCGCCTTTATTAGATTTTCACTGATGAGGATGTGCTTTACCCACTTGGTATGTTTGAAATGGTATCTGAGTACATTTTTAATTTGCATTTGTCTGATTATGAGCTAGGTCCAGCATTTTTCCATACATTAAAGTACTGTTTACATTTCTTTTTCTGTGAATTGTTAATATATTTGTCTGTTTTTCAAACCTAGATTATTTAAAGATGATCTTCCCATATTAAAATTATATCATATGCACATTTCCCCAAATTTAAATTCTATAGCAAAAGCTATAATTCAGATGGTAAAAAAAGAAATGGTAATTTCATATCTGTGTTGGTACATATTTGGCATTATTTATATAATAGAAGCTGTCTCTGTTTGGGTTGTACTAACAAAATACCATAAACTGGGTGGTTTATAAACAAGAGAAATTTATTTCTCACAGTTCTGAAGGCTGAGATCAGGGTGCCAGCGTGGCTGGGTTCTGGTGAGAACTTTCTTCTGGGTTGCAGACTGCCAACTTCTCATTGTATCCTCACATGGGAAGAAACAAGGAGGGAACTTTCCAGGATGTCTTTTATAACGGCACTACTCCCATTCATGAGGGCTCCACTATTGAGATCTAATCACCTACAAAAGGCTCTACCTTCTAATACCATAACAACAAGGGTAAAATTTCTACATACGGATTTGGGGTGGGGGGGTAAACATTCAGTATACAGCATTAGTCTTGTCCTCAGACTACCTGCGTCACTGTCACAGTGGGCTGCCTGTTAAATATGCAGATTACTGGGTCTCTTAGGTCTGGCTCAGATCTTCTGACCTAGAAATTTACATTTCTAATAAACATTCGATATAATTCATATGCACAGTAACAATATAATTCATATGCACATTAAAGTTTGAGAACCACTGTAGTAGAGGGTATAAAATCAAGAAATCAGCAAATGTGGACATCAAAAGAAAGCTGGAATAACAATATTTATATCAGACAAACAATTTTAAACCAAAGACTGTGAGAAGAGATGACGAAAGGCACTATATCATAATAAAGGGGACTGTGCAACAAGAATATCTAACAGTGATAAATATTTATGCCCCAGCATGGGAGTACCCAAATATATAAAACAGTAAGAAACATAAAGGAATTCACTGATAATAATACAATAATGGTAGTTTAACACCCCACTTACATCAATGGACAGATCATCTAAGCAGAAAATCAACAAGGAAACAATGGCTTTAAGTGACACACTTAAAAAAATCAGCAAAAAATCAGCAAATGTAATCTGGACATTAACAAAATATAAAAAAAATTTGAAACTACTACAGAAATGTTTAAAGATAAAAGTTAAAATTACTCTTGGGGTGCCTGGGTGGCTCAGTCATTAAGCATCTGCCTTCGGCTCAGTTCATGATTCCAGGGTCCTGGGATCCAGCCCCACATCGGGCTCCCTGCTCTGGGAGAAGCCTGCTTCTCCCTCTCCCACTCCCCCAGCTTGTGTTCCTGCTCTCGCTACCTCTCTCTCTCTCTGTCAAATAAATAAATAAAATCTTTTTTAAAAAAAAGTTAAAATTACTCTTATAAAGGAAAATCAGCAAAGTTTATAACTCTAAGTCAATTTTATCTGTAGACTTTGAGGCTTTGTATTTTAAATTAGAAACAGGATATTTTCTTTCAAAAAGTGGTATTGTCATACCTCAGTTTATCAATATTGATGTCAGATTCAACTCTTTCTAATACATTAATTATTTTTAAACCTTTAGGTAGTTTTTAGTAAATCATTGCTAGAGAGTTCCAAGTGGTATTCTAGTCATTAGATTAGAAAAAGAAGTTTGTGAGGCACCCTGCTGGCTCAGTTGGTGGAGCTTGTGACTCGTGATCTCGGGGTTCTGAGTTTGAGCCCATGTTGGGTATAGAGATTACTTAAAAATAAATTCTTAAAAAAAAAAGAAAAAGAAGTTTTTGGTGATTGTTGGCTGGTAACTTATTCCAAGAGACTCTCTAGTAAAGTGTTATAGACTGCAACACACATATACAGAGACACACACACACAGACATATACACAGGGCTATATGAACACATCCAGAATTACCTTACATACCTTCACAATGGTGAGTTCTGTTCCTGGTTTCTTGGATGAATGATGAGGGGATAGAAATTAATGTGAAGGGGTGCCTGGGTGGCTCAGTCAGTTAGGGGTCTAACTCTTGATTTTGGCTCAGGTCATAATCTCAGGGTCATGAGATTGAGTCCTGCATCGGGCTCCATGCTGGACGTGGAGCATGCTTAAGATTCTCTCTCTTCCTCTCCCTCTGCCCCTCCCCCCCAAATAAATAAATCTTTTTTTAAAAAGAAAAAATTAATCTGAAAATACATATTAATTCTGGAGATATAGAAAGGGTTCAAGTATTTTAAATTATTTTGCCCATTTTTTAATGGCATATAGTTGAATAGGTTGATTAGGTTCTTTAAAAATGAGAAGAGAAGTTATACTCAGATCATCTTTGGCAATGGGAGTTTTTGTACATGGATATCCTGGGATATAAGGTAGTCCAGGACATTATTTCTGAGTCATAGAGTTACTCCGGGAACTTCCAAGACTGGGAAGTATGACATGACAGGTCTCATGGAAAACTGGAATCATGCCTAAATTCTCTTAGTTCACAAGGCATTTTACTTTACAGAGGGAGAGAATGTGATTGGGTCCATATACCACCATTCAAAATGGAGTGCTAAAATTGGTTAGAATTTTATGCCACACTAACTCACAGGAGCTCAGCCTCCTTTGTGCCCAGTCTTCCCAGAGGTTCAAACATTAGTAACATAGGATAAACAGTCTGGTTTCACTCAAATCCGACACAAGCCATAGCAACTCAGAGCAGTTTGCCTAAAGAAGGACATCATAAGCATAGTGGGTATGCAGCATTTCACAGACTCTTGGCTGAAACAGAAGAGAAACTGAAAGATTAATTATTTAAAATTTTCTTTCATGTTTAAATGTATCCTGACTCTAAAAACCACATGGGCCCTTGATACAACTCTTTTGGAAACTCATATATAGTTTATATTCTTTGTCTGCTTGGCAATATGAAAATCCTTGAAGATCTGAAATTATGTATTCTATTCAGAGGTATGTATTCTATTCAGTAATCAATTATCTATTCAGTAATCAGTAATCTATTGCAATCTTTTGGATTACTGGCTTATAATTCCATCTTGATAATAGTTACACCTTAGATTTTTCTAACACATCATTAGTTCATTAGGCCGCTTTAAACAAGTACTAGTTTTGGGGCGCCTGGGTGGCTCAGTCATTAAGCGTCTGCCTTTGGCTCAGGTCATGATCCCAGGGTCCTGGGATCGAGCCCCGCATTGGGCTCCCTGTTCCGCGGGAAGCCTGCTTCTCCCTCCTCTGCTCCTCCTGCTTGTGTTCCCTCTCTCGCTGTCTCTATATCAAATAAATAAATAAAATCTTTAAAAAAATTAAAAAATAAAAATAAATAAACAAGTACTAGTTTCATAAGCCATGAATAATCTTTTGAAACCTAAAACATTAACTAAAAATGTCCTAAGTTTTATTTAGTACATTCTGTAAGCAGGTACTGATTTTGTTTGGAGAAGCAGGTTAGCAAAATGGAGTAACACTTAGATCAGGGAACCGGGGCCAGGACATGGTAGGACTTTTCCTACCCAACCATGAAAAGTTGGGCAAATTATTTAGCCTCTCAGGCCTTTGTTTCTTATTTTATAAAATGTGGAAGATACATCACTATGCTTCCTCCTATTTTCTTTATTATATACCCTTCATCTCTATTAATAAGTAAAAATAGCCATTTTTGGTTTTAGCATTTAATGTCTTTTTCTTTAATTTAATTTAATTACAAGGGCCTAGTCACCTTATTTGCAAAATAAGCAAAATTGTATTCCTATAAATATTTGTCTTATGAAGCCTATAACATTGTGTATGGATTTCTGGCATTGCAGGAAATGTGATAAGGAGCCCCTTGAGCACCTTTCTGACTAGAATGGGGAGTTGGTGAGGGAGAGGAATTGGAGTTAGGAGTCATAGTAGAACTGGGGCAAGTTATGGAAGGCTTTGAATAATGGATTTAGGCAGTAAGGAGTCATTTTATAATGGAATGACTTTGTGAAAGTTGCATCTTAGAACGCTAATCTGACAGTTATGGGGAACAGTATGTAATAGGGAGAAATGAAGCCAAAGTACCAGCTTAGAGTCTTCTGAAGTTTTCAAAATATGGATAATGAGGGTCTAGTCTATCATGTTGACAGTGGAAAAGGAAAAGCTTAGAAGGAATTAAAAGACTGCACAATGGGACCTGTTCCTAATAGATATGATAGATGAGGTAGAGAAGAATACAAGATGTCTCCAAAATTTTAGGTTGAGGAGACTGGAAGAAGGTCAGTAACTGATATAGAGAAGTTTGGAAATGTTGCTATTGGAGGGAGGATTTTGAGCATTGTTTTAGGCAATTTGAATGGCAAGTGAGGGTGAGAAATATTCAGTGGAAATGGTAGCTGGTAATGTCTTCTAATAAGGGAAGAAACAAAGACATGAAGATGGACAAAATGGTGAAACAATAAGGTCGATAATTACTATCTGGTTTAGCAAAAAAATTATAGATGAAAGTTTTGTCTGAATAATTTTGGTCCAGGTTAGAATAAGATAACAGTTTATTATCATATGATCTTGTATCTGCATTCTCAGTGTATTATTCTAGCCTTGGAAGAATTGAAAGAAGCAATCAGTAAAATCCTTGGTATTTAGTTTCACAATGAATACTTTTGAAAAATGAGAAAGATAGATACCTGTTTGGAAAGAGTCATTGATGAGATATTTGAGGGAATCTGACTCATTTTAAATCTGACTCATTTTTAAATGGTTTCATAACAAAATACAGCAGTAGGTGAGGTGCCTTAAAGAATGGATTAAAATTCTAAAAGTCTATGTACATTTTAAAGATTTGTGGACAAGGACATAATTGAATTGCATATTGATACTTGACTCAGGCAAAAACTCCAGAAAGCCACATGTTAAAACAAAACCAGAATTATAAGGGAAAAATATGTCTGCATTTAAATGAAAATGAGGTTAATAAATCAATCATGTAGTATTGTCATTAAAATATGTGTGACAGAAATAGGAGTTAAGCACATAGGAAAACACAAGATAACCTGCTATGGTGAAACACATAGTTTAAATATTTAATGAAAATCACTTGATTAACTTAAGTGAGTTATTAGAATTTGGCAAAGATCCAGTGAATGGCAACTAAAGTGATCAAATATATTTTAAATAGACCATATAAGAAAGAGCTAAAGAAAAATTATTTAATCCATAAGAGAAAAGGTTAAAGATAAACCATAATGTCCCTCCTCCTGAATTTAGGAGTTATATTTACTCCCAAACAATTTCACAGAGAAGAACCATCTTTTTTTTTTTTTAACACATAATCTAAAGAATTGCTTCAGTTGCTGCTGTAGCTTTTGTGAGGTTGAGGTCTAGTGACATATATTGGCTACTAAAATGAAATGACTGCTAGGTCTTATCTGACCAATTTGTGAAGGATCAATTAACATGGAAATGGCAATCACAAAATACAACCTTGGAGATATTGCCGGTTCAGTTCCAGACCACCACAATAAAGCGAATATCAGAATAAAGTGAGTCAAATATATATTTTAGTTTCTCAGTGTATATAAAAGTTGTGTTTACACTGTACTGTATTCTGCTAAGTGTGCAGTAGAATTATGTCTAAAAATACCATAATTAGGAAATACTTTTTTGCTAAAAAATGCTACCCATCATCTGAGCTTTTGGCAAGTCATAATCACTGATCATAGATCACCATAACAAATATAATATTAATGAAAAAGTTTGAAATATTGCAAGAATTACCAAAATGTGACACAAAGACACAAGTGAGCAAATGCTGTTGGAAAAATGGCGCTGATAGACTTCCTTAGCATAGGGCTACCACAAACCTTCAATTAATTTGCAAAACACGTAATATCTGTGAAAAGCAATAAAACAAGGCATGGCTGTACTGTGGGGCGGGATGGAGAAAGCCTCTCAAAATATGATTTAGCTGTAATTAGAGCAGTCTCTTGTTTGCTGATCCCAATAGGTACTCCTCATATACTAGCTTGCTATCTTGCCAATATGAACTAGCACTCCAGACAATCCCCAATTTAAGATGATTCAACTTAAAATTTTTTGACTTTACAGTGACGTGGAAGTGATATGCATTCAGTAGAAACTGTACTTTGAATTTTGAATTTGGATCTTTTCCTGCATTAGTGATCTGCAGTGGACTTGCTCGCAATGCTAGGCCCCAGCAGCAAGCCCCAACTCCCAGTCAGCCACTCTGTTCTGAGGGTAAAAAACTGATACACTTAGAGCTATTTTGTACCCTTACAACCATTCTTTCAGTACAGTATTTCAATACATTATTCAATAAATTTTCACTTCAGTGTTGTATTCAATAAACTACATGAGATAGTCAACATTTTATTATAAAATGGGCTTTGAGTTAGATGATTTCACCCAGCTGTAGGCTAGTAGAAGTGTTCTAAGCAAGTTTAAGGTAGGCTAGGCTAAGCTATTATGTTTGGTAGGTTAGGTGTATCAAATGCATTTTCAATTTATGATGGGCTTATCAGAATGTAACCCATCATAGGTGGAGGAAGATATGTATTTAAATGGAAAGTAGAAAAAGTACCTTTAGAAATCTTTATCTTGGGATGTAGTGTCATACAGGTGTAGTGCAGTATTCTTAACTATTAAGTCAACACTAAAAGAAGTGTGGCTTCATTATGAGTTGTACAGATGTTATACAAGAGAATCACTAGAATGTAACTCCAATCAGGAATGACAAGTAGATAAGATTTCCCTTTTCAATTCTGGTCCATTGGAAGTGACTTCCAGGGGCTCTTTGTTGAGAAGCATACTGAAGCAGAGTTTGCACTCAGTAGGAAAGAGTTAACGATTGATTTACAACTTCCATGGAAACTTCCAGTGACCTTCACCTTTCTAAATTCAGGGGCCATTTCTCAGGCCTTATTTTAATTAATCTATTAGCAGCAGTTACCACAGTTCATCACCGTGAAGGCAATCAAAACCCTGCTGGCTTAAGAGAGATTTTGCCCCTCCCTTAACTACCTGGAAAAGTCTAAATTGGGGGGTCTTTCCCAGAATTTGAGTTATTACAAGATATAAATTTCACCTGAATGACTTATCTGTATGGCAGGGCAAACATCTGATTACTTAACAACTTTTGTACTGCCTTGTAAATTGCCCTCCTCCCCTTTGATGCCCTAGACCCCATCCAATTCCTTAGCTCAGGATGGCATATGTACCTCATTTTACCTTTCTGTCTTTGAACCTCTCATGTATGTGGGGCTCCCATAGATGCAAAATTAAATGCAGTTCTCTCCTGTTAATCTGTTTATGTCAATTTAATTCTTAGGCCATCCAGAAGAACGTTTGAAGAGTAGGGGAAAATTTTCCTTCCTTGCACTAGCCTCTGTACTCTCATTTGCTGGTTCCTCTCCCCTTCGCTCCCTTTTAGAGTTGGAGTGCTCTGAGACGGAGTCATTGTATCACTTCTTTATCCAATCTTGCTCCCCAGAGCAGCAAGGTTCAATAGGAAAATAATGTGAGCCACAAATGCAAACCACATATGTAATTTGAAATTTTCTAGTAGGTACATTAACAAAAAAAGTAAAAAGAAACTGGTGAAATTCTTATATATATTATTTAACCCAGTATACCTCGAATATTAGCATTTCAACATATAATCAATATAAAAATATATTAATATGAGGTATTAAATTATTATTTTATTTTTCTGTCAGGAAACATTGTTGCTCTGAGTTTAAGAATTTTCACTGACAGAAAATCAGCACTTTCAGAAAATCTCTCACATAGCCCTGCGTGGCTTCTGAATCTTAATTTTTGTAGAAATATCAACATATTTCTCTTCAGTACAGTCATTCCATCCATGATTGATGGATCAGTCTTAACCTCCTATTTCTTTCTTTCTTTCTTTTTTTTAAAGATTTTATTTATTTATTTATTGGAGAGCGAGCGAGAGAGAAACAGCATGAGAGAGGAGAGGGTCAGAGGGAGAAGCAGGCTCCCCGCCGAGCAGGGAGCCCGATGCGCGACTCAATCCCGGGACTCCAGGATCATGGCCTGAGCCGAAGGCAGTCGCTTAACCGACTGAGCCACCCAGGTGCCCTTAACCTCCTATTTCTGTACTTGGCTTTGACTTATGAAGCTCTTCAGGACTGTTTTTAATTCAGAAAGAGTGACTTTGTCTAAAGGAGATGCAGTGGTAACTATGCAAGGTCGTTTTTTACAGTGGACACTCATCATTAATATTAATGAGATATTTTAAGTTCTTTTGTTTTAATTCTAAGTCTTTGAAATGCACTGTTACACTTATAGCATACCTCAACTCAGACCGGATGTATTTCACATGCTCAATAACCACATGTGGCTAAATGGCTGCTGTATTTGACAAACATGGTCCTAGATGATCTTATCCAAGCCCTTAACTTAAAATACCATCTATATGCTATTCTCAAATTTATATTTCTTGCTTGGACCTGTCTCCTGAACTCCAGACTCAGAGGGTCTATGTGACATCAATTCTTGGATACCTAAAATGTGTCTCTAACTTATGTCCAAAATTGAACTCTTGGTCTCCTCCGAATTTGCTCTTCCCCATCTCAGTTACTGGCAACTCCACCAATTGCTCAGGCCAAAAACATTAGACTCAACCTTGACTCCTCTCTGTCTCAAACTTCACATATAACATACAACTACTGTGGTATTATTAGTTGCATGTGCAAGACTCTGATTCACTACCACTACCATGGTCCAAACTCCCATTATCTCTGTCTGGGTTATTGCAATAGCATCCAGAGTGATCCCCCACAGGTGTCATCATAGCAGCAGATATCCTTTCACAACATAAACCAGATCATGTTACTTATCTGCTTAACATTCTCCAATGGCTCCCTGTCTAACTAAGAGTGAAAGCCAAAGTCCTTCTAATGACCTTCAAAACTCTATAGGATCTGGCCTCCTATTACTTCTCTGACTTCATCTCCTACTATTCTCCGTCCTCAGTGTACTGTAGCCACCTTTACGTCCTGCTTTTTCTTTAACATGACAGTCATATTCTAGCTTCAGGGCCCTTAGACTTGCTATACCCTCGCTTATCCCCATGGCTCATTCTCTCATATCTTTCAAGTCTTTGCTCAAGTATCTTGTCAGGGAATAAATGAATGACATGACATGAATTTGTGCCATAAGGAGGCATCAGAGCACAAGTGCCACATGCCTTTCTAACAGAAGTCAACACACAATTAACTTTCAACATTTATTGAGCATCTATTATATATAAAACAGGTGTCTATGATTGGTCTGTCTTAGTGAAGGGAAAGGTTGAAATAATCTTGTTGCTTTAGAAGGTTTTTGAACATTTTTAGTACATAATGGAACAAACAGCTGACTTCCTTAGTCATTGAGAAAGCAGTATCTATTAACAAACAAATACCTTGTTAGATAACTTAGGGCTTCCTCCTTTTGGCAACCAGAATCTAGAAACACAATCCCTTAATCCATGCAGTATTTAAATCACTGCAATATTAGAACACCTGGTTGTAGTCCTACTTTGACTCTTAGCTTAGTGGGTGACTAAATAAATCACTTCTCCTTTTACTGGCTCAATTCTTTTATTCCTATGATAAAATGTCTAATCTCATCTATTGCCGAATTCAGGTTAAGGTAACAGGTCAGTATATACTTGGGTGTTACAACTGGCACAAATATGTATGCATTGTGGAATTTGAGAATAAAAAGTCTTTTTAGGGGCGCCTGGGTGGCTCAGTCGTTAAGCGACTGCCTTCAGCTCAGGTCATGATCCCAAGGTCCTGGGATCAAGCCCCGCATCGGGCTTCCTGCTCCGCGGGAAGCCTGCTTCTCCCTCTCCCACTCCCCCTGCTTGTGTTCCCTCTCTCGCTGTGTCTCTCTCTGTAAAATAAATAAATAAAATCTTTAAAAAATAAAAAAAAAATAAGTCTTTTTAAAATCTAAGAATTTATAAATCAGAGCTATTTAAACCTAGTCTTCAGGTAGTGGTAGACTTTAGATCTTTAGTCTTTTCATTTTTCAACCTTATTTTCACTAGCGTGACCAATTCTATGATTGAACTCATAGCTTATTTTAGTTCACATCTGCTAGAGTCCAACCTACCTCAAAACAGAGAAACATGATCGGCCTGAGTAATCAACCTGAGACATTAACATGTGTAGCTCACCTCAGAAATGGATTTGAGAGTAAGAGAGTGGGGAGAAAAAAGGTAGTATTGAAGGAAGAGACAAAAATTATTAAAATGGCTTAATTCAATCTAACACGTTTATTGGGTGCAAAGCACTATGGTAGTCATTTTTAGTAATGCCAAAATAAGCAAGACAGTCACCGCCATCAAGGACTCTAGAGTATAAGGTGAACTAAGAAGTGGTGCATAAATTACTAAAATATACAGAGTACATAAAGGAAATACGAGAAGAGAAAAAAAACACCATTAATTAAGGACATTTTAGTACGTCAGAGGCAGTCACATATATTGACTCACATATATTAACAGCCCTTTCAAAACTTCCAGGTAAGCTGAGGGAGGACAGGTAACTTGTTCAAGGTCATTCAAGCTAGAAAGTGTATACTGGCTTTTGTCCCCAACCCAGGTTCCAAAGCCTACCCTCCTTTCAGGACATCATTGCTAAGAGGGAGATCCAAGGAGGAGTGGAAGGGGATTAAGTTATGAACGGATACTCCTAACTGCGGTGGAGGCAACAAAGAGATCAGAAAAGCTGTTTGGGGCGGCTTGTGAGGTGGGCCTTGAAGGATGAATCGGAGATTGGCCGGGCCGATGTGGGGAAAAGGGAGCGACTTTGAGCGAAAGAAGTACTGAGAGCTGCTGGCTCATCTCCCAGTTCTTCGACTGGAGGAGTCGATCTGGGTTGAAAAACTAACGTCCGGTGGGTCTTTTCCTTTGGGCTTTTCATCAGTCACCAACTTCGCCGTTAGGAATATATTATTTTTGTAACTTGAAAAATCTCAATGTTTTAAAAGCGACCACTGAGTCCCTTGCACGGTGGGCGGAATCCTGCCGGCACCCCTGGCACACCCCCTCTTTCCGAGCTCCTCAGCCACGCCACCACCTGGGGAGCGTTCGTCCCCGAGGAAGGGCGCTCACCCTCGTGGGCTTCTCGCCTGCGGGAGCCCGGGTCCGAGGCAGGGTCCAGGCCGGGGTAGCCCGGGCAGAGGCGCGCGGGCCCAGCGGGGGCGGGGCGGCGCGCGGGGCGGGGCCGCGAGCGCACCTGCCCGGGGCGGCGGGGCTCGCGGCGTCTGCGCGGACCGACGTGCCCCCCCCCCCGCTCCCGCCTTGCCGTGTGTTTACGTGGAGACGAAGATGGCGGCGGCGGTGACGGCGTTGCCCGTGCGGCTGAGGACGGTCAGCCAGTGAGCGCGGAGACTGGTTCCACGCCGGGCGGGGGGGAGCGCCAGGCCCGGCCCTGCTCCTTAGGCGGCGGATCTTGCGGTCCCACCTCTATCGGAATCGACCTTTCCTTTTTACCCCCGACCCTCTCCCTGTCTTCCCCCAGCTTTCCCTTCAGAGGCCATGGAGGACGAGGAGAGACAGAAGAAACTGGAGGCCGGCAAAGCGAAGGTAAGAGAGCCGGAGGCTGTTGGGCCCGCGGTGGGAGGTGGTGGCTGGAAAGGGGTGGGAGAGGGCCTGGCAAACGGAGATCGCAGGAGCTCGGTTCCCTGCCCGGGAGGGAGGGGCTGCAGGACCTGAATTTTCCCCTTGCCCTCTACTCTCCTTTTTCCAATTGAAAAAGCCTGGTGGTGTTACTACCTAGCAGATGATACTTCCGTGATGATTGGGTGGTGTGGCTTCTTTCTTGTGAATGCTCAAATAAAACCCTTCCTTTACCGTATAGCTATAAGCTGGTATTTATTGGTTCTAAATCTCCAGCCTTTCGCTGTTTTAGGGAGTTTCCTGGGTAGTGCAGGCATTGTGCTTTTCAGGGTGGGGATTTAGGGCTTTTCTTTATTTGGTGGGGGATTTGTACGCCGATCATCAGCTTAGCTTTCTCTGGTGGCACGCTGGCACTGTTGTGTATGTGATTGGCCTGTGACAGCTGCCTTAGCGGTGGCTTGAGTGTGCCACAAGTGCCAGCTGTGAAGTTCGCCTTAGGGGCGTTTTAGAAGCATAGCTTTATATGTTTGTGTTTGGAGGTCTTTGTCATGGCATGCGCTTTTGTATTGTGTGGAATGTTAGTGCAGTCTGTGAATGGAACGGCGGGGGACGAAAGGTACCGTATTCTAAGCCATCTATGGAATTCCTGCTTCAAATAATTGAATTGTTATATATGTCTCAGAGAGTCCCTATTTTATGCCTGCGTGAAAGAAAAACTGTAAAGCAAACAGTACAAGACTATAAGCAGGTATTACTCACTGGGCTTCGTGAAAAATTTGATATAGACAAGGTATAAATTAAATAGCGTACTTCTTTTAAAAATTACATATTCGAGCATATCTTCTAGCTGGTCTCAAAGGCCCCCTTCCTCCGTTATGACGACGTTACCTTTTATAGATTATATTCTGCCTTATTAGAGATAATTGTTAGCAATCATACTTGGACCACGATTAAATTATAATATAGTTAACTGTTTTTCTTTCTTCCTCTCCTTTGCTCCCTCCAAATAAAACAAAGGAGGCGGGCTCCATGATTTCAGTAATCATTGAAGGGCCATACTGTAGAGATGCCACAGTAGATGCTCAACACAAGTTTCTTAGATGAGTATGCATATAAACTAGCTTCATATTTCTGAAGTACAGTTGGCTTTCCCATAAGTCCCTTCTATCTAAGATCAAAGCTTGAGTGCTTTTATATTACCTGGTAGATTATTACTTTAAAATCTGTAAATGGTGGAAAAGGGGAAGCAAGACCTCTTCAGAAGCCCAAAGTTGATTATATTTCTGTAACCTGAGGGTCTGAGCAAGCTCTGAATCCAAGAAGGTGGAGGTAAAGTGTGTGCCTCCTTTGGAAACCATTGATCTTCTAGTTAGACATTTTGTTTCTTAATTCAGAGTTTGTATTGCCTGTCCCCAGAAGTATGTTTCCTAAAGATAATGCATGAAGCAGTCCTACAAAATATTCTTTACTTTGGATGATACATATCATATCAGAGGATTTATTTAAATTGATTTGGCCAAAAAAAAATTCTATTTTCTTTGTGTGTATGTGTGTTTTTGTCTGTCCTTCAAAACTCTGCCTTTGGGGTGAAAATTTTTTTCTTTTGATATTCACTTTTATTGTAGAAGATTATCGTCTTCTAGAGTTGAGCCCAATTTTTCTAGTCAGAAATAAATCTGTCAGATTTATAAGGCAAGATATGTTTGCTGGAACATTAGCTGTACAATCTAAAAACACTGGAAACAACACTCAGAGAATATTAGAATAATTATTTTCTAAACCGTATCATGTAAGTGCAATGGAATATTATGCAGTCACTAAGATTATGAAGACCAATATGAATATGAGAAATAGAATGAAAATTGCATCATTAAAATTAGTGTATACATTATTCCATTTGTTTAAACTTGTGTGCTTTTAGATTAAGACTTAAAAAATTTGTAAAGTCATTCAGCAAACCTTTGTTGAACTGTTTTATACCAAAAGTTGGAAATTCAGAGGTGGTGTCAGTCTCTTTTCTCAAGTTGCTCACAGTTTAGTGGGAGAGACTAGACACTGGGTAGTAAGTACAATGAGAGAGGAGGTACAGTAGGATTTGGGGTGAATTTTTTTCATTTGTAAAAGTGCATTAAATACTGCTACCTTGTTTTTGAGACTACAAAGAAGGCTCTTGATGTTAAGGCAGCCAATCATGGTGCCTACCATATAAAATACTTGCTTAATGAATGAATGAGCAGAATGACTATAGTCGTTTGTAGGTACTACTTTACTAGAATATTGTAATTTAATAGCAGTAATCCAGAATTCTCTTAATTGAAAGTCTGTTATTGCTGGCATCAGAAATCACTTAAACTGATCATTTCTTTTTTTTTTTTAGATTTATTAATTTATTTATTTCACAGAGAGAGACAGCAAGAGCCGGAACGCAAGCAGGGGGAGTGGGAGAGGGAGAAGCAGGCTTCCCGCAGAGCAGGGAGCCCGATGTGGGGCTCGATCCCAGGACTCTGGGATCATGAACTGAGCCAAAGGCAAATGCTTAACGACTGAGCCACCCAGGCGCCCCTAAACTGATAATTTGTAAAACTTATTTAGAAACTTGGCTTTCTGAATGTCTTATTTGTTCATTGAACTTAAATATTGTATTTGATAATCTGATTTTATGAACCATAACTTTTTAATTTTTTTCGTGGTGTTTGGTAAGCTGATCGTTGAAAAATTTCCTTTCTGTATCTAGATTTTATAAATGATTATTTTTTATGGCTTGTTTGCAGTACAGTATGCTTTATAAAATAGCAACCAAAATCTGCAATGATAGAATAAATTCTGGTATATGTAGCCATTAAGATAGTGCTATAAAGACTTTTTGAGTTGGGAAAATGTCCACAAATAATGTCAGGTTAATAAAAATGTTATCATATAAAGTATATGTACATATATATGAAGACACCTGGAAAAAATGCACTAAGATGTAAATGATGGCTATCTCTGGGTGCTGGGTTATTGGCAATTTTAATTTTCTTTACACTTTAGTATTCTCCAAATTCTCTATAATATTTCTTTTAGGATCAGTAAAAAAATGCTTAAAAATCATTTTTAAATACAGTAAAAGCTTATCAAATACAGCAGGATGAAGAACTCATCCTACTGTATGGTTATTATAGAGAATAAAAAAATGAGGCACAGAAAAGGTAGGTTTCCTAAAGGCCCTCACTTTGGTATAGTTCTGCAACTAATTCTTAATTCCAGTGTTGCTTATATTACATAGTTGGGAGAGCCTGTATTATTAGACTTGCATAGACTTCTTTTCTGTTTTGTAATTCTTTTTTCCTTTTTGTCTGTTCTCAATGCCATGGTCATACTTGTCTTGCCTTGCTCCATCTCATCTGCCTCTTTCCCTAATTTGCTGTTTGAGATTTGCTGTGACTACAAAACTCAGTGAGTTTGATAGAATGGTTTATAAAAATCAGAGCCAGTGGAGGCCAGTGAGTGGGCTTTATGATAGTTCAGTTTTTCTACTTGTTGGTTTTTTGGTTGCTGTTGAGTCCTCAGCTACTTCCTCAGTGTTAATATAGCAAGAAGCCTGACCCATGGAGATGTGAGACATTACTGCATTATTAAGTAAATATTTTCAGAGCTGGGCTAATCCCATTTACAAGGTGCTGATGGGGATGGCACTACATAGGCTGTCTTTGTGTTAAACTACTTTTAAATGACTTCATTTTTCTCCAAGTGAAATTATTTACACTGTTATATAAAGGAAGTATTGTAATATTAGTGAACAAAATTAGAGGACAGTTGGGTATTTAGTATTAATTAATGTTACTACTATAAATTCACATTGGGTATACTTAACATTCTATTCATGTAGCAGAATTCAGTAAAACCAAAGTTTTGTACCAGCTATTCAGCATTGTATATATTTGGCATTATTTGTTGAATAATCATTAAAAATTTTGCCTATTGCATTCAGTTAATTAGTAATTATATGATTTTTATTTGTTTAATGAGCATTTTCAGTTTGAAAAGCAGTGCCAGTTGTATGCAAAAAAGGACAGGACTCTATGCAAGCTGTGTATTAGGTTATTGATAGCTGGACTTTTCAATTACTGTTTATACTCTGATAGACAAAGTTACTTATGGTGCGTAATTGTTCTTTGCGTATTTCAGATACACTACACCACCACTAAGAAAGTTGCTCTTCATTCTTGTTTCTTTAAAACTTTCTAGTTGTTTGTGTGTGTGTGTGTGTTTTTGTTTTGTTTTGAGTAAGGTCTACGTGGGGCTTGAACTCACAACCTCAGGATCAAGAGTTGCATGCTCTGCCACTGAGCCAGCCCGGCACCCCAAAAACCTTGTAGTTTTTTATTCCTTATGTGTCATAGCTTACTTAGCTTCAGAGTGGATACAGCAGTTTGATACCTTTATCGTCATTTTTTTCCATCATCATTTATTCTAACCGTTGTGCATTGTGACTTAAAAATTAATTCATGACCTTCAGGCTTTGTTGAAAAACAAAACAAGACATGTTTTTTAGATTATGAGCCTTAAGAGGGATAATATGGAGAAAAGTATGGGCAGAATAGTCTTTTTAAAGTGAATAGTGAAGAAAGGTTTCTAAAGCAAATCCAAGAAGTGGCAGGAAGTGGGTGAAAGAGTGGTAAGATCTAATGAAGAGAGACTTACCAAAGAGGTCTGTGGTGTCCCATCAGTGAAAGTGAAAGTTGAATGAGCACATGGAAGAGAGGAAGTGAAAAAGATAGGATATATCCAAGTGGCTAGAATATGACAAGATTGGGCAGGAATTATTTTTAAACAAAAATACCTCTTACCTTTATATATAAGGTTTGTAGGAAGAGATAAACTATGACTGTAAAATACCTATTATAGGCTACTAATTATTGAAATGTAAGTAAATTTCTAATATGGAACTAGAAAATTTTCTCATGGTAAATTGTTAAACATTAAATGATAAGGAACATTATTTAAATTTTTTTATGATTCCACTAAAGTTGAAATTAGTCATCGTATTTCATTGGTTAGCATCTCTTTAAAACTTTAATTTGGAAAAACTTCAAAAAATTTTTAATTTTATTTATTTATTTGACAGAGACACAGCGAGAGAGGGAACACAAGCAGGGGGAGTGGGAGAGAGGGAACACAAGCAGGGGGAGTGGGAGAGGGAGAAGCAGGCTTCCCGCTGAGCAGGAACCCTGATGCGGGGCTCGATCCCAGGACCCTGGGACTATGACCTGAGCCGAAGGCAGACGCTTAACGACTGAGCCACCGAGGCGCCCCAAAACTTCAAAATTTTAAAAAGTTTATTTATAGAGGTTGTTTTGCATCTGGGGTATATATGTGTGAGAATTTGTAATACAGCTATTTGGCATACTAGAAAAGACACTAGGACTTTGGAAACATTTATTTGCTTATTCAGCTGACATTTTTGAACGCCTACAGCTGCAACTATGGACTTTTACTTAGCAAGCATTTATATAAATTATCACAAATTCTGTGCTTTATTGTCTATGGGCATAATCCTGTTGCAGGACATGAATCTCAAGAGGTGTTTTGGAGAACAAATGAGATAGTGATTGAGAACTTAAGTTCTGGTGCGAGATACAAAGAAGCTATGATTTTTAAAATTGAGATGAAATTCACCTAACAAAAATTAATCATCTAAAAATGAACAATTCAGTAACATTTAGTAAATACACATTTCGCAACCACTGATTCCATTTAGTTCCAAAACATTTTTATCATCCCAGAATAAAACCTATATATTAAGCAGATAGTCTTCATTCCCTCCTTCCCCCAGTCCCCAGCTACCACGTCTGCTTTCTGTTTCTATGAGTGTACCTATTCCAGATATTTATTACAAATGGAATCCTATAATATTTGATCCTTACTGTCTGGCTCTTTTCATCCATGCATCCATACTTCATTCCCTTTTATGGCTGAATAATATTCCATCGTATGTAACATTTACTGCACTTGATGGGCATTTGAGTTGTTTCCGCTATTTGGCTATTATGAATAGCGCTACTGTGAACGTTCACATGTAAGTATCTGAGTACCTGTTTTCATTTCTCTTGGAATTGCTGGATCATGTGTTTTTTGAGGAACTGCCAAACTGGATTTCCACAGCATCTGTAACATTTTACATGTCCACCAGCAGTGTATGAAGGTTTCAGTTCCAGTTTCTCCATATACTCACCAACACTTGTTGTTTTCTGTTTTTTTATTATAGCTGTTCTAGTGGGTGGAAAGTGGTATCTCCTTGTGTTTTGATTTGTGATTCCCTAATGACTGAGGATGTTGAGCATCTTTTCATATACTTTCTGGCCATTTGTCTATTTTCAGAGAAATGTCTATTTAAGTCCTTTGCTCATTTTTTAATTGGGTTGTTGCCAATTGCTATATAATATTAGCTATTGTATGTATTTTTTCTATATGCAAGGAGAGAGTGAGAATACATGTGCTCAGGCAGATAGGAGAGAGGGGTAGACAGAGAGAACCATACATCTCAGTAGGATTATCTTCCATTTGCTTTTTTTTTTTTAAAGACTTCTAGGCTCTTCCAAAATTTAAACTCTTGCTTTGAATAATAGGTTCTAGGTGAATTGATTAGAGCATGATACAGAAGTTTGAGTTCTCTGTGGGCCATTGAGTCATTTCATTCCATGACCAGCTGTTTTACAAGAGCATGCAGTTGGTCAAAGGGACACCTGTTGGATTTTTGGCTTGGACATTACCAAACCATTTTCACTGTGGTAACAAAATAACCTAGTCTTGTTCAGTAACAAAAAGGCCTGTCATTTTCATAGTGAACACAGTATTTCACTAGTATAACATATTTTTGTTTTGACTTTTAAGGGATCATTTCTTAAAGCCCCCAAAGATATTATTTTGACTTGTAAAAACTACACTAAACTTTACTATTCAAAATCCTAATCTATAAAGATTCGAATTTGTAAATTGTATTGATTGAATAGGTTCTCTGGTTTACAGTTCTCTGAAAAACAGGATGTAAAATCACTTTCTTGCTCTCCCCTTTTTTTTCTTCTCTTGATACTGAACACACTACAAAATTCCTTATTCACTAAGAATCATTTATTATGGGCTCTGTGATTAAGCTGTATTTATTCCTCAGGAGTTTCACTTTTACTCAAGTTGATGTTGTCTTATTGTTTCCCCAGGGAAGATAGATAGGGTTAGGGACCAATTATAACTAAAAATACTTGTTCTCTATCAAAAATCAAATTTAACGTATGAAAGTATATGAGGGTGATACAGGGAATTGCGATGTACTTAGGGCAATGATCCCAGTTAATTACCACACCATTTATGGTCTGTTGACTGTTATGTATATGTTGATTTCTTAAGTCAAATAGGTACATACTCTAAAGGGAAAAGTAATAGAAACTGTTTAAAAACTGCATTAGCAAGTATCTGCTGGAAGTTTATATATGAAATAATGGGTTTTGGCTAAAAGTTATAGAAACTATTTTCTATTCATAGACAACTTAAAAATATTGGAAATATTTTTATGTAAAATCTTTTACATTTATCAAGTTAGTATTTAAATTTTGGTTTGCATAAATTCCTTTTGTAATGAAAATACATGT
The DNA here is from genome assembly GCF_029215605.1 of Mirounga angustirostris. Taxonomy (NCBI): domain Eukaryota; kingdom Metazoa; phylum Chordata; class Mammalia; order Carnivora; family Phocidae; genus Mirounga; species Mirounga angustirostris. The sequence continues at coordinate 71,328,815 of NW_026991720.1, read as the reverse complement.
CTGATCATTTTTACTCAGTGACTTCCCTGTAATAAGGGAACTCTCACTTTTCCACTTCAACCAATAGCAATTTTTATAATAGAGTTTGAGAAGAAAAGATAATTTGGGATGGAGATATATATATATTAGTTGAGAAGAGTATATATTTTAAAATTCAAAGGGTAAAATCCAATGTAGGTAATTTTAATAGGCCTCATGTTTTTATTTATTTATGTATGTATTTATTAGCGAGAAAGAGCAGAGCAAGCTGGAGAGAACATGAGTGGCAGGGGAGGGGTAGAGGGAGAGGGAGAAGCAGGCTCCCAGCTGAGCAGGGAGCCCCCTGCAGGGCTCCATCCAGTCAGAGGACTCTGGGATCATGATCTGGGCCAAAGGCAGACAGGCAGACACTTAACCAGTTGAGCCACCCAGGTGCCCCAGTAGGCCTCAGGGTTTTAATCTTAAGACAGAAGAGTCTATATGTAGTCTTTTTTCCTTTAGGATTTGGATTTAAACTTTTTTAATGTTCTAGAGTTCTTTTCTATCTCATGTGCAATCATATTTCAGAGGCGTCGTAGTTTATACCTATTCAGAAGGCATCTCAGTTGAAAACTAAAATCCTTTGAAGTATTGTGCGACTATTTTCCTAGGTCCTGCAAGCTTGTAACCCAATCCCATTCGTTTGTTTGTTTTTTAAAATTCAAAATCTGTCTCATACTTAGCCTTTTTCTTCTCATTCTAACACCATTCACTACCCAGTGAAACCAGGCCCACTTTACCTCACCTTCTATTTGGTTTCCCTGACACTCTCCTTAACCTTTCAGATCCAGCCAGTTACCACATTCTGCTAATTTTACCTTCTAAATATTTCTTGATTTATCCACACTTCTGTTCCTACCTTATCGCTCACATGGGCAGTGGGAAGTTTGACGGTGGAAGAAAGAATATGAATTCGATAGTAATAGTAGCTACCAGTTCTGGAGCACTTTCTAATGCTAGGCATTATGCTAAGGGTTTTATTTATTACCTCATTTAATCCTTATAACTGTTCTAAGAGCTGTGGATACTGTTGCTATCCCTGTTTTATAGGTGGGAAAACTGGAGAGGTTAAGTGATTTGCATGTCATAGTGGCAGGGCAATGATTTAAACCTAGTTGTCTGACCAAAGAGATTGTGTTCTTAACTTCAATCCTACATAGGCTCTTAGATCTTTGATCAGTGTTTAGGAGGTAGGTTTGAGAGGCCTTGGTAATTGGTTGTAAAGGGTAAGGAAGATGCTATGGTCTGAATGTTTGTGTTTCCCCAAAATTTGTATGTTGAGATCCTAACCTCCAACGTCATAGTATTAGGAGGTGGGGCCTTTGGGAGGTAATTAGATCGTGAGGGCGGAGCCCTCATGAATGTGATTAGTTCCCTTCCAAAAACTATTTCTTGCCTCTTCCATCATGTGAGGTTACAGCAAAGAGATGACCACCTATGAACTAGAAAGTGGGCTCTCGCCGGATCCTAAATCTTCTGGCCCCTAATCTTAGACTTTAGCTTCCAGAACTGTGAGAAATAAATTTCTTTATATACTACTAAGTCTATAATATTTTATTATAGCAGCCCAAACAGGCTAAGGCAAGAGTTGACTCTAGTTTTCTGACTTGAGCAACTGTAAGGAGGTAGGTGCTAGTCTCTGAGATAAGGAAGATGAACGTATTTGGGGGAAGAGAAGAGTTTGAATGAAATGGATATCTGAGATAGGAAATGTGGGCATATTTGGAGGGAAACAAATATTTGAGTAAGATGAAAATGAGTTTTGTTTTGGATATGTTGAGTTGGAGGTCCTTATAGGACATCCTAGAGGAATGGTCCAGTGTAAAATTGAATGTGTCTGGAGCTGAAGACAGAAGCCCATGCTAGAGATAAATATTTGGTTTAAAGATACTAGCAACACTCTGGAAGTGAGAAGTTTAGTCAGGAAGAAGACTAATGCAGACTTGAGAGTTGAATCCTGTAGAAGCACCTGTGTTTGTTTGTTTGCTTTTGTAGAAGCACCCATGTTTAAAAGGCAGGTGAAGAAGTATCTGCAAAGAACACTGAAACATAAACTGTTCACAAAGCTAGAAGACAATGATGTCTGTGAAACTGAGGGAAGACAGAGTTTCAAGTAAGGAGGAGTACCACTAGTCAAAAATGAGAAATCAAGTGTGATGGAGACTTGAAAAGTGACCATTAGCTTTAGCAGCCATTGGTCAGAAAGGGAAATGTAGATTCCAGTTTAGGGAATGAATGGGAATCAGGAAAAGGTGGTGTATGCTACCTAATTTTTCAAAGTTGTTGTTGTGAAAAGCAGTATAATTGTAGTGGTAATGAGCTTAGACTAGACGAGACCATCTGGAATCAAATCATGGCTCTGCCATTTTTAGCTTTGTGACTTGAGGCAAGTTACTTAACCTCTCTGTGCCCCTGCTCCCCATCTGGAAGATGAGAATAATAATAGTACCTGCCTTGGGGTTATTATGAGAATTCAGCTAATACTTATAAAGCACTTAGAATATTGTCAGACTATGAAAAGTGTTCAAGAAGTATTAACCATCATCATTATCCTTTTCATGCTGGAGCATAGGGGATCAAGCTACATAGCAGAAAACTAGATTGGAGAAATAGTCTGGGATCAGATAATGAGAAGCCATATGTACTCTTTAAAATAGTATGGATTTTATCCTAAAAGTAGCAGAAAACTGTTAAAAGAATATATATTTGATATGTTTAACCTTTGAAGAGGTTATTCCTTTCCAAAGAATATATCCCATGGTCAAGTAGGTATGCTGCCACCCGGTGGCAGTTCTGTTATTGCTATATAGATGAAGCAGTTAAACCATTTTTTAAAAGATTATAAAATATTGATTTGATTAATACAGCTAAATGTAAATCAAATAGCCAAATTCAAGTAAGGCTTTTTTCTTTTATTTTTTTAAGATTTATTTATTTGAGAGAGTATGTGAGCAGGGGGAGAGGCAGAGGGAGACAGAAAGGAGAGAGAATCTCTAGCAGACTCCCTCCTGAGTGTGTGTGTGGGGGGGGGGGATGGGCAACATGGGGCTTGATCCCACGACCCTGGGATGGTGACCTGAACCCAGGCAGCCTGGGCTTTTTTATTTTCAAAAGCCTAGTATTATTTAAGTGAAGGAAAGAAGATAGAGGGTTATTATAAAGATAGATTTCAAAGGAAGGTAAATGAAATATAGTTGGGCCTCATGGGAAACTGAAAAGGCATTTGGAATCAGTGCTGTTCTCTACATCATCTGTTATCTTTCACAATATCTGATACTCCTCTTGTTGTAGATCAGCTTCCTTTGCGTGTACATCAGTTTACACATGACCAGAAATTATGAGTCCCCACATCTGTTCTATTTAATGAAGTTGTTTCTCACTATATACACTTTAAGAAAAGAAGGAGGAGAGAAAATTTATTTAAGTAGTGGAAGCCTGTCTATTCATAGAATAAGCATCTAGGCTAGCGGTTCCCAAACTGCAGCACAACAGAAGCACTTGGGAAGCTTCAAACAATTTTGAATCCTAGGTCACACTTCATCCCGAAATCAGAATATCTGAGGTGGAGCCAGGACTTACTTTTTGTTTTGTTTTTTAGAGAGAGTGAGTGAGTGCAGGGGTGGGGGTGGGGGAGAGGGAGCCGACAACCCTGAAATCACGACCTGAGCTGAAATCAAGAGTCAGACGCCCAACCGACTGAGCCACCCAGGCGCCCCTGGACTCACTATTTTTTTTTTTTTTTTTTTTTTTTTTATTTTTTTTTTTTTTTAAAGATTTTATTTATTTATTTGAGAGAGAGAGAATGAGAGAGAGCACATGAGAGTGGGGAGGGTCAGAGGGAGAAGCAGACTCCCTGTCGAGCAGGGAGCCCGATGCGGGACTCGATCCAGGGACTCCAGGATCATGACCTGAGCCGAAGGCAGTCGCTTAACCAACTGAGCCACCCAGGCGCCCCTATTTTTTTTAAAGATTTATTCATTTGGTGGGGGGTAGGGGCATAGGGAGAGAATGTTCAAGCAGACTGCATGCTGAGCACAGAGCCCGACGTGGGGCTCAGACTCACGAACCATGAGATCACAGCCTGAGTCAAAACCAAGAGTTGGACACTTAACCAACTGAGCTACCCAGGCACCCCAAGACTCATTATTTTTTGAAAGATCCTCAATATGTAGTAGAGTTACTGATCCAGTAACATCATCACTATGTGTGATTCTGCAACACTGAGTGATTGTATATCATGAACTGTCATATGCCAGCTACTTTCCTTTGTGTGCAGCTGAAGAAGTAGGGATGATATATGTCAGCAGGAAAACAGCAGAGAAAAGTATTTGAGTCTGCAACATGACTAGTAGGTTTATCATGTAAATTGTACTTTATGGTTGATTTTAGGGATATTTATAGATTTATATGATTATTGTATCGTGCATGTAAGATGCATCTCCCCTCTGTTATCTTTCTGGACATCTTTCTTGCCTCCTTGTTCCCTAATTCTAGAAGAATTGAATTGACTCACTTTTTTTTTTTTTTAAGATTTTATTTATTTATTTGAGAGAGAGGATGAGAGGAGAGAGGACATGAGAGGGGGGAGGGTCAGAGGGAGAAGCAGACTCCCCGCCGAGCAGGGAGCCCGATGCAGGACTCGATCCCGGGACTCCAGGATCATGACCCGAGCCGAAGGCAGTCGCCCAACCAACTGAGCCACCCAGGCGCCCAATTGACTCACCTCTTTTCTCAAACTAGAGCAGCAGGAGAGACCCGGGTGTTATGGATGGTAGGAGCACTGGCTAATTTCCTCAGAAGAAAGTTCTGCATACTTTAGAAATACCTAAATTAATTATGTTTCACTTACAAGAGGATAAATATAAAATGTATAGGTAAGGGATGCCTGGGTGGCTCAGTTAATTCTTGGTCTCAGCTCAAGTCTTGATCTCAGGGTCATGAGTTCAAGCCCCACACCCAGTGTGGAACCTACTTAAAAAATGTATAGGTAGGGTAAATGATAAAAAAAAAAACAAAAAAAACAACTACCTTTATACTTACTACCCAGCTTAAGAAATAAGCAATTCAAATACATTTGAAAATCTAATCCCAGCCACTTGACACCTCAGGTAGCTACAGTTCTGAATTTTATTTATCATTGCTTTGCTTTTCTGTATCACATATATATACATAAGCAGTTTGTTGGTTTTCCTGTTTTTGAACTTAATGGTATCATGTTGCAAGCGGTCTTTAGTGATTTGCTTTATGTTCAATGTTATGTAAAGAGTGTTCACTCCTGCATAGTATTCCATTATTGGAATTTGCCCCAGTACCAGTGAGCATTTGGGTTGTTTCCAGTTTTTTTGTTGTTACAAACATTGCTGCTGTGTTAGCTTTTGTCCATCTTCTGATGCACAGCACGTGCCAAGGGCTTAGATTTGTGCAGAGATTGTGATCGCAAGGTCTATCAGTTCTTGGGGAGTAGTGACTGTGTGAGGGAATGAGATAGGAAGAGGAAATGAAGCGAAAAACAAACTGGTATTTGTGTGTTTATTATATACCTCATTACATCACATAAATGATCTCTGACAGATGTCCTTTAGAGCTGTTGATGGACACTGGATACCTGACAGGATGGGCCTTTGAACTGACCAGCTGTAGCAGTTCTTCCATTATTAAATTGAGAATTCCTGCAAAAGGAAGATACATGTATCAGAAGGAATAATAGTTTATAACCTGTGGCTTGTGAATGAAACCTCAAGTGATAAACTGGCATATATTTATGTTGCTGAGAGAGATAGTATTTGTTACAGCTATATCTTGGTTTAAGGATTCTTCTTTATAAGAGATGTACACTGCTTTTATTTATTTTTAAGGAGATTAAGCTTCATAATATGGAGAGACTAGATAAGATTGGGGCAGAGTGCCATTATTCTCACTGTTCCTTGTTAATAACTGAGGTGACAGTGAAATGAAACAGGTAGATGGCATGTGAACAGTGAAGATGTAATGACCTGTCAGTGTTGGCAGTTATGCTTATGAGGTTTGGTAACCGTGTCTGGAGAAGCTGATGAAAGTGGCGAGGTCCCAGGACAGCATATTCCTGGGGCTCTGCCTTCTCTCTGCTTTTTGGAATGAGATTTGTGGTAGATGTGTATTATGTCCTTTAAAAAAATGGTGATATTAACTTATAAGTCCATGATAATTTTTATTAGCGAATATTCTTTACAGAATATTCTTTACAGATCTGAGGGGAAGGAGGCAGTGAAGATTTTTCAGAGAAGAAAACAATCACTCATAGTCTCAACCCACAAATAATCACTATTAGTTTGTTGATTCTTTGTTTCTGTGTATATTTTTAAACTTAACTTGAATCATACTCTGTGCAATTTTGGCTTCTTTTCCCCAGACTTTATGTTGAAAGCATTTTCTCACATTAAGTTTTTTTTGAAAACATTATTTTTGACAGTTACATTGTATGGTTATGCAATAATGTAACCATAGAACTGATGTGTCATCTTTTAAGAAAAATTATTTATTTTAAATAATCTCTACACCCAGTGTGGGGCTCGAACTCACAACCCCATGATCAAGAGTCACATGCTCTTCTGACTGAGCCAGACAGGCACCCCATTTTTTTAAAAAGAAACTATGCAGATGTTCTGAAATTCTGAGGAGTAATACCTAGAATTATTGTTTGGTGGTGCCTCTTTTTATAAAAAATAAATTATCAGGGCGCCTGGGTGGCTCAGTTGGTTAAGCGACTGCCTTTGGCTCAGGTCATGATCCTGGAGTCCTGGGATTGAGTCCCGCATCGGGCTCCCTGCTCGGCAGGGAGTCTGCTTCTCCCTCTGACCCTCCTCCCTGTCATGCTCTCTGTCTCTCATTCTCTCTCTCTCAGATAAATAAAATCTTAAAAAAAAAATTATCTTTTTTTATTCAACAAATATTCATTGAGAACCTATGTGCAGGCACTCTTCTAGACTTAGAGTATTATGTAGGCTTTGATTCTGATTAAAAACCCCTTTCCTCCTGAAGCTTGCTATCTAGTTATTTGTTCTGAAATAAGTTAACTTCATATAATCAGTAACATGAGCCTAAAATAGTATTTTAATTATTTTAAGTACTTAGAAGAGATTTGTTCTAAGCACTATAAAGTAATCATTCTAATTTTTATTGCACATCTGTCTTTTTTCATTTGGGGTCATTTAGTAATAGATACTGTTTATTGATTTTCAAGTAATGGTTTTTGTGTGTTGTTGTTGTTTTTTAAGAGGGAGGGGGGAGGGGCAGAGGGCGAGGGAAAGAGGAAATCCCAGGCAGGTCGCACACCGTGTGCAGAGCCCAACACCGGGCTCAATCCCACAACCCTGAGATCGTGACCTGAGCGAAAACCAAGAGCCAGACGCTTAACCAACTGAGCCACCCAGCCACCCCTCAAGCAACAGTTAGGGAAAAAAAACAACAACAACTCTTGTAATGTAAAATTCTAACTTTTCCTCCTTTATAATGGAGAGTAGGAAGAGGAGAAAGGACAAAGAAAAATTGAAAACAGTTCTTCAAGAGAGCCCTTAAAACTGGAAGAAGTCTTTTATTTTTTAACGTTCATTTGTTTGAGAGAGAGAGAGAGTGTGTGTGCGTGCACCGTGCTAGCAGTGTCGATGCAGAGAGAGAATCTTGAGCGATTCCCCGTTGAGCATGGAGCCTAAGGCGGGGCTTGATCTCACGACCCTGAGATCATGACCTGAACTGAAATCAACAGTTGGACACTTAATTGACTGAGCCACCCAGGTGCCCCAAAACTGAAAGAAATCTTAAGAAGTCCTTCTAATCTATCTCTGCATTGTGCAGTTGAAGAAATTGGATTCTGCTGAGGGCAAATGGCTTGTCCAGTATCACAAAGCTAGTTTATTAGACTCTCTTTAGACATAATGATTCAGGATTCTATTATATGTCATCCATATTCTTTTTGAAATACTGTTTTCATTCAACAAATATTTGCATCTACTATGTGCCATACGATGAAATGTGTTAAAATATGCAAAATTAAGATGATTCCTTAGAGTGCAGAATCTCTTTTCTTCTTAAACATGAAGGTGTTCCAAAACCTAATAAAAAATCTACATTGAATGAGATTATAGAATATAAGTAAGACAGATGGCTCAGTAATGTAAAGTTCTGAGGTCTTTTCCGTATCTGATATTTTGGGGGCTATTTGGCACTGTTATTTTCCAACAGTTCGTGATACTGTTGGAAAATATGCTTCAGAGCATCCTTAAAATGTTGCTTTTGTCTTCCTTGCTTTTCAGTTGCCCCACATACAAATTGTCTTTGGGTCAACTGTTGTAATCTTCTTTTTGTTTTCATAGTTAGGCCCCTGGAGTTTTGTTGTAATAGTTTGTACAACATTCTTGTGCAGCATTCATTAAGGAATATTAAAAAGGCTTAAAGGCAGTACTGACAAGTACAAATAGTCACCATAATTAGAATTAATTAGGATTTCTTAAATTTTCTACAGCAAAAAACATAGAAAATGGCTCAACTCACAGCTGTTTTTGGAAACTGGAGCGACTAGATAACATTTTTAAAATATTTTACAATGTTCTCTTTTGGGTGTGTGTGTGTGTGTATTGTTGTTGTTGTGGGTGTTTTTTCCCCAGTTTTGTCAAAAAAGTATTTGTTGGTTTGGTGATTTCATGTATTCATGACTTTGAACTTAGTGTTCTAGGATTTGAAGTATAATGACAAATGAAGGAGAAAAAGGAACTCAATGCATGGAACATAAATTGGTATAATGGGAAAATACTGGATTTGGAGTCGGTGTTCTTACTCTGTTTTGCCACTTAACTGATTATGATCTTAGACAAGTAACTCATATTTGTCTTCAAATCTCAGCTTCATATTCTTTTTTCCAGTAGGGTATTTCCTCACTTCTCCCGACATCCCCAACCAAATTAAATCTTTCCATTGTAGGCTTTCTTTACTACCTATACTTTATCTTCAAGGCATTTTTTTCTCTCTCGAAATGATGTATTTCTGTGTTTTTCTATATTTGTTTAATTTGTTCTTCCGACCTGGATTACAATTCATAGGAGTATGGTGTGTATCTGTTTGATTCATTACTAACTGTACTGCCTTTAGCACAGTGCTGCATACGTGATAGGCAGTCAATAAATATTTTTTAAATAAATAAACTACTTAATACCTGTCCTATGCCAAGTTATTATCCTCACAGATCTAAAACTTCACCACCACACCTCTTATAGAAAGCTGCCTTTGAAAGTCATCAGAGAGGGAGAAAAACCATGAGACTTTTAATTCTAGGAAACAAACTGAGGGTTGCTGGAGGGGAGATGGGTGGGGGGATGGGGTAACTGGGTGATGGGCATTAAGGAGGGCATGAGATGTGATGAGCACTGGGTGTTATACACACTGATGAATTATTGAACTCTACATCTGAAACTAAAGATGGACTATATGTTGGCTAATTGAATTTAAATTAAAAAAAGAAAATTATTTTTAAAAAAGCTGCCTTTGAGAAAATCAGGGTATGAGAAGCTCCCATACCACCTCCTTAAAGATATATAGGAGTACTTTTGATTATGAAATTGTACACTAACTTTTATCTTACTTGCTTCCCACAACTCAGTGATGTAATAGGCTGGCCTTGACTAAAAGATCCTACTTGTAGGACCATGTATTTTGGTTCATGTCTAGCACAGTGCCTGGCACATAGTTAACACTCAGTGAACATTTGATAAACGTTATAATTAGTAGTTTTTTTGAAGTGCCATTATAAAAACTTGGCCTGTTTTTATACAGGATTTTTTAAGTTCCTTGTTTTATTGAGAATGATTACGTATAAGGTTATAAATATTGAACTTAAGGAATAAATTATCAGTCATTTTTGTTTAGTCGTTTATTCATGTTCTGGTCAAAGTAAGATATTTGCTTGAGATTTGAATTAGTTCTGAAAGACAAGTGTATGTGGACATGATATCTTTCCAGTAAATCTTGCAACTATTTCTGTGCCTACATATGTTAACATTTTTATAATTGGCTTCCAAATGACAAACACAGATGGCTGTAGTCTGAATTTTCAGCATGTTTTAGAATAAATGTTTTCCCAGTAATTTAAAGTGTATCATTTCAATATCAGATGATTAGCTAATTGAGTAGAGTTTCTGATTTTTGCTTATCTGCTAGCTTGCCACTTTTCAAATTTAAAATAAAAATAGCTTACATAGGTGTAAGAAATTAGACTTATGATCTTACTCCTCCCACGTTTTTATGAAATGGAACTCTTGCTGAAAAGCTATTCTGGGCATTATATATTTATTTATTTTTAAAATCAAAGTATAATTAACATAGTATTAGTTTCAGATGCGCACTATAATGATTCAACAGTTCTATACCTATACAAGTGTATTCTCATTCACCTTTATCTGTTTCATTCATCTCCGTACCCACCTCCCCTCTATAGTTTCTTCTCTGTATTTAAGAGTCTGGGTTTTTTGTCTCTATTTTCTGTTTGTTTTGTTTTTTAAATTGCACATATGAGTAAAATTATATAGTATTTGTCTTTCTTAGTCTGACTTACTTCACTCAGTATAATGCCCTCCAGGTCTACCCACATTGTCTCAAATGGTATGCTCTCGCTCTTTCTCTCTCTCTCTCTTTTTTTTTTTTTTTTGAGAGGGAGAGCGAAGGAGGGAGGGGCAGAAGGAGAAGGAGAGAGAGAATCCCAAGAAGGCTCCACTCTTAGCACGGAGCCTGACACGGGACTTGATCCCACAATCTGAGACCATAACCCAAGCAGAAATCAAGTCAGATGCCCACCTAACTAAGCCACTGGCGCCATCTCATTTTTTATGGCTGTGTAATATTGCATTGTATATTGTACCACATCTTCCTTATCCATTTGTCTATCAGTGAACTGTTAGGTTGCTTCCATATCTTAGCTATAGTAAATAATGCTGCAGTAAACATGGGGGTGTATATATTTTTTAAATTAGTGTTTTCATTTTCTTTGGGTAAATACCTGGTAGTGGAACTACTGGATCAAATGGTAATTCTATTTTCAATTTTTTGAGGAATCTCCATACTGTTTCCCACAGTGGCTGCATCAATATGCATTCCCAGCAGCCATGCATAGGGTTTCCATTTTCTCCACATCCTTAGCAACACTTGTTATTTCTTGTGATTTTGATTTTAGCCATTCTGAAGGAGTAAAGTGATATCTCACTGTGGTTTTGATTTGCATTTCCCTGATGATGAGTGATGTTGAGTAGCTTTTTATGCATCTGTTAGCCATCTATATGTCTTCTTTGAGAAACGTCTATTCAGAACCTCTGTTCATTTTTTAGTCAGATTGGTTTTTTTGGTGCTGAGTTGTATAGTTCTGTATACATTTTTATGAAACAGAACTCTTGCTAAAAAGCTATTGTGGGGCATTCTTTTTGAGAATTAATTTTGTTTTGTTTTGCCTGATGGAGGAAGAGATGGTAAGAGGGATTATTTTGTGTTTTGATTCATTTAATTGCTGATTTTAATTCTAAGACCATGGAACTTTTCTAGATAATAGAATTAGATATGCCTGTTATATCATCTGAATTGTCTGGTTCTATGAAATAGTGCTTAAAATAATTTTTTTTAGTGGTAACTTTTCTGTAAAAAGATAAGTTATCTTTTTTTCACTTAACATGTATTTTTTTAAAAAAAAGATTTTATTTACTTATTTGAGAGAGAGAAAGCACGAGTGGGGGCAGAGGGAGAGGGAGAAGCAGGCTCCCTGCCGAGCTGGGAGCCTGATGCGGGGCTCGACCCCAGGACCCCGAGACCATGACCTCAGCTAAAGGCAGACGCCTAACCAACTGAGCCACGCAGGCGCCCCTCAACATGTATTTTTTTAGTATTGTTCCAGACTTTGAATATATAGCAGTGAACATAACAAAAGTCTTTACCCTCATGCTGTCTACCTTCTGGTTAATTGTTCTGAAAAAATAGTATGACTTTGTATAATCAGTAAAAAGCCTAAAACAATGTCTTGGTAATTTTATGTTCTTAGAAATGATTTGTTCTAAATACCATTCTACTTTTAATTCTACACCATTCTACCAGAAAACCATTCTACTTTTTAATTCTTATTTATTTATTTTAAGTAATCTCTATTCCCAAGTGGGGCTCAAACTCACCACCCCAAGATCAAGAGACACATGCTCCTCTGACTGAGCCAGTCAGGCACCCCGAAAACCATTCTACTTTTTATTCTATATCTATTAATAACTTTTTCATTTGCATTCATTTAGTAATGGATACTACTGTCTGAGAGGTGTTTTTTAAAAAATCAGACTTTTTAAAATACAGTTTTAGTTTTCTCCTTTGTTATGTATTTGTACATAAAATAAATATTAAATATAAATTATATAACCCTACAAGTTGGAATTTTAAACAGAATATTCATCTTTGTTTTTATACTCTCTGCTCTCTGGGTATATTTTCTAACACAGACAACATGGAATTTTAAGAAGTTTCTGAAGTTGAACTTAAATATCAAGAATGTCATTATTAATGTTTTTCTTGGTTTTGTGTTCTCTCTCTGTGGGATCTTTTTAAAATGCTGTGCCTAGACTTTTGATTCTATTTTCAGATAATATGTAATAGTGTTTCAGTTGGTTTATTTTTAAGAATGAATTTAGTATCCTCCAAAGTAGTTTAAATGCATTCCAGCAGCTTAATAATGTACAAATAGAGGCAACTGGTCTTGCATCTGTTCCTTAAGCAGACATGAAGTAGGATAACAGGCTAGTTGCTAAATAACTGGGGAAAATTTTTAATGTGATATATTTTTACATTCTACAAGGTCAGTGATTGATTAGATATTTCTGACTTATGAGTTAGATGTCTTTATTAAGTAATCACTACTACATAGCTGTATCCTTTTTTTCATCTGCAACAGACAAAATAAGTATAAAATATGCTGTGTGTTATTCTATAAGTTCTGGTATTTGTCACATATTTTGATAGTTAATGATAGCAACATCATTAAGATTGTTTTAATACTTCATATCATAAGAAATTTACTGGCCATCTTTGTGCTTGGTCTAATTAATAGTTATATAATTAATATGCTGGTAGTAGATTTCCTTTTTTTATTTTTATTTTTTTTTTAATTTTTTATTTTTATGTTAATCACCATACATTACATCATTAGTTTTAGATGTAGTGTTCCATGATTCATTGTTTGTGCATAACACCCAGTGCTCCATGCAGAACGTGCCCTCTTTAATACCCATCACCAGGCTAACCCATCCTCCCACCCTCCCTCCCCTCTAGAACCCTCAGTTTGTTTTTCAGAGTCCATAGTCTCTCATGGTTCGTCTACCCCTCTGATTTCCCCCCTTCATTCTTCCCCTCCTGCTATCTTCTTCTCCTTTTTTTTTTTTCTTAACATATATTGCATTATTTGTTTCAGAGGTACAGATCTGTGATTCAACAGTCTTGCACAATTCACAGGGCTTACCAGAGCACATACCCTCCCCAGTGTCTATCACCCGGTCACCCCATCCCTCCCACCCCACCCCCCACTCCAGCACCCCTCAGTTTGTTTCCTGAGATTAAGAATTCCTCATATCAGTGAGGTCATATGATACATGTCTTTCTCTGTTTGACTTATTTGGCTCAGCATAATATGCTCCAGTTCCATCCACATCGTTGCAAATGGCAAGATCTCATTCCTTTTGATGGCTGCATAATATTACATTGTATATATATACCACCTCTTCTTTATCCATTCATCTGTTGATGGACATCTTGGCTCTTTCCACAGTTTGGCTATTGTGGACATTGCTGCTATAAACATCAGGGTGCACATACCCCTTCGGATTCCTACATTTGTATTTTGGGGGTAAATACCCAGTAGTACAATTGCTGGATCGTATGGTAGCTCTATTTTCAACTTTTTGAGGAACCTCCATACTGTTTTCCAGAATGCACCAGCGTGCATTCCCACCAACAGTGTAGGAGGGTTCCCCTTTCTCCGCATCCCCGCCAACATCTGTCGTTTCCTGACTTGTTAATTTTAGCCATTCTGACTGGTATGAGGTGGTATCTCATTGAGGTTTTGATTTGGATTTCCCTGATGCCGAGCGATGTTGAGCACTTTTTCATGTGTCTGTTGGCCATTTGGATGTCTTCTTTGGAGAAATGTCTGTTCATGTCTTCTGCCCATTTCTTGATTGGATTCTTTGTTCTTTGGGTGTTGAGTTTGATAAGTTCTTTATAGATTTTGGATACTAGCCTTTTATCTGATATGTCATTTGCAAATATCTTCTCCCATTCTGTCGGTTGTCTTTTGGTTTTGTTGACTGTTTAGTAGATTTCCTATTTTTAAGGCCCAAAGGGGCTTACAGCTATTCTTATGCTTTTGTTGTTCTCTCAATGATCAAGTAGCTCAAAGTAAATTTAAGAATTGATGGTTAGTAGTTGCTTCATATAAAATTTAGAAAATGTGTTGCATAAAAAAGGAAATTTCAGATGAGCATAAGGAAAAATACCTGAAATCTCCAGTCTAGAGAGATATCAAAGTTGTGGTTATATTCTTCCAGAATTTATATATGCCTATGTGTATAATGTTATTAAAATTCAAGCTAGTTAGAATTATTGAAGGCTGTGGGCCTGAGCCCTGCTTATCTTTGTTGAAAGAGATGCACACCATTTTCCTTTTATTAAAAAAAAAAGATTTGGGGCGCCTGAGTGGCTCAGTTGTTAAGCGTCTGCCTTTGGCTCAGGTCATGATCCCAGGGTCCTGGGATCGAGCCCTGCATTGGGCTCCCTGCTCAGTGGGAAGCCTGCTTCTCCCTCTCACACCCTCCCTGCTTGTGTTCCCTCTCTCGCTGTGTCTTTCTGTCAAATAAATAAATAATCTTAAAAAAAAATATTCTTTTGCAGTATTATTTTATATATACCACTGTGTCATAAACATCTTTATTATTTTTTCACATATACTTTTTATATAAACATCTTTAATATTATTATTTGCATTAACATTTTAATTGAGTTAATCCAGTGTTACCCAAAGTATGTAATGCATACTTCTTAATTTAGGTGGTGACAGGATATTTTAGGTGATAGCCTGATCCAGTATTAATTAATAGTGAATAGGGGCACCTGGGTGGCTCAGATGGTTGTTCGTCTGCCTTCGGCTCAGGTCATGCATGATCCTGGGGTCCTGGGATGGAGCCCCACATCAGGCTTCTGGCTCAGCGGGGAGCCTACTTCTCCCTCTCCCGCTGCCTCTCCCCCGCTCATGCGCTCTCTCTCTCTCTCTCTCTCTCTCTCTATCTCTGTGTCTCAAATGAATAAATAAAATCTTTTTAAAAATAAATAAATAATAGTGAATAGTATCATAAGAAAGTTAATACTTTTCCAGGTTTTTTTTTAGACCATCTGTTTACAGTAAGCCAAAAGTCTGTTTGATGCTCATATATCCTTAATACTCCTTTAACACTTGCCTGTTTCTCTTATAACCTTCAGCAGTAATACCTAGCTAAAATTTTGATAATGTAGTATTAGTTTTCATTACATTCATTTCTGTTTACTATTTTATTTAAGGAAATCACAAGTGATACTGGCTTTTAATTTATACCAGGATAGAAAGTCTCCTTTTAAAATAAATTTAGATAAGTACACTAGTGAAAACATGTTAAGTTAATGATAAGTATAGATGGCATTAGGACATGGCAAAAATCCTGATGATGATATGCAAGTGATTAGGGGATAGGAAGCACTATTGTTTGACATTTAAATTATTTCAAATTTTTTTCCCATTAGAAACAAGGCTGCAGTGATCGTTTGTGTAACTAAATCTTTTGCATGGACTAATTAAATTTAGTACAAATCAGTAGAAGTCCCAGAAATTTCACAAGGTAAACGCATTTAGACCTCTTATATTTTTATATAATCTAACACCCAGAGATTACACTCTTGCCAAGCTGTGAGTGAGAGCGCCTGTTTTCCCTATTCTACCTAACTCTGGGCTAATTTTTTTTCTTTAGACATGACATTTTCAGTTCTTCTTAATATTTGAATAGTATTTATTCAGAAGTACCTAATTTTTTTGCAATTCAGTAGTTATATTAAGGACTGTAACAACTGTCCTTTATTTAGTGATGGTTTGATTTTGTAAAGAAAATGATTCCAAAGATACTTGCTTTTTTCATAGTGGTGGTAAAGAAAAAGTATCTCTAATGATAAGGACAATGTCTTTTTTTCTGTAGCTTGCCCAGTTTCGACAAAGGAAAGCTCAATCTGATGGGCAGAATCCTTCTAAGAAGCAGAAAAAAAAGAGGAAAACTTCAAGCAGTAAACATGATGTGTCAACATACCATGCTTTGAATATTGAGCACTCACAGAGTGATGAAATGTACATAAATAGTTCTCAGAGGGTAGGAACAGCCGTGACTCCTGAATCCACAATAATCAAACGTGATGAGGTCTTCTCTGTTGAAGTAAGTATTCATCTAGATTTTTGAAAATTAGAAGTCTAAGTGGAAAGTTGTTGTAATGACAACACTCATTATTACCCTGTGCAGTTTTTGTGAGCTTAATTCAATAAACATTTATAGTACAACTATAATATAATACATCAAGGATTCAGCACCAAGGATACAAGGGTAAATATGACATTCTCTGCCCTTTAGGAAAGTCAAGTGGGGAAGGCAGATGTAAGGTAGTCTGTGTATTCTGATTACAGCTATGGTAACAAAAATGCATATGGTACCCTAGAGTACCATGATTTGGGGGAATGCTAAATCGGCATAAGCTATCAGCAAAGAAGTAGCAAGGCAACCTCTGTGATGAAAAAGCAACATCCACAAGAACATGAAGCTATGATATGACTTGGAAACTGTAGGAAGTTTAGTTTTAAAAGCATCACAGAATGTTGGGGATGGGAGGATGGTAAAGGTGAGAGGCAGGAGATTGCACCTGGCCCATAGAAGGCCCAAAATAAAGGCTGATTTTCTTCTTCTCTTTAATGGTGTGATTTTCCAGAATAAGGCGATGAGGGAGAATTTAAAAGTGGATTGGGATGGTGGATGGGTTGGAGCTACCAACTAAAACCACGAGTAGAGAAGGCTGGGATGCTTAGGAGAAAGAGTGGTGTGTGAGACAGGTAATAATTATAATTTAGAGTGTACCCTGACATATTTATATGGAAACAGAAAGATTTAGATAATATATAGGATTTGAGCTTTATTCAAAAGGTTTGGGATGTTAAAGATTAGCTAAGAGTGGATCTTTTTGATATTCTCCTACTTAGAATTTGTTGAGCATCTTGGATATGTAGATTAGTGTTTTTCATCCAATTTGGGAAGTTTTCGGGCATTGTATTGTCAGATATTCTTTCTGCTCCTTTCTGTCCCCTCCTCTGGGTCTCCTATTATGCATGTTAGTATGTTTGATACTGTTGCACAGATCTCTCATGCTCTGTTCATTTTTCTTCATTCTTTTTTTTTAAAGATTTTATTTATTAAAAAAAAATATTTATTTATTTGACAGAGAGAGAACACAAGTAGGCAGAGTGGCAGGCAGAGGGAGAAGGAGAAGCAGGCTCCCCGCTGAGCAGGAAGCCCAATGCGGGGCTCGATCCCAGTACCCTGGGATCATGACCTAAGCCAAAGGCAGATGCTTAACCGACTGAGCCACCCAGGCGCCCCTCTTCATTCTTTTTTAATCTTTTCCTCAGACTGCATAATTTCAATTGAACTATATATTAAAGTTTGCTGATTCTTCACAGATCTGTTAAGCCCCCTGAAATGAATTATTCATTTCAGTTATTTTACTTCTTTAAAAAATTATTTTTAAAAACTTTATTTTATTTTTTTAAGTAATCTCTACACCCCACATGGGGCTTGAACTCACAATCTCGCGATCAAGAGTCGCATGCTCCACCAACTGAGCCTGCCAGGTGCCCCTCTTTGGTTCTTTTATAGTGATGCTCTTTATTTTGTAAGGCAGTATCCTTATAGTTTTCTTCAGTATTTTAGATTTAATTTTATTCACTTATTTGACTCTATTTAAAATAGGTCATTTAAAGTCTTTGTATATGAAGTCCAGTATTTGTGTTTCCTCAGGGACCATTTCTACTGACTGTTGTTTTTCTTCTATATGGGCCATACTTTTCCTTTTTCTTTGTGTATCTTGTAATTGTTTGTTGAAATCTGGATCTTTTAAATGATGTAAAATGGCAACTCTGGTGCTTGACGTGGTTTGAAGATGTATTTGTTATCTTTTTCTGCATAACAAATCAATGTTTGGGCTTCTCACTAGAGTTTTAGCATTTCCAGTGCAAAGAGTGTCTTGTTCACCATTTCATCCTTGGTAACACAGTTTTTAGTACACAATATACATTTAATCTATAGTTGTTTAAAAGGCATAAGTGAATCAGCCATGAGGACTTATGTCATGAAAGTATTTTAGATTTAAAAGAGGGTCATATAGGGGCGCCTGGGTGGCTCAGTCATTGAGCGTCTGCCTTCGGCTCAGGTCATGATCTCAGGGTCTTGGGATCGAGCCCCGCATCGGGCTCCCTGCTCGACGGGAGGCCTGCTTCTCCCTCTCCCACTCCCCCTGCTTGTGTTCCTTCTCTCGCTTTGTCTCTTTCTGTCAAATAAATAAAAAATCTTTAAAAAAAAAAAAAAAAGAGGGTCATATAAGTTAGGAACCCCTATGACAGAATTTTAGGATAGGGGTAAGCTTCTTTCTGTTCCTGGCATCAGTTACTACATCAGAGAGGAGGTAGACTTAGAACTTGGTATTGAGTGATGAATAAAATTTCCTTAAGTATAGATGGGAAAGGAGACAGTGATGGTTCATATTTGTTGAATGAAAAGGTGAAATATCTAGGTCTCTTTTCTCACTTGTAAATTGAGATTCTTAGATGAGTGGGTGAACAGTGAAAGCAGTGAAAATTTAAGTTTCCTCCTTGAGGAAACTTCCTAGTGGTTCTGAACTGAGGGAACCTCTTTCTAGTGGTTCTAAACTAAGGGAAGCTCAGAAAAGCCACTCACTTCATACCCAAATCCCAGGGTTGTAAGAATAAAACAGGAATGTCTTAGTAAGTGTTTTATAAGCTGCAGAGGTGTTAGTAACAATGAAGATTGTTGGGCGCCTGGGTGGCTCAGTTCGTTAAGCGACTGCCTTCAGCTCAGGTCATGATCCTGGAGTCCCTGGATCGAGTCCCGCATCGGGCTCCCTGCTCGGCAGAGAGTCTGCTTCTCCCTCTCATGCGCTCTCTCTCATTCTCTCTCTCTCTCAAATAAATAAATAAAATCTTTAAAAAAAAAAAAAAACAATGAGCATTGTTATTTTTCTTTAAGTTCTTACTACTTTTCTAGCATCAAGATTTGGTGGGTTTTTTTACCCTTTTTTTTTTTTTAAGTAATCTCTAAGCTCATGTTCTACCAACTGAGCCAGGCACGCTGATGATTTTTCTTTTTGAAGAAATTGAACTCTTTGAGTGACATTTTAAGACTTTCTTTTATTTAAAAGAGACATAAGAATTAGAGGGATGATATCTTATTTGGTGCTTGTCTTACAAATGATTTGTAATGTATATAAGACCCTGTGTGAAAGTACCTCTTGATACATTTATATTTAGAAAAATGCTTTATGATAAATGTCAGGTGTGTTAGTTAGCTATTGTGATTCATAGAGTGAAAATTTTATAGGTTTAGGGGTGTATGGTTGGCTCAGTTGGTAGAGCATGTGACTTTTGATCTCAGGGTTGTGAGTTCAAGCCCCATGTTGGGCACAGAGCTTACTTTTAAAAAAAATGAATAAAATAAAATCCACATACTTAAAGTTTTTTTTTTTAAATGCTTGAATAATTTTGCTAGTTTTTTAGTGATATTTTTATATGAATTTTCTATCATATGTTACTAATAGTAATGGGTTAATGAAGTACAATGTTTGGCGGGGGAGGGGAAGGCTTTAATGTAATTGGTTTTTATTTTTGTTTTAGCCAGAAAGTGAGATTTCAACTACGGCAGATGATTATAGTTCAGAGGTAAGAATAAGTAATATTATGTAGATTAACTTTTTATGTATTATTTTTGAAACATTAATCCTTTATTTCTCGCAACTCACCTGCTTATGTATTTTTATAAATATAATGAAGTATAGCATAACAAAATACAATGTAAATGACCTAGAAAACCTGAAGGTTATGTTTTTCTCTCTGTATTTTTTTCAGATTATTAACTAAGGTCTTAAATCTTTTTGAATAGCTTGGGCCTTAATTAGAGGCCTTTAAGTTTCTAGGAAAATGATATTGAGATTTAGGATTAATTATCATCATAAGGTATCCATATTCAACACAGTAAATATTTCATTATACATATACTATTTCACATTGTGAGTGATGCTTTTTACAAATGCTTTAATTCTATATAATTACATAAATTCATTTGTTGAAATTAATGCTGCAATAGTGATTTTTAATTTAGGTGATAAAAGCTAATGTAGGCATTGGCCACATTAGGAAATACCTTCTTTATGTATTATTAATAAATATATGTCATATTGTTATCTTTTTCTTATTGTTTTAGATATCATTATCATTTCTTTGGTCCAGAATTTGAGGATATGGAAAATTATTCCTTGTTCTGAATGGTTCAGCAACTCAGTGTATTCCATAAGTTTTGATATATTGTAGGTTTCTAATACCAAAAAAAAAAAATCATGTTCTAAGTGAACAGACTACTGTTTTGAATTGCAAATGGGAGTAAAAACTCTGATACTTCAAAAGTTTAATGTGCTTAAAAGCTGGGAATATACTTATTGGTAGTTTGGTCAAGAAGATAATTAACAAGGGTTGAATAAATAAATTGGTACCTGATTTACATTACATAAAGTTGCCTATAGGGAAAGTATCTCAATTTAAAATCACGACTTGCAGGGGTGCCTCGGTGGCTCAGTCGTTAAGCATCTGCCTTCAGCTCAGGTCATGATCTCAGGGTCCTGGGATCGAGCCCCACATCGAGCCCCACATTGGGCTCCCTGCTCCGCGGGGAACCTGCTTCTCCCTCTCCCACTCCCCCTGCTTGTGTTCCCTCTCTCACTCTGTCTCTCTCTGTCAAATAAATAAATAAAAATCTTTAAAAAAATAAAAATAAAAAAATAAAATCACGACTTGCAATTCAGAGAATCTGGCCTTGTGACTTTAAATTTGGGGCTTCTTTATGAAAGCAACACTGCTTTTTTTCTTTCTATAATGGCTATAGTCTTTTTAAAAAAATTAAGGAGGGCACGTGTTGTGATGAGCTCTGGGTGTTATAACAACTAATGAATTGTTGAACGCTACATCAAACACTAATGATGTACTGTATGTTGGCTAACTGAACATAATTAAAAAATTATTTTTATTCATTATTTTTAAATTGAAGTATAGTTGATAGAGACTATTAGTTTCAGGTGTACAATGTAGTAATTTGACATTGATATATGTTACAAAATGCTCCCACAGTAAGTGTAGTTACCGCCTGTTACCATGCAAAATTATTGTTATATTAACTATATTCCCTATGTTGTGGGATATTCCACATCCTTGTGACTTATTTATTTTATAACTGGAAGTTTGTACCTCTTACTCCCCTATGCCTATTTCACCCATCGCCCTACGTTCCCTCTCCACTGGCAACTACCAGTCTAGTCTGTGCTCTACGTTTATGAGTCTGTTTCTGTTTTGTTCATTTGTTTTGTTTTTTAGATTCCACATATAAGTGAAATCATACGGCATTTGTCTTTCTCTGACTTTTTAAAAAATATTTATTTATTTATTTATGTGATCTCCACAGCCAACGTGGGGCTCAAACTCATGGCCCCAAGATCAAGTGTCAGATGCTCTACCTACTGAGCTAGCTAGGTGCCCCTTTTTCTGATTTATTTCACTTATCCATGTTGTCACAAATGGCAAGATTTCATTTGTTTTTATGGTTGAGTAATTTTCCATCATATATAGACAAATGCGCGCACACACACACACACATATATATGTCACATCTTCTTTATCCATTCATCTACTGATTGATACTTAGGTTGCTTCCATGTCTTGGATATTGTAAATAAAGCTACAATAAACACAGGGGTGCAATATATCTTTTCAGATTGATGTTTTCATTTTTTTCAGATAAATACCCAGAAATAGAATTAATGGATCATATAGATCTATTTTTAATTTTTAGAGGGACTGCCATACTGTTTTTCATAGTGGCTGCACCAATTTACATTCCCACTAATAGTATACAAGGGTTCCCTTTGTCCCACATTCTCACCAACACTTGTTATTTCATGTTTTTTTTTAAATAGCCATTCTGACAAGCATGAGGTGATATATCATTGAGGTTTTAATTTGCATTTCCCTAATGATGAATGGTAATGAGCATCTTTTCATGTGCCTGTTGGTCATGTTTATATCTTCTCTGGAAAAATGTCTATTCAGGCCCTCTGCTCATTTTTTAATTGGATTGTTTGGCTGTTTCCTTTCTTTGCTTTTCTTTCTTTCTTTCTTTCTTTTTTGGGGTTGAGTGCTATGAGTTCTTTTTATTAAATTTATTTTTTTATTTTTTAAAAATTTTATTAAGTTTTTTACTTTAACATAGTTAACATACAGTGTTAATATTTGGTTTCAGGTGTATAATATAGTGATTCATCAATTCTAAACATTACTCAGTGCTCATCATGATAAGTGTACTCTTTAATCCCTATCCTCTCTTTCACCCATCCCCCCCACCCTTCTCCCCTGTGGTACCCATCAGTTTATTCTCTGTAGTTAAGAGTCTGTTTCTTCGTCTGTCTCTCTTTTTTTCCCCTTGGTCATTTGTTTTATTTCTTAAATTTTACATATGAGTGAAATCATATTGCATTTGTTTTTCTCTAACTGACTGACTTCACTTGGCATTATACACTCTGCTGTGAGGTTTATTTTTTATATATATTTTGGATATTAACCTTTTTTTTTTTTTAAAGATTTATTTATTTATTTGAGAGAGAGAGAGCACGAGCAAGGGGGAGGAGCAGGGAGCCTGACCTGGGGCTCGATCCCAGGACCTGAGATCGTGACCTGAGCCGAAGGCAGATGCCCAACCCACTGAGCCACCTGGGTGCCCCGAATATTAACCTTTTAATGGATATGTCATTTACAAATATCTTTTCTCATTTAATAGGTTGACTTTTAGTTTTGTTGATGGGTTCCCTTAATTGTGCAAAAGTTTTTTAGTTTGATGTAGTTTCAGTTGTTTATTTTTGCTTTTGTTGCCCCTGCCTAACAAGACAGATCCAAAAATATATTCCTAAGACTGAGGTATAAGAGTTTACTCCCCATGTTTTCTTTTAGGAGTTTTATAGCTTCAGGTCTTTAAACCAATTTGAGTTTATTTTTGTATATGGTGTAAGAGTGGTTTCATTCTTTTGCATGTAGCTGTCCTGTGTTTTCAGCACTATTTATTGAAGAAACGGTCTTTTCCCCATTGTGTATTTTTGCTTCCTTTGTCATAGATTAGTTACCATATAAACATGGGTTTTTTCCTAGGCTCTCAGTTCTGTTCCATTGATTTATGTGTCCATTTGTGTGCCAGTACCATACTGTTTTGATTACAGTAGCTTTGTAGTATGGTTTGAAATCTGGGACTGTGTTCCCTCCAACTTTGTTCTTTCTCAAGATTACTTTGGGTATTTGGGGTCTTTTGTGGTTCCATACAAATTTTAAGATTATTTGTCCTAGTTCTGTGAAAAATGCTATTGGTATTTTGATAGGGATTGCATTGTATTTGTAGATTGCTTTGAGTAGTATGGATATTCTAACAATATTAATTCTTTCAACCCATGAACATGGTATATCTTTCCCTTTATTTGTGTCATCTTTGGTTTCTTTCATCAGTGTCTTATAGTTTTCAGAGTACACGTCTTTCACCTCCTGGGTTAACTTTATTCCTAGATACTTTATTCTTTTTTGATAAAATTGTAAATGGGATTTTCTTAATTTCTCTGCTAGTTTATTATTAATGTATAGAAATGCAACAGATTTCTGTATATTAATTTTGTGTCCTGCAACTTTACTAAATTCATTTATTAGTTCTAAAGTTTCTTAGTGGAGTCTTTAGAGTTTTTATATATAGTATCATGTCATCTGCACATAGTGACTGGGCTGCAACTGCTGTGGGTACACTGGTGGGTAGGGCTGGCCCCAACGTGGCTGGCTAAGAGGACTGGCTGCAGCTGCTTCAAGTATGCTGGTGGGTGGAGTTAGGATGCAGTGTGACTTGGCTGGGGGGCTCGGTGTCCACGGTCATGGGCATGCAGGTGGGTGGGACTCCCTAGAGCAGGAGTCACTTCGGAAGGGCCCTTGCCAGGGCAGTCGGGTTGGTTAGAATGATTCTGCAGGGGAACATCAGGGCAGGGTGAGTGGTGCTAGGAAGAGTGTCCGAATGGGGGCCCACCAGTGTCAAGCCAGCTGGGCTGAAGGAGGGCAAGAAAAATAGTGCCTGCCAGCACTTCCATTCCCAGAGAAAGTTTTGCAGATCCTTGTCCCTGTGGCACAAGCCCTAAAATTAATAAATCTCCATCACATAATATAGTCCAGGCGCTTTTCAAACTGCTACCTCTGGGCTGGGTCTCTGAGTAGGTGCTGGTGTACACTGATTGGCCTTTTTAAGAGTGGAGTATTGGTTTCTTATAGCCCTCCACTCTCCCAGAGTTAAGCTGATTTAAATCCAGATACTTATGGAGGCTCATATTCCCAGTGCAGATCGACAGGAAGAGGGGTGCCCAATGTGGGGCTTAAGCCCCTTGCTCCTCAAGGAGGACCTTCACACCTGTGATATCTCTCTTGCTTGTGGGTTGCCGCATGGGAGGTTTAGTTTCTGATTGCATCTCTGCCCCTCCTACCCTTTTCGATGTGGCTTTTTCTTTATATCTTTAGCTGTGGAAGAGCTGTTCTGCTAGTCTTCAGGTCGTTCTCAGTGAGTTGCAGTATATGTAGTTGCAGCCTTGGTGTGTTCGTGGGGAGAGGTGAGCTCAGGACCCTCCTACTCGGAAGTCTTCTCTCTCTCTTTCTAACGCCATAATTCTTATAGTTTGTCTTTCTTGATTGAAAGTTTCAGGTGTTTTTATGCCTGAACTCCCTATGTCTTTGGGATACCCCAGGACTGCACAAAGTGCCTTTTTTTCTTTACAGTAAGGTGAATTTTTTTATAAGCCAAGTGGCTATAGATCAGACCATCTCATATATGCCTTTGAAATTTGGTTAAAATTATATAGCCATTTTCTCACTTTGGGATAAGAGAGTAACTTTAATTTTTATTAATACAGATTTGAAAGGTAAGGACATCAAAAGATTGTGATTTCAAGTTCTCTTTTTGAAAACAGTAATATTGAAAAGTCTTATTACAATAAGTTATTTTTTGCCTAGATTTTTTTAAGCTATAAAACTGGTGGGAATTATGAGGTCCAGAAGAATGTATTGAAACTATCTATGATACCTAGTAAATCTGATGTGTTTTGAAATAAGGTACAAGTAATATTTAAATATAATTCCTACAGTTAAAAGTTAGAGTATGTTGACCATGGTTGAACAAGAAATCTATACTACATGTATATGTGTGTAATTTCTACATATTTGCATATGTAATCACATACATGTTTTATTATATACATGAATGATTGTGTACATGAATAAATATATATCTATACATACATATGTATTTTTTTTTCCAAACAAAAGTTTCAGGAAAGATACTTCTTTTTACTATGTGACCTATCCTTTGATACTTTTTCTTTTTACTGGAGATCACAAAAACTAAATTGATTAACTGATTTATAATTGGAAAAAACAGTTACTTAGAAGATTACAATGAAAAAAGATATTTATGAAATGACAGATAGACCTGATTTGATCATAACCTTTGTGATATTATATATTTTGGGCCTGGATTCATGATGAATTATACTGTGACGAAGTCATATATTCTCTGTGTCCGTAGGAAAACAGTAGAAAAATTGATTGTGAAATATTTGAAAATGTCTCATTAAGATTGCTAATATGGGGGCTGGTTGAATCTGTGATACTCTGGGCTAGTTTTGAAGCTTTCACTGTTCCTGTTAATGATGTTAAAACTGGTTTGACTTCGCCAAAGGCAAAGGAAGCAAGAGCAAAAATGAACTATTGGGACTTCATCAAGATAAAAAGCTTTTGCACAGCAAAGGAAACAGTCAACAAAATCAAAAGACAACCGACAGAATGGGAGAAGATATTTGCAAATGACGTATCAGATAAAGGGCTAGTATCCAAAATCTATTAAGAACTTATGAAACTCAACACCCAAAGAACAAATAATCCAGTCAAGAAATGGGCAGAAGACATGAACAGACATTTTTTCAAAGAACACATTCAAATGGCCAACAGACACATGAAAAAGTGCTCAACATCGCTCGGCATCAGGGAAATCCAAATCAAAACCTCAATGAGATACCACCTCACACCAGTCAGAATGGCTAAAATTAACAAGTCAGGAAACGACAGATGTTGGCGAGGATGCGGAGAAAGGGGAACACTGGTGGTGGGAACACTGGTGGTGGGAACACAGGCTGTTGCCAGCCACTCTGGAAAACAGTATGGAGGTTCCTCAAAAAGTTGAAAATAGAGCTACCGTACAACCCAGCAATTGCACTGCTGGGTATTTACTCCAAAGATACAAATGTAGTGATCCGAAGGGGTACGTGCACCCTGATGTTTATAGCAGCAATGTCCACAATAGCCAAACTGTGGAAAGACCCAAGATGTCCATCAACGAATGGATAAAGAAGATGTGGTGTGTACACACACACACGATGCAGCCATCAAAAAAACCCCGAAATCTTGCCATTTGCAACGACGTGGCTGGAACTAGAGGGTATTATGCTGAGTGAAATAAGTCAATCAGAGAAAGACAGTTGTCATATGATCTCACTTGTATATGGAATTTGAGAAACAAGACGGGATCATAGGTGAAGGGAGGCAAAAATGAAACAAGATGAAACCAGAGAGGGAGACAAACCATAAGAGACACTTAATCTCAGGAAACAAACTGAGGGTTGCTGGAGGGGTGGGGTGGGGAGGGATGGGGTGGCTGGGTGATGGACATTGGGGAGGTTATGTGCTATGGTGAGCGCTGTGAATTGTGTAAGACTGATGAATCACAGACCTGTACCCCTGAAACAAATAGTACATTATGTTATTTAAAAAAAACTGGTTTGACTGAGCTAGAATGAAGGGGGACTTCTAAGCCATAGTTACCTTTTCAGGAGGCAGAAGAATCATTAGCTAAATTTGTAAATTGAGGAATAAGTCTCACCCTGTTATGATTTTCATATTGGAAATTTTAAGGAATTACCTCTTAGTATCACACCCTCCCTGCCAAAGGAAATTCCTTTGTAGGAGATACATAGATTATAACTTCATTACAAATGCCAGATTTCCAAAGTTTAATAATAATGTTGGCTGCTCTTGTTTGCATTGGAGCATTTTTAAAATTTCAGAATTACAGTTTTGAATTGTAGGCCACATAATTATCTTGTATGTTTTTAAAATATCGCTGTCATTTTTCTGGTATGTAGGGAAATAAGGTAATAAAAAAGAACAGGAGCTTTGGAGCTTTGTGCTCAAATTTCAGCCTCATCACCCCCAAGGTGTATCAACCTGTGCCCATCACTTCAACTCTGATATACAGTTTTTCACCTGTAAAACAGTGAGATCTTCACAGTGTAGTTGTGAGGGTTATATTTGATAATATTTAGTATGGTGTTTGGTATAAAAAAGATAATCAACAAAGTTTGGGGTTTTTTTTACTGCTCTTCAGTAGAAATATGCTTTATCTTTACACTAAGTAAATGAAGTGTGTGATGAGAATTCTTTTAACAAATTATTCTCAAAAGGATTTCAGATCCTGATTAGTTACTTAGAACTTAGATTGGAAATTTTATGGTATGCACTTAATTTTCTTGACTTCTTTGGCTGGTATTCTCATTGGATTGAATAATGGATTCAAGCCTAGAAAGAATTAGATGATAATATCCTGTGATACCTATGATACCTAGTAAGATCTCTTCTTCCTCTTCTTCTTCTTTTTTTTTTTAAGATTTTATTTATTTGACAGAGAGAGACACAGCGAGAGAGGGAACACAAGCGGGGGAGTGGGAGAGGGAGAAGCAGGCTTCCCGCGGAACAGGGAGCCCGATGCGGGGCTCGATCCCAGGACCCTGGGATCATGACCTGAACCGAAGGCAGCCACTTAACGACTGAGCCACCCAGGCGCCCCTAGTAAGATCTCTTCTGTATAAATATACCCAGTTACGTATACCAGAGGAATCAGACTGAGTAAAAAATGCCCTTCTTACAAATTAAATTATATCTAATCTGTTCAGTCTTCCATGAAGGGACATTTCATATCCAAAATGCTCTATGTACATGAAATATTTTTATTGATACCCTTTGAGCAGGGTTATTTGGAGAAAGTTGCAAATGCTGGAGGCAACCTAGACACATGACAGGTAAATAAATATGCTTTGTTAAGTATGGAAAGATGAAGTGACAGCAGGGCAGATACTCTCATTTTGGATTTCATGTGATTATTTAGTGCTTCTTAACCAAGTTATTTGTATGATTCATGATATTTATGAAATGACTAGCTGGAGTGGGAGACATAGCCTTTAGCCATAAAGTTATATAAACTTAGTCTTTTAACTTTGATTTTTTTTTTTAACCTCACCTCATTTTTTCTCACTCCCTGCCTCAGCTCAATTGACAATTAAAAATTGTATATATTTAAGGTGTACAGTGTGGTATTTGGTAATCAGCTTTGACTTTAAATGGATGATCTTAACCTCATTAGTTACTTGGCTCCAATTCCATGAGTCACTGAAGCACATTGAACTATAATTTTCATGAACTGTTTTGAACCATCAGATTATTTTATTAAAATATCCATACAAATTTTAGGATTATTTGTTCCATTTCTTTGAAAAAAGTTGATGGTATTTTGATAGGGATATCCATTATTAACATTTTTAATGTAAATAGTACCACATTAAGTATAATAGGATAAGATATTAATAGTGAGCTAGTCTTCTATGCTTTTATTTATTTTTATTTTTTTATTTTTTGGCAGTCTTCTATGCTTTTAAACTAACATCCACTGAAAGGAAAAGGTTTTGGTGTAAAGGCCATTTTATGGTTATAAAAATTATCTTCCTCTGATTCTTTCTGAATAGCAGTATCTTTATGAGATGATACTTACCTCTACAGAACATTTTAAAATTGAAAATGTACCTTACTTATACTTTCCCACGTCTTCATGTTCTCTATACAGATTGAATATATCTGTGAATTCAGAAGGAATATATTAGTACAGCCTAATGGTTAAATAACTTTGACAAATGCCACAGTAAAAAAAGGACATTAAGAGAAAGGCTTTTCTTCACCTGAGTTTATCAATCTAATCTTCCTGTTTCAGGTTATTAATTTACTTTCATATTAAGGTTTACCTGGTATAGTGTTAGAAGATTAATGTAAGAAGGGATGAATGCTGTACCCTTTAGCTATCAATAAAGTAATTATCTTCATTAAAAAAATAGAATAATGCTAACTATTAGTGATCCTAGTATTCTGCTGAGTATTTCTCTTCTAACTTCAGAATATAGTTTATATTAGTTTAGTCCTGGTGAATAATTTTTTATTATCTATTTACATAGTATTTAAAAATTTTTAATAATGATTTTTATGTTTGTTATAATAACATGTAATTAAGTCTTGAAAATGGTCATGTATTTTAAGAAGCCAATACATAAGAGTGTAATTTTGATTAAGTTAGAGAAAAATTAAGCTGAACTTTGGCTATATAATGTGTTAGATACAGTCATTATAAACTGATGACTTGTATCATCTCCACTTAAAGGTGTATCCTTGCTTAATATATTTGAAAATATTCATAAAATCCATTTCATTATACTATAACTGTAAAAATTTTAATAGATGCTTATCAAACTGCTTCATTTCAGAATCAAGAAAAGCTAATTGAAATTTAGGAGGATTTAATTGGAAAGTTATTTCAAGTGACTTGATATTAATAATCTTAATAGAGTTAGTACTCCTGTCTTCTGATAGTTTTCACAAATTGTAATATTGTGTTGCCATAAAGATGAATTTTTTTTTAACTTTATTTTTCAGAAATTATCCTTAGGAAAAAAAACAAAGGAATCAAACTCTGTTACAAAACTCTTAATTAGTATCTTCACTTTTTTTTTTTTTTTTTTAATTTTAAGTAGGCTCCACACCCAAAGTGGGATGGGCTTGAACTCATGACCCCGAGATCAAGTCGCATGCTCTACTGACTGAGCAAGCCAGGCGCCCCAGTATCTTCACTTTTAAAAAGATGTAGTCCATACATCTAAAACTAATGATGTAATGTATGGTGATTAACATAACAATAAAAAATAAACATTCAATTAATCAGAAAAAATAAAATAAAAAAAATTAAAAGATGTAGTCCGTATCCTAACTCTGGGATATTCTAGTCTATGTATTCCAACAGTACAAACTTTATTATCTTGGATTCTGTTAACGAAGAATTATGAATAATTAAGATGTAAGCAGAAGTGAAGTTTTTTTGTGCACTGTTGGGGGAAGGAAGGGTTTGTTAAATAGATTAATTGGTCTGAAATTAATCTCCCACCAGGTCAACCCAGGAGACATAGACTGTCATCCTTCTTCCTCCCATCGTCAAGTGTTTGTGATAGAGAGAGGCAAACATATGTTATGGAAAATCTCTACATCAGTCAGGGTTGACATGGCTGTCATTTCTCCCAGGGAAAGGTGGGGGACTGTTCCTCACCTATTCATCTCATACTTCTTGACCTGATTACCAACCTTTAGTGAATTTGCACCAGTAAACAATTTTACTTTAAAATGAATAGAGCTTAATCAAAAAAACAGTTATTTAAATGATTATAAGGCAGGATTTTGTAGAAGAGGATTTAGTAACTTGAGGTTTATAATTACCCCTGTGAAGTCAAAACAGAAACTGCACTTAGAACTTCAATTCACTTAAACAAAAATGTATAGTACCATGTCTTCTGCATTGTTAGCACTCAAATGTTTTGGGAATCTTTGGTATTTGAAATGATCATAATGTCTTTTATAGATTTAAATTTAATCATTTTGTCTATTTTTGCCAATGAGGCATTTTCCCTATGCATAAGAGATGCACGAATATAGTTAGCAGAAATATAATTGTTAGCTTTAAATAAAATTCTGTCTAAAATCATAATATATCAGGAAATTGTTTTTGTACAGGTAAATGGTTGCAGTTTTGTGGTGAGAACAGAAAAACCTACAAATTTATTAAGGGTACAGTATTTAAAACTACTCACGATACTAATGTTTTATACTATTTAAAACCATCTGGCTTACTAACAGAGCTTTTTCCTGCATGTACTTCTTTCTGTGTGTGATTTCTAAATGCTTTTAATGTTTAACAAACCAAAATTAGCCACATTTTGTTATAAAAGTTCAATTGTGACAGATTTTGCGGTATCTTGTTTTTGCTTTTAAGGTGTATATCACAATAATAACAAAGTAGGTTGTCATTCCAGTAAACTCTCAGATGATAAGTGATATTTTAAAGTGGATTTTGCTATGGAATTCAGTGTTTAAGTCCCTCTTCCTGAGAAATGTTGTTAGTATGAATTATTAAAAATCTTGGATTGATTTAGGAAGAAGAATTTGGTGCTGATGATTCTTATTCTGAACATGGAGCACAGTACAATCAGACCCACCTAGAGATGATGGAAAATGAATTGGCTGGTAAACAGCATGAAATTGAAGAGCTGAACAGAGAACTAGAAGAAATGAGAGCCACCTACGGGACTGATGGACTGCAGCAGGTATGTTATGTGGCTTTTGTTTTGTTACTGAGACAAATATAGGAAATTTGAATGATAGTGTATGTACGGTCTTGAAAGATGAGGTTTTTAAATAGTAACTTAAGTCATCTCATCATATTTGTCCTTACACATATCGCAAACAACTTTGCTTAATCTTTTATGAGATAGCTAGGCAGAAATCACTTCTGGTGTTTTTGTAATCAGCCTGAGAGAAAATTATGGTGCAAACCACATCACAATATGATGACCTAAACTCATTAAAAATGTCAGCGAGTCCTTGTAAAAGTAAGCGCTTGTGGTTAGAATGACATCTGTTGTTTGTGGAAGTCAGTTATGAAAACAAGGTGAAAAAGGCCATTGATGAGGAGGACAGAATACATTTTAGTTTCGGCCTCTCCAGAAACAAGTGAGAATTGAATATGTCTGTGATGATGTTGCCTACGAATAGATTGGGGCATCCCTAAATATAAAGGCACTTGTCCTTCTGGAAGCAGATAAATGGAGAAGTTAAACCTAGTAATTTTTTTTAAGTTGATTTGGAAGTAAAGCCAATTTCTGCAAGCTAATCTTTCAGTTACAGACAAAAATGGTTAAGGTTACTTACAAATTATCATAATTCTGTCAGTGCATTTTAAATATTATATTTTTGAAGAATAGTTACCTATAGTAATAATCAGTTTTGTTTAAAAAATAAGTCTGGCACTTTTTATTTTCACTGATGTCTTTTAGTTACAAGAATTTGAAGCTGCCATTAAGCAAAGAGATGGCATCATAACCCAGCTCACTGCTAATTTACAACAAGCAAGGAGAGAAAAGGATGAGACAATGAGAGAATTCTTAGAGTTGACAGAACAAAGTCAAAAATTACAGATTCAGTTCCAACATGTAAGTATTACTAATAGAACAAAATTTATTAGATTTTTAGTAATGAATTTTTTTAAAGTGCTCTAATTTTCAGAACAAATTTAAGTTTGTTTAAAATCGATTTGCTTATTATGTATCATGTTGGAAATATGTGAATGCCTGTTGTTATGATAACCAAGAGTTTAACTCTTAGTTCTTGTGTGGTTCCTTGATGTATTTTCTCTGTACTTCTTCCTTGTCTATATATTGAAAGCCTGCAAAATCTTTTAAGTCTGATTGGGTGGATTTTTGCGGAAATTAACATGTAGTCACATCCTACCTTTTGCCAACTCTGCTATGATTTTATTTTAGTTTCTAAAATAGTAGCTAGACAGAATGTGTTCCATTTATCTTTAATCTGAGCCGTAAGAATCTAATGGTATTAAAGTTTCTGATGGCAAGTACAGAAAATAATTTAAAAGGGAGGAATTTAATATAAGAATACAGGCTTATCTTACAGAATTCAAGTGAAAATACAACCAGACTTCTGAAAGGGATAGAATCACAAACTGGAAAGTCATTTGGAATCCAGGAAGTACTGTCTTTTAGGCCCCGTCTCTTTCTGTATGTCTGCCTTAGTCTTAGCTATGTCACTAGATTTTCTCTGCTTTATGATGGGAAAAATAATCTTATTGGTTCGGCTTGGATAATG
This sequence comes from Mirounga angustirostris, assembly GCF_029215605.1. Taxonomy (NCBI): domain Eukaryota; kingdom Metazoa; phylum Chordata; class Mammalia; order Carnivora; family Phocidae; genus Mirounga; species Mirounga angustirostris. The sequence goes on along the minus strand of NW_026991720.1, from coordinate 71,295,289 downwards.
TGCCCACGATCATCTGATAAGCCATGGCAGCATGTTTACTGGAGTTTCAAGCCTATGAATCTAGCAGATTTCCCAGAGAGCAACTGTGGGCCGAGCAATACCCCAAAAATATCTCTTCCTTAGTGCAATCTCTTCAGAATTTAACTTGGAGGTTTCTTTCTGTTTTCAAGTTACAGGCTAGTGAAACTCTAAGAAACAGCACTCACAGTAACACAGCTGCAGATTTATTACAAGCAAAACAACAGATCCTCACTCATCAGCAACAGCTGGAAGAACAAGACCATTTATTAGAAGATTATCAAAAAAAGAAAGAAGACTTCAAAATGCAAATTAGTTTCTTGCAAGAGAAAATTAGAGCATATGAAATGGTATGTTTATTTTAAGGAAGTCAGCCAGTGTATAACAGCTTTATAATTGAAGTGTTTTATACAACTGTTTATCCTTTTTGTTATGTATATGAATTACAAAATTTCGTTTAAGAAAAGCTCTTTAAGTATGCAAAACAACTTCTTTCAAAAGCAATTGGGAGTCTCACAATAATAGTTTAAATGAATAAAAATTCATTACTGAGTTCCTTTGGTAGTGATCAGCCATGTTAAAGTGAGTTCTCAGGAGAATCTAAATTTGTAAACAAAATTTCCATTCTTTTTTTTTTTTTTTTTTCACCTAAAGGTATTTCTACTCATTTTAGCAGTGGTTATGAAATTCTGAAAATATTTCCATGACAAAATGAAATTTTATGGATTTTAATTAGAAAAAACTACAATAGAGTCTCTATTTATAGTAGTTATGTTTTATAAAGTTGCTTGGAACACTTACTTAACAATATATGCTCATGGGGAAAAAAAGGGAAATGTATATATTTCATATGTTTATATTTGTTTATATGTACATACATACATATATATGCATGTGTTTATATACATGCACACATATATCCTAGGGACTATATTTACATATATACATACATACACACATAACATATCTCATAGATTATAATCTTAAATCCTAAAAACAGCTCATCCTAGTAGATTATATTTTATTTTTCAAAAGAGAAAATGAGGTTTACAAGTGTTAAGTGACTTGCCTGAGCCTGCCCTACTGACACTTGTCAGAGTTGTGATTCAAACCCATATAGCTGGCCCAGAACCATATTTCTTGTGCTATACTGCACTGCCCCCTATTGTCTCCATCCTCTTCTCCATCCATGCTCTCCTAATGAGCGAAAACAAAGTCAAGTGTAGTTGCCTTGTTTGGTGTCAGCTTTGGAAGCATGCATATCCAGCAGCTCAAATTTTTTGCTGCTCTGTGCATTTCTGCAAATGACTGAGTATTGATTTTGGGGTTACAAATAAATTTTAGCAAGAAGATGGATTTGCAAGTAGGGAATCTGTGAATAATGAGGACAGACTGTACATATAATATGGTACTTTTTACAACTTAGTAAGTTCTTCTGCAAGAAGTTGAAAAATAACCAAGACAAGAATATTGTTTGGATAATAATAAAATTATTAGCTAGCATTTATTTTTGTTTACGTGGTGCCAGGCAATATTCAAAGCATCTTACACATATTAACTCATTGAATCATTGTAATAACCTTATGAGATGGAGATTTCTGCCATCACCCCCATTTTACAGATGAAGAGATCAAGCCAAAGCAAGGTGAGGTAAATTGCCTAATCACACAGGTAATAGTCGGCAGAACCAGGTTTCAAACCTAGGTAGTCTGATTCCAGAGACCATACTCTTATGAAAATAGGAAACAAACAAATTTAAGCTACTGAAATTATGAAACAGTATGCTTTACAACCAAGATAATTTAAAAATCATTAGATAGATGTTTACAGAACACCTATTTTGTACCAGGCCCTTGCAAAAGATAATGATGCCTAAAATGTGCCCTTTCTTCGCTCAACCTCATAGTTTAATAGGGCATGTACACAAGATAGCACAAAACAAGGGTAAGCGTAGGTGAAAAGTGTTTTGAGTAGTCTGGCTTCATAAGGGAAGTCAGACTACTCAAAAGCCTTTTTACCTAAAGCCTTCCAGAGTAGGCTTTAGGGGGAGATGATATTTGAGGCCAGTCTGTAAGTTGGGAATAATTTCTCTATAATTATATTTTGTTTTCTCAGCAGTAGGCATTATGTGTGGCACATTAGCAGCTAATCAATATTCATTTGGTAAATAAGCAAATATATTATGAATCTGAGCTGATAGATAGGAAAGGATATTTTCTTTTCTTGTTTTGTTTTGTTTTGTTTGTCACCATACAGTACATCATTAGTTTTTGATGTAGTGATCCATGATTCATTGTTTTCATAAAACACCCAGTGCTCCATGCAGTAGGTACCCTCCTTAATACCCATCACCGGGCTAACCCTTGCCCCCACCCCCCTCCCCTCTAGAACCCTCAGTTTGTTTTTCAGAGTCCATCGTCTCTCATGGTTTGTCTCCCCCTCCGACTTCCCCCCTTCATTTTTCCCTTCCTTCTCCTAATGTCCTCCATGCTATTCCTTATGTTCCACAAATAAGTGAAACCATATGATAATTGACTTTCTCTGCTTGACTTAGGAAAGGACATTTTAGATAGAGGTTGTAGTATATATAAAGATTCAGGCTGAAACATGTTAAAAAATGTCTAGGTAGCAAAAAATAGTTTAACCTAGAAATAGTTTTTGAAAGTGAGTCTTTACAGGAGGAAGTGTAAATAGTCTAGGCCTTAGTTAGAAGAGCCTTTAAGTTGGATTTTGTTGTATTTATTATATTCAGTAGGCAGTATTATTTGAAAGTATTTAAAATTTAAATAATTCATTTTCATGGGGGAATTACCTTTGTTTATTTGAATGTTAGCAGAATACTTGTTATCCTCAGTCTCTTCTTTGTTATATATATATATATATATATATATATATATATATATACACACACATAACATATCTCATAGATTATATCTTGATATATATATATATATATATATATAAACTTCTCTTTTTTTTTTTTTTTTTTACTTTGCATGAATCCCCCTGAGTAGTAGTTCCACAAGTGTCAGTAGGGCAGGCTCAGGCACAGCTGAGGGACTAGAGCATTAGGGTCATAGTTGAAACTGTCGTGGTTCCCTAGACACCTACACTTGATTCCAGCCTCATTCTTGTTGCCCCTAATCCTCAGAACTTCCCATGGTAGAATGGTCACAGGCAGGAAGTCTGTTACTCCCCGCTCCCTCAGGTCTGTTTCCAAAAATAGAGGGATTTTATCTTCGATCGCAGAGCTGTCTTTTGCAACACAAAATAAATGGTTTAAAACCGTATATTTTGAAATAAACAGTACTAAGAAAAATGAGCCATGAAATTGTATTATTTAAGAGTTGAATGAAGAATTGTTGTTTGCAGTTATATCACATGTTGGACAGTTTTGAATTAAGTGTTTTTATGAGGGTTCCTCCCCCCAATCGAAAATCAGGTAATAGAAGTATTACAGATTTTATAACAGTGTTAACATTTCAAGACTAATTACTTACTTAATAATTCAACTGAAGTTGACCTCTCCTGAACTAATTTTACTTTTTTATAGGTTCCAAATTCCTTATAGATACTTTCTAGTATTTAAATGTATTACATTTGTACATAGCACAGTGAGCATAAAACACATTAATATATTTATTTTCTTTTAGCTTCAAACATATTCCATGACAGAGAGAAGAAATACTACATTTATTTTACAGATGAAAACACTGAGATTTAAGAGATTAAACTGATTTAAATGTCATATCATAGTACAGAAATTAAAGTCAGAAGGCTTAGCACTTGGTAATAACTTATGGTGACATTGGATGGAATATGTGATACCAAGAAAAATGCTGATAGGATTTTGCTCAAGAGGCTTCACAGAATGACATTCATTACCTTAGTTAATTTATATAGTGCAGAATCTGGCCTTTGACTTGTAGGCTTAGAAGTCTGGTTTTTATCTTCTATCAACTGAGACTTGAGCTATCTCAGAGATAAGCTCAGATTTTTCAAGTTGAAGAGTCTAATGTTTAAACCTTGAATATAAGATTATTAATTTATAGTGAGAAATAATTATCACAGGGACCTGTATACTTGAAGTTCATTGGATTTTACTTTCTTTCCATGGGCAAATGAATTTGAAAAGCTAGATAATAATAATAGGAAGTTGTTTATTAGTGAGCGTGAGATCAAAAGATATTGGAGTCAAGTGTTCTGTAGCATTAGGCTATGATAACTTGATGTATCATCTCACAGTAGGAAAGTCATGCTTGTGAATTAAAATTCTTAAATTCTGTTTGCTACAACGCCTTACATTGCTTTGTACATTAGATATGGTTTTCCCAGAGGATCAGAATTTCAGTCTTAAGGTACCTTGGTTCTCTTCCCCAGACTCTGCTGAAATGAGTACTGCCAACCCTCAGGCTTTCCTTTCTCTAGGCTTTGACATTTTTTCTTTAGATATGTGAATACATTCATCCAAGGTGCCTTTAAGTCCTCTTAACCTGGAACTCCTATCTCAGTAAGGTGATTTTACTTACCTACTTATATTCTGTTCCACTCAGTGGATTGTACTTTCTTTGTACTTGGGACCTCAGCCCTGAACTATTTAGGCAACTAAATAACAGAGTCAAAACTTGGTTTCTAGGGCTTCTGCTTGACTCTGTTATGCTATAACACTCTTAAGAATGATTGTTGTGGGGCGCCTGGGTGGCTCAGTTGGTTAAGCAACTGCCTTCGGCTCAGGTCATGATCCTGGAGTCCCGGGATCGAGTCCCGCATTGGGCTCCCTGCTCGGCGGGGAGTCTGCTTCTCCCTCTGACCCTCCCCCCTCTCATGTGCTCTCTGTCTCTCTCATTCTCTCTGTCTCAGATAAATAAATAAAATCTTTAAAAAAAAAAAAAAAGAATGATTGTTGTTACAGATGTGCCTTGGCCTATGTCCTCGATTTAGGCTTACATACAGTTCCAAAATAGAGGCCCAAGTCAGAACTGGAAGAAAATATCTGTCCCGCTTTCAAATTTCTGTTCAAGCCCAAAGTCTAGGATCAAGTTGATGTGCCATAAATGGTATAGTTGTCTTGCATGTTGTTTGAGGTTTAGCCACTTATGCGTTGGATATTCCCAAATTTCTGATTTACTTAGCCACAGGAATGAAGTTAAGGCAGACCCATAGGAACCTGTTTTATTGTTTTAGTCTTTTCATAGCACTTGCCCATCTAACACCTTCAAGTCACTAGAACACATGGAAAGAATCTTGAGATGTATTTAAGACTTTCTTCTGGAATTATAAAGAGTACACAGTACTATAGCTGCAGAAAATACTAAGTTCTTAGAATGTTCACCAGTTATTAAGAAAAATGAAAATGTAATGGTCTAGACATTTTAATCCTACTAATTTTGAAATTAATATTTTTAACCATAGCCGTGTTAGAATTTCTTTCTTCCAAGAATACCAACACTGCTGTAATGTTTGCTCACAAATAGTGTTGGGTACACAAGTCTTGTCTCATTGACTTGGGAAAAATTAAGGGGCAAGCCTTGCAGTTACTTTTTGTAGAATTATGAACAAAACAAAACCAGACTTCTCTCAGTCTTTTGGTATTGAGTTTAAGCAGTCTAAGTTGCCAGGAACTAAAGATGCCATTTTTATGTATTTTCATTTTTTCTTTCTAAAGGAACAAGACAAAAAAGTAGAAAGCTCAAATAAAGAAATACGGGAAAAGGATACAATCATTGAAGAATTAAATACAAAAATAATAGAAGATGAAAGAAAAACTCTAGAGCTAATGGATAAAGTCACAGCTGCTGATAAATTACTAGAAGAATTACAAGAACAGGTTGTACAAAAGAACCAAGAGATTAAAAATATGAAATTAGAGCTGACTAATTCCAAGCAAAAAGAAAGACAGTGTTCTGAAGAAATAAAACAATTAATGGGGACAGTTGAGGAACTTCAGAAGAAAAATCATAAAGATAGCCAATTTGAAACTGATATTCTCCAAAGAATGGAACAAGAAACACAAAGAAAGTTAGAACAGCTCCGGGCAGAGCTGGATGAGATGTATGGGCAGCAGATAGTACAGATGAAACAGGAGTTAATAAAACAGCACATGTCACAGATAGATGAACTTAAAATACGACATAAGGGAGAAATGGAGAATGCTTTAAGATCATATCCAAGTATTACAGTTAATGATCAAATAACGTTAATGAATATGGCAATAAATGAACTGAATGTAAAATTGCAAGATACTAACTCTCAAAAAGAAAAACTCAAGGAAGAACTAGGAATAATTTCAGGAGAAAAGTCTGCTCTACAGAGACAGCTTGAAGACCTTTTTGAAGAATTGAGCTTTTCAAGGGAACAAATTCAGAGAGCTAGACAGACAATAGCTGAACAAGAAAGTAAACTCAGTGAAGCACACAAATCCCTTAGTACAGTGGAAGATTTGAAAGCTGAGATTGTTTCTGCATCTGAATCCAGAAAAGAACTAGAATTAAAACATGAGGCAGAAGTTACAAATTACAAGATAAAACTTGAAATGTTAGAAAGGGAAAAGAATGCTGTATTAGACAGAATGGCTGAATCGCAAGAAGCTGAATTAGAGAGGCTGAGGACACAGCTTCTGTTTAGTCATGAAGAAGAACTTTCCAAACTGAAAGAAGATTTAGAAATCGAACATCGAATAAATATTGAGAAACTAAAAGATAATTTAGGCATTCACTATAAACAGCAGATAGATGGCTTACAGAATGAAATGAGTCAAAAGATAGAAACCATGCAGTTTGAAAAAGACAGTTTGATAACTAAGCAGAATCAATTAATTTTGGAAATTTCAAAGCTAAAAGATTTACAGCAGTCCCTTGTGAATTCAAAATCAGAAGAAATGACTCTTCAAATCAATGAACTTCAAAAAGAAATTGAAATACTCAGGCAAGAAGAAAAGGAAAAGGGTACACTTGAACAAGAAGTTCAAGAATTACAACTTAAAACTGAATTATTGGAGAAACAAATAAAGGAAAAAGAGGATAACCTTCAAGAAAAATTTAAACAACTTGAAGCAGAGAATAGCACTCTTAAAGATGAAAAGAAAGCCCTTGAAGACATGTTGAAAAGGTATACGCCTGTTAACCAAGAAGAAAGATTAATTTTCATAGACTCCATTAAATCCAAATCCCAAGACTATAACTGGCAAAAAGAAATAGAAATACTTACAGAGGAAAACAAGGACCTCAAAAAACAATGTATTGAGCTAACTGAAGAGATTGAAAGGCAAAGGAACACTTTTTCATTTGCTGAAAAAAATTTTGAAGTTAACTATCAGGAGTTACAGGAGGACTATGCTTGCCTTCTCAAGGTAAAAACTGACTTAGAAGACAGCAAAAACAAACAAGAAGTAGAGTATAAAAGTAAGCTTAAAACACTTAGTGAAGAGCTTCATCATCTGCAAAGAATAAATCCAACTATGGTAAAAATGAAAGGTTCAGTCTTTGATGATGACAAAACTTTCATAGGGGAACCATTGGAAACCGGTGATGTTGTTGAGAAAGATACAACAGAACTTATGGAAAAACTTGAGGTAACCAAGCGAGAAAAGTTAGAACTGGCGGAGAGATTGTCTGATCTTTCTGAACAATTAAAACAGAAACATGGTGAGATTAGTTTTCTGAGTGAAGAAGTGAAGTCTTTAAAGCAAGAGAAAGAGCAAGTTTTATTGAGATGTAGAGAGCTAGAAATCATCATTAACCATAAACGGACAGAAAATGTAAATGTTTGTGATGCTCAGTTGGTCTCTTTAAAAGATGGTGGTGTGACTATGACAGGCAAGGATTCTGGAGAGTTAGTTTCTAAAATAAATAAAGATTTTGTTGAAGAATCAAAAATAATGGAGGAAGATAAAATTCCTTTTGAAAATAAGACTGTTGGAAAAGAAGGCAAGCAAGAACAGTTGTTTTTGGATCATTTGCCATTAGTGACAAATGGATCATCACTTGGGACAACTGAACCAAGTAGAAATGATAAACTTCAGTGGGAACTTAGTGTACTTAAATCAGAACAGGTATGTTTACTTACTTATATAGATGCTAAAGCATAGTGAAAATGTACAATTCATACAAAAAATGTTTTCATCTACCTAAAACACATAGAATGAAAATTGAACCCTATAATGTAATTCTCATTTGGGCCTATCAGCTGTCATTGCTTTTTTTTTTTTAATATGTTATTTATTTATTTGTCAGAGAGTACGAGTGAACACAAGCAGGGGGAGTGGCAGGCAGAGGGAGAAACAGGCTCCCTGCTGAGCAGGGAGCCCAATGCGAGACTCCATCCTAGGACCCCGGGATCATGACCTGAGCCAAAGGCAGACGCTTTGACAGAGCCACCCAGGCATCCCAGCTATCACTGCTTTTATCTATTTTTTCTTAGACACTGTTGCCTTTCTTTCAGTTAATTTATGTTATATATTCTGTTAAGGAAATAAAAACATAGGAATGGTTTCACTTTCTTTGGAAAGGCAAGAGTTTCAATAACTTTGTTGAGAATCTGAACTTTAAAAAAGTTACTTTGTAATATTTTGTTGTAATTTCAAAGCTTGGTTTCAGCATTTTGTTTTATATTGGCATTTTCCAAGTTCCACAACTAAAAATTAACACTTAAATTTTTCAGTACTTTATACTTACTTATTCAGTAGTTACAATGCTGTATTTCCTTGAAAAAAAAATCTCAACTTAAGTCCTAGAATTTTCTCAGAGTACTGTGTAAAGCTGAAGGGGTAAAAAGTATTAATTCTAACTATAACTAAAGAATGCATATAATGAGTTACAATAAATCATTCTTGACAATTTATATTTGTTGGATAGTGATATTAGAAATAACTGGAAAATTCCACTAGGTATCTTGTATAATGCTGCTAAGTAAAACTTTGTTTCTTAATTTATGCAACAGGTATTTATTGAATCTCTAGCCAGGTATAGGATTATACTAACAAGCAAGAGAGCAGGAATATATTCTAGTGAGGGAGGCAGAGAGTAGACAAGGGAACGAGTAGAGTAGTTAGAAGTAGTGATAAGTCCTATAAAGAAAATAAAACAGATAACATGATAGAGAATGATGGGTAGTGGTGGTGCCAGCATTCTATAGGATGATCAGGAAAGGTCTTTTGGAGGAATTGACATTTGAACTGAGATCTAAAAGACTAAGAGGGAGCCTACTACATGCAAATTAGAGCAATTGTGAAAACATAGGTGAGCTTGAGAAATTGAATGAAGGTGTGTTTAGTTGAGTTTGAAAGCAGGAGAGTGAAAGAAAAAGAGTTTGAACAAGAAAGAAGAGACAAGATCTTGGAGAGCCTTACAGACTTTGTAAGAAGTTGAGATTTTATTCTGTATACAGTAGGAAGCCTTTGGAAAAATGTTCTCTTTTTATTTCTAATAAATTCCGATCTTAGGATGAAGTTACATTACAATAAACCTATTGTAAAGTGAAATATCTTAAGTTGAAAATGAAGTTAATACACTTAACCTACTGAACATCGTAGCTTAACCTAGTAACATGCTCAGAACACTTACATTAGCCTATAGTTGGGCAAAATCATCTAACACAGAGCCTATTTTATAATAAAGTGTTAAGTATCTCGTGTAATTTATTGAATACTATACTGAAAGCAAAAAACAATGTTTGAATGGGAAGAATGGTTGTAAATTTATTATTTGTCATCCCCGTGGTCATGTGGCTGACTGGGGGCTGTGGCTTCTGCTGCTGCCCAGCATCATGAGAGAGTATCGTACCACATACGTAGCCCAGGAAAAGATGAAAATTAAAAATTTGAAGTATAGTTTCTACTGAGTATGTATCACCTTTACATTTAACACTGTAAAGTCAAAAAACCCTAAGTCAAACCACCATATATTGGGGACTGTCTGTATATTCACATTTATGATATTGTATCAAATGTAAAGATATTTTACATTTTAATAACCTACATAGAGTTTAAAAATTCAAATTGCGTAACTATTAATGTTTTGTTAAATATCTGAAATTGTCTTCAAAACCATAATGTGGTTTTAATTTAATTACTCCTAAAAATGCCAGAGATTGTTTAGATTTTTTAAAAAGACATTATTGACAGAGGACCTGAATTTGAAGCTGTCAAAATGGTCAGATTTTCTCAGTAAGAATTTTATTTTCTCCACTAAAGACATTTTCATTGACGTTCAGATGCCTTCTCCTTGACATTAATTTATATAAAGTAAAGGGAGGCAAACCTGTAAACAGTCCCTTCCCAGTTGTCACTACCAGGACAAACCCCCTTATCGGTGGAGAGGGGAGTAAATGTGTGTGTGTGTGTGTGTGTGTGTGTGTGTGTAGAGGGAAGCTCACAGAAGAAATCGAGTGATAATTTATACAGTAATAACATCTCAGAGCAATCTAAATATGCTTAGAGATAATGCTGATTCCCTAAAAAATACTTTGCTCTTAGGACCAACCTAATTGGCTGATGAAAATGGAAGGATACTTTCACCCTTATAAATTGATATAACAGTAAGGTAATACTTTATACCCATCAGATTGGCAAAATGAGTCCCACAATAAAAAGTGGGGAGATGAATACTCACATATGCTATTAATATCAATGTTTAGCACAATTATATAAAACATAATTTGGTAAAATTTAATACATTTAATGTATATTACCTATGACCCAGCAGCTATATTTCTAGTTGGTTCTCAGTATGGTCCCTGACTAGCAGTATCAGCAGCACTTGAAACCAGTGAAAATTCAAATTTGGGGACCCCACACCAGACTTCCTAAACCAGAAACTCTTCGGGAAGGGCCCAGCAGTCTGTTTTAATAAGCACTCCAGGTTATTCTGATGCCTGCTAAAGTTTGAGATCCACTGTACTAGGGAAACACTAGTGTATTTGAATAGGGACATATCTGTAAGAATTTAGTGCAGTATTTCTGAAATATCAAAAAATTAGAAATAATCCAGTTGATCTCCAAGAAGGAAGTTGACAAATTTTCATGTATTCATAGATACTATACCACAGTTAAAATAATCTGTATCTACATGGATAGATCTCAGAAGTATTTTGAATGAGAACAATTTGCAAAATAAATACCATTTTACACTATTTATGTAAATTCTTAGAAACATAAAATATAATGTACTGTTTATAGGTACTGAAAAGTGATAGTATAAGAAATGCAGTGGACTTGTTGCAAATTTGTGATAATGTTTGCCTCTGGGGAAGGAGGAATGGGAACATAGTGGATTAAATTTTATTTTCTTTCTAAACCAAACATGTATGTAGAGAGAAATGGAAAAAAAGAAGATAAAATAATTGTATTTGTTAAATTGGGGTATGAGTACATAAGTGTTTATTACATTATTCTTTGCATTTCTCTATATTTAAAATATTTTTATTTTTTTAATGGTACAATTTTATTATTTTTTTTAATTTTATTATGTTATGTTAATCACCATATATTACATCATTAGTTTTTTTGTTTTTGTTTTTTTAAAGATTTTATTTATTTATTTGACAGAGAAAGACACAGCAAGAGAGGGAACACAAGCAGGGGGAGTGGGAGAGGGAGAAGCAGGCCTCCTCCTGAGCAGGGAGCCCGATGCGGGGCTCGATCCCAGGACCCTGGGATCATGACCTGAGCCGAAGGCAGACGCTTAACGACTGAGCCACCCAGGCGCCCCACATCATTAGTTTTTGATGTAGTGTTCCATTATTCATTGTTTGCGTATAACACCCAGTGTTCCATTCAGTACGTGCCCTCTTTAATACCCATCACCAGGCTAACCCGTCCCCCCACCCTCCCTCCCCTCTAGAACCCTTAGTTTGTTTCTCAGAGTCCATAGTCTCTCACGGTTCGTCTCCCCCTCCAATTTCCCCCCCCTTCATTTTTCCCTTCCTACTTTTTTTTTTTTTTAACATATAATGTATTAGTTTCAGAGGTACAGGTCTGTGATTCTTCAGTCTTACCCAATTCACAGCGCTCACCATAGCATATACCCTCCCCAATGTCTATCACCTAGCGACCCATCCATCCTACCCCGCACCACTCCAGCAACCCTCAGCTTGTTTCCTGAGATTAAGAATTCCTCATATCAGTGAAATCATATGATACATGTCTTTCTCTGATTGACTTATTTCGCTCAGCATAATACCCTCCAGTTCCATCCACGTTGTTGCAAATGGCAAGATTTCATTCCTTTTGATGGCTGCATAATATTCCATTGTATATATATACCACATCTTTTTTATCCATTCATCTGTCGATGGACATCTTGGTTCTTTCCATAGTTTGGCTATTGTGGACATTGCTGCTATAAACATTGGGGTGCACATACCCCTGCGGATCCCTACCTTTGTATCTTTGGGGTAAATACCCAGTAGTGCAATTGCTGGGCTGTATGGTAGCTCTATTTACAACTTTTTGAGGAACCTCCATACTGTTTTCCAGAGTGGCTGCACCAGCTTGCATTCCCACCAACAGTGTAGGAGGGTTCCCCTTTCTCTGCATCCCCGCCAACATCTGTCGTTTCCTGACTTGTTAATTTTAGCCATTCTGACTGGTGTGAGGTGGTATCTCATTGAGGTTTTGATTTGGATTTCCCTGATGCCGGGTGACGTTGAGCACTTTTTCATGTGTCTGTTGGCCATTTGGATGTCTTCTCTGGAAAAATGTCTGTTCATGTCTTCTGCCCATTTCTTGACTGGATTATTTGTCCTTTGGGTGTTGAGTTTGATAAGTTCTTTATAGATTTTGGATACTAGCCCTTTATCTGATATGTCATTTGCAAATATCTTCTCCCATTCTGTCGCTTGTCTTTTGGTTTTGTTGACTGTTTCTTTTGCTGTGCAAAAGCTTTAAAAAAAAAAAAAAGACAATATAATTGTATTTGTTAAATTGGGGTATGAGTACGTAAGTGTTTATTACATTATTCTTTGCATTTCTCTATATTTAAAATATTTTTAAACGAAAATCACGGATGAGGCCACACTAAGCTATACCATATATCAAAATTTATCATAACGTTGAGGTAATAACAATATTGTGCTACTTTCCTTGGAAAAGATAGGTAGATCAGTGCAGTAGAATGAAGTGAGAAAAAAATTGGACTTCTCTTACAAGAAGTTTTAAACTATAATTTCATGTATTTTCCCCTTGTAGTCAGTATATGTAAAAAAAAGAAGTTAAATTATTTTAAAATTTTAAATCATTTAAAAATGTTCTAATGTGTACATACATTCACTTTAAGAATGATTTAAGGCTACAGATGGAAGCTCAGCGTATATGCCTCTCTCTGGTTTATTCAACACATGTGGATCAAGTTCGTGAATATATGGAAAATGAAAAAGATAAAGCTCTTTGTAGTCTTAAGGAGGAACTTATTTCTGCCCAAGAGGAAAAGATAAAGGAACTTCAGGAAATACACCAGCAAGAGCTACAGAATATAAAAACGCAAGAAACAGGTAAATGGTTTCTTTTTTTTTTTTTTTTAAAGATGTTATTTATTTATCTGAGAGAAAGCACAGAGGGAGAAGGAGGAGGAGAGAGCCTGATGCGGGGCTTGATCCCAGGACCCCAAGATTATGACCTGAGCCGAAGGTAGACGCTTAACTGACTGAGCCACCCAGGCACCCCTGGGTAAATGGTTTCTAAAAAAAATCGTAAGTACTATGAAACAAATAAGTATCACTTAGAGCCCACTCACCTTTCCATAATTTGTCCTTGTCTTACAACCCATAGAGGAAGGGAACTGTATACCCCAGTCCTGGATTCATTTGTTCATATAATCATTGCACATTTTTTTAAGTGCTTGAGAAATCTAAAATCACTGAATCATTTTCCCCCAGAAGTTACAATCAAGTGGGAAAGCAATAGGACAATTTCTGTAATAGAAGAATGACTAGAAAGAATGGAAGAAGAAAGGAGAAAAGTTTCATACTTTCTGGGAGGATGAGTGGGGTGAGGCCGCAGGCAGGGGTAGGGAGGTTGGGTAGGGAAGGCTCTGAGTCTTGAACATAGAAGTTTGAAAGATTGTATCCATTTTGGGCAATTGAGAGTTCAAGTTATGTGAGAAAGTAGTGGGGGATAAAGCTGGAAAGATTGGCAGGAGTTTGATCAGAAAGGGCTTTATATACTCTGACTGAAGCCTGTATAGGCCTTATGCTTTTGGTGATAAGACCTGTAGGATTTTAAGTAGTGGGAGTAACAGTAAAATTTTAAGGTAACACCATGGGGCAAAGTGGGGGAGGTGATTAGTGATGGGAAGACCAGTTAAGCAACTTCAGCAATAATTCTGCTAATAATAATATTTGTAACAGTTAAGTTTAAGAGGTAAAAGAGGTAGGCTGTAGTCTGCAGTTAATATGAGGAGGAAAGGGGCAAAATTGAAGGTGATCCCTAAGTTTCTAGCTTGGGTAATTGGATTGAAAATGACTGTAGTCACAAAGAGGATGCAGAGCAGATCTGTGGGAAAAATAATAAATTCAGTTTGGTACATTTTGAGTTAAAAGTACCTATTGACTTTATTAAAAGAGTTGTCTAGAAGGTAGTTAAAAATAGAAGTCCAAAACACAAGAGGGAGGTTTGGGCTCATGATAAAGATTTAGAAATCAAAAGGTCACTTGAGGCCAGAGAAAAGAATGAGATGTCCTGGGAGACTGCAGTGTGGGCCAAAAGACTAAGATGGCACTGTGGCAAGCAGGAACATATAAGGAACCTGAAATAGAAGACTAGTTGCAGTTAAATTTTATAATTATTTAATCACTCAATAAACTAGACTTCCTCTGTTCAAGGCATCTCTAGGCTTTTACCCGTGACAGATCTGTTTTTGAGACTGAGATTGTTATAAGTTTGTCCAATTGCTCTGTTAAACTGAGTAGAATTTAAAGAGTGACTTAAATCAGAATATCATACTTTTCACTAAAGGAGTTCTTTGGGTTTGAATGTAATAAGATGTTAAGTGTGTGTTGTTTTTATTGATATCCTCTTCAGATAGAATCTGTCCAGTGATTTTCAACTACAAGTTAATTGGTCTGCTAATGGTTGATGAAGTTAGTTAGTAATGACCAGCATTTTTTTAAATAAATAAAAGAGTATAGGAGAACAGAAAACAACAGAGTGTATAGCATGTAGAAAGGGCAGATAATGATTTGTGAAATTCTTGTTTCAGTTTACCATGGATGTATAAATAGGTTATGATGTATGATGTATTTCTTGTGTTGGGTAGTAATAAAAAAAAATTTGTAAGTCACTGCTTTATACCAGTTTGTAGGATATAAACAGAATTTTACAAATTATCTGAAACAGTTAACATTGAACAGTGGAAAATAACTTGGAAAGAAATAAAGAATTTAAAACTAATCTTATTGTAAAGGAAGCTTCCAGTTGATACAGGTTTAATATGATAATAGTACTTAAGTATACAAATTAAATGTTTAATGCGGTATCTGTTCTATTAGGTGGTGAAGCGAAGCCTTTACAAATGCTCATTGGAAAACTACACAAGGCAGTGTCTGAAGAATGTTCTTATTTTACACAGGTAAGATAGTGGTTAAAAAGTACTTTTAGACAAGAAATGCTATACTTCAGAACTGCACTTAGAAAATATTCCTGAATTTTTAAGTTTAAAATGAACATTTAAATGTTTCCTGATAATCTTTTGAAACAAAAGAAATTGAAGTAAATTATCTTAGCAGTAGAACAGACAAAAGGTATACCTAATACCAAAAAAAAAAGTGGACCAATAGAACCCCAGACAGGTCTGTTTCCTGCCCTTGCCCACTTACTGGTTAAGTGTATCTGATTACTAATTTGGGGAGGTTGCACAAGACCAGTGAGATACAATTTCACAGTTCAGATTGCCAAAATCTAAAAACCCTAATTATGCCAGGTATAATTATATTTGTGAAGATGGGGTGAAATAGAAGCTCTTATATACTGCTAGTGGGAAAGTACTACCTTGAGAAGCAGATTGGCAAGGTCTATTTTTGAAGTTATATACATCCCATAGCCCAAGCATTTGTGCACAACCAGATCTGTTCATTGCTGAAGTGTCTATAAGTTAAAAATGGGAAACAACTCAGATTACTATGAATAAAGGTAATAAATAAATTGTGTTACCTTCATGCAGTGGAACTCCATTTAGCAGTGTTTGATATCTGTATTAATATCAATAAATCTCAAAAGAAAAACATATATAGCATGTATGCTAGAGTAATTACCTTTGGGTGAGGAGAAAGGTGAAGAAAATGGGTAGGCAGTACTTAAAACAGAGCTTCAAATCTCTATGTAATGTTCAATTTCTGTAAAAAAACATGGAGATAATATGACAAAATATTACTATTTGTTTAAGGTAGGTAGTTATTTTTTCTGCATATTTGAAATAGTTCAAAATTTAAAATATATGCTTTGGCTTATCCCAGGCTTTTGTATTTATAAATTGAAGGGGGAAGAGGGTGGTATTAGTTGGGACAGGTAGAGCTACTTTACTGATTCTTTTTTTTTTTTCTTTTTAAGATTTTGTTTATTTATTTGAGAGTGAGAGAGAGACCAGGGGTGGGGGGGAGAGAGAGAGAATCTTGAGCAGACTGCACTGAGCAGGGCACCCAACCCAGGGCCCGATCTCATGACCCTGAGGTCATGACCTGAGCTGAAACCAACAGTTGGACACTTAACCAACTCAGCCACCCAGGTGCCCCTGATTCTGATTTCCCATAATATTGTTCAAAAAATGTTTTGCAAAAAACCTCAAAAAGTGAGATATAACCACACTTAAGGCCTCTCCTCATTCAGCTACTCAGCATTCTACACCTCCACCTCTGCCAAAGGGTTCAGGCATTGTCCTTTCATATCTATTGTTGATAGTCAGTAAATAATGGAAAGAGGGCCCAAGTCACAGTAGTTCATTTATAAGCTGACATTATATGTTCTTTCCTTTTGTTACTGTCTTTACCTGATCACTAATCTCAAGTTGAAATACGAATCAGCTTGTTCTTATAGAGGGGTCCTCTGGGATTCTTCATGAAACCTGGTTTTGTCACTAATTTTTGATGTTGCCAGAATCAGACATTTAACTGACTGAGCCACCCAGGTATCTCCATATATTATAATTTCTGTAGAATTTATAGACTACTTTCTAGTCACTTTTTTTTTTCCCCAAAGTAAGCTCTATGCCCAACATGGGGCTTGACCTCATGACCCCAAGATCAAGAATCACATGCTCTACCAGCTGAGCCAGCCAGGCGCCCTTATAGGGGTCATCATTTTTTAACTTCTGCCCTTGTTTTCTGATGTTTTTTCAAGGGTAGTTAACATTACAGAGATAACGTCAATCTAGGATCCAAGCTAGAAAATGGTAGATTAAAGTACAAGCTATATTCATTATTAGAAGCTGAAAAAATAGTTTTGTGCAATTAAGATTGTCAGTATTTTCCTGCTGTAAGAAGAATTTCATGTCCTATATAAAGAGAGGAAGATTTAGACTTGACTGTTTCTTTTGCAGACTGATAGGGTGCATGGAAGAGTGTTTTCTTACTGATTTTTCTCTGCCATTTTGACTGTCTTTTGCATTTAGGAAAATAATGTTTAATGGTTTTCAAAGGCAGACATCAACATTTTAATTCTGTAAAATATCTGATTTTGTTGTTAATAGACTTTTTGCAATGTCCTTGGTGAACATTATACTTCTGCTTTAAAATGTGAAGTAAATGTAGAAGAGAGAGAGAGTTCTGGTGTTCACACTTCTGAAAATCAAGAACTAGAATTGCAAGATTATAGATATGAAGTTCAAGGTAATAAAATCTGACCACATTATCTTCTTAAGTCATTTAATGATAAACTTTTACTTTAAATCATTATTCAATCACTTAATATCTTTTTGGATTCATGCAATCTTCTACTTAATACAGATTTTTATTTTTGTAATGCAGTAATTGTGATATAAAGAGAACCAAAGATGTCTGCAAGTTTCCTTGTCTCTTTATCCTTTATTCCTCTACTCCCGTGTTTTTTGTTGTTCATAATTCTGTCCTTAATTTTACACCATAGATCCAAAACTTTGAAAGTTATTGTATTTATTAAATACATTTGTCAGTGATTTTTTTTTAAAGAATAAGAAGACCTACATTATCTTTCTTAATAAGAATCCTGTATTAGTTTATTTTTACAAATTATGATCTCAATTAATTTTTTTAGAGGTAAAATGTCTTCTACCCCTGTCCATTTATATGAATAATGAACAAAATGTATACAAATTAATGAATACCAAAAGACATTAACATATTTTAATATGAAATCATCAAGTTATCTTTGTAGCAGGTCTTTTACATTAATGAGATTGAGCTTTTTGGTAACTAAATATATGAAATTTACTTTTAGTAGGCAGTTTTCTAAAGTTATGAATAGATAAATAATACTTATTGAAAGAAGCAGACTTTTACTATGAAATGAAATTATTATAATTGTTTATCATCTAGACTTGCAAGAAAATATGCAAACTCTTCTCAACAAAGTAACAGAAGAATACAACAAACTCTTGGTACTTCAAACACGATTAAGTAAGGTCTGTGAAATGGAAAATGTATTATGTTTTCATTTATTGTATTATGTGCTGTTTTGTAAGCTTCACCAGGAATTCTAAAATAAGTGAACATGATAAAGATGGGGGAAAAGTGACGTATTTATAGTATCAATGAGCTAAAGGAATTTCTGCAAGTTGAATATTTATTTACCTCTTTAGAGAGTTTTGGAAATCCTGATAAAATAAACATAAAATGTCAGATTGTAAACTTGGTGAAACAGTTGTATTTAATTTTACATTTAACAGTTTTTTTGTTTTTTTTTTTTTTTAAAGATTTTATTTATTTGACAGAGAGAGAGAGAGCACAAGCAGGGGGAGCAGTAGAGGGAGAGGGAGAAGCAGGCTCCCCGCCGAGCAGGGAGCCCGATGCAGGACTCGATCCCGGGACTCCAGGATCCTGACCTGAGCCGAAGGCAGCTGCTTAACCAGCTGAGCCACCCAGGGGCCCCTACATTTAACAGTTTTAAAGTAGTGGGTCTGTTTTAGAGAAAAATGGAATTAGTGTAGTTGTTTAGAACATAGCTAACGTGTTATATATGTCAAATTTCTTTCAAGTAGTTGTTTTAGAAATGTGTGCATATAAAACTCAGAGAGTATAGATGGCATAGTATGATTTATTAACTATATCAGGAAGATAAACAGCATATATTGGCAAAGATAAATGTTGTAATCTTCATGTTGTAGAAAAAAATCCAGAAGGATCTCTATGTCTATTTATTTGCAATACTTTTGATGTCATTATATTAAATTGGGTGGATTTAAAAGATTTAACTAATAGGGAGTGAAAGTTCTATCAGTGATGAGGGATGCTGTAGCTGAAATTCTTGTCTTTTTCTTTCTCTTCCCCTCCCTCTTTCTTACCTTCTGTCTTCCCCTATTTTTCCTTCCCCCTTTCCCTCGTTCCTTTTCTCTTTCTCTTCCTGTGCAAGTAAGCAAACTTTATCTTGCCTTTTCTAAAACTTATGAGCCTACCCCAGTATCTTACAGATGACTTTGTAGGAGGGAGGGTTAAAGAATCCTTCTTTAACTCTACATTTCCCTACAATAATTACTTTTCTATTTCCCTTCATAGCCAAAGTGTTGAACCCTATTCAGAATCATCATACCATTTCCTTACCAGGAATCTTAGCAGTTTGGATTTTTTGTTTTTCTGCTGCCCTCATCCTGCTTCCAGGGAACCTTTTTCTCTACTCATACTTGGGTTACTGAGGGCTGCTAAGAAAATTAGATGTGGATGTGGTTTAGTGACACCACGTAACCATGGTCTGACATTAGCTGGACCCTGTGGATCACTTGACAATTCTGGTCATTTATCCTCTCATAGTCCCTTCAGTATTTCCCAACTTCACAACTTCTCCTCAAGTCATATATTCTACTTCTACTCCCCTTTTTGTCTTTGCAGTTGGCCTTATCTCTTATTTCTCTGCAAGTATCAGAGCTATCAGTTATAAATTATCTCAGCCTGCTGCCTCTAGACCTTATGTATTTCTTTAAATCTGTGAATACCCTAATTTATTTTCCTTTTGTCTGAGAAGATGTTACTCCTTTTAATAACCAAGGTTATTTTATTTCCTGTGCTTTTGTTAGTATCCCCTTCTACCTCCTCTAAGATTGATAACCTGTCCCTTCCCTCTCTCCTGTGATTTCAGCTCCTTTGTCTCTGTTTTTTCTGTTTCTGTCCTTTCCCCTAACACATTCCTCACATCTCTCCTATTTAGAACATAACCAGTCTTCAATCCTGTATCTTCCTTTGTGGTCTGTTTCTCCTTCATTGTCATCTTCTTTCAAAGAAAGAATAAACTGAAGCCGGAACTTCCCATCTCTTCTCTCTCTTCTACCCATTGTAAGCAAGCTCTTGACTTACACTTCACTATGCTTTCTTTGGCAAAAGTCAGCGGGGATTTCCTTTTTTTTTTTCTCCCCAAGTTTTTACTTAAATTCAAGTTCATTAACAGCAGTGAATTCTTGTCAGATTTCCTTTCTGTTTTCTTACTTCCTTGTTTTCTTTCTTTTAAAAATGTTGCTTTTCCTATGTCAGTACACAGTTGAAGCTATTAAATAGTGTAGGAGGGCTTACAGTAAGTAATCCACAGTGACGGATTTGTGAGTGAGTGAGTGAGTGATTTGTCATTTTGCCTCTTTCCTTTTAGGATGGTGAGTGGGGAACAATTTGCTTTGATGAGACACACACCTCCCTTCCCCAGTGCCAGAATGTGGGAAGCTTAATCTGGAACACAAACACCTGCACTAACTTCTTTAGCTCTCCCCAGAAAAAAAAAAAGTGAAAAAGTGAATTCACCTTTTAACCCAGTAAGGTAGCTACAACCACAGAGGTATCCCCGAGGTTGGTTGGGATCACACTTGGCACTACCGTACATCACTGCCTAACCTCTTAGCCTCATCTTCCAATCCTCCTCCTCATTTTAGCCCTACTGAAATACTTAGAGTGTCCCAATGCACCCTGATCTTTCACACCCCTATTGCATGTTGTTTTTTCTGCTGAACAGTGTGCATCTACCTCCAGTCTGCTTGGTGTGTTCCTACTTGATCTAGTTGGTTCAAATGTTACTTCCTTTGTGTCCTCTTTACCTATCTTTCTAGACTTTGCCATTTCTTCCTCCATTTTCTTAGCATCTGTACAAGCCTATGCTTATTACACTTATCTTTTTCTGTTATTTTAAATATTCCATGACCCCCGTCTTTTTTCCCTGTTCCCATAGCTCCTTATACAAATTTGCATTTATTACTTTTCTTGTTATTATAATTATTTATTTACTCTTTTCCTAGCTTTTAAGCCTTTCAGAATGAGAGAGTCTTCTCTTTATTTTTATTTCCTCTTCTTAGCGTGGTGCTTGGTTATGCACATGGTAAAGGCTTAATAAATGTTTGCTGAATGAATTAAGTGAAGGAATAGAAAGGTTAGGCTGGAAAGTGAAGAATTTACCTGATGGGCTTTATTTTCTTTGGGAAGTAAGAGGCAAGGTCCTCTGTTGAAACGTACTCAGGCAGTTAGGCATGGGGTAGAGGACTTGATAAAAGTAATAACCAACTGAAATAGCCTTCATCAGAAATAGCTTTTATCCTGTTGCTCACCTGCTTTTTGTGGTATCTTTTGTTCATCTAGTATAGCAAGTCCAGACTCTCCTCTTGCTTTTTAAAGTGCTTTGTAGTCTAGATCTTTCTTATTTCTAGTTATCTTCCCCCATCCTTATCCAAATTAAACCCCTCTCAACAAGATCATTGTTTTCAGTAGTTATAGGATGGCTGTTCTTTCACAAATGCTTACTCTTTCTTCCTTACAGCTTTTCCTAATCATTGCCCAAAACGATCGAGGCCCAAGTCAAGTTTGACTTACTCTGTAATTACACACATCAGTCTTTCTGTTATTGCCCTTAAAGTAAATTATAGTTTAGTGCTTCTTGTTTTTTTTAAGAGACGGAGAGAGGGATGATGCAGGGGGTGAGGGGTACAGAGGGGGAGAGAGAGTCCCAAACAGGCTCCACATCCAGTGCGTAGCCTGACGTGGTGCTGGATTTCATGATCCTGAGATCATGACCTGAGCTGAAAATAAGAGTCCGACACTTAACCGACTGAGCCACCCAGGTGCCCCTCTAATTGTTTAATTTTATTTCCCCCGCTAGTTGATAAATTCTGTGAGGGCAGATACCGTATTTTTTTTAACTGATTTTTGTCTTAGTTTCCCTTGTCACAGTGCTAGTCGTGTAGTAGATGATTATTAAGTATCTGATGAATAACTAAATTAATACACATATGCATCTGGCAAATTGCTGCCTAATTTTAATAGTAAGGAAACAACTTGAGATTTATCTGTTTTCATTATTTTCCTTACTTTTGTGTAAAGAACAGCATACCAATTGTCAGTTTCCTGGAGGTACATAGGTTATAGCCAGAGATTCATAAAGTTATATTATCAATTTTTTGTTTTTTAAAGGAAGCTTGATTTTTTTTTTAATATTTTATTTAGGGGCGCCTGGGTGGCTCAGTTGGTTAAGCGACTGCCTTCGGCTCAGGTCATGATCCTGGAGTCCCGGGATCGAGTCCCGCATCGGGCTCCCTGCTCGTCAGGGAGTCTGCTTCTCCCTCTGGCCCTCCCCCCTCCCATGTGCTCTCTCTCATTCTCTCTGTCTCAAATAAATAAATAAAATCTTTAAATAAATAAATAAATAAATAAATAAATAAATAAATATTTTATTTATTATTGGACAGAGAGAGAGAAAGAGACAGCTAGAGAGGGAACACAAGCAGGGGGAGTGGGAGAGGGAGAAGCAGGCTCCCAGCCCAGCAGGGAGCCTGATGCGGGGGCTCAATCCCAGGACCCTGGGATCATGACCTGAGCCGAAGGCAGATGCTTAACGACTGAGCCACTCAGGCACCACTCAGGTGGAATACTTTATCAAGTATTGATAAACATAAAATTTACTGGGTATGAGTTGAAATTCCAAAGCCCAAGTCACATTATAAATATTATATGAGCTTTATACCAAAATTCTGTGCAGTTTCTGTTTTTCTATTAAAATGAACTTTCTGGGTATGACTGAACAATATACTTACTAATATAATTGCAGTGCTGTGAAGGGAATGTGAATCACTGTCAGAAGAAAGCAAAAAATAAGTTGGAAGGGAAAATATTTGTATCAGTGTGTTAGAATTCTGAGTGATTTTGAATGAAAACATTTACAGTGTAAAGCTGCTTTAATACAGTTTTCAAAATGCTGGATCATATATTTATGTCACTCCTTTTCTGTTATTTTCAATAGGTTCAGGGACAGCAGACAGATAATGTGAAACTTGAGTTTGCAGAAGGAAACCTACCAAAAGAGGAAACAGAGTTATCAGCCTCTCAGATGACCAATTTGCAAGACATTGGTAAATTTTGATTATCTACCATGGTGTAGTGTTTTTATATCAAATATTTGGTCTTTTGATTTTTTACTTTAAAATTTGAAACAACCTAGTGGTCTTGGGCATTTCACTATAATTCCTCTCATCTCAGTTTGCTCGTTCTCGTGTGGAAGGTTTGGACTACTCCTCTCTGACTCCTTTTCACTTGTTCTGTGAGTCGCAATTGTTTTCCGTTTAAAGACATGCTATTGGTACATTTAGGGGCACTACAGACGTGAAGATAGAAGAAATGATCTTGAGAGGCGCCTGGGTGGCTCAGTTGTTAAGCATCTGCCTTCGGCTCAGGTCATGTTCCCAGGGTCCTGGGATCAAGCCCCGCATCGGGCTCCTTGCTCTGCGGGGAGCCTGCTTTTCCCTCTCCCACTCCCCCTGCTTGTGTTCCCTCTCTTGCTGTGTCTCTCGCTGTCAAATAAATAAATAAAATCTTTAAAAAAAAAAAAAGAAAGAAGAAATGATCTTGAATTGCACTGTTCATTTTTTTTGTTTTCATCAGTCAAAATGAGTCTCAATTGAAACTTATTACTACTAAAAAAGCATTATTTTTTCAAAGAAGGATGAATAATCTCTGCACACACAAAAAAAGTGATTGTGCTATTTCAGTAAGAAATTTATGGGGTTTTATTTTGTTTGTTTTTTGGGTTTTTTTTTTTTTTTTAGATTTTATTTATTTATTTGACAGAAAGAGACAGTGAAAGAGGGAACACAAGCAGGGGGAGTGGGAGAGGGAGAAGCAGGCTCCCTGCAGAGCAGGGAGCTTGATGCAGGGCTCAGTCCCAGGACCCTGGGATCACTACCCGAGCTGAAGGCAGACACTTAACGACTGAGCCATCCAGGCGCCCCTCAGTAAGAAATTTGCCTTGAAATGTGTATTTTCTTCTCTTCCTATAACTTAGATGTCTGTCATGAAAGCAAGTTATCTCTGCAAGATTCTGAAAAAATTAAACAACTTGAAGGACAAGTTCAAGAATTAGAAAACCTCATATCCTCTTTGCAGCAACAATTGAAAGAAACTGAAGAAAACTATGGGGCAGAGATCCACTGTTTGCAGGAAAGGCTTCAAGCTGTCACTGTATCCACAGTTCAGCCAAGGTACCCATCCATTTACAGTTTCATTCAGCAGTATTTATAGCTTAGTAACAATCATAGCATGATTGTTTTTCAGTAGAAAATGTAACTTAAGCAAAGTTGCTTGAAAGAGACGGCATGCCGCATTATCAAGAAATAAGAACAGAAGATAATTCTTTGAAATGTCTGAAGTAAATGCTGTTATAAACCAAAGACATTCTATTATAGAGATTTTACTTACACCTTTATTTTATAAAGATTCTGGTTGTTGTTAATCTGTTGGATTAAATCAGAGAGTGTGCATGTATTTGTTACTTATCACATGCCTGGTCTTTACTACTTGATGTGGGGCATACCCAAGAAATATAAGATATGATCATTTCAGTCATGGCTGGACTTTCTCCACCTAGTTGTCTAATACTCAGATTCACTGTGTCCAAAATAGAACTCCGGATCTTTCCCTGGAAATTTGCTCCTTCTGCAGCCATCTCCATCTGAGGTGACTCTTCTTTCTCTCCTACTTCACTTCCAGTCTATCAAGAAATCCTGTTATCTCTGCCTCCAAAATACATCTAAACTGGACCACTTCTCACTAGCCCCCTGCCCATCATCTCTCACCTGGGTTACTACAACTGATCTCCCTGTTTCTACCCTCTTTCCTAAAGTCTGTTCTCAACTCATTTCCACAACTTTGCTTTTAAAATTTTTAAATTTGCTTTTAAAATTTAAGACTGATCATGTTAGTCCAGTGCTCTTCTGTCCTAACAATGCCTTACTCAGTCCTTCATGATGGTTCCTTGTTATCACTTGGACTTTATCTCCCACTGACTTGCCTGTCATTATTCTCACACCACACATTCTCCTTGAGATCTTCAGACCATCAGAATCCTCCTGCTTCAGAGACTTTTCATTATCGTTTCTTCTACCTAGAATGCTCTTTCTCCAGATATTTACATGCCCAGCATGCTTTGGGTCTTTATGCAGATATCATGTTCTCATGAGGCCTATACTGATCACCCAATTTAAATTAAAATTGTTCTTTAGAACTCTGTACACTAATTTCCTGCTTCATTTTTTTTCTGTATTACTTAATAGTGTCTGTTTTACATATGTAAAGCTGTATATGTATAAAATAAAAAAAAAGTCTATATATATTTGTAGGGGACTTTGTTTTGTTTGCTTTATTGTCTGCCTTTTATGAAAGACTTAAAGCTTGGTAATGGTGGGGATTTTTGTCCATCTGAGTCATTGATGTATCCCACACCTTGTAATAATTCCTTCTGCATGGTAGGTGCTCAATAAATGTTTGTTAAATGAATAAGAGAACAGCTCATAACTTAGGAAGTATGCTTTAATATTTAAACTACCTCTATAAAATGTTCAGAGATTTAATCTAACTTTGGCTGGCTCTGCTGTTCTAGGATTGATATCTTCATAGGCACTTATTAATGGAACCTCAAGCCAAAAAAAGATTTTTTTCCTTTGAGACAAAATACTAAATGTCCACACTTCTTTGGTATTAGTTTGTTTCCCCTTCTTTTATTCGGAGTCTGTATGTAGGCTTTGGAATTATTCACCCAGCCTTGGCACAGACTTACAAAGCTTTCATCTTATTTGAGATTAGTGGCTCTTAAACTTGGCCATGCATCAGAAACACCAGAGGTTTCTGAATACTTAAAATTAGATTACTGGATTATACATTTGGAGAGTCAGACTCAGTAGCTTTGGGATGGACCCTGGACATTTGTATTTGTAACAAGATAATTCTGTTGCAGATAGTTTATGGACTGACATTTAGAAACTACTACTTTGGGTTTTCTGATATGAAAGAAAATAAGTAGATAGCAGGAAGTCTCTAATAATCAGCTTTCTCTCTAAAGCATGAAGAAAAGGGAGTTTTCTGGAAATGGAGACTTATTTGGCAATTATTGCATTTGAGCTTTTGTCACCTTACCACCCTCTCTCAGAGTTTCTGTAATGTCAGTGGAAGTGTGTTGACAGTACCTTTCCACTAAGACCATTAGTTTTCTACCCCCCCCCAAAAAAGAGGTTTACTGACCCATGTTCACTCCTACTAATAGTGATGAATCAAAGTTATTTCTTGTAAACGCCATCACATTTTTGGATACAATTATGATACTTTTTGAATAAAGAATATGTGAATAAAGAGTTTTCTGTTCTTCTAAGATAGATTTGAGCTAGTTTAAAAAATAATTGAGTCATTCATTTAACATATATTTGGAGCTGGTATACTAAAAGCCTTTTAAAGGTCTCTTAGAGCCTCTTGGAATGACTGTTGGCTTAAGAGTCAGATCTGCATTTGACACCTGATTTAACCTTTTACTGGCTATATGATCTTGGGCAGATTATTTTAACATATCTAAGTAATATTAGGAACAATAAAAGTACTATCAAGATTGTGAGGAATAAATGAAATAGTGACAGAAATAAGCCTTGGCTAGATGTCATGGAGGAAGCTTTAGATCTATATAAAGTGGCCTTTTCCCTCAAGGGACTTCTAATCATTGAAATAGTACTTACTACAAAATAATTTTTAAGAAGTAGTAGGTTAAGGAACATAACATAGTGATAGAACCGAAGTGCTGGAATTTAAACCCATGTCTGTGTGGCATCTTTAACTGCACATTTTTGTAGTAATTGCCTATTGGAGTGGTTCCAGGGGAAATGGAAATGAAGGGATGAATATCAGATATTGGGATAGAAGGAATGTTGAGAACAAAGTGAAGGGGAAAAACAAAGATGACCCTGTGTTGTTTGAGCTAGAGAATATGGAGAATAATGGTATGTTAATATAAATAGAGAAGTAAGGCCAGTGGGGAGTAGGACCTTAATTATAAGAGGGGAGCAGTGAGTTTGGTTTTAGCCAGATTATTTTTTGAATTTGGGATAAACAGTTCCAAATTCTGTAAAGCTATAGAATGGAGTCATTGTGGACTAAGTACCATTTTTTATTAGATTTGGGTCTTAACAGCTGGATAAATAATTAGGAAGGCTTTCTAAGCTATGAAAAAAAGAATCAAAACATGGAACCAAGGATCAGAAGAGTGTATGCAAGAAGCAGTGAGGAAACAGACAAAATTGTGAGACAGAAGAACCAGGAAAGGGCAGAGAAGAAACAAAAGGGAGATAAGTTTTTACAATCATTTTAACATGAACCTAGAACACAAATAGGCAGTTCACAGGAGAAGAAACATACATGGGAGTAAAATTAATGTAACTTTTTGGAATATGGCATTATGTTAAAATTTTAAATATTAAGCCTAACATTTATAAGATTTATCATCATAGAGAAAATCCACAAATGTGTGCAAGAAATATTTATGAGGATTTATATTATAGCATTATTTGTAATAGTGAACATTTGGAAACAACCAAATGTCTGTCAGTAGGGGGTTAATTATGCAAGTTATTAAATGGGTTGATGATAACTTGTATCTGGCCAATTTGGGACAGAATGAAAGAAGAGGATAGAAGAGAGAAAGGAGGAGCTGGGCAAGAGGGGGTGGAATAAAGGCAGCATGGGTGCACATGAAAATAGAAGTGAAAAATTGTATTAGCCAGAAAAAATTATAATTTGCCCCTTTATTCTTTTTCCCATGGTTGCTAAATATTAATCTTACCATGTTTTTATGACCCAAGTTAAGCATTCTAAGAAAACTTTTTTTCAAAAAATAATACTTGTAAAACAATACAGAATAAAGACACGAATACCAAAAGACAAATGAATAGATTAAAAACAAAATCTGGAAGTGACTGTATAAATTAAGAATCTTCCTTTTCTTGCCTCTGCTCCCCAGTTCCGCTAGAGGTAATCATTGTTACTTTTGACATACATTCATCCAGAGTTTTTTCTGTGTCTGTATATAAATAATTTTTTAATAAAAATGAGATTTTACAGACTTCTACTCAGTAATACCATAGATATTTTAAAAATGTCTGTACCTGTAAATAGCTCTACATCATATATTTGTAATACACTTTATAAAATGGCATAAAATTCAATGGTGATCTGTTGAAATATTCTCTCATTCAATTGTGTTAGTTTAGTTTTAAATGGAAAAATTTAGTCAAAAATACGATTTAAGTCACAATACCTGTAACTCTTGATCTGTCATCTTTGTTGCCCCTGCCCTAATACACATTTTATGCATGCTGTAAATTTGGATTAACAGTAAAACTCACAACTCTAATTCCTTCACTCTCTTTTATTTATGTTTAGTTTCTCCATTGATTCAATGGTAATTACTGAATCTGATGTCCGGAAAACAATATATCCTGGAAGTTGTCTAAACCAGAACATTGATGGTACAATAGAGGTATTATATCTTTAAACTGTTGTGTGCACTGATTTTATTTTTCTTACTGTCATTTTTATGTCTATAGTATTCAATTAATAGCTGCTGAGAGATAAGCATAATAAGAGGATAATACCTTATATAAAAGACCCAGAAGAACATATAAAGAAATTTAATGTATTTTCATAGCATAGGACTAACACAGTTAAAATTGAGAGGTTTTTTTTCCCCCTAAGTATGTTCTAATTTTAAAATGTGTCTTGTTTTGTATAACATTAGCTGTGTAACAAATTAGTTTCAGTGCCCTTGCCAACAACTTTTCTTGCCACCATAGGAAGTTGAGCCAGACCACCTCTAGAATAGTATTTAGGAATCCTCAAAATTCAAGATGCTATGGCTGGGACAATAGACAAGGCCTCCTTCAGCACAGGCCATCTGATATATAAAAGCCCCTCATCTTTTACAGTATGGGCCCGCTGGCTAAGCCACATTCTGCGGGTCCTCAACATTGTATATACTCCCAGTTCATGGACACTTTTCTGAAACTTACAACTACAAAACCCTGATCTTAATTCAGTAGATTTTTAATTTCTTAACTCCTATAGAAAACAAAGATCATTGCTTTCTCTTGTTTTGGATACAGAGGAGAGATGTTGGCCATGTATCTTGATTCTTCTACACTCATCCTATATGGAATATTCAGATAATTGGTAAACAATGAAATGCTTAGATGCTGAGAATATGTTTACATTTTTTAAAACTTTATGGTTTTTTCTAGTTATAAAGGTAATTTGTATTTGTAGAAAATTGGATAGTATTAAAAGATATTAAGAGGAAGATAAAATTTGCTTATAATTTCATAAGCAAAGATAGCCACTGTTAACATTCTTAAAATTAGATACTTAATTATATTTAAGAAGTGTCTTTATCACACCATAGAACTATATTAGTAATTAAAATATGTAAATATATTTCTCACTTAGCATCATTAAGTTCAGTGTAGTAAGTACATTATTTAGTAGAATTATACACTAGAATTATTCACGAGAATTATTGTTTTTAATTAAGAGCAGAACCAAAACTTGTTAAAACTTCTCAGAAGTTTTCTAAGAAACATTGATCTTTTGAGGATATTTGAGGGTAGAAGTTTAAAAATAAGTGGTGTATAATTAGTATAAACAAGTATGTTATATTTTGCTTTTTAATTTAGTTTTCTGGTGACTTTGGAGTGAAACAGGAAACAAATATGGTTAAGTTGCTGGAAAAACAATACCAAGAACGATTAGAAGAAGAAGTAGCTAAGGTAAGTTTATAGTTTGTTAGGTTATTATGGTTTATATTCCCTTCAAGCCTTCAAAAAACATAGATTTTATTGATAGTGCACTTTTTTTTTTTTAACTGTTTTAGTAGTTTCTGTATCCAACATGGGGCTTGAACTCCTGACCCCAAGATCAAGAGTCAAATGCTCCACTGACTGAGCCACCCAGGCACCCCTGCACTTTCTTTTTTAAAAGTTTTATTACATAGGGGCGCCTGGGTGGCTCAGTCGTTAAGCGTCTGCCTTCGGCTCAGGTCATGATCCCAGGGTCCTGGGATCGAGCCCCGCATCGGGCTCTCTGCTCCATGGGGAGCCTGCTTCTCCCTCTCCCACGCCCCCTGCTTGTGTTCCCTCCCTCGCTGTCTCTCTCTCTGTCAAATAAATAAATAAAATCTTTAAAAAAATAAATAAATAAAAGTTTTATTACATAGCTTATCTTTAAATTGTCAGTTACTGGTATCAATCCCAGTTGCCTTTAAGCGGAATGTTCTGTGAACTTTTCTTTACGATAAACATTTTTCTTGATATGGAAGAGTAATTGGAAACTTTTCAGGGATGCCTGGGTGGCTCAGTCGGTTAAGTGTCTGCCTTCAGCTTAGGTCATGATCCCAGGGTCCTGGGGAGAAGTCCCACATTGGGTTCCCTGCTCAGTGGGGAGTCTGCTTCTCTCTCTCCCTCTGCCCCTCCCATGCTTGTGAGCACTTGTGCGCTCTCTCTCTTTCTCGCACTCTCTCAAACAAATAAAATCTTTAAAAAAAAAAAAAAAGAAGAAACTTTTCAGAATGCCATAACAAGTCTTTATAAATTTGTTACCTTGTGAGTAGTACCTTGTAATGGAGTTTGGCCTCCCTTAAAGGTGGGGAATATGGTAGGAAATGAGATAGAAGGTGGTTAGTCTTTTATATATTCTCTTTGTCTATCTCTTCCCAGAGAAGTCACTGTGATGTTAACTATAGATACTCTTAGCTGCTATGCCTAGAGATATTTTTTTAAACACTCTCTTTCTCTCTCTCAAATAAATAAATAATCTTTAAAAAATGCATATACCTGGGGTGCCTGGGTGGCTCAGTCGGTTAAGTGACTGCCTTCGGTTCAGGTCATGATCCCAGAGTCCCGGGATCGAGTCCCGCATCGGGCTCCTGGCTCGGCGGGGAGCCTGCTTCTCCCTCTGACCCTATCCCCTCTCATGCTGTTTCTCTCTCTCTCTCTCAAATAAGTAAATAAAATCTTTAAAAAAAAAAATGCATATACCTGATTGGGTTCTTATATTGGAACAGTTGAATTCTGATTTTCTCTGCTTTTTTATAATATTTCAACTGTTCCAGTGTAACAATCCCAGTGGATATGTGCACTTTAAAGGAGGAGAATTGATAAGGTATACAGGATATACATAAGGAATTAGGTTAAACATAAATTAGGAGAGGAAGTCAAGACCCAAGGAAATATACGAGCCGTAGAACTTAATCACTTCTGTATTTATATTGAATGTTTGGTTCCTAGAGAACGAAGTAAAAAGTGAGGCACCATTGCTTATATAGCTCTCATTATCTGGTTCTTTAGAGAAATGCAGATTTTCTCTTGCACTTAGCTCTTACAAAAATTTCTCAAGTGAAATGTGATAGCAGGGCATCATAGCAATTAAGAGCATGCGGTTTGGTGTAGGATATACCATGCTTTAAATTTGTGTTCTTCTGGCTTACTAGATTTATGATCTTAGGAAAGTTACTTAACTTCTGAGTCAATTTTCTCTGTGTGAAAAGAGGGAAAAGATAGGAATAAGTGATTTTTATAAGGATTCAGTGAACTAATCTAACATAAACCACCTAGCAGATAATAAAGACTCATAAATGAAATTTTTAAAGTAGTCATTACTGTGATAATGGTGATGTTATAAATATTTTTTTTTTTTAAGATTTTATTTATTCGAGACAGAGAGAGAGAAAGGATGAGCAGGAGGAAAGGGAGAGGGAGAAGCAGACTCCCCACTGAGCCAGGATCCCAATGGGGGGCTCAATCCCAGGACCCAGAGATCATGACCTGAGCTGAAGGCAGATGCTTAACCATCTGAGCCACCCAGGCGCCCCATAAATATGTTTTGTAAGGCATCAGTCATCTAAGCAGATAGCAGAGCACCAAAGTGTGTCGGTCATTGAAAACTGTTCCAAAGACATCCAAGGTACTGTGGTCCAAGAGACAACGTTTGGTGGCCCAGCTTGATCCTTAGAATAATGTAGATTGTTGACATTAACTACCAGTACTGATAGGATTAAGCTCTACCCTATACTCACTCTCAGATAGGATGTTGGAAAAAGATTGAGAACCCTTGTTTCAAAAGCACAGGGTGTATAGAAGAAGCCCAGTTAGGAGTACTGATTCCCAATATAGATCATATTAGATTCAACCTGTGATTTGTGTGCTTACTACTGAAAATAGACATTTATTTACGTTTCATTGCCAGACAGTATTCTAAGTATTAGGGTATAGCAGAGGTAAAAAGAGATGAAGTGTTTGCTCCCATACACTTTATATTCTAGGTTGTGCAGATAGACCCCGTATAGATGGTGTTAAGTACTGTAAAAAGAAAACAAACCTGGGTAATAGAACTGTAAAAAGAAAACAAACCTGGGTAATAGAACTGTTAGGAAATTCCATGCTGTTACTTGTATAAGGTTCTCACAGAAGACCTCTTAAAGTGGTAAAAGAAGAACCCTGAAGGAAGTGAGAGAGTAAATCATGAAGGTACCTGGTTGAGTACCTTTTGAGAAAGTGGAATGCGAGAGAGAAAGTCAGTCTAATGAATGTTTCAAAGAGGTGGCCAGGAAGAATTGGTAGGAGTGTGAAGACTGCTTGCCCAGCTTCCAGCTCTGCTGAGTTAGAAGACGATTTGATTCAGTCCTGCCACCCCCACAGTCAGGGGACCCATTTGGTGAAATATTGTGAAATCCTGGCACAGATTTACCTTCTCAGCAGATGTAACTGGATACAGGAGGAAGAAATAAAAAGGAAAAGGGCGCCTGGGTGGCTCAGTTGGTTAAGCGACTGCCTTCGGCTCAGGTCATGATCCTGGAGTCCCGGGATCGAGTCCCGCATCGGGCTCTCTGCTCGGCAGGGAGTCTGCTTCTCCCTCTGACCCTCTTCCCTCTCATGCTCTCTGTCTCTCATTCTCTCTCTCTCAAATAAATAAATAAAATCTTTAAAAGATAAATAAATAAAAAGGAAAAAGGGCAAGGGCTTGCCCTTCAGGAGAAGATATTACTCTAGGTTATTTGACATAAGCAAATGGAAGAATGGGTTGCTATTAGTGTCAGAAAAGACTGCAAACGAGTAGTTTTTGGAGAGGAGAGGTAGACCTTCAACATAAGGATCCAGACCCATTAAATGCAAACACTTCATAAATGTTTAAAAATAAATATTGAGGAAGTGGTTAGATATATAGAGAGTTCAGGAAATAGGATAAGACTAGACATGAAAATATGGTGGCCTGTAGGGCAGTGTTTTTCAAACTGAGTTGTAACTCATCTTTAAGTTGTAAAATCAATTTATTGGTTTAGGTCCAGGATTTTAACATAATAACGTAATGGGAAGTTCAGTTATATGAATATACACACATATAGGGGTGCCTGGCTGGCTCAGTTGGGAAAGCGGGTGACTCTTAATCTCTGGGTTGGGAGTTCAAGCCCCATGTTGGGTGTGGAGCTACTTAAAATTTAATAACAACAACAATAATAATAAACACATGGATACCTCTGTACACTTTGGGTCACAATATAAAATATTTTTTTATTGTTGTGTGTGTATGTGTTTGCCGTGGTTGCAGTGAAAAAATTTGAAAAACACTAATGTAGTGACTGTAGATAGAGCAGAGGTCTGGGGGCTAAGCCTGGATAATGCCAGTGTTTAGAGATCAGAGAAATGAGGAAGAACAAAGAAGATGGAGAAAAAGCAGTAAGTTAAATATGGGAAGAACAAAAGACTGCATCACAGTAGCCAAGTAATAAAAGTGTATCAAGAACACAATGTATTAAACTGTGTCAGAGGTTTCTGATCCATCAAGAATGATTAGAACTGCAAATTTATTATTGGATTTTACAATGTGAAATCATGGGTGACTTTCACAAGAACACATTTGATGAGGGTGATGCAGACAAACTGATTGGATTTGAGAGAGTGCAGGGGAAGAATGAAGAGATGAATTAGTTTTACTTGAAAGGGGAGCAGAGAAATAGAGTGGTAGCTCAGGAATAATGGAGTCAAGCAGTAGGTTTTTGTTGTTGCTGTTTTGTTTCTGTTTAAGAAGAAAAATATCATATTTCTTTGTTAATAGAGATGATTAAGGAGAGAAGGAAAAAAAAATAGCTAATTCAGGAGAGAGAGAAACAGTTGTTGGAGCAGTGTCCTTGAGGAGCGGAGAGGAGATGCAACCAGGAGGGTTGCCGTTAGATGGCATGGCAGTTTAATCCATAATAACAAGAAGGAAGGCAGAGAATATTTGGTTCATGATTCAGGATGTTTTCAGATGTGATATTTGGACCTTGGGAGTTCTCTTTTGGTTGCTTCTATTTTCTCACTAAACTAAGAAGAAAGGTCAGTACCTGAGAATGAGAAAGGAAGAGAAGACATTGAAGCTTTAAGGAGAAAGGGCTGTCTAGGAGAAGGAATAAAAAATGGAAAAGACCAGGGAAATTGAGATTTGCCCGGTATCCTGAAGGGCTCATGCAAGGGTAATAGTTACAAATTTAAAATAAGACCATTCAGCTTGGTTGGATTTTTTTTTTTCTTTTCAGCTAAGCTCAGTTTACACAGGCAGAGTGTCCACAGAGTCACCTGTAATCACAGGTGGGATTTGTTAGATAGGATAGTGAAATGGGAAGGAGAGAATAACAAGGTAGTTGAGTCTTTAGTTGAGTTTTTTAGTTTCCAGACCTTT
The DNA here is from genome assembly GCF_029215605.1 of Mirounga angustirostris. Classification (NCBI taxonomy): domain Eukaryota; kingdom Metazoa; phylum Chordata; class Mammalia; order Carnivora; family Phocidae; genus Mirounga; species Mirounga angustirostris. Next base: position 71,260,123 of record NW_026991720.1, on the reverse strand, counting down.
TAATTTAATTTTAATTATTTGTTTCTTTTAATTGTTACTCATTTCTAGTCTAAAGAAAGTGATCTTCATGATACAAATTTTTCAGAATTTCAAAAGCTTCCTTTATGACCTAACATATGGTCAGATTTTTATTGTTATTATCATCTTTACTGAGGTATAATTTTACATATAATGAAATTCACCAGTTGTAAGTGCAAAATTTGGTGAGTTTTAACAGATTTTTAGTTATGAAACCAACGCACAATGGAGATATAAAACATTTCCATCACCCCCAAGTTTGTTCATGTTCATTTGGAGACAGTCTCCTTCTTTTTATATTGCTGGATTCTGTTTGCTAATATTTTGTCAAGGATATTTATGTCTGTTTTCATGAGGAACATCATCCATAGTTTTGTTTTCTTGTAATATGTTTGGTTATGATATCAGGATAATGCTGGCCTTGTACAGTGTTGAAATATATTCCCTCTTCTATTTTCTGGAAGAATTTATGTAGAATTGGTTTTATTTTATTTTATTTTATTTTGGGGGAGAGGGGCAGAGGGAGAGGGACAAGCAGACTCTGCATTGAGCACGGAGCCTGATGCAGGGCTTAATCTCATGACCCTGAGATCATGACCTGAGCCAAAATCAAGAGTCAGACACTCAACCAACTGAGCCACCCAGGCACTGCGGTATTATTTTATTCTTAAATATTTTGTAGAATTTGCTAGTGAAACCAACAGGGCCTGGAGGTTTCCTTGACAGAAGGCTTTGTTAAACTATGAATCCAATTTCTTTAATAGATTTTGTTTTATTCATGGAATCTATTTCTTTTAGAGTGAGTTTTGTTAGTTTGTGTCACTCAAGGAATTGGTCCATTTCATATAAACTGTTGAATTTATGTTGGTGAAGTTGTTTATACTATTGCTTTATCACTTAATGTCTGTGGGATTTGTAAGTTATCTCTACTTTCTCACTTTTTTCTCTCTCATTCTGGCTAGAAGTTCATCACTTGTATTGATATTTTCAAGTGTCCAGCTTTTGGGTTTTTAAAAAATTCCTTTTGTTTTACTTTCATTGATTGCTTTCTTTATTTTTTTACTTGTTTCTGCTTGCTTTGGGTTTAATTTGCTTTCTTTTTCTGATTTCCTAAAAGACCTTTCCTCTTTCCTGATACATACATTTACTACTCTAAGTTTCCCTTTAAGCACACCTTTAAGCTGCATTCTAGGGATGCCTGGGTGGCTCAGTTAAGTGTCTGCCTTCAGCTCAGGTCATGATTCCAGGGTCCTGGGATTGAGTCCCACATCGGGCTCCTTGCTCTGCAGGGAGCCTGCTTCTCCCTCTGCCTGCCACTCCCCCCGTTTGAGCTCTCTCTCTCTTTCTGACAAGTAAATAAATAAAATCTTTAAAAAAAATTTTTAAACTGCATTCTACACATTTTCATTCAGTCTGAATATTTGATTTCTTTTGTGACATCCTCTTTGATTTGTGAGTTACTTAGAAATGTGTTGTTAAATTTACACATTTTAGGGGTTTTCAGATCTCTTCTGTTAATTAATGTATAATTTTTAATTTCTTTGTGGTCAGACATACTTTGTATGATTTCAGTTTATTTGAATTTATTGCCCTAAGTATGTTCTGGTTGAATGCTCCATGCATACTTGAAAAGAATGAGTATTCTGCTGTTATTCAGACTTCAGGTTTTCCTCTGGTATTATTTCCCTTCAGCTTGAAAAACTCCCTTTAGCATTTCTTTTAAACTAAAATAGAAAAGCCAGTTAGGGACAGGCCATAAGTTCTGTTTTACCTTCTTCATACAAATTTTTTCAAGTTTTAACACCCTCTGCAGTTTGCTTGTTTTTGTTAACTTTTCAGAGTTCTCTGGTAGTTCCTTTTGTATTTTGTTCAGTTTTCAGTTGTGGGAAAGAGAGGCTGTAGTGGGTTTCACTTATGCTAACTAGAATTACAAGTGTCTGTCTTACATCTTTTTATTCCACAATTTAGATAGAATTATTGCTTTATACCCGTCATCAGTGTTTAGATTTATCTTCATATTTACAAAAAGAAATTTTAATGCTCTAATCCTTTTTGCATCTAATGCCTTCCTTCTAGGATCATTTTCTGCCTTTTGAGGGACATCCTTTAGAAATTCTTTTACTTACAATCTACTAGGAGTAAACTCTGTTTTTATTTCATGTTTTTATTTTGCTTTTATTCCTGAAAGATGGTTTTATTGACCATTCAAATCTGGGTTGACGGTTATTTTTATGTCAGAACTTTAAAGATAACCTTTCATTGTTTTCTGACTTCCTCTTGTTTCTGCTAAGGAAGTCCTTGTCATTTTAATTGTTGTTCCCTCATAGGTGATACACCTTTTTATTATGCAATAATAGAACTTTTAAGAACTTTTTGTTTTTGGTGTTCTCTATATTTGTCCTTCCAAGATTCATTGGTCTTCTTGACTCTTAGGAGTGCTACCTAATGTATTCTCACCTATTACCCATGAAATAGTTCCTTTCCGTTATTCTCTAATATATCCTCCTAGAACAGTGATTAGATGTTGGTTGAACATTCTCACTCTATCCTTCATATCTCTTTGCTTCTCTTTCATATTTTTAATCTTTTTGTCTGTATTGCATTCTTAGTATTGAGAGACAAGCAGATCAGGTTCAAGACAGGAAATTAAAGTAAAAGCTAGTCTTGAGATCTTGAGCACTAGTGAATATTAAAGGCATGTAAAATAGAGATTATCTCTGTCACTTTTTGTAGGATTTCTTTTAGTTTAAAACCATTTTGAGGGGCGTTTGGGTGGCTCCGTTGGTTAAGAGTCTGCCTTCAGCTCAGGTCATGATCCCAGGGTTCTGGGATCAAGCTCCACGTCAGGTTCCCTGCTCAGTGGGGCGTCTGCTTCTCCCTCTCCCTCTACTCCTCCACCCCCCACCCCCTGCTCTCTCGTGCTCTCTCTCTTTCTCAAATAAATAAAATCTTAAAAATAAATAAATAAATAAAACCATTTTGACTAGTAACTTGCTTTTTAAATTCCTGCTGGTATGATGTGGATGGAACTAGATGGTATTATGCTAAGCGAAATAAGTCAATCAGAGAAAGACAATTACATATGGTTTCACTCACATGTGGAGTTTAAGAAACAAAACAGAGGATCATAGGGGAAGAGAGGAAAAAATAAAACAAGACAAAACCAGAGAGGGAGACAAACCATAAGAGACTCTTAATCATAGGAAACAAACTAAGAGTTGCTGGAGAGTAAGGGGGTAAGGGGATGGGGTAACTGGGTGATGGACATTAAAGAGGGCATGTGATTTAATGAGCACTGGATATTATATAATACTGATGAATCACAGGCCCGTACCTCTGAAACCAGTAATACATTATATGTTAATTAATTGAATTTAAATTAAAAAAAATTTTTTTAAATAAATAAATTCCTGCCAGTATTTATAAATCTAATCCTTTTCGTTTATTTTTTTAGGTCATTGTATCAATGAGTATAGCATTTGCTCAACAAACTGAACTATCTAGAATATCTAGGGAAAAAGAGGATACTACATCATCAAAACAAGCACATGCTTTCTGTCAGCAAGAACATTTAAATAAAAGGAAACTATCACAGGGTCAAACTTTTGAAGCAATGGACATGAAATTTAAAGAAGAATTTAAACCACTCAGTAAAGAGTTAAGAGAAAATGGAAAGGAAGTTCTGTATTCAAACAATGATAATCTTGATGATAAACTAGAATCGAAGGACCATGAACTGACTATTTCAGAAGAAATGTTCTCCAGAGATAAAACATTTATAGTCAGAGACCCTGTAAGTGTGCTTCTTTGTATAAGAAATTGTGACTTCCTTCACTATAAAAATATTACCAGTAATTAATATTCCCTAATGGGGAAGGAAGGTATCTAGTCTTGACTTAGGGATTAGCATTATGATTGTGTTTTATTACTTATATATGAATAAATGATTTAATATTATTATTAAATAAAACAAGTCTGGTTCATAGTATTGTTAATCTTGTACATACTGTGCATGGTAAAATCTCATTGTAAGTTATACTTGCATTAATTTTGTTTCAGTCAATTTAAGATTAATTATCCTGTAGTTTAGCAGTATGTATGAATAAAATATTTGCTTCATTTAATATGATAATAACATCACAAGGAAATAGCTACCTGTTTAAGAAGATAATTTGAAGTATTGTACTCTGTATATACTAATTCTTTTCTTCTTTACTTATCCATTAATGGAGGATCTGTTCTGTGTCTATAGCACAACTGTGTTTAACAGAAAGTAATAAATCCTACATTTAAAAATTATCTAAATTCAAATTTTTTATTAATGTTCAGGATGGGTTATGTCTTGTTTAGAGGCATATTCAAATAAAATTGTCAACTTCTTCATGAAGTGCAAAACTAAGGTATTTGTGAAAACCTCTTTAGTTTACCAGCAACTGTTCGTTTAAGTAGTAGCTCTTTGGGAATTGAAGTACTTCTGAACTTCATTAAGGAGTTGATTTCTTATGAATTTGAGAAAGTGGAATATAAAGCTTTTATTTCCAGGGCGCCTGGGTGGCTCAGTTGGTTAAGCGACTGCCTTCGGCTCAGGTCATGATCCTGGAGTCCCGGGATCGAGTCCCGCATCGGGCTCCCTGCTCAGCGGGGAGTCTGCTTCTCCCTCTGACCCTCCTCCCTCTCATGCTCTCTGTCTCTCATTCTCTCTCTCGCAAATAAATAAAATCTTTAAAAAAAAAAAAAAAAAAAGCTTTTATTTCCAAATAAAAATTAGTGAAAATTGTTTCTTATCAAGCAGTTCTCTGTAGTACTGTGATGACCACTGCATAATATAAATTAAATAGGTAAAAATTTTCACGTTTTATAAATTTAATTTTAATTTTAAATTATAAATATTCCATTTATATTATCTCCCCGTCATAAAATGTCAAGAGGAATAATGGAGTTATAGCTTCATTAAGAGCAGAAGGCATCCTGAGGATTTTTAGTCTTTCTTCTTCTTCTCTCTTAGAATCAGATTGCCTCTAAACTAACTGCTAAACAACTATTTTGCTTTTAGAAAATAACCTGTGTCATGATAATAAACTAACTTCACGCCAGACTTGGAATTACAATTAAGACAAATTTCTTTTTTTTTACTTTATTAGTTTAGTAATGGGGATAAAAAATCAGGTGCTTTGTGGGGTTAGAATTGCTTTCATATTAGTTCCTAATGATGTTGACACTGAAAAATTTCCGCGAAATGTTTTATGATTGCTGTCTTTTTTTTTTTTTTTTTAACTATTGTAGATCCATGATGAGATTTTGGTGTCAAGTATGGATGCTTCTAGACAACTAATGTTAAATGAAGAACAGTTGGAAGATATGAGGCAGGAACTTGTACGACAATACCAAGAACATCAGCAGGCAACAGAACTGTTACGGCAGGCACACATGCGCCAGATGGAGAGACAGCGAGAAGACCAGGAACAGCTACAAGAAGAGATTAAGAGACTGAATAGACAGTTAGCCCAGGTATGGGACTTAGAGTCCCTTTTCTCCCCAATTAAAATAATAGTATTCTTTATGTAGCCTTTTTTTAAAAGTCAGTATTATTGCCAACATCTGAATAAATACAAACCTTTAACATCAGGAACGGACTCCCATCAGCACAGCAGCCTTAGATCTCGTTAGGAACACCTGACCCACCCTTGGAGTGCCTTGCCTCTGTGCCATTTTATTTATCTGCCCTTTCGCCATTGGAAAAGTGGCTACAAGGTTGTTTGTATGTTTTGAATCATTCCGTTGACCATACACAACAAAAGCACTTTGACAGTTTTGGAAATTCTTTGTGCTGAGATGCAGTTGACAGTCATTTTTCCCATATTCATTTCTAGTTTTGTGAGTCCACCAATTAGCATCTCCAAGGTTTACCTTTATCTATCTATAATCTATCTTTTTAATCATGAATGGGAATCTGAAGTAGTATGTTTCTGGAACTTCCTCCGGGGAAACATCTCTTCTTGATTTGAGAAATGCAGATTTATGTAACATTCTTATCCCTTTCCTTACTCCTTGGTATTTGGGAGCTGGATTCTTATCAATTGCTGTATATAGACTCACAAAATCATTACAGAAAAGCAAGAGATATTTATATAGACGTTCCTATAAAAACAAATTTATTCCATTTATTTTGAAAACTTGGATTAAAAAAAGAAATCTTGAAATATGTTCTTTCAAATATAGAATAATAGGAAAATTGAGAGTTGAACATAAAACATATCATTTGGAAAAATTGATGTTGCTTTTCTTCATTGCATTTTGTGAATTCAAACCTCTGAATTTTCAATGCAAAATTGTCGTATAAAAATAATATTAATTGAGCTTCACCAATTCCGGAATTAGCTTTTTTAAGTTTCATATTTTGCATTGAACTTTATATATGCTTTTAACCCCTAATCATGGGATGTAACTCCTAGGTAGAAAGGGCCTCTTGGTTCCAGGGGGTTCAAAGAAATACGCTAATTATCTCTGCTTTTTTTTTTCTTCTGTCGCAAACAATATTCTCTCATGACCTTTTTTCTTATTTAGAGATCCTCAATAGATAATGAGAACCTGGTTTCAGAGAGAGAGAGGGTGCTTTTAGAGGAGCTGGAAGCACTAAAGCAGCTGTCTCTAGCTGGAAGAGAGAAGCTGTGTTGTGAGCTGCGCAACAACAGTACGCAGACACAGGTAGTATGGACTTTGGCCCACCTAGGAGCAGTGGATCAACAATGCAGTAGGCTCTGTTTGTCTTTGTTGTTGGTGTCCAATGTATTTTTTATAGGCGTTGAGCTTAATGTGTTTGTGATTGTTTACATGCAAGGTAGGTGGAGTCCTTCTATGTAAGGTAATTTGCATAGGACATTGCTATAGCAGCACCAGCTCTTTCACCAGGGAGCAGCCCAGCTAACTTGATGTCATACTAGAGCCTGCATTAGCTAGAACCCATTAAAGTTCTTTTCATCTCTGCGTTAGGTTGCCTTATCTTTTTTGATAATGCTAATCCCTTGATAAAATGTAGTTAAATGCTATTTCAAAGATTATCTCTTTTGCCTGCAGAGATTTCTGTTTCACCTCATAACAGTATAGAAGAATGACATGCTGTTTCCAAGATGACAGGTTTTCTTTCTGTTTTGTCCTCTCTGCCTTTATACAAACTTAAGCAGAATGGAGATAAAAACCAAGAGGAAATTGAAGAACAGACCTTTAAAGAAAAGGAGTCAGACAGAAAACCTGAAGATGTGCCTCCTGATATTCTGACCAATGAAAGGTATACAGAATGTGTTTGGTGGTGTTTTTTTTTTTTTTTTTTTTTTTTTGGTACAAAGGGAATTAAATAGTTGTTTCAATGTGGTAAACTTTATTTGTCCTTATTTTGATCTTGTACATTTATTTGTCCTTTTTACTGTGTATGTAAGGAACTGTCAATTTTTGATAAATAGACAAATTTATAAAAATCTTTTTTATGTAAGGTAATTTTTGTTTGGATATTGATCATGTACTTATCTCAGTAAATGATAAGGCATTATTTGATTATTGAACCTTAATTTTATTCTGCTCATATGTCATTTTTTATCCTAAAAAACATAATTGCACTTGTGAGTGTATTTCTTCAGTATATGGACATGCATTCCCCTTGCTTGTGATGAGAAAAAAAATGAAGTGTGATAGTCTAGTTAGCTTCTTTCATTCATTTACTGCATATAAGATGAGAACTTTTAATCCATATCCCACTTTTATAGAGGAATAAATTAATGATCCGATGTTAACAAAACTTCCCCTGACTTGATTTTGTAGATGTTAATATAAAAATGTAAAATATTAAATGAGAATTCACCCCCATATTAAGGACTGTAAGCAGAATATTTTAAAATTTGTTTTGTTCAAATGAAAATAATTTCTTTAATTTTAAATTAAATTAATATCTACTAACTTAATTTCCTCCTTTTCCAATTTCTGTGACTGTCAACCCTCTGTGTCCTCCTAACCTCCTTCCTCAGCTTGCATGGAGGAATTTGGCCCCTAAGATTTTGGCTTCCCCATTGGATCATCAGTATGGAACACAGTCAGTATGGAACTCAAACAAGAAAGACAGTGTATGAAAATTAGAGTTACCATGGCAATATAAAATAAACATTTTGTTTATTTTATATTATTTATCTCTAATTGGTATATTTTTAAAACTATGTAGTGTTTAATTTTTAGGAATTTTTGCAGTGAGTGCTAATAAATGAGTATTCATATTTATTTCTCTTTACCATCGTATTAATTTTAATCATTTCTCTTATTTATAAATATTTTTTTAAAAGATTTTATTTTTTTTATTTGACAGAGAGACACGGTGAGAGAGGGAACACAAGCAGGGGGAGTGGGAGAGGGAGAAGTAGGCTTCTTGCGAGGCAGGGAGCCTGATGCAGGGCTCGATCTCAGGACCCTGGGATCATGACCTGAGCCGAAGGCAGACGCTTAACGACTGAGCCACCCAGGTGCCCCTAGAAATATTTTCAAATTATCCTAATCCTGAGGTGTTTGGGGCTTGAACAAAACCTAAGAAAAAATTAAATAAAACCCTTAACTGACTTACTACTAACTAAATTACTTAGAGTTTTATTTTTAATGTCCTGGTCTCATGTAAGCAGAGAACTTGATCTAGGTACAAAAATAGAACTCTCTCTTTCACTGGACAAATACTGAAGGAAAACTTGTCCGTTTATTACCTTGTCTTAAAATAGTTATGTCATGTGCCTGTGAAAACAGATATCCTTTAACCTGATTGTTGGTGATCTCCCACAGTGTGAAGTTGAGAGAGCAAACTGTGTCTTAAGGCGGAGGACCTTTACCATAAAAGTCTCTTATTTTATATTAAATATAAAGTTTGCCACTATAGTACTCTTATTGAATTAAGCTATTAGGACAACAGAATTGTATAGTTATTCAGAAGATTAATCAGATAATCTTCTGAATCAGCATTTATGGGAGTATATTTCTTGACATGAAAAGATGTTTGTGTTAAGCAAAAAACAAAAAAAACTTACAAAAACTTTGCTCTGGATAATTCCATTTTTGTTTTTTAAAATGTATATATTTATGAGGTGGAGGGGAAGCCTAGAAAAATAGATCTTAAAATGTTAACAGTGATTATTTTTGCTGAGATATTTAGGTGGGTGGTTAGCACTGTTTTCTAGTTTTTTTTTTTTGCAAATGAAAATGACATCTTTTTAAAAAGACAGATGCACTATTAATTCCATTTGGTTGAAAATAAGTTCCTTCTGGCTGAAATGAATGTGGTTTATGTAACTTGAGCAATTTCTGTCTCTGGAGCAGATATAATAAAGAATGTCCTATGATATTCCCTCTGGTGCTGGCAGATAGTGATATTGCACAACAGACCTTTTTAAAAATAGGTCTCTGCCTGTTTTTGTAATTTAATTATCTAGATTATCACCAGGAAGTTGTAGAAATATGCATTTTTCTGGTGGAATTTTTAAGTTATATTGTTTGACACATAAAAAGATTAAATGTGATTTTCTTCCAAGTTAGAAACTTTACTAACCTAAAACTTATAGGATTTATTTAAGGTCAGTAAAGTATTGCACATTTGTAAAAAAATGTTATAGTTTATTGATGGACCAAAATCTTTTTAGAAGAAAACAAATTTTATAATGTAATTCTTAAATAAAAAACAAAAGCACTTCATTTTAAGTGCGATTGCATATTATTTCAGTAGAGAGGGTCGTATAATATTTTTCAAGTCAGATTTTTTGTGGGACATAAGCTAAGTGTTTGCTTCAGAAAGATTAAGCATTTTAATAAATGTTTCTTTATCTATACAGGTTTGCACTCCAGAAAGCTAATAACAGACTTCTGAAGATTCTCTTAGAAGTTGTGAAGACAACAGCAGCTGTTGAAGAAACAATTGGTCGCCATGTTCTTGGTATTCTAGACAGATCTAGTAAGGTCCAGTCATCTGCCAGCTTGATTTGGAGATCAGAAGCAGAGGCACCTATAAAGTCAAATATCCATGAGGAACACACAGGAGGTACTAGTTTGAGACTATCATCATTATCGTCAATAAATCTTTCTTAGTTCAAGGCAGTTTTGCTATGTGTTGAAAATACAGAAGAGACAATATTGAAGTTTTTTCCAACAAGAAAATCTTGAGACACAAATACTTTGGAGCCAGTATTCTCAAAACACCATTATTGTTTAGCAGTTGCAAGTGGGTATCTTGGAGTTGTTGTTGTACATACTCAGGGTTTTAACTACTTTGCTATATAAACCAGAGACTGTTTAATTTCTCCACCATAAAAGAAAAATTCCACATCACTTCTCAGGACACTTACCAGTATCCATGAGGTATTGGCAACATCCTGAAATCACCCTAAAGATTAGAAATAAAGAGCTTTTAAGAATCAAGCATCAGTTTCACATATCTGTTGAGGTGGTTAGAAGAAAGTCTTGATAAGAAACCCAAGACTTGATCTTTAGACTATCCTCTGCTAGCTCCTTTCTTCCTTTCGGAAAAGTGGTTTGAAGTATGACAGAATATGTGTGGATCCACAGGTTAGATCCTGACATGACGTAGCTCTCTTCCTAATTCTCTCTTCTTCCAGCTGTGTGGGCTGGGCTCTTCTTTGAATTTCTTGCTTTCACGCTGCTGACGTCTACCCTCTTGTTTTTTAATTCCTTGTTGATGAGGAAATCAGGCAATCAAAAGGTGAGAAAGTTTGTCAGATGGAGAAAGATAGGGTCTGGACTCTTGGATCAACAGATCAAGTCCCTGCTTTACTACCATTCCACACCCAAGCATTTCTCTCCAGTTAGAGGCCAACCTTCTAAAAATGCCAATATTTGCAGTGTTTGAGAGCATTCTGTTTAAGTTTCAAGTGGAGAAATGAGAAGAAATTATCCCACTTACAGAAGGTTTACCTAATTGCAAGTTGGCCAGTAGTCTGTTTCCAAGTGCAGAGAAAAGCTTGATTTGGAATTGTAAGTAAAACTCCCTCAGTTAAGTACAAAGATAATTTTAAAAACCTCTTGGGGTGCCTGGGTGGTGCAGTCGGTTGAGCATCCAACTCTTGGTTTTGGCTCAGGTTGTGATCTTAGGGTCATGAGATCGAGCCTTGCATTAAGCTCCACCCTTAGCATGGAGTCTGCTTTGAGTTTCTCTCTCCCTCTCCCTCTGCCCCTCCCACTTGTGCTCTCTCTCTCTCTCCCTCTAAAATGAGTAAATAAATCTTAAAAAGTTTTTGGAGAAAAAAAAACCCTTTTAATAAAATAAGAGCTGAAAAAATAACTGAATTTTTAAACTTTCAAATTCATCTTTTCAAACTTTATAGAAGTATTTTGTCAAATTAACTTCACTCTCTGTTAAGCTCTCAATCAAGGGCTATTTTATTTCTACATACAGATCTTGATGTATAGAAAAGAATTAAGTAATACTTTCTTGGTCTTATTGTAGAAGTGTTTATCAAACTAATTAGGATGACCACTAATACCATTTGGGGACACCTAGATACACATTTTGTATCTTGGAGGAAATACTGAATTAATAGAATTTATCATTTAAAACTGAATTTTCTGATAAACTTTGAAGAATATATTGGCTTAAAAAAAATTGACACTGCTCCATTTATAAGAATTTTTTCTGATGTTCCTTCATATTTTTTCATGGAGCCTTATTGTAAAAACTAAAGGAACTTTTGAAATATTTCTTTTATGTCTTATTTAATATGACAGAAAAAGTTCAGTCTTATTCTGATTATGAAACATTTGCTTTTCAGTTTTTATATATGACTTTTTATTGTCGGTAGTAGTACTTGTGATCTATTTTCAGCTTTCAAGTCCAAACTTGTTTAGATTTTATGCATGTGTGGATTTGTTAACTCTCTAAAGTAAATAATTGATTTGCTAATGTGTGCCTCCTCATAAGAATAACCTCGTTTATGAAACTAAAGGGAGATTTTGAGCCAGTGTGAAATTATGTTGAACTTGAGTGAATATTAAAGTAGTTCAGGGCGCCTGGGTGGCTCAGTTGGTTGGGCGGCTGCCTTCGGCTCAGGTCATGATCCTGGAGTCCCTGGATCGAGTCCCACATCGGGCTCCCTGCTCGGCGGGGAATCTGCTTCTCCCTCTGACCCTCCCCCCTCTCATGTGTTCTCTCTCATTCTCTCTCTCTCTCAAATAAATAAATAAAATCTAAGATAAAGTAGTTCATAACAATGAGATCTCCTAGGATATGTTGAAAGAAAAGTTCTTTGAGGCCTGCACTGTGATGGCTCAGTGGTAGAATGCTTACCTCTGTTACTTTTGTAATAGGAAAATCAATAAAGTTAATACATTTTTTAAATCCTAAAGGAAGGTGACATCGAACTTAACCATTGACAATAGTGTGCTTCTTGCTAGACTGACCCCCTTGGGAAGCCTTCCACTTTCAGGGGAAACTAAAGTATGTGAATACCTCCTGGGAAACTGCCTTTAGGACCATCAGCCCAACCTTCCAATCTCCTCAATGACTGCATATCTTAAATATTCCTATTGTTTCTAGGATAAAGGCCAAATGTCTATAGCCAACAGTAGTTATTTCCTAGAATACTCTTTAATGCTGCTTCCTCAGAGAGGTCCTCCTTGACCACTCTATCTCATTTAGTCCCTCCTCATTTTCCCCAATGACCAAGCACTGAATCTCATCTGCTGCAGTGTCCTTTTGGAGTAGTGTGATGTGATAGAAAGAATGCTGGGTTAGTAATCTAACCAGGCTCTTGATTCTTACTCTAGCTCTCTGCAACTCTGGGCAGATCAGTCTCCCAGGGCTTCAGTTCACTTTACTCATCTGTCAGGTATAAGAAGCAAAGTAGTCAGTGGTTTCCATTTGGAGCTTTAGAGATCAGAAGGCCATTGGGCTAGGGAATGCTCTGTCGAATCACCTACCCTGCTTAATCTGGGAAGATAAGGAATGAACATGGTATAAATCCATAAAGTAAATGACTAAAGGACTTTTGAATAACCATCATCTGCTGTGTTTAAGACACATATCTGAGTGCTTCACCAATGTGAAATCATGAGTCTCTTCACCAAACTGACAATTCCGAGATTTCTGTTGGCATTTTATGAAATTGCCCTGCCAATTTATGTTTTTGTCTGGTTTTTTCCCCAAAGACTAGTTATTATAAATACAGTGTAACCTTGATGTCTTTTTCATTCTTTTATTTCATTGGAATAAGCAACAATAGAAGTTCTATTTCTTCATTGGAACGTATTCACATTATTTTTGTTTGTATCTTCAAAATGTTACCAATAAGATACATTAAGCTAGTTGACATCTTCACCTTTTCTAGATACTTTAATATATATTTTTTCATTAACATTTGAAAAAATTTCAGTGGCTTTTTATAAGCCATTTTGTTTTATGTATCTTTCGTAGTTTGTGCTTGAGATTTGTTCTCACGCAATATACAGTATCTTTAATTCTTTTCCCTCAGCATTGATTTCTTTTTTCCCCAAAGCATGTTGATATCTTCATAATATGGGGGGGCGGGGGAAGTGTGTTCATTTTTCTTAACTTTGCTCCTCACTCAAGGTAAACCTTGACCAACTCAATGAGAGATTAGACCAACTCCTACTTTTACCAGCTTTGGTTTCTCTTCCTACAGTACCACAGCTGTTCTCTCTGGACAACAGTGACTTCCCAGTTGTCAAATCCGATAGCATCTTCTCAGTCCTTGTCCTGTTTGAGTGTCTAAACAAATAACATTACTGACATCTCTGCCTTTTATGAAATGTTCTCTTGTCTCCTGGAACATCTTCTGTCTTTCTGTGACTTTTTTTTCCACACAGGTTCTTTTGTTAGTTTATATTATGGAGGCGCCAACTATGTTTGTCCTCCTTCTCTCCTGAAACAGGAAAGCAATTGTTTACTGCTCATAAAATAAATGTATCCACTTTCAGGATTTCGACTCTCACCTTAATACAAATGACTTCTAAGGCACTGCAGACCGAAATTTCTAAGAGTTGACTCATCTTCTCTACCTAGTCCATTAACACTTCCAACTTCATTTTTCATGCCTGCTCTATACACTTTCTCCTGATTTTTAAAGTATTTCTCTTAATCACTCTTCTGTCACCTAAGAATGATTTATGCTTAAACCCCAGAGTCATCTTTTACTACTTTCTTTCTCCCTTGTCTTATATATTTAGTCTTCTCCGACCTGTCCCCAGCCCGCCACCTTTCAACACTTCTCACCTAGGCTATTGAAATACTCTTCTTTTTTTTTTTTTTTTAAGATTTATTTATTTATTTGAGAGAGAGCTCACAGATGGAGAGGGAGAAGCAGACTCCCTGCTGAGCAGGGAGCCTGACACGGGGCTCGATCCCAGTACCCTGGGATCATGACCTGAGCCGAAGGCAGACACTTAACCGATTGAGCCACCCAGGTGCCTGGATTGAAATAGTCTTCTAACCTGTCTCTTCTTCAGCCCTTTTTCTGCATTGCTGCAGTTTATTTCCTGATTCCTAGATTTTATATCTTCCTGTTCAAAAAATCATTTACTACCCATTATTTATAGCAAAACCCCAAGGTTCCTATAAAAGTTAAAACCATTCACAGCCTCCTTTCCAGCTACTTTCTTTTAGCTCCAGCTACCTTCTTTTAGCTCTCCTCCCACCCCATCCTAACTTCTCCACATACTTTCACCCCGTAAAGCCTTGGCTCCGCATTGTATCAAACTATTCTCTTTCCTCAGGTTTGTCAAATTGTCTGTATTTATTAGAAAGAAAAGGTCACTAGAATGCATTTAATTTTAAAGATGCTATATAACATATATTTTTAGTTTAAACACCAATTATAAAGTTAGTATTTCTTCCATAGCTTCTTCAAAAATATTTATTTTCTAGACTACATTCATTTTGTTTAGTAACTTTGTAATATATACATTGTATTATACTTGATATGAATTCATTTTGAATTCCAAGATCCTTTTGAACTCATGAATACTTACGAAGTATTAATCCCTATTACCAAGACATTCAGTTTTGAATACATGGAATAATATAAGTAAATATTAGTCTGGTTGCTGTCTGTTTTTAAGTGTTGAGAATAAAAATACAAAGTGAAAATTGTATTAGCTGTTACACTAATAACAGCTGCAGTAATAAAAACTGCATTCCAGTTGCAGTAACTTACTGCAACTGGAATGCAGTTTTGGATTCTCTAGCCGTGACTTGTACAGAGGAGGTACTCAGTGAATATTGAATGTGCTGCATTCAGATCTTTACCTGATATTGTTAATACATGAGATTGAGAGAAATACATGGCACCAGCTACTTTAGCTTAGCTAGACATTTTAATAAATAGCTCCTCTTCTCCTGGATGACTAGATCAAAATGAATATCCTTTTTTTTTGTTTTAAAGATTTTATTTATTTGACAGAGAGAGTCACAGCGAGAGAGGGAACACAAGCAGCGGGAGTGGGAGAGGGAGAAGCAGGCTTCCTGCGGAGCAGGGAGCCGGACGTGGGGCTCAATCCCAGGACCCTGGGATCATGACCTGAGCCGAAGGCAGATGCTTAATGACTGAGCCACCCGGGCGCCCCTCAAAATGAATATTCTGAGTTCTTTGGAAATTAAAGTTTGCTGTTAATTTGTTCACTTTCTGATAAGTTACTGATAAGAAATAAGCACTACATGTAATAAAAGCATAGGTCATTCCTCTTCAGGATATTTCATTGTTGGGTTGTAGTATGCTGCCACAGATGAATACCGTATTCCATGACAGCAATAAATAAGCTATGCTTTTATTTCAGTTTAGAGAAAACACTTCCAAAGCTTATTCTCTGCTCATGTAAACTCAGTTTTTTTTTAAATAAAAAATCAGAATAGTGTGGATACATACATTCATAGTTAAATTAGTACTGCTCATCAGTCTATTAACCTCTTTGTAATATACCTCTTACAAAATTTCAGGCTGCAAAATGGTCTTAGTCCCTTTTACTGTCTGGCCTGAGCTTGTGATGCTACCCAGTATAGTGCTCAGAAATCAGAGGATCTGTGGAGCGCCTGGGGGGCTCAGTCAGTTAAGCATTCGACTCCCAACTCTTGGTTTCAGCTCAGGTCATAATCTTGAGGTCCTGGGATCAAGCCCCGCGTTGGGCTCCATGCTCAGCAGGGAGCCTGTCTAAGGATTCCCTCCCCCACCTGTCCTTCCCCCTGCTTGCTTGCTTGCCCTCTCTCTCTCTCTCCCAAATAAATAACTCTTTTAAAAAAAATCAGAGGATCTGTTCTAGACAAAATCTAGCACTTCTTCTATCCTTCCATATACCTGGAATATCCCATTGCACAGTGTTTTTCTTTTCATATCATTGATGTATTTATTTTCTCATTATACAGTACTTGAGCATAGGAACCAGATCCCACCACTTATGTGTCTCTATTACTTAGTAAATCCTGCACGGTGGGCACTTAGTAAATATCTGTTGGAAGTTGTTTTAAAAGTTTTTATCAAAGAGGGGTGCCTGGGTTTCTCAGTTGGTTCGGCGTCCGACTCTTGATTTCGGCTCGGGTCATGAGATTGAGCCCTGCATAGGGCTCCGCACTCAGCAGGGAGTCTGCTTGAGATTTTCTCCCTCTCTCCCCTTGCCCCTTCCTCCTTTGTGTGCATGTGCGTGTGCTCTTGCTCTCTCTCTAAAATAAATAAGTAAATCTTAAAAAAAAAAAAAAAAAAGGTTTTTGTCAAAGAAAAATTACTGAATAACCCAAGTATTAATTTCTGCAAAGCCCTCTTAGCACAGCATTATCCTTCTCATTCTGCCTGCTTGGTTATCAAATAATATTACATTCTGTATTTCCCTATTTGTTATATTGCAGTGTTGTTATTAAAAGGCCTTAACAAAAGACCTGTAGTTCAATGATTTCAGCTTTTAACTGATTTTATTTTGTAACTTTTTTTTACTGTAACTATTATTATAATAGATTTATGCCTTTAAAATACTGTTATTCCAGGGCGCCTGGGTGGCTCAGTTGGTTGGGCGACTGCCTTCGGCTCAGGTCATGATCCTGGAGTCCCAGGATTGAGTCCCGCATCGGGCTCCCTGCTCGGCAGGGAGTCTGCTTCTCCCTCTGACCCTCCCCCCTCTCATGCTCTCTCTCTATCTCATTCTCTCTCAAATGAATAAATAAAATCTTTAAAAAAAAATAAAAAAAATAAAAAAAATAAAATACTGTTATTCCAGTTACAGATGAATCTATACCCTCTTATTCTGGAAGTGATATGCCAAGAAAAGACAGTAGTATGTGGTCAAAAGTAACTGAAGAAGGGACAGATCTCTCAGAACGGCTTGTGAGGAGTGGTTTTGCTGGAACTGAAATAGACCCTGAAAATGAAGAACTTATGCTGAGTATCAGCTCTCGACTACAAGCAGCAGTTGAGAAACTCTTAGAAGCTATAAGTGAAACCAGCAGTCAGGTAACCTCCTTATGTTGCTAATCTGTACTACATTTGTAGGTTTTCTTTTAAGCCAGTGAACAACTAAGTGTTTTCTCTCTATTGTCTCACAGAAATTTAGTCATGTTCCTCTTTATAAATGGTTGGATTTGTAACAACCAATACTGATATCAACAGGTTTCTTTTCAGGTGGTAAGTGTTAATGTCTTGACGGACTCTTCAGGTTCTAAAATTCAGTGTTTTAATTTTAAAATTTCCTAGACTCTTACACATTACTTTTTTTTTATATCAAAAGAGATTTTAACTTTATCATTGACTGAAATATTCCGTTATAATATATGTTATTTATTTGAAGGAATAATACAAGGAATATCTTAAACCATATGCTCTAGTATGTCCTAACACACTGCTATTGTAATATGATAACAAATCAAACCTACAGTCCTTCACAGAAAACATCCTTTTCATGAATGTTAATAGATTACCTCACTTTACTCTCTCTTGGTAGGGTTAGATGAGGGATACTTTCTACATCGAAGTACTGTTTTTATAGAAATTTTAAAGGGGTATAATCATTTATAACCTAAAATGCAATTTTCTCTGTCTCTAACATTTTTACACTAGTATGGTAAATGTCTCTTAAGTTACTGTATGTAGAATTTAAATAATTGTTGCTTTAAAATGAAGCAAATTCACTTATTTATTTTAAAAATGTTTAAAACAACTGTAGAATCATAGCTGTATGTTAATCAAGTGAGTACTCCATTGTCATCAGTTACAGGGCCAATATTATTAACATTTTCATTGATACCTTTATTCACAGTATCCTAAATCCATCTGTATTTCAGACAGAAGTTGAGAAGTTGAAAGAGTGTCTTTGATGTCTTGTTATTTCTAATGTCTGGCTTTCATTGATGCTACTTTTTTTCCTCTAAGAAATTATTCTGTTATGGAATCTTTTTGCAATAGCAGTGACTATTGGATTTACCATATTTGACAAATACTGTTATATATTTTGTGTTTTAATGCCAAATTCAATTACTTTTAGGTTAAGTTAGTGATTGAGTCCTCTCTTGGTTAGTGACCCTTGAAATCACTTGTTAACCACCTACTATTAAGTTAATTTTTCATTATCAATCCATTTTTTTTTCCTCTTGGCAACTTGCTATTGGCATTTAACATAGACGGCATTATCAAAACAGCATATATGTCCAGTGAAATATTTGTCTTCTGGATAGTCTTCAGACAACGAGTTTTCCCCAGGTTCATTCTTCCTTGTAGGGAGACAGTTTAAATTCTCTTCTGTGCTAGAGTGGGGACTGTATCTTTAAGAGCACATTACCACACATTGCAATAATTCACTATCTGGCCAGCAGAATATATCACAATATACCTACTGTTAATTTTCTGAATTGTACCTTGATTGACTAGCCAAACTAAGGTATTCATATTCAGTTAAATATGTTTCAGAAATGTTTTCATAGATAAAGTGCTGTCTTTGGGCAATTCTTATTTCTCTGAAGCTTTCTTTTACAGCAGGTGCAAAATGATTGAAAGGCTTTTGCTTCAGTTACTTAAAGATTTCCTTGAGCGTTGTAAAGAACTAAAAGAAGTACAGTATTTTTGAAAACTCACATCTTTGTGTATTTACTAATACACAATAGAAAGGATAACTACACAAATAATAATAGTAGTCTCATCTTTTGCTAAAACCACAGTGAGTTATTTTTCATTGCCAACATCCTAAGTGCTGGTAGGAAAGGCAGCAATAAAAACCAGCTTCATTTGCGTTATTAATTTAAGACATTATACTCTTGGATCAAAGAACTTTAATGTTTACCATATTTTTCTTCAGCCTCAGGTAGACAGCTTAAGCTCAAACATTGCAACTATGAATGCTATGTCATAATATGAAATTCCATAGCTATTATAAGAAAACACATATTTTTCTATAAGATTTGCTATTTTTTCAAGTTTTTACTTTTCTAATTAACATAAGCCCTGGATTGGCTTTCTTTTAGAATGCTTACACATAAGCCACTTTAACAGTATGCTACTCTACTGAGTGAGCTGGGCCAATTCAGGCATTTTCAGCTGTTGCTTTTCAGCACTTTTAAAGTTTGAATGCATATGCATCCTAGTTATCCCTTTTATTCTATGAAAGTAGTGTAAATAATTCTGTATGGAGTCTCAACATAATCCTGCCTTTTTTTTTTTTTTTTGCTTATTTCAGCTACATTAGTATTTAATTTCTGTGATTTGTACTCTTTCCTACCATGAAAAAACTAGTAGTATTTTTCCTTTCTTAGCCACTATTAAATACTTTGATCTGGATCTTGAACGCTGTTAATACTGTTTGCTGCTACTTGATACCATCGTTAAGTTACAGTCTAGTTAATGCAGTGTAGTTGACCTTTGAACAGTACAACTAAAGTATGCCGCTCCATTTATATGCAGATGTTTTTCAATATATACAGTACAGTACTGTAAATGCATTTTCTCTTTATGATTTTCTTAATGCCATTTTCTTGTTTTAGCTTACTTTATTGTAAGAATACAGTATATAATACGTAATCCATATAACATATAAAATATGTGTTAATCGACTGTTATGGCATCAGGCTTCTGGTCAACAGTAGGCTATTAGTAGTTAAGTTTTGGGAGAGTCAAAAGTTCTGTGGATTTTTTTTTTTTTTAAAGATTTTATTGATTTATTTGACAGAGAGAGAGATAGCAAGAGCAGGAACACAAGCAGGGAGAGTGGGAGAGGGAGAAGCAGGCTTCCTGCCGAGCAGGGAGCTCGATGTGGGGCTCGATCCCAGGACCCTGGGATCATGACCTGAGCCGAAGGCAGACGCTTAACTACTGAGCCACCCAGGCGCCCAGTTCTGTGGATTTTTGACTGTGCATGGGGTCAGCACCCCAACCCCTGCATTGTTCAAGGGTCAACTGTATAATATTTGTCTTCTGACAAGCACCATGGAAAATGGTAAATAAATCAGAAGTGATCCATGGTTTGACTTATTCCTGTAGGCTACTATAGAGAAACTTCCCCCAAAATCCATTAATACTGCCAACAGATAAGTGTGTGGAATCCACCTGAAACACTCATTTTCCCCAGGCCAAGATCACACCTCATCACATCTGCTTGTGTGACCAGGTTTTGAGGTACAACAGGAGCCTGACCATGGCATTTTCCAAATTATTCTCAATTTGTTAAATACTAATATAGCAATATGTTATTTAGCTTTTACTGTATTTTAAGTATCAAAGAACAGGTCACAAAAACTTTGCCTAGAGCACTAAACAGTTTTCATACTGCAGTCTCTAAACCAGCAGCATCAGCATCACTGAGGACTTGTAAATTTAAATTCTCACTCCCCACCCCAGACCTACTGAATGATGGAGCCCAGCAACCTGGGTTTAAACGGGTTCCTTAGGTGATTCTGGTACACACTGAAGTTTGAGAACCACTCATCTAGAGATTATTAGTACATGTTCACATTATTCTAGCTGAATTTTGAAGTGTTCTACCAATATCTTGGATAAAAGGTTAAAGTGGTTGTTGCCTTTTGGTATAAAAATCAGGTATATCTTAGGTGAATTGTATTTTTAAAGTAACGAGAATAGGAGTCTGTAAAACTTTCTTTTAATCCAAATTTAGTTCACCTACTACTCTTCCATGGATAGATGTTTAAAGCCATTGACTGCTTCAGAATATTCTCATTAATAACTAAAATTATCTTGAACATGATAAATATCTTTAACAGTTCATTAGATTGATACAAAACAATGTGTAATCACCTCTGTGAAATAACTTATATTCCATTTTTATTTTAATGTGTCATTATTTGGTTCTTCATAATGGTATAGTTCTCTTTTACCTTGATTTTTTTTTCACTTGTTACAAAAACTAGAACAGAACTGAGAGACACTGCTATAGTCTATTTGTGCTTGCAGTGACAGAGAAGTTCAGCTAAGTAGCTCTGCACAGCATACCCTGAGACTAGGAAAGAGAGTAGCATCTCATACTTTGGAGTCAGGTGGGCCCAAGTAAAGCTTATTGGAAGACTTGATGCTTGAGATGAATCATTCATTCATCATATTTATTGAGCACCTACTATATAATAATTGCTATTTTACATACCAGAAGTACAGCATTGAACAAAATAGACAAAATCCTTGCTCTTGTAGAGACCAACAATATGTAAACATACAGTATGTCAGGTGGTGATTATCTGCTGGGAAGAAAAATGAAATGGAGATAGAGCATAATGGGGGAAGGGGACATGTTTATAGGAAAATCAAGGAAGACCCCTCTGATGAAGTAATATTCAAGCATATTTCTTGAGGAAGATTAGGAGAGACAGTCATATAAGTAAGTAGGGGAAGAATGTTTTAGACAAAGGACTAACAAGTGTGAAGGCCCTGAGGTGGTTGAGTGCTTGTTCTTTGTGTGGCTGAGAAAGAGGCCAGTGTGGCTGGAGCAAGGAGAGTGAGGAAAGTGGGAGATGAGGTCAAAGTGCTACCTGGAAACCAGATCACATAGAACTTGGGATTTAATTCCTAATGAGAAATGGAGCCATTGTGTACAACTTTTTAACTTTTTATTTTGAAATAATTTTAGAGAAAAGTTGTAAAATAGTCCAGAGTTTCACTCAACTTCCCCTAATGTTAACAGCTTGCATAATCGTATTATAATTATCAAAACTTGGAAAGTAAAACTGTTACAATACTATAAACTGAAGTACAGACCCTTTGGATTTCACCATTTTTTCCCACTAAGGTCCTTTTCCTGTTCTAGGGTCCCATGTTGCCTTTAGTTGTCATGTTTTTGTCAGCTCTCTTCTCCTCTTCATTTAGTACCTGAGTCTTTGTCTTTTATGACCTTGACACTTGAAAAGGAGTGGCTAGTTATTTTATAGAGTGCCCCACCATTTGGATTTGTCTGATATTTTTTCATGATTACAGGAAGCTTATGTGTTTTTGACAAGAATACCACAAAAGTGATGTGCCCTTCTCAGTGTATCATATCAGAGGGCACATGATGTCCATATGTCTTATTACTGGCAATGTTAATCTTGATTTCTTGTGGTATCTGCTGGATTTCTCCACTGTACTATTACTTTTTTTCCCATTATAATTAATAAATTTCTTGAAGGAGGTACTTTGAGATTATGCAAATATCTTGTTTCTCCTTAAACTTTCACCCACTAGTTTTATCATTCATTGGTAGATCTTGCCTGTACAATTATTACCATGGTATTCTGATGGTGATTTTCTATTTTCCTCATTCCTTCATCTATTATAATTACTCTGAAAGAGCTATTTCTTCACTCTCATTTGTAATCAGGATCTGTACAGACTCATAGCTATTTATGTTTTTCAACGGATTATATTCCAATACTACAGTAATTGGTTTTGTTTCAGCTTTGGCATTGTGAACTCTTTCAGGTTGGCTCTTGCGCCTTTTTGAAGTGCTTACTTTTTTGAGCATTTGCACTATCAGAGGCTCCAGACCCATCTTACGTTATTCCTGCCCCAGCTCTAAAATCTACCACTGCTCCAAGGAAATTAGGGTCCTCTTATTAGATAATGATATTTAGAAACCAAGATCTGGATGCTGTATGAGCTCTTTGTTACTGAAGTGTCATGACTTGTAGGTCCTCTTAGTAGACAGTTTAAAAATATACGGGATATCTATAAATACATACATTTATTTGTGTATCTCTATGTATAGATAGTAAAAACATGAGTTCATGCGTTACATCTAATTCTGATCCAGTACCACAACATTCATTCTACCCTTCCCCCCTTTCCTTTGTAACTTTGTTCTCCATCAGTGAGAAACCAGGCTCTCATTATCTGCATATTTTTACTTATTTGTTTAGCCCTAAAAACGCATAAAATAACTTCAAGTTGCTAGCCTATATCCCTGTGAAGAACAAATTTATTAGAGTACAGTATTTATGTACAGTACTTTCTGTCTTTAGCGTTATACAGTCAAAAATACTGTTTTTCAAAGTATGGTAGGTTAACTCTTCTCCCTCACCCTCTTTAATGTGGTTTTGTTATTCACTTTTAATATAGTTACAATCATTTGTTACAGTTTTTATTCCATCTTGAGTTTCCCCCTTTTCTAAAAACTCGCAGATGGTAAATTTCACTCTTTGTATGGGTAGTTCTTTTGGTTGTGACAGATGGGTGGTGTATATATACCACCACAAACATGACACAGGATTGTTCCATCCCCCAAGATACCCTGCTGCTGTCTTTTGTTGTCAGCCCTCCTGCCTTTGGCAACCACTGGTTGCTTTCCATCCCCCATCCTTATAATTCTGCCTCTACCAGACTGTTGTAAATGAAATGACACATTATGTATTCTTCGGGGTCTGGCTTCATTGTCCTAAAGTACATGTAAGATTTATCTTTTTTTTTTTTGCATGTATTAAAAGTTTGTTCCTTTTTATAGCTGAGGAGTATTTTATCATATGGATGTAGCACAGTTTATTTAGAGGACATACAGATTGTTTCAAGCTTAGGATCATTAGAGATTTTTGAGTAACTGACCTAACTTACATTTTTCAAAAGATCGTTTTGACCACCTTTTCAAAATAAATGGGGGGAAGGGCAGCGGGGCGCCTGGGTGGCTCATTCGGTTAAGCGTCTGCCTTTGGCTCACGTCATGATCCCAGAGTCCCAGGATCAAGCCCCATGTCGGGCTCCCTGCTCAGCGGGGAGTCTGCTTCTCCCTCCCTCCGCCTCTTCCCCTGCTCGTGCTCGCTCTGTCTCTCTCTTTCTCACTCACTCTGTCAAATAAATAAATAAAATCTTTAAAAAATAAATAAAAAATAAACTGAGGGGGTGGAGGAGTCTAGGGCAGAAGCACAGAAACCAGTTAGAGGAGTTACTTGCCCAGATATACAAGTCAGGTGGTAGGATTAGAATTCAAACGCAGGTACTTTGGCTTCAAAGTCTGTGCTCTTAATTAAGCTGCTTTTACTGTCCTTTGAAAGTGAGTGAATCACCTTGTCAATTACTGCTGACTGCTCATGTTATCCACAGACTAAGGAATAGATTTTGAAATCTGGGGTGTCACTGGTAACCTTACAAGAGCAGTTTGATGGAGGAATGGAGATGAAACTGTAATTCAAGAGAAAATGAGAGGAAAGGAGGTAAAGACTTAAAAGACGAGTAGAGACTAGGTAGGTAGGTCCAGAAGAAAATTCGTGGCAAGAGGCATAGCGTATTACTGTAAACCAGCATGGTGTGTATGAGGACAGTGGATAGTTTTGTGTTATAAACATATAGGATGGAAGGTGGGAAACTGATAGAAGGTGAGAGTACAGGAATAGCCAGTGGTCACATGTCAAAGTCCCATGTAGGCTAAGTTAAGGAGTTTTAACTGTATTATGCTATAAAGTTTGGAGAGTCTTTGCAATATTTTTGATGAGAAAATAATACCAAATTTGTGTTTTACGTCCCTCAGGCAGTAGTATGATAGATGGATGGGCAGGAAGATGGTGAGGAGAGATACTGAATGCAGGGAAACAAGAGACACTTAGAATATTCCTGGTAAAAAGTGATAGAGATCAAGTTAAGGCAGGGGGGAAGTGATTTTAAACCTTTCAGGAAGCTGAATTTGATAGAAATTGGTATGACTGATCAGATACAGGGGATGAGGAAGAGGGAAGGAAACCAAGCGTAAATCCTCAATTGACTGAGTTGCTGGTGTATTTCATTTACTGAGATACGGGATGCAAAAGAAGTGAGTGATGAGTTCAGTTTTATGTAATCTGAATTCAGAATGCATAGAGGCATTATCAAGGAAAGATATTCACTAGAGTCTCGAGTTTTGGTAGAACTAGATTGGAAATTGTTATCCCTTTAAGACATTTGAAACCATCGTCTTTAGAGTGTGTACAGAGCTATTTTTTGTGCTGGTAGAATGCTGACATTTAGAAGAATAAAGGTAGGTATGTCTACAGAAGACGTGGAGAATGAGAAGAGGAAAATCAAGAGAATAGTGTCATAAAAGCCAGATAAGGAGTGATTTTTCTAAAAGTTGTCAGTTACTATGGAAAATCATAGCTGCTGAGGATTTAGTGTCCATTGACTATTTCAATGTGAGTGACCTTGATGAGAATAGTGTCATAAAATTGGAAAGGAAAATTCAAAATTCAGAGAGTTGGAGAAATAGAGACAGCAAATTTTATGCCTACTAGCCATGAAGAAAACAACGCTAGCTTGAGAAGGGGAGGGTGTTTTTTTAAAGGTTGGACTAGTGTACATTGAGTAGCAGTGGAGAAGTTGAATATTGTAGGTCAGAATGGATGAGCTTTCTGGAGGCCAGGTCCTTGGAGTAGGTTAAGATGGAATCCAGAACACAGGTGGAAGGTGTGCCATTTGGATCAGAAAGACCTTCCCTCGTTTAAGATTGGAGAAAGAGATTATTGCAGGTTATTGTGGGTTTATGTTGGAGATGAAGGAGGAGTTTCATTGAAGTCTCCATAGTCTAAGTAAATATTGTCAAATATTCAAGTTTCTTTCTTTCTTTAATGACGTCGATTTATATGTTGTGTGATTTTAGTAGAAGATGTATGATTAAGCCTTGTACTTAGTTTTAAGGTTTGGTTTGCTTTAGGTTCTATAGATACATCATGCTTCAATAAAAGAACTAGTGGGCATTTTCTTTGCTAAGTATCAGGGTATCTTCTTATAGACTGATTTCATAATATCTATTGAAGAAGCATTTTACTTTATGTATTTGATTTGACAAGTGATTTGCCCTAGAGTATGTCCACATCCATGTAATGATACACTTATTATGATGAATTGTATTTATCATTTGCCCAGACAGGCTACCATAAAAATCAGGCTTATATTCAGCCTACTGCAGTTTCCTGTTGGTTGAGAGAGCTTTCATTATGATATGAGGAAAAGAGCTTAGAGACTACCTGCAAGCCCTTAGAAAGGCAATCTCTTTAACATAGTCTGTATTCAGTAGTCTCTTTGTGATTCTGCAGAAAAGCTCTCTTTGAGAGTATGGTTTCAGATTCTTGATTCTTGAATCAGGTAGAAAAAGAATTCATTCTGTTCCGTGAGAGTAGTCTTTCAGCAACTAGTTTTCCAGAATTCACAGGTACTATCAAGAGATACCTTTAGGCCTTGGAAAAAATTAATGAGGAACTTACTCCCACAGAATGATGATTATTATAGACAACTCTTATGAGTTTATTATCATTTTTGAGAATAATGGAACCTAAGCTGCATGTTCTATATTTTCTCATAAAGGGAGACTTTTCCTTAGGATGAAACAGTAGTTTAAGATTTTGTCATTGTTAAGTTTTAAGCATAACTGTAATCCAAGTGTTGAAATGTATTTTGCCATTAGGTATTTCCTCCAGTGTGCTTATTATATATAATAAGCATTGGTCAGGACTTGTCAGTTTGAGAGAAATGTTTATGGGTGGAAAAGATTAAATATCTTGACATTGTATGATTAAAGTAAACCTATTTAGTTTGGGAAACATAGCTTTATACCCCAATTAATAGCCTTCAAATATGCACTAAAATCTTTATTATCTGGAACCTGGGAATAATGAGCTAGTCTGGATAATTAAAAGGGTATCCTCCTAAATATTGAAGTCATTTTGCTTTAACTGCTTTTGATTGTAAAAAGTTTTATCTGCTTTCTAAAATTAAAAAAAAATAGAATGCAATTTGAATTATTCTAATGTAATCTGTCTGAACATCAATTAATATACCATCAGTTACTATACTCTTACAGGGGAGATCTTTGCCCCTATCTTAAATCATCTTTACTGCTATTTTGAGTCCTTTTTACTCTCCCTAATTTTACTCTCTTTTCTTTGTGGTTAGTTTCTTAACCTTGACTTATGTTCCTAGTTGTAAGTGGATATACTCTACTCCTATAGATTTTGGTTTTACATGGATGGAAACAAGTTTTACATGCTTTCAAAAATGGGGGAAAAATATAATTTGGATTATTTTAACTTAGGGTCACCTTTTTTAACATGAATCAATATAATATGCCATCAGTTAATATACTGTTGTCCTTTATAAGGACTGTTTGCCTCATTCTAAATCATCTTAATCTACTACTTTTTTGAGTCTTTTTCTCCTCCCTAGGTTTTTCTTTTCTTTGTAGTTAATTCTTACCTTGACCTGAATGTTTCTCTTTATAAAGAGATACTTCTTACTCTCAGAATTTTGTTTTTGCTTCAAATAAGAGAAATTGGATACTAGATTATCAAAATAAACTGTAACTCCCACAGGGAGCCAGGAAAGAGTATTTTGAGAACTATATGATATGGTTAGTATGGATCCTGTCAGTTCATAAAGCTGAGCAGCTAGGATATGGATGATTTTGTATCTGCTAAAGATCCAGAAAAATCATATTTAGCTGACCCAGTATAGGGTTAGGCCTCCATTTTGTACAGATATTCAGACTTATTAATAGACTAACTGGTGGGCTCACATAAAATAAACACAATAAACAGAAATTTGTCATTGCCTAATCCAGAATTATAATAGGCAGCTGTCCCCCCCCCCCCCCACCTCCACCCCAAGCATCTACCTGTAGATTCTGGGCTTTATGTAGAAAATCGCATTTTCTCTTCCCTAATTATTAGCCTATTATGAAGGCTTTGAGTGTTGACTCCTTTAAACAATTTTGTGTAGTGAAAGTGGCTATAAAACAGATTTTTGTTGATATCACCTGCTTGCCTTAGTATGGGTTTTTCCATAGTAGATAAAAGGTTTTAGTTTTATGGGTTTAGGATATTTAGTTACTGGACCAAAAAAAGGCACCACAATGAAAGCTCTTTCATTTATTTGAGGATCTTTTGCTGTTAAAAAGTAAGTTGTTCATCTTTTAAAATTCTGAGTGTCTAGTTTATTCACTGTTGCCAACATTTCTGGAGCTACCAGAAGATTATTATATGCAACTTGCACTTTTTAGTTTTAGTCAGAGTTCCTAGGATACCTTAAGTAATGATATATAATTACCAAACATATTATATATAATGCAGCTTTTTAAAGAGCGTTTTTTTTTCCCCTTAACATTCACTCTGAAAACAATTCATTGTGGGAAATAGGTTATAACTGAACTATCTGTATTTACTTCTAGTGACTGTTCAAAAGAATGAGTATTATTTAAGGAAATATCAAAAGGAAATACTAAGTCTTCCAGAAATAATTATGATTATTTGATACACTTTAAGAACTCTTTGGTAATGTGGACTCAAACCTACTTGATTTCACATTTTCAAATTAAAATAATTTTCTAGTAGGATGGAAAAATACTAGCTTATCTTAGAAACATTATAAACTTGTCTAAATACCCTTTTCAAAGCTCTGACGTGGAACTTGGATCCTGTTAGGCAGGCTTTTTTGTGGGCGTATTAATTCACATTCCACCTGTCAGTACCTATAGGTAAAGACATGAAACCACACCCTCTGTTCTGACCTTTTCCTCCAGGGACAGTGACTAGAATCCTTTGGCTCAGGGTGAGAGGCTATTTGAATAGCTCAGTTCAGAAGAGCTTTTACTTTTGAATTGAGTGAAGCAGCAAGAACAAGGGAAATAATGTTGCAACTACATTTCTCAAGACTGCTGCTATGGAGATTTCAAACTTGACCTTCCCTGCCAGGTTCTGTTTGGAAGGCTTACTTATTTCCATAGATATATTTGATACCGAAAGCAGTTTTATGGCTCGGCTACTTAGATATTTATATTTTCATTCTTCCATTCTTTAAAGAATTAATTATTCTAGTTAAAAAGGAGTTTTTCTGCTTTTATTTTTGTTGTCTTTGTTTTTTGTTTTGTTTCTGATGAAGACTGGTAGAAATGTAGTTTTTTTATAGATCTGTGTGTTTTTTCTTTTGTTGTTCATTTGTATGAATTGATGCTTATTTGATAGTACTAAAAAGAAATTTGCATACTGCTGTGGTCTATCTTGATAAACTAAGATAAGAACTTTTAATGTAGTGGAAAACTGTTAAAGCAAGTGAGGGAAGTTGGCAGCTGAATCTACTAGCATGGATTCTTACCGTACCTATTTGGCAACTGTCAAACTCAGCGGCTCATGGTTGGAAGAACAAGATGAAGACATTTATGAGGTTGAATCTCGTGTGCCTTTACCACATCCTTTTCCTCTATGTGAACATTTGGATGAAAATAACTCTGTTATTATTAATACTTCTATTTTTCATTTTATTCATAAAAGAAATGGGCACATATTAAAGCTTATTTCTAAAATTTCACTGCCTACCCCTCCTTATTCAGTAAGTATAAAAAATTTGGTTTCTTATACTTTTAGTTTATACTTTCACTTTTTTAGACATGTAGTTAAAAAACCTGTATAAATGAGAAATGAACTTTAGATGTCCTTAGTAAGGGTAAATGGAATAGAATCTTGTTTTGTTATTGTTTCATGTGTTACTACTTATTTATCCTGATATATTGAAGAGCTAAATTTGGTCTAAGAGCCCCAACTTGGCTATGTTTTTGATTCCAGAAGGCAGAGTGAGATAGTATTACAGTTTTCCATGCCAGGCAAGCTGTTTAAAAAGATCCTGCTTGTCCTTAACAATCTTGCTTTTATATGTTTATGATTCCAATCCTGAGTAAAAATGGAATGATTATATTTGAGGGAATGAGCATTGTGGTACTTAAAACAGCTAAGTCCATTGAGCCAATTAGGAAATGTTTACAATCATATGGTATATTGGCTATAGTTCCAGACAGGGAAAAAGAAAATATGGATTCTAATTTTAATTTTCTTGTTAACTCATAAGGAACTTATTTTTAATATGCTTACTGATCCAGTGAGGAAATACTCTTTTCTACTTTTTATGTGAAATGTATTTTACAGAAATTAAGGGTATTTAGCATAGTTAGTATTTCAGGTTTATTTAACATGTAAGTATGTTTTGAATGATTCACTACAAGTTATTCAGTATAACTACAAGTTATTCAGCACTTTTTATGACTTTCATGGCTTTAATTGTAATACACTAGCTAATATTTAACAGGCCAGATGGTTTTCAGAATAGTTTTGTTACCTCCTCTGAAACTTTTATATTAAAGTGACAGTTTATTGATGTTTTATACTTACTTTTAATGTAATAATTTTCTTAACTTACTTAGAAATACTGAATATGAAATTTTTATATATTTCATATTGTTAGGTATTAGGTATTATACGTATTAGGAATAAATCAAAGCGGGTTAGAAGAGGCTTTTTAAAGTATAGAGTATTTAGATGAACATTTGAAGGGAATCTCTTTATTCCAGTAAAGTATGAGCGCCATTTGCTATAATAAATGAAATTTGTTTGCTAGCTTTACTAATTTGATTCTTCTAACTTTTTAGTTTTGTTTTGTAAAACTGAAGTTATTTCTTCTGGTTTTATGGTACATATTTAAATGCACTTTAAGGTTGCTTTAGATCTTGTCAAGAAGTAGTACATTAGAAGCAAAAACTTAATTTTCTTAACTAAATCAAGTATTTATTTTGTTGTAAATGCTAAATGCCTTGTTGTGTTTGTACAGTAAATTCGAAAAAGAAAAAAAAAACAACTCCTGTTTTTTTTAGTGAGAGCTTTGAACTCTTAGAGATTTCATGTATTTACCAACCATTTTATAATATACAGAAAAAAGTGACATACCTACATATGTGGAAGCAGTTGATATGTTTTAAAAATATAGGCTGTGACTGTAAATTCAGAAGAGTAGCTATATATAAATTAGTTCTTTACGGTTATGTTTTTTTACTATAAAAAACAGGGGTGCCTGGGTGGCTCAGTTGGTTAAGCATTCGACTTGATTTCGGCTCAGGTCATGATCTCAGGGGCCCCACGTCAGGCTATGCGCTGGGTGTAGAGCCTGGTTAAGATTTTCTCTCCCTTTCCCTCTGCCTCCCCACACCCCCATGCTCGCTCACATGCTCTCTTTTAAAATAAAAATAAAAAACAGATAAGGAGATGCTGGCCGTCAGAAGCTCAGAAAACTAAGGCAGGAACAGTGCTTTTCTGTAATTTCTTGGAGCTGGTAACAGTGATCACTGTTTTCTTAGAGCTTTGGCCTGAGTCTGTCCTTGACCGTCATCTTTAAAAATTGTGTAAGAATATAGTCATGCCAATAACAGCATATTAAGGAGGCTGTATTTATGAGTAATTATGGGTAATGCCTCTGTATTCTAAGGTTTTGAAAATAAATTGAATATTCATAGAGAGTCCTGTAGATGTTTCATAGATGGACAGAAATATAAAGCTTTTAGTTAAAAATGGGTTATAATAATTTCATTTGGTTGTGCCACTATG
The DNA here is from genome assembly GCF_029215605.1 of Mirounga angustirostris. NCBI lineage: Eukaryota > Metazoa > Chordata > Mammalia > Carnivora > Phocidae > Mirounga > Mirounga angustirostris. The sequence continues at coordinate 71,228,304 of NW_026991720.1, read as the reverse complement.
ATTTTGTTAATTGATGCCACTACATTAAGCATATATTAGTTCCCCATAGTGTATAGCAGGGGTCCACAATCAATAATAAATGTTAAATATAAAAGATACTAAGTTTTTCATAGACTACAATTACAGAAAATTCTTCAGAATTTTCAGAGCCTATGTGTCATTAACTTTATACCTCTCTTTATGTGACAGAATACAGAGCTACTGTTGGAAGTGGTTTATTTCCAAAAGAAGCATTTTTTTTTGTTTAATAAAATTAGAATACATCTCTTATGTAAAGTTGTATGTAGCTAATCTACTTGTATAATGACTTTTTCCACCTATTAATGTTAGCATGCACTAGAAATATTAACTGGCTACAGTTCAACAGTATGCCTTTATTTTTATTTAAAAATCTTTTTTTTTTTTTTAAGCTTTAGTGGGGAATGACATTGGCCTTCCCACACTTCAGTTGTCTTATTTCATGTATGCTTTCCCTCCTTGTTTAGCTTGAACATGCAAAAGTTACACAGACAGAGTTGATGCGGGAGTCATTTCGACAGAAACAAGAAGTAACCGAGTCCCTTAAGTGCCAAGAAGAGCTGCGAGAGCGCCTTCATGAGGAGTCCAGGGCCAGAGAACAGCTGGCTGTGGAGCTCAGTAAGGCTGAGGGTAAGCAACTTGCCATTGGCAGCTGAGGGTGGAAAAATTTCAAGTTTAAAAATAGAGATTTTTGATGCAAGCCAGATTTGGACATTACCAATCTACTCTAATTTAGAGTGACCACTGAAACGTAGTTGTAGTGGATCTTCAGAATTTCTCCAGGCAATTTTAAGAACTGTATATATTTTTAATTATTAGAAAGAATTTAATAGAGGAGCGCCTGGGTGGCTCAGTCGGTTAATTAAGCGTCTGCCTTCAGCTCAGGTCATGATCCCAGAGTTCTGGGATCCAGCCCCACATGGCCTCTCTGCTTAGCGGGGAGTCTGCTTCTCCCTCTCCCTCTGCTGCTCTACCTACTTGTGCTCTCTCTCTCTCTCTGTCAAGTAAGTAAAATCTGTAAAAAAAAAAAAAAGAAAGAAAGAATTTAATAGAATTACAGAGCGCATTGAAAGTTTTGGAAAATATAGAAATAAATGATAGTGGGCACCTGGGTGGCTCAGTCATTAAGCGTCTGCCTTTGGCTCAGGTCATGATCCCAAGGTTCTGGGATCGAGCCCTGCATTGGGCTCCCTGCTCCGCGGGAAGCCTGCTTCTCCCTCTCCCACTCCCCCTGCTTGTGTTCCCTCTTTCACTGTGTCTGTCAAATAAATAAATGAAATCTTAAAAAAGAAAAAGAAATAAATGATAGTGATTTGTTACCATAATCCCACCTTCCTAAAGCAAGTCTTGTAATTTAGTGATGAAAAGACTGACACTAAGAGATGTTAATAAAGGGCGCCTGGGTGGCTCAGTTGGTTAAGCGACTGCCTTCGGCTCAGGTCATGATCCCGGAGTCCCGGGATCGAGTCCCGCATTGGGCTCCCTGCTCGGTGGGGAGTCTGCTTCTCCCTCTGACCCTCCCCCACTCACGTACTCTCTCTCTCTCTCTCATTCTCGCTCTCTCAAAATAAATAAATAAATCTTTAAAAAAAAAAAAAGATGTTAATAAATTGTTCAAGGCCACCATTAAATGGTGATGCCATGCTTTATGCCTCGAAAGCCTCATGCTGTTTATATTCTGCCATACTGTTGTGGGTGTTGGCCTTCTAGAATCACTTAAAATATCAGCTTTCTCTAGTATATTTAAAATGTGATTTGGTTCAGAAGCATCTGATTTATATTAAGCTTTCCAGAAACCTATTTATATCTGTGTAATAAAGTGAGTTACACCTACATGATGCAATACATTAGTATAGCAAAATAATGGAAAGTTCAAAGGAACTTCAGATTTAGGCACAAAGGTTAACAAGAAAAAGATTGCTTTGAACGTACCTACCATCAGCAGCAGCAGATTCATTCAAAACATTTAAAATGTTGGAATGAAGTTTTGCTAACAGTACACCTTTTATTATTTATATAACACCAAATGGTAAGATTTGAAATAAGTTATAATCCCATTCCCTGTTAATTTTATCTTATAGGTGTCATTGATGGCTATGCAGATGAAAAAACTCTTTTTGAAAGGCAAATTCAGGAAAAAACTGATATAATAGATCGTCTTGAGCAGGAATTGTTATGTGCAGGTAGTAGATTACAAGAGTTGGAAGCAGAGCAACAGCAGATCCAAGAAGAAAGAGAATTACTGTCCAGACAGAAAGAAGCTATGAAAGCAGAGGCAGGCCCAGTTGAACAGCGTATGTATTTTTGGACTTTGTATATGAAACATTCCTTAAAAGTTCAAGGTGGCTCTTTTCCTCTTTCATTGCCTTTGTTTGTGTATTTTATATGGGGATTGAAAAATTACAAGAAAATCTGCCTCTCTGGTAAATGTTCATTAGCCAACCATGTAGAGTCAGGGGTGTTTTGTTTTTTTTCTTTTTTTACTTTGGCAGATTTTAACTGGAAAAGATAATCCTTTATTCTTGAACTTCTCCCTTAAAAGAAAGCTACATATAATGAGGCAGGATATTTTTTAAACCATGTAAGATTAAGTACTTTTAATAGCAGAAAGGCAGCAAAAATGTATACTTGGAATAAATAACTAAGCACTGATCCAGCACTCCCAGCAAGCAGGTAGGGGGGTGGATTTCGGCCTGCAAGAGAATAGATTTGAAAAGGTCAGTGACTGTTAGAAGCAGGCTGACATCTGGTTTAATCTGTGTAGGAGTTCAAAGAATATACAATTTATAAATAACCTTTAATCTTTTCTTAAATGAGAAATTAGGTGTGATATCTTAGTTTTTTTGGCAGTAAAAAGTGCCTGTCATTATAACAGTGGAACTTTAAATCCTTTTGATCATATCCTCTCACTTTTATAAATGTGTAGTTTCAGTGGTTGAATTTTACCAATTTAGAAATATAGCATACATTTTTGTAATATGGTACGGTTGTTTCTGATGCTCAAATTTGTTTAAAACGGGTTTAGAGTTGGACTTTTTAATGTGCAAAGCATATATATATCATACATGTAAAATATTCAAGAAATACTGGGACATCAAAATGTTATCAATGGTGTCAAGTTTTACTTCTAATTCTTTTGTGTACGTATTATCCTATTTTAGGAAATAGACATGTAAATTATATCTTTGTTCTGTATGTGTGTGTTTTCTTTCTATTCTTATAGGACTAGTAGATGCTGCAGTCGATGCAGCACCTGGAGCAGGTGTGTTTATACAGTTGCATGGCCAGTCTTTGGGTGGTAAACTTACAACTCCAAATATTGGGTGACCCTTGAATTTTCAATCACATACCTCTACTTTTCCAACTAACGTACCTCTAATTTTGCTGTTGTGTTTCATACTTACGGTTTTTCTCTTTAACAAAAAACTTTACTTACAACAAAATACATATTTATATTTGAAATTAACAACTGAGATTCATAGTGATCATCATCTTATATCTGTTTTTCCACAGAGCTTAAGACCATTTCAATTTTTACAGAAACAAATACATTAAACTCCTGTAGCCTATAACTTTTCAAAATGCTCTTTCTAAACCAGGAAATATAAGATGATGGTAACAATAGGATCAATGAAATTTAGTAAGGAGACTCTGGTTCATTTACTTTTATATTAACATCTAAATCACTATTGTTTTAAAAGGAAAAGCTATTTTCTCTAGATTCCTAGTCCTGAGCACAGTGTTGGCAGACTGGTTAGTGTAAAGACTCTCAGGCTGTGTTCCTTTATTTTTTCATTAGAGGATTGTTTTACTTTGCTATTTATACTTAATAATTGTATTATTAATATTAATAATAGCTAACACTTACATAGTGCTTACCATACTCTAGGCACTATTCTTTATGTATATTAACTCATTTGATCCACAATAACTGTTAGAGCTCACTACTGTTACTATCCCCAGTTTACGTATATGGAAATTGGAGGACATCGTATTGAGTTTCACATAGGAAATATGCGGCAGAGCTAGGATTTGAGTCCACAGTCTCTGCTCTTAAGCACTACACCATACTGCCTCTCATACTTGTCAGTTTTTTCTTGATACATATATGTATGAGCATGCAAGACTAACTCAGGAATATGGATCTAATAAGGAGAAAGACTAACAGGAAATTCTGATTGTAGTTATATTTTTTTTTCTGTGACTCTTACTTGCCTTGGTTAAAAATTTACAGTATTTGATCTTCGTGTGTATTGTGTATGCATATAAAAGTGATTTTATTGGTTTGATTTTTGCCTGAGGTGAGTTATTTCTGTGCTTAAATTTAATTAGACTTTGTTCTTTTCCTTATAATGAAAGTGGATTTTTTTTTTTTTTTTTGGTCATTTGCTATGGCATTTTCACAAAGTATTGTTTTTAGTGACAAGATGATTCTTTTTGTTAATACAGTGTAAGTTTTTGATACTAGCTTGCTTACTTATATAGGAATATGATATTTTGATATTTTCACAGGAACATTTTCCTTTTTTACGTGAGTTTGAAATAAAACTCAGATCTCTTATTTCATGAAGGTAAAATTTGAGCATAGTTATAGGTGATTTCGCTATTATTAATTATGATGTAACTTAGAATATTTTTATATTTGTAAACAGAATTACTACAGGAGACAGAAAAACTAATGAAGGAAAAACTAGAAGTACAGTGCCAAGCTGAAAAAGTGCGTGATGACCTTCAAAAACAAGTGAAAGCTCTAGAAATAGATGTTGAGGAACAAGTCAGTAGGTTTATAGAGCTGGAACAAGAAAAAAATGCTGAGCTTATGGATTTACGACAGCAAAACCAAGCACTGGAAAAGCAATTAGAAAAAATGAGAAAATTTTTAGATGTAAGTATTCTCAACTTGAATATTGATTTTCTCAGTGGAATGCTTACTTGCTGCTACTCTAGGTTGTGACTTTTAAATTATGAAGAGACTCTTGAATTCTAGCATTTTCATCTGTATGTGTTTTCTACAATTAACTGAAAAGTACTATTCCAAATAAAAACTCTAATAATTTTTATTGTTCACCTATCACAGCTTTTTAAAGGCGATATAAGCAGATTACAAATAAACCCTACCAGTTAGCCTTTCCAAATTCAGAGTTAAGAAGCTTGTCCAAGTCTTTTCTTCAACCAACTGCCAAAGCAGGGTGAGGATCCTAATAGCTAACTGGCCAACACTATTTCACCCACAAAAGATATACACAGTAACAGTGTGCTTTGGGAAACAGGGGACTGGGACAGTTGTTATGCTGTCGTTACTCTCTTCCAAAATGACATTAAGTCTCTAATTTCACATGGATTTTCTTCTTTGGGGTTTCATTTAAGGCCTGATATTCTGATATACTCATAGATCAGGGAATCAGATTCTGACACATTTTATAATTTTAGATACGAAACCTAGATTAGGATGAAAGAAATTGATTTACTAAATAATCTGTTTTGCTTATTTTTTTTTATTGACTAAATTAACAATGGAATTCCTCTTTGTTCCAAAAAAGTAAACTCATTTTTGGGATAATATTTTTATTTCAGTCTATATTTAACATTACTTGAATTTTTTAAAATGTTGTGCTTCAAATAATATTTAAATGCGTAAATTTTAGTCAAAGAGCCCAAATGGGCTAGATACCATACAAAAGGTGTTATCTTTTTAAACCTTTTGGTTTGGGGTATTCTGTGGTCATCAGTTGTTTGTCTTCAAATAAAGCTATATGTATAACTAAAGGGAAGTAGCAGAAATAATAGCTTTAATATGTATTGTTTCATCTGTTACTATCACTGTTATTTATACTTCAGGAGCAAGCCATTGATAGAGAACATGAGAGAGATGTATTCCAACAGGAAATACAGAAACTAGAACAGCAACTTAAGGTTGTACCTCGATTCCAGCCTATCAATGAACATCAAACTAGAGAGGTAAGAACTTTAGTGATGTTGTCTGCCTTACAATAATTTGTATATTGTGTGTAAAATAAGATATGTATTGTGAAGAACTTAAAGGGCATTCTTTCTGTCATATATAAATTTTCAAAACCAGAAAATCAAATATTACTTCAGTGTGAAAGGTTCTTGAAACTCTAAAAATTGTTTGCATTGAAATTTATCTTCTAGTATTACCCAATTAAATAAACTTCTCTGCTTATTTTTCTATTCCCATTCCCTAGATCAAAAGAATTGTCTGTATTCACTCTTTACTTCCCCATCTTGCATTCTTTTCTCAATCCCCTGCAATGAAGTTTCAACCCCTCTGTCTCAGTGGGATTTTATATCCTCTGTTTCATTGAAATGATTCTTGTGAAGGTTATCAGCCTCATGGCTATGTCCAATAATCATCTCTCTGTCTTCATCATACACAGCCATTCAGAGGCTTTCATTTTAGCCCTCTTCCTTAAACACTTTAGCTTCTGTGACATACCTACTTCATTGGTCTCTTTCTCTAATCTTTGTTTCTCAACCCAAATAAATGATGGAGTACCCTAAGACTTAGTCTTGGGCCCCCTTCTTCTTTCCTGTCCATATTCTCTTCCCAGGTAGTTACATGTAAAGGACTGTGCATTTATACCTCCAGCTCTGACATCTCTTTTGAACTCTGGATTTGAATATTCAGATGCTCACTATATCTCCATTTATGTGTCTCAAAATTAACATGTTCAAAAGAGAGCTCTTGATTCGTAACTAGCCCCCACCAGAGAAGGACAAGAATAAAACATGTTCCTTCTTCATTTCAGTAAATATTGTACCATCTTCACCTTCTTCATTGTGAGGACATAGCCTTCATCCTTGATTCCACTCTTTTTCCCAACCCCTACTTCCAGCCCATTGGTGAGTCAGGCTGCACTACATCTTCCATCTTACTGTTCTTTCCGTTTTTATTCATCTCCTTAAATCCTAGCTGTCACTGTTTGGCTGGATAATTTTGGTAGCCTCATTACCACTCTCCCTGCTTCTACTTTTTCATCCCAATTGTCCATTTCCTCATCTAGAAACCTAGAACTCTAAAATGAATGCTACATGAATGAGGGAAGACTTATTATATAAATTGCTAATGATGGCTTGTATGGTTATAAAGAGATCGAGCTTGCCATTAGGCCATCCTAGTTTGAATCATGGCTGTATGATTTACCCAGGTGTATGACAATGGCTAAGTCACTTTTTTAAAACTTCTAAAATTTGATTACTCACTTCTAAAATAGAAATTGTAATAGAACCCACTTCATAGGAGTATTGGCCTACTACATAGTGAAGACATAAAATTGTTTTCAGAAATAATAATAGTTAAATTTTTTTTAAAAACTTATTTTATTTCTATACAATTTACAAGATTTCATTTCTCTTCAAAGAATTCCAAAGAAGCATAAAATGTCTATAAACTCATAGTAAAATGTTATTTACATTCTCATTGAAGTAATGTGATATAGAATAGCCTTATCTACTAGAGCAGTAGAAAAGTTATCAATCCCCACAGAGTTTGTAGTTACTGGTCTTATTCCTAACATATTTTCAGCTTTTGAAAAATAGATGTGTTTGTTGAAACTCAAAAGAATATTTAAGCTTTAGAACTTCTTGTCATTTCCTATTATTTGGTTTCTTGTATTTGAAAACTGACCTGCCTCGTTCATGAAACTTTAAGAAACTAACAAGGATGATTTTCTCCTGGAACAATGTGATCTATTTGTTCTGTCCTTACCTTGCCAAATCTGATTCCCCAGATTCTGATTTTCTCAGGATCAAAACAATCTAACTGTAACATTACTATTTTGCTGCTTTGTTGTCTTCCTTTTATTTATTTATTTATTTTTTGTTTAATTTTATTTTATTATGTTAGTCACCATACAATACATCATTAGTTTTTGATGTAGTGATCCACGATTCTTCCTTTACTGTACTTCCAAATCTTAGTCCACCCATTACTATCAAAGTTTCTCCTCAGTGGCTTTGTTACTGACATCCTTGAACATGTAATTATAGGTAAGTTTGCATTTGTTTTAATGTTTTGCAGAATAAGTACCATTTTGGATCATTTCCTTAAAATATCTCACTGAAATAAGCTAGGATTCCTTTTTTTCTTACCATCACACTTCTTTTTTCTCTCCTCACTTGATGAGAATGATTTTCATAAGCTATCTTATTAATGCTTCCTGAATTCTTCCATCACAGAGCCATTCTCTTGAACAGACCCCACATGTCAGAATTACTTAGGGAAACTTTCAGGGTGCACAGATCCCTCTCATCACTTCACATTCTCCTTTCTCTTCTGCGCTGCTGAAACGTATAGGCTGAAAAAGCTTTCTAAGTGACTGTATTAAAGCTCTCCCATCTCTGTGATGTTTAGAACCATTGCATTATTATATGTATCAATTATAACCATTTTTGGTAAGAAAAACAGAATCCATGAAAGATTTTTTAAGGTTATCTTATCTCACATAAGAGTGTAAGTCAATATTCTGCAAACGTGTCATTTTTATTAGGTTTTAGTGTGGTTGTACCATTAGAGCTTATACTTCAACATGATTCAAAAATGTAATTTTTTTTCTCCTCCTAGCTGGGGAAAGTCTTCATTTTAAGAGAAATAACTTTTTATAAAGGATTGATGAAAGTAGTATTATTTTCTGTTTTGTTGTACTGCTTTGTTTTGTGAACTCAGAAAATGTCACTATAGTTGGAGACGATCATTGCTATCCTTGTCAAAAATAAAATTAGCATCTGAAAATACTTTTTGAAATGAGGAGAGCTAGGTTATTATTAGCTTGTTGAAATTTTTTTTAAGTTACAGTTTTTGCTTATTATATTTCCAGGTTGAACAGTTAACAAATCATCTGAAAGAAAAAACAGACAAGTGCAGTGAGCTTTTGCTGTCTAAAGAGCAGCTTCAGAGGGATATCCAAGAACGGAACGAAGAAATTGAGAAATTGGAGTTCAGAGTAAGGGAACTGGAGCAAGCCTTACTCATTAGTGCAGACACTTTTCAAAAGGTGTGGCATTTTCTTTAGGTTAATTTTATCAAGTGTTTTAATGCAAATTACTCTTAGTTACATGAACATCTGTTCCTTTACATAAAAAATTGCTGTTGACTTTTTGTTGATATTACAAAATATAAATACACCTTTATGTCTTCAGTGACATCATAACTGTATCTGTTTATTCTTATCTCCAGCTGTTACTTGCATACCTTAGTCTTGAGAAAGGAAGATTAGATAAACCAGAAGAATTAATGATCCTTTTAACAGTCAGTAAGGTTGTGATTGTAAAATAATAGCCAAGTGTGAAAAAGCTGTGGATACCAGGTGAGGCTGATGCTTTATCCCAGACTAAGAAGAAGTGAAGTCTATTCCCATTATACTGCAGAAAGCAAGAATGAATCAAAGAAGAGCAGGATAAAGAAGGTTAGGAAGGGAGCCATTCAGGGGATAGCCTCCGTTTTATCTGAGGAATGAATTTTAAGAATGTCAAACATTCCTGTTTGAATTTGTATAAAAATGCATTCAAAACTGAGTGTAACTTTGATTATTCACTAATGTAGATTATCAGCTGCTAACTGGAGAAATGAAAGAAATGAAAGTGCTACTTCTCTAATTAAAATGAATTATCAGGAATTAATGTCTGAATTTTTTAAAAAATTCTTATATATTTAAAGGTAGAGGACCAAAAACAGTGTGGAGCTATAGAAGCTAAAGCAGAATTGTCCCTAGAAGTACAGTTGCAGGCTGAGCGAGATGCCATAGACCGAAAGGAAAAAGAGGTAAGGGGTTTATTTCTAATGACAAAATGTGGTTTGAAATATTTTAAATAATTTTAAGTAAGTCACCTTGAGAATATCATTTGTATAGAATGGAGTTTATAGTCTAAACCAAAGTTTAGGTGATTTTCTTAGCTCATTGCTTAAGTTGACCTTGAAGACGATAAAGATTTGAAAAAATATGCTGGTATGAGGAAGAGTGTTCCAGGTAGAGGAGACAAATGTAAAGGCCTTGACATAGGAAGAAGTTTTAAAGACAAAAAGAAGGTAAATATGAATTGAGTGAAGAGGAGAGTGGAGAGAGAGTTGTGTTAGGACAAAAGGCAATCTCTCTTTTTCTTACTTTACCATGGGCTTTGAAGTATTGCTACTTTGCTGTAGGGTTTGTTTTTTTGTTTTGTTTTTTGGGGTGGTTTTTTTTTTAAAGTTATGTTGCCCTGGGAGGTTATAGTGCTATTTTACAATATACGAAACATGTTCTTAAAACAAAAGATTAACAATGAGGTAATTATATAAAGTTTTCCTGTGTTTTTGTGTTCCCTCCTCAAAAAAAAGAAAATCCACTTTTAATACAGTAATAATTTCCAGTTTTAATTTAAATTAAACTTAATTTAAATCTTGGTCTACTATTTTTCTAAGACATACTGTACTCTGCATTATCTAGCTGTATCAAATCATTTAAAATACTTAAGGTTTTTTAAATTACATTTTTATTTCCATGTAATTTTCTCAGGATATTTAATATATTTTAACAAATATTTATTGAACTTAGAGTAAGTAAATGTTAATAAGTGCTTTGGAAAATATAAGAATGATTTAGACATCAACTAAAATCCAGCTCAGAAAACTTGTGGCTCAGAAAAAAGCCATCTATATAAATGACAAATAGAAATGATCATCTCCATGAGAAGGTTTATTTTCTCGCTATCATATTATACTGACTAATGTTTATCTAAAAGGTTCTTGATTATTTTGCTTTTTTGGTTTTTCCGCAACAGGCAGGGAACACTTGTTTACCTGTAACCACTTTTATGTGTTTTGAAAAGAATTAACATTTAAAGTACCTTACACTAATAGAGAAATTGCTCTCTAGAAAGATAAACTTTCAAAACTGGACCCCAAAACAATGATAGTTGATTATGGATAGTTGATTAATTTTATTAACTTTATATTTTAATTATTTTCTGAATTTAATGTAACATTACTGACACCTTAATTTTTTAAAGTAAATATCCAGTGGCTGTCTATCTTTAACTCAGAATCATAGTTGTTCAGAACTACAAAGAGACTGGTCAGCCAGCTTCTGTCAGCCAACTACCAGTGTTTATAGATAAGATAGAGCCAGACATGTTGAGTGAGTAAAGGGTTAAAATGATAACTCATCCTAGTCTACCTAGTTTTTAATAACAGTGACAAGTACTCTGTCAGAACCCACTCATCTGTAACTGAAGACTGAAAGAGAGGAACATAGAATTAAAACCTATCTTTTAATGAAAATAACTTTTTTTTTTTAATGAAAATAACTTCTTATGCATTCTCTCCTGCACTAGGCAAATGTTTTCAGATATCTGATGGAGTATAAACATAAGATGTCTATGTGTGTCATTATATTTTGAGATACTTTCTAATACTCTGATAGCCTTAACCTGTGCAAAACTTTTTTTAAGTTTATTGTAGGCTGAGAAATGCAGAATGAATAGAAAGAGAAGAAACTTTAAAGATAGGAGTTTTAGGGTGATAAGAGAAGGGGACTAATGTGGAGAGAAATAGAAGGAAGAATTTCTTTAAGAAAAAGATGCCTTGGGGCGCCTGGGTGGCTCAGTCGTTAAACGCCTGCCTTCGGCTCAGGTCATGATCCCGGGGTCCTGGGATCGAGCCCCGCATCAGGCTCCCTGCTCAGCGGGAAGCCTGCTTCTCCCTCTCCCACTCCCCCTGCTTGTGTTCCTGCTATCGCTATCTCTGTCTCTGTCAAATAAATAAATAAAATCTTAAAAAAAAAAAAGAAAAAGATGCCTTCAATAGGTTTTAACTCTCTATAGAGCTAATGAAATCTAGCTTATAGATGGCAGTAATAAATGGTAGTAGTTACCTTTGTGGAGGTCTGTGCTAGAAAGTGGTATTTTAAAAACCTAATTTCATTAATCCTTAAAGTTTCCCTAAGGATAGGCTCTAGTGTTACCTCCATTTTACAGATGAGTAAACTGAGTCTTAAGAGAGGTTAAATAACTTGTTCATGGTCACACAGTAAGTGGTTGAGCAAGCATTCCTCCTAGATTTCTCTGATTCTGGAGTCCTGTAATGCTGTACTGCCAAAGAATTAGGGAATATTTTGCCTTGTTGGTGAGAAGTATTAAAGACTGTCACTCAGCATTTATTGAGATCTTAACACATGTTGACTACCACTATCCAGTTGTAAAACCAGCAGCAGATTTCAAAGAATCTAATGTCTAACCAAGAAGACATATACACATTTGAAAGAGATAAAAAAGATAAAAGAAAACACAAATAGTTGCAAATTAATATAATCCAGTCTAGATAACATATGGTAGCTAAATTAAACAAGATTAAAACAAAGAGCCACTGTTCTATTTTAAAACTTTAAGAATATTCTTGTGGTTTTGGTTGTTGTAGACTCAGTAATAGGACAGCCTGGGACTGAAATTGGAGTCTGGCTGAATAGGAGGGAAGAATCCTACAGTGTCATCTTTGGGAATTGAAGTCTCTGTTGTGATGACTCAAATTCAGCTTCTTAGAAATGTTAGTGCTTTGGGCCAGTGCTTCTCAGACTTTAATGTGCACATGAATCCCCTGGGGATCTTGTTAAAAAGAAGATTCACATTCAGTAGATCTGGCGTGGGGCTTCGGAGTCTGGGCATCTAACATGTTCCCAGATGATGCCAGTTCTGCTGCTCTAGGGACAGCACTTTGAATAGCAAGGCTTTAGGTCACATTGAATATTTGACCATAAACTCCTGTATCAAGAAAGTAAAAACAAATAAACGAAAAAACGGAACAAACTGGTGGTTGCCAGAGAGGAGGTGGGTTGTGGGGGGAGGGTGAAGAGGATTAAGATGTACCCAAAAAAACAAATAGCATTTGAGGTAGAGCATCAATTTTGAACCTAAATGTCTACATATATACTGAAGTAATACTTTTCATCAAAAGTAGCTGTGAAAGATAGGGATAGGTATAAATACTACTGTATTAGATAACTTTGAAGAAGATAAAATCACCGCAGTTTTCAGCAAACCAACCTGATAATTATATATGAACAACTACTAAGTGTATCTAAGGTGTGTCTACTAAATTTAATACCAGTGAACAGAAAATAATTTAAGTGTAAGTTTTGGACATTACTTATTATAAGCAGGATAAATGATAGTTAAAAATGTGAGGCTCCAGGGGTGCTTGGGTGGCTCAGTCGGTTAAGCATCCGGCTCTTGATTTAGGCTCAGGTCACAATCTCAGGGTCACGGGATCAAGCCCCACGTTGTCGGTCTCCTCACTCAGCAGGGATACTGTTGGAGATTCTTTCTCTCCCGCTCCCTCTGCCCTTCCCCGTCACTTGCTTGCTCACTCTCTCTCAAATAAATAAAATCTTACCAAAAAAAAAAAGTAAAGGTCCAAAGATAAACTCCTTACCACATACATACTAGCCTTGTGACCTCAGGACAAGGTACTTTGTTCTCAGTGACTCCCTCATCTCCAAAATGGGGATAATCCAAGTAAAGATCTCATAAGTTGTTACATACAGAGTTTTAAAAAAATAATACATATAAAGCACCTTATGCAATACCTAGCAATAAATTGTCTATAAATGATGGCTACTATTACTAGTATCAGTACTATTTCTGTTAAGGGGCTTTGCCTTGCTAGTGCTAAGATACAATTCTGATTACATGTCTGGGTGTAAGCAGCATATGGTTCCTTTCAAGTTCTAAGGTAATAAATGATTTATAGGCTGCCCTCTGAGCCAGCTGCTACTGAATAATGTTGCTCCTGCATTTTAGGTTGCTTTTAATGCAGCAGTTTTGATCATCAGATAAATACACATTTGGAAATCCATTCAGCATTGAGCTAAATGACTATTCCTTAATCAAGCCCAACTTTTAAAGTATAATGATAACTAGCTCTTGAAACTCGGCATTAATTTCAGTCTCTATATAACTATTACAGAGTAATTGCTTTATCATTAACAGCAATCTGTGCTCAGAAAAGAGCTACATTTCTATTGTCCTACACATAGGTGCTCTCTAATTTTATCCTAAAATGGTATTAATAACTTGCTGTTTAAGTTTCTGTATTTCAGACCTAAGGATCTCACAGTCTTAGTGTCTATCTCTCCTTTCTTCTACTTAAACGAGGCACATACAGCCAAACCTTTCATTAGGTTAAGTATTAGTACGGACTAATTTGAGTTAGTCTCACTTGGTAGCCAAAACAACTGACTTAATTTTGCAGCTTTCTTGAACCTTTTGATAGCAACTAAATTTAACATGAAATAAGATTTAAAATGTGGACTCTTTCCCTTCCTCCCTTGACTTTTTTCTGCTCTGTCAGAGAATATTTTAGGTAAGAAATGGCCCCTTGAATCCCTTCTCTGAAGGTCTTCTCTTTGCTTTGAGTAGAATGATTTAAGGGTGATCAGTTTGAAAATACCTAGGAGCCACACAGTTATACCTGGCTTAGAGAAACCCCTTTATTCTCATGGCTCATATGTCTTAAGTATATATGTTTTATACGGCTAATTTAGTACTTTGCATTCTCTCTTGACAAACATTTGTATAAACAGGTATTTTTTTTCTCTTTCCTTTTGATAATTTTGGTATCAAAGATTACAAACTTAGAAGAACAGTTAGAGCAGTTTAGAGAGGAACTGGAAAATAAGAATGAAGAAGTTCAGCAACTACATATGCAATTAGAAATACAGAAAAAGGAATCTACTACCCGCCTCCAAGAACTTGAACAAGAAAACAAATTATTTAAGGTAATTAATTAAGAAAAACTTTGCCTATAAATAATTCATAATTTTTGTCTTAGTATCAAGCATTTGCTGAGTCTAGCTGCTGAATAATACTTAACAGAGGAACATTAGCTGCAAATGGGTTTGCAAGGAACTTATTTTTAACCCAACATAAACATTTGAATTCATCATGAATGAAAAATTTTTGAGAACTTTTATCAAAATATTTTAAGAATTATTGACTTATAATTACTGTATGATAGCTGATTTTGTTTATTTGTACATTTTGGGCACTTTATCTTTTATAACACTTAATTGAAAGAATATTCAGAAAATTACATGTAATGATCTATCCAACTGGATGGTTATTTTTGTCCCTAGGATGAAATGGAGAAACTGGGATTTGCCATAAAGGAATCTGATGCTATCTCTACTCAGGACCAACATGGGTTGTTTGGAAAATTTGCTCAAATAATGCAGGAAAAAGAAATAGAAATTGACCGATTAAATGAGCAAATTACAAAACTTCAACATCAACTTGAAATTACAACAGATAATAAGGTACACCAGTTTAAAATTATTACATGAAATAAGCTAGAATTTTAAAGGGCAAATGGTTATTTTTCAGCTTCTCTTTGAGTATAAAAACTGAATAAACCTTAATTCTCTTTTACCCATTAATTTTAATTTATTAAGACACATTGGCTTGGGGCGCCTGGGTGGCTCGGTCATTGGGCGTCTGCCTTCAGCTCAGGTCATGATCCCAGGGTCCTGGGATCCAGCCCCGCATTGGGCTCCCTGCTCAGCGGGAAGCCTGCTTCTCCCTCTCCAACTCCCCCTGCTTGTGTTCCTGCTCTCACTGTGTCTCTCTCTCTCTGAAATAAATAAAATCTTTGAAAAAAAAAAAAAAAGACACATTGGCTTGTGGCACCTGGGTGTCTCAGTCAGTTAAACATCTGCTTTCGGCTCAGGTCATGATCCCAGTGTCCTGGGATCGAGCCCTGCTGCTTCTCCCTCCCCCTGCTCTTGTGTGCTTGGGCACACTCTCTCTCTGTCTCTCCCTCTCAAATAAATTTTAAAAATCTTAAAAAAAAAGAAGACACATTGGCTTACCAAGCTATATATATTTTTTATTCCCTCCTAATATTGTCGAAGATTTTTGATGTTTTCCAGAGAATCTCTTGTGACTCAGATTTCACCATATCATTCTAACCAAATCTATTAAAAATTCTTCTATTTGATATGAATTGAATAAGATAATAACACTGTTGTGGACCATTTTTATTTTAATACTTAATCCTCTTCAATAGGAATGTATTGATATTGACTATTTTACTTATGGGAAATCAGCTGCTAATGTGTACATCACTTTAGATTTAACAGAACTTTTTTTTTTTATTATGTTAATCAACATACATTACCATCATTAGTTTCTGATGTAGTGTTCCATGATTCATTGTTTGTGTATAACACCCAGTGCTCCATTCAGTACATGCCCTCTTTAATACCCATCACCAAAACTTTCTGAACAAAGTTAGAAGTAAGGTCCTTATTTGATATGATGGGGACTATTGGTCTATATTAAAATTAATCTAACATGTCTGAGAAGTATATTATTTGTGTGTGTGAGATCAACCCTTTTGAGATTCTGCCCTTAAAATAAAAAATAAAATTCCCAAAATGTAAATACATATTTATTATGTCTGTTACTTGTTTTCATTAACAGGTTATTGAAGAAAAAAATGAACTGATAAGGGATCTTGAAACCCAAATAGAATGTTTGATGAGTGATCAAGAACGTGTGAAGAAAAATAGGGAAGAAGAAATTGAACAGCTCAATGAAGTGATTGAAAAACTTCAACAGGAATTGGCAAATATTGAACAGAAGACATCAGTGGATGCTGTCTCTTTCCCAGAAGAAGCAGATAGTTTAAAACATCAGTTGGATATGGTAATAGCTGAAAAACTGGCTTTGGAACAGCAAGTAGAAACCACTAACGAAGAAATGGCTTTTACAAAAAATGTCCTTGAAGAAACCAATTTAAAAATGAACCAGCTAACACAAGAATTATGCAGCTTAAAGAGAGAACGTGAAAATATGGAAAAAATCCAAAGTGCACCAGAGAAAAGTGTTAATACGGACAGAGATGACCTGAGCAAAACCAAACCTGAACTGAAAGTTCACCTTACTGAGAATGCCCTTAAACCCCTAGAAAATCAAACTTACCTCACATCTTTTGAAGAAAACAGCAGAAGTTCAATAAGCAGTTTGGAAACAAAGGTGCTACAACTTGAGGGCACTGTGAGTGCAAAGGACTTGGAACTCACCCAGTGTTACAAACAAATAAAGGACATGCAAGAGCAAGGCCAGTCTGAAACAGAAATGCTTAAACGGAAGATTGTAAATCTACAGAATATACTTGAAGAAAAAGTTGCTGCTGCTCTTGTGAGTCAAGTCCAACTTGAAGCAGTTAAGGAATATGCAAAATTCTGTCAAGATGAACAAGCAGTTTCATCAGAACTTGAAAGAACAAATGTACAGAACTTAAATCCAGTAACAGACAATGAGATGGAACCAGATGTATTAGCATTAACCTTGAGAATATCAGAATTAGAGAGCCAGGTGGTTGAAATGCAGACTAGTTTGATTTTAGAAAAAAAGCAGGTAGAAATTGTGGAGAAAAATGCTTTGGAAAAAGAAAAGAAGCTACTAGAACTACAGAAGTTACTGGAGGAGGAGAAAAACGAGGGAGGTAAAGAAAGGAAAAGAAGCCCTGAAGGAGATTTTGAAGTTCTCAAGGTTAGGTTGTTTTTTTTTTGTTTTTTGTTTTTTTTTTCACTTAAATGCCGTAGGAATTCTCTTTTTCTTTGTTCCTTAAGCTGATTACTAATTTACTAAATTAAACATGGTGTTCTTTATATCTAGCAATTCATATATAGAGGGTTTTTATAAAAATACTACTTTTCTGTACAGTCATATTATTATCACTAAAATAATGTGGTCTTTGAATCGTGTTATTTATTTTTTAAGATTTTATTTATTTATTTATTTATTTATTTATTTATTTATTAGAGAGGGAGAGAAACTGCATGAGAGGGGAGAGGGTCAGAGGGAGAAGCAGGCTCCCCGCTGAGCCGGGAGCCCGATGTGGGACTCGATCCCAGGACTCCGGGACCATGACCTGAGCCAAAAGCAGTAGCTTAACCAACAGAGCCACCGAGGCACCCTGAATTGTGTTATTTATTTCACTAGCATACTCATTAAGTAGAGCAATCAGAAGGAAGTTAGAGATGTTAAGTTTAGCAAACAAATGTCCTTTGGAACTTGTATGGGTTTTTTTCCTGTTCTATCTAACATGCGTGTTATTTAAGCATTCCTTTTAAGTAATAGAAAATATCAAAATATATTAGTATTCTACTGAAGTAACATATCAGTGATAAGTCATTAGCTTTTGCAGATTTTATACCTGATAACAGATTCTTTCCTTTCTTAGAAATAATTTGTATTTTACCCTCATAAGTCTACTTATGTAAAGATCTGAAATGGCATTTATTTCTTAGCATAGGGTAGAGATAGAAGGACTTTAATTTTCAAATTCTCCCTTTATATATTTATAATTTTGAGTATTAATGTACAGTCTTACCTGAATACTAGGCAATTAACTAACATTATCAAGATTCTATAAATATATAATTTGCTTTACAAAGTATGATTCTTTCCATTTAATAGGCTTTTTTCTCCTAGCTACCCAGAAGTATAAATTCCTGTAGTCATATTAAAATATTAACATGACTTTCAATGTATTTAAAACTTGTAAGAAATATCTTAGTAAGACTTGGCATTTTTTGAGGAAAGTGATATAAATAACAGTCTTTTCACTCATAATTTATAATATTTATAAATTTATAAATATTTAGGATATATACTAACATGATATATCTTTCATTCCCAGAAAATCTTTTTTTTTTACTGTCTCAAGAACATAAAATGATAGTTCCTAAAAAAGTTTTCCTATTTGTTGAAAGAACATGAATCATTTCTACACCCTTTTATCTGATAAGCAGTCATTCCAGAAAAAGCTTCATAAGAATGTATAAGTGCTTTGAACTTGGCTGTATTTTTTGAAAATAATGTGTTTTTAAATGTTTTCCACTGCCGTTCAGACAAGTACTAAGCCTGTTCATACCAGTGAAGAAAGTGGATTTTTTTGTCAACTTGAGGCTCTTAGAGCTGAATCATCAGCTATCAAAGAAGAACTTGCCAATTATAAAGAGAAAGCAGAAAAGCTTCAAGAAGAGCTTTTGGTAAAATAAGTAACATTCCTCCTATTTCACTTATTTATACATATCTTAATTTCATTTCAAAGTATATTCTCTTCTATAAAAACAAACCAAAAAGCTGGAAAAAAAAAATTTGTGGCTTTGATGAAAAGTTAATATAAATTTCTTTACTAGCATGTTCTTGCTTAGTTTTCCTTGAATCTTTTATAGAAAGATGCTTTTAGTCTCTAGTCTGTTAATGAACAAGGAGAAAGACAGATGTTAAAGAGAACTCTATATCCCATGAATACCAAAAGAGGCTGATAAAATAATTTCACTTCTATGGTAATCTATGACTATACATATATACAAATATATATGGAATCTATGAGTGTTTCTGAAATATATTTCCTATTATTCTGAGGAAAAGGAACATATTAGCATGCATATTCTCTCCTCTTTGCCCTAAATTCTATATTTAATATTTTAATTGAATGTTCTGTTCTCTTCATTATGTTCTAGGTAAAAGAAACAAATATGGCATCTCTCCAGAAAGATTTAAGCCAAGTTAGGAATCAGCTCACGGAAGCAAAAGAGAAATTATCCTCCTTCTTAGAAAAAGAAGATAAGACTGAGGTACAAGAAAACAGAAAAGTGTGCATATTAGAGCCACGTCCCACTAAAGTGGGTAAAAGTCTGGCATCCCAGACAGAGGGGACTCTCAAGGTCAATAGCAGCAGTCAGACTCCACAAGTTTTTGTTAGAAATGCAGGAATCCAAATTGATTTACAGAGTGAGTGTTCCTCAGAAGAAGTCACTGAAATAATCAGTCAGTTTACTGAAAAAGTTGAGCAGATGCAAGAACTACATGCTGCTGAAATTTTGGATATGGAATCCAGACATATTTCAGAAACTGAAACTTTAAAGAGGGAGCATTATGTTGCTGTACAGTTACTGACGGAGGAATGTGGTACCTTGAAGGCAGTGATACAGTGTCTGAGATCTAAAGAGGTACTTGGTTTTCATAATATGTGTTTTTTCAATGTTGTGTTTTTTCCCCCAAATTCTTTGTTTTTAACAGAAAAAGAAATTTGGGTAGTCTCTTCCTTATGATAAAATTGCAGTTTTAAATCTTTCCATTGTGTAGTCAGATAATGACTTTCCACAAAGTTCCTCTGCAGATTTGGAACACTATATTATTCCTTAACTCATGAATGTCTTTTTATGGTAATATCCATTAGGAAAAAAATTGAAGACTTTTAAACCATGGATAGTTCCATTTATTGTAAAACGTGTGGCATATTTAATTGAGTTTCTCATTTGTTTTTTGACAGCATTATAAAAGAACAAAACTATTCATTGGGCCCTATTTTTATTTTTATTAAGGCAAAAAATGTTATGTATTCTTTTATTTTCTCTAAATAGGGATCCTCAGTTCCTGAATTAACACATTCTGATGCTTACCAAACTAGAGAAATATGTTCCAGTGGTAAGTTATATAAATTTCTGACCTTTTTGTAGTACTTACTTAAAAAGTATTTGTTTCTTTGTAGTAGTCAGTGGTGGTTTTCTTTATTTTAGATTCTGGATCAGACTGGGGTCAAGGAATTTATCTTACACAAAGTCAGGGGTTTGACACAGCATCAGAAGACCGAGGAGATGAAGGGGAAGGTTCAACAGATTCATTTCCAAAGAAAATAAAGGTACTGAAAGACAAAATATCTTTTAGTGAAACTTAGCCAGTGTGGTTTCTATATTGAACACAGCAGTTTATTAGAACTTACGTAGTAAGATTCTCCTCAGAGAGAAAACATAACATTCTCTGAGGAGAATCTTACATAGCAAGAAGGAATCTTGGGGATCTGTTTAGTGTTATTCCTGTATTTTGCAGATAATAAAGTACAATATATTTAATAATTTTTTGTCTAAAGATTTTTAAAAATAGTTTTTATTCCTGGGATTTTTGAGTGCTAAAATTATTAAAGCAATCTCAAGAACTAGAATTTATCTCTTATTTTTTTGGCCAAATTTGTGGTTAATCATTAATCCAAGAAGAGCCCATTAGATAAATAGAAGGAACTTATAGGTGAGAACTACACAGAGTCATAGACTGTCTTCTGGATTGGCTTACCCCTCCATAAGAAGGCAACCAGTAATGGTAGCCTGGTGTTTTCTTCTTGCAGTGGCTCTTCTACGTCAATCTAGCTAGATATAGCTACCTTACTTAAAATTTGTTTCTTTGTATGTCTGTCTTTGAAGAAGTTGTCAGAATTCTGGCCTTTGGGTTTTCATTTCTAGGGATTACTGAGAGCTGTCCATAATGAAGGCATGCAGGTGCTTTCCCTCACTGAGTCTCCCTATAGTGATGGAGAGGACCATTCTGTTCAGCAAGTGTCAGAATCTTGGCTAGAAGAAAGAAGAGCTTATCTCAGTACAATCTCATCTCTTAAGGATTTAATTACGAAAATGCAAGTGCAAAGAGATGCCGAGGTACTCAATATTGTGCATCTTAATAGTTTTATATAATTTTTATTAATAGTAAGGCACTTTACAGATTCAGTTGTCTTTTATGATGTAATTACACATGAATTACTATGTATCATTTAAATGCAACAAGCCACACACTTGAAAGCAAATCCATACTTTACTTTTGGGTTCTACTATTCATTTTGGTTGGTAGATAAATACCATTTTTAGAGTTTTTTAAAACATGCTTATTTGAAAACTAACTTTTGTTTTTTTATACTCTGCTAGGTTTATGATGGTTCCCAGTCTCATGAGAGCCCCCCAGACTGGCGAGGTGAACTCCTGCTTGCTCTTCAGCAAGTTTTCTTAAAGGAGCGCAGTGTTTTACTAGCTGCATTTCAGACTGAGCTGACAGCTCTAGGTACTAGAGATGCAGTTGGATTATTAAACTGTTTGGAACAGAGAATACAAGAACAGGTATCAAAATAAAACTTTGAAACAAAGAATGCTTTTTAATAGTAATAAGCAAGTGAGTTATTGATTACTTTTGGAGAAGGTCTGAAAGTTAAAATTTTAACAGGAGCCACTAAGAATATTAGAAGAAAATTATTACCTTAAATGTTTTATCTTATGTTAGAAAATAAGCAGGACTGCAAATTAAGGAGCTATTCATCCAACTTAGGAAGTTAGAAAAGAGAAACAGAGTAAGCCCAAAGAAAGTAGAAGTAAGCTATGGTCAGTTCTTGTTGTCTGCCATAGTTAGATTCTGTGAAGTTGCTGTGGATGCTGAGCCACTGCTACTAGGGAAAATACACGGGTAGGTTCCTGTGAACCCCTGGTTATGACATTTGTCAACCAATCAATACATAATTCTGTTTTGTATGTGTTTGTTTAAAGATACCTTTTTTACTAGGTATTTCTGATTCATTAACGTTGAACTCATGGCCAAGAGTACTATGTAACTCACACCTAAATGAAATTTATCACATATGGTCTCTGCATAAAATACAGCCTTCTTGTGATGAGTAACACTAGGTAGTTCTTCATCTCTGTGCTTAGGGACCATTCTAAACAGCAAAGTCACCAATAAAGAGCATAAAAGTTCAAAAAAACAGCACTGAATAGATGGCAAAAAGGAGACCGTTTGTAGTATAAGAGATGAAAGAAAACAGCAGAACGGCACCTAGTTCCACTTCAGCTGCTACACTCAGGTGGCAGCTTAAGTATTTTGCCCCTCTTGGCATGTTTACAAATGACTGTCAGAGCACCTCAAGTGTTGATTTGGGGTTACAGATAAATTTTAGTGAATAGGCAGATTCGTAGATACGCAATCCACAATTAATGAAGTTCAACTGTAATAAAGAAAAATGAAGTTAGTGAAATGTGGTATGTTGATACAACAGAGAAGATAAAAACATAAGAGTTTCTTCTTTGAAAGGATAATAAACTTTTCTGGAGAATCGGTTAAGGAAAAAGGTAAAGCACATTTTTATAAAAGTTAGGAATGAAAATGGGATCATAACTGAAGATAACAGATATAAAATAATAGAATATTATGAATAATTTTATATAAATTCAAAAACTTGGGTGAAATGGACAGATTTCTAGAAAAATAATCACTTCTACAAATTCATTCAGGAAGAAATAGAAAACCTGAAAAGTCCTATAACTAGTAAAAAAAAAAAAAAAGAAAAGAAAAATCAAATTCATAGTTAAAAGACTACTAACAACACTTAGTGCCCAGATCTTCATTTTTAACTACATTCTCCATTAAAGGGAGCTAGGACTCCTTAGAGAAATGATTGATTCCTGGGCTGGAGCAGAGGGACATACAAGATGAACCTGGAATATCTTGTTTTGCTGACAAAGACTTTCTCAGAGAATGAAAGGGAGATGTCAAAAGATCACAGAAGCCAACTTGAAGGAGTTCCCAGCGTCCACATTTAGGACAATTGGAACATCATACTAAATAATGGTAGTGACAGATTATAAACCAAAGAGTAAAATAAGAACTCATGAATTCATACTAATATAAATAAATGCATAAAAATTCTTTCTTGCAATAGAATGCCAGAGAGTAGATAGAAGAAATGATGAAGCTAGATCACCCTTTATTAAGCATTATAGTAATAACTCAAGCAATAACTATATAGTGGAAAACCTTACAGATACCAGTGGTCAGAATTAATATCACCAGTAATAGAACAAACTAGATACCATGTACTTCCTGATATGAAGTACACTACCTCACTTTTGTGCGTAACTAAAATCTACTCACAAGCATATATTAGACCAAAACAAATTGAGGCCACTATGTATCTATCAGAATGGCCAAAATAAAAATTAGGGAAATACCAAGTGCTGGTGAGGATGCAGAGAAATTGCATCTCATACGTTGCTGATATGAATGTAAAATGGGAGAGTCACTCTGGAAAATGAACTGGCATTTTCTTATAAAGTTAAATATACACTTACCGTATGACCTAGTAGTCACACTCTCATAGGTATTTATCAGAAATGAAAACTTAGGTCTCCGTAAAAATCTGTACAAGAATATACATAGCAGTTTTATTTGTAATACTCCAAAACTGGAAACAACCCAATGTCTTTTGACAAGTAAATGGATGAACAAATTAAAGTACATCCATACAATGAAATACTACTTAGCAGTTAGAAAGGAACGGACTGTTGATACCCTAAACTTCTTATATGTTATATAACATTTGAAATGACAAAATTATAGTGATAGTGAACAGATCAGTGGTTATCAGGGGTTATGGCTGGGGAAAGGATGTGACTACAAAGGAGTTTCTTTTTTTTTTTTTTTTAAAGATTTTATTTATTTATTTGAGACAGAATGAGAGAGAGAGCACATGAGAGGGGGGCGGGTCAGAGGCAGAAGCAGGCTCTCTGCCAAGCAGGGAGCCCGATGCGGGACTCGATCCAGGGACTCCAGGATCATGACCTGAGCCGAAGGCAGTTGCTTAACCAACTGAGCCACCCAGGCGCCCACAAAGGAGTTTCTTTGTGTTGATGAAACAGTTCTGTATCCTGACTATGGTCATGGTGACTCAGACCTACACATGTGATAAAATTTCGTAGTACTATACACCAGGAAAATGAATGAATGTGTGTCAAAACTAATGAAATTTCAGTAAGCCTTGTGATTTAAATAGAATCGTACCAATATCTAAACCTAGTTTTGATAATGTACTATAGTTATGTAAGATGTGATCATCAGAGAATACTGGCTGAAGGGCAAATGGGAACTAATAAGTTTTGTACATAAAATAATAGTATCGTAGTAGATTAATTTCTACTTTTGATAATTGTACTGTGGTTTGTAAGGGAATGTTCTTGTTTTTAGGAAATATACACTACAGTTTTTAGGGGTAAAGGAGCATCTGTCTGCCACTTATCTTCACACATTTTGGAAAAGAAAAATAATGATGTATATGTGTGTAGATACACACGGAGATAAGAGAGTGGTAAAGCAAATGTGGTTAACATTTAGAGAATTTGGATGAATGAAATAATGGGGATTCCTTGCACAAATTTTGGAGCTTTTCTATAGGTGAAATTATGTCAAAATATGAAATAAAAAACAGTTTAAAAAAATTTACCCACAAGAATTACACTAAGTTCAAATGGTTTTACAGGTGACGTCTAGCATACATTCAAGGAATCACTAATTGCAGTCTTAAACATATGCTTCCCATTGTTGGATGACTGGGGGAATGCCTTGTGCTTTTTTTAAGAAGCTAATATAACCCTGTTATCAAAGTCAGACAAAGATAATGCAAGAAAGAAAACTTATGGGCCTGTTTTATTCATGAACATAGATGCAGAATTCCTAAACAAAATATTAAACCAAATCCATGTATATTTTTTGGAGACACAGTCACCTTACACTTATCCAGGAATGCAAAGGTAGCATACCATTAAAAATAACTTGTGACTCGTTATTTTAACGAAGGGAAAATAAAACAAAGAAAAGCCTATTATCAGATAACTTCACTGGTGAATTCTACCAGATGTTTAAAAAATTAATACCAGTCCTTCACAAACTCTTTTAAAATTAAGAGAAGGGAACACTTCCCAACCCATTCTATAAGGCCAATATTGCCCTGATTCTTTTTTTTTTAATATTTATTTATTTGAGAGAGAGAGAGAAAGCACGTGTGAGCAGAGGGAGAGGAAGGGAGAGAATCTCAAGCAGACTCTATGCTGAGCTCGGAGCCTGACAAGTGGCTCAATCTCACAACCCTGCGATCATGACCTGAACCGAAATCAAGAGTCAGACACTTAACCGACTGAGCCACCCAGGCCTCATCATTGCTGATTCTTAAACCACACAAAGACAGCATAAGGAAAGGAGCTACTGACCAAATATCCAGTGAGAATAAAACAACCACTGGAAAAATGAACAAATGATAAAAATAGGTGCACAAAAAAAGTATCCGATAAATATATGAAAAGATAAATGTACTGTATACTTCATACTATGAAATACTATATAACATTGAAAATGATTGTGAAATAGAGCTGTATGTGTCAACCCAGATGGTTCACCAACATGAAATTCACTTAAATTCATTAAATGAGGGCGGCTGAGTAGCTCAGATGGTTGGGCGTCTGCCTTCGGCTCATGTCATGATCCCAGGGTCCTGGGATCAAGTCCCGCTTCGGGCTCCCTGCTTAGCAGGGAGCCTGCTTCTCCCTCTGCCTCTCTCTCTCTGTCTCTTATGAATAAATAAATAAAATCTTTAAAAAAAAATTAACTAAATGAAAAAGGCAAATTACACTAAGGTGAATACACCGTATGATGCCATTTATATAAAGTTTTAAAACATGCAAAACAGTACTGTATTTGCTTAGGATACATGTGTGTATATGACATAATATACAGAGCACATGAAAATAACACCAAACTTAGAAGTTGAGTGTTAAGTATTTCTCAAGCAGGTGGTGCAGAGGAGGTGTTAAGGGAGTTGTATAGAGCTGATAGGTGCTATTTCTTAAGCTCTGTACATGAGTGTTTATTATAGTCTTATTTTGTTGTATGTGTGAAAATTTTCAAAGTAAATATGAAGATTAATAATTAAAAAGTAAATCCTAATGAACAGGAAGAGAAAATTAAGATCTTTACAAAATTTCAGCATGTATGTTCCATTTTTTTTTCAGACTTCCTGATTGTTAATATTACTGTCTTTACAACTCTCTTCACTTGATTTTTTGCTTTGCATTATTACAGAGTATTGAATATCAAGCAGCTATGGAATGCCTCCAGAAAGCAGACAGAAGGAGTTTGTTATCTGAAATTCAAGCACTGCATGCTCAAATGAATGGTAGGAAAATGGCTCTGAAAAGAGAACAAGAAAATGATCAACCAGGCCAAGGTATGCTGTACGTCAGGCTCACATGGTGGCAGCAAATAGGTTGAAATATTTCACTCTATTTCCCTTTTTTGTATTATTATTCATTTAAAACACATTTTCTTTTAGTCACGTTTTCTTCTCATTCTCCTATAATGGAAATAATCTACATTAATGACTCTGGGAATTAAAGGATTGTCCAGTTGGTTTTTAAACAGATATATTTAATTTAAAATGAACAGTATTGCTTTGATCAGGCTGTTTAAAACAAGCCCATTAAGTTCATTATCTTTTTTTGTTTTGAAGTTCTTTGTGAGGATAACCACCTAAAAGAAAAAGAAATCTACAATGAAAGTAACTATTTCTTTTTTAATCCTTTTCTTATTGTAAACTATAATATACATAGAGAAAAGTGCAAAATGCAAAAATACACAGTATAACAAATCTTTAAGTGAATATTTATGGAAACTTTACACATGTCAAGTACCTCAGAAGCTCCTCCCAAACACACTACACTGTGGCGACCTAGAGGTAACCATTATCCTGATTATTCTTTAGTCTGACTACCTATTTGTGTATTCCTAAACCCATGTAAGTTTGAAGTTTACCTGCTTTTGAACTTTGTTATTCTGTATATATTTGTATCTTGCTTCTTCTACCTCTCCATAATATTTTTTTAAGTTACTGCATTTATCTCCAGTTCATTTGCTTTTGTTACTGTATAGAATTCCCACAATTTAGGGGCGCCTGGGTGGCTCAGTTGGTTGAGCGACTGCCTTCGGCTCAGGTCATGATCCTGGAGTCCCAGGATCGAGTCCCGCATCGGGCTCCCTGCTCGGCGGGGAGTCTGCTTCTCCCTCTGACCCTCCTCCCTCTCATTCTCTCTCTCTCAAATAAATAAATAAAATCTTTAAAAAAAAAAAGAATTCCCACAATTTATATATCCATTCTGTGGTTGAATGTTTTGGGTTATTTCTATTTTTTAGCTATTACAACCACTGCTGTTCTGCACATTGTTATACTATGTTATACTCTGTTGCTGCTGCATACATGCATGAGTTTTCTGGGTATATATACCCCCAGGGGTGGAATTGCTGAGTCATAGAATACATCATTTCACATTTATTTTGTAATCCAGAGCGGTCCTATCAATTCGTATGCTTACTAGCAGAGTATGAGAGTCCTGTTGCTTCACTTACTTGTCGATAGTTGACATTGTCAGACCTTTGTTGCCAATCTGGTGGACACGCAGTAGATTGTTATTGTGGTTTTAATTGTGTAATTTTAATGTAATTTCTCTAATTACTGAAGTGGTTTCATTCTTTGTCATATGATTATTGGCTAGCTGGATTTTTGCCTTTGTGGTATGCTTATTCTTGTATTTTCCCCACTTTTTGGTAGGGCTGTCTGTGAGTTCCGGATGGAAATCAGTAGGGATTAAAGTACAATCTAATTTTCATCACATCTAGTGAAGAGACATTCTGGTCTTCAGTTTTGTTTGATATAATGGTAGAAACACCTATGCTTTTACAAATTTTGGGAAAGTTACACCATAGTCTCACATTTGTCATTGAACAACTAAAAAATTTAAATATTTTAAAATATCTCAGAGAAAAGAGGTGTAATTAGATCACAAGTATATCTTATATTTAGATGTAAGATTAATTGAAGATTATTTTTAGAGAATTGATTAGTATTATTTTACTTTGTTATTGTTAAATAGAACCCCATTGAAAATACATAGATACATATTTATATTTTTCGATCCTTAGCTTCTTCTAAGAAATAGTTTTAAAAGCTTAAACTAACTTGGGCGCCTCGGTGGCGCAGTGGGTTGTGCATCCAACTCTTGGTTTCGTCTCAGGTCATGATCTCAGGGTCCTGAGATAGAGTCCACGCTCAGCACAATCTGCTTGGGATTCTCCCTCCTCCCTCTGCCCCTCATGCTTGTGCTCTCTCTAAAATAAATAAATCTTAAAAAAAAAAAAAAAAGCTTAAACTGACATGATTGTCTTCTAAAGCCAAAGTTATTCCTTTTTCTTAACATCAGTGAATTGTAATATAAAGTGATGAACTTTGATAAAATTTTTTAAGTTGAAAACACATTCAAGGTAGAATGGAGAAACAAAAGAATAGAGTAAAAATTACTCCCTTGGAATCTCCTGCATCCTAAAATAACAGCTGTTATTATCTGCAGACCTTTATTAATATGCCATATGTATACAAGTTTATATTTTTTGCAAAAGCAGGCTCCTGATGCATATTTCATAACACTTTTTTCATTTATTATACTTAGGGATTTAAATATTTTCACTTGTTTTCATTGTAACAGACCTATAGCAGGGGTTTGGTTTGTGCTTAAAGAACAAACCACAATCGAAGCTTCTAGGACAGTAAAGTTCCTAGGGACTGTCTGCGAAGGAATGCTAAACAAAACCAGCAAGCCGTGCTCAGCACTGTAGTCATGGTTACATGCCAGAGTCCTGCAAGTGCTTTGTGTGGCTGTCAAAAACCTTTGGCATTTTTTAGCGGGAGCTCTTGAAATTCTGCTTGAGCAAATACACACTTCTATATATAGTATTTGTGAACACCTGAAGTTTCTTTTAGTTCATGTCTTGCATTGATTAAATATTCTGTTAAACTGTTATCATCCTTATGTATTTATGGTTCTGAAATCTTGACCATTAGCACTATGAGGAAAGTATTCATGATACGTATTTATATAAATTGCCAACTTTGGGACTGTGATCTCTTCACATTTGCTTTGTAGTAATCTCCTAAATTAAAAATCAGTTCTCATCAATAAAATATTTATAAACCAAATATGAGTTGCAAGATCATAATTTAAGTATTAATAATTTTCCATTTAGAACTCTTGGAGTATAATATACAGCAGAAGCAGTCTCAGATGCTGGAGATGCAAGTGGAGCTCAGCAGTGTGAAGGACAGAGCAGCAGAACTGCAGGAACAACTGAGTTCTGAGAAAATGGTGGTTGCTGAACTGAAGAGTGAACTTGCACAAACTAAATTGGAACTAGAAACAACACTCAAGGCACAACATAAGCACCTAAAGGAATTAGAGACCTTCAGGTATGTCAGGCTTCCTTATTATAAACCTATTTGGGTGAAGGAAGTGAAGGAATTTTGTCACAGACATTGTGCAGATCTTATAACAGCATGACATTATATATAATGTGTAAATAACTTGAAACTTTGTTATTTATAGGAAAAATTACAGTGGAAAGGAAAAACTCCAAATTTTTCCAAATGATAAATTCATGATTAGGTATTGGCATATTCTCTACTGTGGGTTCAGTTCTATTGGAGACTTATTGTTGTATAAGATATATAACTTTGACTAATATTTTACCACCAAGTAATTTGAAGTGATATTTATGATCTCAATAGAATTTGTGGTTCATCTACCTAAAGTGTACAAAATGTTTTAAAATACAATGCTTGTGAAAAGGATAAATTGTTGGTATAAATAGTGAGATATTCTGCTTGCCAAGGACACATTACAAAGACAGTCATTCTTTATTTTGAACAGTGGTTATTCCCATGTTCAGTAAAAGACAAAGGAAAATTTTTATTAATGTTATTTTGTAAAAATAGTTTACAGTGCTAAATAATAGTTAATAGTGGCATTGCTAGAAACGGTTAATTTGAAATAAACCACAGTCAGAAATCTTTAATCTTTACATGGCTTATATTTTCCTATTAACTAGTTTATAATATACCTCCACTTCTCAGTGGAAGCTCTCTCTTTCTCTCAGTATAAACTCGGTTAAAGTAATTTTATGAAAGTTCGATTGTCTCTGATTTAGGTTGGAAGTTAAAGATAAAACCGATGAAGTACATTTGCTTAATGACACATTAGCAAGTGAACAGAAAAAATCCAGAGAGCTCCAGTGGGCTTTGGAGAAGGAGAAAGCCAAACTAGGACGCAGTGAAGAGCGGGATAAAGAAGAACTTGAGGTATTGTTACCTTTGTCTTTACGTGTCTGTGGAATATCCAGAACAACAGAAGAGGGAGAGTCTCAAGACTTTCCTCTTTCTGAAATGTCAGGCTTAGACTCTTTATGAGGTACAGTAAGTTGTTCACTGTATATGGAATACTATTATGTTATCTAAACATTATCTATCTAGGAAATGCTAATGGTGTGATGCAGTTTTGTTTGGCTACATCCAGGGGTGCATACAGACTGTTCTGCTACGGTGTGTGTTTGGGGAATTTGAGTTCGTGCATATACAATTTGATAAATAGGGCATCCATTTCAGTTTAACTCAAAGTAGTCTTGGTTCTTGTTTTCTCCCAGGGAAGGGGAACAGTGACACCTCTCTGGCAGCAGGAGCCCTCACTGTTACATTTTTTAAAAACTGAAAATGAGTCCCTTCATTCTGGGCTGTGTTCCAAAGAGGCACAGCTCACAGCTCAGGGCGGGTTGTACTCTGCACCCACAGTGCCCACATTAGTGGTAGCCCCACTGGCTCAGAGCTCTTGTTCCATCCACACATGGTGCTCCCTAGCTGTATGCTAAAAAACTAAGTAGCTGGCATTTCTGCCCTATTAAATTTTGTTTTGTTTTGTTGGGTTTTTTTTTTTTTTTTGAATGTCCATCTTGGTAGCCTTCAGGCATAGTGAGCTCTCTGCCTGGCAAGGACATGATATCCCCTCGGGTACTGATTACTATTTTTTATCATTACAAATTTGTGTAAGTTTTGAGTAGTTTGTCCCTAACCCTGCTTTTCCCCATAAGCCCTATTATTTTCAATATGTGACATTGAACAACATGAGGCTTTTCAGGAGCTCCTGTCACATTATATTGGAATATTTGTATTTTTAAAAGTCATTATTTCTAGAAGGAATATACCCTGCTTCATATTCCTTGAGTAGGCATGATTAATGTTTGGAGAGAAAGTATCATTTAGCTTATCTATCTTTTGTTCATAGTCTTTGATGAAAATCATCTGGCTATCCAAATAATTATGCTTTAACCACTGAAAGTTTAAGTTAATAAACTGGATAATCAATTCTATTATCAAATACTACCAACTTAGTATTAATAAAGTAGAATTATAGTATACTTACAAAGAATTCTTAATATTAACAAATTCTTAAATTCAACTTTCTTCTACAAGGATTTGAAATTTTCACTTGAGGGTCAGAAACAAAGGAATATCCAGCTAAATCTACTGTTGGAACAACAGAAACAACTACTAAATGAATCACAGGAGAAAATAGAATCGCAAAGAGTGCTACATGATGCCCAGTTATCAGAAGAACGAGGTCGAAACTTAGAGCTTCAGGTACTTCTTGAATCTGAGAAAGTTCGAATACGGGAAATGAGTAGTACCCTGGATAGGGAGCGGGAATTGCATGCTCACTTGCAGAGCAATGATGATAGTGGGCAGCCTCGGCCCTCCCTACCCTCTGAGGACCTCCTTAAAGAGCTACAGAAACAGCTAGAGGAGAAACACAGTCGCATAGTAGAATTGTTAAATGAGACCGAGAAATATAAACTGGATTCTTTGCAAACAAGACAGCAAATGGAAAAGGATAGGCAGGTTCACAAGAAGACGTTGCAGACAGAACAAGAGGCCAACACTGAGGGACAGAAAAAAATGCATGAGCTCCAGTCCAAAGTGGAAGATCTTCAGCGCCAGCTGGAAGAGAAAAGGCAGCAGGTTTATAAGTTAGACCTTGAAGGAAAGCGACTGCAGGGAATTATGCAGGAATTCCAGAAGCAAGAACTACAACGAGAAGAAAAACGAGAAAGTAGAAGAATTCTCTATCAGAATCTTAATGAGGTAAATTAACACTGTTTTAAAATATTTTTTAAAAGAACACTACAGCCCTTTGAACATACAATTTTGATAGTGGACTAAATTATTTAAATAGTTAAAAACAGGGTGCCTGGGTGGCTCAGTTGGTTAAGCGTCTGCCTTCAGCTCAGGTTGTGATCCCAGGGTCCTGGGATGGAGTCCCGTGTCAGGCTCCTTGCTCGGCAGGGAGCCTGCTTCTCCCTCTGCCCCTCCTCCCACTCATTCTCTCAGTCTCTCTCTCTCTCAAATAAAATGGTCTTTTTTTTTTTTTTTAAAGATTTTATTTATTTACTTGAGAGAGAGAGAATGAGATAGAGAGAGAGAGCATGAGAGGGAAGAGGGCAGAGGGAGAAGCAGACTCCCTGCCGAGCAGGGAGCCCGATGCGGGACTCGATCCCGGGACTCCAGGATCATGACCTGAGCCGAAGGCAGTCGCTTAACCAACTGAGCCACCCAGGCGCCCTCAAATAAAATCTTCTAAAAAAATAAAAATAGATACGAACAAATGATTTAAAAAGGAAATTCATAGAAGTTTATTTGGAGTATAAACTGTAATTGTGTTCCCTTGAGAAAAAATGTGATTTGCTGTTCATTTATAATTACTGCTTTTTCTTTTTCTGCCGAAAATTGCTAGCCATCCACATGGAGTTTAACCAGTGATCGAACTAGAAATTGGGTTCTTCAACAGAAACTAGAAGGAGAGACAAAGGAATCAAGCTATCTTAAACCGATTGAAATGAATGAGGGAGGAGCTGGCTGTGATCGTGCATTAGAAATCATCAGACAAAAGCTTCAACATGTGGCTTTAAAACTACAGCATCTGGCCCGGAAAGCGTCCAATAGGTTAGATTTTTCCCTCTGACTTTGGAAATGGCATTCTTACACAAGCTGGTCAGAACCGGCCCCTCGCTAATGGTTAGCCAAGGGTGGGGAATTGAAATTTCAAAGTTAATGCATGTTCGCATTAGGAGATGGTATTCTTTAACAAAACTCATACACCTGAAAACCTTCCCTTGAGCCCTGGAAAGAGAACCCTTTAATGTAAGGGAGAAGGTAGGTGAAGCAGAGTGTCCATCTGTAAAGTTTGTGCTAGTCAGTACCACTAATTGAGAAAGGTATGTTTTGACTTTTTGTCTTTTTCTCGAAGACTGCAGTTTGAAACAGCAGATGACGAAGATTTCATTTGGGTTCAGGAAAATATTGATGGAATTATTTTACAACTACAGAAATTAACTGGCCAGCCAGGGGAAGAGGTAAGACTTTAAGAACTTTAAAGATCTAATGGAGCTAAAGGACTCATTTGAAACTGGCACCGTATTTTCTAAAGAGTTTTAATTTTATCTTTTCATTTATTTTAAATAATAATAATATTTGTCTTTCCCTAATAGAAGATAGTAAAAATTTGAGGGGAAATTAACTTTCATTATCATTATTGAGTAATTATAGTGACACTTTATTATATTGTGATAACCAAGTTTCTTGCAAGAATAGCCTGGCTTCTACTCTCACCACTCTCAAAACCACCCACAGAATGCCACCAGTGTCTTCACAGTTGACCAATCTGATGAATCTTTGCATTCCCTGTCTTCCTTGACTTCTTTATAGCATTTGATGCTTTGGACCTCTCCCATCTTAAAAACCCTCTCTTTTTTAACCTTTTGTGACAATATTCTCTTATTTCTTCCATTTCTTTCATCAGTCACCTTCATGAATTCCTCTTCCTCCTGTCCTCGTCCATTTTTTTCTCTGTGAAAGCTCATTCATTCCCACAGCCTGAGTTCTCAGTAGACTTACCTATTGAACAAATACTTATAGCAGGCACTTGTTACGTGCCAGGTACTATCCTGGATTCTGAGCTGCAATGAACAAATCTGTTAAAAATCTCACCCTTGGGTGCCTGAGTGGCTCAGTTGGTTAAGCGACTACCTTCGGCTCAGGTCATGATCCTGGAGTCCCGGGATTGAGTCCCGCATCGGGCTCCCTGCTCAGCGGGGAGTCTGCTTCTCCCTCTGACCCTCCCCCCTCTCATGTGCTCTCTCTCTCATTCTCTCTCTCTCAAATAAATAAATAAAATCTTTAAAAAAAAAAAAATCTCACCCTTGTATTTACCCCAAAGATACAAATGTAGTGATCCAAAGGGGCACATGCACCCCAATGTTTATAGCAGCAGTGTCCACAATAGCCAAACAATGGAAAGAGCTTAGATGTCCATCAACAGATGAATGGATAAAGAACACACACACACAATGGAATATTATGCAGCCATCAAAAAAATGAAATCTTGCCATTTGCAATGATGTGGATGGAACTAGAGGGTATTATGCTAAACAAAATAAGTCAATCAGAGAGAGACAATTATCATATAATCTTACTGATCTGAGGAATTTGAGAAACAAGACAGGATCATAGGGGAAGGGAGGGAAAAATGAAACAAGACGAAACTGGAGAGGGAGACAAACCATAAGAGACTCTTAATCTCAGGAAACAAACTGAGGGTTGCTGGAGTGGAGGGGTGGTGGGAGGAATGGGGTGGCTGGGTGATGGACATTGGGGAGGGTATGTGCTATGGTGAGCGCTGTGAATTGTGTAAGACTGATGAATCACAGACCTGTACCTCTGAAACAAATAATACATTATATGTTAATTAAAAAATTTTTTTTTAAATCTCACCCTTATGGACTTTACCTTCTTGTGGCCTGTGGTTCTAGTGTATACCTCTATCCTGTGGTCCAGGTTTGTATTTTCCATTAATTACAGGAACTCTTTCCTTGAGGAAGTGCACCCCATAGTGATCCCTTAGGAGCCTCACAGGCACGTTCCAAACTGAGCATCATCGTTCTTTTCTTCTTCTGTCCCCAACCCACATTTCTAGTCCTGATACCGCCCAGTTTGGAAAGTTGAAAGTCACCATAGACCACTTTACTTCACTCGTGTATCGTAGCAGTGACTAAGTCCTGTGCTTTTACCTCCAAAATATCTATCCCATGTGCCCTTAGTCATTGCCTTTATTCAGGCTTCTATTATTTCTCACCTGAACTATTGTAATGACTTCCTGATGTGTCCACCTGACACCGGGATATATCTTCCCTAATTTACTGTACTTTGCATGCTGCTACCTAGGAATTTTTCTAACACATAAATTTTATTTGTGGCACTCTTGCCTCAAGGCCATTTATGGTTCTCCACTGCCTACATTTAGGTCTATTATCTATAAAGTGAAGGCAGCCTTTACTCTAGCCTTACCAAGCCACTTGTAGCTCCCTAAAAGCAACATACTCTCAAAGAAAACCCTGTGCCTTACACACGCTATTCCTTCTACTTAACATGCCCGTCCCTGTCTTCTTTCCTACCTGTGAAATTCTTCTTAGTTATTTAAGACTCAACTCAAGCACTACTTCTTCATGAAATCTCTTGTTCTCCGTGCCCATTCACATGTTTATGTGCATTGTTCATAAACGTTTGTTTATGCTTCCATGACCTTAATTCCATTGTATCTTTCTAGCCTAGTTTAGTGTCCCCAGGTACTTCTAGTGGCTCATTGACTGAAAGACTGCTGAGACAAAATGCTGAGCTGACAGGACATATCAGCCAACTGACAGAAGAAAAGAATGATCTGAGAAATACGGTTATGAAGCTGGAAGAACAGATCAGGTGGTACCGACAGACAGGAGCTGGCAGAGATTATGTACGTCTAATTTGAGCATGGCCACACTCGAAATACTGCAGAATTACAACTTCTGCTCTCTGGTTTCAATTCTTAACCCTAACGTAAAAATATTAAATATCTGGTTCTTAGTATGATCATTGGAAAATGTTAGCGAGAGGACAGTGATAATTGGGAGCCTTCTCTGGGCCAGATCCTGGGTTCTATACTTTCAGAGTCTGTAATCCACATTCAGCCTTGCACATGAGAAAACTGAAGTCTATAGTCAAACCAAGAACTGCTTATCTTAACCAAAGCCAGATACTTTGCTACCTATGGACCATCAGTGGATCCATGTAAAGAAATGTTCAAATGTGAATTCTGACTGTTCTTATCAGTTACTGTGTTTGTGACTCAAGTGAAAGATGCCATTAAATTTTATATTTCAGTCTAATAAACCACTCTAGCAGTTATTTAATTTTTTCCAGTTAAAAACTACAAAATAAATTGCTAGCTTCTGTAATATAAAGATAGGAATATAATATAAAGATAGGAAAGACTCGTAAGACAATTGTGCAGTCAAATACATGATAACACATCCACAGAACTTCTGTAGCAATCCACTTCTCTGTGGACATGCCGGGTGGTTTTTCCCCCACTTCCCCAGTGTGCTGATTCAGGCATAGGCTCTACATTTGAACCCAGATGGTCCATTTATTAAGTCTCTAAACTGTTTTCTTTCATAGCTTTGCAAAATCTAAACACTTTCCTTTGGGCTAGGCTCTCACAGGGATTTTTAGTTTTAAAATTAATCTACTAAGCAAAGGACCATATATTTAGTGTATATTCTTTACTGTCAGTTGAGATTGGCTTTGAACTCTCCCAGTCTGAGATTGGAAAGCTGAGGTTCCCATAGGGGATACCTTTAATGTGTTTAATTTAGATTTTTCAGAGACTTATGCCTAAAAATCATGTAAGTAGTCTCTGGTCTCTGCAGTCTTCTAGGTTTTCATTCAGTGGTGGTGCCAACATTGAAGACATCATTGCTTCTGAAAAAGAAGTCTGGAACAGAGAAAAATTGACTCTTCAGAAATCCTTAAAAAGAGCAGAAGCTGAAGTGTACAAACTGAAAGCTGAACTAAGAAATGAAGCTTTACTTCAGAATCTGAGCCCTGATTCTGAGCATGCTGCTATAAAGGTAGGAGACGTCTTCCATCGAAACATGTACCAAAGCTGGTCCTCTGCTTTTGCCTTGTTTCATCTCTCACTAACCTTAACTGAACAGAGTAAAGAAGTGTAGGTGGCACTTAGGCTCTCTGGTCGCACTGTTGAGTGTGTGTCATGAATGCAGGTCTCTAGCTGGTCACAAAACCTTGGTGGCAAGGCATGCCCTCTTGGCAGCACCGTGAGCTCATGGTCCCACTTCCCCCATCTCATCCCTAATAGATAACAGAAAGTTCTCTTTTCCACTGCCAACAAAAGCTCTACTACTTTCAATATCAGAGCATCACCACGCTCTGTAAGATGGCAAGCCCTCTGAACAGCCTCTCTACTGACTCTAATGAATATTGCAATAAAGCTTTTAATCCGTTAACATAAAATCCAAAACAAAAAGACAGAAAAATGTTTGGAATATTTTTTAACTATGGAGTGAACATAAATTTATGACTCTTAAAGGGACAGAGAACATTAACATTGGAAACATTAAATAAAAAAAAGTTAAATGGATTAGTGACACTAATAATAAAAGTAGCTCTATGCAGTTAGAAGAAAAACCGAGATGATAATGGAATTACAAAAATATTTGCAGTAAATATGATGACTAGGGACTAAAATCCGAAATAAACCAAAAACCTAAGTATAAGGTTTGTATTCACATTGCACTGACCAAAATGAGGGAGAAGTGTAAAATTTAAGGTTATCTTTACCTTCAACTTTGCTGATCAAGTAGAAAACAGTAGTAGGATATCTGCCATTCTGCTACTACAACTTTTTTTAAAATAAAATCTAGGTTATCTTCCCCTAGAGAACAATTTGAATGGCTTCTTAATAATGTCTTTATGTTCTTCCCTTTCTTTAACATAGAGAATTTATGGTAAATACCTGAGGGCAGAAAGTTTTCGGAAAGCTCTCATTTATCAGAAGAAATACCTGCTGCTGTTACTGGGTGGGTTCCAGGAATGTGAAGATGCCACCCTGGCTCTGCTTGCCCGGATGGGGGGGCAGCCAGCCTTCACTGACCTCGAGGTGATCACCAACCGTCCAAAGGGCTTCACCAGGTTTCGGTCAGCGGTCAGAGTGTCCATGGCAATTTCAAGGTAAAGTGTTGGAAAGAAAGTGCATTTTGATAGACTCTAAAAGGATTTAGATTTGTAATCTTCTCTTTTCTCTGCCTATTGTGCTCTGTATTCATACAGTATGAGACACTTGCCATCACTAAAACATGCGGGCTTCTTTCTTTCATCCTTTTAGCCAGGGATACTTTACATTGTACCATGGAGACCCTATGGAAACGGCTCCCCAGATGCAGGCAGCTGGTAACTCAGAGCTGGCACATCCAATCTGGATTGTTTTTTTGTTTTATTTTATTTTTTAACTCTGAGTAAGTCCATGAACTACCTCAGATGTAGAAATAAAAGGGATCACAAAAGGGAAAAAAATGTTTTTGAAAATTTACTTACTAGGCTACACATTTCATTTTCTTCATTGCTAAAATAACCCACTCTTGGGGTTCTGCTCCACAAAGCTCTGGCCTAACTCTGCGTCCGAACCCCAGATTAGCCTTTAGGGCATTGGACTGAGCTAGTGCTTTTGTCACTCTGCCTGTAGTAGTTCCAAGCTAGGAACTCTGGTACTCATTCTGTTTGTGGCTGAAATGGAGCCCGGACTCAAACGCCCTTGAGGGCCTGGCCTCCTGCAGTCCTCTCATTTGAGTGATACATACCCAGACCCCTAGGCTTCTCCATGCTTCCCCTCCCTTTTATTCATGTAGGAACCAGACAGTCTCAAAAGAATTTTTAGTTTTTAAAGCTTCCTATCAGGTCACATCTCATACAGTCTTCAAAGGGTTTTGTCCTTTTTCTTTGACCTATCTTCCTTTGAAAAATACAACAGAAGTTTTTAACTAGAAGCTGTCTGAAATCACCTAGTTCAGAATACCATCTCACAGATGAGGAAACTGAGGCCCGGAAAGGTTGCAAAGCCAGTAGTGATAGAGGTAGGACAATCAGCCAGGGCTCCCACATCTCATCCATGTGGGCTCTGCAAAGGAAGCTCACATTTTCTCTTATTAATAGTCTGAGACCCTCCTTGCCTCTATCATTCCACATTGTTGGCAGGTTGTCCCAGTTTCTCCTTCCTCATCGTCCATTCCTTTTACCACCTTGTACACTCTGTACGGGGTTAAATGCTGGGAGATGCACTGATGATGAAAAAAATATAAACCTTGCCTAAATCCCTAAAGGCAGCTCACTTCCTAGTGGGGAAGACCAGTATGCTCATAACTTAGAAAACACTAAATGACAGGTCACAGGAGGTAATTATTAATTTTATTGGAAGAATTTGGGAAGGCTCCTTGAAAGCTAGTCACCACTGAAAGACTTCATTCTAACTGCCTCTTTTTCTTGTCCTCTTATATGTTCGTTGTATTTTCACCATCCTAAAACTGAGCTTTGCAACTGATTGGAATTAAGAAATCAAAACTGGTGTTTAGAAAGTTCCTTGGGCCAGGGTAGGGCAGGCAGCACCTGGCTACAGCTGGTCTGCTGCACTGCCTCCCCACTTCCTTTTAAAGCCTTATTGGTTTTCACCCCCGATCCCATGGCCTCACTCCTCTTCCAGCTTTCCCAGCTCGGTCTCACTGCCAGGGTAAGAGTCTTTTCTCGTTCCATCTCATTTGCTTTGTAGTCTCCATTCTTTTCTCTCTCTCTCTTTTTATAAGATTTTATTTATTTATTTGAGAGAGAGAGCACGAGCAGGGGGCAGGGAGAGAGAGAAGCGATGCGGGACTCGATCCCAGGACCCTGGGATCACGACCTGAGCTGAAGGCAGACGCTCAACCCACTGAGCCACCCAGGCGCCCCATTCTTCTCTCCTTTCATTATTTCTTGCCCTTTCTTTGCCCATCCACTTTTCTCTTTTTTGCTTTTGCTCTTCATCTCTTTGAGTCCTAAACCTCTAAAGTCAGAACCTGGTCCTAAGATTTCTGGGCCTCTTGGGAAGCCAGTTAGTTCTGTTCCAGTTTATTTTGCCACAAACCAGGGGACATTTGCATAATTTTAGATTAGGCAGTCATGTGACTGTGTTGAAATTTGTTCTGTGTTCATATTCAAATGTATGACTTTATTTTTGTGGGAAATGTATAATTATACTCTTTCCATTATAGATGTGCTGTGAAACTTTTTCTTGGCATCTTTTTTAGAATGAAATTTTTGGTTCGACGGTGGCAACGAGTCACAAGTTCTGGTTCTATCAATATTAACAGGGATGGCTTTGGACTGAATCCAGGTGAAGTCAAAATAGGATTTCGTGTGTTTATGATTCTCTTAATATTACTGTATTTGTAATGCCTTCCAAATAGTGTTCTGGAAACTGTTG
Source organism: Mirounga angustirostris (assembly GCF_029215605.1). Classification (NCBI taxonomy): domain Eukaryota; kingdom Metazoa; phylum Chordata; class Mammalia; order Carnivora; family Phocidae; genus Mirounga; species Mirounga angustirostris. The sequence continues at coordinate 71,187,379 of NW_026991720.1, read as the reverse complement.
TCCAAAGACCAGAGAACCCTATAACCAACAGAGCTGGGGACCTTGCTGTTTTAAAGAGTAATGAGAGCTAATTTTTATTATTCTCATGTATTCTCATGTATTCTCCCAATCCTATGATGTAAGTATGGCTACTGTTATTCTCACTTTATAGAAGAAAAACTGAGGCATGGAAAGCATTTGTTGTTTGTCTCAGATTACCCAGTGGGAAGTGGCAGAGCCAGCATTGAACCCTGGCAGTCTGGCTCTAGACCCCACTCCCCATACAACTGCATTTAAGGCTCTGATTCCAGATAGAATTGCTATTAGTCATACGGAAGTTATGGTTTCAGGTTTTCACAATTTAGCAGTATTCAGGTTTGTGAGCTTACAAATAGGTTGTATATAATGGTAACAGTTAAAATTCCTTCTCTCTACACCTAAAAGTGGAAACAAACTAGAACTTCAATATTTTAGGCATATGGATGAGCTCAGAAACTGGGGAGTATACAGAGTTTCAGGCACACAGCATAACTATATTAATGCAGCTATGTATTGGTATTAAACCACCTTTACGTATTCTACCAGTAGCTAAGCAGAGGAGGAGGAAATATGTTTGGTACGCTAAGCAAAGTGCCTTGAAATATGCATCCTTACACAGAAAGAGCTGAAATTTGCACCATAATAAGTTTTGTGTTATAAGTTAGCAAATCTTGATTTCAAGTTTTTTTCTAGTAAAAGTCGGTAGGATGGTGTGATGTAATATTTTTTATCCACATCATCTTTTTCCCCAAACCATACACACTCAGACACCCCTCACCTCACCTCTAATTATAACTAAGAAGAGGTCTTTTAAAAAGAAAATATTCCAAGTAAGTAGTTTATTTTCTTTGAGGTATAGTTCCAGATTATTAGAAATAATTACAATCAAAGGAAAAGAAAATAACAGTTCTACTGTTTTTTTCTCTTCTTTAGGAAGAATAATTGAAGATGACTATAAATAGGAGATAGTATTGTATAGTACAGTATTGTAGTCTTTTTAGCCCATCTCTGTTCTGTAGAAATTTTTCAAGGGCTTGATTTTTTTTTTTTTTTTTTTTTTAATGATGTGGTACATTTTGGATTACTTTAGGCACTGAAAAGACTGACCCATTTTATCATTCTTCTGGTGGGCTGGAGCTATATGGAGAACCGAGACACACTACATATCGCTCAAGATCAGAGCTGGACTATCCTAGGTCTCCTGTACCTTTTCAGAATAGGTAAGGATTTGATAAACATGCCTAGAGTAGTTACATATACTAATACTTAACAGACAAAGGAGGACAGTGTTAGGGCTTTGACTCCTTTGCATCAAAATAACTAGGTGTATGTTTAGTTGCATATGATATATATAATCTAAGGCTGAAAATCAAAAATAGTTTCTGGATATATACCTGGTTTCCAAGGGTATAGGAAACCGAGCACTGGGTGTTATATGCAACTAATGAATCAATGAACACTACATCAAAAACTAATGATCTACTATACAGTGGCTAACTGAACATAATTAAAAAATGATAATTTCTTAAAAAAAAAAAAAAAAGAAAGGAAACCGAACTGACCATGTGTTATTTTAGTATATGCTGTGGTCGGACATTGGGAAAAGTATTAACTAAAATTGACAGTCTCTGGGGATTATGAAAGAATACTCTAAAGTCTACATGACAAGATGCATTTGTACATATACAGTGTTTATCGAGGACTTCTACAACAAGCACTGTACTAGACGCTTTTATGATGACTTAGTAGCTGCTTTGAGTTTATTAGAAGTTTTTTCCCATATACATCACAAACTCAAACATTTGGGGGATACAGAGTAAGCCTAGCTTAGCGTTCCTGAGTACTTACTGAGACTTAACTGACTGAAAGACTACTGAGGCAAAATGCTGACCTGACAGGACATATCAGCCACTGAGTGAAGAAAAGAATGATTTAAGAAACATGGTTATGAAGCTGGAAGAACACATCAGGTATTATCAACAGACAAGAGCTAACAGATTACGTACGTCTATTTTTAGCATGGCCATATACCAGAAATATTGCAAAGTTACAATTTCTACTCTCTAGTTTTAGTTTTTAACCCTAACAGTGTAAAAATATTATCTGAATCTTAGCAAGATCACTGGAAAATATTATAGGGATGGCATTGATAATGTTTATATTAGATATATATTATATGTTACATAAGAATTAATAACTTACTATAATTATAATAAGTAATTATTATTTACTGGGAACCTTTTCTGATCCTGGGTTATATACATTCAGAATCTCTAATCCACATTCAGCCTTGCACATAAGAAAACTGAAGTTCATAGTCAAACCAAGAACTACTTGTCTGCAAAGCCTCATACTTTGCTACCTATGGACCAATAGCAGACACACGTAAAGAAATGTTCAAATGTGACTTCTGACTGTTCTTGCCAGTTATCAGTTACTATGTTCATGGCTCAAGTTAAAGATTGACCTTTTGAGGGCAGGGTGGAGGCAGGTTGTTACGTTACTTGCTTTGTGGATGACTTGGATTCATGTTCATATTTTTAATCTCATAGGTACCCAGGCCCTCCAGCTGATTTAAATCCTGGTTCCTTAGCATGTTCTCAGCTTCAGAATTATGACCCTGACAGAGCCCTGACAGATTATATCACTCGGCTAGAGGCACTGCAGAGACGGCTTGGAACCGTACAGTCAGGTACTCCCGGCTTCACCGTGCATTACTATGGGCAGCCCGTTAGTGCTGGATGGACCCAGAGCTCTCTGTTCTCTCTCCGAAATTCCCTGACCTTCCTCATTAGATAAATCAAATCTCAGAATTTAGTTCCTGAGTCACCAGGTTAGACTTGGGACTTTAACTCAAGATACGACTTAGCACCCAGATTTCACTCCCACAAAAAAAGATCCCCTCCTCAGATTGATTAGATGCAGTGCACAGCAGGCACCTGTGTACAGAGTCTCGTGCCGTGAGGCTTACGGAGTCTGCTGGCGAGCATGTTCCCCAGTATAGCTGCCTCCCGAATACAGGCTTCAGCTGCACCAGGGCCACTCTGTACAGGTAGTTTTCACTAAGTACAATGCAGTACTAGAAGTGTATTTCCTGTTAGGATTTTCTTAACATTCTCTTTTCTCTAGCTTACTTTATTGTAAAATATAACATTATAATGTAGAAATATGTTAATTGCTTGTATGTTACTTAGCCAGGAGTAGGCTATTAATAGTTAAGTTTTGGGAGAGTCCAACTTATACATGGATCTTTGACTGTGTAAGGGGTCCGTGTCCCTGACCTCCGCATTGTCCAAGGGTCAACTATAATACGTGGTGTTGTCCAAGGGTCAACTATAATACGTGGTGAGGCATGCAAATTAGGGGTGGGGACATGAGAGAAGGAAGCAAATATCTTAAGCATTTAATGCAGCCATTATCCCTACTAGGACTCAGGGCTTTTATGCATGATCCACGAAATCTGTTCCATTCAAAGACGACTTTATAAGAATGACCTTTTTTCCCTCTTTTCAGAAACACACAAAAATTCATACTTAATAGATATATGGAGTCCCTCTTCATTGTGGGAAAATCTCTTTTCCCCTTCTCCCTTCAATTCACTCCTGATTCAGGGGTTTGAATCATTTTAATTTAATGTGCTTTAATTTTAAATCAATATTTTGTTTTTACTTTTGTGAAAGACCTTTTTTTTCCTACCATCCCCACAAACTAGATAGGGCCAGTAGCAGGTTATTTTTAGTAGTTTGTTGCCTCATACAAGAAATCACCTAGCCCAAGCAACTTGTAGTCATAGGAAACTATTATTATCATAGCTGGACTTTGGTATGGCTTGGTTTGTATTTTGTTTTGAGCGTCTAGATTTCGCAAGACTCAGATTTGATTTTATTTTTATTTATTTAATTTAAATTCAATTAACATATAATGTATTATTTCAGAAGTAGAGTTCAGTGAAGACTCAGATTTTAAAGACCAAAAGATTTTTCAAGAGGCAGGAGGTATAGGGTATAGGACATTCAACCTGCTGGGCACTTTTAAGAGAACTTAACATTAGTCTGACTTTGCCACAGATCCAGCCACAGTGACTTTTAAATATATATTTAACGTCTCTTTTAAAAATCGTTCAGGGGCGCCTGGGTCACTCGGTCAGTTGGGCATCCAACTCTTGGTTTCAGCTCAGGTCATGATCTCATGGGTCATAAGATCGAGCCCCCCACTGGGCTCTGCACTCAGCAGGGCATTTGCTTGAAGATTCACTCCCTCTGCCCCTCCCTCAACTGATGCACATGTGTGCACTCTTTCAGATAAGTAAATCTAAGAAGTAAAAATCAGTTCAAGTATGAATAAGACTTTTTTTAGAAAAATAAAAGGTTTTTGTTTTTTTTTTTTAAATAGGCTCTGTGGCCTAGCACAGAGCCCAACGCGGGGCTCGAACTCAAGACCCTGAGATTGAGACCTGAGCTGAGATCAAGAGTTGGATACCTGACTGACTAAGCTACCCAGGCTCATTAAAAAAAAAAAAAAGGCATTTTTTATTGGAGGGTAATAGTAATCTTCTGCCCTTTGTGAACTAGTTAGTCTGGTGTAGGTAGCAATCTAATTTGAAATCACTTCAGGCATACCTCATTTTTTTTTTTTTTAAAGATTTTATTTATTTATTTGAGAGAGAGAATGAGAGAGAGAGAGCATGAGAGGGGCAAGGGTCAGAGGGAGAAGCAGACTCCCCGCCGAGCAGGGAGCCCGATGCGGGACTCGATCCCAGGACTCCAGGATCATGACCCGAGCCGAAGGCAGTCGCCCAACCAACTGAGCCACCCAGGCGCCCCAGGCATACCTCATTTTATTGTGCTTTGCTTTATTGCAGTTTGCAGATAAGCATTTTTTACAAATTGAAGGTTTGCAGCATCCCTGTGTTTGAGCAAGTATCTTGGTTCCATTTATCCAATATTTGCTCACTTTCATGTCTGTCACATTTGGTAGCTCTCATAGTGTTTCAGACTTTTTCATTAGACCTGTGATCAGTGATTTTTGATGTTACTGTTGTAATTGTTTTGGAGGTACCATGAACATGAATAATGTGTTCTGACTGCTCCATCAACCAGCCACTCCTATGTCTCCTTTCCTCTCCTAGAGCCTCCCTATTCCTTGAGACACAGCAACATTGAAATTAGGCCAGTCAGTAGCCCTACAATGCCCTCTAAGTATTCAGTTGACTGAAAGGAAAAGTCACACATCTCACTTAAAATCAAGAGCTAGAAATGATTAAGCTTAGTGAGGAAGGCAAGTCAAAAGCCAAGATAGGCCAAAAGGTAGGTCTCTTGCACCAAAGAGCCAAACTATAAATAAAAAAGATAAGTTCTTGAAGGAGATTAAAAGTGCTACACCGGGGCGCCTGGGTGGCTAAGTCGGTTAAGCATCTGCCTTTGGGTCAGGTCATGATCCCAGGGTCCTGGGATTGAGTCCCGCATCGGGCTCCCTGCTCCTCCCCCTCCCTTTGCTGCTCCCCCTGCTTGTGCTCTCTCTCTGTCAAATGAATAAGTAAATAAAACCTTTAAAAATAAATAAATAAATAATTTTAAAAATTGCTACACCAGTGAACACACAAGAAAGCAAAACACCCTTATTGCTGATAAGGAGAAAGTTTTAGTGGTCTGGATAGATCAAACCAGCCACAACATTCCCTTTCGCCAAAGCCTAATCCAGAGCAAGGCCCTAACTCTCCTCGATTCTGTAAAGCCTGAAAGTGGTGAGGGAGCTGCAGAAGAAAGTTTGAAGCTAGCAGAGGTTGGTTGATGCGTTTTAAGGAAAGAAGTCTCCATAGCATAAAAATGCGAGGTGAAGCAACAAGTGCTAATGTAGAAGTTCCAAGTTACCCAGAAGATCTGGCTCAGATCATTCCTGAAGGTGGCTACACTGAATAACAGATGTTTAATGTGGACAGAACAGCCTTCTTTTGGAAGAAGATGCCGTCTAGGGCTTTCATAGCTGGAGACGAAGAGTCAGTGTCTAGCTTCAAAGGACAGGCTGACTCTCCTGCTAGGGGCTGATGCAGCTGGTGACTTTAAGTTGAAGCCAGTGCTCATTTACCAGTTCAAAAATCCTGGGGCCTTTAGGAATTATGCTCAATCTGTTCTGCCTGTGTTCCATCAAGATAGAACACCGCATCTGTTTATAACATGGTGTACTAAATATTTTAAACCCGTTGTTGAGATCCACTGTTCAGGAAAAAGAGATTCCTTTCAAAATATTACTGCTCATTGACAATACACCTGCTTACCCAAGAGCTCTGATGTACAATGGGATTAATGTTTACATGCCTGCTAATACAACATCCATTCTGCAGCCCATGGATCAAGGAGTAATTTTGATTTTCAAGTCTTAGTACTTACGAAATATATTTTGTAAGGTTCTAGCTATCATAGATAGTGATTCCCCGGACAGATCTGGGCAGAGTAACCCAAAAACCTTCTGGAAGGATTCACCGTTCTAGATGCCAGTAAGAACATTTACGATTCATGGGAAGAGATCAAAATATCAACATGAACAGGAGTTTGGAAGACCTTGATCTCAACCCTCATGCATGTCTTTGAGGTGTTGAAGACTTAGTGGAGGAAGTAACTGCAGATACGGTGGAAGTAGCAGAACTAGAAGTGGAGCCTGAGGGTGTGACTGAATTGCTGCAATCTTACGAAGAAACTTTTTAATGGTTGAGGGGTTCGTTATGGATGAGCAAAACAAGTGGTCTCTTGAGATGGAATCTGTTCCTAGTGAAGATACTGTGAAGATTGTTGATAACAAAGGATTTATAATACTCCATAAACTTAGTTGTAAAGCAGCAGAGTTTGAGAGGATTGAGTCCAGTTTTGAAAGTTCTACACTAAAAAAAAAAGTTCTACACTGAGTAAAATGCTGTCAAACAGCATCACATGCTACAGAGAAATTGTTCATAAAAGGAAGAGCCAATCGATGCAGCAAATTTCATTTGTCGATGCAGCAAATTTCATTTTTGTTTTATTTGAAATAATCGCCACAACCACCTCAACCTTCAGCAACCACCACCACCATGATCAGTCAGCAGCCTTCAACATTGAGACAAGACCCTCCAACAGCAAAAAGATAAGCTCAGATGATGATTAGCACTTTTTAATAATAAAGTTTAAGGTATGTACATTAAGGTATTTTTAGACATAATGCTATATTGCACACTTAATAGACTATAGTGTAAACATTATTTTTATTTGCCTGTGAAAACAGAAAAATTTATTTAACTCCGTATTGCAATACTCACTTGATTGCAGTGATCTGGAACCCAAGCTGCAGTATCTTCAAGGTGCGCCTGTAGTAATTGGTCTGGCATAGGTAGCAATTTAATTTAAAATCATTCACATGTCTTCTTTCTCTCTTAGGTTCAACCCAGTTTCATGCTGGCATGAGAAGATAATCCTTTGGAACATTATGAATCAAAGTGATTTTAAACAGATTCCCTTTTGTAAATCAGTTCTTTTGTGCTTTTGTATTGTGGATATTCAGCGGGACCAATATGAACACAGCTTATGATTGTATACAAATCCCTTGCCAGCACATGAAAACAAACCGGAATTTGTACATAATAGCATTGTGTATGTATTCATGCACAATAATCATTTAATTACATGTATATTTGTGGAATGCTAATTTAAATGATTAAATTATAAACCTTGTGTATTTATCGGATGGGTGAAAAGATTAAACTTTTGCGCATTATGATACTGCTGAATGTGTAGCTTGAGGTGTCCTGTACTTTTCTTATAAGGCTACTGAATTACATGTTTCTGCCCTAATATATTTGCTACTGGTGATGAAGACAGATACTATCACTTGTAGAGACCTATTTTTGTATAACGGTAGAAGTTTTGAATTTTATGGGGTATTTTGTCAAGTACTGAAATAAAAATGACTTCACCATTTTAACCACACTGTATTTGAACCTTTTTTTTTTTTTTTTTTTTTTTTTTTTGGAACCTTCATTTTTAACTGAGACATAGTGCTTGGTGTGTATCTTTGTCCATGCAGGCTGCTGTAAACCAAATACCATAGACTAGATGGCTTATAAACAGAAATTTACTTCTCACAGTTCTGGAGGCTGGGAAGTCAAAAATAAAGGTGCCAATAGATTTGGTATCTGGGAAGGGCCTGCTTCCTGGTTCATGGACTACAATCTTCTTGCTCTGTCTTCACATGGCAGAAGGGACAAGGGAGCTCTCTGAGGTCTCTTTTATAAGGACATTAATCCCATTCATGAGACATCTGCCCCATGACCTTATCACCTCCCAAAGGCCCCACTTCCAGATACCAACAGACTGAGGATTGAATTTCAACAGAAGAATTTGGTGGGGGGAGACGGACACAAAAATTCAGCCAATGGCAGTGCAGATTATCTCATTATCTCAAATTATATATTTTGAGATTTAGAAAGTTGTCCTAATCTTAGATACTATTGGGATTTTTCTCTCCCTCCCTTGAGGAAGTTTTCTTTTTTTTTTTTAAAGATTTTTATTTATCTATTGAGAGAGATAGTGATAGAGAGCATGAGAAGGGGAGAGTCAGAGGGAGAAGCAGACTCCCCGCTGAGCAGGGAGCCCGATGTGGGACTCGATCCCGGGACTCCAGGATCATGACCTGAGCCGAAGGCAGACGCTTAAACAACTGAGCCACCCAGGCGCCCCTTTGAGGAAGTTTTCTATGTAACTTTCTATCAGCTTTACATATAGTATTTTTTAAAAGCTATATTAATATTTTCATGATTAGTCTATAATTGCCCTATTATGTTTAGTGTTACTTGTGTCCAAATGTGTGTCTTCACAAAGCCATGCCTACTAGAATGATGCAGAAATCATTTAACTGAAAGAATCTTAAATTTTATTAACCATAATACTAAATGCAGCAGAATTAAGAAGTATTCTTGCTGTCCAAGCCAAATTCCAGATTGGGAAGCTCTCATAGAGATAATGTAAATCTCAGCATTTCTGAACCAGAATCCTCCCTGAAATACGGCATCTCACTGAAACAGCAAGAGGAATAGCATTTAATGCTTACATCCTGAAGATTTTGTCTTACCCCTGGACATTCTATGAGTTTATACCAACAAACAGGCTATGGTAACAAATTCTGCATTCTCGGAGATTTCTAATTACTTAATTTTTCCATATTAGCAGCTGGGTTCCAGTTAAGGAGTTCCAGAAATAACGAATGTATCCCAAAGCATTTAATTGAGTAGAACCTTTTTTAGTTAGTATAGCTTGCCATTCAAGGCCCCTTCTGCAGTGAGAGAGAATGGAGAAGGTAGCAGATGGACAGGTGTCCCATCGTCTGACCATCAGCCCTCCTATGACATCACATCAGGCCTCTCCAGTCCAACTTGTCGATGCTTCTCAGTCATGAGTCAGTGGTTAAAAATTAAGTCTATTCAAAGCCAAACTACGGAAAGAGCCCAGATATCATCGACGGATGAATGGATAAAGAAGATGTGGTTGTGGAATATTATGCACCCATCAAAAAAACGAAATCTTGCCATTTGCAACGATGTGGATGGAACTAGAGGGTATTATGCTAAGCGAAGTAAGTAAATCAGAGAGACAATTATCGTATCTCACTGATATGTGGAATTTGAGAAACAAGGCAGAGGATCATAGGGGAAGAGAGGAAAAAAGTGAAACGACGAAACCAGAGAGGGAGACAAAGCATAGGAGACTCTTAATCTCAGGAAACAAACTGAGGGTTGCTGGAGTGAGGGGTGGGGTGGGAGGGATGGGGTGGCTGGGTGATAGACATTGGGGAGGGTATGTGCTATGGTGAGCACTGTGAATTGTGCAAGACACAATTGTGAATTGTGCAAGACATAATTGTGAATTGTGTTGAATCACAGATCTGCACCTCTGAAACAAATAATACATTATATGTTAATAATAAGAAAAAAATTAAGTCTATTCAAGTCTAAAACAAACTACTCACTAAACACAGACTAGCCTTACTCGGGGTTTGCGCTTTTTTTGTGCCATGAACCTCTCTAGAAGTCTTGGTGAAAACTATGGGACCCTTCTGAGAATAGTGCTTTTAAACATGTAATATGTATGGGGTTGCAAAAGAAACCAATTACACAGAAATAGTACATTTTTAGGGGTGCCTGGATGGCTTAGTCATTAAGCATCTGCCTTCAGCTCAGGTCATGATCCCAGGGTCCTGGGATCGAGCCCTGCATCAGGCTCCCTGCTGCGCGGGAAGCCTGCTTCTCCCTCTCCCACTCCACCTGCTTGTATTCCCTCTGTCTCTCTCTGTCAAAATAAATAAAATCTTTAAAAAAAATAAAAGTACATTTTTAGAAATAAGATCTAGCAGTTGATCTAATAACTCCCATCATTTTAAAGTAATGATGGAAGTAAAAGACATTTCAGGAGATCTGAAACATCTTAATGTGATACAGAAAATCTGTGATTTTTGTTCTCAAAATCATGGGTACTGCTAATACTAGTAGAGTTTGTTGCTTCATAAATAAAGGAAATACTAAATTACAGTTTGAAATTAGTACAAAGATGGAATTTTTTTTTCCCCATCCAAGTTGCTAGATTCCTGAATTCTATTCAGTGAAGCACACCACTTTACAATTAGTGAATTAGACTATATTTTTTTTCTCAGAGATAATGTGAAAAACTCAACAGCAGAGATTTCACCTTCACAAAGAGTTTAACATGAGTCCTCTAGCAGCTTTCCCGTATATATAAAGGAAAATATTTTGGCCTCATCCAGTAAAAACAGATTATGTGGTCAAATTATAACAGGTATATATAGTCAGGTCCCCAGTTATACTTTGAATTGATTCTTGAACACAGGCTGCAACAATGCGACCAATCATACTACTCCCAAAGACCCTACACTTCACATTATCTTAAAGCCAGAGTTCCTGGTCTCTGATTTTGTATTTTTTTTTTTAAATAAAAAGGTTGTTAACCTAAATTAAGTTTTAATAAACAGAACTAATAACAGAAACATCCCTAATTAGATTCTAGAGAGGAAGCAGGAAACCACCTAGAGCCAAAGAGAACAAAACTATTCCTTAAGAACTTTATTTTGGGCTTTCACATTATGTCACCACGTGGAACCAGATAGAAGTTTATCAGGTAGATAAATATGTAATATTTAGTAATTAGATCAAGATACATGTGCATTCTTTAGTAGTAGTATTTTTTAGGAAATGTAATTAGTCATTGTCAGATCTCTCTGTTTCCTGGAGACAAAGCTCCTTCCAGATAAAATTTGAAAGAACATTTTTTTTTTCTACAGCATAGCTCCATCATTGCTAGGTTTCATCATACCAAAAAAATTGATGGGATTCTTTTTTATCCAAGGCTTTAAATTAGATTATTCTTTACCCACCCATCCTCACTCACACACACAAACATTACCCAGTAAATAAATAATCTGAGCTTTCCAAGTATCTCCCTGGGCCTCTAGGCCTTTTTATACTTGCAGCTCTAGTCCAAGATGTAAATACCCTGAACTTACTTTCCAAGAGCTACGTTTGTTAAGATTAATACCTGGAAACTGTTTAGAATCTGTCAATTACCACGATCCCCCTAAATAATTTCATACTAATGAGTTTGGTTTCCTTAATAGCCACCATAAAACTATTAAGAAATATCTGAAATGCGATTAGATTTGATGGAACCACTCAGTTAAGAAAATAAAAAAACCGTAAGTTAAGCTAGCTGTCTTTTAAAATTATACTCAAAAAAAGAATACACCAGGAGTTGTTTCATAAACTTCATTCTCTTCGAATGCTTTTGCAGTTTACAGTGATGTTTTACATGTTTGTTAGTTCCCTGCAGCCCTTTTCATTTTGATCTTCGTTCGTATCGGATAAGTGGATTTTCAGGGGTGTGAATCATGGTTGTATAATTCACAGTGGGAAAATATCCATCAATGAGATCAAATTCATATAAACGAAGCATAGTGGACCAAATTGTCTTGATTTGAACATAGGCAAAATTCTCCCCAATACAACGATGACGCCCTGTTAAAAAAAGAAAGTTTTCTAAGAATCAATTGAAATTCTTTTTCCCGTCTTTTCTCCTGGAATGATAAATTTGTTTACAGTTTGGAGGGACAGCAGATATAGAGATAATATAGGAAAAAGATGACATTCTTTTCACATAAAAGAAGAATGTAAAATAAAATAGTTAAAAATCTCAGGAAAAAAAAAAGGGGCGCCTGGGTGGCTCAGTCATTAAGCATCTGCCTTTGGGTCAGGTCATGATCCCAGGGTCCTGGGATCGAGCCCCACATCGGGCTCCCTGTTCAGTGGGAAGCCTGCTTCTCCCTCTCCCACTCCCCCCACTCTCTCTGCCAAATAAAAATCTTAAAAAAATAAAGTAAAAATCTAAGGAGATTTTCAAGGTTTCTTTTTAAGGGAAATAGCACTTGGATAATTATATAATCACTTTTCTAATTACTTTTTTTGAAATGTCACATCTATCTAAGTTTAAATATATGTAAGATTTGAAATCTATGATGACAATCTACTTTGGGAATATACTAGAATATTCTTAGCTTCTGTCCCAAGAGAGCCCTAGTCAAAAGTCAATGTGAACCCGCCAATCAAAATTTTAAATGCCAGGGGCACCTGCCTGGCTCAGTCAGTGGAGTGTGTGCAATTCTTGATCTCAGAGTTGTGAGTTCGAGCCCCATGCTGGGTGTAGAGATTACTTAAAAATACAATCTTTAAAAAAAACTTTAAATGCCATTTCAAAATAATAATGGAAGAAAAAGGGATTTAATAAAATAGCAACACAAGATCAAAATTTAAAAGGTTATATACATGTAAAAACTGACAAGTTGATTCTAAAATACATATGGATAAAAAACACTAATTCAAAAGGATACATGCACCCCAATGTTTACAGCAGCATTATTTACAATAGCCAAATTATGGAAACAGCCCAAGTATCCATCAACTGATGAATGGATAAAAAAGATGTGGTACATATATACAATGGAATATTACTCAGCCATAAAGAATGAAATCCTGCCATTTGCAACGATAAGGATGGAGCTAGAGACTATTATGCTAAGCAGAATAAGTCAGAGAACGCCAAATGCCATCTGATTTCACTTGTGGAATTTAAGAAACACCAAACGAGCAAAGGGGAAAAAGAGAGGCAAACCAAGAAACAGACTCTTAACTATAGAGAACAAACTAATGGTTATCAGTATGGAGGTGGGTGGGGGAAAGGGAGAAATAGTTGATAGGGATCAAGGCATGTAGTTGTTGTAATGAGCACTGGGTGTTGAATGGAAGTGTTTAATCACTATACTGTACACCTAAAACTAATATTACACTGTATGTTAACTAACTGGAATTCAAATAAGAACTTTTTTAAAAATGCATATGGAAATGCAAAGGAGGACCTAGGATATATGGAGCAGTCTTGGGGGGAAAAAAAAAGTTGTAAGACTTAAACTGACTTCAAATTTGACCTCAATACTAAAGGTATAGCAACTGTGATACTGTGGTTTGTAATAAATATATATTTGCTCTTTCTCCCATCCCTGGCACAGAGCTCCTCAAACACCTTGGAATTTCTTAAGAGCAAAGAGCAATAAAAGAAGTCAGAAGACTTTTGTTATTCATAACAAGCCCCTTTCAACCACACTTGAGTTTGTTAATGAGGGGACTTTTGGAAATCCCCTCAGGGTAGGGCCTGGCTGCCAAGGGAACCAACCATGTGCTTAAAGGGTTAGAACTTATAGCCCTAACTCCTGACCTCCAGATGGGAGAAGGGGCTGGAGGTTGAATTACTCACCAATGATTTAATCAATCATGCCTACATAATGAAGTCTTCACAAAAGTCCCTATAGTATGGAAAATTGAGAGAAGTCGTATTCAGAGAGCTTTCCAGGTTGGTGAACATATGGAGATGGTGGCATACCCAGAAGGCATGGAAGCTCTGTGCCCTTTCCCCCATACCTTGCCCTATGCATCTCTTCAATCAGCTGTTCCTGAGTTGTATCCCCCACCTTTGTAATAAACTGTTAATCCAGTAAATAAACTGCTTTCTGAGTTCTGTGAGCCATTTTAAGAAACTGTGGAACCTCAAGGAGGGGATCAAGAAAACCTCTGATTTACAGCCCACTGGTCAGAAGAACAGGAGACAACCTGGACTTGCAATTGGTATCTGAAGTGATGGGGGGCAAGAGGGAATCTTGTGAGACTAAGCCCTTAACCTATGGGGTCTGTGCTAACCCCAGGTGGATAGTGTCTGAACTGAGTTGAACTGTAGGAAACCCAGTGGGTGTCCAGAGAGAATTAGTGTGAGAAAAACAACATTTGGTGACCAGAACTGTTGTCAGAAGTGTTCTAAGTGAGTGTAGAGTAGAAAGTGGGGTGGTTTTTCTTTCACAGCAACCAAGACAATGTGGTTCTCGATAGGGCTCAACAAACAGAACAATGGAACACAGCAAAGAGCCAAGACATACTTTTATAGTTATTTGATTATCAAGAAAGGCAGTAAATAAAGCAAGCCAATGGAGAAAAAGTCTTTTCAACACATGGTATGGGAATAACTATGTATCTAATATTAAAAGAAAGCAGAGGTGGTGCCTGGGTGGCTTAGTCAGTTAAGCGTTCGCCTTTGGCTCAGGTCATGATCCCAGGGTCCTGGGATTGAGCCCCGCATCAGGCTCCCAGCTCAGCCTTCCCTGCCTTGTACATGCTCTTGCTCGCTCTCTCAAATAAAATCTTTTTTTTTTTTTTTTAAGATTTTTATCCATTTACTTGACAGAGAGCACACATGAACAGGGGAGGGACAGAGGGAGAAGGAGAAGCAGGCTCCCCGATGAGCAAGGAGCTCGATGCGGGACTCAATCCCAGGACCCTGGGATCATGACCTGAGCCAACGGCAGACACCCAACCGACTGAGCCACCCAGGCATCCCAATAAATAAAATCTTGAAAAAAAAATAAACCAAAAACCCTCAATTCCTGTCTCACACCAAACTCAAAAACTAATTCCAGATGATCATAGGCCTAAACATAAATGCTAAAACCATCAAATTTTTTTTAAAGATTTTATTAGAGAACAAGAGAGGGCAGAGAGCACAAGTAGAAGGGGTGGCGGAGTGGGGGAGCACAGTGAGAAGGAGAAGCAGATGCCCTGCTGAGCAGGGAGCCCAATTCAGGGCTTGATCCTAGGACCCTGAGATCATGACCTCAGCCAAAGGCAGACGCTTAACCAACAGAGCCACCAAGGTGTCCCAAACCATCAAATTTTAATAAGGAATAAGAGATGAGAATGTCTTCATGACTTGGGGCCAGACAAAGGTTTTTAGACAGGACCAGGAAGCTAACAATTTTAAAAGTCAATAAATTAGGTTTGATTGAGGTTATTCATTTGTCAAAACAATACTGACTTGAGTATTTCATTGTAAAATTTTACATCAAAACTAGAATACTGAACTTTATTATATACTTGCTGAAAAATTCAGGAAGACATATACTGATGTATGCAGTTTACTTTGAAATGCACCTGAAAAATAAATGGATTGATGGACAGGTATGTGATAAAACAAGTGCAAGTAAAATGTTAATGGCAGAATCTACATAATGGGTATATGAATGTTCAGTATAAAATTCTTTTGACTTTGCTTTGAAATTTTTATTAAAATGTCAGAGAAATTTTAATAATAAAAAATATAATTCGTGTATTTTTAAAAAGTTATATATAAAAGCCAGAAAGACAAACTTAATAAAAGATGGTATCAGAAATATTTAAGCCAGAAAGAACTAATGCCTTCCAATCTCTACAGCCTACCAAAACCTCATAAAGTAGTAAGCTCAATAACAAAAGATGGCTTTTCAGGGAATACAAAAAGATCAAGTCAAATTATTAGAACTGAAAAAAGCCTTACTAAGCCTTGGTTTCCATTTCTGAAAAATGAATAAGACAGTCCCCCTTCCTCATAGTGTGGTTGTGAAGATTAAATAGAAAAAAAATTAACAAAAAAATGCGTATTATTAAGCACAGTGCTGTGTGGCCCATAAATGCATTTACTTCTAAGAGCCCTATTTAAGAAGGGTGTTTACAAACCATTCCATATTCAAATATAACAACTAAGGAGAGGGTTGGCTTACTCACAGGGAGATTAAAGGATTATTTTTAATAGCAGGAAACTAGAACTATCCTAACTATGAATTAATAGAAAAATGGATATATTCTGATGATTCACAAAAGGTAATAATATGAAAATGAATAAGCCACATGCTACATGCACCAACACAGAAAAAATTACACAAAGTCATGATTGAAGAAATTGGACATACTTAACATGATGATCAAATGGGGTAGAACAGTGTCCCCCCAAAATTCATGTCTACTCAGGAATCAAACTTTGCAGATATAATTAGTTACGATGAAGTCATACCAGGTTAGGGTGAGCCCTAAATCCAGTGCTGGTGTCCCTCAAAGAAAGCCATGCACAGACTCAGACATACACAGGGCAGATGGCCAAGTGAAGATAGGCAGTGATCAGAGTGATGTACCTACAAGCCAAGGAATGCCAAAGATTGCCAAGAGCCACGGGAAGTTTGGAACAAAGCAAGGAAAGACTCTCCCCTAGAGCCATCAGGGAGAGCAAGACCCTGCCAACACCTTGATTTCAGACTTCTGGCCTCCAAAAATGTGAGAGAATAAATGTCTATTGTTCTAAGTCACCCAGTTTGTGGGAGTTAAAGTAGCCCTAGGAAACTGGCACAATGATGAAAAATTTGAGGGAACATTAGATCTTATATTCAGATAGCTCAAAGATATACAATATAACTTCAGAGAACACAATTAGGAGATGTTTAAAACACAATGGGATGTTAAAAGGAAACAGATTACAGCTTTTTTTTTTTTTTTTTAAGTAGGCTCCACACCCAACATAGGGCTTGAACTCATGACCCTGAGACCAAGAGTCACATGCTCTACCAACTGAGCCAGCCAGGCGCCCCCAGATTACCGCTTTAATGTAAGTTTTTAAAAATGGGAGCTGTTCAAAAAACAAAAGGAGCTGCCATAGAAGGTGACTGAGAATCTATTACCTAAAAAAGTTCCAGTGCAGTCCAGGCAATTACCAGTTTAGAAATGATTCCTCTTTGGGGCAGATTTTGGGCCACAGAACTAATGCCCCTTCCAACTGTTTGAACAATCTATGACTCTTTTATATGTGATGTTATATACCATATTATTAATTTTTTTATTAGAGTTACTAAGATCTGAAGTTCCTAAAGGACTTTATACTTTCCTTTACATGTGGAAACAGTGTGACCAGTGACAAAAAAGTTGTGCCACTTCAAATCTCTTTGGAAAGACTAAACAAGAAGTCATAAAATGTAGTTTAATCTGTAGAGTACCAATGAACAGAGAAATTACTGCAGGAACAAGGGTCTGCCTGCATAATTTAAGAGTGGTAATTGAAATGCAGAAGTTTGCAAACCTATGTAAGACCTGCCCAAATTTAAAGACCCTTTTATCCTAAGGATACAGACAGAGCACCAAAAAGTTGACTAACAATCCAGAAAAGCTTCAATTTTAACAAGACTGCTTTTGCTCTTTTCTGAAACACTGATAATCTGTTATCATATTTAGCCTGAAATAATTGCCTAAATGGTGTGCTAATTCCCGTGGTTCTTTAAAACAATTCACAAAGAGCTTAAAATACTATTGTAAGGGAAAACAGGGTGGACTATTAAAATTAACCCTGAAAAAACTAAATTGGTTAGAAGGTAATAGAGCTTTATATAAGGATTCACAAAACTATTTCCTTTAGTACAAACAAAATACTTTTCCAACTTGGCAAAGATTATACTCCTACAAATGTTTACAGCAATGTCCCTATGAGGAAAGGAAAAGATATTTATAAATAAAATTCATATGGATTATTTTGACAGACATAAATATATTATCAGAACAAACATTTCAAATGTAAAATGGTATCTTACCAGCTCCAAATGGCACGTAAGCAAACTTCTCTCCTGATGCTGGATTGTCCTGTAAGTAGCGATCAGGATTAAAGTCCAGACGTTCTACCCATGAGTCTTTAAGTCTTTGATTGACAGTGGGAGAGACACACACCTGATGTCCTGGAGGAATGGTATATCCTGCCACGGTCTACAAATGAAAGCAACACATTTCATTAGATAATATAAAACGATTCTACCAAATAACCAGACTATTGTGTAATAAAGCATTAACACACATGTGATATACATATATTTAAAAACTAGCTAGATGATAGGCCAGCTGAAAATTATTTTAACTCAAGATGATTTCCAAGTGACCCAACATTGGGCTGGAAACTTAAAAAAGCCATAATGCCTCAGAGGTAGCAGAGGGATATCAAGGAGCCTTTCACAATCTGATTTGTTTATTTCCATACTATCAGAATTTTTAATAAAACATGCTTTTTTTTAAACCAGGAAAAAAATACACTACCATTTTTAAAACCCTAACTGTTAAATAAAAATGCAGGGAACAGATTAGCATGTATACTCTCTAATTATATAAAAATATCTATATAAATAGAATATATAATTACATATCAGAGTTCGAATATAAAAAATTGAAATTATGTGGAAACGATTATTCTACTGTTTTAATTTAAAAAATTCTCTTTGCTGTTATATTTCTTCTTTCTGATAAATAAAAACTGGGGGAATGGAAGGGGAGATCTAACCAAGAGACTCACCTGAGGAGTTTTGGCCATTCTCATCATGGTCATTATAGGAGGTCGAAGTCTTAATGTTTCTTTTATACAGCGATCAAGTAAATTTAGATCCTTCAGCTAAAAAGGGAAAGCATTTCCGGAGTTTTAGAAATATTTAACTTACTTCAGCAGTATGTGTTTAAACTTATGGGTTATAATAAAATAGTTTCTATTGTGGTAGAAGGGCAAAGAGGTAACTGGTTCAGTATCTGAGATTATCTTGTTCTGTCACTTTCCATGGTCAACAAGGGAAAGAGGGCAAGATACCATCAGTACAAGAGGTAATCACTCTGAAGAGTGGCATAGTAAGGGCCTGCAAAAATCCACTTGTCTAAAAAGTGAAAACACTAGCAAAAATCATGCTACCACACAGATGAAACTTGAAAACATGCTAAGCAAAAGAAGCCAGTCACAAAAGACCACATACTGTATGATCCCGTTTATACGAAATGTCCAGGATACAGCAAATCCATACAGACAAAACATAGATCAGTGGTTGCCAGGGGCAGGGGAAATGGAGCGTGACTGCTAACAGGTACCGGCTTTCTTTTGGAAGTGATTTAAATGTTCTAAAATTGTGATAGTTTCCACAATTCTGAATATATCAAAAAACAGTAAGTTAGATCCTCTAAATGGACTGACTCTATGGTATGTCAATTATATATCAATTAAGCTATTACTTTAAAAGTTACAAAATCAGGAATGAAAGAGACATCACTGCTGGCCTTACAGAAATAGAAAGGATTGTAAGAGAACACTGTAACAATTACAAGCCAACAAATTAGGTAACCTAGATGAAAATGGACAAATTCCTAGAAGGACACAAACCAAAGACTCAAGAAGAACCAGAACGTAGGAATAGATGTATAACAAGTAATCAAACAACTTCCCACAAAGAAAAGCACAGACTCCAATGGCTTCACTGGTGAATTCTAACCAGACATGTAAGAAAGAATTAGTATCAATCCTTCACAAACTCTTCCAAAAAAATAAAAGAGGAGGGAACACTTATAGACTCTTTCTTTGAGACCAGCATTACTCTGTATTACCAAAACCTGTCAAAGATCTCATGACAAAACTACACATCAGTATCCCTCATGAACACAGATGCAAAAATCCTCAACAAAATACTAGCACACTGAATCCAACATGAAGACATTTCAAGGAGGGCCATGGGGACTTTTCTAAAAAAAAGCTAAGCAATTTAATCTATAGTAAATAGAATATATCAAATTGTCCCCTTTAAAAACTAGCCACTCATTAGATACTCAAAGTCATAAAGCAGCAGTGAAACTAAAAATCCAACAAACCTGGTCATAAGTTAAAGGAGGCAGATCTTCTCCACAGACTGTTTTCTGTTCTAAATAACATTTTTCTTGAAGTGTTTTGTCTCTGGCCAAGAAGAAGCCCATCCAGGCACTAGTAGTTGAGGACGTGTGCTGGCCTGCCAAGAGCAGTCCAATAAGCATGCCTGCTACTTCGTCATCTGTCAGAGGGCGCCCATCCCTAAGGAAGGAGTCACACACAAATTTAACAGTTTGGCAGACCACTTCATGCCTTCACATTTAAATAAAGGGTCGTAGTGAATAAACTTTTCAGGTGTAATAGTCTCTTGCATTTGCCCATCACAAGTGAGAATTTTTTCCCCTGCGGGGAAAGAGACAGACCAAAGAAATGTATGATTTTCATTACAAAAGATGTTGCTGCAGTTTGTCAGCAGGCGTTGCCCCATGCCTGGTCCTTGGGCTCCAGGAAGGCAATGGGATCCCATTAATTCGTGTCTCATCCATTTAACAAGCCCAAGGCTCATAGCTACTAATTTTGTCAACATCACTACTTTTTAACTGGACATATTTTTTAACTTTGTATTGAAATTGCCTGCTTCAGCTTAACATGTGACCCGAACAGCTCTTACTTGTAAGTAGAATCTAGTAAAGTTTGGAGAATGTCATCAATTTTTTCTTCTGACTGTCTGCGCTTCTGGATTGCTTTATAGAAAATATTCTTGATCTCTCGATGAGCTCTGTCCCTGCGTCTGCAATTCAAAGACAAAAATGACTAAAAAATAATGTCATACTTTCTGGCATCAGATTCATTTTGAAAATAACCAGGACCTAGCTTAAGAATGACTCAAATAATTGACAAAAAACTCAGAACCAAAAGAAAAAAAGAAGTCAGACAAACCATGAGAGACTATGGACTCTGAGAAACAAACTGAGGGTTCTAGAGGGGAGGGGGGTGGGAGGATGGGTTAGCCTGGTGGTGGGTATTGAGGAGGGCACATTCTGCATGGAGCACTGGGTGTTATGCACAAACAATGAATCATGGAACACTACATCAAAAACTAATGATGTAATGTATGGTGATTAACAAAAAAATAAATAAATAAAATCTTATACTGTTAGAAATTTCTAGCATCCTAACATATATATCCCTGATTCTTAACATACTTCCTATGTTCTAACAAAAGGTCTAAAGCAAGACTGATTATTCCTTTAGAATCATTTTCCAGTTTAACAGAAAGCAGAATACTTTAAATTAATGAAATTCCAATTTTAACCAAATTAATTCTTGAAGCAGATGGAGAGTGATTCTGGTTTTTCTATAGGATTCAGAACTTGAATAAACCTAAGATTTATTTAGGATGACCTAAATCTAGGATGTAGAACATGATGACAGTATACAGGATTTGATTCTACTTTTCATCTTCTGAGACAACATGGTTTTGTAGGGGGCAAAAATACTAGGAGGCAGAAAACAAACTTCAGCTCCCCAAACCTTCCCTTTAAAGGCGGGTGCTCACTAGGTAACAGGTACTCTAAGTGTTTCGGAAAGTGAACTGGCCACTTTGACCTCCCGTGAGGTAGATGCTCTTAGCCTCACTTCGCAGGTAGCTGCACAGTTCCACACAGCCAGAAAGCAGCGGAGCTGCGACTTCAAACCAGGCGATCTGACTGCCTAGCCCCTTCACAACTGGGCTTCCAGTAAAACTGCTGCTCTGCTGAGACCATGTGGGCAGAAGATGTTTACTGACAGGAACACAGCAGTGCCAGGAAAACGTAAGGCCTGTTTTAAGAAAGGGCATGGACTAATTCGGTTCAATCATTTGGTCTGGGCAAGGCAGAGAAAGACTGGGCTGAAAGGAAGTCAGGAATTTCTGATTTCATCCAGGAGATAGAAAAGGTAAAAACGGGCTTGTTGCACACTTCTGGAGAACCCTCTACAGGCTACGGATGAAAGCATTTTGAAAAATGCAAAGCTCCTGACAAATATCAAGTATTACGAGTTCCAGAGAATTCCAGAGAATCTCTCCTGGCTTTCCCTTTTTCTCCCCCTCTTTATCCTGTAACTATATAGAAGTAGCAGAACTAGAAGGAAAAGGGAGTACCAATTTAACTCCTCCCCATCTCTCACCTGAACGGAAATGAATCAACAGGTAACAGAAAGCCCACTAATATGCAAGACACTAAACTATATGTCGAGTCCTATAAGCAATATTTCTTTGTATCAGATGGTCCCTGACCTTAAGGAAATCACAGTATAGTTGTAAGAAAACAAAGAGAAAAGTAAAGAAAGGTACTTACTACTTCAAAACAAAGAAATTTCACAATAGACTATAAAACAGTCAAATATTTTCAAATAAGTACCTAGAGGGGTGTATCACTTTTAGGAAGAGTCCAGAGACTTTCCTGAGTAGAAGGAATATGTGAGATAAGTAGGTTTTAAATTAGAATAGCTTGACAACAAATGACCTCTTTTATAAACTGAAACTGAGCTTAAATGAGCTCACTATATAAAGAAAACCTGTCTTGAATTCTTATAGAAGAATTGGGGCTCATAATCTCCCTAATTTGTCTGTTTTATGTTTATTTTTTATCTTGGTTAAAGCAAAGCATGCCAACACTACAGCAATTCTACAGTTAAATAGCAAGTATAGGGTCTTTAGCCATACCTGAAACTAGGCAAAGGGAGCCAGCCTGGCAGTAGCCAGGCTGCGTGGCTAAAACCTCCATCCAGATCTGCATACAGTTGTGCCACTTTCTCATTGAGTTGACTTCTGATTTCCTTTCCATGTAAACAATGGCTAGCTGTTAAAATTATGAGCTCCGAAAGAGCTTCAAACAAATCTAGAGGAAAAGAGATCATTCCCATTACTATTGCCAAATATTCTTTTGAAATTTTCTGCTTAGAGATATAAAAGTATTACAAAGGAAAAGTGAGAATAAAAATTCAAGAACCAACAAGAACCTGTTCATATCATCAAAAAAAGCCTACAGACATATGGATACAACAAAGAGAGACAAGAAACTCATAATGGGAAGCACCTCTGTACAGCCAAAAGAGAGGCCACAAAGGCATCTCTAAACCTCACTCATGACTCTTCAACTTGAAAAGATATACTGAAGATAGGGCGCCTGGGTGGCTCAGTTGGTTAAGCGACTGCCTTCGGCTCAGGTCATGATCCTGGAGTCCCGGGATCGAGTCCCGCATCGGGCTCCCTGCTCAGCAGGGAGTCTGCTTCTCCCTCTCCCGCTCCCCCCTCTTGTGCTCTTTCTCTCTCTCACTCTCTCTCTCAAATAAATAAATAAAATCCTAAAAAAAAAAAAAAACCCTAAAAAAAAAGATAAACTGAAGATAAAAATGAATATAGTGAGGGGCGCCTGGCTGGCTCAGTTGGTAGAGCACGCGATTCTTGATCTCGGGGTCGTGAGTTCGAGCCCCGCACTGGGTATAGAGATTACTTAAAAATAAAACTTTTTAAAAAATGAATAGAGGGGCGCCTGGGTGGCTCAGTCATTAAGCATCTGCCTTTGCTCAGGTCATGATCCCAGGGTCCTGGGATCGAGCTCCACATCCAGCTCCCTGCTCAGCAGGAAGTCTGCTTCTCCCTCTCCCGCTCCCCTTGCTTGTGTTCCTGCTCTCGCTAACTCTCTCTCCGTCAAATAAATAAATAAAATCTTTTTAAAAAAAAAAATGAATAGAGTTACAGAAGTTCCAAGTCGCAGTGTAACAAAAGCAGCAAGAAGGTGATTTAGTGCATATGAGGTGCTTCCCAAAGAACAGCAGTCCAAAAACTGAAGAATGGATTGTTTCACAGGTCAAAAGCAGGAAGACCAGGACTAAAATTTGAGGTCTTGACTATATATAAAAGAAAACTGTAGCTAATCATCAACTGGTAATATCCCAAACTAGAGACAGATACATCAGGGAAGCACATTTCGATGACATTTAAAAGTCATAAAAATTACCCAATTAATGCCTTGTTCTTTAATTCCGTGTTTACCAAATGAACTTCCAATTGTCCCTTGGCTTTCCAGTTAGATTTGCCAATGAAGTTTATCAAATTCTGGTGTTCTCAATGCTGTAACTTTGTCTCACTTGTATTTATTAAGTTGGCATTTTAGTTTGTTTATACATCAGCTTCTTGTATGGTTAGAAATATATCACATCAGCTTTCGGTGGATTACAGAAACTGAAGACCACACCCAGAACATGGGGACCCACACAGAGGTCTTAATGCCCTATGAGACAGATGTTGCGTCCTGCTTTGGGGGGGCAATTTTCTCTGAAAGGAACACTTAATTGTCCAATATAAAGAATGGATTCACATAAATATCCAAAGAAGATCAAGTTATACTCACTATACTCTGTACATAATGCAAGAAAGCATATAGTTGGTGGTAGACTAAGCCTATGTATTTAAATTTACTTTTTTCATGAACTAAATCATTCCCATACAATATCAGATAGATAGGGTATTACATACAAAATTAAATCATTTAGACTTTTACTTGCTCATGGGGGTTAAAAAAAGTTATTTATTGTCTTAAAATGACCTTGCAAAAAGCCTTAATTCAGTTTATTTCAAAATTTAATGAGTTATTTTGATATTATTTGTACAAATGAGCTGAATAACATGCACATTAACTAACCCATTTTAAGGTTTTGCTAAGTGAACAGCAATAATCACTTCCTCTCAGGTCTTTTTAACTCTGTGGTTATCAAAACATATTCTTTCCATTAAATCTAAGGTGATTTTTACATATGTTGCAGTTGGTTTTTCATTACACACACAGACACTCACGTATTCTTATATTTCTAGTCATAAAAAAAAGTAGAAATACTAGGACAAATGCAAAACCAAAACAGTTTGCTTACTTTTTTCTCCACTTTCTCCCCAACTCTGAAAGTACTCCTTTGTTTCTTTCTCAATTATAGAAACGTGCTGTCTGAAGTGGGCTATGTTAAGGCCACTTTTTAACATTTTCTTCTGCTCCAAAAAAACCTTCAAAATATTAACAGTATAATACCAAGCATTAAAACACAATTTTGTTTTATCAGAAGATTCATTTGGGTTATTATATGTAACACTCAAAGAAAAGAATATTTTTAAAAAAGATATTGAAAATAAAAACAGTAAAAGGGTTTTTTAAAACTATACCAAACATGGGAAACTTAGAGCATTTATATGGATCTGAAGTAACATGTAGAGGTAACCTGGTATGCAGGCGCTCAACTAATGATAAATTAGGAATCCCACTGCCTTTCCTTCCTACATATGCATTTTCCCACTCCAGACCGCAGGGCTTCCCTTTCCTGTTATCTTCTAGCATCCCCAACCCAACCCAGATACCAACACAAGCCCCCAAAGGTTCATTATGCTTCCATATCATTTTTACCCCACTTCACATACTCTCCCATTCCATTCCCAAACAAGTATCATTCCTCTCACTATCTTCCAGAAGTTTAATGAGAATTCAATATAGTCTGATTGAAATAAATTCACACTAAGACAACTAGTGGTTTTAACCCATTGGGACATTTCTATTTTAAGAATCTGATTAGCAGTGTGAAAAAATGAATAGATAGATCTGACCAGAGAGATTTTCTAGGGTTCTTGCTTTTGGCCTTGAGGAGCCACTCATTCCCCACACCTCGCTCATCCCCAGAAATAACACTTGATGTCAACTCTTAACTGCTACACTAGGATACTAGGGCATGTGTGGTACGATCTCAGCCAGAGCCCACACCAAGCTATTGAGCCAATGATCTCATTTGTGTTTTGCATCAATTTGCAGCACTCTAATATTTGACTTCAGGAGGGGAAAAGAAATCACACGAACTTCCAAAGCCAACAATCTTTAGCTCAAAAGAGCTCTTATGCTAGAATTTCAGGCAGGAGTAGAGGCATAGGAGGCCTTTTGATGAAATAATGGGATTTTCTTGTTACCCACTCGAATCAATGCCCTAAGTTCATCATTGATTCTCTTTCTTTGTACAGGCAACCTTTAAAATTGCTTAGCCCATGCCTGCAGCTATAAAACAGAATACCCATTCTTTGTCAGTTACCAGGCCTTTTCTTTTTAATGTCTCATTCTTCAGATTTCTGAACCAAAGAATAAATTGTTTCTACATTCTAAATGTACAATATTACACTACTAGCTGTAACTATTATATCATAGATTTTTCTTGAAGGTAACAGGGTCACCTACTGGATTTGGCACATCATATGCAACTCCCTTCCCAAACACAGGTGTTGTCAGACGACTGTAGACATCTTCTGCATTCAGGTCCTCATTTTTACTATTAAAAAGCAGTGCAGCAGCATCACTCCCCAGAAGGTAAGTAAATGTCTTGCCCACCATGGTAAAACTAAATACAGGTCCATACTAAAGAAAGAAAAGTAGCCACAGTGATGGTACTGAAAAATATGTATCACTAAAAGAAACACTAATTTATTAATTCACAAAACATTTTTGAAAATTAAAACATGCATAAACCTTAATGCAATTATTCACCCAGTCTTTGTCCAAATTTTTAATTATTTTCATCCAGTTGCAAGTGAAATATAAACTTTTTATTCTGTTTTCAATTTATACTGAAAATATTTTCTATCCTTTACACAGACATTATAATTTTAATAATTATTCTTTCATTATTGGACATATGGGTGATATGTCAGTTCTTTACTTATTATGGATAATTTTGCAATGAGTTTCTCTGAGAATACAGATTTTTTACCCCCTTGGTTAAGGATAAACTTATAGGAGTCACCAAAGGTTATGACCTGTCCTATTGTATTTGCTATGTGAAGACATCAGAAGTTTATTTAGTTATCCAGTTTACTACTATCTCACCAACACCAAATGATTTCTTTTTTTTTTTTTTTTAAAGATTTTATTTATTTATTTGACAGAGAGAGACAGAACAAGAGAGGGAACACAAGCAGGGGGAGGGGAGAGGGAGAAGCAGGCCTCCCGCTGAGCCGGGAGCCCGATGCAGGGCTCGATCCCAGGACCCTGGGATCATGACCTGAGCCGAAGGCAGACGCTCAACGACTGAGCCACCCAGGCGCCCCTAAATGATTTTATTTTTAATTTTCCGTTAATCTGGCTGAGTGTTAAATGCTTTACCTTGCAGTTATCTGATTATTATTAAAGACCAGGCTCTGGGGATACAACTGTGAACAAAAATACTGTCTCTGACTCATGTAGCTTAGTCTATTGAAAAAGATACAACTTAATCAAATAATCACATTAACAAATGTAAAATTGCAAATGTGACAAGTACTACAGGAAGGAAAGCAATTCTGGGAGAAGAGAACTGATAAAAGAGAGACCAAAGAGAGGAAAGGCCACCTAAGCTGAGGCTTGAAGGATGAGGAGGAGTCAGCATGGCAGCCAGGCATGCACAAAGATCCTAATGGGGGGGAGGACAAGATGAGAGCTGAGTCTGCAGGGCCTAGACCATACATAGTCTCATAAGCCATATTCAGGAAGTGTTTTCCTTACAAGCAATAGAAAGCCATAGAAGATTTTCAACTGCATGGGAGGGACACACTGCTATATGCATATTTTAAAAGAAAGATCCCTCTGGCTGCTATATGGAGGGGGGAGGAACAGGAGCAGAAGGAATGTCAGAGGACCAGTTAGAGCCTATGCAGGAACCTGATGATGAAAACTTGCTACATGGTAATGATGGGGCAGTGCAGAGAGAAGCAGATGGATACTGTTTTCCAGGCCTCTGGAAAACAGAAAAATGATGAGAAGAGAAAACAGGACAACCAGGATTGAAGAGAGAAAAACCAAGGGTTAGCCTCCAGAAATGTTGGACTTCAGGTGCCTTTGAGACAACGCAGGAAAAATCATGTGGGAGTTGGGACATCCAGGTCAGGAGCTGGAGAAGAGACCTGAGCCAGAGACATTAATTTGGGTGTCATCTACCTATGGCTGATAACTGAAGCTGCAGGTTAGAGATGAGATCACCTAAGAAAGACTAAAGGCCAAGGACCAAACCTCCATGAACCCCAACAGTAAATGCCCAGGCATAAGCCCACTACTGAGTTAGAGAAAAAGCAGTCAGAGAAATAGGGGTCAGGGGGGGATGAAAGAAGCCACATTTAAGGAGGGAGGAGTTACCAGTGACAAATACAGCTGAGGGATCAAGTTCATTGAACTAGGACACGGAGCTCATTAGTGAAGGGGCTGACAGGCAGACTAGGGTAGACTGAAGAAATGTATGGTACTGGCCACAGTGGAACTGAAATGATGGACCACTGTCCCAAACTGGAAAACGAAGCAAAGAAAGGAGGCTAATAGATCAGGAGAAAGTAAATGGGACAATGGACTGGAAGATCTAATGAGGTCAAAGAATGGTTCTAATGGAAGTTGCTGCGGAGGCAAGAGGCAAGCCAAGAAAAGAAGGGGTCTAAGACTAAAGCGTCTAAATTTATATTGTGGAGCTGAAAGAGTTAAGAGTGACAACAATTCATAGTGGGACTGTGGAATAAATGGCTGAATTGGTATCAGAAAGCTCATGAGAGAGAAGAGGGGCAAAGATCTGACTTGGCCATGGTATCTTGTGGGTCATCCAAGTGAAACTGAAGTCACAGATGTGTAGAGCAGGTTAGAAAATTCCACAGGTGACTGGTTAAGAAAAATAAGGGTCAATCAGTATCAATCTTAACTATGATCAGTAAGAACAAAATTTAGGCTAGTGATGTCTCAGAGATCACCCAGGACACAGGAGAAGTTACGAGAGTCTCCAAGACCCCTCCAGCTCTTAAATAGGAGTAGCTCCAATTTAATTGGTTTCCTATACTCGGGATAAGCCTAAGATTACACTATTTTTAATGTTCTGCCATTTAAAGAAAAGTTTGAAAAGCACTAATTTTTTTTTCCTATAATTATTTGGAACACTTACCTTCTCATATGCATTTTCTAGGAATTCAATTGGACTTTTCCCAAATGCTATGGCATGTCCAAGGAATGGAACTGGAGAGAAAATGTATGGTGGACTTTTCTGCAAGAGAAAACAAAAAATTGGGGGTTCACATTTCATTTTGAGATACCCAGTTTAGTTTCCTGACCAAACAAATGAAATTTACCACTAATACTAAAAAGTTACCAAAAAATAAAGCATCAGCAGTAACTTAAAAACAGCCAAACTGCAAGTATCTTAGGAGAGTGGCCATAGTCAAAAGAACAGAAACTCAAAACATGGTATAAGTGACTAGACAAACACAAAGGTGTTGTAATTACACATGCTGAACACTATCCAGAATATGTCCAATATTATTTATTGGTGGGCTCTAGGCAACTTAAACATTAGCAAAAAAAAAAAAAAAACCACACAGGAAAATCAAACTATATTGTCTTTACCACTACCACTCACAATTTTAGTTCCGGAATCTTGCCTAAAGAAGGTATAGAAAAAGACGAACAGTAACTTGAGGTATAGAAAGATGTGAAATGTTTAAGAAGCTACATTTATCAGGAAAGAGAACACATCTCATCCACTGATTTTATTTTTTAAAGTAGGCTCCACACCCAGCGTGAGGCTTAAATTCACCACCCTGAGATCAAGACCTGAGCTGAGATCAAGGATCAGATGCTTAATCAACTGAACCACCCAGCGCTCCTCATCCACTGATTTTAGAGAGAGTAGATCAGCACTAGCAGGAACTCCTCCACACTCCTTGTAAAAGGTACTTTAGATGCCCCAGGTTTTAAAAACGACTTGGGTCAATAGTTCATACATTCCATTGTCAGTAAAAGAGCAGTTTTAAACGCTACCTGGTGTATGAAGCTAGTGGTCGATAAAGACACTAAATTAAAGAAACTGATACTTCTTAGCATCATAAGAAGGGACAATCCAGTTACTCCCACCCTGCCAAACACTCCCCGCTTCATACAGATATAAATCGCCATTAGGGGCGATACGACAGCCCACAGGATGCCCCACCAGGGCAGTCCCCAAGATGACGGCCACCAGGGCGCTCAATGCCACATCCATCAGTCTGGCCACGGCCATTAGGAGCACCAGCACTTCGGCCAGCACAGCCGTGACCGCTACAAGCACGACCCCCACCAAGACCAGACACGCGGCCACCGCCAGAATCGCTACAGACTTGAGAGCCCCCAACACCAAGGCCAGAAAGGCCAAGGAAGTCGCGACCACAAGCTGCAGAGCTGCGGCCACCTCCCCGTCCCCAGTGCGCCCGTCGCCGCCGCCCAGCTGACCACGGCTTCGGCAGCCACTCCCGCTAGCCCTTTGGCCGCCTTTGTCGTCGCCCCGCTAGCCGTTAGACCACAGTAGTCCCTGCGTCCCCCCCCGGATCCCCCAGGGTGCACGTACCGCCCCGGCGGGCAGGGGGGCCAGGTGGCCGACTGCGAGGCGGAACAGGTAGACCAGGCCAAGCGTGAAGGCGCAGGCGATTAGCAGCATGGATAGGAGGTTGCCGCCGGTCACCCGCTCCATCGCCTGCCCCAGCACCGACCCGCCCGCCTGCAGTAAACCCAGCAACATCATCCTGACCGCCGCAGCAGCCACTACAGTTCGCCGGAGACGCTGGAGGCCGAGGTCGCCGCCGCTCCTCCTAATCGATGGAGCGAGTAAGGCCGGCAGATGGGCGTCGGGAAGCGGCCCCGGCCTCCAGGTCTCCTACTAAATCCAGTCCCACCCCCTACTCTCGGCTCCCACGCGCGCCACCCTGTATGTCACAGGACGGGGCGGGGCCAGATGCTGGCCACGCCCTACGTGGGACTACTTACGGCCGAGGTCTCCTTACGCCAGGAGAGAGGCCCTGAAAAAGCAGGTTGCACCTATGGTACCAGTGGTACAGAGACAGAGGAGAACGAGAACTTAAGAGGGGATCATCCCTCTGAGAATCGCGGGCCACCTGAGCCTGCGTGCCCGGGTGCGGAGCACCACGACGCGGCGCCGGCAAAGGGCGGGCGGAGGGATCTCAGAGCGAGGTTTGCGACGGGACGGCAGCGGCAGCAGCAGCAGCGCGCTCTGTGATTGCACCGCTCGCGCGTGAGGTGATCTCAGCTTATGTGGCGTCAGCCGGGCGGGTGGCTTGAGTACCGCCCCGGTGGTGCGAGCACCGCCCTCTCGCGGGGGCATGCGGGCCCGCTGCCGCTGAGCCTCTCAGGGCCGGCGTCCTGAAGCGGTGGAGAGATCCCCAACATGGTTGGGGAAAGGGAGGTTGTGAAAGACGCCGTCTGCCCACGGAAGGGTGGGACGATGAGGTCAGTCCCCTGCCACCCCAATTAAAAGCAGTCTGACAGGTGTTAATATAGGGCATAACGTTAACAAAACTTGGTTGCTGTCTGGATTATACGGAAACAGGTTTTCCGAAATAAATTTGAATATTATAGGCCGTCGCGGCCTATTTGAGACAACATTCCCCAAGAACGGCACTTACTCTGTCCAGAAAGATTTTAAAGCGGAAGTACAGTCCTAAAGCCACAGTCCCTTGGCCGCCCGCTCCTGCGGTCTCAAAGAAGCATGTATATATAATGACCACCGAAGTAAATTCCCCTTCTATATTGCTCTCACGAGCCCCCGACCATATTCATGTATTTATTCAGTCACTGTGAAGAGCTAGGGATTGTGCTAGGTAGGCACTGGGAATACAGCAGTGGGTGACAAAACTGCAGGGCCCTCAGGGAAGGAGCAGGAGTGTCTAACTGCCTGCTCAACACCTCTGCCTAGACGCTTAACATTTATCTCATTGTCAGTAAATCCCGAACTGAATTTACCTCCTCCCACCCCGCTGCCATCCTGCCCCTCCTGTAATGCCCATGTAGGAAGGGCACCACTATCCACCCCATTGCCCTCCTTCTTCATTCCTCATGTTTAATCAGTCACCACATCTTATAATTCCACCACCTTGAACGTTTCTCCATTCACCACTACCTTAGGTCAGATCTCATCGTTGCTTGTCTGCCTTTCCAACGGTACATCTGGTACTTGTCCATTCTCGTCCTTAATCTGGCCTCCCCACGGTTGCCATTTCTTGTATCTCTAAAGCATGTTGTAATCATCTCTGTAGGTTTCCTCTATTAGAACATGAGCTTGAGAAAAGGGATCACGTCTTAATTGTTTTTATATTCTGCCTTTATTCTCATACCTACCATAGCAGTTCTCAAATTGTGGTCCATAGCCTTCTGGGTATCCCCAAGAGCCTTTCAGAGTATCTGCAAGGTCAAAGCTCTTTATAATAATACTGCTATTTGCTTTTTCACTGCTGGAATTTGCCCTGATAGTGTAAAATCAGTAGTAAATAAAAACTTCTTGGGCCTTAGCACAAATCAAAGGCAATGACACCAAACTCCAGCAGTCATTATTCTTCACTGTCATGCACTTGCAATAGAAAAATAAAATTATCTATTTCAGTTAAGAATGTCCTTGATGAAATTGTGAATGTTAGATTTATTAAAGTTCAACCATTGAATACATGTATTTTTTTTTTTTTTAAGATTTTATTTATTTATTTGAGAGAGAGAGACTGAGAGACAGAGAGCATGAGAGGGAGGAGGATCAGAGGGAGAAGCAGACTCCCCGCCGAGCAGGGAGCCCGATGCGGGACTCGATCCCGGGACTCCAGGATCATGACCTGAGCCGAAGGCAGTCGCTTAACCAACTGAGCCACCCAGGCGCCCCGGAATACATGTATTTTTTAACTAGCAGATTTTTTCATGGAATAACATTTTGCTTGAAAGA
Organism: Mirounga angustirostris; assembly: GCF_029215605.1. NCBI lineage: Eukaryota > Metazoa > Chordata > Mammalia > Carnivora > Phocidae > Mirounga > Mirounga angustirostris. The sequence goes on along the minus strand of NW_026991720.1, from coordinate 71,154,581 downwards.
ATGACTGCCAAACTCTAGTCTTTCACATTTGGGTATTTGACATTTTCTTGAAAATGAAATCAACCTGTCCTTTTAAAGAAAACCATTGACAATATTTGTTGTCAGTGATAAAATTAAAGCTTTCCAGGGCGCCTGAGTGGCTCAGTTGGTGGATTTCGGCTCAGGTCATGATCTCAGGGACATAAGATTGAGCCCCATGTCAGGCTCCATGCCTGCTTAAGATTCTCCCTCTCCCTCTCCTTCTGACCCCTTCCCTCCCCACCCCTGACACTCTCTCCCTCTCTTTCTCCAAAAAAAAAAAAAAAAGCTCTCAAATAAAAATTAAGAATTTTAGAAAACATATCTACCACCGTAAACTTGACAACATACTAATTCTTGAGACTTTTCTGCAGAGGAAAATTTAGTAACAAAAGGATTTTATATAATAAAATGTGTCAACATTAGAATATTTGCATAATTCATTGAACAAGTATTTTCAAATGACCAATGCATGATGTTACAAAATCATGTGTGGGTAAAACATTCATTCAAAGTACAAATTAGACCAAAAGATTTTCATAGAATGTAAAATGTTAATTGATATACCTCCAGATTCTACATTGCCACTAACTTTTAAGATACACCACTTATAAAAAAAAAAAATACCTATAATTATCTGGAAAAGTTATTAAAATATTCCTGCTTTTTCCAACTATACATCTGGGTGAAGTTTATGTACTTCAACCCAAACAATGCACATGATTGAATACAGAAACACATATGAGAATTCAACTATCTTCCATCAAGCCAGGCATTAAAGGGATTTGCAAAAATCTAAAATAGTACCATGTATCTCACTTATTTTTTTTTTTTTGAGAGAGAACGAGCACAAGCAGGAGGAGGGAGGGGCAGAAGGAGAGGGAGAGAGAATCCTAAGCAGGCTCCATACCCAGTGTAGAACCCCATGGGGGGGGGCTCGATCTTTCCACCCTGAGATCATGACCTGAGCCAAAATGACGAGTCGGAGGCTTAACCAACTGAGCCACCCAGGTGCCCCACTCACTAATTTCTTTTATTTGAAAACATAACTATGTTCATTAAAATGCATTTTTTATGTTAACATGGGCTTGTTATTTTTAATAAACTAATATTTTTATTTCTCTACCTTAATTTGTATTACTGTAAATACGTATAGATATACACATTTTTTAAAAGTTCTGTAGGACTCTTAATAATTTATGAGATTGTGAATGAGTCCTGAGGCCAAAAAGTTTGAAAACTGCTAACCTAGAATATGAGTTGTGGGGCTTTCAATTTTTGTTCTGTGTGGAATCACATCGCATACCATCAGTATGACCTTCGTATGAAATAGTTTTAAAACAAGACGTTTGATTCATTAAAACTCCAAGGTAGGCCTCATTATTATATAGCCATAGCTTTTGTTATTTTAATATGAGTTTTCCAAAGTGATGTTTCAGAAGCACATCATAAAATGAAAAGGGAGATTCACCATGGATTCAAACCTACTATTATCTTATTAGTTGAGTATGGTAATTCATCTTTTTCCTATGCTGCCCATACTTTTCATGAGACCACTCTTAACGTTATTGAAATTAAATTTAATTTCTTACTGTGAAGTGAAATGCTGGGTGATAATCAAGCATTTGTGAACAAAACCAAAGTTTTTTTGTTTAAATATAAGGTTTAAATAATAAGATGCTTGACTGAAAATTAGCTAGGATAATTTTGTTGGAAAATGTTTTTCTTTTCTTTTTTTTTTAAGATTTTATTTATTTATTTGACACAGAGAGGAGGGGCGAGAGAGCAAGCACAAGCAGGGGGAGCAGCAGGCAGAGGGAGAAGCAGGCTCCCCTCTGAACAGGGAGCCCGATGGGGGGCTCAATCCCAGGACCCTGGGATCAGGACTGGAACCAAAGGCAGCCGCTTAACCGGCAGAGCCATCCAGGCACCCCAGAAAATGTTTTTCTTAAAAAAAAAAAAAAAAGAATGTTTTTCTTTCTGTAATCTTCCTCAGATATATCTGGGAGGGGGAGGAGGATTATATTAAGTGCAGTACAAATTGCAGGATTATATTAAGTACAGTACAAATTGCAGCCATTTCTCCAGAGAGCTCTTCTCCCTCTCAGCTTGGCCTTGAGCCTCTGCTCACTTTCCCGTAATTCCTCAATAAAATGCTGCTCTCTGACAGGAAAGGTGATTCTCTTTTTTTTTTTTTTTTTTTTAAAGATTTTATTTATTTATTTGAGACAGATAGAATGAGAGACAGAGAGCATGAGAGGGAGGAGGGTCAGAGGGAGAAGCAGACTCCCCGCTGAGCAGGGAGCCCGATGCGGGACTCGATCCCGGGACTCCAGGATCATGACCTGAGCCGAAGGCAGTCGCTTAACCAACTGAGCCACCCAGGCGCCCCAAAGGTGATTCTCTTAAAATCCCCAGAACCACACTTTGGACATACGACCTTACCTTTACAACTTTACTGAAGGATTGTAGATAACAAAGTAAAATTTTAAAACCCAAGAGAACTAAAACCATATGCTAAACATGACTGTTCCTAAAGTAAAAGGAAAAGAACAAAACTTTAAACATGTCATGGGGACTGGGAGTTAGTTCCCTTCATAGACACCGAACATTATCTGGTTTTCCTATAGAAAATTTACTTCTATGCTGCTCCTCACTGAAGGGGGTTTCTTTATTCTTTTTGAAGATTTATTTATGTATTTTAGAGCGAGAAAGAGAGCGAGAGCAGAGGGAGAAAGAATCTCAAGCAGGCTCCACACCCAGCGCAGAGCCTGACACAGGGCTTGAGCTCAGGACCCTGAGATCATGACCTGAGCCAAAATCAAGAGTTGGTCCCTTAACTGACTGGGCCACCCAGGCACCCCTAACGGGGTTTTCTTTAATCCCTAATGTAAAAAAAATCTCCATTTCAGAGAATTCTACTCCCTACCCACAGAAACTTATTTCACCCTAGGATCCACAGCCCACCCACACCCAAACCCCAATCTGCCCCTCCCCAAAAGGGCAGTTCACAGGACACAATTACACAAAACATTTCCCTAGGTCTGAGTTTTTCAGTAAGAGGCAGTTAAGCAAAACTGTCTGATTTGACACATCAAATTAAGATCCCTCAAGTTTCTACACCAGTGTGAAATGAAATGTACATCTTCATTTCTCCTGTAGTTTTGTGGTAACTTATTGGACCAAACACACACACCAAGGACAAATATTTTTCAGCTCTGGGACAATGCAAGGACAAATAAAGGAAGAGAAACATTTTCCTAAATGCAGCTAAATTCACACAGATTCCGTTGCTCTTAACAGAGATGGTACTATATGTGATTATGCAGAGAGAAGTGGTTTTCCCATTGTGCATCCTCAGAATTTCAGACCTTGCTAATTAGCGCATTTGAAATAATCGGATTATCTATTGCTGATGGATACTTTTCAGTGACACCAAAGATTTGGCGTAGCTTTGAGATTATATCTTTACAATAATAAGTCAGAGAAAATTATCACTATTTCCTCTTTGTTGTTTACACTTGGGTGTCATATGTAGAAACTGTTGCCTAACCCAAGGTCATGGAGATTTATGCCTATGTTCTCTTCTGTGATTTTTATAGTTTTACTTCATATGTAGGAGTTCAGTAGATTTTTAATTTTTGTATATGGTATGAAATAGGGCTTTAAACTCATTCTTTTGCATGTGGATATTTGCCCCAGCACCATTTATTGAAAAGACTGTCCTTTCCCCATTGATTTATCCGAACACCCTTGTCAAAAATCAATTGGACTGTATATGTTAGGGTTTAATTCTGGACTCTCAGTTCCATTCCATTCATCTATATGTCTATCCTTAGCTTTTGCTTCTCAGTAATATGCACACACATTCATAAATAAATGTATATTTATATAAACTTACAGCAATTTCTTTGAATGAGTGACTTCTAATTAACATGTCATAATTTCATATATTTGTGTGTGTGTATTTGTGTACTTATTTATACAAAGCTTGGGGGCTTGATAAAATAACTTTTAATGCTCTTTCAGCTCTGTTAGATAAAATATGACTCTAACAATTAATTTTATGTATGTTTTTAGGTTAACAGGATTCCATCTGCTGCCATCAGAAACAAGTACCAAATCTGTGTTCTCACTATATTTGACCACTGATTTTGCAGTTAGTGTTCATGGGTTTAAAGTTTATTGTGAAGGTAAGTGATGATAATGTAAAAGGACCATTGCCCAGTTTAATGTGGTCAAACCAAAATTCTCCAGGGTGGAAATGGAAGAAGAACCACAAGGAAGGAAGATACAGTTCATCGTCTTATTTCAAATCTTGTTCTAAGATTCACCTTCTTATTAATTATTAATATATAATAAAATGTTAGAATTAGTGGGCTTTAATGTTTTGTCATAGTGTGCCTAGACAGAGGAAAATCTTTCTTAGGAGAAGAGACTATGAAATCACTATAGACCTAGAGATTAACAAAAGGAAATGAAATGTGAGACTAACAGAAAACTAGGCCTGATTTGAGATTCGGGCCTCACAAACTCCACCTTATTCTTCTCTGTGCTCTACCTCTCAGCCAGGATCCTTACCCGTAGGAATATCATACCCGATTTCAACTCATCTCCCCAGGACTATATTACCAGAATGCATCACATCAGGTCTGATATCATCTTAAGAAACACACAACTATTACAGAAGGGGTGGTTACTTTCTAAAGCACATAATTCAAAATATGAGGGGGTTTTTTGGCTGAAACAACAGAATTTAATATTCTCACAGTTCTGGCTAGAATTCCCAGATCAAGGTGTTAGCTGATTGAGTTCCTGGCAAGAGCTCTCTTTCTGGCTTATAGATTACCTTCTCACTGTGTCCTCACATGGTTGAGAGAACTCATGTGTCTCTTCCTTTTCTTATAAGGGCACCAGCCCTGTTGGATTAGGACCCCTCCCTTATGACCTCAGTTTACCTTTATCAGCTTCTTACTGGCCCTCTTTCCAAATATAATCACATTGAGGTTTAAAGGCTTCAACATATTAATTTTTTCTTGAATCCTGTACCTTTGTAGTAAGTTTGAAGTTGGGAAATATGAGTTTTCCAACTTGGTTATTAATTTTCAGGTTTGTTTTGACTTTTCTGGGTCCCTCATTTTTATATGAATTTTAGGATCAGCTTATCAATTTCTACAAAAAGCCAGCTGTCTTTTTGATAGAGATTACATTGAATCTATGAATCAGTTTGGGGAGTATTGCCATCTTAACAACATTAAGTCTTAGAATCCATGAACATAGATGCCTTTCCATTTATTTAGGTCTTCTTTAATTTCTTTGAGTGATGTAAAGTACTCTGTTTTCAAGCCTTCCACTTCTTTTGTTAAATGTATTTATAAGTGTTTATTTTTTTTGATATTATACATAGTGTTATACATGGGATAATTTTCTTAATTGCATTTTCAGATTGTTCACTATAACTGTATAGAACTCATTTACTAGTTCTAATAGGTTTTTAATAGTTCATCAAGATTTTCTGTATATAAAATTATGTCATCTGCAAATGTAGTTTTATTTTTTCCTTTCCAGTATGATTTCTTTTATTCTTTTTCTTACCTAATTGCTATGGCTTGAAACTCCAACACAGTGTTGAATAGAAGTGGTAAGAACAGACATCCTTATCTTGTTCCTGAAACTAAGAGGAAAACATTCAGTGTTTCACCACTAAGTATGATACTAGCTGTGAGGTTTTTTGTAGATACCCTTTTTCAGATTGAGTTAGTTCCCTTCTAGTTTTAGTTTGCTGAGTGTTTTTATCTTGCAGGAGTATTGCATTTTTTTCAAATGCCTTTTCTGTGTCTGCTGAGATCATGTGGTTTTTGTCCTTATTAATATGTCATATTACATTGATTGATTATCATTTGTTGAACCAACCTTGCATTCCTGGAATAAATCCCACCTGGCCATGGTATATAATTCTGTTTGTATGTTGCTGGGTTTGGTTTACTTGTATTTTGATGAGGATCTCTGCATCTATATTCGTAAGGGATATTGATCTGCCCTTTCTTGGGATGTCTTTGTTTGGTTTTGTTATCAAGATAATACTGGCCTCGGGGCGCCTGGGTGGCTCAGTCATTAAGCGTCTGCCTTCGGCTCAGGTCATGATCCCAGGGTCCTGGGATTGAGCCCCACGTCCGGCTCCCTGCTCCACAGGAAGCCTGCTTCTCCTTCTCCTACTCCCCCTGCTTGTGTTCCCTCTCTCACTGTGTCTCTCTCTGTCAAATAAATAAATAAAATCTTTTAAAAAAAAAAAAAAGATAATACTGGCCTCATAGAGGATATTTGGATCTAATAATTTGGCCTGCTGTTTTTTGTTTTGATTGTTGTAGGCTGTCTATGCTGAGGATCAGCCTGAGGTTTAAAATTAATGTCTTTTCTGAGCCTTTTCCTAGGCATATATGCTCACTTTCTAAATTTCCTAGTATATGCAGTTGTTTGTTTTTAATGTCTGGCTCCCAAAAGAGGAAAAAGAGAAAAATGAAGGGAGGAGGGAAGTGTACCAGGCCTTTAAATCCCAGGGAAGTCACTTCAGCCAGAGGGGGAGGGGCTTGCAACGATTGGGGGAGGTGCAACAATGGCCACCCATTTTTTGTCTGCACCTCTCTGTTTAAAAGCAGCAAGCCGGGGTGCCTGGGTGGCTCAGTTGGTTCGGCATCTGACTCTTGGTTTCAGCTTGGGTCCTGATCTCAGGGTCATGAGATAGGGCCCCATGTCAGGCTCCAGGAGCCTGCTTAAGATTATTTCTCTCCCTCTCCCCCTCCCCTGCTCTCTCTCTTAAAAAAGAAAAAAAAAGCAGAAATCAGCAAGAAGAGCTCAGATATCTGATATTTGGAGGACAGGGTCCTTTTACTGCCCCCTGGCTCCTGCAGGTTTGGTGCAGGCTGCTCCAGGAGCATGTGTACAACTGCCAGTCAGGGCATTGGAATGGGGAATGGTAAATACATGGGTTACTTTATTTTATTTTTATTTTTATTTCAGTATAGTTAACATAGAATATTATATTAGTTAAGTACAACATAGTGATTCAACAATTCTATATATTATTCAGTGCTCATCAAGATAAGTATACTGTTAATCCCCTTCACCTATTTCACCCATGCCCCCACCCACCTCCCTTCTGGTAACCATCAGTTTGTTTTCTATAGTTAAGAGTCTGTTTTTGGGTTTGTCCCTTTTTTTCTCTTCAATTGTTTGGTTTCTTAAATTCCACATATGAGTAAAATCATTTGGTATTTGTCTTTCTCTGACAGACTTATTTCACTTAGCATTATACCCTCTAGATCCATCCTTGTTGTTTTAAATGGCAAGATTTCATTCTTTTTTATTGCTAAGTAAAATTCCATTATAGATAGAGAGATAGGTATAGAGATAAACACATACATATATACTACTTCATCTGTTCATCTAGTGATGGACACTTGTGCTGCTTCCATAATTTGGCTATTGTAAATAATGCTGCCCATAAACACAGGGGCGCATATATCCTTTCAAGTTAGTGTTTTTATATTTTTGGGGTAAAAACCCAGTAGTGCAATTACTGGATTGAATTACTGGATCATATGGTAATTCTATTTTCCAATTTTTTTAAGGAATCCTGTTTTCTACAGTGACTCTACCAGTTTGCGTTCCCATCAAAAGTTCATGAGGGTTCTTTTTTCTCCATATCCTTGCCAACAGTTGTTGTTTCTTGTGTTTTTTATTTTAGCCATTCTGACAGGTGTAAAGTGATATCTCATTGTGGTTTTGATTTGCGTTTCCCTGATGAATAGTGATGTTGAGCACCATTTCATGTGTCTGTTGGCTGTCTGTATGTCTTTGGAGAAATGTGTGTTCATGTCTTCTGCCCATTTTTTAATTGGATTGTTTGTTTTGCTGTTGAGTTGTATAAGTTCTTTATAGATTTTGAATACTAAACTTTTATTATTTTTTTTTAATCTTTTTTTTTTTTTTTTTAGATTTTTATTTATTTATTCATGAGAGACAGAGAGAGAGAGAGAGAAGCAGGCTCCCAAGGAGCAGGGAGCCCGATGCGGGACTCGATCCTAGGACCCTGGGATCATGACTTGAGCCGAAGGCAGACGCTTAACCATCTGAGCCACTCAGGCGCCCTAAACTTTTATTGAATATGTCATTTGCAAATATATTCTCCCATTCAGTAGGTTGTCTTTTAGTTTTGTTGATTATTTCCTTCACTGTGCAAAAACTTTTTTTTTTTTTAAAGATTTTTTTTATTTATTTGAGAGAGAGAATGAGATAGAGAGCATGAGAGGGGGGAGGGTCAGAGAGGCAGACTCCCTGCCGAGCAGGGAGCCCGACGTGGGACTCGATCCCGGGACTCCAGGATCATGACCTGAGCCGAAGGCAATCACTTAACCAACTGAGCCACCCAGGCGCCCTGTGCAAAAACTTTTTATTTTGATGTAGTTCCATTAGTTTATTTTTGCTTTCATTTCCCTTGCCTCAGGAGACATATCTCGAAAAATGTTGCTATGGCCAATGTCAGAGAAGTTACTGCCTGTGCTCTCAGATTTTTATGATTTCAAGTCTCGCATTTAGGTCTTTAAGCCATTTTGAGTTTATTTTTGTGTATGGTGTAAGAAAGTGGTCCAGTTTCATTCTTTTGCATCTCGCTGTCCAGTTTCCCAACACCATTTGTTGAAGAGACTGTCTTTTTCCCATTAGATATTGCCTCCTTTCTCAAAGGTTAATTGACCATATAATTATGGGTTTATATCTGGGCTTTCTATTCTGTTCTGATAATCTGTCTGTTTTTGTGCCACTACCATACTATTTTGATTACTACAGCTTTGTACTATATCTTGAAATCTGGGATTGGGACACCTCCAGTTTTGTTTATCTTTTTTGAGATTGTTTTGATTACTTGGGGTCTTTTATGGTTCTATACAAATCTTAGGTTTGTTCTAGTTCTGTGAAAAATGCTGTTGGTATTTTGATAGGGATTGAATTAAATCTGTAGATTGCTTTGGGTAATATGGACATTTTAACAATATTGCTTCTTCAAATCCATGATCATGGAATATCTTTCCATTTGTGTGATCTTCAGTTTCTTTCATCACTGTTTTACAGTTGGTCTTTTCACCTCCTTGGTTAATTTTATTCCTAGGTATTTTATTATTTTTGGTACAATTGTAAATGGGATCATTTTCTTTTGGGGGGATAGTTTTCTATTATATGTGCTGCCGAAGCGAGCACTGGGGGGATTGTTTTCTTAATTTCTCTTTCTACTGATTCATTATTAGTGTATAGGAATGCAAAGGATTTCTGTATGTTGATTTTGTGTCCTGCAACTTAATTCATTTATCAGTTCAAGTAGTTTTTTGGTGGAGTCTTTAGGATTTTCTATATAAAGTATCATGTCATCTGCAAATAGTGAAAGTTTTACTTCTTCCTTACCAATCTGGATGCCCTTTATTTCTTTTTCTTGTCTAATTGCTGTGGCTAGGACTTCCTAGTACTATGTTGAATAAAAGTGAGAGTGGACATCCTTGCCTTGTTTCTGATCTTAGGGGAAAAGCTCTCAGTTTTTCACCATTGAGTGTGATGTTAGCTATGGATTTTTCATATATGGCCTTTATTATGTGGAGGTATGTTTTCTCTAAACCTACTTTGGTAAAGGTTTTTATCATGAATGGATGTTGTACTTTGTCACATGCTTTTTCTGCATCTACTGAAATGATCATATGATTTTTATTCTTTCTCATTGATGTGACATATCACATTGATTGATTTAATACTCTGGTTTCTCTTCAGATCGTATAAATCTTTTGCCTTTTATATTGATTGATTTACAAATATTGAATCCCCCTCACATCCCAGGAATAAATCCCACTTGATAGTGGTGAATGTATTATCGGATTTGATTTGCTAGGGATTTTTGCATCTATATTCGTCAGAAATATTGGCCTATAGTTCTGGTTTTTTGAAGTGTCTTTATCTGGTTTTGGTATCAAGGTAATGCTGGCTTCAGTACATAGGTTAGTATTATTATAAATTTGGTTTGTGACTCTACTTTTTGTTTTCTATATGATTTAAGAGATTAATACACTTTTAAAAAATTAGTCTAAAAGCTAGTATTATTGTAAATTTGGTTTGTAACTCTACATTCTGTTTTCTAGATTAATGCTTTAAAAGAATTATTAGTTTATGTTTTGGGGCACATATTGTGTAAATATGTAATTTTGTGACATAACAACCAAAAGCGGCAGGGATAGAGCTCTAAAGGAGCAAAGTTTTTGCATGTTATTGAACTTAAGCTGGTATAAATGGAAATTAGAGTGTTACAACTTTAGCATGTTAAATGTAATCCCCATAGTAACCATGAAGAAAAAAATAGCTATGGAACATGAAAGTAAATAAAGGGAATTTAAACATTTCACTGCAAAAAAAAATCAGCTAAACACAAAAGAAGACTGTAAGGCAGGAAATAAGGGTCAGAAATGCTCTATAGCATATAGAAAACAAATAGCAAAATGATAGAAGTTAAATCTCCCATCAATGATTATTTTAACTGTAAATGAATAAGCCAGTCACAAAAACATAAATACTTTGTGATTCCACTTATATGAAGTACTTAGTGTAATCAGAATCATAAAGACAGAAAGAATGGTGGATGTCAGGGGCTAGGGGGGAGGGGGAATGGGGAATATTATTTAATGAGTTTCAGTTTTATAAGATGAAAGTCATGACGATGATAGTGATGATCACACAACATTGTTCAGCATATTTAACACCATTGCACTGTATATTTTTAAATGTTTGAGATAGTAAATTTTGCTATGTGTACTTGCCCAACATTTTTAGACTACAGTTGACCTTTGAATAACATGGGTTTGAACTGCATGGGTCTACTTACATTTGGATTTTTTTTATAAATACAGTATAATACTGAAAATGTATTTTCCTTATGATTTTCTTAATAACATTTTCTTTTCTCCTAGCTTACTTTATTGTAAGAATACAGTATATAATACATATACAAAATATGCATTAATCGACTATGTTATTGGTAAGGCTTCTGCTCAAAAGTAGGCTATTAGTAGTTAAGTTTTTGGGAAGTCAAAAAGTTATATACAGATTTTCAACTGCGGGTCTGCTGCACTTTATTACTATATTTCATAATGGAATATTAATGGATGGAATAGCTACCCAAATAAAACTATGAAGACCATATAGGAAAATGGGGAAATATGATAAAAATTTTAATATATATTAATAGTTGCTAATTATAAAAACATATGTGCTAAACACTGTTTTGATTTTTTTTGCATTTAATACGTTATATACAGTAAATTCTCATTATAGCACAACACCTTAGGAATTTTTTTTTATCAGAAGGGAAAAATCAAGGCACAGATTGACTTTCACAAGACCAAGTAGCTAATTAGGGGCAGAGGCAGGATGCAAAATTGTTGGTTCCAAAGCCCAGTATATTTACTGCACTGCTATTATATAAAACAAACTATGTGCGTATGGTTATAAACACCAAGGTAAAAGATAACTTGCAAACATTAAATTGGCTGTGTTAAGAGAATAGGATTATGTGACTTCTTTTTTACTCTTTTTGTAACAAATACTCATTGGGAAAAAGGTGGAAACTACAAATAAGCAAAAAATTAAATAAATAAAAGTTAAGTGTTATCTCAGTCCCCCCAGATTTAATCACTATTATGTTGTTTCCTGTTTAAAAACTTATTTTACTGTTGTTTCACCATGTTTTTAAATTAAAATATAATAAAATAGAGGTATAGTGCACATGATAATAATCCAAGGTACACTGTGGAAAATTCAGCTACGATTTCTTCACAGGGCATAATAGGCAGTCGTAAAGATTAACAGGGCTTAAAATGTTTAAATGTTAAATGGAACTCTATTAATAGCTGCTATTGATTAAGTATCTTCCATATACTAAACACTTTTCTTTTGGTGACTTATATAGAAAATTCAGCCTTCTCTCAGTTTTTCTAATTCTTCCTTTAACTCTACCAATAAGGAGGAATGCTAATATAAATGAAGGTAAGGTAAGGGTATTTACTGCATCATAGAACCCTTACAAATTTGTTTCTTTTCCACAACTTTGGCACTAGGACAGTCCTGCATCTGCCCTATGCCCTATGCCATCTGCCCTAAGCCTATGGTTAGGGTAGGGTAACTGTTAGAACAAAACACCCGAAAACCTCAGACCCTCACTAAGAGTTTATTTCTCACTTATTCAGCAGTGCAAAATAGCTATGCCTGGTTGAGGGGCTGTCTTCTGAATTGAGACTCAGGGAGCGAGACTCCCTAGTTTTGTGGGTCTACCACGCCCAGGACCTCCAGCCAGACAGGGAATGGAATGTCTATTTAGGAGCTAGGTCTGAAAGCAACTTACATCATTTCTGCCTACATTTCATTCAGAGAAGTCAATCACAGGAGCCCTATATAATCACAAGGGAAGCTTGGAAATGTAGTCTGGTAGGATGCCAAGAAGGAAAAGAGGATGGGGTTTGTTGTAGAGGTAGCAGTAGCAGTTACCACATACGCCCTAACCTGGCCTGGGGTGAGTGGATGGATTATGCTATGTTCTAGGCTTTAGGATGAACAATTTCCTTTTGCTGGTATTTAAATGTTTCTTTCTTTATCATCAGCATTGTGAAAATAAGGTTAGGGATTAAAAGATACTCACCTGTTTTGGTTATAATCCACTAAGATATATCAGTACAAACCAAACTAATTGGACTCCTTTTCTAGAATACCATATACAAAGAAAAAAATCAACTCTTTTTTTATGAGCTGCCAACAGGCATCTTATGTCACAGAGAAGAGCCTGAGAAAATGAAGCTAAAACATAGACTCTGAGACAGGAGAAATGCAAAGCATCCTGATTCTGCTCAGTTTCTGAATGTAGTTGTGAAACAAAAGCAGAAAGCCCTCATTCTTTAGGAAAAAAATATTAATATTAACTTCCTCTTTAAGAATGGAAATTAGCCTTTTATCAGTAAAATTTGTTAGCTAGATAGGAAGCCAAAGAAATGCATTTTTGTTTTGAAAACCTACTTTTCACAAGATAAAAATTTTCTTAGTGCAACTAAGTTACTAGTTTACTTTTCTGTTACACAAATGAAACCTTTAATTGATTTCATTGCTTCAAATGTTTGTGAAAAATTGTTTAGCTAAATTAGAAAAGCCACAATAATAATTGTGAAAATAAGATAAGGTTTTGAATTGTATCTGTTTATGTAAATTATTCAACAGTAAGCCTCCTAAGCTATTTTTAAAGATGCACTGTATTCACTGACTCTAGAAACTACAGTTTTAACTATTCTCTTTTCCTCCTACTACAGCAGAATTTTATTTATTTTTTTTTTAAAGATTTTATTTATTTGTTTGACAGAGAGAGAGAGAAAGTAAGAGAGGGAACACAAGCAGTTAGAGTGGGAGAGGGAGAAGCAGGCTTCCTGCTGAGCAGGGGGCCCGATGCGGGGCTAGATGCAGGGCTCGATCCCAGGACCCTGGGATCATGACCTGAGCCGAAGACAGATGCTTAATTGACTGAGCCACTCAGGCACCCCTAAGTAGAATTTTAATAAAATGATTTTAAACAGTTTTTGCCTCCAGAACCCAAACACAATGCAGTGTTTTCTTCCTCACAGTTAACAGAAAACTAGTTTTTCACCTGGGTCTTCTCTGGCTTCAGTTACATGAGCAGGGGTTTTTTTGTTTTTGTTTTTGTTTTTTTTAGCTTAACTAGATAAAGTTTCTATCTTTTGCAATGGAAAGAGTTTTGACAAAACAGTGTTTGCTTGATGTCTAGGAACCCTTATCCACTGTTGGTGGGAGTGCAAACTGGTGCAGCCACTGTGGAAAACAGCATGGAGTTTCCTCAAAAAGTTAAAAATGGAACTACCCTATGATCCAGTAATCACACCACTGAGTATTTACCCAGAAAATACAAAAACATTAATTCAAAGGGATACATGCACCCCTATGTTTATGGCAGTATTATTTACAGTAGCCAAATTATGGAAGCAGCCCAAGTGTCCACCAATAGATGAATGGATAAAGAAGATGTGGTATATATTAACTACTTTTTTGACTTTTGTTATTTTTCAACTTCAGTGGGTTTACTGACCTTGGCTCTGCTTTATGCTTAACAGCGCTATCCCATTCCTCATGGAGAAACAATAGGTATAGTACGTTCATTTCAGCTTCTAAGCTGGCATCTAAAATGAAATTGCTCTGCTTTCTAACTCCAATGCAAGGTACTAATGACGTTATTACCTATAAATCTTGGGTTGTATAAAGGCATTGTATAACAAAGAATTTTTAAATGGAATCATTACTTTTTAAAAATTATTAACATAATTACAAGGTAACAGAACGAGTATACAAAATAGTGTCTCTGATATTTTATTATGATAACATTTAAGTGGTAGCCATAAATTGTCATTATCTCTTAGGAATGCATGAAAAGACACATGACATGTAATTCTCTTGTATCCAGTGTCAATTATATAAGTACCTCATAAATTTTCAGTTTTTATTATGGGTACACTGTTCAAAATTTAATTGCACATGTAAAAAGTTTTAAAGCTGTTATTTTGTCCATAATTTCATATGCTCCTATCATAGTTAGTGCCCGAGTTAGTTGGTCTCCTAAAGCAGCAGTAGTTAGTGACAAGTTGTTACTTTCCATTTTCCACCTATCAAGTGCTTGGCGGACTCTCTCATTTAATGAAACAGTGCTGAAAATTTTAAAGATAATATTATTTTAATCACCAATTAAGAACATTTAAGTTACTTAAATATTATATACCTAAGTTTTCAAATCAATTTACCAGGTTGAAGTGAAGATTAAATTATTGGTGAAGATTGTTCGTATAAAATTAGCACAGAGCTTGGCAAATAGTGAATGTTAGCTCCATGCCAACCCTTGTTTCCTTGTAGAAAATCAATTCAATCAACATTCAGTTCTAAGAGAGATTTACTCAAGATCTCACAACAATAATTGTGGGTTATTTATCCTAAGGCAGTATATTACTGCTACAGTACTACGTGCTTTATAACTTGATCTCATGACAACTCTCTTAGGTAAGTATATCCATTTTACCAGTGGAGAAACTGAAGTACCTATAGGTTAAGGGACTTATCCAAGGTCACAAAACTAGTTGTAATTTAAAGCCAGACAGTCTGCCATGAGGGCCCTTACTCTTAACTACATTGTCCACATGGTTCTCAAATATCTAATAAACTAACGTCAGTTTTTTACAGCAAATTAGAATTCATGTTAATCTGATGTTTCAAAACCTTATAATATCAAAGTGATATAAATCAGAACATAAGAATAAGCTTATACCACATGTTGTTCTTCATACATACCTCTTTGCAGACATATCTGTTTCTGAGATGACCAGGTTTAATTTTTGACACAAAAATTTAAAACTTGTTTCAGTGATGTTATTGGCAACTATGTTGAAGATCTTCTCTAGGATTTTCTCTACATTTGAACATAAAAAAAATTTAAGTCCTTTCTTTTGAAAAACATACTCTATTTTGAGTTATTATTTTATCTGAGCCCCTTATTCTGTGCTCCTATCAAATGTCTATGTCAAGTAAAATTGAAAAGTAAGATGCAGACCTAATATACAAACTGAAATTTGAACCATTTGTTCTATTTCTTCCAAAATCTGAATAATCAACATGTAATGGCCGTTTAAAAGTGTATCATAAGCAACTACAAAATGATTTTCAAAAACTTTCTTAAATTCTTTGAGGATTTGAAATGAATTTAACTCTATCCTTTGATTCAAGCTTTTTAATGGGCTTCTTTATGTACCATCTTAAAAAAACCCAAGTTTACATCTACTATAAATATAGTGTATATGTATATATTTTATTTTCAAATCACTTTAATAGAGTGCTGGCTTAGATATAAGTAGAGAGTTTTTAGTTTTTTTCGTTTTTGTTTTTTTAAAAAGCTTCCAGCTAACTTGGACTAGATCTATTTTTTGTTATTGATTAAGGTACTTTGGGAATTTTTAAGAACTAGCAATCTCCCACCCCCCTGTAGTCATCTCAGCCCCTCAGGCTAGATTGTATGCTAATGATATAAATGAAAGTCCAATATCCTAAACAAAATTTTAAGGAAGGAACCCCATGTTTTTTGCTAATTGGAGAATAAATGTATCTCCCATGATGACTTCCTTCCCCTCTCTCTGTGTACCTGCAGTATGAAGGCCCCTTGGGTATAAAGAAAGGATATAAATGGCTAGGGTTCTCTCATTTTTGCCAACTTTGATCTGTTGCCACTTCTCTAAAGTCTCTTCCTGCTTTTTTTTTTTTAATTTTCTTTATTTGCCAGAGAGAGAGAAAGAGAGAGCACAAGCAGGGGGAACAACAGGTAGAGAGAGGAGAAGCAGGCTCCCCGCTGAGCAAGGAGCCCGACGTGGGACTCGATTCCAGACGCTTAACCATAAAGTCTCTTCCTGTTACCTAATAGTAATACTTTATGGATTCTTGGAAACTTCTAAAAACTTTATTTTATACAAGTAGGTATCACAGGAGTGCCTGGGTGGCTCAGTCAGTTAAGCGTCTTCCTTCAGCTCAGGTCATGATCCCAGCGTCCTGGGATCAAGCCCCACGTTGGGCTCCCCACTCAGTGAGAAGCCTGTTTCTCCCTCTCTCTGCTGCTCCCCCTGCTTGTACTCTCTCTCTATCAAATAAATAAATAAAATCTTAAAAAAAAAGAAGTAGTTACCATAAAATATTCCTTTTTAATGATAATGAGTAGAAACAACTTACATAGCAAGTTAGAAAAAACAGCTACTGTGACTTTTAATTTTATCTCTTAGGTTCCTTCCATCAGTGAGGCCCAAGTCTTAGAGAAATTTTTAACTGGTAGCCATGCATGGATGTATATTGTGACTTAAAGAGAACTGTACATTTTTAGTGACCATCTCACTAGATTATGAAATTATGCTGATATAAGCTCCTGATTACAGACAGGGAACATAATAGAATGATATAGAGGGATGGTTTTGTATATTTCCCCAAATCTGGATCCATACTTATTAAATTGACTTAATACTTTATAAGTACTCATTGAATTGGAGGACCAGACTCTGGATCCAGTCTAAGGATTGACAGTGAGAAGCAAAGTCAGAGTCCCGGGAAAAAGCTTAGTTGTTCAGAACTTAGCCCCAAGGCAAGAATTGGACAGTGAAATTTCCCTGCCAGAGGTTTGGAGAAACCAATCTCCATCTGATCCAGTGGAAGGATATTTAAAGAAAATGGACCTGTTATCTGAAACAATCAGGGACAACCAAAGGAATGCTTAGGGACGAAGAATGAAGACTACCCATGACTGCAGACAGGTGATCATAGTGGGCCAAAAGCTGATTGGCTTCATTGGAAAAGGTCTAAGTACTTTCTTCAAGGCCAGATGAGAGTTTTAGAACAACTACATGTGGTGATACAGATCAGAACCCATGAAGAAGTTTTTGTGTGGAATATCTAAGTCTGGGCACAACCATGATGAAAAACCTGTGGAAGGGTATTGAGGCCAATAGGTGGATAACAGGCTACTCCTCCACTTGGGTTTGCCTGTTTCCAATGGTTTAGTTTGTGTGGACCCAGATTAAATAATCTGAATTATCAAAATAAACTCCTAATCCTCAGAAAAGGGAAGATGATAAATATTTTAATGCCTCTGCCAGATTGAAAACTTCTATAAAGCATACTATCTTTTAATTTATAGATGATACTAGAAAATGACTTATAAGCTAGTAGGTCACCTTCTCATCACCTACCATCTCTTTGATCTACCCTCTGTAGATAGTGTGCAATAGTATACAATTGTTTTCCTTTGCAGATTTCCATTGGAGGTCTCAGCAAAGGGTTATCATCAAAATTTATCTCCTTCAGTGAAAAAAGGTTGTGGATACCATTAGGCAGAACTGTCAGATTATTTCCTAGTAGAAAAGAAGTTATAATTGAATTATACCTTTCTGTATAAAGAAAAATCTGAAGATAAATAACAACTACTTATGGGGCATTTACTGTGTCTCGCTGGCAACATACCAGATACACCAAATATAAATTCTTGTCATCGTTTCCTTGCTAGGAGTGAAAAGAAGGAAGTATAGAAACAGAGCTGTGGTTCTTTTCTCTCAGAGGATGGCAAAATGAGATAGGAAGCTGTTCTCTTATAGTACAGGAAATGACTTTGTGATGGTAATCTTTTAAATAAACTTTTTATTTAAAATAATTTCAGATGTACAGCAAGTTGCAGAAATTGTAGAGAATTCCTGTATATTCCTCATCCAGTTTTAGTTTCACCTGATGTTACCATCTCACATTATTGTATTACATTTGTCAAAACTAAGAAACATTGGCACATTACTATTAAATAAACTTAAGACAATTTTGGATTTCATTAGTTTTTTCTATCAGTATCCTTTTTCTGTTCTAGAATCCATTCCAGGATAACACACTGCATACAGTTACGTCTTCTTCGTTTCCTCTGGTCTGAGACAGTTGCTCAGTCTTTTCTTGTTTTTCATGATCTTGACAGTTGAGTAGTACTGATTAGGTATTTTTATAGAATATTCCTTAATTTGAGTTTATCTGATATATTTTCTCATAATTAGACTGGGGTTATGGGTTTCTGGAAAGAATACCACAGAGATGAAGAACTCTCATCACATCACAGCAGGGGTACCTGATACCCATATGGCTTAACTAGCAATGTTAAGCTTGATCCCTTGGCTAAAACAGTGTCTTGCCAGGTTTCTCTGATATAATGTTTTGATTTTTTCTTGTCCATACTCTATATTTTTTGGAACTGAGTTAAAAGGTCTAGTCCACCCTCAAGGAGTGGGGGTTAAACTCTACTTCCCTAAAGTGTAATGTTTTCAAGACACCTTAATCCAATATAAACTGACGGTAAAAAATAAAACTGTGGTGACTAACAAGGTAAGACTTTGTAATCATTTAGAGAGGAACTGACCTATAAGTTTGCCTTTCTATTATTTATACATTTATAGTTATATTATTTATAGTCATAAAGGAACCTGGTTCATTTCAGTGAAGAGTGGCATTCAGAAACCAAGATCAGGATACTAGTTTTTCTCATTGCTTCTGGGAGTGTGTACGTGTATATATATATATAGGTATGTATATATATATATATAAGGGGTTTTATAATGTACATTATAAGCTCATAATTATAAATATATATGTGTTAATGCATATGTATACACAACATATAGTATTTAGGGTCTGGCTTCTTTCATTCAGCATAATGCATTTGAGATTTATCGGTGTTTAATGACATATCAATAGTTTGTTCCTTTTTATTAATGAGAAATACTCCATTATATGGATGTACATACATCATCCATTCGCTAATTAAAGGACATTCTGAATGATTCCACTTTTTGGTGATTATGAATAAAACCACTCTATATATTTACACTCAGTTTTTTTATTGAATATACATTTACATTTCACTTGAAAGAAAGTGTAGTTGGAGTGTGATTGGTGGGTTGTATGGTAAATATACATATAACTTTATAAGAAATTATGAAACTGTTTTCCAGAGTGTGTATCATTTTGCATTCCTACCATCAATGTATCAGAGTTGAAGTTATAGCTCTTGGTATTGTCAGATTATAATTTTAGTTATTCTAAGAGAAAGATTTCATTGTAGCAGCTCTTTCTGCCCACAGGTCCTGTCCCCATGCTTTAATAAGGGCTCCTTTTTGCATGCACACATACAAAAAAATCTCATTGTAGATTTAATTTGCGTTTCTCTCATGACTAATGACTTGAGTATATTTCCTTGTGCTTATTTGCCATTCATATACATTCTTTGTAAAGTATCTGTTCAAAATTTATGACAATTTTTATTGAGGCAACTGTTTAATATTGACTTTTGAGAATGATTTTTTATGTATTCAGCAAATATTTTCTTCTGGTCTGTGGCTTTTCATTCTTTTAACAACACCTTTTGAAGGGCAGAGGTTTAATTTTGATGAAGTCCAATTAATTTTTTTGTGGATTGTGATTTTGGTGTTGTATCTAAGAAATCTTTGCCAAGGTTACAAATATTTTCTTCTATGTTTTTATCTAGCAGTTTTATAGTTTTAGCTTTTACATTTAGGTCTGTGATTCATTTTCAGTTGTTTTTTTATATGGTATGTGGTATGGATCAAAGTTTTTTTGTTTTTTTTTTTAATGTTGCAGTTTGTTTTGTTTTTTGGCTTGTGGCCATCTGGTTGCCCTAGCACCATTTGTTGAAAACACTACCTTCTTGGGATGCTTGGGTGGCTCAGTCCATTAAGCGTCTGCCTTCTGCTCAGGTCATGATCCCAGGATTCTGGGATTGAGCCCCGAGTTGGGTGCTGCACTCACAGAAAGCCTGCTTCTCCCTCTGCCTGCTGCTTGTGCATGCTCTCTCTCTCTCTGGCAAATAAATAAAATCTTTAAAAAAAAAAGAAAAGAAAAGAAAAGAAAAGAAAGTACTACCTTCTCCATTGAATTACATTCACATATTTGTCAAAAATCAATTGGCCATATATGCATGGGTCTGTTTCTACACTCTCTATTCCATTGATCTATGTCTGTCATTTTGCCAATTGTACACTGTCTTTACTACCATAGCCTTTCATAAGGCTTAAAAATCAGGTTGTATGTATCCTTCAACTTTGTTCTTTTTTCAAAATAATTTTAACTAGGGGCACCTGGGTGGCTCAGTCGTTAAGCGTCTGCCTTCGGCTCAGGTCATGATCCCAGGGTCCTGGGATCGAGCCACGCATCGGGCTCCCTGCTCAGTGGGAAGCCTGCTTCTCCCTCTCCAACTCCCTCTGCTTGTGTTCCCTCTCTCATTGTCTCATTGTGTCTCTCTCTGTCACAATAATTTTAGCTATTCTATTTCTTTTGCCTTTTATATAAATTTTAGAATTAGCTCATTGCTTTCTGAAATAAAAAACCTTGCTGGGATGTATATTGGAAATGAGTTGAATTTAAAAATAAGTTGGGGAAAAGTGACATATTAACAATATCAATTCTTCCAATTTATGAATACTATATTTCTCTCTATTTAGGTCTTGTTTGAGTCATTTTGTCTATGTTTGTAGTTTTCAGCATACAGACCTTACATATACTTTGTCAGATTTATACCTATTTTATGTTTTTGTGTGTGTGTTATTTTAAATGGTACTTTTAAAAGCATTCAATTTCCAGTCATTCATTACTAGTACACAGTTACTAGAAATACAACTGACTTTTGTATATTAACCTTTTATATGGCAGTCTTGCTAAACTCACTAATTCAAGAAGCTTTTTTTGTAGATTCTTTTTGATTTTCTACCTAGACAGTCTGTGTCTATAATCAGAGACCGTTTTTTTCCTTCTTCCTCTCCAATATGTTTACCTATAATTTCTTTCTCTCCTTTTTTTTTTTTGTTGTTGTTGCACTAGTTAGGACTTACAATATAATGTTGAAGGGGAGTGGCAAGAAAGAGCAGCCTTGTTTAATTCCTGATCACAATGGAAAATAGTTAAGTCCTTTACCACTGAGTATACTATTAGCTGTAGCTTTTTGCAGATGCTGTTTCTCAGATTGAGAAAGTTGCCTTCTATTCCTTGTTTTCTGAGAGGTTTTGCTCATTTGTTTTGTAAAATCATAGATGATACTGTATTTTGTCATGAGCTTTTGCATATTTACTATGACGTACATATGGCTTTTCTTTACTCTATTAATGTGGTGAATTACCTTGGTTAGTTTTTGAATGTTAACCTAACCTTGCATTTCTGGGATAAATCCCACATAAGATATTGGTCTGTAAGTTTCCTTTCTTATCATACTATCAAGGTAATGGTGACCTCCTAGAACAAGTGGAGAAGTGTTTTATCATCACTTTTATTCCTTCTTTAAATACTTGATAGAATTCACCAATGAAATTATCTGGGCCTGCTTTAACAAATTTGGGCTATCTGATAGCCCCAAGTGATGCCTCTTGTTACTCACCACCTTGTATCGTCCCTTCCCATATTATAACAAGATTGGTCTATGTGATCCATAGAATAGAGTAGAAGTGATGGTATGTCACTTCCAAGATTTGTTTTAGTAGCTTTGGATTTTTTTTATTAAAGATTTTATTTATTTGAGAGAGAGAGAGAGCGTGTGGGTTGGGGGCGGGTGGGAAGAACAGAGGGAGAGAGACAAGCAGACTCTGAGCTGAGCATAGAGCCTGACACCAGGCTCCATCTCATGACCCTCAGCCCAAAACCAAGAGTCAGATGCTTAACTGACTGAGCCACCCAGGCACCCCAGCTTTGTATTTTTTTAAAAAGACTTTTTAGGTTCACAGCAAATTGAGTGTACAGAAATTTCCCGTATACTCACTGCCCCCAGACATGCATAGCTTTATAAAGCAAAATAGTTTTGCTATTTTGGTGTAAAAGAACCCAACTGCTTCTGCTTGCTGCAGTCTGCCTAGTCTGCGGGGTGGGGAGGGGCTCTGATGAGCCTAGCACCTCCTGAGGCCTGGTGGTGGCCACTCAGGATTGGGGCCCAGTGTTGGCTTTGCCAGGTGAGCCACCAAGCTTCCTCCTTGTGGCTTCTAGAGCCAAGTCACAGATGATTGTGCCGCTGGAGGCCTGGGAAGCTTCCCAGCGTAGCCATGAATGGGAGAGTAGACTTCGCAAAAAAGAAGCTTGCCCACCAATGACCCAGGTCAGCCTTGGGGGAGACCCAGGTGGTGAGGGATGGTTTTCCCAGGATACTCTGCACTTCCGCAGGAGCTGTTACTGGAAGTGGAGCCCAGGCAGTGCCAGTAATAGTTGTGGGTGGCCACAAGTGAGCCGCTGGAGGGGATGGCTGCCATGCTGTCATTTGTGGGCTGGTGGAAACCTCGGCAGAGACCCCTCAAGGGCCTCAGGGCACTATCACAGGTAGCAGGGACAGGGACACTTATCACCAGATTAGGTTTTTAAAGACAGTGCTGATTCTGTCTTGGGCATATTTCTTGGACGTATTCTCTCTCCTACTCTCTGGTATCACTGGCTGTGGGGGAAACGAGTTGCCATGTTGTGAAAAGGCTCATATGGAACTAAAGCCTTCTGCCAGTAGCCACATAAAGAAGCTTTGAAGCCAATCTTCCAGCCTCAGTCAAGCCTGACTAAAGTCTCAGCTTGACAGGTTGGCTACAGTCCCATATAAGATACTGAGATAGGACAAGGCAGCTGAATTGCTACTGGGTCACTGACCATCAGAAACTGTGTGAAATAGATGTTTATTTAAGGAGATAAACTCTGTAGAAATTTGTGGTACAACAATAGATAACTAATATAACAACTAATGGCTAAAAGAAAGAAAGAAAGATATAGGAGCTGCCAACTGCAGGGAAGGAGTTTATATTTTTAGTCAAAACAACTTAAGTACCTGATGAAGCAACAACAACAAAAATCATCATTCTTTGGAGAGAAACAGAATGGAGTATAGGGTCCAGGAGCCATAAATAGAGAAAAAAGAAAATGTGGCTCACCCCTAAGAGAAAAAAATGACATTTAAGAATTTTAAAGCAGCTAATATAACTATGCCAAAGAATCTAAAGAAAGATATGCATCATAATCAATGAATAAAATAGGAAATCTTAGGGGAGATATATAAACTATAAAAGAGAAATAAATGGAAATTCTAGAACTGAAAAATACATTATCCATAATAAAAAATTAACTGGATGGATTTAACAGGAGAATAGAGATGGTAGGCAAGGCAGTGAAATTGAAGACATGATCGCTAAAGCTTTGTGTACACACACATGCGCACACACAAATTAGGGTTTTATTTTATTTTTTAAAAAAATTTTATTTATTTATTTATTTATTTATTAAAGATTTTATTTATTTACTTGACAGAGAGAGAGCGAGAGAGGAAACACAAGCAGGGGGAGTGGGAGAGGGAGAAACAGGCTTCCCGCTGAGCAGGGAGCATGATGTGGGCCTCAATCCCAGGACCCTGGGACAATGACCTGAGCCAAAGGCAGACACTTAACGACTGAGCCACCCAGGCGCCGCCCCCAAATTAGGGTTTTATAGGACAATATGAAAAGGTAATTGGAGTCTCACAAGGAGAAGAAAGAGAAAATGAGGTAGAAAAAAATATTTGGAAAATATAATGGTTGAAAAATTCCCAAATTTGATAAATTACATGACTATACAGACAAGATGGGGCACCTGGGTGGCTCAGTCAGTTAAGCGGCTGCCTTCAGCTGAGGTCATGATCCCAGGGTCCTCAGATCGGCCCGACATCGGGCTCCATACTCGGCAGGAAGCCTGCTTCTCCCTCTCCCACTCCCCCTACTCTCTCTCTCTCTCCCTCTCTCTCTCTCTCTCTCTCTCTCGCTGTCTCTCTCTCTCTGTCAAATAAATAAATAAAGCCTGCTTCTCCCTCTGCCTGCTCTGCCTGCTGCTCCCCCTGCTTGTGCTCTCTCTGACAAATAAATAAATAAAATCTTTAAAAAAAAAAAAAAAAGCAAAGAGAAAAAAGAGAAAAAGAGAGGCAAAACAAGAAACAAACTGATGGTTACCAGAAGGGAGGTGGATGGGGAATGGGTTAAATAGGTGATAGGGGGCGCCTGGGTGGCTCAGTCGGTTAAGCGACTGCCTTCGGCTCAGGTCATGATCCTGGAGTCCCGGGATCGAGTCCCGCATCGGGCTCCCTGCTCGGCAGGGAGTCTGCTTCTCCCTCTGACCCTCCTCCCTCTCATGCTCTATTTCATTCTCTCTGTCTCAAATAAATAAATAAAATAAAATCTTTAAAAAAATCAAAATAAAATAAATAAATAAATAAATAAATAAATAGGTGATGGGGACGAAGGAGTGCACTTGTGGTGAGCACTGGGTGATGTATAAAAGTATTGAATCACTATGTTGTACACGTGAAACTAATATTACACTGTATGTTAACTAACTGGAATTTAAAGAAAAACTTAAAAAAAAAAAACACTACAAGACTAGCATAGGTTTGACATACAGACCAATGGAATAGAATTGAGAGTCCAGAAATAAATCCATATATTATGGCCAATTAATTTTTGACAAGGGTGCTCAGACCATGCAAAGGGGAAGAATAATGTTTTCAAAAAATGATGCTAGAATAACTAGAGATCTGCATGCAAAAGAATGAATGTGGATCCCTACCTCACAGCATATACAAAGATTAACTCAAAATGAATCAACAACTTAAACATGAGATAAAATTTTTAAAACTCCTAAAACATGGGGGGGAAGTCCTTGGATTTTGATAATGGATTAGTAGTTATGACACCAAAAACACAAGCAACAAAAGAAAAAATAGCTAATTGGACTTACCAAAATTTAAAACTTTTATGTATCAAAGGACATTATCAAGAAGAAAAAACAACCTATAGAATGGGAGTAAATAACTGTAAAACATATATCTAATAAGGGTCTAGTATTCAGAATATATAAAGAACTCTTTCAACTCAATAACAAAACAACACAATTAAAGCCCAATTTAAAAATGGGCAAAGGACAGGCACCTGGGTGGCTCAGCTGTTAAGTGTCTGACTCTTGGTTTCAGCTCAGGTCATGATCTCACGGTCCTGAGATTGGGCCTTGTGTCAGGCTCAGAGCTCAGTGCAGAGTCTGCTTGTCTGTCTCCCTGTGCCCCCCACCCCATAAATAAATAAAATCTTAAAAAAAAAATAAAAATGGGCAAAGGAATTCAATAGCCAATTCTCAAAAAAAGATACACAAATGGTCAACAAACATCTAGAAAAGATGCTCAAATCATTAGTCATTATGGAAATTCAAATCAAACCCACAATGAGATACCACTTCACATTCACTAGCATAACTGTAATCCAAAAAAATGTAAAACAAAATATTGACAAGGATATGTAGAAATTAGAATCATTGTACATTCATTGTGGGAATGTGAAATGGTTCTACCTCTGTGGAAAACAATTTGACAGTTCCTCGAAAAATTAAACATAAAATTACCATATAACACAGGAATTCTATCTCTAGGATATACCCCAAAGAATTGAAAATGTACTGAAATAAACACATGTCTGCACATGTTCATAGCAGCACTATTCACAATAGCCAAAAGGTGAAAGTAGCCCAAATGTCCATGAGAGGATGAATGGATCATCAAAGTGTAGAAGATTCATACAGTGTAATATTATTTAGCCATAAAAGGAATGAACTCCTGATACAAGGTACAACATGGATGAAGCTTGAAAACATTACACTAAGTGAAAAAAGCCAGTCCAAAAAAGTCATATATTGTACAATTCCATTTGTATGACCTATCCATGGTATTAGGTATGTCCATAGAGATGCAATGCACATTGCTGGTTACCAGAGGGAAAGGGGAAGGGGAGAAGAGAGAGCAACTGCTTAATGAGTAAGGGTTTCCTTTGGAGTTGATGAATGTTTGGAACTAGATAGAGTTAGTATTACATTGTGCTACCTTGTTAATGTGCTTTAAAACTGTTAATTTTAGATTGTGTGCATTTAACTTTAATTATAACCAAAATAAACCATACTTAGGCATGGCATAGTCAAACTGCTGAAAACCAAAGATGAGAAAATCTGGAAAGCAACAAAAATTTCCTTCTTTTTTATGGCTGAATAATACTCCATCGTGTGTGTGTATGTGTGTATATATACACCATATTTTTTTCATCCATCAATCCATTGATGGACACTTAGGTAAATAATGCTGCAATGAACATTGGGGTGCATACGTCTTTTTGAGTTACTGTTTTCTTTTCCTTTGGATAAATACCCAGAAATAGAATTGCTGGATTATATGGTAATTCTACTTTTAATTTTAATTTTTTGAGACAATGTGTACTTTTTTCAGTATGTATTTATACTTTAAAAAGTGTTTTAAAAAACTGGCAACAACAAAGGGCAGAGAGAGAGAGAGAAAGAGAGAGAGACTATAGGTAGGAGTCCTTTCAGCGGCTGTTAACGTTAGTACATGTGAGCAGTGGTGCTATTCAAAATATTTGACAACTTGTTTGGCACAAGCACTGACTCATCGGAATAGATGCCATCTGTAAACAAAGGATACAACAATGATACTGTAACTAGCTGTTACAGGTAGAAGATGAAAGCCTGCCTGATAGCATTATCAGTGCCTGTAGAGATAACTATGAGGCAAGAGAACTGTCTGTCCTTTTTCCAGCGACAACCACAAGCAGTCTGCATGTCAATCTACATTCCTTTCTTTTTCTTTTTTTTTGGCTCCTTGGAGAGAGGCTCTCACATCTATTTAAAACCTACATCGCTTTCTGTGCTTAGTGATTAACTGTTTAATCCTCACAGTTCAAAGAATATAAATTATTATTTTCATTTACAGATTAGGAAAGAGAAGATTAACATTAAAAAAAAACCAAACTTCCCATTGAATGATGGAGCTAGAATTCTAAGATCTGTCCTACTCCAAAGCCCATGCTATGAGGAAAGAAAGGAATCAATCTCTAAATCCCTTTCATTGGTATATTCCCTCACATTTGTGAAAATATTTCCATAAATTTTATTTAATTATATTCCCACAAGTCTGTGAACAAGCAGAAGTTATAGCTTTCCTATCTTGCTGATGAAAACACGGAGGTTCAGTGTTTTCAGTCTTCCTAAATTCACTAGTAACAGAGAGAATTAATTCACAAGAGTATATGAACATTTTTTTGCTTGAATGATGTTTTCACATATGCTACCTGCTTTCAAAGTCTCATTCAGTTCGCACACCAAATCTACAGCATGGGTATTCTGGTTAGCTTCACTTTATAAATGGAGGAAGCAGACTAAATGAGAAGATTGAACTCAGCCCTTCTAACTTCAAGTCTGGCAGTAAAAGCTGGTGACTTGTAGCATACTAATTGTTTAGTGATTGTCTCTTAGCTCCAAACCTACTTCTGTGGGTTTCTTGACTGTTTTTCCTTTTAGTGTCATCCCAGCAACACTCTTACCCCACCAGCAGCATGAACCGCAGCCTATAGTTTTCCCAACCCTCCCAGAACTATGGCCAGCCCTCTCTCGTGCTCTCACCCCTCCATACTGCCTCTGTCTGTCTGTCTGTCTGTCACTCTCTCTCTCTCTGTCTCCTCTCACTCACATGTTCAGGTTCCCCACGTGGGTTATAACCTCTTTCAGGAAAGCAACTGGACCTTATGCTTTGCTCTCATTTTCTGTACCTAGGAAAGTCATTTCCTTCCACTGCGCACTTAATACATTATGTTGGCTGCTGTTCTGTCTTGTCAGCAAAATTTGCAACCTAGACCATGAATACTCTAGTTGTTGATTATGCTTATTGATTATGCTTGACACTTACCACTCAAGTTTAGTTGCTGGAGATCATTTAAACATAGAAAAGATGGTGGCAGGTAACTTATTTGATTGTTGCATGCATTTAAACTAGCCAAGCTTCTCAATTCCCCTATATTTCTTGGAATCTCTCTGATTGCATTATTTGAGATATCAAGTCTTTTAAGTTGAGTCATGTTAGACAGCTCTTCTGGAAGTCTTGTTAACTGTAACAAAGATTAAACAATTACATTTTTAATAAATGTTTCTATGACTAAAACTTTGTCTAAAATTAAATGGAGGGATGGTTTTTTGGTCTTAAAAAGGGATATTTTCACTATGTCACAAATTCTTTGTGACTTCCTTCTTTGCTAAAATCCATAACATATTGTGTGGCATCCAAGTACCTCCCCAGTCTAACCAATGCTACCAATTTAACCATATGGCTTATTAACCCACTTTCCTTACTCTCCCAGCACTTAGTGTTCCTTACCACCTATCCCTTTCTTCCCTCCCTGAATCTGACCTGCTCTGGTTTCTTCTCCTCCCTGAAGTCTTTCCCAACTATTCTGTCCCATATTTGATAGTTTTATTCTCATCAACAGTGCTTTTTATTACTCCCTTGTGTGTATTTTCCTTGGATTTTTAAATGATGTGATATATGTTTTATACTTTTTTGTGTACATGTTCCCAGTCAAGATGCATTTTGAGTAAGTGCTCAGTAAACCCCTTTAGAATGGACTCACACAGCTTGGCATTGTAGCCTCAAAAAAAACTCCTAGTACAAAAAGTGTTGCAAAATAACAGGAATTAAGATACCCTGCTATGGTGAAGAACAAATGCACATATTCAGAGAAAATATGGCCATCACAAATGGCTTTTGAAATAAAGGAAGCTCTATGAGTGAACCAAAGAATTTTGAATAAATGGGCCCCTCTGAAATAACCAAACAACAATGTAAATACTGAATATTGTGCTCAGTGTTCTTCCATATATAAAAGAAGCATAAGAAACAGTCCCTATGGGGCGCCTGGGTGGCTCAGTCGGTTAAACATCCAGCTCTTGGGGCGCCTGGGTGGCTCAGTTGGTTAAGCGACTGCCTTCGGCTCAGGTCATGATCCTGGAGTCCCGGGATCGAGTCCCGCATCGGGCTCCCTGCTCGTCAGGGAGTCTGCTTCTCCCTCTGACCCTCCCCCGTCTCATGCTCTCTCTCTCTCTCTATCTCATTCTCTCTCTCAAATAAATAAATAAAATCTTTAAAAAAAAAAAAAATCCAGCTCTTGATTTCAGCTCAGGTCATGAATTCAGGGTGAGTTCGAGTCCCTCATCAGGCTGCACGCAGTGTGGAGTCCACTTAAGGATTCTCTCTCTCCCTGTCCCTCTGCCCTTCCCTCCTCTCATGTTCTCTCTCTCTCTCATTCTCTAAAATAAATAAATAAATCTTAAAAGGAAAGGAAAAGAAAAGGAAAGGAAATAAAACAACCCCTAACTTCAAGGAGATTAAAATTTAGTTCAGGGGACAAAATACACACATAGGAAGCCATCAGGAAACAGTATTAAACAATAGGTAGTCCAGTGCCAAATAGAGAGTTAGAATGGCTATATGGAAGTTTAGAGAATGTATATCAGTACACGTCAGAGCACTAAAGGAAAGCTTCATGTAGCAGATGGGACTCGAATGGCCTCTCTTAAGAATGAATAGGATTGAATGGAAGTTACAGGACACTTAAGGCAAGACAAATATCATGCATAAAAATGGGCCAGTGAGGAGCTGAACAGTAAAAAGAGGTCCTAGGAAGCAGAGGGAGATATGTTTGGAGAAAGAATGTGGAACCGGGCCTTGGCAGCCCTTGACAGTTGGCTCTAGGACATAAGAGTCAGGTCAAGACAGGTGAGTAGGTTCATAATTTAGAACATAATAAAACAAATATTCTTTTAACTATTTGCTCAACATTTATTAGAGGATGTACCTAAGAACCATGTGATAATAGAGCTACTACAGAAGGAAAACTCATGTTGGGTACTCTTCACTTAGCAAAATAAAAACTCTGTGATTAACCTGAGCTCATTTTCTTCAAATGACTGTTTAGTGACTATCTGCTGTTATAAATTAACCCTTTGGGCATCTTATCTCTACCCCAAGTGGGTTATCAAAGTGCTTTTTCTTTTTTAAGGGTATCCAGCTTTATTTTACATGGTTGCCTACTCTTTTTCTCTTTAAAAAAATTTTTTTTCTGTTTCCTGTGATCTTTGTTTTCTTTATTATGTTCAGTTAGCCAACATACAGTACATCATTAGTTTTTGATGTTCTTTTTCTTTTTTTTTAAGTAAGCCCTATGCCCAACATGGGGCTTGAACTCAGGACCCGAGATCAGGATTCACAACATGCTCTACCACTGAGCCAGCCAGGTGCTCCCATCTGGTGACCTTTGAAGTGAGGTTGTAGTGATGTGGACTGGTGCCTTTGACAACCACTTGCCATGAGTAGGCAATAGATAAGCAATCTGGGTTCCTGAGAACAGTTCTCCATAGTAAAATCTGATAACTTTGACAAGTCCTGATGAGAGAAAGGAGACTGAATCAAAGAGAATAGTCAAGAGGCTCCTAGGCATGAGGTAAGTGATGACCATGGACCAGGTTGGAGATAGTGACACTGGAAAATGAAGGAGTTGATCCAAGAGCTTTTTCAGAGGAAAACGTTTCAGTATAACTAGTGATGGAAAGGGAAGAAAGATGATTTCGTGACTTCTAGATTTGTAGATCTGAAGAAAGTGACATCACAAACAGAAATGGAGAAGTTGTGAAGGGAGTTACGTTGGAAAAAAAGATGAGTTTGATTTTGAAATCATGTTGAGTTTGAGACAGTAGAAGAACAGAGAATTTCCAGGGAAACTGGGAACTGTGGGACTAAAACAGGGATGAGAGATCAGCTCTAGTTATACAAAGTTGAGGGTCATGTGCATGGTATAGTAAGAAGTTAATAGAAAAGAAGAATTAAGGATACAACCTTGTAGACTTGCACAGTAAGATATAGGAGGAGAAAGTGAGAGGATTATAAATCAGCCAAGAAATTAGTTGGTGATTTATAATGCAGAACCAAAAAGTATCCTTTAGTGCAATAACAACTTGAAAAACACATATATCATTTTCAATTCCAGCTACTTAAGCAGGTATTCCTTGGAGTAGCCTTTCTGGAAATGTATTATATAGCAAGTGTTGGGTTTAAAAGGGTAAGTAAGTTTGGGAAATGTTGGTTAAATAGAGACAAATCAATTTCTTTAGTGCAGAACGCTTCAGAGCTTTTAATACACTAACATTCATTGTGATTCTCTAAGAGAAGAAACCAGTGCTTCTCAAAGCTATTTGATCACAGGAACCACCCCTCCCCCCCTTTTTAAGGAGCAATTCATGGGACTAGGTGTTTTTAAGGACAGACTTTGGGAAATCTTGTTCTATATAATAGTCCAGCCTCTATCAAATGATTTTGATTTGACTATAATGACCAAATTAAACATAGCCAGATAATAGCTCTAGGGCCCTTTTCATTTAAGATCTTAATATAAATTAGCAATGTTTGATTTTTTTAAACTATTTCCATAAAATTCATTCTTACAGTTCAAGTAAAATGAAAAGCTAAACTATTAACATTCATGTTGATCTAGCAATTCTTTAGGGAAAATTCTCTAAGAAAATAGTAAAATGTGAAAAAGGCTGTATTTATGAAGAAGTTCATCACAGCATTTTATATGATGATGAAAAATTACAGCATCCCTAAATGCTTAACAACAGATGATTAGTTACATATATCATGTATTAGCTATAACAATTATTGGGAAGATTGTGTTATATTATGGGGAAATGCTTTTGTTAAGTGAAAATAGGAGAAACTAAAATTAAAATTGACTGTAGAATCTTTTTATACTTGCTTATAAAACCATATACATAAAAAGAGTAAAAGTAAGTTGTATCAACATATGACCAGTGACCAATAGTTATATTACAATGGTATGCTTCTGGAATGATTTTTTTTTTACTTCATTTCTCAATTTCTTAAATTTTCAATAATGTGTTTATATTATAATCCATAACTTTAAAACTACTTTTACAATTAAACTGAAATAAAAAGGTATCTATAAAATTGTCAACTTTAGTTACTTGGAATTTCATTTTAATGAAATATTTTCCCTTGAAGCTTTCATGTTGAGAAATATACTTTAAAGCCATGTTTGGGGTTAAAAATTTAAAAACCTATTCTTTAAAAAATAAAATATTCCAGCTAAATTTAAAACACACACATGCTACAGTTTAGATTCTAATCCCCTCCAGTGCCAACTTCCCTCCAAAGCCCAAAATATCAATCTCTTACCTTTCTTCCATTTATCTGACTTATATTCAGCTCTTCCAATGATTGAAGTTGGCACAGTTCAGTAGGAAAATATACAAATTGATTGCTTGAGATGTTTAATTTCTGGATTCTTTTTAGATTACAGATATCTGAAGGGATATTCTGTATTTGGTTTAGTGAAAGATCAAGTACTTGCAGATTTTCTAAAGTACACACTTCTATAGGGAAAGCTTCAAATTTATTACAGCATAAAATAAGAACATGGAGTGATACCATATTGGAGATAGATGGTGGAATTTTCCTTATTTGGTTTTCACTAAGATCCAGGTATTCAAGATTAATAAGAGAACATAAGTGTTCAGAAAATATGAGGAGTTTATTTTTATTTAACTCTAAATTAATTAGTTGTTTACTAAAAGATATATCCACAGGTATTTCCGAAATATAATTTCCATTAAAATTCAAATAATAAAGAGAATTTAAAGCACACAAACCTACTGGAAAAGAAATTATTTTATTATAACTCAATTCAACTTTAGTTATTTTTTTGCAATTTTTCACTTCAATGGGAACATCTGTGATTATATTTCCTGAACATTCTAGAATGAACATATTATTAAGATGGGAGATCTCATCAGGTATTCTCACTATATTATTTCTGTTTACATAGAGTTTTCTTAAATTTTTGAGCTTATAGATGTTCTTAGGAAGTCCTGTTAATTTATTATAACTAAGACTAAGACATTCCAACATTACACAATGGGAAATTTTCTCTGGAATTTCTTTCAATAGATTTTTATCAAGTATTAGAATTTTGAGTTCCTTAAAATTCTCAATTTTGTGTGAAATAACTTCCAGTTTATTGTCAGTTAGTTGGAGTTCTTTCATTTTGAATAATTGAAAAATTTCCACAGCCAAAAAGGTAAGTTTATTATGATCCAGCAGAAGTTTTTCTAAATTTTTAAGCTCCCTAATTTCTTTTGGCAAACTGCTTATCAGGTTTCCAGTAAGGATTAGTGAAATTAACTTTGGAAGGAAGCACAGAACTTTAGGAAATATTGTTAACTGATTATATTCCAGATTGAGAACCTTCAAGTTTTTAAAACTAGACAGAATATCTGGTATATGTCTTAACTTATTTTTAGCCAAACTTAAAATTTCTAAGTTTCCAAGACTTTCTAAGCCAGAAGGAAAATTCTCAATGTAATTGTTATTAAAAAAGAGTTGCCTGATATTCCCGAGCTGTGATATTTCTTTAGGTATATGTGATATTTGATTGTGACTGACATTTAATATCCTTAAATTATGAAATAACTGAATTTCAGGTGGAAGTGATGATAACCCATTTTCTTGCAAGGATAGAATTTCAAGTCCCAGCAGGTCACCTGAGTCTGCCCCTTTAAAACTTTTGATTTGGTTCTTGTCCAAATATAGATATTTTACATATTTGATTTTTAAAATGTCCTTGGGGAATTCTTGTAAACCCTTGGCCTTGAGGTTAACTGTAAAGTTATCTGATCCTAAGCCAAGTCCTTTCTGATTTTCTTCAGAGGGTTGTGGACTAGTTGTTTCTAATGTTTCATGAGATAAGAAGCCAGTGAAAGCCGGATACTCAGCAACCATCTCAGTTATTGATAATGGTGGACTTTGTGGAATATCACTTTTTAACCACAAGCTGTCATATATAGTGATTGTTTCAGAAAATTGAAGAGTTTTCCTTTGTTCTTCATCTCTCTTAGACTTATTTCCAGGGGACAGTGTTGATGTATCATCATGTATACCTAATTCATCATTTCTAGGATGTGTTTCACAAGCTTCCTCTAATGAATTTGATGTTTCTTTAATAAATTCAGGTTCCACTGACCATGATGTAGATTCTGTCCTAAATTGACTAGTGATATCTTTTAGCTCTTCTGAAGTACCATCATTTTCAGACATCTTATTTGCTCGTATGTTTTACATCAATACATGATTGTGACTCAGTTTTAATTTTCATGTTTAATTTCCTCCTTTGAACCTACAAGACAAATATTGATATTAAAAGAAGACATAAGATAAAGATGTTGAAATTACAAAAGAATTTTATAATAATTTTTATTCTGTAGTGAATAATTTAAGATATTAAAACAATATATTTATAATTTATTTTTATTTTATAAAACAATATACTTATAATTTATTATTTATTTATAATAAGCTAATTTTATATATGATTACTAGTTAAAGATAGTTTATTGATTGCATGCATTTATCACATGATACTCTTGAAATCACATTAAAATTATAGAAAATGAGAAAGGAGGCATAAAGGAATGGAAGAACTCAGCAAACTTTTGGAAAACAGAAAACCAGTGGCTCCCTGACATGCAGAGGGTGCTGTTTGCATTGTGTATATTGTAGGTTTACATATGGTACTGGAGTGTCTTGTCCCAAGACACTGATAATTTTCTAATAGGTAGAAGTAAAATATCTTATGAAAGAGATGCTTTCTGTAAGACTAACTAGAAGCGGGGCGCCTGGGTGGCTCAGTCGGTAAGTGTCTGCCTTTGGCTCAGGTCATGATCCCAGAATCCTGGGATCAAGCCCCGCATCGGGCTTCCTGCTTCTCCCTCTCCCACTCCCCCTACTTATGTTCCTGCTTTCACTATCTCTTGCTCTCTGTCAAATAAATAAATAAAATCTTTAAGAAAAAAAAGTTAAAAAAAAAAAAGACTAACTAGAAGTAAAACAACTTTTTCAAGAACTAAAGCCTGACTGTAAGTCTTTTGTGTGACTCCTGAAGTATCTGTGCAGCTGTGCAGCACCCATCCTCAAAGCTCTGGATCCCAGCTTTGTCAGTGTATCTTCCAGGTCTGTAGTTTTTAATAACCCAACCTCTTTCCTTCGTCTCTTCATCTTAGGGGTGGTATTTACTATCTCTGTGTTACTGAAGTTCCCCCTTTGCCTTTTTGGTTCTCCAATACTTGTCTACACAACTCACTATATTAAATCCTTTCTATTAAACTGGTATGGTTTCAGTATTTCACAGACTCTCAAAGAGAATAGAAAAAGAGGGAACATTTTCCAGCTTGTTTTACGACATTAGCACTAACCTTGACAACACATAATAAGGACAATATGAAAAATTACAGGCCAACTTTACTCAAGGCAAAAATTCTAAACATTACAAAACTAAATATTATAAATATTATAAAAACCAGCAATATATTAAGAGAATATTTTGTGACTAAGTTGCATTTGTCCCAGAAATTGAAGGTTGGATTTTAACATTAAAAAGTTATGTGATTTGCCACATTAAGATTAAGGAGAAAAACCATATGATCATTTCAATAGATGCAGAAGCACTTGATAAATTGCAACATTTTTCATGATTTTAGAGAGAACTTTTAGCAAACTAGGAATAGATGGGAATTTCTTTAAACTGCTAAATGGTGTCCATAAAAAAAATCCATAAATATCATACCTAGTGGTGAAACAGTGAAAGCTTCCCTTTGCTACTGGAAGCAAGGAAATGTTGCCCTGTATCATCACTTCTATTCAGTATTGTACTGGAGATCTTAGTCAGTGGCATAATGCAAGAAAAAAGGTATAAAAATTATTAAAAAATAAATAAAAATGTCATTATTCACAGATAATATAATTATGTATGTAGGAAATCCAAGATCATCTACAGATACATTATTACAATCAATAGGAACATTAAGTAATGTTGAATATAAAGTCAATATACAAAATTCAATTTCCTTCCTTATGTTAAAAAAAAAGATGTTAGAAAATGAAAGTTTAAAGAGGTATCATTTATAATCAAGAAGTGTCAAGTCCTTAGGAATCTAACAAAAAGTATATAATACATCTACAGAAAAATACTACTTCATATAAGTACAAATGTAGTGAGAGATATTAGAGAAGTCCTAAATAAATGGAGTGGTATTCTTTGCAAATTGATCTCTAAAGTCGGTCTTATTTTTTTTTTTTTTAAGATTTTATCCATTTATTCGACAGAGCTAGAGAGCACAAGCAGGGGGAGCAGCAGAGGGAGAGGGAGAAGCAGACTCCCCGCTGAGCAGGGAGCTGGACATGGGGCTCGATCCCAGGACCCTGGGATCATGACCCGAGCTGAAGACAGACACTCAACCATCTGAGCCACCCAGGTGCCCCTATAAATTCAATCTTATTATAAATTCAATTCTAACCTTATTTTTGTGGAATTTAAGAAGCTGATTCTTAAAAGTCTTTGGACAAAGGGCCAAGAAGAGTCATGATATGCTTAAAAAACGGAAAACCAGGTAGAGGGTTTGTTTGTTGAATATGAAGACTTCTTATGAGGCTATAGTAACTAAGGTGATATGGCACTGGCACAAGAATATTCAAATAGATCAATAGAATATATAGAAAGCCCAGAAACAGACATTTGATTATGACATATGGATACTTGGTTTTTGAAAAATACGAGACTTCAGAGCATTGAAAAAAAGATAGTCTTTTCAATAATGATGCTAGAACAACTGGATAGTTACTACACTGTAAAATATGTCTGAAAGATATATCCAAATCCAACCACAACAAGAAAGTTTCCTTAATCAAAACTGCCAAGAAAGGCTTAGAACTGAAACAGAACCTGATAGAAGGGCTTCAGAAATGTGTGGACATACACAAGTACCTTTTCGTCTTCTCTGTGGCCAACAGAGAGGAACAGCAAGCTGAAAGACATCACATCACAACACCTGGAAGCACAGCCAGATGTTCTTTGGCAAAAACAAGGTGATGATGGTGGCCTTGGGTTGAAGCCCATCTGACGAGTACAAAGACAACCTGCATCAGGTCAGCAAGAAGTTGAGGGGTGAGGGTCAGTCTCCTTTTCACCAACTGCACCAGGGAGGAAGTGAATGAGTGGTTTACAAAATATACGGAAATGGACTTCGCTCGAGCTGGAAACAAAGCAGCTTTCAGTGTGACCCCTGGAGCAGTTCCCCCACTCCATGGATCCTCAAGAGAGGCGTGATGACCCTGCTATCCAACAATGAGGTGTGCAGGGAGGGTGATGTGCTGACCCCAGAGCAGGCCCATGTGCTGAAGCTTTTCGGGTATGAGATGGCTAAATTCAAAGTTGCCATCAAATACATGTGGGATGTGCAGTCCAGAAGTTTCCAGCAGATGGGAGATGACCTGCCCGAAAATGCGTCCTAGTAGGCAGAAGAATTGGGCTCGGGGGGCGGGGGAGAAAAAGGCTGACGGGCACTTGGGGCCCAGATGTGTTGGACCGCCATCCTGTGGGCCAAACAGCAGCGAGGGCGAGAGGGACAGATTGCTTTTCTATAAGGAATAAAACTGTCTGCAGGGTGGCTCCCTGTGAACAGCAAAGAGGACTTTTCCTAGAAAAAAAGGCCTTGACTTCAGGCTTTTGTTTGGATTCCCAGGGTTCCTTTTGTTCACCTTGAGCCAGCTTTCAGCACTGGTTCCTGCATGATGGTTGGGGACGTGAGAGCCACCATCAGAGCTGGGGCTTCTCTCCTCTGGTCTTTGTGCCCCTACTGGAAATGGGGTTTGTCAAAGAATAGAGGAACCCTGGCCACCCTTCCTACCCTTTTCTTTCTTCCCCCCTTCCCCCTGCCCCATCCCCCACCCACACCAGGGCCAGGAGTCTTAGACGACAAGACAGGATGCTTTCACTAAGACAAGAGAAAAGCCACTTCTGAAACCCAGAGCAGATATTAAAACTGTTCCACAGGAGGGAAAAAAAGGGAGGGGAAGGAAAAATTAAAAAGTCAATAAAATAAGATATATCCAAATGTGGTAAAGATAGAGAAGGAGATGGAAAATATAAAGAGAAGGAGTAACATATATTTAATTAGAGTTCCAGAAGGAGAAAGTGAACATAATTGAGCAAAGGCAATATTTAAAGAAATACTGGCTATGGATGCTCCAGAACTAATGAAAAATATGAATCAAGAGATCCATGATATACAACATATCCAAGCAGGATTAATAAAGAGAAGTGTCATTCTCAAACTACAAAACAGTAGAAACAATGAACAAATCATGAGAGCAGTCAGAGAGAAGGGAAGGAACACCTATAGAGGAATGACAAGATGAGAACAGATGTCCTAGCAAATTAAGTGAAAGCTAGAGGACAGTGGAATAACTTATTCAAAATATTGATAGAAAGCCCCTATCAACCTTGAATTGGGATCCAGCCAAATTATCATTCAAAAATAAAAGGAACAGAAAAACATTTACACATAAACAAAACTGGGAACTTCAACCACCAAGGGACTTGCTCAAAAGGAACTTCTAAAAGATATACTTTAAGAGGAAAAAGATACCAGAGGATGGTCTGAAATTCAAGATGGAATAGTGAGCAAGTAAAATGGTAGTCACATACGTAAATTCAAAGAAATAATGGTCTATATAAAACAATAACAGTGCTTCATGTATGGCATTTAAAAAGAACTGGAATATTAGGAATAATGTATGAGTCAAGAATCTCCCTGAATATTACAGAGGATAATGATAACTGCAGTGCAGAGACCTTTGCCAAGTGATTAAAGTCAACATCATCACTACATTATGTACTTCAAGATATAGAGGACTGAGAAGGGCTAATCACTTTGTGGTTTTCTTGCCAAAAATGCATAACCTCAATCCAATTAGGAAAAGACATCAGACAAATCCAAATTGAGGGACATTCTGCAAAATAACTGATCAGTTCTCTTCAAAAATGTTGAGGACATAAAAGACAAAGAAAGACTCAGAAACTGTCACAGATTGTAGGAGACTAAGGAGACGTGACAACAATTTTATATGAGATCCTGGGTTAGACCTCTGGTACAGAAAAAAAAAATTACTGTAAAAATGTAAATTTCAAATAAAGTCCATAGTTTAGTTAGTAGTATTATACCAATGTAAATACTGCAACTTCTCTATAAATCTAAAATTATTTCAAAATAAAAACAAAACCTGAGCTAAAGTGTTCTAAAGTCTTTTTTATGTGAGGTGGATGAGAAGTTGTTCAGCTTTAAGAATGTGTTGGGCATGCTTGATAAAATTTGATAAATTTTTAAGAGTTATTAACAATAAAAATAGAGGGAATAGATACCAGACTTATAAAGAGAAAAACTTTAAGATGAAATACACAAAAGAAGAACAATAACAATATTTAGAGAGATTTTTTAAGTAAAAAAGGAGAGAAAGAAATTAGAAAAAAATTTAAAAGAAAGTATAAACAAGTCCAAATATAATCAAAATAAATGTGAATGGACTAAATAACCAATTAAAAGTCAGATAAAAAAAAAACCCAAGTGCTATTTATGAAAGATGACTCTAAAGCATAAGATCACAGAAAGGTTGAAATTAAATGGAGGAACCCATGTTATATATGGACCTTGATTTATGACAAAGGTGGCACTAAGATCACTGTGGAAAGTATGGCTTTTGATTCTGGGTCAACTAGGAATCCATATAGAAAGAAAAAGATATTTGACCCCTATCTTGCCATCCACAAAAATCAATTTTAAGTGGACTATAGATTTAAATGTAAAAAGTAAAACAATGAGAAGACATTAGGATAGAGAATGAATTAAGTGAACAGAAAAAATATTGTAATAGTAACAGATTGGAAATAACATAAATGTCCATAGTAGGAAACATATTAATAAATTATCTTCTATCCATGCATAGAACTAACTCGAACAGAACCTTAACCACACCAGGCCAGGCTGGGGTTTAATCAACATATTTTTAGCTTTTGCTTTAACTTAGTGTTAAAGATTATTAAAATTACTGTGTCCAAATCATCTCCACTCAAAGTTTCTCAAAATGTATGGCTTACGGCTTTCATTTTAACTATGGCTGAGTCAAAGCATTTGGTTGTATAATTTTCTATTTCCACAATATGTTTTCTCATATTTTAATTTTATGGTTTTTGCCATTTGTGCCTTAAGAAGTTCTTCTATATTTACTTCTCTGTTGGTCAGGATCCCACAGGAGAACATGCTTCCCTCACATTGAGTAATTTGAGGAAAGTTTACCAGAGAGTTTATTTACAAAGGTAGAATGTAGGGGAATCACAGAAGATAGTGAGCTCCACTGTTACTCCTAAGCCTGGTAGGGGACAGAGAACCCAGACAGTGCACTGTGGACAAAGGCCACCTGACTGGAGCTTGGACTTTGGATAAATAAATACAGTCAGCAGCAAGGCTGCAGCAGAGAGAGCTAGAGGAATAAATCCCCACTCTCACTCTCCTCCATTCTTATCTTATTACAAAAATGACCACAAGTTTTTCCAGTGTTTCATGTGTCTCAAGAAGTAGAGTCTATTTCCTCACCTCTTGAATCTCACTTTGGGCATGCGACTCAAACTTTGGCCAATGGGGCATTAGCAAACATACACAAGCAGAGGTTTGAAAAGCACTCGGACACCGCACAGTTTTTGAGACCCCTATCAACTATGCAGTGTGAAGTCTAGTTAGCTTACTGGATGATGAGAGACAGTTGGCTCATTATTCCAGCCTTAAGCCAGCCAACACACAGAAGCAGAGTGACCTAGCTGACTGTCAGCTGACCACAAATGCATGGGTGAACCCAGCCACCACTATCAGAAGAACTGCCTAGCTGAGCCAACCCTAAATGGCTTAGTCACAGAATTGGGAGCTTAAAAAAGTGTTTGCTGTGCAGCAAAGACTAACTGGTGTAAGTGGCAAATGGAATATATCCAGCACAAATGTTTAAAAAATTTATGCTTTGCCTTTCACAGTTAGTTCTTTAATCCATATGGTATGGATTATTTTGTTTATGGTATGAGGTAGGGATCTAATTTAATTTTTCTCATATGTCTAGTCAGTTGTCTCTGCAATATATTCAATAGTAAATTCTTTCTTCACTGATTTCTAGTGCTGCCTCATTTATATATATGTGTAGAGCTGTTTCTGGAATTTCAGTTCTATTCCTTTTACCTATTT
The DNA here is from genome assembly GCF_029215605.1 of Mirounga angustirostris. Lineage (NCBI taxonomy): Eukaryota > Metazoa > Chordata > Mammalia > Carnivora > Phocidae > Mirounga > Mirounga angustirostris. The sequence goes on along the minus strand of NW_026991720.1, from coordinate 71,112,878 downwards.
GTCTAAGTTTGCATCAATACCACATGTTTTGATGATTATAACTTTATAATGAATCTTGGTATCTGGTAGAGAAAGTCTTCTCCCCTTATTCTTTTTCTTCAAAATTATGATGGTTATTCTCAACCCTTTACATAGCCAGATCAATTTCAAGACCTGTGCATCAAGTTCCACAAAATGTCTTGCTTGTATTTCAATAAGAATTGAATTAAACTTGTGAACTAATTTGGGAAAGAAGTGACACATTTATGATACTGATTCTTCCTATTTAATAACATGGTATATCTCTTTTGCTATTGGGAATGATATCTGATTTCTATGTCTTTTTTTAGTTTTTAAAATATTCATATATAGGAACACTATTGATTTTTTTTAAATATTTTTTTTTATTTATTCATTCAAGACACGGAGATACAGAGAGAGAGAGAGAGCATGAGCAGGGGGAGAAGCAGAGGGAGGGGGAAAAGCAGACTCCCCGCTGAGCAGGGAGCTCGATGCAGGCCTCGACCCCAGGACCCTGGGATCATGACCTGAGCCAAAGGCAGACGCTTAAGCATCTGAGCCACCCAGGCACCCCAAAACACTATTGATTTTTATATGTTGATCTTGTCTCCAGCAATATGACTGGGCTGTCATATGAGTTCTAATAACTTTATACATTCTACTAGATTTTCTATAAAGACAATATTACAAATATTGGCAGTATTTATTTCTGCTTATCCAATTCTCTGACTCATTTATTGTCTTATTGAATTTGTTAAGCCCTTCAGTAAGAACAATGTGGGATAGAAGGAATGATAGCAGCTATTTTTGTCTTATTTTTTAATCTACTAATGTGGTATATTACATTAATAGGTTTTCTTTATTGAACATCTGGCATTTTGAGGGTAAATCAAACTTGGTAACGATATATTGCCTCTTAATTCACTTTTGAATTAAATGTAACAGTTACTGAGAATTTTTATACCTGTGTTATTAGTAATTTTGTTGATAATTTCCTTTTCTGTAATGTCCTTATCCAGTTTTGTTGTCAAGGTTAACCTCATAAATTGAGCTGGGTAACTTACCCTAGTTACCTGTTTGTTGAAATATTTTATATGTTATAGGGATCATCTGTTCCCTAAAGGTTCTGTAAAATTTTCTTTTTGATCTCTTACTCATTAGATTTGATGGTTACTGGTTTGTCCAAATTTTCTTTCTCTTTTCTTTTCTTTCTTTCTTTTTTTTTTTTAAAGATTTTATTTACTTATTTGACAGAGAGAGAGAGAGAGAGTTAGCGAGAGCAGGAACACAAGCCTGGGAGTGGGAGAGGGAGAAGCAGGCCTCCCGCTGATCAGGGAGCCCGATGCGGGGCTCGATCCCAGGACCCTGGGATCATGACCTGAGCCGAAGGCAGACTTTTAACGACTGAGCCACCCAGGCGCCCCCTTTTTCTTTTCAAGACAGATGGTGAAGTAACTACTTTCTCCTGGATTCATGTTTCTATATAGAGGAAATTCTAACCCTTATTTTTATCTTATTTCCACAGTATCTCCTCTACAAAGAAGACTTGAATACCTGATAAGCTCATCTCCTTCTGGGTTCCCCCCAGGTCTTTCTGCCTGCCAGATTTGTGTTCTAGTGAGCTGTCTTCCATAGAATAAGAGGGTTGACTACCTGTTGGGGGAGCCGAGATTGTCCATCTGTGTGATGACAAAGTAATTACGTTGAATTCAGGGGGGAACTATCACAAGTCCACTTAGCTACACACCAAAGCTCCTTTCTCTAAACTGTTTTATCAGTAATACAAATACAAATACATTTTGACCCCCATCTGCTTGGTTATATTTAATGATAAGGAACTTGGGAGGAGAAGAAAGGGTGTTATTCTTTGACTGCTCCTCAAATGGCAACATCTGGTGCCTTGGCTGAACACTTTGAAAATAAATACAACTGGAGAAATTAAGTCTCTAGGGTGGTAAGGGTTCATGGCTTATGGCTGTAGAGTTTTGACCTCAACATTTTGTAGCAGCCCAGATTGTGCTTTTGGCTTTTGTGGGGATGGCGTTTTCAGGTGGCTTAAGCCCTTGGGCCTTCTTTAGTAAGCATGGCCTACATGGGATTGTGATCTTGATGGGTTACCACAGTTTATGGTAGTTTTGTCTCCAGGTGTTTGGTGGTTTTTCTGCAAAAGGGTACTTTTTGTTTTATTTTTTTATTGTGGTAAAATATATATAAAATTTATCATTTTAATTATTTTCCAATGTATAGTTAGTAGCATTAGGTACATTCACATCATTGTGTAACAAGAGTGTAAGATGAAAAACTTACTAAACAAAGGCTGCTCTGGTCTCCGTGTCTGGGTACCTACAGACTGACTATGAACGCTGCATCCAATTGGGACTGCTAATAAAGGAGAAACAGAGTCAAAGATGAGATCTCCTATTCTATTGGCCCAAATTAGTTCAAGTGCCTAACCTTGAACCAGTGACTGTGGCTAGGAGTCAGAGTAATACTATTTTAGATAGTACTACATGGCTCACCCCTACAGCCAGGGGTGGCATTTGCCCACCCCAAATATCACAGGGGAAATATATATATATGCATGTATATATTTATATATATATATGCATGTATATATTTATATATACATAACTGAGAGAGCAACCCAAACCCAAAGGAAGAACAGATGCTGGAGAAGCAACTATGATGTCCCCTTTAACCACTTCTTAGAGATAACCAGTGATAAATACCATACATATTCTTTTTTTTTTTTTACAAAATTGAGGCCTTACTATGCAGTATCCTTGTCTAATATGGTAACAGTAGCTATATGTGGCTATTTCAATTTAGATTAAATAGAATTACAGTTTAGCCTCTCAGTCACACAAGCCATACTTCAAATGCTTAATAGCTAAATGTGTCTAGTGACTACCTTATTGAACAGAGCAGATACCGAACATTTCTAACATCACAGTATATATATATTGTAGTTAACATACCGTGATTTGAAATAAAATATTTGAAAAGCTTATCTTTCATGCCTGCAAAATATTCCATTGAAGTCTGTGTTATCATTTGTATGACCATTATGTGAACATTTTAAAGGCTGATAAATAACATTCTAAAAATGTATAGGAGAAAGTCTTTTTCCCTTCGTCCTCACAAGCACTGAGAGACTCATTTAAAAGTAAATACTGCCAGTCGAATAGGCAAAAACAGATCCCAACTCTGTTTTTATAAATATTAGTTAAATTGAAGAACAACCCTCTGTAATTTGTTACATATCTGAAAGACACAGGTATTAACCACAAGACATTTTTATGTCCTGCAGTATCAACAAATTGTTTCCTGGAGTGTAGAATAAAGGCCACTCAACAGAGGCTAAAGCAACGCGGGACAGGGTGCACACACGCCAGAGGTGGGTATCCTTGGGGCATCAAGAGGGAGGACGTAAAGAGCTGTAGATGTTGAGGGGAAATGGGAGAAGAAAACCTGGGTTTGGCTTGTCGGGTGGCCTAAGTAATAGTGCGCTTTGCTTCACCTGGAGCCTTTTGCAGCGACTGCAACTCGGGTGGCGGGCAGGGCGGGGATGCGCTCAGGGGAGCATCCAGCACCTCCGGCGATAGCGGTGGCCTGCGGCCCCGCATTGACGCGACCCTGTGCCGCGGCGACCGTGGCCGAGCGCCTGGGATGGGCCGCGCCCCTGCGCGTTTGTGAGCTGGCCCCGGGTCACACTAGGACGCCTGCGGGGAGGCGTGGGGGGCCTCCATTCAGTTCCCCAGGCGGGACGCGCGCAGGCGGCCACGTATGGGGCAGAGACCTCGATGTGCTCCTAGATGTGCTCCTACCGAGCTTTGTTTTCCTGCCTGCGAGGCTAACAGCAGGTGATAGAGGCATGGTGAAAATGGCACTTAGTGACGTGGAGGACCCATTTCATAGAGCCCGGCCTTTTCTGTCTCGGTTATCCATGGGGCCATTCTTCAGCGCCTGCGGGCTCCCAACCCACTAATCAGTGGGGGCTGAAGGTACGCTGCCCGGGCCCAAGAATAACCGAGCCTGCTCATCTCGGGGAGGTGGCGATTGTGCCACTGTTGAAAGGGATCGCCAACATCCGGAGGATTGGGAGATTTGCAGGCAGGAGTTCTGCCTTTGCATTTACCAGGAAAAGTACTGGGAAGTGAGTCTAGGGACAGGAGAGGTGGCTGTGCTTTGAGAAATCTCCCGAGGTGACTGTGACTTGCCTTCTCCCATCATCTAAACAGGACAAATTGAAGTTCCAAGACTGTTTTAGTCCTAGCCTAATACAACCAAAAACACGGCATTTATCAGAAACAAAACAAAACAAAACAAAACAGGAAGTCTTTGTAGAATATGAGGAGGTAATTGAAAACCAGATATAGAGCTTTTAGAAAAAAGAAATGGAAAACTTAAAAAGGATCTTGTTTGATTTACTAATACAAATACCTAAAATATAACAAAATTGAAAAATCAATGAGTTTTACCATGATTGAATAAAGTATTCTAAAAATGCCACTTGAATTCATTCATATCTTTTGATAAACACTATTGCATCCTGTTAGAAGGTGATGGTTTAGAATATTCTTTTTTTTTTTTTTAAGATTTTATTTATTTGAGAGAGAGAATGAGAGAGAGCACATGAGAGGGGGGAGGGTCAGAGGGAGAAGCAGACTCCCTGCCGAGCAGGGAGCCTGATGCGGGACTCGATCCTGGGACTCCAGGATCATGACCTGAGCCGAAGGCAGTCGCTTAACCAACTGAGCCACCCAGGCGCCCTACCTTCTTGATAAAAAAAGAAAAAACTTGTTTCTCTTTTATTCTCCTGTGATCATCTTTATTAACTCTACCTTGCCATTTTCTGATGGACATTCAAGAAGTCTATGAACCAAGAAAATTAAAAAATGAGAGGTTGCAATATACACTTATAATCTCATTGTAAGATCTTTTATAAAATACATAATTGGCTATAAAGTAGCATGAGGTAGTTTGTTTTTGGTGGCCTTCCTCCAGAAGCATTTAGCAACTGTACAATACTAAAAAGGCCTGTCATGTTGGTCTGGGCTCAACAGTTGTATTAATCAGTATTTATTCAGTTTTAGGTGATAGAAACCTAAATTATACTGCCATTAGTTTAAGAAGGTATTCGTTGGCATAGGAGTACAGCTAAGTTTGGGTAAGACTGACTTCCAGTGGCCGAATGCTTTCATTAGAAATTTCTCTCTCCATTTTTTTTTTTAAAGATTTTATTTATTTATTTGAGAGAGAGAGAATGAGAGAGAGCACATGAGAGGGGGGAGGGTCAGAGGAAGAAGCAGACTCCCTGCTGAGCAGGGAGCCCGATGCGGGACTCGACCCAGGGACTCCAGGATCATGACCTGAGCCGAAGGCAGTCGCTTAACCAACTGAGCCACCCAGGCGCCCGGTTTAGAATATTCTTATTAGAGTACTAAACTAACAGAAAACCTCCAAATATATTATCCATAGACTCATGTCAAAGGCTTTCCTTTCATTTGCAGAGGACCTTGTCTGCAGAGTAGGGCACTTGACCTTGGTGAGGAGTCACAGCCCTTCTGGTTATCAGGGTGGTTGGCGCACCACTTTCCCCAGCCCTTTTCCATAGCCTGCAACTGTTATCAAATTGTTTTAGTATATGGACCTCCCAAACCCTCGCATCACCACCAAATTCCAATTTGAAATTTAAAGTTGAATAATGGGCAGCAGCAGCTCTTTCTGCCCACGGGTCCCATCCCCGTGCTTTAATGAAATCACCATTTGCACCAAAATAAATAAATAAATAAAGTTGAATAATGAATGCAGTTAACTTCTCAGAATTTATGAAAAGCAGTGAGGTTCCCTTTTCTATAATTCTACATGTGTAGCCTTTTCATATCCCATTCTATGGATTGAATTTGCAAGTTGTCATCTGCCTAGTTAAGAACTTTGTGCCTAATTGAAAATACATGTAATTTGCTGGTGTTGCAGAAGTCCATGTTTTGTCTTTTTTTCTAAACTGAGATATAATTGACATATAACATTAGTTTCTGGTGTACAAAATAATGGTTTGATATTTGTATATGTTGCAAAATGATTTACCACACTAAGTCTAGTTAACATCCATCCCTATAAGGTTACAAAAATCTTTTTCCTGTGAAGAGAACTTTTAAGATCTACTCTTTTAGCAAATTTCAAATATACAATAGTATTAACTATAGTCACCATGCTGTACATTGTATTCCCATGACTTATTTATAACTGGAAGTCTGTACCTTTTGGACTGCCTTCACGCATTTTCACCCACCCCCTCACCCCCTGCCTCTGGCAACCATCAATCTGTTCTCCCCATCTATGAGCTTGTTTTTGTTGTTTTTTAGATTCCACGTGTAAGTGAGATCATATGGTATTTTTGTTTCTCTGTCTGACTTACTTCACTTAGCATAATGCCCTCAAGTCCATCCATGTTATAGCAAATGGCAAGATTTCTTTTTCATGGCTAAATAATATTCCATTGTAAAAATATAAAAATATGGCACTTTTTTTCCTATCCATCCATGGACATTTAGGTTGTTGCTGTGTCTTGGCTACTGTAAATAATGCAGTGAATATGGGGGTACATGTATTTTTTTTTGAGTTAGTATTTTCATTTCTTTTGGATAAATACCCAGATATGGAATTGCTAGATCATATGATAGTTCTATTTGTAATTTTTTGAGGCACCTCCACACTGTTTTCCATAGTGGCTGCACCAGTTTACATTTCCACCAGCAGTGCACAAGGGTTCCCTTTTCTCCATACCTTTGCCAACACTTATAATTTCTTTTCTTTTTGATACTAGCCACTGTAACAGGTATGAGGTGAGATCTATTGTGATTTTGATTTGCACTTCCCTGATGATTAATGATGTTGAGCACCTTTTTATGTGCCTGTTAGCCATTTGTATTTTTTGGGAAAATGTCTATTCAGATCCTCTGTCCATTTTTAAATCATATATATATATATATATATATATATTTTTTTTTTTTTTTGCTATTGAGTTGTAGGAGTCCTTTATATACTTTGGATATTGAGTCCCTTATCAGATATATAACTTGCAAATATTTTCTTCCATCCCATGGGTTGCCTGTTCATTTTGTTTATGGTTTCCTTTGCTATGCAGGTTTTAATTTGATATAGTCCCATGTTTATTTTTGGGTTTTGCTGCCTTTGCTTTTGGTGTCAAATCCAACAAGTCACCCAAGACCAATGGCAAGGAGCTTACCTTCTGTTTTCTATTTAGAGTTTTATCATTTCAGGTCCCATGTTCAAGTATTTAATCCACTTTGTTAATTTTTTTGAGTAGGCTCCACACCCAGTGTAGAGCCCAACGCAGAGCTTGAACTCATGACCCTGAGATCAAGACCTGAGCTGAGGTCAAGAGTTGGACACTTAACCGACTAAGCCACCCAGACACCCCTGTGTTAAATTTCTGTGCATAGTGTAAGACAGTGGTCCAGTTTCCCCAGCACCATTTATTGAAGAGTCTTTTTCCCATTGTATATGATTGGCTCCTCTGTTGTAAATTAGTTGGCCAAATATGTATGGGTTTATTTCTGGGATCTCTATTCTATTCCACTCACTCATATGTCTGTTTTTATACTAATACTATACTGTTGAAAATATATATAATTTGCTGATATTCCAGAAGTCTATACTTTTTCTTGTTCTCTTAATTGAGGCATTAAAAGCTGCTGCTTAGTATACTTAACTTTCTTTACTCAGAATAAGGTAGAAATGAAAAAAGCTTCTTAATTTTAATATGGCAATTTATATTACCTTTGGTCTTTGGACCAAAGTTTTCTTATCCTTTTCTTTCTTTCTTTCTTTTTCTTATAGGGAGTTTACAAAGTTTCTGACTTGTGATTTAAACTCCACATTAAAAAGCAAATTGGATTATCTTTTCTTAAGAACTGTCTCAAAGTTTATTCATAACTAGAAAATAAATTTCAAAAACATTTTGTCGTGCTCTCATCATAATGTTTATCTAATCTATCTTGGAATTTTAAGTGTGAATGATATATTTTACCATTCATTTCAATGACTGATTATGACTAAGAAAGATGGGAAACTTACTAACTTTATAGCACTCAGTAAAGCCCTACTTTTACACTGTTGCAACATAAAATAATATGTGGTGTATGCACATCCATCTATTTTAAAGTAGTAAATATCAAGTAAGCCAAAGTTCAGATAAAGTTAATTAAAATCTAACTTTTTTTTAAAGAGGACTCTTTTTTTTTTTCTTTTAAGATTTTATTTATTTGTGTGTGTGAGAGAGTGCGAGCAAGAGCGCAAGAGCAGGGGGAGGGGCACTGAGCAGGGAGTCTACCCCAGGCTCTGGCTCTATCCAGGACCTTGAGAATCTTGACCTGAGCCCAGGGCAGACGCTTAACCAACTGAACCACCCAGGCGCCCCTAAAACCCCACTTTTAACTATATACAGTTAGTTACTTCTGAGTAAAATGGTTGAAATAAAAGCCTAAACTGGCTTTTCTTCCTCCTAGGGTTATGTGTACAAAACTATTCAATATTAATTGGGAACAGACAATCTAGAAAGGAAAAACAGCACACATTCAACTTAAGTGAAAATTGTTTATCCATTTTTGTCGGCAGATGACTTAGATTCTTTCCCTTTCACTGCCCTACTGGTATATATTCAGTAAATACAAGCAAAAAGTATTATCAGCATCTGTAAAATATAACTAGGAAGGAGTGTTATTAAAACATCGCATAGCACATTCCAAAAGTCAACAAATGATTTGCTAATTACTGGTGTAGGACTGTACTTGTGTTATTTGCTCGTATAATTGAGTTGATGACATAATTACATGATTTTATAACAAAGCATTTCGTATGCTCTGAGGGAGACTTCTTTAAAAACAATTGCTTTGGATATGTATTATATTTATTTAAAGGTTTTATTTATTTATTTGAGAGAGAGAGAGAACAAGTGGGATGAGTTGCAGGGGGAGAAGCAGGCTCCCCACCAAGCAGGAAGCCCGATGCAGGGCTCGATCCCAGGACTCTGGGAACATGACCTGAGCTGAAGGCAGACGCTTAACCAACTGAGCCACCCAGGCGCCCCAGGATATGTATTATTTTTAACTGTACAATTTTGCTACATTTTTACAGTAATGTTAGAAAACTATTATTTTTCCCCCTGCTGAATTGGAGTACATATAGTCTACTCCCTAGGCAAGTAGGGGAAATTATACCAGTAAAGCAATGCAAATCAGAAAGTGGGGGCAGCGGGCTCAACCTTTGAGTGTCCTCAATGTAGGATCATCAGTTCAAAGGGGGTACGAATTTTCTAGACTGTTTTGCCAAACAGTCTAGAAATTTTCTTCAATCTTCAATTTTCAGTTGCAACCCAAAAATATTCTCATATGTTGTCTCAGTCCTGTGCCAACATTAATTTTTATTAATGTAATTAGTTGAGTTTTATTTCATATAATTTAAACTAATTTAATAAGGGTTTACATTTTTGTTAGCAAAGTTTTATTTTTATTTAAATTCAATTAATTAATCAATTTATTATTAGTTTCAGAGGTAGAGTTCAGGGATTCATCAGTTGCATACAACACCCACTGTTCATTACATCATGTATCTTCCATAATGCCCAACACCCAGTTACCCCATCCCACCACCCCCCTCTCCTCCAGCAACCTTCAGTTTATTTCCTGTGGTTAAGAGTCTCTTATGGTTTGTCTCCCTCTCTGATTTCATCTTGTTTCATTTTTTCCTCCCTTCCCCTATGCTCCTCTGTTTTGTTTCTTAAATTCTACATATGAGTGAAATCATATGACAATTGTCTTTCTCTGACTGACGTATTTCACTTAGCATAATACCCTCTAATTTCATCCACGTCATTGCAAATGGCAAGATTTCATTTTTTTGATGGCTGAGTAGTATTCCATTGTGTGTGTGTGTGTGTGTGTGTGTATATACATACACACCACATCTTTATCCATTCATCTGTCGATGGACATCTGGGCTCTTTCCACTGTTGGCTATTGTGGACATTGGTGCTATAAACATTGGGGTGCAGGTGCCCCTTTGGATCACTACATTTGTATCTTTAATTATTTATAATATATATATATATATAAATATAATAAATGTATATTTCCCCATATTTTAAAGTTGTCTGCATTTCTGAACATAGACTCTCTGTTAACCTTTGACCACTCCCTATTGGAATGTGGATACTGACTTAAATTTCTACTAAATTTTTATATATTTTTAGTGAATTTTCAACACTTGTATAGCAAGTTGTGATCTTTTCTTAAATATGCTTTTAAAATTTACATATAGTAAAATTTCCTTTTTTGATGTACAATTTCATGAGATTTGACAGACACTATTTGTCAATCACAGTCAAGATACAGGTTTTTTTGTTGTTGTTTTAATATTTATTTATTTATTTATTTGCCAGAGAGAGAGGGAAAGAATAAGCAGGGAAAGTGGCAGGTAGAGGGAGAAGCAGGCTCCCCGCTGAGCAAGGAGACCAGTGCAGGACTCAATCCCAGGATCCTGGGATCATGACTTGAGCTGAAAGCATGCACTTAACCAACTGAGCCACCCAGGCATCCCAAGATACAGTTCTTTTACTTCCCCAAATTCCCTCATGCTTCCCCTTTATATTCCCACATCCCCTCACTCCCATCCTTACCCTCTAATAACCACCATTGCTTTCTGATCCTATAGTTTTGCCTTTCCCAGAATGTCATCTAAATGGAATGTTGTAGTATATAAACCATTGAGTCTGGCTTCTTTTAGTTAGCATAATGTATTTGAAATTCATCCATATTGTTCATCAATATTTTATTCTTTTTTGTTGCTGAGTAATATTTCATATTGATATATCTGAGTTTGTTTCACTCACCCATCAAAGGATATATGGGTTGTCAGTTTGGGGCAGTTATCAATAATTATATTTCATATGAATTGTGAAAAAATGAAAAGTGTATCCTATAAAAGTCTGAATACAGATTTTTGTGTGAATATGTTTTTTTCTTCCTTGATAAATACCCAGGAGTGGAATGACTGGGTTCCATAGTAGGTGTCTATCTAACCTAGAAAACTACCAAACTCTTCCAGGGGCATCTGGGTGGCTCAGTTGGTTAAGCATCTGACTCTTGTTTTTGGTTCAGGTCATGATCTCAGGGTTGTGGGGTTGGGCTCTGCCCTGGGCATGGAGCCTGCTTAAGATTCTCTCTCTCCCTCTCCCTTTGCCCCTCCCTCTCTCTAATAAGAAAAAAAAAAAAATTAGAAACTACCAGACTCTTCCAAAATAGTTTTGCCATTTTGCATTCCTCTTAGCCATATATAGCCAAATGTTAGCCATTGTGCATTTCTGTTAGTTGCTCTAAACTCCTTGATTCTTTTGCCTTCCTTTATATTGTATACATTTAAAAGGCATTTTAAACACCTGTTATCTCTCATGATACCCATAAATGTACTGTCACTAAAATATACTAGTCTGTTTTTCTCTAGTGATATTAAAGATTTTTTTAATATTTAATTTTTGGCCATATGAAATTTATTGAATATACAGTATGCAGGATGGTACCAAGCTATTTCTTTTGCATACTGATACCATTTGCCTAATGAGATGCTTTGGGGCTGCTCTACTTTTGCCCATTTCTCAATGGAATTCAGTACATTTCTTCAAATGGGATCCTCCATTCCTTATCTTAGGCAGTTTATGATACCATTTTCCCAGTTGCCCAGGATGGAAAGAGGGGATTTATGATTCCTATCTCTTCCTTAGTTCCCATATCCAAAAGGTCACTGGGTTTCGTCAAAACATTAATCCACTTCTCCCCATTGTCTTATACTTTCTTGCTCAGATCCCTTTGAGCCCTTCTGTACACTGGCCCAGGGTGATCTCTTAACATACAAATCTGAGCTAGTCAAGTCCCAAAGGCTCCAGTGGCTCCTCATTAGCAGGAAACACAACATCCTTCAAAATATGGTCTTTTTTTTTTTTTTTTTTTTAATCCTCCCCAGCTTCTTCTCCTTTACCTGACAAATGTCTGAATACAGAAGCCAGGCTGCCAGATTTTAAACTATGACTCTACCACTTACTGGTTTTTGACCTTAGACAAGTAACATAACCTCTCCATATACAATTGTATTCAAAGTAATATAGTGTATGAAAATGAAAGTATTTACAACACTGTGTTAGAAAAGTTTGACTTCTAACCTTTTTAGAAGAAAACAAATATCTTGTTATGTTTTTATTACAATCACATATCATGTTCCTGATCCATTAATACTCTGGAGCCAGACTACCTTGATATGAATCTCAGCTCCACCACTTAAGTTATATTCTCTTTGGCAAGCTACTTAACTTTGTTTCTTCATCTGTAAAATGGGAATAACAGTATCTGCTTCATCGTGATTATTGTAAGGGCTAAATGAATTAATATATCTAAATGAATTAATATATCTAAAACAATGCTAGTAAGCACCATTTTAAGTATTAGCTATTGTTATTATTTAACTGATGGGTAAGTCAGTCCCTAATTTCCCATCCATTGTTGGTGTCCTTCCAATAAATCCCGAACAACCAGTGCATCCTTCTTTTTTTTTTTTCAAAGATTTTATTTTTTGACAGAAAGAGAGACAGTGAGAGAGGGAACACAAGCAAGGGGGAGTGGGAGAGGGAGAAGCAGGCTTCCCACCGAGCAGGAAACCCAATGCAGGGCTCTATCCCAGGACCCTGGGATCATGACCTGAGCTGAAGGCAGACGCTTAACGACTGAGCCACCAGGCGCCCCCCCCCCTTTTTTTTTAAAGATTTATTTATTATAGAGACAGTGAGTAGGGCTGGATGGGGACAGAGGGAAAGGAATCTCAAGCAGACTCCCTGCTGAGCATGGAGCCCACAAAGGGCTTGATCTCACAACCCTGAGATCATGACCTGAGTAAAACTGGAGTTGGAAACTTAACCAACTGAGCCACCAAGGCGCCCCCAGTGCTTCCTTCTATCATAGAAATTAGTACAATGTATTGAAATTACTTTTCTCACATTTTAAGATGTCTTAAAGATATTTCCTTTGCCTCAAGCACTCTTGCCTCTAAGAACTCCCAGGGCTTGCCCTTCTTTTGCCTTAGGGCTTTCTCAGTCAGCCTACCTCTGCCTCTCCAAATACTCTAAAGGCATTTGACCTTATGAATACAAACTTTAAATGAGAATCATACCATCACAGATGGATTTTTATTGAGAAAGTATTTTTTGCATGAACTCAAGCCACCTTAATTCATCAGTTTTCTACAAAGCACAGCAAAAACTATATTTTTTCCATTTCATTTTACTGAAATTATTTTCATTGGGAGTATTTTTCTGTATAAATTATAAAGCAAGGAATTGATTCATCAATCAGTTTTTTTTTGCATATATTTAATACTGCCAATTAGTTTTTGCTATTGAGTTCCTCAGGATCAAATTAAATTCTAAATTTTATTGATCCAGTTCATCTATTAAATTTGGTCAAGAACTGTGGCCAGTTTGGGGCACCTGGGTGGTTCAGTCCTTAAGTGTCTGCCTTTGGCTCAGGTCATGATTCCAGGGTCCTGGGATCGAGCCCCACATTGGGCTCCCTGCTCTGCGGGAAGCCTGCTTCTCCCTCTCCCACTCCCCCTGCTTGTGTTCCCTCTCTCGCTGTATCTCTGTCAAATAAATAAATAAAATCTTAAAAAAAAAAAAAAAAAAAGAACTGTGGCCAGTTTTACTTTGTTAAATATTTCCATCAGGTCTAATGGTAGGGGTGGTCAGTTTTGGCAACTTTTAATCTTAGGTGTTCTTCAAGTTTTTTCTAATACGTTTGTCTTTGCAGTGTTAGCTGTTCTGGTTTTATTTCTTTTATTTTTTTCCATTTTTATTTATTTATTTATTTATTTATTATGTTATGTTAATCACCATACAGTACATCATTAGTTTTTGGTGTAGTGTTCCATGATTCATTGTTTGCGTATAACACCCAGTGCTCCATGCAGTACGTGCCCTCTTTAATACCCAACACCAGGCTAACCCATACCCCCACCTCCCTCCCCTCTAGAACCCTCAGTTTGTTTCTCAGAGTCCATAGTCTCTCATGATTCATCTCTCCCTCCAATTTACCCCCCTTCATTTTTCCCTTCCTACTATCTTTTTTTTTAAACATATAATGTATTGTTTCAGAGGTACAGGTCTGTGATTCAACAGTCTTGCACAATTCACAGTGCTCACCATAGCACATACCCTCCCCAGTGTCTATCACCCAGCCACCCCATCCCTCCCATCCCCCACCACTCCAGCAACCCTCAGTTTGTTTCCCGAGATTAAGAATTCCTCATATCAGTGAGATCAGAGAAAGACATGTATGATATGATCTCACTGATCTGGTTTTATTTCTAAAATGGAAACTCATTTGTTGTGATTTGGATAATTGTTTGAATTTACTTTTTAGCTAAAAATGAGAAAATTTTATCAATTCTTCAGGACCATTCTTGGGCTCAAAACATCTCACTCCATTTCCCTTCTCCCTTAAATGTCTTTATACCCTTCTTTCTCACCCCTCAGATGCCAGCTCAAGCATCACTTGCTCAGGGATGCCTCTCCTGATCTCTAAGGCTAGATCAAGTTTCCGACTTTATGCTTACATAATACACTTATTTTTCTTTCATCACTTATTGGACTTTATAAATATGTATTTCCATGAGTATTTATTGTATCCCTCATTAAACTTTGTTCCCTAAAGGCAGGAGCTTTGTTTCTCTTACCACTGGATCCCTAGCACATAAATGGCACTCAAGATTTATTGAAAGAATGATGAAAAGGAAAATGGTATGGACATACAATGTCTGACCAATACTAGGCATTCATTAAAACCTGCTTGTTTGTATTTCTATTATTGTTTATTTCTGGTTATGCTCTGACAGAAAATGATCATTTTTTTCCCTCAATACTATATTTGAAAATTGACTTTCTAATGCTATGTATTTTTAAGCCTTTAATACCAAGCTACTCTAATAGTCTTCCCTTCTCTACTGGGTTGCCATACTGTGTAAGTCCAGGAGGGTACACTGTATTCTACGGAGCAGGGAGTTGTTTGATGTAGTATCATTGCATCCTCACCTCCCTCTGAGAAAGGGAAAGCATTTAGCTAATTCTTCAAGTTGGTTATAAGAGCAATTCTAAATCCTAGCTGTACATCAAAATTACATGGGACACTTTAAAAACAGAAATCCTGGGGCGCCTAAATGGCTCAGTTAGCTAAGCGTCTGCCTTCGGCTCAGGTCATGATCCCAGGGTCCTGGGATCCAGCCCCGCTTCTCCCCCTACCTCTGCTGCTCCCCTTGTTTGTGCTCTCTCGCTTTATCTCTCAAATAAATAAATAAATAAAATCTTTAAAAAAAACCCCACACAAACAAATCCTTGAGCCCCACCCTACATTTATTGAGTCATTATTTAGTGAAACTCCCCCCATGACTTCAGAACCAGGGTTAGGAAACACTGGGTTGGAGCACAGGATGAGTGTGGGAAAGGTGGTTACACATTAATCTGGATAGGAAGGTTAGAGACCATGTAATTAGGGGCCCTGTATTCAATACTAAGGAAATGGAATTTAATTCTACATATACTAAGGAACCATGAAAGGTTTTCAGAAGGTAATGAAATTATCAGATCTGTAAGAAAGGTGAACTTGGCACCAGTGTGGCTGATACGCAGGCAGGGTGTAGAACCTCAGCCAGGGAAAGCCAGGGAGGAAGTTAAACAAACTTAGGAACAGGTGGTAAGGACTTGAACTAGGGTAGATACAGTGCAACCAGGGAGGAAGGGAATGGGAAAGCACTCACAAGACATTTGATAAGACCCAATAAATGGAATGTCTAGGATAAGAAAGGAGAGAGAGGCTGAAAACCACTCCAGGATTTCCAGGCTAAGCAACTGGATGCAATTTGATGATGCCACTAACCAAACAGAGAATTCAAGTGGAAGGACAGAATTGAGCAAGCAGAGGAAACAGATTCTGTTTCCAGCTATGATGAAATAGAAGTTCCTTTTGTACGCCATTTAGGTAGAGCTAGAATAGCAGGAAATTGGAAATTAAGATCTAGAATTCAGAAGAGAATCTGAGGCTGAAATTTTAGGTTTGGGAGTCATCAGGGTATTTCAGTTGAGGCCATTGGAATGAATGAAACCGAACAGGGCATTGTCTATGTAGAATCAAAAGTGCTTAGCACAGAATTAGAGATAAAGCAGGCTTTCTCATTCAATTTACTTAACCATATAATTTTAATAAGGCTCAGAAAGAGCACCATTTGAAATAAGCAGAAATTAATGTGAAGTGTAAATTACGATGTATAAAAATTATCTGCTATCTTTAGGACAACTTCAAATATGACTACTGTATCTCTGTACTTAGAATACATCAATCTGCTAGCTTGGAAAAACTAGTTTCTAAACTTATTAAATAGCAGATTAGTCAAGATGAGTCAGACGACTCAGATTACGAGTCAGTTAGCTCCTCATCTATGGTATCAGTACTCCCCTAAATGAAACAGATACTCGGTGATCTACTTCCTACAATGTAAAGGCAATATAATTCATTAAGCCAAATCATAAAAATACAACATTTATGTAATAAATGCAACCACTTATATCCAGAGATTGTCACTTAATCTGTGTCTATATATGTGTATGCTTGTATGCCAGGCACTTTTGTGTCATTTATTTTCATACAAATTCATGACTGGGTCTGGAATTATTTCAATAGAAAGCAAGCCAAATTTAAGATTCCTAGGACTGGCTACTTTTAGACAGTGAATGAACTTGTATATACTTAGTCCCAGAAATCTTTGTTTAAAGAGGGATCCAGGTTAATTATGAGGCAGGGGGTTTCAAGAACTATACTCTGGGAAATACTAATTTATACTAGTTACACATTTTAACTAAGACTTTTAAAAACATGTTGAGAAATTTTCTTGGATTACAGAAAAATGTTTGAAATAGCAGTGTTATGTGGTTTAAATAGGAAATATATTTTCTTTATTCAACTTTGTTAACTTTCAGTATATTTTGAAATGACACACAAAGTTATACCAAAGCTATATTTTAATTTCATTACATTGCACTCCAAATTCTTTACCATTTACGAAAAATAACTTTTTATAAAGCATACTGTTTTGTCCATTAATATACAAGTGATCAATCTACACTTTTTTGCATGTTTCTCTCAAAAATTAGAATAGCTTATGAGGATATTATATAAAACTAACTGGTATATTACACACCAAACAGAAGTACAGATTCTGTACAATGTAATAGTATACATATATATTACAAGAGACTAAATGCCTTGTTAAAAGTAATAGTTTAAGAAATCTTTCATGGAAAAAAATCTGCATTACAAAATTTGTTGGCTTAAGTATCAGCTGCTTTCCTCTCATGAATTTCTTTCGGTCGGCATTAACTGTCCATTTAGCTTCATTAATAGTTTTACCACAAGGCCAGCCTACAAAGTAAAATATATGTCGGCAGTAAATATGAAACACATAAGAATGGGTAAATGACATACATGACAGTGGGCAGTTCCCTATCTATCTGAAAAGGAAGGAACATTCTTAGTAGGAAGCAGCTTGTCAAGAATAAAGAGAATACTTAGACTTTGAAGGGATTTAAGAAGCAACCTACCGGATGCAGCTAGTGGCTCAGATACAATACTGGTTAAGAAGAGGTAAGGACTACCTAATACCTTGATAAAAGAGATAGGGAATACTGACCAGACTTAAAGGAAATGGCAGAAAAAAAGAGTTTCACTGTTATAAAACCGAAATAAATTATTCAGATAAGTTTCTGGCTTATTTGCTTAGGAAAGGCCTGCCTTTTTCCCCTTGGTCTTAAATATCTTAATTTCATACGATATCAAAGGTTTTCCTTGAAGCAAAATGGATTGTCACTTAAAAAAATTTTTTTCCTTTTTTAAAAAATTCAATTAACCAACATATAATACATCATTTGTTTTTGATGTAATGTTCAATGATTCATTAGTTGCGTATAACACCCAGTGCTCATCACATCACTAATACAGTAGTTCATTAGAAGTCCAAAGTAAATGATAAGTACTTACCTGTTTTGTGTGTACTATAAAGCTCATTTTATTTTCCATACTATGGATCTGAAAACATGTATCAGCATCCCCCAATTGCCACATAAAACAACCATACTTAAGACTGATGAGTAAAGCCTGCAACATAATTAGAAACTGTTTTATTAAAATATATATTAAAAACAACACCTATCTTCTCTTACTATCTACAATGTCTAACTATGTCTTACTATCTACAATGTTTAGTCATGTCTAAACATAATGGTTTTGAATGTTAGAATAAAATCTATTCGAGGTACCTACATTAACTTCACACAGCCTAAAGTACAGAGCCACACAGATGGTAGACTCTCAGGAGACTGTCTTAAGCAATGATAAATTGTTTGTATCAGACTGACAAAATATTTTAAAGATGCCTGTTCTGTGGTATGTATACACACACACACACACACTCTCTCTCTCTCTCTCTCTCTCGGGAATATTATTCAGCCATGAGAAAAGAAGAAAGTACTGCCATTTTCGACAACATGGATAGACCTCGAGGTCATTATGCTAAGTGAAATAAGTCAGAAAAAGACTAATATTACAGGATATCACTTAATTCGGAGTCTAAAGAAGCTGAAGTCACAGACACAGAAACAGAATGGTGGCTACCAAGGGCTGGGGGATGGGTGAAATGAGGAGAAGTTGGCCATAGAGTACAAACTTGCAGGTATAAGATGAGTAAGTTCTGGGGAATCTAACGTACAGCATTGTGACTATAGTTAACAATACTATAATATATACTTCAAGTTACTGAAAGAGTAGATCTTAAATGTTCTCATCACAAAAAAGATGGTAATTCTGTAACATGATGGAGGTGTTAGCTAATGCTATGGTAATAATCATTTTGCAATATATAAGTATACCAAATCAACCCATTGTATACCTTAAGCATACTCAATGTTATATGTCACTTATGTTTCAATAAAGCTGAGAAAAAAGATGCCCATTCTCTCAGTGACTTTCAAGAAAATTAAATGTACAGGTTTTTACTTTCTGCATATTAAAAACATTCCCTTTAACTTTATTCAGTACCTTTTGAATATTCACATGGTACTTTCAGATCTGAAATTTATGTAATGAGGTAGCATGCTGACTTAGGCAATTCCATCTCACTGAAAATAAGTACAGTGATACAGCTATTGTAAAAATAAGTATAATTTTTAAAATAACATACCCTTCATAAATTCATCAAATTATTTAAAACAAATATTAGAATAACCTATTCCTATATTTTCCTAATGAAAAGCTATATTTAAATAGGCATTCAATGTATCTTTTTGATTTTTTTTTTTTTAAGATTTTATTTATTTATCTGACAGAGACACAGCAAGAAACAGAACACAAGCAGGGGGAGTGGGAGAGGGAGAAGCAGGCTTCCCGCGGAGCAGGGAGCCCGATGCGGGGCTCGATCCCAGGACGCCGGGATCATGACCTGAGCTGAAGGCAGACGCTTGACCGACTGAGCCACCCAGGTGCCCCTCTTTTTGA
Organism: Mirounga angustirostris; assembly: GCF_029215605.1. Lineage (NCBI taxonomy): Eukaryota > Metazoa > Chordata > Mammalia > Carnivora > Phocidae > Mirounga > Mirounga angustirostris. The sequence continues at coordinate 71,093,217 of NW_026991720.1, read as the reverse complement.
TTATTTTAAAATAAGTCTCTCCTAGCAGTAACTTTCATTTTCTGGCCCTAAAAATATATTCTTTATATACACATGTACAAAGAAAGTATTTGTGCATCCTTTAAAATACATGTCTAAGAACATCTGTATTCTGACTAGCAGTGCTTAACATATTGATTATAAGCAATTGAAGTTATATGAAAAAGATATGGTTTAGGGCATTTTTAAAGTGAGGTTCTTAAATGAAACAGTATAATTAATTTTCACGAGTGTACATTATGTATAATGGGAAACTAATAATATCTTCTTTAAAATTAGCCATCCACATTTATACTGTAAAATACAGCTTTATAGATAGGGTATGCTAAAATAGCTATTTACCAAGGTACACACTGAAACACTGAGTCAAGATATAATACCTTAAACTGTCTATCTTTTGGATCAGTTGTTTGAAATCTGTTTAATCAAGATGCAGAAAATGTTCATTAGTATGGCCTCAAAACAGTTTAATTTACAGAAAAAAAAAGAAACTTGTGCTACAAGCCCTCAATTATATGGCCAACATAAATTCGTATCAGCAAAGGGTAATCTGTTGCCTGGGTGTGGCAGTAGTACTATTATGGTTAAAGATAATATTAACAAGTACAGTTCAGTGATGAAACAGCAATACATTCACTATATAAAACACTGATCTACAACACAGTGTACTATACATTCAACAGTGTCTACATTTTATGTAAGTAGGACAGAAAAATCTCTGATGAGCATATGAAATTGGCTGGGCTATACTTTCCAATGGGAATCTCTCATTATTTCAAAGAGAAACAAGATATAGATGATAGAAGTAACTGATACAAAAAACACAGCTATATTCTATCTATGGCTTTTCATAGATTTAATCTCTGAAGCTATTATATCCCAAGTAGAGTTTTAAATGTAAATGAAGGTATTTTTGCAAATGAAGATGTTTATTCTCTTAAAGTAAGCTTGTCAAATTCACCCCTAGCCTATCTTGATGACTGTAAGACAAGGGAAGACAAGCTGACTGCTCCCACCTTTGATGATTAGAAAATATAATCAACTTAGAGCTTTCATAGGTGCTGTAAATTTATCAGTGGTTTACAGAGCACAAGGTAATAGTTAGATGGACAGAAAACATTGTTACCCTTTGGTTTAATCCCTTCTTATAACCAAAGACAGTATTTTTATTTATATTTCTAGAAATCAAACATCTTATCCTAAAAAAGCATACTGTTAACTAATAATATTGTTATCCTCTGCCTGCTACTGCAATCTCACTTACTCCTGGACCAGAATATTATTCATAATGTGAAATGTTTTAAGATAATGCTGACCCATCATATGGGAACTAAATAACACATTTTATCGTTGCCTAAACTTGGGATGCTACCAAAAGTCAAACATACACTATAGCTTACAGAAGAGGCTTGGTGTCATACCCACAGCATCACATTTAGTTCAATAAAGGATTTGTAAATGTTGTATAAAATGCTCTGAAATAGCAGAGGAAAAATTTCTTGAAATGCTTGTAAGGGGAATTTCTCCTTCAATTTCCTTTAACAAACTTAATACAAAAGAAATAGAAAAATGATTACAAACTAATAAGAAGCAGCCTATTTTGTATGAGTAAAGTAGCTTAAATAGAAAATGATAATAAGCAAATGACCCAAAAGCAAGCTGGTATCAGAGACTTCAAAAAAATCAAGTTCCAGATAAACTCCTGAAGTCAGTCCCTATTCAGCTCTATGTCCCTATATATTCTCTGTCTCCATTCACAGGCATATCCAAGAGCATGGGAAAATAGCTGTGTCTGGAGTTATCACAAAATGACTGAACTACTTTCAGAAGTTATGTGATTACACAATAAAAGCCTATGAAAATGATGAAAATAAAAATTAGGCTTATGATAAAATTTCCTAATCTAAAATGCCTTTTCTAACATATAAGCTTAGTTATTACCTCAACTGATCTATTCATAGACAAATCTGAATGAACAAAATTAATGATTTTTCTTAGCTTCCTATTACAAACTAGAAAGCTGTTAATCCTGATAAATGTGTTAAATATGCTGAAAATAATTGATAATCCCAAATTTTATATTATAATGACTCTGATTAGAAAAAGGAGTATAGAAGAGTAACAAGCCTCTGATGGAAAAGCTCTGAAGTGATCTAAGAATAGTCCCTTCCACACTTCATCTTGCCTGTTCCCCAAAAGGCTCTTACTACTAATTCTGATTTTCAAAGTGAATCCCTTGTATCAGATATTATATTTTTCTTTTTTTAATCTGTATTTTTTTCATTTAAACTTAATTGAATTGTTTGAATAGGTAATATTATCACGGTTAAAAAAATTTTTAAGTTGCAAAATGGTACATAGTAAAAAGTCTCCCTTCTACTCTTGTTCCCAGTTACCTGGTTGCCTTCTCTAAAGGCTTTATGAATTTTTACTCATACACAAGCAATATGTATTTATGTAAATATAGTCTTCACTTCCCCCATTTCTACACAAATAGTAACCTATTACATATGGCTCACCACTATGCTTTTTCACTAAATATATCTTGGAAATCATTCTATACGTTCTTCATTCTTTTATATGGCTGCACAGTATTTCAACATAGAAATGTACTATAATTAATATAATTATATAATTAGTATATGTTAATAATATAATTAACCCTTACTGACAATCATTTACTTTTCATCCCTCATCCTTTGCTATTACAAATGAAATTGCAATGAATAGTCTTATATATTTGTCATTTCTAGATTTTTCATATAGGCTGGTACCATTTTTTTTTAGACATTATAAAATGTAACTGGTCAAAAATAGCTGAAAAGCTGAAAATCTACCTTAGTTTCCATGTTGAGGAGATGAAGTCCTTTTATATTCACTCCTACATACACAGGGATGACTTTATGATTGCTGGGGCTTGCCTTTGTAAATATCTGTCCTGTGAAAAAAGCTGCTCCATATGTAGGAATTTCCCAACAATTCTGTAAGAACATGCGCTGAAGGTGATGCATTTCTTTACTGACACCCTCACTTGTACTAAGATTCTAAAAACAAATAAAGTAAAATAAAAGAGATGTGAAAAGAGAACATACTTTTGATAATCCAAATAGGTCAACTAAGCAGTTTCTAAAATCATGGCTGCCCCCAAAGAAGAATAAAATTGTGACATTATCCCAAGAACAAGTTTTCTTTTGAGATGTTAATATTTAAAAAAGTAAAGAAATATCATAATCTAAAAATACTGTTTGTCTATTCTATTAGGTTTTAAGTGCTCCTTGGACAGGGATAGTGTATAATTTCATGTGTGTGTGTGTGTGTTGTGTGTGTGTGTGTGTTTAATCTCTAGTCCTTACCACAGTATCCAGCATACAGAAGGTGTTCAGTAAAAGATTCCACATTATTAAAAATAAAAATATGCTACTTCCAGTTTCATGTGAACTAGAAAATCCATTTTTAATTTCAGGACTGTAAATTTAATGTACTATATTTAAAACATATTAAACAATTTCAAACAATTTAATTTACAAAATTTCAACTAGGATATAAAATGTCTTTTTATTTCTATTAAACAGCTTACCTTGTATTCATGAAGTATTCGGTTTGTCCAGTGAGGTGCCTTACTTTTTAGTTTGGTAACAGGTACAATGGATTTTAGGTTTTCTTCACTGTAAGCAAATATGCCAACATGCTTTAAATAAATCATTTTTAGCAGTAAGTACATAAATCATCCAGAAACAAACTGCTTTAAGTAACATGATTTTTGAGCTGAAAAATCTATATTGTACAATAACTCTCAAAATTTTAAGCAAAAGGCCACAATCCCAACATTCTCATTTAAGAGAAATGTTTCTTCAACAGCCACAAAATATTTTTGAAAATTGAAAACCACGATAAAGCTTCAGTGTTTAAAACTTCAGTGTTTTCTCTCAAAGACTGAACATGTAGCTAGTTTTTGTGGTAGATCTTAAATACATCTACTTACCGAGTCAGGTTTTAATGAACTTATTTAATGTAATAAAGAGAGATAAAGAAGAAAAAAATATAAGGTATATCAAGGGGTGCCTGGCTTGTTCAGTCAGTAGAGCATACAACTCTTGATCTTAGGGTTGTGGATTTGAGCCCCACGTTGGGTGCAGAGATTACTTAAAAAAATAGAATCTTTAAAAAAAATAAGATATATCAAACCATAGTCAAATATAAGAAAAGTATCTTTGCAGAGAGTATAACTTTAAGAATGCTTTACTATTGTTCTGTTTTTTCCTTATTCCATGCCTTGTATCCTTTAGTTCCAAACCAAAGTATAAATATTTCTTAATAACATTTTTAAACTTTCTCAGTTAAACAGAATCTCAAGCACAGCACAAGACCACATGTTGTATTAAATACTTACTTTAGGAAACCTTGCTTGTGTTTCTTACTCTCATAATTTCCATAAACTATTTGCAACAGTAGACTTGCCAATGTTATCAGTTTAGCATCAGGAGCTGTATAAAAGCCCTTCAATAAATTATATCTGGCTTCATCAAAGAGAATAAGAATAGCTAGTGGGTCTTCAATCTTCAAAGGAAAAAGTATAATTTGGTTATTGGGCTATAATTTCCTGTTACAAAAATACAACTTATCACTTTCTAATATATATAAATGAGCTGCTATTGATTTAGAGCAGAGGTTGACAAATTTTTCCTGTTCAGGGCCAGATAATAATATTTTAAGCTTTATGAGTCACAAAGTCTTTCTTACAACTACCCAACTCAGCTACTGTAGCACAAAAGCAGCCACAGACAATCTAGTAAGACACGGGTGTGGCTGTGTTCTAATAACACTTTTTATATATGAATACTCAAATTTAAATTTCATAAAATTTTCACATGACATGAGATATTATCCTTTTGATTTTTTTCAACCATTAACAGCTTGTGGGGTATATAAAAATAAACAGCAGGTCAAATATAGCATAGGCTATAGTTTGTTTATCTCTGATTTACAGTCTAATAAGAGATTATCATTGGTTTATAGGTATGGATAACTTCTAGCACAATTTTACCTAAATTATATTTATATGCCTCAAACATTATTCTACATGTTTCACACAATATAGTAGTGAACCTCAAGGAAGATAAAAGGAAGCAAGTTAATTCCTAGAAGGGCACACGAAGTTTTAAAAAACCTTATTTAAAAACTTTTTTTAAAATTTTATTTGGCTAAAAAAACTTGGCACTTCGAAATAACACTAAAGGAGAGCAGAAGACTTTTTTTCTAAGTTTCGAACTCTATAAAGTTTCATTTTATCCAATAAGATTAACAAAGATTGAAAAGCTAGCCTACAGAATATACTTCTGCTCCAACTGGAAACAGTTACATAGAGTTTCTGAATGAATACTTAAAGTAGTTCCAGGGCGCCTGGGTGGCTCAATCAGTTAAGTGTCTGCTTTCAGTTCAGGTCGTGATCCTGGGGTTCTGGGATGGAGCCTGGAGTTGGGCTCCCTGCTCAGCGGGGAGTCTGCTTCTCTCTCTCCCCCTGCCCCTCCACCCAGCATGTGCTCTCTCTCTTGCTTGCACTCTCTCAAATAAATAAATAAAATCTTAAAAAAGTATTTCCAAATATAATTCAAAGTGATCTCAAATCCTTATGGTAAAAGTTATTTTGTCTAACTAAAATAATCTTATAATGCTCTATATAATATGAAAAAAAAACTGAAAGAGAATTTCATGGGGAAAAAAGATGAGAGGATTATTCTAGATTAAAAGAGACTAAAGAGATAACAATCAAATACAAAGTATGAACCTTGACTAGATCCTACATATGGGAGCTATATAAGATTTTTAAACAATTGGGGAAAATCTTAATGTGGATCACATATTAGATATTATTATGTACTTTTTTAAATTTAATTGCTCTGGTTAGAACTTCACTACTATGTTAAATAGCAGTGCTGAAAGCTTGCCTCCTTGTCTTGTTCCTGATCTTAGGAGGAAAGCTCTCAACATTTCATCGAGTATGATGTTAGCTGTGAGTTTTACATAAATGCCACTTATCATGTTGAGGAAGTTCCCCATCTATTCCTAATTGTAAGAGTTTTATCATTGAAAGGGTATTGGATTTTGTCAAATGCATTTTCTATGTCAATTGAGATGATCAATTGTGGTTTTTTTCTTAAGATTTATTTATTAGAGAGCATGAGCACAAGTGGGGGGGGAGGGGCAGAGGAAGAAACAGACTCCCCACTGAGCAGGGAGTCTGACGGGGGTGGGGAGGTGGAGGGGTGCGGGCTCCATCCCAGGACCCTGAGATCATGACCTGAGCTGAAGGCAGCTGCTTAACTGACTGAGCCACCCAAGGCACCCCTTCCTCTGTTCTATTTATGAAATTCTAACATTTTTTTATGAATAATCTAAATCTGTTTTTGGTAAATTTCATACAGATTTTTATGTAACTCCCAGTATATGTCACTGAAAGGATCATATCTATCTTTGGTTTGATAATATAAGAGGGACAATATGAGTGATCAGGTATAAAACAGTTACCAAGTTTGTACATGGTCGATGAACCTTTTATATACTAAAATTTCCTTAACTTTGTTTAATATTTCCTTGGATAAGAATCAGGAAATGCATTGTATGTTTTTTCTTTGCCAAAGTTACGAGCCCTTGGAACTTTTTTTTTTCAATTTTAAAAAATTTTTAGACTATCACACTAGTTTAACTTGTAATATCCACCTTAAGTTTCTTTGTTGTTCATTCATCCTTCAGATAGCATTATCCCACCTCTCCTCCAAAATCTACAGTAATTCAAATTCAAATGTACTTGTCTGGAACAAATCTTTTTATCACATGTAAATTCTATCCGCATTTTTTACTATCTATATAATTCTCTGCTTGATTTGGAAACTTACTAACTATTGAGAATAACTTTTTATGTCCCTTTTGCAAATATAATCTTCTCCACTCAGAATGTATTTTGTTCTCCTCCCACACCAACCTATCTCTTTGCTCCTTTGAAATTTACACACTGATTAGCCCTTTATTAAGTTTATCTTTGATAGTATACTTCCTAACTATTCTAAAATTCTTTTTGGTATAATCTGTCTTCCATCTGGTTGTTAATTCTCTTTAGGATAGACTCTCTATTTCTTTTGTTTCTAAAACAATGGAGGTGGAAATAAAAAAAAAAACAACTAGGGGCTTTGTAAGTAGACTAACTCAAACTCTACCATTTACCCTAGGGATGTGAGGATTAAAAGAAAAACAAAAGTAAAACCTCCTCATATAGGAAGAGAACAATTTCTGTTTCTAGTGCCTACCACAGAAATTCAATAGATTCTGTGCATTTATATGACTATAAATAAGATTTACAAGCAAACCTTTTTTTCAACTTCCAAAGGAAGTCTCACATCTCTTCTTAGGAAAAGCTGTGGTGTTTCCCTTTGGGGATCCAAATTAGTCAATTCAGCAAGTATTTCTGGCCAGTCACGAACATGTTGCAAGGGTTTATGATAAGGCTTGAGTTGAAGGCCTGAAAAACATCTTTCCTTTTATAAATAATAATGTAAAAATAAGTTACATCAACACATAGAAAATTTGTATTGAACTATCTGTACTTAAGTGCTGAATACACACAAATTAAATGTCTAAATTTAAGTCACTGACTTTATAACCAATTATATCACAACCCAATTTTAGGTTAAGAGCTTTTGTTTTTAAGAGTATAAGAATTATGAGAATTCCTAAAACAAATAAAACATATCAAATGTATATAAGATCTTTAATTCCATTATAGTCTATTTAATTATGATCCAATCAGTAGGATCTGGTGTTTTAAAAAAAAATACAATTAAACATTAAATAACCAATCACAATAACTTCAATGTATTTGCAATACTTTGCTTGAAAGATAAATCTATAGTGGCATCGGGTTGGTCTTAAAAAAAGAATTTGATGGAAAACTAATATAAAGAAAAAGGAACATTTACATTATTTCGGGTGAAATGAGCACTGAAAATAAAGGCAAGTTGGATGAGCACTACATTTAGTGGCATTCAAATCAAATTCCATTGCCAGAGAAGAAACGTTTTCAAATACTTAAAAAATGCTTTAAATGAAGGGGGGATGAGGGGTCCCAAAGGCTTACCTGTTTCAACAGTTGGAACACTAGTAATTTATATAAAAGAGAAGATCATTGTAGCACTTCAAAATTTAAAGTCATTAAGAAACTGATGCTATACTTAAGTTTACCAATCCACTCTCACAAAGGAATAGGTTTACACAACAGAGTAACAACTTTCTTACTGAGGTTTTCTGAACAGATCCAAATAGTGAAGTATTGCTGTGTTTCTTGAGAGAGACGCATTCCTTCCATTATCTGCTGCACTGTGGTATTATTTCCATGCTTCAGTTCAACAGAACGGTATGATCCATCCATTCTGTATATTCGAACCTTTTCATACTAGGACAAAGAACAATAATAAATTATGCAACCTGGTTAGAAGTTATATATCCCAGCCTAACAAAATGCTTCAATTTCAACTTCATATGTTTTATTATAGATTTCAAACATGGAAAATAACAGAAAACTGCTTCGAGTATCTGTTGGCACGGTTTAAAAAAATTTTTATTTCCATTATGTTTTCCAATGTTTTCCTCTGGATGTTTCAGGTCATATATAAGGCAAATGGCTCTTAATAAATACTCAACTTCAAATTCTTCTGGGAGATGTTTTAAAGCTGTTACTGAACTAAGTAGGTATCATATGGGACACAGAGACTTGGTTACCGAGTCTAGTGTTAGTCAGGTATCTCATGAGTCTACTGGGCCACAAATAATACTGTAGAAATGTGTACTAGAAATAATTTTTCCTAAGAGGAATCTGTGATGGAAGACTGCCTGTGAAAGTTATGGAACAATGGACCCTGAGCCAGTTTCTTTCCTCTTGTTCAGAACATCTCAGAAAGTAGTAATATTCTCAATATGTTTTATTAAAAATCCCTGTCACCTATTTTGCCCATCCCTCACCCATCCCTACTCTCTAGCAATCAACACTTTGTTCTCTATATTTAGGAGTCTGTTTTTTTTGTGTTTGGTTTTTTAGATTCCACATACAAGTGAAATCATATGGCATTTGTCTTTCTGTCTGACTTATTTCACTTAGCATAATAAATACCCTCTAGGTCCATCTGTGTCGTTGCAAATGACAAGATTTCATTCTTTTTTTATGGCTGAGTAATATTCCATTGTCTATATATACCACCTCTTCTTTATCCATTCATCTATTGATGTACACTTAGGTTGCTTCCATATCTTGGCTACTGTAAATAATATTGCAATAAACACAGAAATGCACGTATCTTTTCACACTTGATCTTAGCCAAAAGGCTGAGGAGCAATTGCATGTATCTTTTCAAATTAGTGTTTTCATTTTCTTTGTGTAAATACCCAGTAGTGGAATTACCAGATCGTATGGTACCTCTATTTTTAATTTTTGGGGGAACCTCCATACTGTTTTCCACAGTGGTTGCACCAATCTACATTCCCACCAATAGCAAGGGTTCCACTTTCTCCAGCACTTGTTATTTTTTACCTTTTTGAAACTAGCCATTCTGTCTGGTGTGAGGTAATATCTCATTGTCATTTTTCAATGTAGTCTCTATACATTTTATTGCCCAAACAACTTCCAGCTCAGTTCATTTTGGATGGAAGTACTAATTCCTCTTATCTTGTTCATTTAGAATATAAAAATTATGCCAGGAATAATAATGTGTCCTATACAATTAAAAATAAATTGTAATCAAGTATAATATAAGGGTGCCTGTACTGCTTTCCTTAACTTTGTCTTGTGCTCATGGAATAGTATTTTGACAAAATCTGTTGAGTGTGTGGTGAGTGTGTATGTTAATATTCCTTAAAGGCAGAGATCACATATTTATTCTTTATCACCTGTCACTTTCAGCATTTCAAAGTGTTAAATTTACAGAAATACTCCATAAATACTTATTGCCTAATTGATGGAAATGTCTGGAAAGGCTCAGAGATTATATCTGTTGATATCAAGTTTTAATACTTTGGTATAAATCCTTTTATCTGGTTTGCAAGTTTTCATACAGTTTTTAAATTGATGACAGTTTTCTTGTCACTGTAACTTTTAGGTGAACTGAGTTTTTTCTAATTGTTAATTCTTCTCTATCTTAATGTTACTGCTTATTATTTCAGACAGCATCAAGTATTACGATTATACTAGAAATTAGGTTAATATTAAATGTTTTAAGGATTTATTTACTTATGCAATTTTTATTTTGGTATGCAAGAATAAATGTCTGAATGTTAGGGATGATAACAGATTTAATACTTAAGAGATCTAACCATGAGGTTTTCTAAAAGCAGTAAAGAAACCATCCATCCATTCCTCTTGCCACAAATACTCAAATTACTTATCAATTTAAATATTTGGGTTAGTTCTATTCCTGAAGGTAATTCTTACTGGTTTGTTAATGGCTTCCTTCAATAGCTTTGCAGCTTCTTCCCAGTTATTTTGTTTGTTTTCTTCACAAATATTTAAAGGGGATCTTCCTTGTTGATCTGTTATGTGCTAGAAATTTTGGAAAAAAATACGAAGAAAAAAAGCATTACAAATATATGGCATTATATGTGAAAATGTTATTCAATCAAAATTTCATAAAAAATAGACTTTTGTCAAATATTAAATATTAACCATACTTAGCATATACTATACTTAAACATTACTTGATAAAGATGAAAGACTGAAAGCACTAATAAATGTGATTATTTTTTAAAAGTTCTGATTATAAGATCCAACAAAGGTTTTGTTTAAAATTATTTAAATGATTATTTCCCCCTTTAAAAATATGTATTAAGGGCGCCTGGGTGGCTCAGTCGTTAAGCGTCTGCCTTCAGCTCAGGTCATGATCCCAGGGTCCTGGGATCGAGTCCCACATCGGGCTCCCTGCTCGGCAGGAAGCCTGCTTCTCCCTCTCCCACTCCCCTGCTTGTGTTCCTGCTCTCGCTGTCTCTCTCTCTGTCAAATAAATAAATAAAATCTTTAAAAAAAAAAAAAAAATGTATTAATACAAATTCTGGAAAAATGCATAGAAAATCTTTTTCCTTCTTAAGGATGTTTTTTGAGGAAATACAGTATAACACAAAAAGAGGTTAAATTTTATGTATATGCAGGAGATGGATGATAGTGATGATTGCACAACAATGTGAATGTATTTAATGCCACTGAACTGTACACCTAAAAATGGTTAAAATGGTAAATTTTATGTGAGGTACATTTTATCACAATAAAAACAATTATAAAAGCAAATTTATACATAAATATTACTCATACTATATAGATGGTATAATTTTTTAGTTGACTTCTCAAGTATACAATTGAACTTTTTTTTTTTTTTTTTTAAAGATTTTACTTATTTATTTGACAGAGAGAGATATAGCGAGAGAGGGAACACAAGCAGGGGGAGTGGGAGAGGGAGAAGCAGGCTTCCCCCCAAGCAGGGAGCCTGGTGCAGGGCTCGATCCCAGGACCCTGGGATCATGACCTGAGCAGAAGGCAGATGCTTAACGACTGAGCCACCCAGGCGCCCCTACAATTGAACTTTTTTTTTTTTTAATTTTTTTTATTTATTTATTCATGAAAGTCAGAGAGAGAGAGAGAGAGAGGCAGAGGGAGAGAAGCAGGCTCCCCGCCTAGCAGGGAGCCCGATGCGGGACTCGATCCCAGGACCCTGGGATCATGACCTGAGCCGAAGGCAGACGCTTAACCATCTGAGCCACCCAGGCGCCCCACAATCGAACCTTTTAATGTCATTACTTGTTATTCATTGTCTGAACATAAAAAAAAAAACAAACCTGGAAAATAACTTACTCTGTCAACTTCTGGATGGTTTAGGAGAATCTGTACTATTTCAGCATGTCCTCCTCCAGCAGCAAAATGAAGAGGAGAACTAAGCTGTCCATTTAAAAGATTTGGATTGCACTTTCCTTTTTCTAACAAAATGCGAGTGGCCTCAACTTTTCCATACCTATAAAAAAAAAAAGATAAAACTTACCCAAAAAAGTCATATGAAATGTTTTAAAAATTCAAATTTTAGATGATTATCTCAAAGAAATCTAAGATTTTTTTTTTTTTTTTAGTAAGACATTGACATAGATGTTTTCAGTGCCTAGGGATTTCTTATGAATTCTTCTGGTTCAGTTCAACTGTTTCTGTTTCTCATCAAGTGGGAGGAAATATAACTTCAAATACAAGATAGAGCAGATGACAAAGAACTCCCCCCACGCAAAGTACAAAAATTATGAATTAGGGAGATAAAATTTTTAGTCAAAAATAGGTTTAGAATCAGAAACTTCATAATGCTTTCACTTAGGCCTGATTGTGATTTGCAAAATAGGCCCAAAGATAGAACTGGATATGTAGCTGCTGTGTTGGGCAGCTACATATCCAAAGATTTTTGTGTCTCCCACACTGCAGTATTTAAATACTTAAATATTAAATATTAAACATTTAAACCATAAGATACATAAGACCATAAGATACATTAATAAATCTTAAATATTAAAATTTAAATATTAAATATTTAAACCATAAGATACATGGTTTCTGCTCTAATAAAGGCTTACAATGTAATAAGAGAGATAAAACAAAAACATGGGATAAGTTACATTATGCTGTAAAATTTAAGTAACAGTTTAGGATAGCAATCAACATAATAGGCGCTATATATTTGTCAAGTCAAAATAGTATATAACTAATGCTTTTAAAAATGTCAGAAAAGATAGGACTTTAGTCTATGACTCCCTGAATTGATAGAACAATTTGAAGTGGATTTTAAGTAGGAAGGAACCAAAGAGATGTTGAAGAGAGGTAAAAATATTTTAGGTAGGGGGGAAAGGACTAAGCAAAGCAAGGACCCAGTAGAGTACAAAGCATGTGTCGGACATAGTTGAGTCCACCATTTCATCAGAGCCAAAGACTTATATAAGGCTGCAATCTGAAGCAATGGTGGAAAAGTAATTCACTGTTTGTAAATAAATGGGTGGGAGGGGGGGAAAGGGGATAGGAAATTTGCTTTCAGATATGGTACATTTGAGGGGAAAATAATACATCTTTAGAAGTTATCTGATTTGCCATCAACTTTCCTTTCTTCCCCTCTATATACCCTTATACCCTGAACCTGCCACTTGTATGCTACCCTTTCCGGTTCATTTGACTTTTTGCTCATGTTCTTTGCTGAGATGTCCTTTTCTCCCTATCTCATTTTGTTTAGGTTAAATTCTGTTATTTCTCTGCAACAGTTTAAAATCTACCTCTTCTATAGTTCCACTACATGTAGCATGTTTTTTGCTTCTTTTATGGGACTTCTTTTATCTACTTTCACCCTTATTTATATACATCTCTAATAGCCTGGAAATTCCTTGAGGGTAGATACACTGTCTCTGCATTCTCTAAACTGCCTTATAGACAAAAAGAGAGTGACTAAACTGTTCAGTAGGTATTTGAAAATGCAAGCTTAGTACTCAGGAGGAAGGCAAAGGCCTGGAGTATCTATCTGAAAATAAGCAAATTCATCTAACTGAAAAGAATTACTGTTAAGGCTGGGAGAATTTAGGACACCTGGGTGGCTCAGTCTGTTAAGTGTCTGCCTTCAGCTCAGGTCATGATCCCAGAGTCCTGGGATCGAGTCCCGCATTGGGCTCCCTTGCTCAGCAGGGAGTCTGCTTCTCCCTCTGTCTGCTGTTCCCCCTGTTTATGCTCTCCCTCTCTTTCTCTCTCTCAAATAAATAAATAAAATCTTTAAAAAAAAAAGGGGGGGTGCCGGGTGGCTCAGTCGGTAAGCATCTGCCTTAGGCTCAGGTCCTGATCCCAGTGTCCTGGGATCGAGCCCTGCATCAGGCTCCTTGCTCAGTGGCGAGCCTGCTTTTCCCCCTCCCTGTCCCTCTAACTCCTCCCCCTGCTTGTGCTCTCTCTCACCCTCTCTCAAATAAAATCTTTTTTTTTTAATTTATTTATTTGACAGAGAGAGACACAGCGAGAGAGTGAACACAAGCAGGGGGGAGTGGGAGAGGGAGAAGCAGGCTTCCCGCCAAGCAGGGAGCCCGATGCGGGGCTCGATCCCAGGACCCTGGGATCATGACCTGAGCTGAAGGCACACGCTTAACGACTGAGCCACCCAGATGCCCCTCAAATAAATAAAATCTTAAAAAAAAAAAAAAAAAGGCTGGGAGAATATGAAAAATGAGTATCTTAGAACAATGAACTGCATCTTGAAAAATAATCTTTCAGGACAGGAAAAGATACTTCTAAGCAATTCAACTAATAAAAATAATATAAATGTACATTTTGTATGATGCTTTTAAGTTTTCAACATACTTTCTTATATAATTACTTAATATAATCTTCAAAACAACCTATAAGGCATGCAGAAGTATTTTTATGACACAGTTAAGAAAAATGAAACTTGAACCAGGTAAGTAACTTGCTGAAGGTCCCATGGTTACTGACTAGTGTTAGAATCCAGGTTTCTCAATCTTAGTATAGCAGTTTCCATACCATACCACATGCTTAGGTCACAGAATGGAAGCCAATATTTCAATAATGATCATGTAACAGTAATATCTTGCATTCGTACTGACCTTCATTATAGCTCCATTATGCCCCTTCAACTCCAATTTGTTCTTAGAATGAAGGGGTTGGTCAACAGTATTAATGCTGTAGAGCGGTGAAAGAGATTATAAACTCAGAAAAGTTTAAGAAGGTTCATGAAGAGTGAAAAAGAGACAACAGTGAGTGTGGCCCACTCACCTTTGAAGTCTGGCTGTGAAAGGAAGGAAAGAAACAGGACAGTGGCAGAGGAGGGAGCAGGGTCAAATTAATATTCTTTTCAAGAGGAAGAGAACCATGTATGTTTGAAGGCAAGAGAAAAGAAAGTGCAGAGAGTGAATTTATGGTAAACAAGGATTTCTACTTGCATACCCCATGATACAGGAGAGAGATGAGAACAAAAACGACAGAGAAGAAAGACATTTCCGATGGCTTCAATTTTCTTTGAAAATAGGAGGTAAAGCTATCTGATGAGAGTAGAGAAAGGAAGTAGTGGGAATTTAAGTGCTTAAGAGGAGAAAGGTTCAGAATAGCTCATAGGGGAGGACTAAAAGGCTGACAGGATGAATGAGACGAAGAGGATAGACAGCTAAGCTACAGTGAAGATGGGATAATTTGAAGGGAGTCCAATCATCATAGCTCTAAAACACTCTCTAGCAATAACACGAAGCCTAAAAGTAGGATCAGAGAGTGAAGACACTGATTTGAGAAAGGTCAGAGAATATGTGATGTCAGTGAAACATTTACTGAGTGGCTGATTAAGTTGCCCATATGGGGAGAAAGCCAACTTAAATAGTTTTGGAAAATGGTGATTCTAGTAAAGAATGGTTTTCAGGTACATGGCCACCAATATGAGAATTTTAAAAGCTTGCAGCAATCTTAGGGGTTGTCCTCAAAAAGTGATCTGGGAAGCCCTAAGAATCCCTGAAATCTTTTCAGGGTATTCTCTAGATGAAACATATTTTCATAATAATATTAAGATGTTAATTATCCTTTAAACTCTTTTTTGATCGTAAGTGTACAGTGGGGTTTTCTAGAAGCCATGTGCCATATAATGTTGCAGCAAATTAAATGCAGAATCAGATGTGAGAATCCAGCTATCCTCTATTAAGCTAGAGAATAAAGAGATTTGCAAGAATGTAAAATAATACTATTCTAGTTAAATTTTTTTATTTTGGAAAATATGGTATTTTTCATAAAATTGTTATTTATGTTAATATGTTTATTGTTATTTTTAAATGAATTAATACTTAAAATATTTTTTGGGTATAACTTCTAACATGTTAAATGACATTAGATATAATTTACATAAACAAAACTCTTTGGGATCCTGTAACTTTTAAGAATGAAAGGCGGTCCTGATACCAAAAAGTTGGAGAACCACCAATCTAATAAAACCCTCACTTTAGGGCGCCTGGGTGGCTCAGTTGGTTAAGCGACTGCCTTCGGCTCAGGTCATGATCCTGGAGTCCTAGGATCAAGTCCCGCATCGGGCTCCCTGCTTGGCGGGGAGCCTGCTTCTCCCTCTGACCCTCCCCCCTCTCATGTGCTCTCTGTCTCTCTCATTCTCTCTGTCTCAGATAAATAAATAAAATCTTTAAAAAAAAAAAACAAAAAAAAAAACCCCTCACTTTAAAGATGAGAAAACAGACCAAGAGGGGTAAAACATCTTGTCTAAACTTATAGTCTCTAATCTCAGTCTCTTAAGAGATGGCCTATTATTCCCCTCCTTGATCCTTATACCAATTAGTGAATAAAAGTACATTTCCAAGATAAAGTAATTTAAGTTCTTACTAAATGGTTAAATCAGTCTTCATTCAAATTCACATTAATCAAATGATCTGATTAAAAGTATTGCAAGATGACCCATATTACTCCTGGTACATTAAACTTAGTTATTTCCAACTGACAAAATTAATTTTATCAAAGGATAAAACTCTTTTCCTTGGTATACTGTAGTAGTAAGATTTTCTAATTAAAAATACTATGAATTATGAATTTCAGATTTAGACATCAAAATCTTTAAATTTTTATAATACCTTAAAATAATAATAACAGCCAACATTTATTGAGTGCTTATTATGTGCCAGGTATCCTCAAAGCACTTATTTGCATTTTCCCCTTTAATCTTAAGAAATGTACTATTATTAAATCCATCTCATAGATGAAGACAGGTCCTTAGAGACATTAAATAACTTGCCAAAGGTCATACTTTTAGGAAATGAGAGTTATTAGGACTGAAACCTAAGGACATTTCAAAGAACATTAAATACCATACTTCTGTTTTTATGTAATATGTACTTAAAAATACTACCATTTTTTTTTTTTTTAAGATTTTATTTATTTATTTGACAGAGAGAGACACAGCGAGAGGGAACACAAGCAGGGGGAATGGGAGAGGGAGAAGCAGGCTTCCCGCGGAGCAGGGAGCCCGATGCAGGGCTGGATCCCAGGACCCTGGGATCATGACCTGAGCCGAAGGCAGACGCTTAACGACTGAGCCACCCAGGCGCCCCAAAATACTACCATTCTTAAAATATAAGTATTACCATTCTTTTATTAGAAAATAACCAATGCCACAAAAAAAGGGACAATATTAACCAAATACAAATTTGGGATTCCTAAACTAAAATTCTCTGCCTCTGTCTTCCCAGTTCCACAGTTTACTTTTTGTTTAGCTCCAGGTAGGATATGTGATTCTTTCAGTACTGCTGCTACCAATATTTACTAGTAATCTGAAGAAACAACTATAAGTTCAGTTTAAAAAGATTTAGGGTAACTCCAAATATGAGAAGAAAATTCCATGTTAACAGGAAAACAACTAAGAACACACATACAGAATAAAGGAGCCTATTTTTAAGGAAACAGGAAAAAATTAAGAGCATATTTCTTGAATAAAGGAGCCTATTTTTAGGGAAACAGCATATTTTTAAGGGAGAAAAGATGGATATTAAAAGCAACTATATTTAGCTACAGGATCACAAATTTTGGAATCAGTGAAATTAAAAGAATTTTGAGCTGAAAAGAACTCTAGCAATGATCTAATTAATGCCTTTACATATGGATAGACTGAGATATAGAGAAGTGAAGTATCTTGCTAAATGTTGCTCAGCTAAGAAGTAACAGACATTTAACAAGCAGTGAATAATGTAGGCACTTCTTAAACTAGCCAAGGAAGATCACTTTAAACACTAAGTCAAAAGCAACTTTTGCATAAGAAATAATGGTAAATAACTTCATTACATCCCTTCTAGAGGATAAACTATAGCTGACAGTTAACTACTGCTATGAACACAAATATAAGAACTCAGATCAGCTGAGGGGAAGAGTTACTATCATGTGGGAAGAGTAGGAGAGCAAGAGCTAACCCCAATCTTGTGAGCTAATCCCTCTCATCTTAAAAAAAAAGAAAGAAAGAATGGCATTCATTCTAATTAAGGATTTGGGGAGTTTCTTGATGCCACAGCTTCCCCAAGAACTAAATGAATATTTTTCCAACATGATCAATCAATGTCAAATCATAAGCAGTTACATCATATAAATTTTATAGTCAGGGTAAACAAACTTAATATAACTCCAATACAAAACAATAGAAATTACAAGGGTGAATGAGGGACCTAGTGCTGTATAATGATACTTTTCCCATGGGGCAGACCTTGTAATTCTGAACAGTGGTACATACAAACAGTAATCAAAGATCTAAATAGAAAGCCCGTAAGGCAAAATGTAGTAGAGAAAGGTGGCTGGAATGACAACAGTTCTGAAAAGAAGCACTAACATTTATAACTAAGGATTCATTCCTTCTAAGAAAAAAAAAAGTAATCCATTTACCAGCATGCATAATGAATGGGCGCCCAGTGGTCACTATCTAATTGGTTGACAGAAAATCTTTCATTGAGAAGACGGTTTAGTAATTCTGAATCTCCTTCACAGGCACTTCGATGGAGAGGAAAGTCATCTACCCACTGTCGTTCCCTAATCATTAAAAACAGATAATTTTTTTTTTTAAAAAGCACTGTTGAAATTCAAATTGTTTCAAAATAAACATGACATATCTATGAAACCCATATATCACTTAGCAGCTGCAAACTAAATCTTTTATGCAGTGGTTACATTGCATACTAACTACATATATCATTTTAAACAATATTTTAACATTATAATATAAGTTTTAAAAAAGCAATGTGGAGTAAAACCAAAACAGTACTTGTCTTCTGTGACACTGCTCATACTTCTCTGCCATTTTTCCTGTTTGGGAATTTGGATTTTTGAGTAGTCTGGAGCTCCTAGACCAAAGTATGGATTTATTACCACTTTATCTACCTAAAAAGGGAAAATAGAAAAAACAAAAACAAAATCCCCTTAAGAGCTTTAGATACTTGACTTTCATTGATAAAACACAACTAAATAAATACAACTAACTAGATGTCATCTTAACATTTACAATTAGTAATAGGTATATTTACTTTAGAAAAAAATTATATTTCAGATAAAATGTCCTTGAAATCAGAGCCAAAATTCATTCAACTCTTACCCGGTTTGTATATTGAAGATCTGATCCAAACAAAGGGTTGTAAATACAAGTATCTGCCTTCTCTAGGGCTAACATTTTACTCTTTATTTCTAGTGCACTGTAGCCCATATGTAGTGAGTTTTCTGTCTGACCTGATTCAGTTGCATATGCAGGGTTTATGACATTAGTTTTTATCCGCTCAAGAGGAGAAGGTCGGAATAAAGCTGGAATAAAGTGAGATTGTGCATGACGTTCATCTAACCACCTGGAAAAATAGAAAGAAGAGGTCACAGAAATATTTGTTCAAATATGAAGATGAAAAAAGACCATCAAACTCTGAGATGTGATACGTTCTAATATTACATTCAGATTTTTAAATTTTTAACTAGTGTTCATTAAGTACTTCATTTACTAATAATAAGTTAATAGACTCAGCAAACTATTTTTAAAATGCATATACCATTATAATAAAAACCCCTTTCAAAAAACATGAAGTACTTTTAAAATTAGAACCACTGAGACAGAGGTGACATTAGCTCTGTAGTTACAGAAGGACAAAGGCATGATAGGCTAAACAACTTGTTCACTGCTAAGAGTAACTCAATACTAAATCTATCAGAACTTGAGGAACCATGTGACCCAGCATCAGGGAAAACAGAAAGAGAACTTTAGTCATTCGCTTACTTAACTATTTTTTTTTAATTTTATTTTATTATGTTATGTTAGTCACCATACATTACATCATTATGATTCACTGTTTGCGTATAACACTAGTGCTCCATTCAATACGTGCCCTCCTTAATACCCATCACCAGGCTAACCCATCCTCCCACCCCCTCCCCTCTGAAACCCTCATTTTATTTCTCAGAGTCCATAGTCTCTCATGGTTCATCTCCCCCTCTGATTTCCACCCCCTTCATTTTTCCCTTCCTACTATCTTCTTTTTTTTTTTTTTTAACATATAATGTATTATTTGTTTCAGGGGTACAGGTCTGTGATTCGTCAGTCTTACACAATATTTAACTATTTTTTAAATTAACATATAGTGTATTATTTGTTTCAGGGGTACAAGTCTGTGATTCATAAGTCTTATATAATACCCAGTGCTCATTACAACATATTCACTCCCCAATGTCCATGACGCAGTTACCCCATCCACCCCTCCAGCAACCCTCAGTTTGTTTCCTAAGATTAACTATTTTTAAAGACATAATTAGTTCTATTAAAATAGTGGAGGAAGGATGGAAATAAGGGAACTAGTGCGAAGTAGGAGAGGATATAAAGGCAGTGGTAACTCAACTTGAAAATTTAAAAAAAACCCAAAAACGAAATCTAGTTGTATAACAAGGAATCTTAATTCTTTTTTTTTTTTTTTTTTTTTTAAGATTTTATTTATTTGACAGCGAGAGCAGGAACACAAGCAGGGGGAGTGGGAGAGGGAGAAGCAGGCTTCCTGCTGAGCAGGGAGCCTGATGCAGAACTCAATCCCAGGACCCTGGGATCATGACCTGAGCTGAAGGCAGACGCTTAACGACTGAGCCACCCAGGCGCCTAGGAATCTTAATTCTTAATCCAGGGCAGTCTTTGTCATTTTTGAAAAAAGATCAGCTATTGCAAGCAAACCAGGACAATCTTATCTTTGGGGCTTTTCATTTTTATATCGTACTTCAAAAACATAACATTATGTTACATATATTATTAATTTTATTATTTTCTTCTGTTCTATCAGAGCTAATTTCTACTATGAACCTGTATTTGATTTATTAAAAAAATATTTTTAGTGGCATTTCTTACTTATCCAAGGCTATTAACATCCTTGCTGTAAGTGTAGCAAAATGAGTGCTGGATTCACTACAGACTCGCATAATATCTTGTAAGCAGTAAAAAATTGGGCATCCTGGAGTATACGTATATTTAGTATTATCTGAAAAAGAAAATGAATAATGCCATCATATAAAAGGTTTACAACTGCATGTTTTTCATTTAAAACTATATATTTTAAAAAGTAGTTAAATGTAACATGAATTCTTTTAGATTTGGATATAGAAAACCTTGATTAAATTGATGACCAGTTCTGTGACCTTATCCATTTGGAATTAGAAGACCTATATTCTTGAAGGATTGCAGAAATTGTTTCCTCTTTCTCTTCTTCAACAATATTGTAAAACTCTGATTAATAAGATTTCCAACACCATTTTAATATATTGTACTTTTTAGCCTAAGTATGGCTGGGGAAAAAAATATGTATCTGGAATGCTAGAGCTGGCTCATAAAATACATATAAGTACCGTGTGAGCAGCAAGATGATGGCATATCCACACTGGGTCATTAATTTATCTTCAGTCTTATTGCTGCCTTATAGGAGGCCAGTACTCTAAATTTAGTTTCCAAAGTGGTTTTCATATCTAATACCTCATTGAATTCTTCGAGCACAATGAACTTAGTAGAAGCAGATACCTATCTTACAAATAGAGCTGAGGCTTAAAGAGGTGATTTGTCCAAAGGCACAAAATTAGTAGGCTGAAAGGTCTGCACTGAAATTTAGTATTTTTCAATTATTCCAGGATGTCAAAGGCTCAAATTAAATTTTTTACATTAGATCTAAATTCTTTATATATTACCAATGCTGTCAGGCAGAGTATTTTAGAACTATTATTAACACCTTCTTGTGCCAAATACCAGATAGGTCCTGATCATAGTCTGTTAATGTTCTAAAATACTGAAATATCTATTTCTAGTCATATCCTTTGAAAAATCCCTTATTATAACCTGAAAATTTTTAATTTCAATTATGGCTTCCCTCCTCACTTCTTTATTCTACTTTTAAAACCAGAAATAAAAACATTACTGTTTAGTCCAGAAGGTGAATATTACTTTGAAATCAAAATACCTTTTTTTAAGTAATAAATTTCCTCATCTTAACTACTAACTGAAAAATAGGTATTTTAAAACAGTACTATAGTAGTAACTATGAATGTGAGTTACTAAATTCCTCAGTAGACTTTAACTTAGCATCAAAAGTACATAAAGATTCATAAAACTTAGACTTTACCTTTGACAACTGATGGAACAATAAATAATGCTGCTTCTCTGCCCATCTTCTCCCCATCCAGAGGAAATTTCTTCATTAGTACCACTCGCTTTCCTAACCATTTAAAAAATCAGTAAAGATAAAAATAATGGGCTTTTAAATTTTATAAATTTCCTTGAGAATTAGAAAAAAAATTATTTTAATTCCAGTGCAGTTAAAATAGTGTTGTATTAGTTTCAGGTGTACAATATAGCAATTAGACAATTCCATATATTACTCAGTGCTCATCAAGATAAGTATACTTTTTTGTGCTCACAAAATTTTTTATTTTATATTTTATTTTATTTTTTAAGATTTTTTATTTATTTATTTGACAGAGACACAGCAAGAGAGGGAACACAAGCAGGGGGAGAGAGAGAAGCAGGCTCTCCGCCAAGCAGGGAGCCCGATGCAGGGCTCGATCCCAGGACCCTGGGATCATGACCTGAGCCAAAGGCAGACGCTTAACAACTGAGCCACCCAGGCGCCCCTGTGCTCACAAAATTTTGTAAAGTTCTGCATGTTATAAAAACATCAAATGAAAGAAGAATGTGTAATATTTAAAAATGCATCAAAATAACAGATCACCATCCTCACTAAAGAAAACACAATGATTAAGAAAAAAAATCACTAAATAGATAAAGAAATTCTATAGAGGCAATTCACAAAAGTGGGCAATTCCAAATTTTAACAAACATTTTAGAAACACCATCCTCACTAGAAACCAAACAAAGGAAATTAATAAGTAATGATATAGAATGTTTTAACTTGTAAAAGACGGCAATTTAAAATATAAGGTACCCTGGAAGAATGTTTGCTTTTTCAGATATTGCTGGTAGAAGTGCAAATGGCTATCTAAACTTTTGGAAAGGAATATGTCAGTATGAATCAAATACTTTAAGAAATACATAATAATAACGTAACCAATAATATTGTATAAATTTGAGTACATTTATGTTGAATGAGGTTTCAAAAACTATGAAGCCACATATATGCGAGTATATAAAAGTAAAATCACATTAAATGGAAACAATATCTATTCCCATAATTGGCTAGCATAGTGTACCTGGCATGTAGAATTCAGGCAATAAATATTTGTTGGATGAGTGACATACAGACATATTTTAGCAATGCACAGGACCAAAAAAAAAAAGAGGCTAGAAGGAAAATATATGTTTATTAAATGCTAATTTTGCTTTAAAAAATCAATTTCATTTAAAATAAAAAGTAGCATAAGGAAAAAAAAAATCACCCATAATCTCACCATACTAAGATAAGTATACTCTTAATCCCCTTCACCTATTTCACCCATCCTCCCACCCACCTCCTCTCTAGTAACCATTGGCTTGTTCTCTATAGTTAAGAGTGTTTTTTTGGTTTGTCCCCCCGCCTTTTTTTGGGGGGGGAACTAGAAAATGTTTTAAAAGGCAGCATTAAGAGGAGTTAAAATATAGCCAATTTTATTATATGCCCTAATAAAAACTGTTCATTCTGATAATAATGCAAATCATTCTGTAGACAATGAACCAGTAGATTTATGGTACTGGTCTTGACTCACTAGAAGAGAAGCTTGCTTGCTTGCTTTTTTTCTTTCTTTTTTTAAGATTTTATTTGAGCGAGAGAGCGAGAGTGCGCGTGTACGAGCACAAGACGGGTCAGGGCAGAGGAAGAAGGAGAAGCGGACTACCGGCTGAGCAGGGACCCTGACTTAGGGCAGGATCCCACAATCCTGAGATCATGACCTAAGCCAAAATCAAGAATCGGAAGTTCAACTCACTGAGCCACCCCATAAGTTGCAAAGTCTTAAAGTTTAGTAGCCCTTCATTTAACATTCAACCTCCACCCTCAATTTCAGTTGTTTTTTTTTTTTAAGACTTTTATTCGAGAGAGCATGAGAGAGAGAGAGCGTGTGTGCCCGTGCGCACACATACAAGTAGGGGAGTGGGGCAGAGGGAGAAGCCGGCTCCCCGCAGAGCAGGGAGCCTGACATGGGGCTTGATCCCAGGACCCTGAGATCATGACCTGAGCCAAAGGCAGACGCTTAACAGACTGAGTCACCCAGGTGCCCCTTCAATTTCAGTTTTTATTAAAATCTGATTGGGCTATGAACTACTGTTCTGAATTGTAACCTCCATTCTTAATCTGTTTTTCCTGATTTGGCCGCAAGGGGGATATAAATAAAAACCTACAAGTCATGCACTTTAAAACTTCTCATCTAGACACCTTTACCATTATTTTTGTCAACTCTTCCAATCTTCCCACTCCAAGATAGAGAACCTTGTTCCTGACCCAAGTAGGAATGTCTGGCTGGATGCCTTCTATGGACAAGTAGATAATATAAGAGTTCAAGCAGCTTCATTTATGCACAAAATAATGGAGTCAATATTTTTATTATGGCCATTATTATTATAGTCCCCAAACAATTATTTTACAAATTGGACATTTGTAGAAAATATAAGTGTTAGATACAGAATAACAACTCATTTCAGAGGCAATTTCTTTTGTCTAACCCAAGGCATTGTCCCACTTAATCTTTCCTGCCTTGCTGCATCCCTAAACTCAGTTCTGATCCATTGCTTAACTGCCTACTTTGCAAATTATAGATGTAATGAGATTTTTTTGTGGGGGATAAAAATAAAAGCACTGACTACAAGTTGGGAAATGAGGATTCTTGTCCTAACTCCTCCACTAATGGGAATACGATTTTAGCAGATAACAACTTATATGTGCATTTCCATTTACAGATGTGAAAATGACCGTATACCAACTCACAGGACCAATTTGAGAATTTCATTAATAAGTAAGTGTGGTGATGCTTTATAAACGATACACAGCACTACACAAAAAGGTAAGGCATAACCACTGCTATTATAAAGTCATTTGTGATTTTTATGTGATGCTTATATAAGGTATCCTATTACTCTATAAAAATATTTCATACATTACTCAATAAATAGGATAGTCAGGATCTGGTATGACTCATTAATATAACTAGTTAGTTTAACTTCTCCATTTTAATTTCTTTTATTAAAAGCTGCCAGAAAATCTTCTAAGAGTACTACCCCTTTCTCTGGGCCAGAGGACATCTTTGTTAACACTGACACCACTTTCATCCCCCTTCTGGGTGAATGGACCAAGTGATAGATTTTGGCTAATTGATAGCAAATTATGACTTGTCTGTCTTAGCTCAAATATATGATTTGGGTATATGTCTCAGGAATTTGATCTAAGGATATATCCTGGTAACTATAACAATTTAGCGACAGTAAAACAAGTCTAGATGAAAATTTATCAGAAGGCCAAGACTGAGGTAGAAAAGACTGACAAATTTGTGGCATCCAAAAACAGCCTTTTACATGCCTGGATCACCCATAAGGAGAGTCCCCTTTTTAGCTAAGATCAATTTCTAGACCATTTTATTAAAAAGTCAACCTGATAATTAGGGAAAGGATATTCTCTTTGTGGGACTCAGAATGTTATCAAGGATCTGTAAATTTATGCAGTAACTTATTATAATGTTGAGTTATAATGATTAGAGCCCCAACCATTCAGGCCCTATTGGGGAGGTTACCTATTGGAAAGGTTTAAAAAATGGTGAATGATAGCTCCAAAAATTATGAATCAGAGGCTTACAGTTCAGCTATCTCTATAGAACAAATACCCAAAATAATAACTTGAATCACAGGATTCAGCCCTATCTCTGCAACAAAAACAGACTCTTTACTGAAACAGATAAACTAGACAATCTCTAGAAAGATTAACAGAAAAAAAAAAAAAAAAACACTAAGTTTTAAAAAAACAAAAGGTAGGCATAGAGAGGTATGCTTTACCTCATTACAACTGTTTTCAACAGCTATTTGACTGAAATTAGCTTTAGCATCTTAATGATAATGTCTGAATAGTGGATACAGTTTACAATTTCTCTAACTTTTAACTGCTATCCACTTATGAGGCTACAGCCTGAGAAAATTATCATTAATTTTTAAATAGTTCCCTAGGCTATATATTACCTAATATTTTAAATGGGGTCTGAACCTTTCAAGGTTAATACTTCAATAATTCAGTTTGGCTCTTTGAAAAGGGTCTTCTTCCTGTGACCAAACAGGAAGAAACCTCTGTTGCCTGGCAGCTTATAGGATTCTAATTCATGAATCTTAACTTTCACTTAGTTATGAAGCAAGGTTTTTAGTTCCCTCTGTCCTAAAGTAGAGAAATAAAAATAGTAGTTCAAAGATACTTAACTAGAGAACTATACTTCTAGCAAAAGTGATTTGTATTTTCTCTTTGTTTTCAAGCTACTCTTTGGTTTCCCATCTCTGCTGAACAAATCATAACACTGCAACTTATTTATTTTTCAACTTAAAAAAACATTATAGTCAAGTTATTTCTTTCTTTTTAAAAATTTTTATTTATTTGACAGAGACACAGCAAGAGAGGGAACACAAGCAGAGGGGAGTGGGAGAGGGAGAAGCAGGCTTCCCAGTGAATGGGGAGCCCGATGCGGGGCTTGATCCCAGGAGCCTGGGATCATGACCTGAGCAGAAGGCAGATGCTTAACAACTGAGCCACCCAGGCGCCCCTCTTTTTTTTTTTAATTTAAGATTTTATTTCTTTATTTGAGAGAGAGAGAGAGAGTGAGCTGGGGGGGGGGGGGGTGCGGGCAGAGGATGAGGGAGAAACAGGCTCCCTGGGGAGCCCAATGTGGGACTGGATCCCAGGACCCAGGATCATGACCTGAGCCAAAGGCAGACATTTAAAAGACCGAGCCACCCAGGCTCAGTCAAGTTATTTCTTGAAAGGCTTTGCTATACCTTAAAAGATGTTTTCTGAGTCTTTTTCAAGTTTTCTTTTAAAGATTTTATTTATTTGTTTGAGAGTGAGAGAGAGTGCATGCCTGTGAAAGCAGGGTGTGGGGTGGGGGGAGGGAGAGGCAGAGAATCTCAAGTAGACTCCTTGCTAAGTGCGGAGCGGGAGGCAGCTGGATCTCAGAACCCTGAGATCATGACCTGAGCTGAAACCAAGAAGTGGACGCTTAACAGACTGAGCCATCCAGGCACCCCTCAAGTTTTTTTTATTTTACTTTTATTTTTTTAAAGATTTTATTTATTTATCTGACAGAGAGAGACACAGCGAGAGAGGGAACGCAAGCAGGGGGAGTGGGAGAGGGAGAAGCAGGCTTCTCACCGAGCAGGGAGCCCGATGCGGGGCTGGATCCCAGGACCCTGGGATCAAGCCCTGAGCCAAAGGCAGACGCTTAACGACTGAGCCACCCAGGCGCCCCTCATGTTTTTTTTTAATGGAAAGGAACATAAAAAGAAATTGATCCCCTCCCTTTAAAAAAAAAAAAAAAAAGATTTTATTCTTAAGTAATCTTTACACCCAACATGGGACTTGAACTCACGACTCCAAGATTAAAAGTCTCACAGTAATGACTCTGAGCCAGCCAGGCAAACCAAAAGAAACTGATCTTAATACATTTTTAAAAGTATCTTTCTCTACAAGTATTTAAAGCAAACTGTATTTAAAAAATAAAAAACAAGAAAAAAGTTTCCTACCTCTAATACCCTGGTTTGCAGGAGAAATTGGCTTGGTGGTTTCTACTACATAATCCAATATGCCTTGTGTTATTTCACTGTTGCCTTGAAGTTTAGTTTCCAACAAAACTTTCTTTCTCTTTTTTTTCTGTCCTTCAATGGGAACTTCATGCAACAAAATCTTAGATGAGAAAAGTTTAAAGAGAGAAAGTTTAAAATAAAGTTTACTTGCCCTAGAATATAATAAGTCAGCAGTCTTTCTTAACCCCAGCTTCATATTAGAATATCCTGGGAAGCTTTTAAAACAATAGCAATGTCTAGCTTCATCTTAGACCTATTAAATCAGAATGTCTGGGGAGGGGGGCCCTGGTACTGCAAGTTTTAAAGTTCCCCAGATGATTCAACAGTGCAGCCAGGATTGAGAACTAGTAAACCAGAGCACTGCTGAAGCAGCAGCCTCCTGAGAGTCTCTGCAATATCCTTTAATAGGTTTCAGATAACTAACCTTAAAAAAGCAATTTGAGCAAAGTGCTAGAGCAATTAGTTGGAGTTAGGTTAGAGTAGAAGTATTCTATGATGCTTGGAATCTGTTGCATAAAAAAGATAATTGTGTTTTAGGGTTTTTCGGGGGTTTTTTGGCTTCAATCACATCTACTAATATATTTAATACAATTCAGGACTACAGAGAAGTAACTTAATTGCCTAAAACTTTAATTAAAGGTAGAAAGATATTTTAAAATGAACTGTTAAAAAGAGTTCTTTAGGGAAATAACCAAGAACAATATTTACAGTGAATTTGGAATGAGCTGACTTTTGCAATTTTTTTTAATTTTTGAGAGCCATTTCATAAATTGTACTAAAAACTAAATCTATATAAGGAAAACTCAAATGACTACCTTTTAATATCTAATAATTTATACCTATCAATCAATAGAAAAATGGTCAAAAAGCATGCAACAGACAAAAAGACAGTGTTGGGCAAAGATCTAGGAGCATAATTCTACCTTTTCAAGATCTAGGTTGTCAAGAAGAATTTAGAGGATATGGTAAGACTTTATGTAAATGAAAATGACATTCAATGGTAGCAAATAAAATGTTAGTAAATTGTTCTCACTTCATATGACTTAGCTCTGTATTCCCGAGAATTGAGACTGGCAGTATTCTTTGGACGAATAACAGCAACATACGCATCTTCTATGTTTTCTGGATTTCCCATTGTTTTACAAAACAAACACAGAAATCCCTTGAAATATTAAAAGACACATAATCAGCATAATCACTTTGAAAAACAATTTTAAAAATAACATGTTTATTTTTCTATCTTGGAATATATATACTACCTAAAAGACAAGCTAGTGATGACTATATCTTAATCCTGAACATTCAAACCCTTAGCTTATAATTTTAAGATTTCCTCTTGGTCCTTTTTTCTTTTTCTGTGAAAGGTAAAAAAATTTTAATGGAGATGCATACTTTTGTATGTCTAAACTGCATAAGAATCTGCCTTTTGGACCTAAAAAAAAAAAAAGTGATATGATTATAAATACTAAGCAAATAATGACCTGAAAGAGTGATTTGGAATATTACACACTTATTTTCCATAAATGACACAAGTAAATGTCATATTGTTAATAGTTTGGAAGCTGGAAATAGGCAGCTGCCATTGACATTCTTTCCAAAATCTTTTGAAAGAACTTTGATATTTAACATGTGGATAAGCTAAAGTATACCTTATGATTTTCCTTGGAGATGCCTACCACAGAGTCAAAAACATGTGGTCAGTGGATAAAATCTTTCTGATGTTGACTTACAAATATTCTCCACTTCCATTACCAATTCCCCAGGTAACTCCCAACATTTTCTTCCAAATATGTATTTTATACACACACACACACACACACACACACTTTTCCCCCAGACTAATTTTAAGAATCCATTGAGGAATTTCCAACAAGCATCTGTATTTCAAGCACTACCTTCCTTGTTTAAAAAAAAGACCTTGTATTGTGAATACACCGTATAACATATGTAGCACGATTACACAAACTTTTTTTTTCTATTAAGCACCTAAAAGAGAAATCAAGTAATCCTTAGTCTTCTAAACACAATTTAAAGCAATCAATCCCTGTGAGGGTCAACTTACAATAAAAAAAAAAATCTGGGACAATGCTTTATTAATACTCATCATTTCTCTGGAATATTTAGTACTGCACACTACACTCAACTTTTAAAAGATAAACAAATATGATTAATAGAAAAAGGCATAACCATGAGGGTTATAGTATTTTGTTTTTATACCATTTAATGTAAACATATCCCTGAAAGATTCTAAAAATTGATTTTCAAGAAATATTCATACTTGAATATTTGAAATATACATATACCCTGTGACATGAAAGAAGAAAACAAAGGCTTAAGTTAGGAAAAGAATGAAAGCTACTAACGTATTAAGGCAAAACTGCTAAGGCAGAAACACATGCAGGGGGACTGGAAAAGACAAACTTCAGCTAAAAATAATAGAGAAAGGCAGCACTAAAGTCAGCAATATGTTTAGACTGAGTTTTAGATAAAGGTTCAAGTGACTAAGTATAGGAAATAGGTAGCATTTTGTTATGGCTCATTCTATTCTGAAAAATGCTTAGGCATAAATGATAATGTTCCAAGCAATGAGGCCTTACAAATATGCAGATGTGGTTCTCAACTGGGGGTGGTACCCTACATGGGATCATTTGAAAATATGTAGGGACATTTCTGGTTATCACTATGCCATTTAGTCCCCATGGGGCAGGCTTGTTAACATTTCTTTGCTATACCAGACAGTCCTGTTTAACAAAATGTAAATAATATCTTCAATAAAACCATTTGCTGTATTGAGTACTGATTAACAAACTAAAGCCTTTTTACACCAGAGAAAAAGAAAAGATTCAGTATGTGAATATGGGTATTGTAAATTTAATAAGCAGAAGTCAAAGTGGACAAGAGGATTTACCAGTCTGCAATGTGCATGCTAATAGAAATTACCAGCAATGATCGGAAAGTGTATCTTGATAAATAAAAACTAAAAAATGGGACATTATCTTAGGTCTCTGTAAAATGTTCCTGAGACAGAAATGATCCACCTTCTTCCATCCTTAAGCAATGTTCCTCAATCTTTTAAACCCATGTCAACTTTATTTTTATTTTATTTTTTTAAACATTTTATTTATTTATTTGACAGAGAGAGAGAGAGAGAGACAGCGTGAGGAGGAACACAAGGAGGGGGAGTGGGAGAAGGAGAAGCAGACTTCCGGCCCAGCAGGGAGCCTGATGCGGGACTCGATCCCAGGACCCCAGGATCATGACCTGAGCCGAAGGCAGTTGCTTAACCAACTGAGCCACCCAGGTGCCCCATAAACCCATGTCAACTTTAAATAACCAAACCAAGCCAAACCCACAAAACCTTTCTGTCCACATAGTTGAAAATCATTAATAAAGCATATTTTTATTCCCTTGATTTTATCAAGCTGTCCTTAAGTTTTTATTGCTTTTGTTTTCTGAATACAACATTGAATGTTTGTAAAATAATGTGAACAGCTAACACTGACAGTGCTTATTATGTGCTAGACGCTATGCTAAGTGCTTTACATATATTAATTCATTTTATTCCCCCTAAACTTAATGAAGGTAGATATCATCATCATCCCTGTTTTACAGGAAAAAAAAAAAAAAAAGCTGAGGTGGAGTAGCTAAGTTACTTGATCCTTCCGCATTCTCCTAGAACAATTCACTATTTTAAAGCATTATAACATTAAAAGAGATGGAGACTAAATGTCAGTAAGAATTCCTCTACAGGGATTTGCTGACCATAAAAATCTTTTATTTTTTGCTACAAAGAGAGTAAGTATTAATAAAGGAGAATAGGAAAGAACCATCGGTGCTACTTCTAAGTTAGCTTGCTTTCTCCTTGTCCCTTCAACCAATTCTACTAATCATCACTTATCAGGGTCAACAGGTGTCACTGATAATTTTCAAAGATTTTCTTTCTGTTAAGTGACATTCTGTTCTGTAATTTAAGATATTTAATAATCTTCAAATTGCTTTTGAAGGCAATTACAATGAATTTGGCTAATACAGAAGGAACTATAAGTAATACTGGCATTGGGAACCAAATGAAGTCCTATGGTGAATACCAAGGTTATTTAAGGTTATTTGGAGGAGCATGATTTCATCCTTAGCATATCTAAATATGCTATATATCCAGCTGCTGCTGTAGTTCTGCAACCCAATTTTAAGGGAACGAACTAATACAGTAGCATGGGGTTAAGGGGCAAAGATCATGGAGTGAATTGTTTTTATATTTTTGTATGGAAACATATCTGTATTTTTGGCATTTCCCCCAAATAAGATGACGCCATCAAAGCAGTTAAGAGACTGTAGATGCAGAGAGAAAGACGCATTTGCAAACAAACTGAAGGCACAGAAGCTCTCCAAGAGAGTGCAAAGGGAATGGGAGGGAGATACTGAGTCAGGCCAAGCTACATGAAAGATTTCTTTTGAAGATAAAAAACACCATGAATAAAAAGCAAAGAAAGCCAAAAGCCTCAAAAGATGGAAAGAAGTGTAGAGGCGAGTTGAACTGGAATGACAAGTTGTGAATCGCTTTCCCTGAAATGACAAAAATAAACAATCTGCCTAGGTTTTTCCTCTGCCACCACCCATCAACGTCCACTGCCAGGAAAGGACGTGCACGCCTCTTTGCTCAAAGAGCTGCCACCCCAAGAGTGGCTCTGGCTTCTTCGTTACTAGTAAGAAATAAATTCCTTGCCTGGAGAAACTAGATGTGGAGATAGTTCAGCCTCCCACCTCTGTTTTCTCTCGCTGTAGTCTGGTTCTCGCTCCTCCTCGTCTCACCCGTGAGGGCGGCCGAGCACCTCCCGGGCCGCTACATTCAACTCACTGGGTGGGACAGTCACCTGCGGGGCGGGGTGCCGTCACCGCTTTCTCATTCCTCCTTCCCTTCTGTTTCCCAGCAGCCGGGCCTAACTTCCTGTGACAGGAAAACCCTTGGTGGCCACCAGAAGCCGCCTGGCGTGTTCGGCCGCGCTTTCCAAAACGCGCCTCAAGAGCCCGGGTCTCTGGACTCGGAGAAACTCTTGCCGACTAGTTCTTTATTGTCCTTCCCTCTCCTCGCACCTCAGCACGATATTACCCTCTCCCGAAATTAGGGGTTTCCAGGTCTTCAAAGTCCTTTGCTTTCCATCCCGCCGCTACCGGGGCGAGAAAATCACTTCCGGGTTTACACCCCTTGCAGCGTCGCGGTTGGCGGCGGAAGAGCTTCCGGGTCGACGGACGAGCTGCTGCCGTTCCTGCTGCTTCCCGCTGGGGCTGCGGGCTGTCTGGGGTTGGTGGCGGTGCCTCGAGGACAGGGGTGGCAGCGGCCGGCACGCCAGCGGCTGAGCCGGCAGCGGGGGAGGGGAGGAGGACGGCCCGGGCTGCGTGCGCGCGCGCAGGGCTTGAGCATGAGCCGGACTTGACCGCGAGGCGGAGGCAAAAGCCACCGCCCCCTCTTCCCCTCCCTTGAGTGAGGCGGCGCGGCGGCCAGAGAGGGATGGGGGGCGCCCGCCTAATCTGAGCCTCGTCGCGGGAGCCTCCGTCTCACGCAGCGTTCCTCGCGGGCCTCTAGTGCGCACCCTCAGCCCCAGCAGCCTCTGCCCGGCGGGCGCACCCGGGCGGGCGAGGAGGGGGCGCCCGCCTGGGTGGGTGGGGTGGGGAGGGTACCTGAGGTCACCTGCTCCGCGCGAGAGGCAGAGGCGGCCACGGCGGTGGCAGAACTGCAGAGCTGCGGGGTCCACCCGACCCTTACCCTCAGCCCGGGAAGTAACCGTAAGTCTCAGCTTCACCATACGAGTGTGTATGAGGCTATCTCAACCCTTTTTGGCTCCGAGTTCAGCGCTGCCTAGTTCACGCCCTCACGGGTCTTCCACTAATGTGTCTCCTTCCTCTTGTGGAGGATTGTACCCCTCTCTGTCCCCATCCCTGAACAGGCAACATCCTCTGTCGGTCCCGTGGGGCTTTTCTCCTAGCGAATTTGCAAATCTCAGTGGCGCGTCCCATCCTCCCCAGCCAGATGCATCTCCTTGTCCCTCTGTCCTCAAAGATCTGTGTCCTCCCTCCCTCTCTTTCTCTCTGTATCCCAGACCTCGGAGCCTCCCCCGCCCATCTTTTGAGACGTGGAAAGCCACGGGTTCGGCGGATCTGGTGGGCTAGAAGGTCTTGAGCGGATGGATGAAAGTGCTGTGCATCGTTGTGATGGGTGGGGATAGGTGCAGATAGCTCTGATGGACCTTTATTTTTGCAGCGTCTGCCACCAAAACAAAAGAATGGGTCGCTCCCTGGACCTTCATTCCTCTCCCTTCTTAACTGTGTATAAGCTCTTTTCTGTACATTGCTGTTAGAGTCGCAGGAAATTGGAACTAGAGCTGTAATTAAGCATCTCCTGAGGAGGTTTTAAGAATCTCACAAGCTCTATTCACACGGAATTGACATATTAAACAATCTTGTATTGGAATGAAGACCCATTCCAGAATAGCTTTGCTAGTAGATCTAAGAAATGAATGTAAAAAACAAAGGGCTAATATTTCCAATATGTTTTTATGTCTTTAAATAATTTTTGGTTTTTTTGGATTTACATTTAGTTCTTAATTTACGAAGTGTGTGTGTGTGATGTGGAAAATTTTGCATTGGAAAGTTTTGTTAGTGGTTAAAAAACACTAACCTGATTTTTAAAGATCATCTCAGATTGTATTTGGTAAGATATTATTTTAAGTCGTTCATTTCAGAGAGACTTTTTTACTGATTTAGATCAGCCTCCTACAGATGTTACACACTTGTGCCTATGACCTTACTGCTTCTTAGTTTGAAAAAGGAATTAACTGTGGATATCTTCAATTGTATTTCCAGATTAAAGGCTAGGCATTTTTTCTTTTTGAATTTAGTTTGCTTTTTAAACTGCCACTGCAGAACTTTCCAGAAATTAGATTTAAAAATAACTGTAATGCTGTCAGTGCCTGAACAATAGCTCTTAACACGACTTCATGCTGATGACACTTTCCAGGACACTATAGGAAGCAAATAAGTTTTTTTCTAAGATTTTATTTATTTATTTATTTATTTGACAGAGAGAGAGACAGCGAGAGAGGGAATACAAGCAGAGGGGGTGTGGGAGAGGGAGAAGCAGGTTTCCTGCAGAGCAGGGAGCCCAACGCAGGGCTCGATCCCAGGACGCAGGACCCAGGGATCATGACCTGAGCCGAAGGCAGACGCTTAATGACTGAACCACCCAGGCGCCTGGAAGTAAATAATAATTTAAGAATAATTTTACTCTGCATATTGCAGTTCTTTGTTACTATTCTGTAAACTGTTCTGTAATGTACCTGGTAGCCTTGGTTTATTTTTTTTCTGAAAACATAGTCATTGTGTTAAGAAACGTAGATGTGTTTAATGATGATTTTTGTCGTTGTTTTCAAAACTTTCTTTTAGCACTTGATTTGGAACTGTTACTTGATTTATAACTTCGTATTGTTCACAGATTTTAGTTTAAAGTAGGCTCAGGAGATGTAGCTCCAGCTGTCTATCTGGAAGTATACTTTACTGGCTTGTTTCAGAAGCCAAGCTCTGTACAGAGTTGAGTGTATTATTAAAGGTATGGTTTTGCTTTTCAGAAAATTGATGAGTTTCCAAATGTGAGGTAATTGGCCATAACTTGGAAGTCTTTTTTTCCCTCTTCTTCTTTTTTAAAAAGTCTATTGATCCCTGTTATCTTTGGAAGTAGTGGGGAAGATAGCACTGTATTTTCATAATACACTTTTTCCTTTGCCAACTGCACTGGGAATTTTGAGTTTTCAATCTGAAAATGTTCCCAAACCATGCAGATTATGCCATAAGGGTGAGTTCTAACAGGTGGCTGCTGAAACAAAAGTTTTTCTGGTTACTCTTTTGTACTCCTATAGCACTGCCCACTTTTGAGAGAGCTGATTTTCTTTCTTTCCTCTTCCTTTACTGGAGTGTGCAGTTGAACTTGTGAAAGTGAAATCTGTGTATTTACAATGTACTTGTAAGTAAAAGTTCAAGCTAATTTGCATATATAAATAGATGGAAGAACTTGAATTAAGCTCATCTGAGTCTCCTTGAGTGGAAGTTAGAAAGATTCCTCAGTGTTTTGGGTACATTTTTCCTGTTTGAGGATGAACACAACATTTATTTAGATGAAATTTTACAATACTTTTCTGTAATATTAGACTTATATGTGACACATTTGCCAAAACAGATTTGAAAGTGGCTCAGTCATTATTTAAAAGAGTCTGAGGGGAGTTTCTGTGCATGGTTTTAAAAATGCTTATGTATTTTATTTCCTTTCTCAAAGTGACTTGCTTAGGGAATAATAATTTTTGGACTCTAAGTTTATTTTTCAGACAGTCTCAGACTACCGTTTTTTCTCTTTTGAGTTAACTTACTTTCATACTCAGTTCATTTCAGTAAATCTTTATTGAATGCCTACTGTGTATGCCAGGCAGTATGTTAGATTCTGGGACTGCAAGTATAAATAAATTACAATAGCTTTCCTCATTGAATTTGCCAGTCTAGATACTTGACTGTGATTATATCCATTTGCCTTTACAGACATCTCTAATAGGTTTTGAAGTCACTTTACTGTATTTGGGGGTTGTTTCGTATCCTTTCTATAAGAATAAATACATTAAATGCCATTTATGAGTGCTTAACTTGTACTGGCCACCATGCTAAATGCTTTATATACATAATTTCATTCAATTCTTACAACAGTCTTAAGGAGTTTTTTATCTCCCATTTAAAAACCACACAGATTCTGATGTATAGTAATGCTGAATGTTGTTTTTACTCGAAATATGCTAGAGAAGATTCAACCTTAAGATTCCTCTGTAAGAAAAAAGTTGTAATATAGTTATAGCAATTTTTAATTCTCTAATAATGCTTTGCATAGATTCTCATTTCATAAGGTATTAATATTGTTTATTTTCTAAAGCACATGAATTATATTCTATCAATGTAATATTCAGTAGTTGTTGAAACCTTAGAAAAGACAGTTCTGAAGTTCATTATGGTTAACTGTAACACAGATCTTCAGGCATATAGAACTTTTTTTTTTCTAGTTCAGCAATGGGACCAATACTGCATTTCTTCTTTTGCCTGCTTTCTCTCTGTTTCCATACATACATTACATACATGTGTGCATATGTGTGTAAAAACACATGCATACAGGGCGCCTGGGTGGCTCAGTTGGTTAAGCGACTGCCTTCGGCTCAGGTCATGATCCTGGAGTCCCGGGATCGAGTCCCATATCGGGCTCCTTGCTCAGCAGGGGGTCCGCTTCTCCCTCTGACCCTCCCCCCTCTCATGTGCTCTCTCTATCTCATTCTCTCTCTCAAATAAATAAAAAATAAAAAATCTTTAAAAAAAAAAAAAAGAAAAAAAAAAAAAAAAAAAACACATGCATACATACCCATGATTATAGTCTTTTTCTGAACCTTTTGGGGCAAGGAGCAGACATGGTGTATTGTCACCTGTAAACATTAGTGTCTATTTTTTCCAAAAGCAAGGCACTCTCTTATATAACCAATGTATAACTCTCTAAATAAAAAAATAAGCATTGGTACAACACTATTGCCTAGTCCACAGAGCCTATTCATATTTCATCAACAGTTGGAACAATATCTCTTTCTTTTCTGGTCCAGGATTCTATCCAGGAATACATGTTGTGTTTAGTCATCATGCTTCTTCAGACTTCTTCAACCTCAATTTTCCCTCTTTCACGTCCATGACAG
The DNA here is from genome assembly GCF_029215605.1 of Mirounga angustirostris. Taxonomy (NCBI): domain Eukaryota; kingdom Metazoa; phylum Chordata; class Mammalia; order Carnivora; family Phocidae; genus Mirounga; species Mirounga angustirostris. The sequence goes on along the minus strand of NW_026991720.1, from coordinate 71,055,629 downwards.
TTTTAGAAAGTACAAAGCCCTACATTCTGTAGGATGACCCTCAACCTAGGTTCATGTAATATTTCCTCATGACTCCAGTCAGTTCATGCATTCCTGGCAGGAGTACCACAGAAATGAGTCTATGTTCTCTTAGCACTTTGCTTCCAAAGGCATATGATGTCAGCCTTGCCACTGCTGGTGATTAAAACGTCGATCAGGGGTGCCTCGGTGGCTCAGTGGGTTAAGCGTCTGCCTTCAGCTCAGATCATGATCTCAGGGTCCTGGGATCGAGCCCCGAGTCAGGATCCCTGCTCAGCGGAGAGCCTGCTTCTTCCTCTCCCTCTGCTGCTCCCCCTGCTTGGGCACTCTCACTCGCTCACCCTCTGTCAAATAAATAAATAAAATCTTTAAAAAATAATAATAAATTGGGGCGCCTGGGTGGCTCAGACATTAAGCATCTGCCTTCGGCTCAGGTCATGATCCCAGGGTCCTGGGATTGAGCCACACGTCAGGCTCCCTGCTCAGCGGGAAGCCTGCTTCTCCCTCTCCCACTCCCCCTGCTTGTGTTCCCTCTCTCGCTGTGTCTCTCTCTGTCAAATAAATAAAATCTAAAAAAATAATAATAATGTAAAAAATAATAATAAATAAAATGTCGATCATTTTGGTATCCTTTTGTATTTGATCAGTATTTGTGGAGAGGTATTTCAAAATTACGCCAGCATCTTGTTTCTCATCAAATGTCTCTAGTCACTAGCCTTAATGTAAGTATCAGTGAAGACTGTCACCTTAATTAACCACTTCTATGATGATTGCCAAATGATATTACTCTCTTATTTCTTCTACTTGTATTAGTTGGGATTTTATCCTTTCTCCCCCATTTAATTGTTTATTTATTAAATCAGTAAGGACTTGTGGATTTCTATCTTATTTAATTTGTTGTGATTTGTTACTATTATTACTTATTTTGCTGTTTAAATTGTTCCTGATATAGCCTGCGGGAGCCCCTTCAAGCTGGCTCCTATGCCTATTTATCATGCTCCCATCTCATTCATTGTGCATTTCTGGCAGAACATGCTGTTCCTTGTTCATTCTGTACTTTGCCTGGTCTAGCCCTGGAATCAGCCATTTCTCCAAGGAATCCTGTTTGGTCTTTGTTATTGTTGTTTGTTTTTGTAAAAAATGGTATTTAAAAACAAAGATTTAGGGGCTTAGTGTGCTCATTGCTACTGGGGTGTCATTACTTACAGGAACTAGGAAATGTATGACTCTGAGTATGGTTTGTATACTCAGACATATGTAACAGACACATATATATTACCTATAATTATTTCCGTACCTGGGTGTATATATGAATTAAACCATAAGTTTGTCCCTATACTTTCAATTCCAGTCTAATACTCCAGGGTTCTTTCTAGCCTTCTTCCTTTCCACATTTATAAATGCCTTCTCTGGCAGTAGGAAACTTGGCTTCACATTAGCCTCAGTGTAATTATCATTTGCCCAGTTGTTTGACTTAATTCCTCAGTGTGCTACCATTCTCCCTGCCATGTAGACCGTCTTCTACCACGCTGCGTCACTGAGTGCTGGGCCTGCTGGCCTGTGCCTTTTTGTGGATCTACAACTCCTGACTAGGCCTACAACTCTGCAGCTGCCCATCTCTACACAACACCCATTTATCCTCGCCTCTGACTAGTTGGCTCACAACTCTGCTGGCCTTCCTAACATGCCCTCAGTGCCCTTTATCCTCAGCCAGCATGCAGACTACTTTGTATGGCCCAGTATTTCATTAGTTTAATTTTTAAGTGTATTTCCAGGGTTTATAAACATACATATATGTGATGAAATGTATACATAATTTTCCCACATAAAAATGATAACATACTATATTAAATGTTCCACACTTTATTTTTTAATGACAATATAATATTCCATTGTGTGCGTGCATGTGTGTGTGTGTGTGTGTATCCAGACACACACACACATACACCCCTACCTACCTGTGGTGAATGATTAACAACCATAAATTCCTTTCATCCTGGTCCATTCTCCTTTGTAGTGTGGCTTTGCTGCTTCTCTCTAGGGGCATAATCTATTTCTCCATCTCTTGAGTCTTGGTTGACCCTGTGATTTGCTTTGACCAATGAATATGGTAGAAGTGATGTGTGAGATCTGGAGGTTAACCCTTAAGAGACCTTCAAGGGATGATTTCCGGCACCTGCCATGTAAGGAAGCTGGTCTAGCCTATAGGAGGATGAGAGGTCTCTTGGAAGTGAATCAAGACTCCCCAGTGGACAGCATCTACCAACAGACATGAAAGTGGACTCTTGGATCTGCTAGCGCAGCTGACTCTTTAGCTGAATGTACCCACAGAGGAACCAGAGGTGAAACCAGCAAAAAAAAAAAAAAAAAAACCCCTGCCCAGCAGCCTCCCTAATTGTGAGAAATAACAAAATTGTTTTGAGGCATTAAGTTTGGAATGTAGCAATAGATATCTGAAACCATATCTGTGTTCATTTTGGACATCTAGGTTGTCTCTAGTCTATTATGAACAATATTGCAATGAGTATCTTGTACACAGTACATGCTATTTTAATTTTAAATAATGCCAGATTATTTTTCAGAAATGATATAATTCTTATTGCCATCATTAATGTCCAAGAGTATTTCTCCCACAAACTATTGCTGGTTTTTGTTTTTGTTTTTGTTCTTGCAATAAAATGAGTAAAAAGTTTCTTTTGGTGCTTAATTCTGCATTTCATTAACTTGAAATGAAGTTGAGCATCTTTTGTGAAGTGAAGCTGAGCATCTTTTGATATATTAGTTGGTCCTTTTGATTTTTCAATTCTATGAATTGCTCATTCATACCTTTACTCATTTTTTCCTATTGGATTTTTTTCCTTATCAATTTTTTGGTTCTCTTTGATATGTTATCAATGTAATCCTTTAGCTTTCTTTGCCAATATGTTTTGTCAGTCTGTCTTTTTTTTGGTCTTAGTGTATGGCATCATTTGCCATACATTTGGGTGGGGGGTATTTCATATAATCATTTGTGTCTGTCTTTTTCTCTGTGGATTCTGCTTGTTCCTGTCTTGAGAATATCTCTCTCCTATATTAGGTAATATAAACTTTTTTCCTAAATTTTCTTCTAACTTTGTATTGTCTTAGGAATCATGTTCAGTTGCTCTAGAAATCCAAAAAAGAGTGATATAAACAAATTAGGGGTATCATTTTCCTTAAATAATGAGAAATTAGCGATAGGCCATCCAGAGCTGTTATGGTGCTTCCACAATGCTGTCAGGAATTCAGGCTCATTTGTCTTTCTTTCAGTCACCTTTTGGTCTCAGGTGGCATTCAGGCTGAGAAATAACTTCCTTCTGTTTTTTCTTTCATCATTCATTGCTCTGCTTGTTTTAACTGAGGATCAACTCCAGTTTGGTGACTGTAACTTCTGGGGGATGAGGCCAAGACAAAGCAGGTCCCCCAAAATAGCAAGTTCTTCTGAAATATTTTCTCTGTTCTTTGAAAATAATAATACTGATTTTGCTTTCTGTTTCATAATAAACGTATGTGCAGAATAAGGCCCCAGAATCTTTCTCTTTAACCCATTAGGCAACTATGGGCTTTTTTCCAAAGTTATTTATAGGCATACAGGGAAATAAACATTATATTCTCAAATTGGAAACTAATGATTTTTTTTTTTTAAAGATTTTATTTATTTGACAGAGAGAGACACAGCGAGAGAGGGAACACAAGCAGAGGGAGGGGGAGAGGGAGAAGCAGGCTTCCCGCTGAGCAGAGAACCTGATGTGGGGCTCAATCCCAGGACCCTGGGATCATGACCTGAGCCGAAGGCAGCCACTTAACGACTGAGCCACCCAGGTGCCCTGGAAACTAATGATTTTAAGAACATAGGACTTTATCCTTATGTTCAATAAATAATATTAATTAAAGGCATTTTATATACCAGTAACTATGGTAAACAGTGGATATAAAACTCAGTATGATGTGACCCTTGTTATCAGAAAGTTTACCAGATAATTGGAGAAGCAGATTAAATATTTCATTATAATATTAGGTGGTAAATTGACTGTTATCAACTTAGGGAGGCAGGACATCTAACTGTGTTAGTTGAGGGTTGACCAGCTATGATCAGGGAACTTGATGGAGAAAATGGCTTTTAAGTTGAGACTTGAATGACTTGTAGGAGTTAGCCTATTAAGGAGGAGCTTGTTAAGGGTATGGGAAGAACTTCCAGGAGCTTTAGTAATTCAGACGTGGGTCTGAGTTGTAAGAGATAGGCTGGGATAAGATAAATTCTGGTTTGGGCAGGGACTTTTCCTTAATTCCAGGGGCTGGAAGTCTTGGGAAGGTTTTAAAATGGAACTGGGCAAGATCAGATTTGTCTTTTGATAAAGGTAAGCTAGTTGTAGTTGGTGGGAGGTGCTTTGGGTATGGGATCTGGAAGCAAGGGCACCTACTAGGTAGGAAGTTTATGTGATACATTAACATCTGTTCCATATTAGGAGCGACTGACTGGCTCAATGGGCAGAGTATGTGACTCTTGATCTTGAGGTGGTGAGTGGGTTTTTTTTGTTTTTTTGGTTTTTTTTAAGATTTTATTTATTTGAGAGAGAGAGAGAGACAGCGAGAGAGGGAACACAAGCAGGGGGAGTGGGAGAGGGAGAAGCAGGCTTCCCGCAGAGCAGAGAGCCCAATGCGGGGCTTGATCCCAGGACCTTGGGATGATGACCTGAGCCGAAGGCAGACGCTTAACAACTGAGCCACCCAGGCACCCCGAGGTTGTGAGTTTTCATTCCCATGTTGGGCATAGAACTTACTTTAAAACAAATAATAAAATTTATTCCATATTAGTTAAATAAATATTTATTGAACACCTATGTGAATATGATGTGGGTAATACAGAATTATATAAAACATAGTTCCTTTTCTCAAGGAGTTTATATTTTAAGATAACTAAAAATAAATATATCAACAATATGAGGCAGTATACTAATATGGTTTCTATCCTATAAAATGAGGGCAAGTAAGGACTCGAATTAAAACTCGAACCCAGTTTCATGGCTCCAAAGCTCATATTCTTTCCATGTGGAAGGCTGTGCTACCTTCCACAGCACTTATTTCCCCTTAGCTTATTTAATTATCAGTATGTTGCTTGTAAGTTACCTCCGAACCCTTGTGAACTAAGATTAGAGGACAATTAAAATGGTTTTCAGCTTGGAACACAAAATATCAAAGGAGCTACACTCTGGCTTTCTCCAGGCAGTCTCCGTGGTGAATGGAGTATAACCAGGAAGATAGAAATGTTGGTTAGAAAAATTGCCACATTATCTGAACAAAACAGTTGTTATAAACAGTCTTGAGATTTTTTTCTGGGAAATTTAGTATTGAACTGATAGGACAGTGGAGGACAAGACTCTGGCATGGCATGGCATAAGAATACAGTATATAATACATATAATGTACAAAATGTGTGTTAATCAATTTTTTATGTTATCAGTAAGGCTTCCACTCAACAGTAGGCTGTTAGCAGTTATGTTTTGGGGGAGTCAAAAGATATATGTAGATTTTTTACCGTGTAGGCTCCAGCACCCCAACCCCCATGTTGTTTAAGAGTCAACTGTAATCTTCTGAGGGTTTTTCTTGCTCTGAAATGTGACTTGACATGACATCTACAAAATTACTTGAAAAGTTAGCATATGATATTCTGATTGAAAAAAAAAATTACCTTTTCTATAGAATAGGGAGGACAAGAAAGGAAAGATAGAGGTTGCATTGAGAACTTGGTATCATAGAATGAAGAAAAACATTCTCCAGAAATTTGGAGGGAGGTGTTACTTCTGATTTTTTAACTATTTACAACTTAGAACGTGGGTTAAATGCCAGATACATAAGGCAGTCAAAAGTGCAAAATAATAAGGTTGTTATACTCAAGGATTATAGTTTAGTAGCCTTTTCAACTGATGCTCCTTGAGAAAATTAAACCTTAATGTTCTGAGCTAGAGGTTCTCAAAGTTGAGCATGTATCATAATCACTGGGAGGGCTTGTTAATACACAGATTGCTGGCCCCACCCCCAGAGTTTCTGATTCAGTAAGTTTGGGGTGAAACCTGAGAGTTTTCATTTCTAATAATTTCCCAAGTGCTGCTGATGTTGCTGGCATCTATTGTGTGAAATTAATTTATTTCTCCCTTAGGCTTCTAAAATAGTACTAGTTGTATAGAAGCACTTGGAGAATTTTAAAAATTGTTCTTCAAATCATTTTTCTGTGTCCAGAGTTCTTTAGATGAGGAACTCTGATGGGGGGAGATAAAATGAAGGAAACTATAATTCCAAACCTTATCTTAGAAGGTAAAAACACAGTTGCATGGACACAGGAAGATTAATAGGTGCAGGTTAGATTAAAGTTGGAAAAAATAGGGTTCAGGTCCATTTAGTTAGGAACTTCTCTTATCCACCTGCTATCTAGAATATGACTTAAAATTTTGAGAACTCTCTTCATTTGGAATTTTGGGCCCTTAAACCTAGGCAGCATCAACTACATGTCAAGGACCAGTTTTAAGTAGAGTATGTACCATGATGTCAGTGTGCTGATGTATAACCTATAGCCTAGGGGCACCTGGGTGGCTCTGTCAGTTAAGCCTCTGAATTCAGCTCAGGTGTCCTGGGATCCAGCCCCACATCAGGCTCCCGGTTCAGTGGGGAGTCTACCTTTCTCTCCCCCTCTGCCCCTCCATCTGCTCATGCGCACATTCGCACTCTCTCAAATAAATAAATAAAATCTTAAAAAATAAAAATAAAACTCATATAGACTAAAAGTCTCTGTGATTCCTTTCACCACCTTCCTTTTTCATACCCTTTACTCCTGATGTCATTTATGTATACTTCTTTCTCCCTAATTGGGTTTCTGGCTTCTATGTTTTTGTATCCTTTTTAACATTGTATATACTAAATAATTTATCAGTCAGTAGTCTCCATTAGATTGGCTGAAGAAAATTTTCAACATTTTAAAATTGGGAAAATACTGTAGAAAACGTCATTGGCTTTATATCTTAATATTAAATTGCTTACCCAAAAAGCATACAATCTATACATTGTTAACTTCCAAACTGTATCTCCAGCCCAGACCTTTCTCCTCAGCTTCACACTTGTATAGCCTACCTGACATCTTGTTGGCCTCTCAGATGTAACAGGTTCAATTTTAAGCGGATCCCCCACCTTCCTTCCCACTTGTACTTTCACCGCCTGCAGTCATCCCCTCTCAGTTATGGTCATTCCACCCTTCCAGGTGCTCAGGCCAAGAACTGTGGACTCCTTTTTTCTTCTCCCTCACTCCCACTTCCAGTCTATCAGCAAATCCCATCCTTACCTTCAGAGTACATCCAAAATCTGATCAAGTATTCACCACCTCCACTGCCACCTCCCAGATCCAAGCTACCATCAACTTTTACTTGGATGACCGCAGCCACTTCCTAAATAGTCCCCCTGCTTCTAGCCTTGCTGCCACTCCTGTTAGTCTTCTTAGACAGCCAGCCAGGGTGGTCCTGTTAAATATAAGTCAGGTCTTTCATTCCTCTCCCAAAAACACTTTAGTGGCTTTTCTTTTTTACCAGAATAAAAGCCTAGTGATTTATGATGACCCTATAAAAGACCCTGAACAGTCCATTTGCCCCCATTACTTCTCTTGACTTCATATCCTACTCCTTTCTTCCTCACTGTACACTACGATAATACTGGCCTCCTTTCTGTTCCTTGAATGCATAGGGCATGCTCCTTTCACTGGCTTTTTACCCTGCCCGGAATACTCTTTCCCCTAAGTATCCCACAGTTCACTACTTTACCTGTTTTACTCAAGTGTCACATTCCCTGATCATCCCAAAACTCCATCCCCTTCTTGGCTTTGTCATTGTAACACCTTACCTGAATATATTGTAAACTCCATGGGGACAGGGATTTTAGTTTATTTTGTTTTTGTTCTCTTTCCCTACATGCCTGGCAAATGGCAGGTGCTCAGTAAATACTTGTGACATGAATTTATGATTTTATCTGCCTAGAGGAGTATGCCTTTCCTTTGAGAAATGCATCCAATAATCATGTGCTTCCAGCATAGGCTACCAATCTTTGCTTCTAGCACTTATTATTCTGCTGGTCCCTCTTCTAAAAATGATACATTCATGCTTCTCTTGTTCAATTTGAAATTACTGTTTGATTTTTATTGCAATATACAGTTTGCATAAATTGTAATTCCTAAGTTCATATATTATCTTGGGAAATAATTAAGCATTCTTTAATCCTCTGTAAAGTATATGAATTATTCATTGTCATTGATTGTGGTGTTTCCCAACAGTCATAGTGCTATTTTGGTATGCATGTTGCTTTTACGTGACTCTATATCATGACTTATAACTTTATACCATAGCCAAGAAAGGTCAGTACCTGTTTCCCCTTGTAAACCTGGATTGAGAGTACGTGGTCCTGTTTTGATTTTTCTTTCTTTCTTCCTTTCTTTTTTAAAGATTTCATTTATTTATTTGTCAGAAAGAGAGAAGGAGGGAGAGAGCACAAGCAGGGGGAGTGGGAGAGGGAGAAGCAGGCTTCCCACTGAGCAGGGAGCCCGATGCGGGACTCGATCCCAGGACCTTGGGATCACAAGCTGAGCCAAAGGCAGACACTCAACCGACTGAGCCACCCAGGCATCCCCCTGTTTTGATTTCCGAGAGTTTTGTAGGTTTTAGTGTTTTTTGTGTAACCAGTGCTTCATAACTACCTTTATGGGATCAGGTAGGTCCCACAGACACTCCTTGCTCTCTTACTCATTTTTTCTGGGCTCAACAAGATTTGACTTTTATGTACTTGTTATGGAAGTCCTACACTTTGGATTTTTCATTTCGGATATTGTACCCTATTGTCGGGTCACGTTTGGAATCATGGAATCATTTGAATCTAGCTGATAAGTTTTTAGTCTGAAATCAGAGTCACTGCAGCACTTATGTTCATCCAGTTGCCGTTTCTTCAGGATGCAGGAAAGCGTAAGTGGCTCAAATCTCAATTCTTCGTATCTTTTTTAGGTGTTAAATTCATTTAGGTGTTAAAGGTTGTTATATTCCTATGTCCTTCATTACTTCATTAAGATATGTGGAATATAAAATGAATTTAAAAACATTAAGTCAAATACATAAGACTCAGTTTCTTGTTTTCTGATATTGGAGAGTTTCCAGTCTCAGACTGCGGGTGGCTATGATTTGGAAAACAGGGAACAAACATGAGGAAGTCTTTAACCTTAATTATATTTCATTGCTGTGGCAATAGAATGTAATAGAACTTAGTGCTAAGATTCACTATCGGTAGCTAAAAATATATAAAGTATAAATGAATTCTTTCTTTCAGATGCAAACCAATACTTGAATGTCAACATGTAGTAGTTGGGGCTTTGCTGAGAACACATATTGCTACATAGCTTAAGACATCCGTGGGGGAAAAAAAGCATAGGTTCAAAGATACACATAAGTTTATCCATAATAGTGGACACATTAGAACCAATTTAATATAAAGCAATGGAGAACGGACTAAAATATTATCTGTCAGATTTTGATATTACTAAAATTATGTATTCAAGGAATATTTAATCAAATGAAAAATGCTCGTGATAAAACCTAAATACAAAAGAAAGAAGTTCCAATTTTATTATATGCCTTGATCCAGTTCTTCACTTGAAAGAAGGCTCTATACATATAAAAAACATGCCAGTGTGTGTTTATTGTGATTATTACAGGGTTTGAGGATTATAGTGATCTTTTTATTTTATTCTTTATACTTTTCTATTTTCTATACTTTTCTTTCCAATTTTATGCTCTCTGTATAATCTTAAGTATTTTTAAGGAAGGAAAGAAGTTTTTAGAACTAGACATAGCTATGATCCTAGGCAAGTTAGTAATAACGATGATGACTACATTATATTGAGTACCTACTATTTAGCAAATATTGGAATATGTTTTATGTATTTTTGTCATCCTATTTTATTATAGTCCAGCAATGGAAGCTTAATTATCTACTTTTACATATTAGGGAAGAGTCTCAAAACTTTCGAGTAGCTTATAAGCTAGTAAATGTTATAGCAGGATTCAAACTGAAGTTTATACAATTTTCTAAATATACCAGAAGGCCTCTCCAAAATAATTTAACTCTCAAAGCCTGTGTTTCTTTACTGTAAAATGTAGGTGGAATTGTTGTGCAGCTTAAATGACACAGGGTACATAAACCACAGGACAAGTTTTTTTCCATGAGATCTTCTTATAGTTATAGCCTTCTGGCTTTTTTTTTTTTTCCCCAGTCTGCTTCTGCACATGTATTATTTAAGCTGTTGTTAAATATTTCCATTAACAACATTATCTGAAATTTAACTCTATACAGTAAATCTGTAAGTTGCATTTCCTTTTTTTTTTTTTAAGATTTTATTTATTTATCAGAGAGAGAGTGAGTGAGACAGAGAGAGAGAGAGAGCACAAGCCGGGAGGTGGGGGAGAGGCAGAGGGAGAAGCAGACTCTCCACTGACCAGGGAGCCCAATGCAGGGCTCGATCCCAGGACTCTGGGATCATGACCTGAGCCCAAGGCAGATGCTTCACCCACTGAGCCACCCAGGAGCCCCTGTAAGTTGCACTTCTTTAAAGAAGAGCAAAATTAATCCATTGATTAGCATTTTGTCATTATAGTTTTAATGTTTATATACTTCAGTTTTGCAGTCGGTTTTGGAAGTTTCATTTTCATGAGAATCAGTGGTACTTTGTTAAAAGGGATAAAGCTTAGGTTTTTCACCTTCCTTAAAAGATGTTTTAAGAAACTTGGTGGGGGGTGTCTGTGTGGCTCAGTTGGTTAAGCCTCTGACTCCTCATCTCAGCTCAGGTCTTGATCTCAGGGTTGTGAGTTCAAACCCCAATGTTGGCTCTGCACTGGGCGTGGAGCCTAGTTGGGGGAAAAAAAAAAGTTTGGTATTTTGTTGAGTTTGGAAGGCTCTCTGTTCCTTGCCTGAGTTCTGAACCAGGTGAGAGGTCAAAACAGTAAACATACCCAGTTTTTTTCTCTCCAGATTTTTTAAAGTCCCTGAGGTAGATAAGGGACCAGTTGCCTTGCAAATGGAGGAAATCATTAGGAATGGAGGGAAAGTGTACTCTCAAAACCTTTTTCAAGTTTCGTACTTTTGTTTAGAAGTTAGTGTAAAAGGCTGCTGAAACACCTAAGTTTGGTGAATTGAGTCTAGCTGATAGCTATTATTGTCAGCAAAATGGATGGATGGATGGATGGATGGATGGATGGATGGATGGATGGATGGATGGATGGATGGATAGAGTTTGCTTACTGTGATGTTCAGAGTTACACTGTTGCTTATGGGTACATTAAACAACTTCAGAAAATCCAGGATAAGTATGATTTCAAGTATTACATTTTAGGCTCTGTATTTTTCTCCTCAAGTGTCTTAATTTTGGATTTAGAAAATATGGATACTCTTATCTATAGGAAATGCAAGGAAGTATGAAACTGTACTTAAACCACAAATTTACATTTTTGACTGATTAAAAGAAAAATTCCTTTAGACAGTGATCATACGGATTTTACTGTATGTTCTAGCTACTACATAGTTTTCTGTTATATGATTAACCACCATTTATTTTTCTGTTCTGCTGATAAATAACTAGATTATTCCACAGTTTTAAAAAACCAACTTCAGGGGCACCTGGGTGGCTCAGTTGTTAAGTAAGCACCTGCCTTCAGCTCAGGTCATGATCCCAGGGTCCTGGGATTGAGCCCCACATCGGGCTCCCTGCTCCGCGGGAAGCCTGCTTCTCCCTCTCCCACTCCCCCTGCTTGTGTTCCCTCTCTCTCTGTGTCTCTCTCTGTCAAATAAATAAAATCTTAAAAAAAAAACAAAAAACAACTTCAAATTGGTTTTTCCTGGAAGAGAGAGGGAGGGAAAGACTTGTGGCAGTGGGGATACCTAATTATGTGTTATATCTTTGAAAAATAAAGAGATTTGAAACAGTTATGGAGGAAAAGACATTGACATTATAGGCAGGAAGTAAATTAATGTTAATGTCTTGTTTAAGATATCTTTATTTACCCTGCAGTTATGAAGATGTTCCCCCATATTTTCTTCTGAAAGCATTATTGTTTAACTGGCAATTTCACATTTAGATCTGCAATTCATATGGAATTTGACTTTTGTGTGGGGTTTTAGGTAGGGTTCAAAATCCTTTTTTTTCCCCCTTGCGTATACAATTGGCCAAGCCTTTATTGAGAAGACCATTCTTTAAAGGAGGAGATTTTTAACGATGGAAAATAACAGAACATGTTTGCTTGTTGAAAGGTGATCTAGGCCTTCATGACTTTCTAGATTCTGGGGAACTGATGGCATAGGAATAGGATAAGTAAATGAAAGAACATAGTTTCTAAAGGGGAAAGAAACATTTTTGCAAAGGAAGGGATCCATAGCATATTTGTCTCTGCTTTGAAAGGGATGCACTCTCATGCTAAGAAGAGAAAATGAATGCAAATGCAAGTTGGTTTATAAGCTTGACTATGAGAAGATGAAGGAGTTCCATCTGTGTGTTCTGCTTTGTTCATGAAGTAAGGGTGTTGAGATGGTAGGTGTAGGAGGGAAGGGTTGTGGAGGATTAAAGAGAAGTAATAAAGTATGAAAGACCAAAGCCCAATTCATTCAGTTCTTTCTTTCTCTCTCATACCTTCAAATTCTGTGAGAGAGAATTTGATTGGTTAAGTTAGTCACTATTCAGTATAGAGTCCCCTCTTCGGGTATGAAACTCTTGAACCAGGCCTTGTAATAGGCAACTAGCTTGCCTAAAAGGTTCATTTTGGATCAGATGTCCATCCCTAGTCCTAGGTATCTCTAGGTCAGTGGTAATGGGGGAAACACACATGTCTATCTTTTGTTCAGAAGGAAGCACTCCTTTCTTGGTCCCTCCGACCAAAGTCCTAGATTTAAGTCAGTGATCCAGTTTGGATGACATGAACAATGGCTGTGGTTAGGTGAATAGAACTCATTAGCCAGATTTGCTCCTTATAACCTTCTGCCCCCTAGTGGAGTCAGCCCCATCTAAACCCTGTCTTGACTGACGGAAGGGAAAGGTTTCTCTAGGAAAATTGGATTGCTCTTACCAGAGAAGGATGAACAGCTGCCAGGGAAATAAAAATATATTGGAATTTAATGGAGAAAAGTATTCATAGACCCTTGATCTTTAAAGGAGTATAATAGTCTCTTAGTAAATGCAGTGAATTAAGAACTGAAGCAATTCTACTGTAAAAAGCTTTAATCTTGTTTTAGAATTTGTCTTCACTGTTAGTCAGTGACTTTTGACTTAATAGCAAAACCACCACAATGGAGTGTGGGTATTTCCACTCAGCTTGCATCTCTTCCTTCTTTATCTTACATTAGGTTTTTGTTGTTTGTTTGTTCAAAGGATTTAAGGAAGAAATACCTTTCATTATTAGACCAGCTTGCAGTAGGGTATTTGGGGAAGGACATTACTCTAAAGTATAAAGTACTCATCGCAAGAAGATACGTTTGCACACATGGCAATGAACCACACAGTGTTTGCCAGACTTAATGTTTGACTTTAAGCACAAAGAACATTGGAAATGGTTATCTTTCATCTTACAGTTGAAATACTTACAATACCATTACGTGTAAGATAGTTTAACTTTCTTCTGAAATCTCTTCCATAATAGCATCTTTTTAAGATTGAATCAGTAGGAAAACAATAAAATGTCCCCAGATTCTAAGCCAGTTTCCTTAAGTTGAGGGCTATAGTTATTTAGCAGTAGAAGAGTTTGGCTTTCACCAGGTATGGGTATGATTCTGAAATGATCTTTCATTTAGAAAAAGGAAGTAGAACCAGATAGAAAAACAAATGTTTTTGTATTGTGATTTACTCGGTAAGTAAGAGAAAGGAAGTAGAACTAACCACATAGAAAAGTATCTTTGTAATATCTTGTGCTTTGCTTGACACATAGTGATTGTTCAGTAACAGCATCTAAATTTGTAAAGAATGGGTAAATATGTGAATTTTTTGAAAATCCTTTTCCTATTAACATTTTATTTGGTGGGATCCTGTAGCCCTAGTATGGACAAGAATTTTTCTGACTTTATTCTGCATAAACCTAAGTCATCTAGGTTCATTGATAACTTTCCAAGGTGTTAGCCATCATCCCCCAAAATATATTGGTTACATCAGCATCATATTCTTTTCCTTTCCCACAACTGAAAGCATTTCACTATTTTCTTGCCTAACTACAATTTCCACTCTTAACTGTGAATAGTGAGCCAAAAAGACATTTGAGGAACGTGTGTACCATAATAGACGTAGGGGAGTCCAGATGACTTTTCCATAATTCAGAGAACAGAAGAAATCTTTTAAATTTAATTTTTAAATTATCATATAGTAATATTGACTTTTTTGGGTATACAGTCTAACATGTTAACACATACATAGATTGGTGTAACCACCATCATAATCAGGATGCAGAGCTGTTCTGTCACCCCCCAAAAACTTCTTTGTCCTGTCCCTTTATAGTCTTACCGTCTTCTACCCCTAACCCCTGGCAATCACTGATCTGTTCTTCACTGTAGTTTTGTCTTTTTGAGAATGTTGTGTATATGGAATCATATCGTATGTTGAACCTGGCTTCTTAAACTCAGCATAATGCCTTTGAGATTCATCCACTTTGTAGCATTTCATTTGTTGGGTAGGTGATTTGTGAATATTTTCTCCCATTCTATAGTTTGTCTTTTCAGTCTCTTAAGAACTGTCTTTTGCATAAACTATCACTTTTTCTCTTTTATAGATTATGCTTTTGGTGTCTATAAAGAACTCTACTTCAAATTTCAGCTCATGAAGGTTTTCTCCTGTGTTTTCTTCTTAAAGTTTTATAGTTTTTAGTTTTACTTTTAGATCTGTGAACCATTTTTAGTTTTACTTTTAGATCTGTGAACCATTTTTAGTTAATTTTGTGTAAGTTGTCTTTGCACCTTAGGTTATGGTTCTGTTCTTTTCCTTTCTTTTCTTTTCTTTCTTTGTATGTGGATATCTAGTTGTTTGAACACTACTATTTAAATAAAAATCTCTCTTTTCTCTGTTGAATTGCTTTTGCACCCTTGTCAAAAATGAATTGACCATATTTGTATGAGTCAGTTCTGGACTTTTGTTTTCTGTTCCATGAATCGTTTTTTCTTTCTCTTTGCCAGTAGCACACTGTCTTAATTATTATAGTGTTAGAGTAAGTCTTAAATTAGTATTTTTCCTACAGCTTTATTCTTTAAGAACTGTTTTTAATTATTCTAGTCCCCTTGCTTTTCCATATAAATTTTAGGATTAGCTTGTTTAAATCCATAAAAATTCCTGCTAAGATTCTGCTAGGATAATTCCTGCATTGACGCTGTAGGTCAGTTTGTGGAGAATTGATACTCTAATTCTGTCGAGTCTACAAAAGTTTTTAAAAAGACTAATAATCTTCATAGAGATGAAATGTTACATCCATGATCCAAAAATAGAATACTAATAGAATACTATAGGAAAAGGAACAACCAAATGACAAGAACGAACTATGAGATTTAAAACATGATAACTTAATCCCATAAAATAGCTGGAAGATAAAGTTAAGGAAATCTCCCTGAAAGTAGGACAAAAAAGCAGAGGTAAAGGAGGAGAGAAATATTAGAGAATTAGAAGATATAGCTAAGAAATCCATTATCCAAATAATAGGAGTCTAGAAAGGGAGAATAGAAATGGAGAGACAGAGATGATCAAAGAATTTGTCCTAGAACTGAATTAAGGACATAGATCTCCATTTTGGAAAAGTGAATTTAAAAAAGAACCACACAACTTTATAGAAACAGAAAATAGGATGGTGGAAACTGGGGAGAGTTTAAGGGGGACAGACTTTCATCTTGGGAAAATGAAAAAATTCTGGAGATGGATGTTGGTGTTGGTTACACAGCAATGTGAATGTACTTAATGCCACTGAACAGTACACCTACAAATAGTTAAAATGGTAAATTTTATATCAAAAAGAACAAGAAAGGAAGCAGTAGCAGATGAAAGACTTCACAATGTTTTAAAATCCAATATTACAGTTGTGAAAGAAAAAAAAGGACAAGGGGCCCCTGGGTGGCTCAGTCGTTAAGCGTCTGCCTTCGGCTCAGGGTCCTGGGATCGAGCCCCGCATCGGGCTCCCTGCTCCGCGGGAAGCCTGCTTCTCCCTCTCCCACTCCCCCTGCTTGTGTTCCCTCTCTCGCTGTGTCTCTCTCTGTCAAATAAATAAATAAAATCTTTAAATAAATAAATAAATAAATAAATAAATAAATAAATAAATAAATAAATAAATAAAAGGGTAAGCTGATTTGTGTTACAGCACACCCAAAAAGTACAGGAATTGGACGCACAGGTAGCTCAGAATGAAGAAGGGATATGGCTAAAACAACAGCAGAGATTTAAAAATCTTATGAGGAGCAAGAACCAGACAGATCCTCTGTCCATTCTGTGCAGCTATTGCTCCGTTTCTGTTCTGGAAGAACACAGGAGATACATCATCTACACAGTTTGCCAGAAGCACAGGGACAGGCAGCAAAGGGTGATGCACCATTTTGGAAATGGCATTAGGTGGAATTATACATACTAAATGGTAAGACCTCCCCCAGCTTCCTTCCTCCAATTAGCCTGAAAGAATAGACCTAAACATTCTGTACTTGGGGTCCACAGTGAAAAAGCCCAGCCAGATTCATGCTACACTGCAGCCTGCTTGTTGCCAAGCCTTACTACTATAAATAATGCAAAATAAACATCAATGTATAAGTCTCTTTGTGTACCTTCCAGGGGTTATCCTAGGACAATATGTTAAATGTTTTATAACCATAACCCACAGGAAGAAGTAATTTTATATATCATAACTTGGGTATACACACACACACGCACGCTTCATACGTTTGTATGTGTATATATTTATTTATTTGAAACAAAAGTTTCACAGAACTACCCTTGCTACATACATATGCTGTGGTATTTTTAGCTTTTTTAAAAAAATAAGTTGGCCCCGTTGTACCTCATTTAAATATAAAAGTAAATTGTGGTCATATACAGATGACTATAGATAGAATTCCTAGGCCTACAATATATTCATCCTCAAAATGAAAAAATATTACAAAATTATAAAATCATTTTCCAAATTGTACTTCCCACCAGTAATGTTTAAGCATTTCAGCTTGTGTTTCCAGACTCTTCTTTTTTTTTTTAAGATTTTTTTTTTTTTTTGAGAGAGAGAATGAGAGAGAGAGAGCACATGAGAGGGGGGAGGGTCAGAGGGAGAATCAAACTCCCTGCTGAGCAGGGAGCCTGATGTGGGACTCGATCCTGGGACTCCAGGATCATGACCTGAGCCGAAGGCAGTTGCTTAACCAACTGAGCCACCCAGGCGCCCCTCCAGACTCTTCTACTAATCTAATAACTAGAATGGCATCTGTGACAGATACTGTGTGTATGCTGACAGTCTTTATTTTTTAATCTTTTCTTTCTTCCTGTGTCAATTAAGGAAATGTTAAAAGGTCAAAACTCTATTCCCTAGCTCTTCTTGCAGTTAGAGGTAGTTGTGTGACCTAATTCTGACTAATGCAACACGCCAAGCTTGCAGTCTGGAGCTGTAGCAGCCATTTTATGACCACATGGGTGAAAACAGCATGCTGAGAATGACAGTATAAAAATGGGAGGGGGCACTCAGGACATTGATGACATTGTCTAGCTTATATAAGAACTCTGGGTTATCTCCTTCTGAATTTATAGTTACACTATTAAGGATAAACCCTTACCTATTTAAGCCACATTTATGGGTTTTGGGGGTTCACTCCTCTGTCAATTGCTTGTTAGTTCCTGTAATAGTTAACTTAGACTAAATTATTCTATGGCAACAAATGACCACAAAATTTAAGTGACTTATAACAAGAAACATTTCTTTTTTCATTCACTTAAACAAGTCAGCTGCAGATCTGCTTTAGATATGCTCCCATGTCTTCATTCTGGGACCCAAGCTAAAGAAGTTGCTGCCTGTCTCTTGTGACGATGAGAGAAAGAGCAGTGGTCGAACCACAAGATGGCTTTTAAAACTTTGGTTCAGAAATGTCATACTTCATTTCTACATACATTTCGTTGGCCAACGCAAAATAAATGTCCAAAAGTGGTGTAAATGGGCAGGGAAGTATAATCTTTCAATAGGGAGGGCAGTGAATAGTTGGGGACAGTAATACAAATATCACTGTATCCTTTTGCATTTTTGTTCTTACCAGTATTTAAAAGTTCTTTATACATTCCGGATACTAAACTTGTGAGTTTAGCTTTTACGCTTAGGTCTGGGATCCAGGCTTGAATTAAGTTTGCGTATGTTCTGAGGTAAAGGCCAAGGTTCAGTTTTTTCCATATGGCTACCCATTCATTCCAGTGTCATTTGATGAAAGGACTTAACTTTCTCCCATTGGATTGCCTTGGCACCTTTGTTGAAAGTCGTAGTGCTATTTAAGTGTAAGTTGATTTCTGAGCACTTTATTCTTTTACATTAATCTATTTGTTGAACCTTATGCCAGTACCACACCATCTAAAGTAAGTCTTGAAATCAGGTGATAAATTTTCTGATCTGTTTCATTTTTCAAGATTGCTTAGAATATTCTGGGATTTTGCACTTCTATATCCAGTCTTCTAGTCTATGAACATGGTTTCTCTCTCCATATTTTTAGGGCTTTAATCCCACCAATACTTGTTTCAGCATAGAAGTCTTTCACATCTTGTGTTAAATTTGTTCTTAAATACATTTTTTACACTAAATGTAAATAAAATTTAAAATCCTTTTTTTCTAGTTGCTTGCTGCTACAATTTGTTTTTTTTTTCTTTTGAAGTTTAATATTTGCGATTTTTATTTTGTAGGAAGTAAATTACTAAGATTGTGTCAAGGTGAAAAAATGTGACCATCATATTTACCAAATAATCACCTCTATTTGGTACATTTCTTTTTCTCCCTCTCCTCATGGCACTAAATAATTAATTAATTTAACATTAACATTGTATATGTTTAAGGTATACAGCATCTTTTTATTTTTAAGATTTTATTTATTTATTTGAGAGAGGAGAGCAGGGGGAGGAGCAGAGAGAGAGGGACAAGCAGACTCCATGTTGAATGTGGAGCCTGATGCAGGGTCAGTCCCCCGATTCTGAGATCGTGACCTGAGCTGAAACCAAGAGTCGGACGCTTAACCAACTGAGCCACCCAGGTGCCCCAACAGCATGTTACTTTGATACATTTATATATTGTAATATGATTGCCAATATAGTGATGTTTATCATATAATTACAGTATAATTATTATTGTCTGTATTCATTATATTGTGCCTTAGATCTCTGTGGCTTATAGATTCCTCATTACAGGTTTGTACCCTTAAGTACCATAACTCTTATCCCCCACCCCTGTAACCACTATTTTATACTCTTTTTTTAATAGGTCCGTTTTTGGGGATTCCATGTATAAGTGATATCATACAGTTCTTGTTTTTTTCTGTCTGACTTACCTCTCTTTGGATAATGTGCTCAAGATCCATCCATGGTGTTGCATATGGGAGGATATCTTTTCTCATGGCTGAGTAATATTCCATTATGTATATATAACACATCTTTTTTTATCCATTTTTCCATTGATGGGCATTTAGGTTGTTTCCATATCTTGGCTATTGTGAATAAT
Organism: Mirounga angustirostris; assembly: GCF_029215605.1. Classification (NCBI taxonomy): domain Eukaryota; kingdom Metazoa; phylum Chordata; class Mammalia; order Carnivora; family Phocidae; genus Mirounga; species Mirounga angustirostris. The sequence goes on along the minus strand of NW_026991720.1, from coordinate 71,035,851 downwards.
GCTGTGGTAAAAATAGAAGTGCATATACCTTATAAAAATCCTATTTTCATTTCCTTTGGTAGTATATACCCACTAGGGGAATTGCTGGTTGTTCTTTTTGTGTAAGTATGTGCACTTTTCTTTAAAATTAACTAATTTTAATCAAACATTTTCAAATGAAGTAAAATATCTCTTGAGTATAGAAACTATATCACATAAACATACCAGTAGCAAACATGGGTTTGGATTGATAGTTCTATGAGTTCCCTCTATATTATAGAAATCTCATTTAATGTTACTCAGATTCCTTAACTTAGTCGATGTAAAAGACCTGTTTTAAATTTTGGTGTATGCCTGGCATGTATTTTTTTGTCTATTTATTTACCTTATTTTAATGCACATGTGTATTCAGGTTAGATTAAGTAACTAGTTTCTAGGACTATTTAAAGTGAATTGAAAGGAGGTAATGAACACACAATTGGAAATTGTTGCACAACTTGGGTTTGGACAGTCATTCGTCATTTGTCTAGTGGTCAGATTTTGAGCTCTTTCAACTGTCCTAAAGTTATGAACCAATAAGCAGAAAAGTTTTCTGGGAAAAAAAGCAGGCATGGGGAGTATGTATTTATTAAATGCCTTCTATATTAGACACTGTGCTAACTACTTACAGTTTTGTGGGGTTTTTTTGAAGATTTCATTTATTTATTTGACAGAGAAAGAGACAGCGAGAGAGGGAACACAAGCAGGGGGAGTGGGAGAGGGAGAAGCAGGCTTCCCACAGAGCAGGGAGCCCGATGCGGGGCTCAATCCCAGGACCCTGGGATCATGACCTGAGCTGAAGGCAGACACTTAACAACTGAGCCACCCAGGCGCCCCTAAGTACTTACAGTTTTATTTCTCACAACTCATGCCCATTATATGGTCAAGGAAACAAATGCAGAGAGATTAACATAAAGATTAGGATTCAAGTTGGTTTTTTTTTTTAAGATTTAACTTTCTTAGAGCTTTTTAGGTTCACAGCAAAATTGAAAGGAAGATACAGAGACTTCCCATATAGCATCTGGCCTCCTCCATCAACCTATAAGGCTTTCCCCATTATCAGCATTGTGTATTTGTTACAGTTCATGAATCTACATTAAAATGTAATAATCACTCAGTGTCCATAGTTACCTTAGGGTTTACTCTTGGTGTTGTGCATTTTATGGATTTGGATAAATGTATAATGATATGTACCCATCATTATTATATGCAGAGTATTTTCAGTGCCTTAAAAATCCTCTGTGGTCCACCTATTCATCCCTCTCTTGCACTCAATCCCTAGCAACCACTCATCTTTTTCTCTGTAAGTTTGCGTTTTCCGGAATGTTACATAGTTGAAATTGTACAGTCTGTAGCCTTTTCAGATTGGCTCTTTCACTTAATAATGTGCACTTAAGGTTCCTCCATGTGTTTTCATGGTTTAATAGATCATTTCTTTTTAGTGCTGAATAATACTCCGTTGTCCGGAATAGCACAGTTTATTTATCCATTCATCTGTTGAAGGGCATCTTGTTTGCTCCTAGGTTTTGGCAATTATGAGTAAAGCTGCTATAAACATCTGTGTACAGGTTTTTGTATGGGCATAAGTTTTCAGATCCTTGGGGTAGACACCAAGGATTGTGATTACCAGATCATATCCTAAATGTATGTTTAGTTTTGTAAGAAGCCACCAAACTGTCTTGCAGAATGACTGTATCATTTTGCGTTCCTACAAGCAATGAATGAAATTCGTCTTGTTGCATATCCTTGCCAGCATTTGGTATTGTCCATGTTCCAGATTTTGGCCGTTCTAATAGATACATAGTGGTAATTAGAGTTATTTTAATTTGCATTTCTCTCATGACATGATTTGGGTTATCTTCTAATGTGCTTATTTGCCATCTATATATCTTTTTTGGTAAGGTGGCTCTTAAGATCTTTAGCCTATTTTTTTAAATCAGAAATTTTTTTTTGTTGAGTTTTAAGAGTTCTTTGTATGTTTTGGATAACAGTCCTCTATTAGATATGTCTTTTGCAAATATTTTCTCTTAGTCTATAGCCTGTCTTCTCATTCTCTTGACTTTGTCTTTCACAGAAGAGAAGGTTTTTATTTTAATGAAGTCTAGCTAATCCATTATTTCTTTCATAGATTGTACCTTTGGAGTCATATCTAAAAAATCATCATTGTGGGGCACCTGGGTAGCTCAGTCAGTTAAGTGTCTTACTTTGGCTCAGGTCATTATCTCAGCATCCTGGGATCTAGCCCAGCATCCAACTCTGCGCTCAGTGGGGTGTCTGCTTCTCCGTTACCCTTTCTCTCTCCTTCTGCCCCTCCCCCTGCTCATGCTCTCTCTCTCTCTACCCCCTCTCTCTCATATAAATAAATAAAATCTTTTTAAAAAATAAATATAAGTGGCGCCTGGGTGGCTCAGTCGTTAAGTGTCTGCCTTCAGCTCAGGTCATGATCCCAGGGTCCTGGGATCGAGCCTCACATCGGGCTCCCTGCTCAGCGGGAAGCCTGCTTCTCCCTCTACCAGTCCCCCTGCTTGTGTTCCCTCTCTCGCTATGTCTGTCTGTCAAATAAATAAATAAAATCTTTTTTTAAAAAAAGAAAAAAATATATATATATAAAATAAAAAATCATCACTATAGTTCATCTAGGTTTTCTCCTATATTAAGTTCTGGGAGTTTTATAATTTTGAGTTTTACATTTAAAATCAATGATCCATTTTGAGTTAATTTTTGTGACGGGTGTAAGGTCTTTGTCTAGATTCATTTTTTTGCATATGGATGTCCAGTAGTTCCAGCACCGTTTGTTGAAGAGACTGTCTTTGCTCCATTGTATTGTCTTTATTTGTCAAAGATCATTTGACTATACTTACGTGGGTCTGTTTGGAGTTCTATTCTGTTCTGCTGATCTATTTGTCTCTTCTTTCACCAATACCACAGTTTTGGTTTTTTGTTTTTTTAAGATTTTATTTATTTATTTGACAGAGAGAGCTCACAAGCGGTGGCGGGAGTGGGGGTGGGGAGGCAGAGGGAGAGGGAGAAGCAGGCTTCCGGCTGAGCCGGGAGCCCGATGCAGGGCTCAATCCCAGGATCCTGGGATCATGACCTGAGCCGAAGGCAGACACTTAACAACTGAGCCACCCAGGCACCCCAATACCACACTGTTTTGATTACTGTAGCTTCATAGTAAATCTTGAAGTCGGGTAGCACCAGTCCTCCAACTTTTCCTCTCCTTCAGTATTGTGTTGCCTACTCTGGTCTTTTGCCTCTCCATATAAACTTTAGAATCATTTTGTCAACATCCACGGAATAACTTGCTGGCATTTTGATTGGGACTGAATTGAATCTTATAGGTCAAGTTGGGAAGAACCTACATCTTGACAATATTGAGTCTTCCTGTTTATGAATATGAAATATCTCATTGTTTTTCATTTTTTTCTTTGATTTCATTCATCAGTTTTGTAGTTTTCCTCATATAGATCTTGTCTATATTTTGTTAGATTTATACCTAAATATTTCATATTTTTGGGTGGTTCTATAAATAGCATTTTTTATTTTAAATTTTACTTGTTCATTGCTGGTATATAGGAAAGTAATGGACTTTTTTTTTTTTTTTTTTTTTTTGAGAGAGAGATTGCATGCACGCATATGGGAGAGGGACAGAGAGAATCTTAAACAGGTTCCATGCTCAGCATGGAGCTCAATACAGGGCTTAGTCTCATGACCCTGAGATCATGATCTTAGCTGAAATCAAGAGTTGGATGCTCAATCTACTGAGCCCCGCCAGCACCCTAGCAGTTGACTTTTGCATATTAACCTTGTATCCTGCAACATTGCTATAATTGCTTATTGGTTCCAGTAGTTTTTTGTCCATTTTTTTGGTTTTCTGCATAAATGATCATGTCATCTGTGAACGAAGATAATTTTCTTTCTTCACAATCTATATACTGTTGATTTCCTTATCTTGTCTTATTTGCATTAGCTAGAACCTCCAGTTTGATATTGAAAAGTACCTGTTCTTAGTGAGAAAGTTTCAAGTATCTCACCATTAGGTATGATTTTAGTTGTAGGTTTTTGTAGATGTTCTTTATCAAGCTGAGACAGTTCCCCTCTATTCCTAGTTTATTAAATAGAATTTTTATCATGAACGAGTGTTGGGTTTTGTCACATGCTTTTTCTTCATCTCTTGATATGATGTGTGATTTTTTTTTAGTCTGTTTCTGTGATGGATTACATTAGTTGATTTTCAAATGTTGAAACATTTTAAAAGCTTTTTTAATATAAGTGTGTCCAGTCTCTAAGACAGCATATAGGTTTGGTGATATGCTAGGGGGACTCACAAGACTAAGCTGTACTCACAGCTAAGACTTATTATAGCAAAAAGATTCAAAGCAAAATCAGCAAAGGGAAAGATGCATGGGGCAAGCTTCCAAGAGTCCTCTCCTTATGGAGTCAAACAGGATGCACCTAATTCCTCCAAGATCAAATTGTGACATGTGTGAAATGTTGCCTACTAAGAAAGTTCACTAGAGGGGCGCCTGGGTGGCTCAGTTGTTAAGCGTCTGCCTTCAGCTCAGGTCATGATCCCAGGGTCCTGGGATCGAGCCCCACATCGAGCTCCCTGCTCCGCGGGAAGCCTGCTTCTCCCTCTCCCACTCCCCCTGCTTGTGTTCCCTCTCTCGCTGTGTCTCTCTCTGTCAAATAAATAAATAAAATCTTAAAAAAAAAAAAAAAAGAAAGTTCACTAGAGACTCAGTGCCCAAGCTTTTACTGAAGGCTGGTCGCATTGGTACCTTTTGCCTAGCATATACCAAAATTCCAGACTCCCAGAAGAAAAGGAAGTGTTAAGCATATACTAGTGTTTTTAGAAACAATTTAGGTACACTGAACCACTCCTATCAGTTAAGGAATGGTGTGAAAGCTCATTAAATCTAAGTTTCAAGACACCTGTCAAGGGCTCTTCCTTGCAAGCAGGCCTTTATAAGGATAGCGGTCTCAAGCCTGTTATGTTAACTTTTTCTACACAGTCCATGCCTTTGGCACTTGGTCAAGGCATCTTTATACCTATGCTTTTAAGATGTTCAGAATTTAGACTGAACCTCTAATTGGTAAATTTAATTAACCAGAAAAGTCTGTCTCAGAAAGCTAGGTGGCTTCTCCTTAAGTTTTTGTATTTAAGTTTCTTTTTTATCTAGCCCAAGGCATCAATTAAGACACAGCACAAATCTGATAAGTTGAAGTGACCTAAATGCCTTTTAGGGCTGAAGCAATGTCCTCAATAGTCAGCATACACACAAAGAAGTGCAATTCTAGAGGCCATATGTAATACCCCTAGAAACAAAGAATTCACAGTTGTTAGGATAGTCCCAACAGGACATTTTTAGGCAGTACAGGGCCCCTAATGTGACCGCCTACTCTCTGGTCTTTCACCCTAAGGTTCTCCATCCAGTCCAGTTAATTCAGTCCATTATTTGGTCTCAGGACTGCCTGAAGGCAGACAGTTCCAAACAGATTTGCTTGACCATGACATCAGTTTATCTGCCTGGTTAAGTATGGACCACATCTAGAGGTATTCTACATGGAAAGTACAAGAAATAGGGTACCCTTTGCTTTCTTGTCAGGACTGTCGGGTGTGATCATAGCTCAGCAGTCAGTTTGAATTGAGTATGCTCATAGCCTTTTGGAAAGGCAGCCTCCTTCAGAAAGAGGAGAACACCTCCAAGTATAGTTCCCAGAGACAAAGATCATGATACTCTTTCCCAGACCTCCCCAGGTGCCAGATTTTTGTTTTGTCTCTTTCATTACAAAATCAGTGTGTCTCATTTAACAGTCATAAGTTTACATTTTTTTCAATCATTCCCTGTTCTCACCCAGTCTTTTATCCACAAGGATTGGCTACAAGGACAAAAGCATTTTTATATAATTTGACCAGAAAGACATATTATTATGTTCAGGAATTGGTCAGGATTTAAATCCGGACTTTTCAGAATTTTTCAAAATGGGATAACTTTCCCTCTCTTTTTGTCCTGGCTAATTAACTAGTTAGCAGCCTAGAAAAGATCAATCCCTTTTTCTGGACAGCTGTATTTAATAATCAGAGTGCCTCATTGGGGCGTGTCTACCAGGAGAAAGGTGATGGAATTAGAGTCAGACTCTTAGTCCATTGTCGTAAATTATAACTAATTTGGAGGCCTGAACACAAGTCACCAACAGTGGGCCATCCTCCAGAGGAAGTCCAGAATCCATTCTGTCAGTACTGAGTGGTGGGGTCACACTCTTTGTGATGTGCTCTCCTCCAGCTTGCAGCTTTTGGCAGGAATCACAAGTTAGGAATGCAATTAGCCTCTCTGCATCAGGAATATAGACCCGATTAGTAGCCTAATTTTAGATGGTCCCATCAGAGAATAAGACGTTTATTGTGGGCATGTGGATGTGACCCAGACAATCCAGCTGGCATCCATTGATGTTTTCATAGTTTAGGGCCCCACAGAGGAGTGTCCTAAATCTACAGCACTCCCAGAGTCTGAGTTCTGTTCATTGAGCCTCTGCTTGCTTTCAGTTTGGTGGAGCTTGTGCTGAGGCTAAAACAGCCTATATCAGACAGCTTCAGGTTTTACTAGGGTCAGGCTCAGGCAATTAGGGCCTGTAAATTCAGAATTCCAAAAAAGCTAGTAGCTAGTCTTTTGCAAAGGAATGACTCTACAAGGCCCAACAGCTATGCTCCAAATCCAAGCAACAAGCAAGGCTTTCTTTTTTTTTTTTTTTTTTTAAAGATTTTATTTATTTGATAGAGAGAGAGAGAGCACACGTAGGCAGAGTGGTAGGCAGAGGGAGAGGGAGAAGCAGGCTCCCTGCTGAGCAGGGAGCCCGATGCTGGACTCGATCCCAGGACCCTGGGATCATGACCTGAGCCGAAGGCAGACGCTTAATGACTGAGCCACCCAAGCGTCCCAAGCAAGGCTTTCTTATTAGCCTTTTTATCTTATCAATCTTAGAGTCCAAATTGACCCACTAAAAAATATGTACATCAGTCTGAAAAATCATCAGCCTCTAATGATCAGAAATTTTATTTCATAAGAGCTCATTAGTAAGTAAAAACTGCCTTTTAAAACTCCAAAATTGTACCTACATCTAGAGATTTCTTCTTTTATGTTGTCTTCTTTTCTGCAGAGCTTCGAATAGGCAAAATCATTAGTTATGGAGATTTAGTCTGTTCCTAATATTCAAAGAGTTTAAATTTGATCTGCTCAGCAGCAGCAAAAAAGCAAGGAAATTTTGTTCCATTACCATTTTTTCTTTGCAGCTTTTCCCGATTGGGATGATCTCTCTAGCGTATGTGAAATTACAAGCATATAACATATACATCAGTGTTATCATACATCCATATAGATATAATACCCACAAAATACAAAGGTATTTTGTAAAAATTTACCTGTTGTCTCATTGTTAATTTATTTAAATATTCCTAGAAGGAAATTTAGCATTTACATAGTTAACATTATAGGGGTGTGTGTGTTGGGCTAGGGGTACATCTGGGAATGTAGGGGTACATCTGGGAATGCCAGAGGATTTGGTTGCTGCAGCAGCAGCTAGGTTAAAGAAACTCTTGGAAAGCGGCCCCCTACCCCTACCCCATTTTCCCCCTCTAGGTTTATCTAAAGCTTTGCTCCAGTCCTGGGAGCTGATGTAACCTTTTTTCCTCTCATTTGTAGGAGAGAACGCTACAAATTTTAACATTTTTAAGCTATCCAAAGCTCACCTTTGGGAATATTTTGGGGCCCTTTATCCTCCAACCTGCAGGAAAGAACAAAAAAGATATCTCAAAAAAAAAAGAAAGAACTAGTGTTGTCAAAGATGTGGATAAAAAGGAACCCTCATACACTGGTGGGAATGTAAATTAATGCAACCACTGTGGAAAACAGTATGGCGGTTCCTCAAAAAATTAAAAATAGAGATACCATATGATCCAGTAATTGCCCTACTGGGTATTTACCCAAAGAAAACAAAAGCACTAATTCAAAAAGATATATGCACCCCTATGTTTATTGCAGCATTATTTACAATAGGCAATAGATATAGAAACAGCCTAAGTGTCCATTGATAGACAAATGGATAAAGAGGATGTGATCTCTCTCCCACTCTCTCTCTCTCTCTCTTTCTCACATACACACACACACACACACACACAGAGGAATATTACTCAGCCGTAAAGAAGAATTAAATCTTGCCATTTGCAACAACATGGATGGACCTAGAGGGTATTATGCTAAGTGAAAGACAATACCATATGATTTCACTTGTAATGTGGAATCTAAAAAACAGAAAACAGAAACATCTTAAATACAGAGAATAAAGTGGTGGTTGCCAGAGGAAAGGGGGTGGGAAGGATAGGCGGAGTATTAAAAGTGGAGTATTAAGAGGTACAAACTTGTAGTTATAAAACAAATAAGTCATAGGAATAAAAAGCACAACACAGGGAATTATAGTCACTAATATGGTAATAACTTGTATGGTGACAGATGGTAACTACACTTAACGATGAGCAAGCTTAATGTATAGAATTGTCAAATCACTGTCATGTATCTGAAATTAAAATAACATTGTGTGTCAACTATACCTCAATTAAAATTTTTTAATTAATTTTTTTAAAAAAGGTATTACCTGGGATGTACTCCTCTTCTTCCCTTTCCGTGCCCACCCCTGGTCCCCACCCTTTTTTAGCCAATATAGCCAAAAGCACCCAGAAGATCAGTGAGCCAACTTTCATGGGGATGAGTCTATAATTTTCACATTTCTTAGGCAACCTTTATCTCTCACAGTGCTGAATAATCAAGAGACGCCAAAGTTGCAGAAATTAAGCTATTTGCTGACAGCACTATAGCATTAGAGACTGAAATGTTAATTTTTCAGCACTGTGAAATTCTGAATTCAAAGTATGAAAAGTAGTGGTGAAGGGGAAGTTCGAATATAACACATTAACATTTTAAGTAGTTGGAAAGTCAAGTATATGAAAGCTGAATATTGCCTAAGAAAAATTTCAGCTATCTGAAAAATTTACTTGTGTGGAGAGTTCTGAGTTCTGTGATCATTACAGATAATTATGTTTTAATGGGAATAGAAAAGTAAAAGTAATGTTTTATAGACTGGTTATATCCCAAGTTTGGACAATTTTCTGCTTGACCTCATGCTGTTTTCAGTGTTCATTTGATGGTTTGGCAAAGAGAGGCAGTCAGGTGCTGCCCTTGGCAGCGATGTTCATTTCTGCCTTTTCTGACTGCAGCATCCTTTTCCACAGTGAAAGCTGTATGGACATAAAAGTTATCCAAGAGAGGCCAGAATATGTTGGATTATCTCCTTTTCCTTGGTTGCTGAGAAACCTCAGGCAGCCAAACTAACACATTGAGTTTTTTAGTACTGTCATGATAATACTTTTGCATTTATATAGCCATTGTATTTTGAATGCTGCCATAAGAAGATACTGTAGTAACACCAAAGTGCATTTTTAATTCAGGAATGCCTATTAATGAGAAGTTGCTTTCTTTGTTAAAAGATTTTTCTCAGCTCAGATCATTTTCATAACACTACTGTCTAATACTCATAAGTTTTCCTGTAAACTGGAGGTATTCATGAACTTCTGGGAAGCCACCAAAGGTAAAGCCACATTTGACTTTGACTTAACATGCAGTTAGGCAAGCTAACCCCAAAACTCTTAAACCAGACTTCATTTTTAACAACATTTTAAGACTAAGACCGCTTACTTCCTGCCAAAGATAGGGGTATGTGTGTATGCATGTTTACAGTAATTTCTAATGTGAGATTCTCTTTCCTGGCTTTGTACTCAATTCTATAACCCTTTCACTTAGTGTTTGTAAGTGCAGTTACATAGGAGAAACCTTTATTAATATTGGCACTGACTTACAAATATAATGAAAATGGAATTAACCTTGGTTCAGAGGAAATTGAAAAAACAGAGGTGTCTGTTGGCAAGTTTAAATTTATCAGGTGTCTGTTGGCAAGTTTAAAAACTGATAAAGTCTAGACTACCGGTTATGTATTATTCCTGATATAGAACATAGAGTTGGTGACATTTTTCTTAAGGTTTCATTGTTAAAAAGAATGAGTATTGAGTTCTTTAAAGGCAACAACTGAATCTTTATTAATGACTTACAGATCCTGATAGAGGAAGGGAGATAAAATTTATTGAGTACCGAGGGTCGTGGTATTGAGCCCCGAGTTGGGCTCTGTACTCAGCAGGGAGTCCACTTGAGATTCTCTCTCCCTCTCCCCCTTCCTCCCACTCTCTTTCTAAAATAAATCTTTTTTAAAAATCTGTTGAGTACCTACCATGTGACAGGCACTGTATTACATACTTTACCTAGATAATCATGACAATGCTGCAAGGCAGGTGACCTTATGCCTAAGACTTTAAGGGATTTGTGCTAGAACTAGGAAATAGTAAATATGGGATTCCAACCCAAATTGTTCTACTGTGCTGTACTCCTTCCATCAAATCAGGCGTTGACAAACTACAACCCATAGGCCAAACCTCCTTGCCTATTTTTATAAATGAAGTTTTATTGGAACCATTCTATGACATACTGCCTAGGGCTTTCAAGCTACAGCAGCAGAGTTGACTAGTTGCGACTGAGATCATATGATTCACAAAGCTTAAAATATCTACTGTCGGGCCCTTTACAGAAAAAGTTTGCTGTGGGTAGAAATATTAGGGAAACCAACTTTTGAACAGTAGGAAGGAGGAACTACCTGATCAAGTCTGCCAGCAAAGGTTAGAAAGCGTTCTTAGATGTGGTGCCATGTTAACATCCAATTTGATAAATATTTGTGCTGGGCACAGGTATAGGTCCTTAGCAATAAGGAGAAAGCAAACATATGGTTGAGGTCTTTGAAGCCCATAAGTGATTAAAGAGGAAAAACAGGTAAAGTAAGTAGACTACCGTGATGATCACTATGATGGAAGCCTATGGAGTAGACAGTTATTTCTGAGAGATCAAGGAAGGCTTCACAGAAGAGGTGATATTTGAGTTGGACCTCAAAGATGAGACATTTGACAACTGGGAAAGATAAGGTATTTGGCAGTTATGAAGGGGAATCTGTACCTTCCAAGCAAACAGACCAGTGAGGGCAAAGGCACAGAAGATTACCTGGTGTCCCCGAGAAGGATAAATAGTCCACTATAGCCAGAGTAGAGGATTTTTTGGAAAGGAGTATGGTCAGAATTGAAGTTATCAATGTAAATTGGGATTAAACTGTATAAGGACTGATATTCCAGGCTAAGGAAATATTGTGTATGTATTGTGTTTCACACATAGCATACAATGATTCTTGAATTCAGTGATATTTGTCTATTTGTGCATGTGTGTGGCTGTGGTTAGGATGTGTATGTTACATTTGGAGATGATTTTTAAAGGTCCATTAAGGCAAGGCAGTTATCAAAAATTGGAGCCAAAAGGGGCACCTGGCAGAGCATATGACTCTTGATACATGACTCTGATCTACAGGTCATAAGCTCGAGCCCCACGTTGGGCATAGAGATTACTTTAAAAAAGAAAGAAAGAAAGAAAGAAAGAAAGAAAGAAGGAAGGAAGGAAGGGAGGGAGGGAGGGAGGGAGGGAGGGAGGGAGGGAGGAAGGAAGGAAGGAAGGAAGGAAGGAGAGAGAGCCAAAAGAACTGTTTAGACCTCAGGCTCAGACTTGAACTTCTGAGATGTTCACCAATTCCACAAGCCCATAATTTAATCATAGCATACCAGAATTGAAAAGGGAGCTTAGGAACCATACATACATACATACACTCAATTATCCATTCAACAAATGCCTGATACTACTCTTGGGGCTGGATATGATAGTGAAGCAAATAAAGACTGCCTTCATGGAACTTGTTTTAGTGGAGAAGAGAGGAAATGAGTAAATCATTAGTTACTATATCATTACATATGTTTTATGAAGAAAAGATAAGCAGGGATAAGTATTAAAAAGTGGCCAAGGAAGGGCTCTCTGAGGAAGATCATTTCCGACTGTGAAAAGGCCCCAAGGCCAAAGCATGTTTGTAGAAAAACTAGAATGCAGACAGTATGCAACTAGAGCAACACCCTAAGGGGAAAAGAAGCAGGAGATAAGGGAAGAGAGGGGACAGATGAGGCCAGAACACACAGGGCCCTAAGGTCCATTTGGCTAGTGAGAAAATGAGACTGACTGATAGCCAGGACCACATAGCAAGTTAATAGCAAGGCCAGAATTGGTACCATCCTGGTTCATCCTCCTTTCCTTTGCTGCCCTCGTTGCTGGGGTCATTGAGAGATTATTTAAGGTATTATGTGTGTACACCTCAAGCATTCTGCAGAGAAGCTGTTCCTCAAAGGCCCATTATGAATGCTTTCTTCCTTTTTTCTAATTACCTAATAGCTAACATTTGTTGAGTGGGTTTCTGTGTGCCAGGTACTGTGCTAAGTGTCTTTTAAAATTACTTATTACTGTATGTGAATCTACAGTTATCTCAAAATAAAAAATTAAGAAACTAAAAAAGGAAACATTTGCTGACACCTGCACCACTCCATACATTGCTTAGAAGTACTGTGAACTGATTGTGCATTCAGTAATATAAATTTGAATCTTACTGAAGCATTAGACTTAGACAAGAACAATAAAATAGGTTCCCCATAACCTAATGAGGAAGACAGACAAACTATTGGCTGTCCTTTCTATGCCTGTGATTCCATGCATTCGTTAAAAATCAGTGCTTGTAAATCATTTCAGTTTTCTTGTGATAGCAAGCCTAAATTGCTTTTCTTTCTTTCTTTCCTTTTTTTTTTTTTTTTTTTTTAAGTAGGCTCCACATGTGGAGCCCAACAGGGAGCTTAAACTCACGACCCAAGATCAAGGCCTGAGCTAAGATCAAGAGTTGGACACTTAACCAACTGAACCACCCAGGCACCCCCTAAATTGCTTTTTTTTATTGTTTTGTTTATTGGTAAGTATAAGTTAACAAACATTTCAGTAGTATATTTATGACATTTAAACTGTATCCTTAGTTGTGTTAATTAATGATTGCATTCAGAGTTTTTTGTTTATAATAAAGTAATATAGCTTTCGTTTTTTAAAAAATTATTTTATTTATCTATTTGAGAGAGACACCGAGAGAGCACAAGCAGGGGGAAGGGGCAGAGGGAGGAGAAGCAGACTGCCCTCTCTGCGGGGAGCCTGATGCGGGACTCGATTCCAGGACCCTGAGATCATGACCTGAGCCAAAGTCAGAAACTCAACCCACTGAGCCACCCAGGCACCCCTAGCTTACATTTTAAAAATCTGTTACAGTAACAGAATTAAGATAAAGGGATTTATGTTGAGGGGTCAAGGGTGCATAGAAACCAGCTGCTACAGTGAGTCGTAACCTTACAGGCGGATGGAAGATTCCTTAGTAGATTCTCACTAGCTTGACATCATATTTCTAAAGGCCTTCTTTATCGTCATTTGGGCAATCATATTCAGCCTTTTTATCTCAAGTCATTTTTCCTAAGGAACTATGCCAGTTTCATGTTACTGCAATACTTTCTATTGTTATTGTTGCTAGTTGCTAAAATCTGCATGGATTTTTAAAAACGGCAGTTTGGCATTCCAGTTCTTAAAAGAATAAAACGTGAACATTAAGTCATGTTAAATTTTAATAAGTCATGTTTTCCTGGCATTATCTTTTGGGGCAACCTGTATCTCATTAAATGCCTATGATATTCTAACATCCATATGAAGTATGAAAGAGTACTAATTACATTTCATACAGGATTTCAGTGATCATCTTATGGTCAATTTCAGGATGGGCTTTTTAGGTTATCTAATGTGAAAGGCATTTACTTACAAGCCATTAAATCTTTTATGGTTAAATCTTGGGAGTATACGCTGATAGGATTTAAATGTAGTCCTTTCTATCTCTGATCTTATGAGTTTCATTAGTAAAAATTCAATACTACAAACATTCTTCATATAGAGAAATATAAGGTATTTCTTGTATGGGTGTACTTTATAGTCTTTAGTGGAATAGAGGATATGTTGTGTCAATTATTTCTTATGAGTTGTGGAACTTTATGTACATTATTACGTTTAATCTTTACAATGGCCCTCAGAAATGAGTATTATTTTCTTGACAAGAAAATGGATGTTGTCATTAACAGACTTGCCAAGATTCTAGGTCTTTCTAGCTTAAAAGCTCTTTCACTACACCCCATTGCATTTAATCGGTCTGTCAGAGCAAACAGGATATATATATAACACTAAATTACACTGGCCAAGTTTAAAGTCAAAATTATTATTATATTAATATCATATAATAATCCTATCATTTTCAGAAGTGCGAAATATCATTAAGAACTGTGATGATCTGAAATTAAGTTGAAAGCTGAAGCCAAACTTAGGACAGGAATCTAAGGGTCCTGTCCTACCTAGCTATTCAGCCTTATCTTAGCTTATTTCCTTATGCAAATCCCCAACTCATTGTTTTTGAAAACGATTTTATGGTACAGCCTTAGGTATGCACTTCCTGAGAATTTGACTATAATCTGTCATTTGTAGGAAGCCATTGAAGATTTTACAGAAAGTAAATCCAAAAGACTACCACTACCCCTTCACCTGCATACTTCTATGATCACATCCTTAAACCCTGTTATCACTGAAGCTAACTCTACACCTTAGGCTCTAGAAGAGGGCAAGACAAGCCTTTTTCCTTATTCCTCTAAAAGAAATGTTTTAACATCAAGGAATTTTTAGAGATATAGTTGGGCCTCTAGGGTTTGTACGTTTTGGTACAAAGTGACAGGAATGTAATGCATTCAGACAGCTAGTCTTAACCTTTTTTCCCCTTTCTCTTTCTCTTCTCACCATCAGAGAAATCTAAGCTAGAGGGGCCAGTGGACCTTGTGATTTACACATGGCACAGCTAAATACTCTGGGTTAAGAGACTGGGTAGGGGTTAGACGTTTGGTACCAAAATTAGTAATAAATAGCATTGATTTTTCTTGGAGTGTCCTTTCTACTCATTTTCTAGTGGGGAATGGTTCTTCAAGGATTTGGGAATAAGACGTTGTCCTTATTTTATTCCTTTTGTTATTTTATTCTATTGGATAATTAATATCCGAGACTCTTCTGTTTCTACACTCTTTAAAGCTTTCTTTCAGGAAATAATATTCAAAATAGATCTATAATGCAAATACTTTTCATCACCTCAATTTGTACCATCCTGATCTATGAAACTAATTTGTTTGTTTTAAGATTTTATTTATTTATTTGCCAGAGAGAGAGCGAGCACAAGCAGGGGGAGTGGCAGGCAGAGGGAGAAGCAGGCTGCCCACTGAGCAAGGAGGCGGATGCGGGACTTGATCCCAGGACCCTGGGATCACTACCTGAGCCAAAGGCAGACGCTTAACTGACTGAGCCACCCAGGCATCCCGAAACTATAATTTGTTAACTGGATTACCCTAGCATCCTCCATATCATTCTCCCTATTTCTGTCTGTGCCTTCCTGTGGTCTATTCTCAACCCAGAAGCTAGGAGAATTTTTTTTTTTTCACCTTTTTATTTTAAAGTAATTTTAGACTTACAGAAAAGTTGCAAAAATAAGACAGAAAAGGGCGCCTGGGTGGCTCAGTTGGTTAAGCGTCCTACTTTAGATTTCGGCTCAGGTCATGATCTCAGGGTCCTGGGATCCAGCCCCATTATGGGCTCCCCACTCAGCAGGGAGTCTGCTTGTCTCCCTCTCCCTCTGCTTGGTCTGTGTCTCTCAAATAAATAAATCTTTAAAAAAAAAAAAAAGCAGGACCTAGACTTCCTGCCTACCCTTTACCCAGCTTGCCCTAATGTAAACATCTTGCATAACCATGCTACAGTTATCAAAACTAAGAGATTAACATTGGTACAATATTAACTAAATTATATACTTTATTTGGTTTTCACCAGTTTTCCGTTTATGACTTTGTTTTCTGTTCTAGAATTCAATCTCAGATCCCACATGGCATTTAGTTCTCACATTTCCTTAGTCTCCCCTAATCTGTGAACAGTTGTACAGTCCCTTCTTGTCTTTCATGGCCTTGACACTTTTGAAGAGTACTGGCCGGTTATTTTGTAGAATGTCGCTCAATTTGAGTTTATCTGATACTTGCACATATTTAGGTCAATGTTAAGCTTTTTTTTCACAAGAATACTACAGAAGTCATGTGCTTTTTTTTTAGTGTACTAAGAGAAAATGATTTATTGGTGATGTTAATCTTAATCACTTGGTTAAAGTGATATTTCCCATGTTTCTTCATTGTAAAATTGCCACTTTTCACTTTATGATTATTAAATATCTCCCCTGACATATTTATATACTCTGTACAAATAATCCTGTTTTTCCTTAAACTTTTGCTAACTAAAAAATCAATCTACCCAGTATAATAAAGCAAGAAAAAGAAAAGTCATGTAGATGTTAAAGGAGGAAATAGAACTGCCTCTATTCATAGAAGACATGAGCCTACTTTAGACAATCCCAAAATATCTACCAAAAAACTTCTAGAATAAGTGAATTTAGGAAATTCATAGTTTTTAAGGTCTAATCTGTGAATTCAGTTGTATTTTCTGTATACTAGCAATGAACAATAGGAACTTCAAAATTTTTTATAGTACTATTTATAATAGCACCCCCCAAAAATAAATACTTAGGTATATATCTAACAAAATATGTATGCCATTTGTGTGATGCAACCAACTTACAAAATACTGACTGAAAAATCAGTCAAAGTAGACATAAATAAATAGAAATACCATGTGCATGGATTGGGACAATCAATATTGTTAAGATGTCAGTTCTTCCAGTAACCAAGATAATAGAGTGTTGCTGAAAGAATAGACACACATAAAAACGAAAGAGTCCAGAATTGGATGCACATAAATATAGCAACTGTTCTTTTTTTTAATTGAGGTATTATTGATATACAGTATTCTATTAGTTTCACCAGTCTATTGTCTATATCTGTGAGCTTGGCGTTTTTGTTTGTTGGTTGATTTTTAAGATTTCACATGTAAGTGAGATCATACAATATCTTTCTCTGTCTGACTTATTAAACTGAGCATAATGCCTTCAAGGTCCAACCATTTGTCACAAATGGCAAGATTTCATTTTTTTTATATGGCTGACATATATATATGTGTATATGTATATATTCACATTTTCTTTATGTATTCATCCATTGGTGGACACTTAGGTTGTTTCCATATTTTGGTTATTGTAAATAGTGCTACATTGGGGTGCATGTATGTGTTCAAGTTAGTGCTTTTGTTTTCTTTTGGGTAAACACCTAGAATTGCTGGATCATATGGTAGTTCTATTTTTAATTTTTTGAGGAGCCCCCATAGTGGTTTCCCTAGTGGCTACATCAATTTGCATTCCCACCAGCAGTGTACAGGGGCTCCCTTTTCTTTACATCCTCACCAACACTTGTTATTTCTTGTCTTTTTCATAATAGCCATTCTAACAGATATGAGGTGATGTCTCTTTATGGCTTTATTTGCATTTCCCTGATGATTAGTGATGGTGACAATCTTTTCATGTACCTGTTGGCCTTATATCTGTATGTCTTTGGAAAAATGTCTGTCCAGATCCTCTATCCATCTTTTGACTGGATTGTTTTTTGTTATTGAATTGACTGAATTCTTTATACATTTTGGATATTAGTTCCTTATCAGGTAAATGATTTGCAGATATTTTTTTCCATTATTTAGGTTGCCTTTTCATTTTGTTGATGGTTTCCTTTGCTGTATAGGAGCTGTTTACTTTGATATGATCCTACTTGTTTATTTTTGCTTTTGGTGTCTGTGCCAAAAAATCATCATTAAAAGTGATGTCAAGGAGCTTGCCCCCTGTTTTCTTCGAGGAGTTTTACAGTTTTCAGGCTTTATGTTCATGTCTGTAATCCATTTTGAGTTAATTTTTTGTGTATAGTGTAAAATAGTGATCTAGTCTCATTCTTTGGCATGTGGTGGTCCAGTGTTCCCAAAACCACTTATTAAAGAGATTATATTTTCCCCATGGTATATTCTTGGAGTCTCTGTCATAAATTGATTGACCATATTTGCATGGTTTATTTCTGGGCTCTCTATTCCGTTCCATTGAGCTGTGTGTCTGGTTTTTTTTTTTTTTTTTTAAGATTTTATTTATTTATTTGACAGAGAGAGACACATTGAGAGAGGAGCACAGGCAGGGGGAGTGGAGGGGGGAGAGGCAGGCTTCCCGCCGAGCGGGGAGCCCGATGCGGGACTCGATCCCAGGACCCTGGGACCATGACCGGAGCTGAAGGCAGACGCTTAACGACTGAGCCACCCAGGCGCCCCTGTGTGTCTGTTTTTAACGCCAAGACCATACTGTTTTGATTATGTAGCTTTGTAATATAGTTTGAAATCAAGAAGTGTGATGCCTCCAGCTTTGTTCTTTTTTCTCAAGATGGTTTTGGCTATTTGGGGCCTTTTGTGGTTCCATACAAAGTTTAGGATTGTTCTATTTCTGTGAAAAATGCCATTGGAATTTTGATAGGAATTATACTGAATCTGTAGATTGCTTTAGGTAGTACAGATATTTTAACAATATTAATTCTTCTGATCCATGAGCATAGAATGTCTTTCCATTTCTTTGTGTCATCTTCAATTTCTTTCATCAGTGTCTTATAGTTTTCAGTGTATAGATCTTTCACCTCCTTGGTTAAATTTATTCCTAGGTATTTTATTCTTTTTGATGCAATTGTGAATGGAATTGTTTTCTTAATTTCTCTTCCTGATAGTTCATTATTAGTGTATAGAAACAGAACAGATTTTTATATATTGATTTTATATCCTGCTATTTTACTGAATTCATTTATTAGGATAGTTTTTGGCAGAGTCTTTAGGATTTCCTATATATAGTATCATATCATCTGCAAATAGTGACAGTTTTACTCCTTTGTTTTTAATTTATTTCTTTTTCTTGCCTAATTGCTTTGGCAAGGGCTTCCAAAACTATGTTGAATAAAAGTGGCCTAGAGTGGACATCCTTGTCTTATTCCTGAATCTAGAGGAAAAGCTTTTCAGCTTTTCATTACTGAGTATGATGTTAGCTGTAGACATTTCATATATGGCCTTGTGTTGAGGTATGTTCCCTCTGTACCCACTTTGTTGAGAGTTTCTATCATTAACAGATGTAGAATTTTATCAGATACTTTTTCTGCATCTATTGAGATGATCATATGATTTTTATCTTTCATTTTGTTAATGTGGTGTATCACTTTGATTGATTGGCAGATGTTGAACCACCATTGCATCTCTGGAGTAAATCCCACTTGATTGTGGTCTATATGATCCTTTTAATGTATTGTTGAATTCAGTTTGCTACTCATTTGGTTTTTGATAAAGGTACAAAGGCAATTGAATGGAGAAAGGACATTCTTTTTAATAAAGGGGGCTGGAACCATTGGATGTCTGTACATAAAACATAATGAACCTAAATTCATACCTCAATCTTTTATAGAAATTAATTCACAATGGATCATGGACTCAAATGTGAAACCTAAAACTAAAAAACTTCCAACAGAATATATAAGAGAAAATCCCTATGACCTGAGTTAGGCAGAGTTTTACATATGACTCCAAAAGCACTGTCCGTAAAAGGAAAAAAATGATAAATTTTACTTCATCAAAATTTAACACTTTTGGCCTGTGAACACTGTTAAGAGACTGAAAAGAGAAGCTACAGACTAGAAGAAATATTTGCAAATCACATTTCT
Organism: Mirounga angustirostris; assembly: GCF_029215605.1. NCBI lineage: Eukaryota > Metazoa > Chordata > Mammalia > Carnivora > Phocidae > Mirounga > Mirounga angustirostris. The sequence goes on along the minus strand of NW_026991720.1, from coordinate 71,016,056 downwards.
AACAGAACGTTTTTTATAGAATATGTAAGGAACTCAAATTCAACAGTAATCCATCTTAAAAATTGTCAAAAGATCTAAACAGACATTTTAGATATAGAATCAAGATACATTCGTGGCAAATAAGCATATCAAGGCATGATTCATATCATTAACCATTAGGAAAATGGGTATTAAAACCATTATGTGGGGCGCCTGGGTGGCTCAGTTGGTTAAGCGACTGCCTTCGGCTCAGGTCATGATCCTCGAGTCCCTGGATCAAGTCCCGCATCGGGCTCCCTGCTCGGCAGGGAGCCTGCTTCTCCCTCTGACCCTCCCCCCTCTCATGTGCTCTCTCTCTTTCATTCTCTCGGTCTCAAATAAATAAATAAAATCTTAAAAACAAAAAAACCATTATGTGATACCATAATACATCCGTTACGGTGGCTACCAAAAGAGAAAAAAGGGAGGAAAAAAAAAAAACCAACTCCCAAAAAACTGATAATTCCAAATGCTGACTGAGATACAGAGCAGCTGTAACTCTCATACATGGCTGATAGGAATGAATTGGTACATCTGCTCTGGAGAACAGTTTAGTGGTTTCTTTCTTTTTTTTTTTTTTAAAGATTTCATTTATTTATTTGACAGAAAGAGACACAGCAAGAGAGGAAACACAAGCAGGGGGAATGGGAGAGGGAGAAGCAGACTTCCTGCTGAGCAGGGAGCCCGATGCGGGGCTCGATCCCAGGACCCTGGGACCATGACCTGAGCCGAAGGCAGACGTTTAACGACTGAGCCACCCAGGCGCCCCAGTTTAGTGGTTTCTTATGAAGTTAGACAAATGACTTACCACATATCCCAGCAATTCCATTCCTGGATATTTGCCCAAGAGAAATTAAAGCATACATTCACATAAAACTTGTACGTGAATATTATGATAGCTTTATTAACAGTTGTCAAAAACTGGAAACAACCAACATGTCCTTTAATATGTGGATAATCAGTGGTACATCCATGCAGTGGAATACTACTCAGCAATAAAAATGATTGAACTATTGATTCATGTATCAACATGGATAAACTATGAATGCAGTTTCTAAAAATGCTAAAGCCTGAGAAAAATGTAGCTCCAAACCTGTAATAACTCCTTGTTGCACACAGAACAAAATCAAAGCCTTACAGTGCTTATCTCTACTCCCACTAGAATATAAACTCCATAGGTGCAATGATATTTATGTTTGTTCATTTATATTTGTTGACTGAAGAAAGTAGATATTAATACTACTGGTTTGCAGATGAGGAAACATATCAAAAGTTAAGTTACTTCGTAATATAAAAACAGAATTTGAGCACAAGTCTTTCCAACTCCTACACTTTTCCTTGCCATCACACTGCTTACCAGTACCTTTGGCTTAGCATAGTTTCAAAACTAACCCATGGTCCTCAAGTCTGACCTCCATGTTACAGTCAACTGGGAGGTTTTTTAAATTCTCTTTCTGGCCTTTTGGTCCTTAGACCAGGTGAAATCACCTCTCCAGGTGATTCTGGTGCCTAGTGACAAATGAAAATAACTACAGATTAATAGTGCTTGTTGAATTAGTGAATGAACAGAGTTGATAGCTTAACATATGACTTGCCCACGTTTTTTGTCTGCTGTGTGTATTGACTTTTCCTGGCTTTTTTCTTCTGTCCTTATTTCTTGTTTATTTTTTAATTTTTACCTTACCCTTTGAAAATTCTCTTAGAGTCTGTTTTTAAACCATCCTCTCCTCTAAGTATTATTGTGATAATAATTAAACATTTCTGTGGATGTAGAGAGTTCTGGAATCTTCTTCCTTGAGGTACATCTCCCTGATTTCAACCTAGAGTGGAGTGGGCTTGGGACTTGACTGGTTGAATGAACTTTCTGCTTGTTTCTATTCTGGCTAAAGAGACCTTTAGTTGTAGAATTACAATTGTTATTCTTATCAGTAGTGCAGACAGTTGCAGAAGGATGAATTAGAAGTAGATGGTCAATGTGTGTAATGGGTTTTCTTCTAGGTAGGTGAAGAATGGGAACCAATTATTTCATTTAAGGCAACAACTTCAATCCATAATTATGACTTTAAAAATAATTTACTTCTGTGGAAACAGAGAAGCTAAGAGCAAGTTATTTCTGAAGAATTTTATATTCTATAAAAGATTTCTGGTAGTAGTTTATTAATTTAGGTGCACTTGAAGTTTTGTTGCAGATTATTAACCTGTGAAAAGGGAAGCTGAGAGACAATGATTTAAAGCAAGAGTTACAGAGCCCTTCACAATTAAAAGTTAATCAGAAATTAGGGAAAGCTTTCTAGAGTCCATTGATAAGATACATTTTTCTTACTTTTTTCATTAAGTGACTTATCAAGTGCTGTATTTTACCACTGAAAAATGATGAATTTTTGCCTAGATTTTCCTGTAAAACTTAAAAGCCCCAAATAAGGAATTATTTTCACCTCTTTGATAACCCTTCACCTGCCTCATGAAGAGAGAGATTTATCTTAAGTTGGGGAAATAATACTTAAGAATTTGATGCAAAGAGGGAACAGTCACTTCAGGTTATACTAGCTGTGGCTATGAATAAGTTAAAAGACACATCTGGCAAATTTCTAGATAAGACTTGTAAGAATAATCTGAGGGAATGGACCTGTGACTTTTAAATGATGCATTTCCTGCTAACTTTCAGGTTTTATTGAACTCAGATTTTAAAAATGAAACAGACTTGAGAACCACAAAAAGGTTTCTAGATGCCATTATGCTTTTTACCATGAGTGACAGTAATGATTAATGCACATTTAGAGTATTATTGATTTTTTAAAAAGATTTTATCTATTTGTGAGAGAGAGCACGTGCATGCGAGAGAGAGCACAAGCATCAGTCAGAGGGAGAAGGAGGCTCCCTGCTGAGCAGAGAGCCTGATGCAGGACTCCATCCAAGGATCTTGGGATCATGACCTGAGCCAAAGGCAGACACTTATCCGACTGAGCCACCCAGGTGCCCCAGAGTATTTTTTTTTTTTAAGTATCTTGTTATTTAAAATAAATACCCCAAGATAGCATTGATTTCTTAGATATTTCTTTTTTCACATCTTGGATAGAATTTACTTTTCTTATAGAACATTTGCTAAAGTATAATGTAAATCAAAGAAAATGTGGTGTTTATTAATCTATCCAAACTCCAAAAATGTTTATAATTTGAGCTACATTCTAACAGGGAAGAAAGATAAGACCAAACAACTATAAGTTTTCATATCCTGAGGAAAGACCTTTTAAAATCTACATGATATGTTTTATGTTTGGTTATAGATTGAAATATATAGTAAACTGAATGGAGTTCTCATTCAGAATAATAAGTCCTTAAAATAGTTAAAGCAGTACTACAGAACACAGATTATTTCACTGAGAATAAACACATGGCTCCTAGATCTGAAAAACAAAAGAAAAAAAAATACAAGGTGTCCCTGAAAAATCCCAAAAGTGTCTTTAGTATAAGTGTAAAAGTTTCAGAGGGAAGGATTTTCTTCTCTCATTTTAGATGAAATGATAAAGGAATAGTACTCTAAAGATTCAGCAAACCTCTGAAAAATTAAATAAAAAATTTAAATTATGGGGGCACCTGGGTGGCTCAGTCGTTAAGCGTCTGCCTTCAGCTCAGGTCATGATCCCAGGGTCCTGGGATCAAGCCCCGCATCCGGCTCCCTGTTCGGCGGGAAGCCTGCTTCTCCCTCTCCCACTCCCCCTGCTTGTGTTCCCTCTCTCGCTTTGTCTCTCTCTGTCAAATAAATAAACAAAATCTTAAAAAAAATATATTTAAATTATGTAGTGATCCAATTTATATATATACATACTTATACAGTATATATTATGCATAAAACAAATATTTATATACATTATAAATAGGGTGGTTATTTGTCAAAATGCTGTGATTATCTTCCAGTTATCTTTTTCTTTACTCATTCTACTATGCATATGTATTTGCATATTTAAAGTAAAAATGTCAGTAACAAAGAGCCCTTAAAAGACTCAAATGGTGACCTTATCAAGTATAGATGTGGGCCAGAAAATACACTACTATAGTAAGTCAGTGGTTAACACCCATCTCTAAAATAGGCTTAGCATTTGTCTTATCCTGCCTGTTCATCTTCGTCTCCATACTCAGATATAACCATTTGGCTGGAGGGAGTTAGGAGCTGAAATGCCAGTGCCCTTGTGCCACCCCCTAGAAACGGATTTAATTACTCTGGGGTATATAGCCTGGCTAATGGGACTCTTTTAAGTTCTCCAGGTTAGTCAATGTACAGCGAAAGAAGGATGAGAACCTCTGTTTTATAGGAAACTTAAAAAAAAAAAAACTCAGGGGCGCCTGGGTGGCTCAGTCGTTAAGCGGCTGCCTTCGGCTCAGGTCATGATCCCAGGGTCCTGGGATCGAGCCCCGCATCCGGCTCCCTGCTCTGTGGGGAGCCTGCTTCTGCCTCTCACACTCCCCTTGCTTGTGTTCCCTCTCTCGCTGTGTCTCTCTCTGTCAAATAAACAAATAAAATCTTTTAAAAAAAAAAAAAACTCATTTATTTTTCAGTCTGTTAATTTGTATTCTGTTGAAACTGTTACTACCTGTACAAAACTTGTGTTGAACGAATTACATTATTTTCAACTGTTTTCTTAAATAAGCTACGTTTTAATGTCCAGCCTGCCACTGAGTTAATTGGGTAACATGATGGACTGTTGTATTCTGCCTCTATCTTTTCCTCCCTCCAGTCTGTCTTCCATGCTGTCCAAATGGTTAATTTTCTAAAGCATAAAATAATTATATCACTGCCATGCATAAAAGACTTTAATTATCCATTCTTTACAGATTAAAGTATAAGTTTCTTAGTTGGCCCCAACTTGTTTTATCTTCTGTTAGTTCAAAACTAGAGATCCTGAACTCCATGTGTACTGACCATTCCTTGAACAGTCCTTTTATTTCATACCTGCCTTCACATATGCTATGTCCTTTATCACTAATTTCGATCATTGTTCAAGAGTAGGTTCAGAAACATTTATTGGAATGGAGCGAAAGTAGCATTTATTATTGAGCATACTAGCCAAGGACTGTGGGGTTTTTTTACTGTAACTTAACACCTATTCTGAAGTTCATATATGAGCAAAATTTCCTACATTTTCACTCTCCCACAAATTGGCTGCATCTATTTTATACATAATTTATACAGAGATTTAAGTGTATTCAACCATAAAATTCAGTCAAGTAATTTCCTGCCCATGTGAAAGGGAAAATTGAAAGGCTCATACATGTAGATAACTTTCATAGTACAAAGTGCAGCCTGTGAAAACTTAACAGTCTCTGTGTGGATAAATGTTACAGTTTAACAAGAAGTTAGTTTAGGCAATGTTAAAAATTTGAGATTTTTTTTTTTGTCTATTAAGATAAATTTGGTAAAATGTAATTTAGTTTGTTCTTTTATATATGCTTCCTAGGTTTTCTTAGTGTTGCTAATTGTGTTTTTTAACTGATGTTTTACAATCTTAATTTGATAATTTTTTTCTTCCATTAGAATGTGAAACATGGTGCAGAAACATTCAAGAAGTGGCTGAAGGGAGAAGGAAAAAAGTGCCACTGCCTATCAGAAAAAAACAAAAGAAAACATGGGAAATACAACCACCAAATTCCGTAAAGCACTCATCAATGGTGATGAAAATCTGGCCTGCCAAATTTATGAAAACAACCCTCAGCTGAAAGAATCCCTTGATCCAAATACATCTTACGGAGAGCCCTACCAGCACAATACTCCATTACACTATGCTGCTAGACATGGAATGAATAGAATACTAGGGTAAGTATTATTCTAAACCAGTTAATAATAAATTAGTGAAAGGGAAAAAAATCCTTGATCTTTGAAAATATATACATACATATGTGCATGTTATATGGTATTATAGTGAATTATATCCACTTTTTTTTTTAAGATTGATTTATTTATTTTAGAGAGAGCTCAAGACAGGCCCTCAAGTGGAGGGGGGAACTCAAGCAGACTCCACCTAGTGCGGAGCCCAACATGGGGCTCTGTCTCACAACCTGAGATCACAACCTGAGCCAAAACCAAGAGTCGGATGCTTAACCGACTGTGCCACCCAGGCGCCCCAGTGAATTATTAAGTATGATTTTTTTTATTATGCCTAAATTAGACCAAAAGTTTTAATAGTAAGGTTGGTTCACATAGTCTTATGGCTGTAAATACATTTTGATCCTCAGTATGTTTCATAATATGATATCTTGGAAATATTTTAGTGTTTAATTTATAGCATTTGAATTCTAGAAAAGTACTTATCAGCTATCAAAAAATTGCAGGGAATTTTGCCTACAGCGAAGTTTTCAGCTCCAATTAGTTTAAGTTGAAAAAACAGATGTATTTGCCTTATCTAATCATGATCGGGTTTGAGTTTCCTTTCTTTTAATGGGGTTCAGCTACTTGAAAAGACTTCTAAAAGCAAAACATTTCCTTAAAACCAAAAATACTGAGAAAACTTAGAATCTCTCCAACAAGAAAGCATTAGTTGACAGCAAACACGTTTATATGAAGATTCTTACCTCATTGCATGAGAATTAAATTTTATGTTTACTAGCTTATAAAATGACAGGAGCAGAGGATAGTAGTTCTAAAACAAATTTAGTGTTTTAAGAAGTAGATTATGCAGCTGTAAAAGTCTGATGCTGGAAGAGAAGAGACATTCCTTTGCTTACATAGTGAAATAAAATTCATAAAGCAGTATTTGAAGCTCTTTAGAACTTGATAAAAAATGTTCAACCTTTTCCATATTTCTTTTAATACAAATTGTTGTTCAAATTAAGCTGCTCCTTTCGGTTTCTTTGAAACATGTCATGTATGCTCTTTTTGCCATGTGCATGCTGCTATCTCTGCCAGGAGTCTCCTCCCCCACCCCTCTCAGCTTTCTCTTTCTTATCTAAGTCTTATCCTTCCTTCAAAGCCCTGTGCAGGATTTATCTGTCTTCCTAGCCTGTCACAACCCAAAAGAACCTCAATCTTTCTTTTTAGCTTCTGTGGCTTTTTTTGTTTGTATGTATTACTTATTTGCTATATACTATATCATTGTGCTTTATAACTTTGTGTATCTTCTCTCTACCTAAATTACTACTTTTTAAAAATGTACCTTTTTTGTACTTCTAGCATCTAGCATAGTGTCTTACACAAAGTAAATAACAGTTTTATAAAATCATTGCACAAGAAAATATTTTATGATCAGGATTTGTGAATGAGAAAAATTCCATGAATGAGCTAAGTCATCCAGACCCATGATTTTATCAAGTAGGAATCTCTGTAACCTCTTAAAAATAAAGTAGGTAGGGTGCCTGGGTGGCTCAGTTGGTTGGGCAACTGCCTTTGGCTCGGGTCATGATTCTGGAGTCCCTGGATCGAGTCCCGCGTCGGGCTCCCTGCTCGGCGGGGGGTCTGCTTCTCCCTCTAACCCTTCCCCTCTCATGCTCTCTGTCTCCCATTCTCTCTCTCAGATAAATAAATAAAAATCTTAAAAAAAAAAAAAAGTAGGTATTTCTTGACTTAGTATTTCCATAACCTCTCCTTTTTGCATTTAGTTTTTGTTTTCATTTCTCTAAAGATACCTACTTAAAAGCCACCTCCAACTCATCTTGTTTGAAATTTTTTATATTTTTTCTTCCCAAACTGGGTTTTCCCTATGTTAACAACACTAACATATTGTGCTGATATGATAATTGCAAATGTGTGAGTGCTTACTGTTTTCTAGGCACTATTAACAGTGTCTACATGCATTATCTTATTTAATCCTCATCACAACTCTGTGAGGTAGTTTGCTGTCTGCATTTTAGAGGTGAGAAAACTGAAGCACAGAAAATTAAGCCACTTGTCAGATCTCTAGCAGCTTTTAAGTGACAAAGCTAATTGCCCAGGCAGATGACTTTAGGCTTTAGGCTTTTTAACCACTGTGATAGCCTCTTCTCTCTATGGTCAGATAAACCTGTGTGTCAGGGCTGCCTAAGCCACTTATTAGCAAGGCAAGTTATTTTATCACTCTGGGCTTAAGTTCCCGTATCTGTAAAATAGATATCTATTACATACAGCTTGTGGAACGATTAAATTAATTAATGTGTTATATGTCTGTCATGCTGCCTAAGATACAATATGTACTCAGTAATGTTATTGCTTCTCATTTCTGTAACCTTAAATATCTTCAAATTGTCCTTGACTTACTCTTCTCCTTTACCTAACCTGCTACTAATACAAAGTTCACTAAGTTTTATCTCTGGAATTCACTTCTTTCCATTCTCATTGCCCCAAGCTTAGCTCACTCTTATCAACCTGTGCTCCCAACATTGAAAATATCTGATTCCTGAATGTTCTTTTTCCAACCATTTTCCTCTCATAATCTCATATCCAGATTAATCTTGCTCAGTAATATCCTTTTTAATATTTTTTCTATCATGGCAAAACTGTAACAATACCCTATTGTCTGTATTATTCTGTTTGGCCTCTAATGCTCCCTTGACCTTGCCCTGATTCTACCCAGTCAGCCCAATTTCTCATTACTCTCTAAGAAGCTCTTATCAGTGAGACTTGTTGATTGACTTCCTTTGTGCTCTCCCCACCTTTAGAAATGCCACCACCACTGCGTTAGTTTTATTCCTGTTGCTCCTTGATTCTCAAATGTCTTCTTTCTTCTCTGATTCCCTCTCCTTTAAATCCTAACTTGGTTTCTGCCTTTTTCATGAATTTACCTACAACTACTCTGACCTGCAGTATTTTTTTGTTTTCTGAAATTCCTACAACTTAGATTTTAAACCATCTTATTGTTATTAAACTCATTTTCTCCACTCGATTGTAAAGATTGTAAATACAATGCTAGACACTTAGTAATGTTCTCAATAGATTAACTATTGAATGCTTAATCCATTAAAGCTTTTTTTTTAAGTTGAGTATTGTCAGTGAGATTACAGAACTGTTGTATTGCTTTAGCTTCCTCACATTGAACGCTACAGTATTATTTAGTATCAGGTCTTGTTATATGATTAATTAAAACTTGCTTGAAATACTAAAGTAAAATATATTTAAGTATTATTATTACTAAGATAATATGTATATATATATATTTTTTTTTTTTAATTTTATTTATTTATTTGACAGAGACACAGTGAGAGAGGGAACACAGGCAGGGGGAGTGGGAGAGGGAGAGGGAGAGAGAGAGAGAATGAGAGAGAGCACATGAGAGGGGGGAGGGTCGGAGGGAGAAGCAGACTCCCCGCAGAGCAGGGAGCCCAATGCGGGGCTCGATCCCAGGACCCTGGGATCATGACCTGAGCCGAAGGCAGACGCTTAACGACTGAGCCACCCAGGCGCCCCGATGATATGTGTATTTTAACATAAAAGAAACCAAGTAGCAAAATGTTTTTAACCATTTATAGTATAATTTACAAATATACTTTCTAAAATTGGAAAACACTATTAAGAAAGTTATCTAATGCAGTGATTCTTAAAGTATGTCTGAGGACTCCTAGATCCTGAGATGCTTTTAGGAGGTACATGAAGTCAAACCTATTTTTGTACTAATACTGAGGTATTACTTGCCTTTTTCACTGTGTTGACATTTGCAGTGAAAGTGCAAAAAATGGAAGCTAAAACTACTGATGCCTGTAGATGAATTAAGATTGTGGTACCCAGCCTTCCTAGTAATCATTGTATTCATCACTGCCGGCCACTTGCAGTTTAAAAAAAAAAAAAAGGCCAGTTTCACTTAAAAGTATCCCTGATGAAGCAGTAAAAGTTATATCTTTTAATAAAAGTTACTATTTTTAATTAATCTCCATCCTTGAGTACAGTACAAAAAAAGTTCATTGATGTGATTTCAGTTTTTACATCGCAAGTAACCTGAGAAATGGCCACTTGTTGAATTTTTGGTATAGTATCGAATACGACTATTCATTTAGCTGAAAAGGCATTTTATTTTATTTTATTTTTTTTTTTTAAGATTTTATTTATTTATTTGAGAGAGAGAGAATGAGAGAGAGCACATGAGAGGGGGGAGGGTCGGAGGGAGAAGCAGACTCCCTGCAGAGCAGGGAGCCCGATGCGGGACTCGATCCAGGGACTCCAGGATCATGACCTGAGCCAAAGGCAGTCGCCCAACCAACTGAGCCACCCAGGCGCCCTGAAAAGGCATTTTAGAATACTACTTCTTTTTCTATCTATATAGAGGCTGGATTTTCTTCATATGCTTTGAACCAAAACGACATATCACAACAGATAGAATGCTATGAGAATTCGTCTTCTATTAGCTAGACATGAAAAGAAATTTTTAAATGTGTAAAACAGTGCAATTCCTCTCACTTAATTTTTTTTTAAGTGTAGTGTTTTTTTTTTTTTCCATTTTAACATGTCAAGAATATTTAATATGTAATGGGGTCTTTTTATGAATAAGTATTTTTTAAATGTCTGTTTTACTTTTTAATACAAACATAAATATACATAACCCACATAAACAAAAGCTCTTAGGAAACTTCACTGATTTTTAAAGTTGTAAGAGACCAGGGGTGCCTGCGTGGCTCAGTCGTTAAGCTTCTGCCTTTGGCTCAGGTCATGATCCCAGGCCTGGTCCTGGGTTCGAGCCCCGCTTCGGGCTCCCTGCTCCGCGGGAAGCCTGCTTCTCCCACTCCCACTCCCCCTGCTTGCGTTTCTGCTCTCACTATCTCTCTCTCTCTCTCTGTCAAATAAATAAAATATTTTTTTAAAAAATAAATAAATAAATAAAAATAAAGTTGTAAGAAACCTGTGACCAAAAAGTTTAAGAATTGCTGATTTGGTCAATATTCTTGACTCTTCGAGGCCAGAATGTATCTCTTTCTCCGTCATGTGGTTATCATTCTATTGAATGAGTAAAGACCTATAGAAAAGATGACATATATTCTCTTTAGTTACCAGTTTGGACTACTTTTATGATTTGGCCATGTGTTTTATATTTAACTTTATACTTATGTTTACTTTATACTTTCAATTTCAGCCTAAAATTTTTGGGTATTTTCTTCTTTATTTCCTTAAGTGGCTCATAATTTCTTTATTAAAGCCTTTAATATCATATACTAGAATTAGAAATTATTGTTCTCCTTTCCTAAGAATAAACAACTCTGATTTCCTTAATCTGTATTTTTTTTGTTTTTTTAAAAATTTATTTAGATAGTTAAAATCACAAATCAAATTATTATATTAAATGTTTCATTGCTTTTGGAATTAAGAAGTTACTCCCCCTTTTTTTAAGATTTTATTTATTTATTTATTTGAGAGCTGGTGAGCACATGCGAGCTGGGGAGGAGCAGAGGGAGAGGGAGAAGCAGACACCATGCTGAGCAGGAGCCCCAGACAGGGCTCCATCTCATGACCCTGAGATCACTACCTGAGGTGAAACCACTAGTCAGACGCTTAACCAACTGAGCCATCCAGATGCCCCCAAGAAATTGCTCTTCTTAACACTGTCATGTAGAATAAGGATAAATAGCATTTGTTCATCAGCATTAAATAAAATAGCAAGTCTCTTAAATTATTTGTGGTTTTTTTTTTAAAGATTTTATTTATTTATTTGATAGCAAGAGCAGGAACACAAGCAGGGGGAGTGGGAGAGGGAGAAGCAAGCCTCCTGCAGAGCAGGGAGCCCGATGCGGGGCTTGATCCCAAGACCCTGGGACCATGACCTGGGCCAAAGGCAGAAGCTTAACGACTGAGCCACCCAGGGGCCCCTATTTGTGTTTTAGATAGCTTCAAATATTTCACTGTATTTAACCTTGCTAGACTTTCTAACAAACTGATGGCCATTATTTTCTTATGATGTCTCATTTAATTTCAGGTGCCACTCTACTGGCTTCAGTACAGTCCCTTGCTCAGCTTGACTAGATTCCTAATGCATGAAATATATGGATAGACAAAGGTGTATATATATATATATATATATATATATACTTAGTCAAGGACCTAGTGGCCATAGAGTAAAGCCTCCATGTGGGATAATACCTTGATTTTATCACGTTTCCTTTAGCTTTATGGTACCTGCAACAGCAGGCATAATTTTCCTCTATTCTTAAGCAGATAATATGGTAAAAGTAGTTTACAGTTTAGCAGCTAGTTTGCATCCATGTCTCTCTGAACCCAAATGCTGTTTATTTACATTATACCACACCATACCTCATGCTTCCTTCATGAGAAACTAAATCCATATTCATAAATAGTTACTACTTAATGTAGCAAGAAGACTGTTAGATTTTGTAATCAGTGTGTCCTAGTTGGGATACTTTTTAGTTATATCTTCTGGAAAGTCATGTATAAAATGGGAATTATGGGACGTCTGGGTGGCTCAGTCGTTAAGCATCTACCTTCAACTCAGGTCCTGATCCCAGGGTCCTGGGATCAAGTCCCACGCTGGGCTCCTTGCTCCCTGGGGAGCCTGCTTTTCCCTCTGCCTGCCTTTCCCCCTGCTTGCGTGTGCTCTCTCTCTCTCTCTCTGACAAATAATAAAATCTTAAAAAATAAAATAAAATGGGAATTATAATACTTAGATTTTACAGAGTAGCTTCTTTTGCTTCTTTGGAAATGAAAGAGACCTGTCTTATACTATAAATAAAATATAAAACCTTCATTAGAACATACATTAATATCAAGCTTTAGGAAGTAATAGAGTTCCTAATTCTTGATTTCTGTTTTTTGACTCTTATATTTTAGGAGTTATTAAGTTCTTTTAATGGGTTAAATGGATTTAAAGGACTGAAATTCTCCTGTCCTTCCCCTCCTTGCCTGTAAACTCCATAAGGACAGGAACTTAATTTGTTTTCTTCACAATATGCCTAAGCTTTAGAGTAGTACCTGCCAAATAACAACTGCAGTACTTGTTGCATGAAAGGGAAGATTTAAAAGGAAGTGAAGGTATATGTATGTGTTAGTACTGAGAGAATAAGAGTGTTGATGGCAAGAAATTGAGGCTGTGGCAGAGCAGACTGTTATTTTGGAGGGAGCTCAGTTGAATATGAGATGATAGTGGAATATGCAAGAGAAAGGGGCCTATAAGGAGTAAGAATATGGTCTAGAGGTCAGATGAGAACTCAGACAGGATGATAGAGCATTAACAATTATCACAGAAGTAATAATAGAAGACCTTTAAGAGAATCATGATTCCACCACCACTGTCTATAATTTGGATTCTGTTAATAACTTTATAGTTTACAAAGTATATTCATAGAAACCATTGAAAGATAGATGGCTGTGAGAATAGATTTGCTCTCTAAAAGGAGGGCATATGTATGAAGAGGAAAATGGATTCAGAACTGAATTTTCTTCCAGTAAGGGGTTAGGAAGTGGAGCTGTTACCATGGGTAAAGAGAAGTTGTGCTAAAAAAAAAATTAAGAGGTATTTGAGAAGGGTGTACTTATGGAAACCAAGGTAATAGAAAGGTCAGGATATAAATGGATAGTCAGGGGTTCCCGGGTAGCTCAGTTTGTTACGTGTCTGCCTTTGGCTCAGGTCATGATCCCAGGGTTCTGGGATCGAGCCCCACGTCAGGCTCCCTGCTCAGTGGGGCATCTGCTTATCTCCCTCTCCCTCTACACCTCCTCTCCCCCCCACCCCGGCTTGTCGCTCACTCTATCTGAAATAAATAAAATCTTAAGGAAAAAGAAAAGAAAAGTCAACTATTTCAAGCTGAAAGCAAAAGTTAAGGACAATGATGATGAATTTAGCTCTTAGGAAATTCCTGGGGATGTGAAGAGTGCCATTTCAGTGCTGTGATAAGCATAGATCATTTTGAAGTGGAGATTACAGAAGAAATAGAGGTAGCAGTGATAAACTGGCCATTTGGGAATTAACAGTAAAGAATCTAGAAAAACAAATGGCTCCTGGATAGGTCAGTAGGGTCAAATGAAAGGGATTATTTTCCAGGCTAATGTTTTTCTTACTCCACCTTTCTACTAGTTATCTTCTGCCCCTATTCCAAAATTAACCTGTGCAAGTAGTAAAATACACTTCATAATTACTGACATAGTTACAGAGAGGGGCCTATCTAAAACTTACATATCAACTAGTTATTATTCTATTATGCATTCATGTACATTAAGGAAGACTCTACTTTTGATATTAAATAGGTGATAGAAAAGAAGTAATATGAATCAATAAAATTAGAATATCCAACTTTTATAGTTTTAGCACAAAATGTTTATGCAGGTGTGGTATTATGTCTAATAAATTTAAGAATCTTTCCTGAGTAAATATGTATAAAAGCTATTTTAATATTTTCACTTGAGAATAATAAACTTTTTGTTTGATTAATCAGAGTCTGGCAGATTGGATATGAGAACATTTGCAAAATTATTTATCTCTTCTCTATATTGGGGAGGATCTAGAAATGTTTAATATGTGAAAGAGAGAGCTCTCTCTGTATTAACAGACATCTTTCCAACTTGCATTAAATCCTTTGGTGTAAAGGACCCGAGATCTGAAAGAGAATAAATGATATATTGAGGGCGCCTGGGTGGCTCAGTTGGTTAAGCGACTGCCTTCGGCTCAGGTCATGATCCCAGCGTCCTGGGATCGAGTCCCACATCGGGCTCCCGGCTCAGCGGGGAGCCTGCTTCTCCCTCTGACCCTCTCCTCTCTCATGCTGTTTCTCTCTCGCTCGCTCTCTAATAAATAAATAAAAAAAAAAATCTAAAAAAAAAAAAAATAAATGATATATTGAAAATGGGAACAGGAAGGGCTGGATAAAAGTGGTTTACACAGAATCTTACAGAATCTGAATTAATTTTAATAATTTCTTCCTAAATTAAATTTTTAAGAAAATGAAATCATTTTTGTTAATTCAGTGCCTCCTAGGAAAGGTTTTAATTTTGAACACATTTTTAGAGTATCATTTTAATTTTAGTTATCCACTACAATCCCACTATAATTCAACCATTATAAATACATACTATCAACAGTTGTTGACATGGGGAAAATATTGTGTTTTCCTTTTTTTTTTTCACTATTAAGCAACATTGTGGTCATATAAGGAAACAAAACTAACCATATTCCTGCCTCCTTTAAACAACTGTTTGAATTATTCTGTGTTCCCTTCTAGTTTGAGCTGTAAACATTCATAGACTTTGTAATGACTTTATAATTTTTTATTTTATAGATATACTATGATTTGTTTCCCATTTCTCCTATAAACCAGACATCTAAGTGATTCCAAATTTTTTTATTCAAAGTAACACCATATTGAATGTCATTGTTCCTATAGATTTTTATTTCTTTTTTTTTTTTTTTAAGATTTATTTATTTAGAGAGTTTGTGCACGTATGTGTGTGTGTGCAAGGGGGGGAGAGGGAGAGAGAGACTCTCCAGCAGACTCCCTGCTGAGGGAGGAGCCTGACATGGGCCTCAGTCCAGTAACCCTGGGATTATGACCTGAGCCAAAATCAAGAGTTGGACACTTAACCAACTGAGCCACCCAGGCACCCCAAAATTTTTATTTCTTTTAAGTTACTTCCTTTAGGATAAATTCTCAAAAGTAGGTTTACCTGGTCAAAGGATATGAACCATGTATTAGTTGTTAATGAGCTATTTATTATGTAACTTGCCCAAGATCACATAAAGAGTGACAGAATTAGGATTAGAGCCTGGCAGTCTATACTAGATGCCATGTTCTTGATCAGTCTACTGCACTGCTGTCTTGAGAGATCCCCAATGCTATGTCATCAATCTAGACCATAAGAGTAAAATGTATTCAGTTCATCTTGTCCACGTTATAGCGAGAAATTGGTGTGTCTGACAGTATGTTGAGGATTTCAGAAAGAACAGGATGTAGACCCTGCCTTAGAAACCTATGAACTAAGTGGTAGAAGGAAACAGATATGTAAGAAAGTAACTGTGATACAGTGTAATGAGTTATATAATTATGATGCTCTATGAAGACAAAGAAGGGAGTGGCCAAACTGGAGGGGGAAGCATAGTGTAAAGAGACTTCTAAATAGGATTGGGTTTGTTTAGATAGTCTCAGTCAAAACAAAACAGCAGAGCAAGCAATGAAGAGCCTACACATGTACGTGGGGATCAGAAGGCCATAAAGGCTATGTTGGATTGTAGAGAAAATATGTACAATTAGGACTTTCTGAGGAAATTTTACTGGAACTTGAGACCTGGGCTAAAAGAGAAGCTTTGGAAGTTAAACAGTGACTGAATAGAGATTGAGAACTCCAGAGAGATTTACCTCCCAAGAGATAGATAAGTTTACATCTGAAGGGTTATGAGGAGTGGGTAAGACCTGAGACCATGGAGACATTCCCTAAATCATAAAACTCAGAGACACTAGTCTTTTCATCTCCCTAGAGATACTTTACATTTCAAAGGTAAGAACCCAAGATCTTCCCTAGGATCTTTTGTTTACACTCCAGAGGGGAGGAGTCTGCTACATAATCCTTCCAGAATCTTATTTTCAGGGCTCCTTGCTATGTTAATTTGCTATTGCTGCTGTGACAAATTATCACAAACTTAAAGACTTAATACAAATTTTATTATATTAAAGCTCTAGAGATTAGAAGTCTGACGTGTTCCTACTGGACTAAACTCAAGGTGTTAGCAGGGCTACGTTCCTTCTGGAGGTTCTAGGGTAGAATCCCTTCCCTTTCCTTTTCCAGCTTCCTAAAGCTGCCTGCACTTCTTGGCTTGTGGGTCCTTCCTGCATTTTTTAAAAGAAACAGCTTAGCTTCCTTCCATCTTCCAATCTCTCTTTGACTTTTGACCCTCCTATCTTCCTCTTAGAAGGAAGGACTTGTGATTACATTAGGCCCACTTGGTTAATCCAGGCTAATTTCACATGTCAAGAACCTTAACTTAATCACACCTGCAAAGTCCTTTCACTGTATAAGGTAACATGTTCATGGGTTCCAGGGATTAAGACCTGGATCTTTTTGGGGTGGAGGCATTATTCTGCCTGCCATACTCACCTGTAGTGCAGACACCAGTACATAGAATGATGTCTGGTCTGGCTTTAATTGCAATTTCTGGTGGGAAGAGTTGAGGTATGAGGAACTGACCTAGTTATTATAAGTACTAATAATTTATTTGTTTCTGCTTCAGAGACCTCATGTCTACTTTCAGGACAGTTCAAATCAATGTAGTGCTAAAAACCTAATAGCCTGGTTTTGAAGGACCCTACAGCTGAGCTCTCTAGACTCCTGAATGATAAGAACAGGAAAAATCCAGAGTTGTATGGGACTTTCTGCCTTAGGACCTCTTCCTCAACCTTTTCCTCATAAAAGTTTTCCAGCTTGGCTAACTCATTCAAATTGAAGAGTCTATCCTAGCTCCTTTATGGTGAGTTTTTTCTGTCAGACCCATATGTCTAAGCTAAAACTAACCTAAACTCAATCCAGATGTAACTAGGGGTTAGAGTTTGGCTCTGCTGCCTTCCCATTGCTGTTCTGTACTTGGGCATAGAAATGCAAATGATACCAGCCCTCCACAGTAAATGTAGGCACTCATCTTCAGACATTGGGCTTATATTCCTGTTCCTCAACATGTATTTGTATGTTTTCTAGTATAGGCTGACTGTATTATAGCAGGGTTTTGTTGTTGTTGTTGTTGTTTTTCAACTCATTTTCCAGTATCTTATTATAGCCACTGAGATGGCTCAACTATTAATCCTGTGATCCTAGTTCAAGGATGTATTAGGGAGTTGGGCCTAACTGTCAGATCTAGGTTTGGCATTAGTTAAGGGAGCTCACCTAGACTTATCATTGGTAAAGCCTACCTCTTTGGAATTAGATCTTGGTCTTCTAGAACTGACCACAACTTACTCCCCTCAAAAAGTATTACACTGTGGGGGCGCCTGGGTGGCTCAGTCAGTTAAGCAGCTGCCTTCGGCTCAGGTCATGGTCCCAGGGTCCTGGGATCGAGCCCCACATCGGGCTCCCGGCTCCGCGGGAAGTCTGCTTCTCCCTCTGCCACTCCCCCTGCTTGTGTTCCCTCTCTCGCTGTGTCTCTCTCTGTCAAATAAATAAAATGTTTAAAAAAAAAAAAAAGTATTACGCTGTGTAAATAGTGCTGGCCAATGACTTTCAGGTAGAAAAATTTTTTTCTAGATTTAAAAATTAGTCCTAGACTTATGCACTACTTCCTGTGCTTATATTAATTGTCACCCTCTTTATTAAGTAAAGATGTAACTAAGAGAAATAGGGCAGAACAATAAAGAAAAGATAAAAGCTGGTGTGGAATGTTTAATAATGTACCCTCAGGCATTCATGTGATTGACATATGAGTCTCATGTGGCCCTTCCTGTTCCTTTCCTCCCTCTGCCCCTTCCTTTTTTCTTGTCTTCCTTTTTTCTTCACTTCTCCTTTATTTTTCTTCCCTTTTCTTTTCTCTTCTGTCCGTCTTCTTTTATTAGCAAATACCGTAAAGATATTCAGCTTTCTTTTTCTTAGTATTTTGTTCTAGAATGGAGTTTTTTATAACTGTACGAATTAATCATTCGCCTTATTTTGAAACAGGACTTCAATAGACATTTTATTAACAGCTTAGAAGTAGAGTTTATTTTTTAAATTTATCTTCTGTGTGTTCTTATTTCAAGACAAGGAGACACTGATTTTCATTTTTTCCTTTACCATTTTAGGACTTTTCTTTTTGGTAGAGATGGAAATCCAAATAAACGGAATGTGCACAATGAAACATCTATGCATTTGTTATGTATGGGACCTCAAATTATGATATCTGAAGGAGCCCTTCATCCTCGCTTAGCACGGCCCGCAGAAGATGATTTCAGAAGAGCAGATTGTCTGCAGATGATCTTAAGATGGAAAGGAGCAAAACTTGACCAAGGAGAATATGAGAGAGCAGCTATTGATGCCGTTGATAACAAAAAAAACACACCCCTGCATTATGCTGCTGCCTCAGGCATGAAAACCTGTGTCGAGGTAAAACTTTGTTTTCTCGTGTTTTTCATTCTGTAAAATTTGTGTCTTGGTAATATGTAATAATCAGAGTTTTCTTTGCTTATCTTAACAGTTACTTTAGTCCTTTTTGTCCTCTTTGTGGTTCTAAAAGAATCTGGATCCCTTTTAAATAAAGTCATTTTTGGGCAAAGATTAAAAAGAAACCCATAGTTAAACAGTCCACCTTGGGGATAAAATGGGATCAAGAGCAATTAAAAATTGGCTAACATTCCTGAAGATAACAGTCCTCAATTAAACACTTGTCACTTAGAGTAAGGGTTTTAGTAGAGATATGTTCTACTTTTTGGCTGATTTTTAGAAGCCAATTTATACATACTGGATATGGCAAATCTTAGCAAGTGGGACTTAAAGCCATGTTACCTGGAATTGATCAGTTCCCTGAGCAAGGGATAAGTATTAATGAATATATTTATTTTGGTCTTTTAGAAAACCTTTGTAATTTAAAATGTGCTGGTTTTTCTGTTTAACCTGCATTAATGTTAAGGTTAATGCATTTGAATTTTTCCATTTATATATTTCGTATATAACAATAGGCTTAGATAAAATCAGCCATATAATACAGGATCTTAACTAAACTAAGAAATCCTTACTCTTCATGTTATCATCAGTACATACAACAGAATGGATTTTTCTCAACTACATTCATATCAATCTATACTTACTTATAGAAGTTCTTTCGTATAGATCTATGAAAGCATGAGTGGGGAGCATTATAGAGTGGATCACAGAGTATCTATGTTACCAGAACTGTAGACTTTGATGGAAGAGCAGTGATCCTAATCAGATTAAAATATGTATCTGAAAATTTAATATTTCTTTAATGTTACTCATATATATTTTATACTTCTAAATTGATAAATATACTAAACATATGAATGTCTTTCATTTTCTTACTCATTTTAAAAGATTACAGCCACTTACAGGATTTCTTTAGTGTATCTGAAGTGACAGTTCTTTTTATTTTAAAAATCCTTCTGATCTTATTTTTAGTTTATTGCTATTATTTGTGACACTGGTTAATCTTTTAGAATCGTAGTCATATTAACTCTTAGGGTTGTGTCACCTTTGCCCACTAGTAAGTTAGTGACAGTCATGAACTTGAAACTCTTTATTTAAGCAGTGCTTTCTAACATTGATTTACAGTGTGATAGAAGGATGTCCTAGGATTGGGGGATACGGGGTGCCTATTGGTAGAAATCCTAAGGCTTTTTACACAAATCTTTTTGTATATTCTATGCTCACCTCCTATGAAAGAATTTCTGCTGAAGTGACTCATCATTATTGATGGGGTTGCATCATATTTCTCAAGTGAGTTAGAGTAGAAATTAGCTTATTCTTGATAGTAGTAATAATTTTATTTTGCTGCTTTAATATTTTGCTTCCAAAAATTCTCTGTAAGCATTGTTTTAGTACTTGTTGATTTTGAAATATGTTTACAATGACATGCTTATTAAATTGTTCCCAAAAATTGAGTGCAGTGTTTTTACCGGTATTATTTTTTGCTCAGTGAAGGAAATTAGTGCTAGGTTTATTCTGAACTGACAGGCCTGATGATTTGCTTTGTGTGAATGAATGTGTGTGTATGTTTTAACTGTTTGGACTGTCAGCATATCACATTCAGAAACCACACCATTTGGTAACTTTTCATTTTTCTGTATTCAGAGGAGCTCTTTGACTTAATGAAACATGCCAAATAGAGCCCTGTAAATACCTTAGTTGCATTTATTCTAGTTTTCCTCAACAAATTCCAGCATATCCTTTTACCTATATAAAGTATAAAGTTCTCTTTAATCTCTTACGTATACTTGACTATACACTTACCCAGCCTTAGGCCTTGATTGACTTTTGATAATGTTTACTATTCATTAAACTAGAAGAGTTTCCCTTGGAAATGTACGTTAATTAATTTCCTGAGGTCTTAGTGTGTTTCCTAATACTAGTGCATAAAATAAATGCATTGAAATTTAGAACCTAGTAACTGTACATCTTAGAGTATTAGTTTATAGGTATCTTCATGTGGTATCATACTCCTTGAGTTAAAAGAGTGTTATCAGGTATTTATTAATTTTTTCATAAAGCTAAGAGGTCATAGTATAGTAAAAAGGGTACTGGTTTCTAGTCTTGGTCTTCACAGTGACTACTACTAAACCTTTTTGAGATTATCAATTTCAGCCATCCAAGAGAAAACTATCTCCAAAAGACCTCTTTTAATATTAATTTTCTGTTGATCTTTGATTGCTATAAAATATATCCCATTTTCAGTGTATAGGCTTTAAGGCTAAATTGATTACTTTATTCCATAGTTAAGGCCAACCTGTTTTGTTTTGTTTTTTGTTTTTAACTCTTATATCTATGGAAATATGCCTTCTCTAGTTGTTCAAAATGTTTTTCTCTCTGTGTTTATTTAAAGACAGACTTGGTAAACTCATCGGGTGACAATTTCATATGTACATTTAATAATTTAAACAGTTCCTTATGGCTCGTTATTTTGAACCATAGAAGTGAAATATTAACTTTAAAACTTCCCCTTCTCCTTGTAGTAATTGTGTTCCATAGTAAGCTAACGGTACATATCACACACAGACACACACATACACAATATATATGTATATAACATAGCAAAAACCTCTTAATTATGAAGTTCTTCTGGAAACTTCCAGGTGTGAAGGTATCAATAGTTTCATATAGGTTATTGCAATGGAATGTCTAGCCCTGAAGTTCCTTGTGTTATATTGCTGCCTAGTTGACTTCCTTGTATTGATATTCCAAGAGTCTGTCAAATTCAACATACCAGAAACTACTCGGTCTTTCTATCCTCTAGCCCCTCCTTGTGACTGCCTCTTTTCTATTACTGATGCCATCATTATACCTATATCTAATCTTGATACCTCGATTTACCCTGGCCTGGTTTTTGTCTTTGTTTTTGTCTTTTTGCATCAAACTCATGCCACTCATTTGCATAATAGAGCTCTTCCTTTTCTCTTTTGGCCAGCCCTCCTATTTATCTCTGTTGACTACTCTCTAACACCAAGTGCTGACGTTGAATCCTCACTTTGGTGTATAAGCGTCTGCCTTGGGCTCAGGTCATGGTCCCAGAGTCCTGGGATCAAGCCCCACATCGGGCTCCCTGCTCAGTGGGAAACCTGCTTCTCCCTCTCCCACTCCACCTACTTGTGTTCCCTCTCTCACTGTGTCTTCCTCTGTCAAATAAATAAATAAAATCTAAAAAAAAAAAGAACTTCCTTAAGTAGGAAAATCTGGCGTTTCACAAATATTAATGATTCAGAATTATTTAAGAGATAAAAGTAACACAGAGAGGAATGGGCTGCAATTGTTTGAAAGTTAAAAATGCTTATATGTTAAACATTTATTAAAGACAAACTAAATTAAGCCCATCTAATTCTAATTTTTTCGTATTTTAAAGAATCATTCCAAAGGTCTGCAAACTTTTTTCTGTGAAAGTCAAATGGTAAATATTTTAGACAGCTGCTCAACTTTGCCATTGTAGCCTGAAAGCAGCCATAGACAGTACGTAAACAAATGAGTATAGCAGTGTTCTCATAAAACTGTTTATGGATACTCCCACTTGACTTTCTTCTGATCTCCACATATCATGAAATATTCTTTTGATTTTTCTTTCAACCATTTAAAATGTAAAAGCAGTTCTAGTTCACCGACTATATAGGAACAGGCATCAGGCTATATTTGGCCCACAGTTTGCACTGGACCCCTGTATTATGCAAAGAATTGGAAGAGGAAAGCAAAGATGACTCCACACTTCAGAAGCGTATTTTAAACATATAAAATAACATTTATGCATTAAGTCCTATATGCTTTAATTATACAAAAATTTTTAAAATGCCGTGTAATAGATGCCCAATGCATAAAAATGGAACTCTGTTAAAACAAATCTTAGAAGAATTTAGTATAGTAAATAATACACTTTTTTCTTAGTTGCTGAGTTTTTGTTTTTCTATTTCTTTGGAATACAGATGGACTTTGGAGAAGAATGATGGGTTAGGTCTATTAGCATGGCCCAATTAAAATCCCAGTGATTTTTCTCCCCTTGGCCAACTTCCCTAAGAGCCAGCCTAGTCATTAAGACTCATTTTATTTATATTAGTCTTTTTCTGTCATAGTGATTCAATAAATGGTTGATGTGCAGAGGTTATTGCTTTTGATAGTGTTTCATTCTTTGTGAAAAGCATTTTTTAAAATGAGCATTATCTTAGATATTTCCTGTGCACCCCAGTCCTAGTTGCTTATTCAAAGCTTTAAGTGTAGCTTCTTATTGTCAGATCAAATAGAAGTCACTAGAAAACTAAAAGTGGTAAGTCACTTTTCCCATTACAGCCATAAGGCCTATTTGACACTTTGGCAGCTATCAGAGCATTTCACACTTCAATGAAAAGCCATAAAAACCATTCACAGGTCAGACTGAAGAGTTTGTGTGTTCTTAGCACCTGGAGTTTTAAAAGTGAAAAGAATACAGAAGTTGTAGTCCCAGCTCAACAACTTAGTAACTTTGCCTATCTGAGCCTCAGTTTTCTAATATTTATTCAAGAAAGTTATGACTTCATTATTGCCTCCAAAATATTAACGATGCTAAGGGCTATATTAATTATTTGGGCAGTAAATATTATAGGCATTGAAGGGAAAGGAAGACCATTTTAATTTTACTTATCCTGGAAGATTTAATGGGTACTAGTATGATTTGAGTGGGTAAGATTTCAGTATTTGGAGGAGAATACTTAAAACATGCCCCTCAGACCTGCAACATCAGTTACTCCTGGGAGTTTGTTATAAATATGAAATCTTGGACCCACCAGGCCTCCAGATTCCAAATCAGAATCTGTGGGGGTAGACTCCAAGATGTTTTAAGCAAGTCCTTCTGGTTATTTGTTTACGTGTCAGAATTTGAGAAGCACTGTCCTAGGTCTCAGACATATGCAGGTTAAAGTATTTTGCAGAAGAATGATAAGAAAGATGACTTAAAATGAAGATAGAGACCATACCAAGTAGAAAATACTAAATGTCAAAGTCAAGAATTTAGAATTTGTTTATAGCATATTGAGCCACTGAATATTTTTGATTAAAGAAGTACTATTATGAAAGCAAATATAGCAAGATTAGCCTAATGGTTGTTATGTACAATAGATTTGAATGGGGTACTTGTAAAACTGTTTCTTGAAGCCTTGCTACACAAAGGATGGCCCTCAGACTGGCATTGGCATCCATTATTTAGAAACTTCTTGGAAATGCCCAATCTCAGGCCTCATCCCAGACCAAATGAATCTGAATCTGTAGTTTTGTTTTTTTAAGATTTTATTTATTTATTTTGGAGAGAGAGAGCAGGGGGAGGAGTAGAGAGAGAGGGAGAAGCAGACTACCCACTGAGCAGGGAGCCTCATGTGGGGCTCAATCCCAGGACTCTGCGATCATGACCAGATCCAAAATCTAGTTGGATGCTTAACCTCTGAGCCACCCAGGCACCCCCTGAATCTGTAGTTTAATAAGATTCCATGGTGATTCATATTCACATTAAGATTTGAGAAGCCCTGGCTTAGAGCATAGTCAGTGGGACACCTACAATGGAATCATACCACTTTTTATAAAAAAGTACATATATCTAATCCCCACCCTGGTTCCCCCCAATATGACTATCAGGCTACCCGGATGATTCTTACACAGTGCTGGAATAGTGGTTGTAAACATGGCTGCACATACAAAAAAAAAATCCCGTAGTGTAAACCATATCTCAGATCAATAAAATTGGAATTTCTAAGGTTGGAGCTCAGACATTAGTGTTTGAAACTTCAGATGATTCCAGTGGGCAGCCAAGGTTGAAAACCAACATAGTAGAGGGAGTGATAGGCATTAGATTATTGCACTGGTCCTGGTAGGAACTGATAAAGAGCCTCGATTTGTGTGGTAGTACTGGAAACAGAAAGAGTAAGGCAGATGCAAGGGACATTGTGAGGACCTGGTAGCATTTGGTGACTTGGTCAATTGATACAAGAAAGCGGGGGAGACTGAGGATTAAAAATGATGGAGGCTTTGGGGCGCCTAGGTGGCTCAGTCGTTAAGCGTCTGCCTTCCGCTCAGGTCATGATCCCAGGGTCCTGGGATCGAGCCCTGCATCACGCTCCCTGCTCCGCAGGAAGCCCTTCTCCCTCTCCCGCTCCCCCTGCTTGTGTTCACTCTCTTGCTGTGTCTCTCTCTGTCAAATAAATAAATAAAATCTTTAAAAAAAAAATGATGGAGGCACCTGGCTGTTTCAGTCGGTAGAGCACAGAGCAGATAGAGCACAGAGCACGTGACTCTTGATCTCAGGATCATGAGTTCAAGCCCCTCATTAGGCTTAGAGCTTACTTAAAAAAGTAAAATGTGTGCATTTAAAAAAAAAAATGGAGGCTGTCTTTGCGTGATATAATTGTTCTCTCATTGGTTTTCCACATTTTCTATAACAATCTGCTATCGTTGTTTGTACTTAAGGTAAAATAAATTATTTTTAAGTAGAATGAGCATGGTTTTGAACCTGGGTCACTTTAAAGCCTCCTGACAATTAACAGACATTTAAAAAGTAAGATGAGGTAAAGGAATTAGTTGAAAGGAAGGGAGACAGTATTGAGTTTTCATGTAGAAGGATGGAGATTGAGGTCTTAGATGAGCTACATGAAATGGTGTTCAGGCTATTGAAAATTAATACTAGTTGTTTGGGAGTAAAGAATATAGATTTAGAATTGAGTGTCTTCTGCATGGAGTTGGTAACTAAAAACAAGATAAGGCAGAGATGAGAAATCCAAGGAAAATATTTTAGATTATAGAAAAATTAGAATTAAAGTCACAGCACCCATTTGGAGAATGCCTGTGTTTAAAGCGAGTGAAAAGAAGTGGCCTATAAAGCAAATAGAAAAAGCAGAGAAGAGAACTGAGATAATACTGTCAGGGATGCCAAGAGAAGATTTCAAGGGGAGGAGGTAATCAGTCATGTGACATGCTGCAAAGAGGTAAAGCAAATAGAACACTAAGAGAGGCTGTTGAATTTGAGAGTACTAATGATTTTCAGAAATACTGTTTTAGTGAAATGGTCAGGGTAGACGTCAGACTGCTGGGAGTAATTGAGTCTTTTGCTAAGGAAGTAGAGAGACAGTGGGTGTCTGTCACTAATTTGAAAAATGTGGCTGAGAAAGAAAGGAAAATATTAGGAAAGTAACTGGAAGGATAACAGAATTAAGATAAAGAACGCCTGTACCAGGAGCCCTTAGAAAGTCAGAGAGTGGAGATAGAGGGGTAATGGAGTGCTCGAGGTCACACAGGAAATAGAGATGATGAAATGGTAATTTTCAACTAGAACAGACTTCAGCAGTCATCTTGTTTTGTAACATCTTTTCTCAGGATTATATAAGCCTCATTTTACAGATGGACCTGTGTAAATTGAGACTTAAAGAAGTTAATTGATTTGTCCAGAGTCCCAGCTCTTTAGATTATGGATCAAAGGGGTGGAAGGGATTTGTCTTATGTACTAGGGGCTGTCCTACCCCTCTTTCTCTGAGATTGGAAACAGAAAGGAAGGCAAAATAAATGAACAGATGTGTTGAGATAGTGATAATTGGATGTTTCTTTTAAGGTAGAACATTTTATGTACCACCGAGTGTGCCAGAGAGGCTAAAAATCACATTTGAATATTCAGTTCTCCTTGCTTTAAGAGTGAGGAAAATGATAGTTAGAATGTTTTGGTTGAAGCATTTAAAAACTCTCTCTTCAGAACCAGATATAACTCCCTTATTATATCAAAGCAAAACCCCTGACTTTTGCAGCATCCAGTTCACTAATATCCCTACCTAATACATCTTTCACTTATTGGTGTTCCCAACTTCATGCCCCAAATGTCAGTAAGCTGAAGCCCTTTTTTTAAGTACTGCTCCAGTGTCAAGCTCTACTGCCGTTTAGCTAGCTTCTGTACCAGAGGTACACAATGCTGATTTTCCTTGCCGAAACAAATGCTGCAAACGTGGACCGTGCATTTCATCACCAGTTACGAGTTTCTCTCCAGGTGCCAGTTGCAGCAATGAGATACAGGTCTTTGTAGTCACTTCACCTCCACTCCAGTCATTTGAGGACCCCTTTCAAAGACAGATTATCAATGAAGTCAAGAAATCTCACCCAAGTTCCAAGTATGTTCAACGGTGACTCTCAACAAGGACTTCTCACACATACCCTCTTCACACACCCATTTTTTTTAAACGCCAAAGAATGCAGTCTATACTCCAGCATATCCTTTTAA
This sequence comes from Mirounga angustirostris, assembly GCF_029215605.1. NCBI lineage: Eukaryota > Metazoa > Chordata > Mammalia > Carnivora > Phocidae > Mirounga > Mirounga angustirostris. The sequence continues at coordinate 70,988,766 of NW_026991720.1, read as the reverse complement.
GAAGGTTCCCCTTACCAATATTCCAGAATGGCACAACCTCTTAAATTTTGTTGTCTTTCCTTTTGTTAAAGACTGGGGCATTAAGTTAAAGATGATTTATCTTCTTCGCTAATATTTAGAATCTCTTCTGTGGTAATATCTGTTGTAAAGTAAACCAAATCATGGCTTTGAAAGCTTTCCCAGTGTGCATTTCAGAAATCATTTTCTGCTACTCTAAATAAAGAACCAGAAAATGAAGTTGGCTCTCCTAATTCCATAGTAGTCAGAAGCAAATAGTTAATTCTGTTAGGATTGGCTAAGCTGTGGAGCAAGCAGAAAGGCTAAAAACAGTAATAGACTCTGCTAAAGGTATGGTAAGTCTGTGGACTTTCTACAAGTCCCCAGTACCTCAGTATGTTAGGTCATATAAATATATCCATTTCAACAGCAACATAGGTAGTAGTCTAGGGTCACTGCTTATCAAGATTTTTTTTTTTAAAGATTTTATTCCTTTATTTGAGAGAGAGAGAATGCGCGTGCAAGAGAGAGCAGGGGGAGGGGCAGAGGGAGAGGGAGAAGCAGACTCCCCGCTGAGCAGGGAGCCCAACACGGGGCTCGATCCCAGGACTCTGAGATCACAACCTGAGCCACAGGCAGACGCTTAACTGACTGACCCCTCAAATTTTCATGTGCATAAGAATCTCTTGAACATCAGAATCAGATTCGGATTCAGAGGCCTAGAGTGGGAGGGGTTTGGGTGGTTATGCTGAGATTCAGCATTTCTTTTTTTTTTTAAAGATTTTATCCATTTATTTGAGAGAGAGAGAATGAGAAAGAACACATGAGAGGGGGGAGTGTCAGAGGGAGAAGCAGACTCCCCGCCGAGCAGGGAGCCCGATGCGGGACTCGATCCAGGGACTCCAGGATCATGACCTGAGCCGAAGGCAGTCGCTTAACCAACTGAGCCACCCAGGCGCCCCTGAGATTCAGCATTTCTAACAAACTCCCAGGTAGTACTACTGATCCCCAGACTTTGACTAGAGAGGTTCTGGGTGGTAAATAGCATCTAATATGACCTTGCCCTCAGGCTCTAGAATGTGGCTGCAACAGTGACTGCTTAGAGCTATGCCTAGCAAGTTTGTTTTTTGTAAAGGGCCAGGTGTGAAGAGTAAATATTTTGCACTTTGTGGCCATTAGCCATATTCTTCTTGATTTGTTTCTATGCTTGCTTTTACAATTAAAAAAAAATTTTTTTAACCGTTTTAGCTCTGAGGTATACTCTCAGCCTCAAGCAAGAAGCTAAAGTCATATCCATTGGGCTTGTCAAATTAGCCCATGGCTCTCAGCCCCGACATTGATAGAAGTCCCTTATTTCATCAGGCCTCTTGGGATGACTACAGAGGAATCGTAAGGATTCCAATTCCAAAAGCAATAAAGGAACTTTGTAAGAAGAAGATCTCTATGTTTATTGGAGGGAGGGGAGATAAAATTATATGGAAGAAAACTACCTTTTTATTTGATGCCATAATAAATGAAAACTAAAGCTATTCATATTTAGATCATAAGTAAGATCTGAGTAGAACTTTACCGTGGACCCAGGATACATTTGACCTATTTTAATTTATGTGATCAGCCTATTCTGTGTGGCGGTACAATATCCAGTTACGGTTATAAGAAATTGGTCCAACTTGGGTGTGAATCCCAGTTCTTCTGCTTAATAGGTGGGTAGCTTTGGTTAAGTTACTTAACTTTTCTGAGACATCATAATGTCCCTGGGGTTGTTTATAAATAAGTGTGTGTATTTGAAATACTTAACATAGTGCTTGGAACTTAGAAGACAATAAATGGTGGCTGTTACTATGTTATTATGGTCATGACTGAATTGTATAAAAGAATCAGCTCCATGACTAATTGTCAGGATATTCTTTAAGGTAGATTATGTCCTAGATTATGGTCCTCATGGCATTTATGTCCTTCCTAATGTCTCTGCAGACATAATGGGGAAATTTGAACCGACAGCCTTTAGTAACAACATATTAAATTTTGCAAAACCATCAGAAACCTCAGTAGTAAACAAGTCAAGTCACTCTTCCATGTTTTGTTTTGTTTTGTTTTTACTCTTTCATGTATTTTTTTTTTCTTTCATGTATTTTTAAGGTGAGATTTCTTTGGGCAAAATCCCACCTTTAAAAATTGAAAGATTGGGACACCTGGGTGGCTCAGTCGTTGAGCGTCTGCCTTCGGCTCAGGTCATGATCCCAGAGTCCTGGGATCGAGCCCCGCATCAGGCTCCCTGCTCAGCAGGAAGCCTGCTTCTCCCTCTCCCACTCCCTCTGCTTGTGTTCCCTCTCTTGCTGTCTCTCTCTCTGTCAAATAAATAAAATCTTAAAATAAATAAATAAATAAAAATTGAAAGATTGTTTGATATAGTGTCTTCCCAGCTTGGTTATTAGTGCTTATTCTCATCACTTATTTTGAGGAATGTTGGAAACAGTTTTGCTTCAGTGATTTGCTCATCCTAATTTCAGTTCAGTGTTGGACTGGATAATGAGGATACAAATGAAAACTTTTGTCTGCCATGTCAGGCATTCAGGCATTAGTGGTAAAAGTAACAGTATCAGCAGTGTTCTTGTTTAAGAAAATTTATGGAAATTTATAAAATCTAAAGCATTGAGTAACCATAAAATGTTTTTATTTTTAAGTAAAACTTTATTTTTTTGATTGGACAGAATGTTTAAGTATTTCTTTTTAAAGTAATAAATTGGCTTTTGTTGTTATTGTTTTTAACCAAAGGAAATCATCCTAATAAACAAGACTTGCCGTCTTAAAATCAAAAGCCACTGGTATCTAAATAATTTTTGTCATTGCAAGTACTTACTTTTATGTTTTTGTTGTGTTTCATTATATTGTTAATTTTTTCAAATATGTGGCATGAAATAACTTGTTTAAATCTGTGGTTGCAAATTTTTGAAAAAATCTTTTTTAGCTTTTAGTAAAACATGGAGGAGACTTGTTTGCTGAGAATGAAAATAAAGACACTCCTTGTGATTGTGCTGAAAAGCAACACCATAAAGATTTGGCTCTCAATCTAGAATCACAAATGGTATTCTCACGAGATCCTGAAGCTGAAGAAATAGAAGCTGAATATGCTGCATTAGACAAACGAGAGGTAAGGTTTTATTTGTTTTTTTTTTAATAAAAAAATTATATGGATTTTTTTCTTTTCATAAGTACTAATCTTATTATATGGCTTTCATGTTAAATTTTATTTTTCTACTTTAGAATCCAATTCATGTGGTCTTTGCAGTGTGCTTAATTAACACCCTGTCATCTACATAGCCATGATATGAAAATACAGGTAGAAAACCTAGAAATGGTAACTGTCCTCTAACATATGTAAATATGTTTACTTATTTATTTATTTATTTTTAATTATTTGAGAGAGAACCCCGTGCACAGGGTAGGGGGAGGGGCAGAGGGAGAGAGAAATTGAAGTAGACTCCGCGCTGAGCGTGGCACCCTACACAGGGCTCAATCTCACGACCCTGAGATCTGACCTGAGCCGAAACCAAGAGTTGGACGCTTAAGTGCCACCGAGGCATCCCTGTTTACTTACATTTCAATAGAGAGGCTGATGTGTGCGAAACATTGTTCCCTTAGCTTCTGGGACATTGTTCTTTGGTTTCCTTTGGGTCTTTCTTGTTTCAATAAATAGTACCTCCGTACTGAGTTGCTCAAGCATAAATGGTCAAGCTTTCTTGATTCCTCACTTCTTATGTCCAGACAATCTGGGAATCTTGTCAGTTTTACCTCCAGAAGTATAATCTAGATCCATTTACTCTTCCTGGTCTCTACTCCTACCTTCCAAGGCCCTCTCCATCTGAGTTTCCTAACTGGCCTCCTTCTTTCTGTTTTGGTCCCCTTAGAATCCATTTTGTACACATAAGCCAGAGAGACATTTTTAAACTTAAATTAGATCATATAAATCACTTAAATTACTCAGTGACTTTTCATTGTACTTAGAATAAAATGCAAACTGTTTGCTCAGATACAAGACCTTATATGGTCTCACCACTACCTACCTCTCCCAACATCATCTCAGATCTTTCTCCCCAGCTCATTTTGCTCTGATTATAATACGTAGAGTACACTGAGGCTTTTGCATTTGCTGTTTCCTATATCAGAAATCTTCTCCCAGTTTTTCTCTTGGCTGGCTCAGTAGTTCTTCAGAGAGGCAATCTTGGACTATTCTTTCACAAATAGGTCCCTCTCCTTCTATTATTCTTTACCATAATACCCTGTCTATTTTTTATAACACTTAACACATGCTATAATTATTTTATGTATTTATTCATTTTTTACTTTTCTTTCCTATTAGACTATCAACTCCATGAGGGCCAGAATCATAACTGCCTTAATCAACAGAGTATTTTCAGTGTCTGACACAGTGGACATCCATAGAAGTATTAAGTAAATTATAAGACACAATAAATGTTTTCCTCCCCAAATTATTCTGGTTCCTCCATGTTCAATGCCAACTTGATTCTAAAAGGACTTATACTAACTATTGTTTCTATGTGTTCAGAAAAATAATTGTATTGTTTGGGTTTTTTCCCCAAGAATTCCCAACAGTTTTTGAACTTATGTATTCCAGATTGTTAAAGGAACTGAGTTTCTTGGAATTCAGAAATTTATATTTCTTTACCCTTTGTGTTTCTTAGGTTAGGTTATTTTATGGGAATGCTTATTCAGATTAAGTACACATAGAAAGGGAGGCAGATGTCCTAAGCACTTTCACATGGTTGTTGAATCTACACAGTAACAGTCAATAACAGTTATGCTCCCTTCTTTTTTTAAGTGAGGAAGATAAATCAGAAAATAGTTGAATAATGTACCAGGATCAAAGTGAGCTAAACCTGATTCTTCTGACTTCTCTATTTGCTATACTGCCTACCTTTTCATAATCCATCATCTTGAGTCAGACATAAAAACTATTACTGTAATAATATAATAATTTAGTCAGAAGACAACATTTGATCAATAATATTCTAGAAATAATGTGATGTGATTAAATTGAAAGACATTTGTGACTATATTCAGGCTTTTTTATCAAAGATACTATCTTAACATAAGTAAATCAGAAAATAATAGTATTCGTTTTCAATTGATTGAAGATCTAAATGAACTTAATATAACTATAATAAACTATTGAGTTAAAAAGAAGTTACAGAATAGTTTGATAAGACTAGTATGTATTGAGAGAAAATTGAAGTATACCAAAATGGTAATCATGGTTATGGATAATTTTTTTACCATTATTATTTTTTCTATTTGCATGCATTTCTTAAAAGTTATAATGAGCATTTATTGCTAAAAAAATATAAAAAATTTCCTCCTTTCTGACTCTACCCCCACAGTGGTAACAGTTTCTTGTGTGTGCTACCAGACTTAAGCAAACATATGTGATATAGAATGTTGAATGCAAAAGTAAGGTCATATAGTATATTGAGTTCTGCTAAAATATTTTTAAATTTTTTTTAATTGAAGTATAGTTGACACACAGTGTTACATTAGTTTCAGTTCTACAAAATAGTGATTCAACAAGTTTATGTATTAGGCTGTGCTCACTACAAATATATGGTCACCATAAATTGCTACCATGTCACCATACAATGCTATTATAATACCATTGACTTGATTCCCTATACTGTACCTTTTATTCCTGTGACTTATTCATTCCACAACTGGAAGCCTATTCCTCCCACTCCCCTTCACCCATTTTGCCCACCGCCCCCCCAACATCCCTCCCTCTGGCAACCATTAGTTCTCTGTATTTATGGGTATTTTTCTGCTTTTTGTTTGTTTATTCATTTGGGCTTTTTTTTAGATTCCACATATAAGTGAAATCATGATATTTGTCTTTCTCTGTCAGACTTATTTCACTTAGCGTAATACCCTCTAGATCCATCAAAGTTGTTATAAATTGCAAGAGCTCATCCTTTTTTACAGCTGAGTAATATTCCATCAGGTATGTATATGTACACCACATCTTTACCCATTCATCTATCAGTGGGCACTTGGGTTGCTTCCATATCTTGGCTATTGTAAGTAATGCTGTAGTAAACATAGGGGTACATATATCTTTTCAAATTAGTGTTTTTGAGTTCTTTAGGTAAATACCCAGTAGTGGAATTACTGGGTCATATGGTATTTCTATTTTTAATTTTTTGAGGAACCTCCATACTGTTTTCCACAGTGGCTGCACCAATTTACATTCCTACAAACAGTGCACGAGGCTTCCTTTTTCTCCACATCCTCACCAACTCTAAAATAGTTTTTCAACTTAACAATATATCATTAACATCTTTCCTAAGTCAGAACATGTGATCTACATATTTTAGCCATTTACTGACGAATTTAGATATTTTTTATTATTAAAAACAAGGCTAAAGTGAATATCTACTTGTTACATACATATCTTTATCCAGTTGTGTGATTATTCTGGTTTAAAACATGGATCTAAAGCCACACTGACTGGATTCATATCTTACCCCCATGACTGACTTATTATATGACCTTGAGTAGTTTATTCAGTCTCTCTGCTTCAGTTTCTTCTTCCTTAAAATGGAGATTATAATGGTCCCTACTTTGTACAGAGTTGTAGTGATCCTTAAATGAGTTAATATATGTAAATACTTAGAACAGTACCTGGGTCATTATGTGTGTTATCTAAATGTATGCTATTATAATCATGATCATCATTATTGTTAATGGATGTGTATACACACTTTAAAAGTATATTCTCTATAAATGTGTAGAAATTGGTTTGATGGATCTTGAAATATATACATTTAAGATGCTGTTAAACTGTCCTAAAAGATTATATCAATTTATTTTCTTCTAGTAGCTTATTAAAGAATATTAAATATTAAGATATTAAAGAATATTAAGAATATAAATATTAAGAATATTAAAGAATTTCCTCACATTTCTGCTAGCATTAGATATTATCATTGTTTTTATTTTTTGCTAGTTTAGACAAATGGTACCTATTTGAATTTATTTATTTGATTATTCTGTGAATTGATTATTTATTTGCTTTTTTCCCTATGGATTGTGTTTTCTTAATGCTTTCCAAGAAAACTTTGTGTATTTTTCTGTATCCTACATTTTTCACTTAGGATATTCACAGATGTAAATTTTTCTTTCTCTATGGCTTCTGAATTTTTTTCATGTTAATATTATAATATATGCCCCTATATTTTTTCTAGTTTTATAGTTTTGTTTTAATCCATATTAGATTATTTTAGTCTATTATTTCAAAATGTAAAAAACAATACTTTTGTAACTACTTACACACAAATGTTTATAGCAGCACTATTCATAATAACCAAAAGTTGAAGACAACCCAAATCTCTATCAACAAATGACTGGATAAATAGTGTGTGGTATACATATACAGTGGTATATTACTCAGTCATAAAAAGGAAAGAAGTACTAACACATGCTACAATATGGGTCAATCTCAGAAACATTGTGCTATGTAAAAGAAGGCAGACAAAAAGGTCACATGTTAAGTAACTCCATTTATATGAAATATCCAGACTAGGTAAATCCATAGAGACAGAAAGCACACTAGTGTTTGCCAGTGTCAGGGAGGAGGAATGACTAGGGAGTGACTCCTTAATGGGTATGGAGTTTTATTTTGGGATGGTAAGAATGTTTGGGAATTAGATACATATGGTGGTTGTACAACACTGTTGAACTGAATTGTACATTTTAAAATTGGGTTTTTTGGGGGGCGCCTCGGTGGCTCAGATGGTTAAGCGTCTGCCTTCGGCTCAGGTCATGATCCCAGGGTCCTGGGATCGAGCCCCGCATCGGGCTCCCTGCTTGGCTCTCTGTCAAATAAATAAATAAAATAAAATCTTAATATATTATAAATAAATATAATATAAAATAATATATTATTATTTTATAATATAAAATATTATATATTTATATTAAAATTATAATATTATATAAAATATAATATTATTTTATAATATAAAATAAATAAATAAAATCTTAATAAAATAAAATAAAATTGGGTTTTTTGGGGGCGCCTGGGTGGCTCAGTTGGTTAAGTGACTGCCTTCGGCTCAGGTCATGATCCCGGGGTCCTGGGATGGAGCCCCGCATCGGGCTCCCTGATCACCGGGAAGCCTGCTTCTCCCTCTCCCACTCCCCCTGCTTGTGTTCTCTCTCATGCTGTCTCTCTCTCTCTCTGTCAATTAAATAAATAAATAAAATCTTTAAAAAATAAATAAAATAGGGTTTTTTTTAAAAAATGTTATTTATTTGAGAGAGAGAGAGAGGGAAAGCACAAGTGGGGGTGGGGAAGCAGAGGGGGAGGGAGAAGCAGACTCCCCGCTGAGCAGGGAGCCCAACATGGGGCTCTATCCCAGGACCCTGAGCTCATGACCTGAGCCGAAGGCAGATGCTTAAATGACTCCGCCACCTAGGCACCCCTAAAATTGTTATTTTTAAGTAATGTGTGTTTCATAACAATTTAAAAAAATAATACCAAAAAACAATGCTTTCTTTAAAATTCATTTTATACCTTCTGCTTTGACCCTAATCAACTTTTGGATTATCCTGCCTATGCTAATAGTTTTACATGGCCTGCTATGTAATTGTATTAAACTACATAATTAGGTAGTTTAAAAGATTCATATTCCCGAGGTGTCTATTTTAATTAAGTTTCTCAATTCAGTTAATGATCTGGACACTGTATAATATTATATCTCTATAATTTCTTCTTGATACATTTTAATTCTTTCCTTCAGATTAGTTTATAAATGGATAAAATCTATTTCTTCATCCCATCACTGAACAAAACTCTTGAGTGACTGACTGCTCTGCCAGACACTGTTTTAGGAGCTTGAGGATACAGTGAAGAACAAAAATAAGCCCCTGCCCTCTAGGTGCTTATGTTCTAGCATCGATATAGACGCACATAAATAAGGTTAAAAAGTAAATACAATTTGTGAGAGTGGTAACTGCTATAAGGAAATAAAAACAAGGTGATGTGTTGGAGTGATGGCTGGGAAGAGTGTATTTAATTTACATAAACCTTTACAGACAGAACAGAGAAACTAGTGAGTGTTGGACCTAGTTGGGGTCAGGCTCTGTAGGAGTAGACTGTGTGACTGTATGTGGGTAAATGAAGGGAAGACAAACAATATGTTGCTCTGAAAGCCATCGAAAGAATTCCCGCCTCCCAGTTCCTCTCCCAGTTTATAACTCAGGAAAACTCAGGCTCTTTTTCTGACAGGGAACGCATATGGTGGACATGGCCTTAGCTGGCTTCCCTGGTGTGCAGGTCTAGCCTACTGTGCGAGAGCAGCTGCCTTCCTCTTAGATCAAAGTACAGATCAGGGTGGACCAGGCCTTAAGTCCAGGGGAGAGCAGCTGAGTAAGAAGAGAGGAAACTGAAAGAAGGGGAAAGGTCTGAGAATCCTAAGACTTTCTCTTCCAGGCTAAGCTCATGGATCAGCTAATGAGAGATTGATATTAGGAGGAATTGGAAATAATTCTCTTTGTTCCAAGTGCCTTTCACATCTTCTAAAATTAAAGCAATTACTAATACATTTAGGTAAATGAGTACCTGTTTTTCGTTTTTTAACAATAAGTATGTTTTACCTATATAATTGGGGAAAGCTGTTTTCATTGTGGAAAGAAATAAAAACAAATTCTTCTTTCATAAATACTTTGTCATAGTCTTTTCTGAAAGTTTTTGAAGATGCTATCACTTTATACATGATAGTCAAAGAGGTACAGTTTTTATATTGGGATCTTTCACATTTTTTCAGTGATATTTTTTCAGTGGTATTTTGGTAGCAGAAGTATGCACGGATGCAAAAGAGGTACTTTTATTTGCTCTTACCTTTTTAAATTAGTTTCCGTTTTCTTTCTATGTATCAGTACTGACTGCTTTGAAGGTTATTGCTAGATTGTGTTTAATCTGAAAATAGAAGCAGTTTATCTTTGCAACAAGAAAGAGAAAGGCACCTTCATTTTAATCCTTCTTACAGAAGAGAGGGCTAGTGCCCACTTGGGACTGAGCAATGTATTGAAATGCTTCACATGACCTAATTACAGTTCTGTTGCAGAGATTTCGGAGTGAATATGTTATGTGTTCATGAAGGCAATATGTCTTTCTCCTTCAAGAACTATTTTTCTTCCATTGTAACCTAAATTTAAAACTGAATTTTTTTAAACTTAAATCTATGTAGATTGCTTTATACGATCTCTTTTTTAACCTATCTAGAATCAAATCTCATTTGGCTCACATAAATAAAGTAGAATGATAGCTAATCTAAAAAAGAGCATTTAGACCGGGTATTATAAGGAAGTGTTGAATCACTGCATTGTACACCTGAAACTAATATTACACTCTATGTCAACTATAATTCAAATAAAAACTTAAAAAATAAAAAGAATATTTAGGAAATAATACCAGGAAATATACAATTGCCACCACTAGGAATATCAAGAAATACCTATTCTCATTGCTGAGGCAGGAGAGGTACCTGGAATCCCAAGTCTGAACTTGGAACACATTTTTTAGAAGTAATGTTCTACATAGTATGTAAGTTCTATACTGGAGTGAGTACTATAAATTTAACCATAAAAGGATTTCTTAGATTTTTGCAAGGGAAAGTGTGGTTCATAAATTAGCTGAAAAGCAAACTGTACATGGTAATTTGGGGATTATAAAGGTCAGGAAATTTGTCAGATCAACTGAGAAAAATTATCCCTATTGAATAGAATCCTATTCATAAGTGGTTAAATAAGAATTGGTGAAAGGAGGGCGCCTGAGTGGCTCAGTCGATTAAGCCTCCAACTCTTGGTTTTGGCTCAGGTCATAATCTCAGGGGTATGAGATCAAGCCCCCTCCCTTCCCCATTGGGCTCCCCATTCAGTGGGGAGTCTGCTCTGCCTCTCTCCCTCTCCTTCTGCCCCTTCCCCTACGTGTGCAGTCTCTTTCTCTCTCAAATAAATCTTAAAAAAAACAAAATTGGTGAAATGGTTTCCACGATACCCCCCCAAAAATGAAGCAAGAAATACAGTATCTTATTCTAAAATATCTGTAAATCAGCTAAAATGGATGAGGTTTGCTAATTGCCCAGAGTTCTCTGGAGACTGTGATACGTGCTGCAAGAGGACATCCTCAATTCTTGGGAATTTCTACTGTTTTTTAAGCTTTCGTCTTTGTCCTTTAGTCTATGCTTACTGTAGTAAGCTGGTTAACAACTGTTTAAAAGAATTGAAATAGATAATTCATCAATGTTAATAACACAATATTGAGTAAAAATAAAAGGAAATTGTCTAAATATATATAATGTTATGCTATAATGTTATGACAACCATACATCAAATTCATGATAGTGATTTCCATAGGCAAGGATGGGGAGACTTAGGGAAATGTAATGGGGAAAACATGTCATGGATTATTTTAGCTTTTACATAATCCTCCCCCTTGTCCCCTCGGTCTGTTACCTGCAGCCAACTGCAATCCAGAAGCAAATGATCTTCCTTCTGACATATCCTCAGAAGGTCAGTAGTAGCCTAACACTATATCATAATGCCTATGTTATTCACCTCACTTGATCTCATCACACAGGCATCTTATCATCTCACTTCACAAGAAGGGTGAGCACAGTCCATAAGATATTTTGAGAGAAACTATATTCGTACAACAATTACAGTGTATTATAATTGTTCTGTTTTATTATTGTTAATCTCTTACTGTGCCTAATTTATAAATTAAACTTTATCGTAAGTATGTATGTATAGGGAACAACAGTATACATATATAGGGTTCAGTACTATCCATGGTTTCTGGGATCCATGGTGGGGAGTATTGGGACACACATTCCCTAATGGATGAGGGTGGAGGGGAGACTACTGTATAAAATTTTGCTTCTTTTGTTTCATTTTGTTTTAAAAAGGACTTGAAACAAGTATGACCAAAATGTTAACAGTAATTGTTTCTGAGTAGTGAAACACTTGTAATTTATATTCTTTATATGTTTTCTGTTAAAAGCAAACAAAGATAAAAGATAACAAAAGAATAAAAAACTTGAGACAATATAGTACCTATATAAAGAAAACTATATTTATAGTACCTATATAAAGAGCATTAATGAACACATGAATAAAGAGAGATAATATGTTTACGATAAGAACTCTGAATAGTATGGCATAGTCACATTTCCCCAGGTTAATTAAGAAGTATCATATAATGCCACTAATAATCCAAATTAGATCTTAATAAATGTAAATGTTTGGTGGTTCAGTGGTTAAACTCAATGAACAGGGCGCCTGGGTGGCTCAGTCGTTAGACGTCTGCCTTCCGCTCAGGTCATGATCCCAGGGTCCTGGGATCGAGCCCCACATCGGGCTCCCTGCTCAGCGGGGAGTCTGCTTCTCCCTCTCCTACTCCCTCTGCTTGTGTTCCTGCTCTTGCTGTCTCTGTCTCTGTCAAATAAATAAATAAAATCTTTAAAAAAAAAAAAACAAAACTCAATGAACATATATATTTACATATATAATTGGTTTGTAAAAAGCAAAGACTGGATAAAAATACTTGAGAACTTTAGTCATGATTATTGCTCAATGGTGGTATTACAGGTTTTTATTTCGAATTATTTTTTGTATTACCCAAATTTTTAAAATTGTAAGATGGTTTGTCATTATAGTATGGTGCCTTTATTTTAGAATAATAAGGTTGCATGAGCCTTGGCATTCCACTTTCTAGCTTATAAAAGACTTGTGAAACAGTAGTTTGAGGTCCATGATAGTGGAGCACACAGACCTTTTTAACTTCAGTAATCAAAGTGAAACAGGAAGATTGAATTAAATGATTATCATATATATTTGTTTATAGGCATTTAGGATTTCCCAAGAGTATAACAGCCAACTTAACTTGATTTTCTTCTTTTCAAAGCCATATGAAGGATTAAGGCCTCAGGATCTTCGTAGATTGAAAGATATGCTTATTGTGGAGACTGCAGACATGCTTCAGGCTCCACTGTTTACTGCTGAAGCTTTACTTCGAGCTCATGGTAATGAAAAATGTCTTATGCTTCTGATAACATGAGTGCCTTTTGAAACTTTTCAGAGTTAAAATATGGCTATTTTACTATTTCAATATAAAACAAAATAGTTTGTTAAACAAGCCTAAATTGTTTTTTGTGTAGTGGTTACTGCGGTACCCAGCATCCTCAGAACATTCTGTATTTTGGAGTGTGAATTGGCTATAAATCATAGAGGAGAAATAGGAAATTTGTGTTTAAAAACCAAGCTACTAAATGATCTTATGGATTGTCTAATTTTAGAAATGTGCCTGACTTAAGCGGGGTTGAAAGTTGGAATCCATAGTCCTAATCCTAGTTTTAACATTCATTTTTACTAAAGTCAATTAAATACCTAACAGTTGTGTTATTAGTACTGTCAGTTATATTCATTTTATATAAAAGCTGTTTCTCACCATGAAGTGTACAAAGCGAAATTATGGAGTCAATACAAGAATGTACTATTCCTTTTAAGTTTTTTTTGCGAGGGGGGGTTGTTGTTGTTGTTGTTTTAAGGACATTAACAACTTTACTTAGGAAAACTACTCAGCTTGTTTTAAGTTCTCTGTGATACTTAAGGCAGCCATTCTGGTAGTTGTCACATGCTGAATTGGACCCTGTCATTGCACAGTTCGTATGTGATATTTTGGGTGGTTTCAAAGATAAGTTTTTTCTGATTTAAAAATTATTTTTAAAAAGAGAAAGGTAAATGTCTCTTCTGCCTGGTTTACCTGTCTATTTGAACTATAAGTCTGTCACCTATACTAAAATAGAATGTCGGGGCGCATGGGTGACTCAGTCATTAAGCGTCTACTTTCAGCTCAGGTCATGGTCCCAGGGTCCTGGGATTGAGCCCCGCATCGGGCTCCCTGCTCGGCCGGGAGCCTGCTTCTCCCTCCCCCATTCCCCCTGCTTGTGTTCCCTCTCTCGCTGTGTCTCTCTCTGTCAAATAAATAAAATCTTTAAAAAATAATAATAATTTAAAATAAAATAAAATAGAATGTCAACTTCTAAAATTTTTTATATAATTGTTTGATCAGAAGAAAATTTAAAATTCCATATTTCATCATCCCTTGGTCATCACTGTGAATAATTTGATATATAACTTTCTAGAATCCCTACCTCAAATATCAAATATTGATATTTCCCAGGGTTCTGTACTTGAGATTATTTCCACTTTATATACCAGTGGCTCGTAAATTTTAGTATAAATAAGGATTACCTGAGAAACTAACCGGAGAGTCCTAGACTATTTCTGGAGAGTCTAGGTCATTAGGTGAGGGGTGAGGCTTAAAAATACAAGTTGTAAAGACGCCTACAAGTGGACCAGTCTCAGAGAAGCATTGCTATACACATTTATCTATTGAAACCAAAGGTTTCAAAAATCATCCAAACAATAAAGTATATCTACAACCTGACTTTAATAAAGTATTTGAGGTTGGGTTTCTAAATGTCTGTTTAACATTTTTTCCTCAATCTAAGGATGTCCACACCTAAACTCCTCTTTTCTCCCACTGTCTTGATGCACGAGCGTCACATTCATCAAACTACCCTGCCAGAAATGTGAAAGTCATACTTCACTCCTCCGTGCTTGTTACATTTGGCCACGGTCTCATCATTTCTTAAGTGTCTCTCATCTTCCCATCCCCGGCTCCAGCTCCCTCTCCAGCTCTTTCCATTCCCATTGCCACTGAGTTAAATTCAGGCTGTCATTAGTTTCCATCTAAATCATAGTCTCCTGAGTCGTGGTCTCCGGTGTTGTCATTCTTCTTTTACCCTATTAATTTTTCATATTGCCATTAGACTGTTCTTTTAAAATGCACATTGGAGCATGTCACTCCCTCGCTGAAAAACCCTTCACTACCTTTCCACAGACTTAAAACCATCTAAACTCTTTAGTAGACCTTCATGACCCAGATTTCTTTACCTGGGCTGTCATCTCCCCCTTTCTTTAATTACCCACTCTTGCTTGTCCTTAGTAACCACATCTTCCAGGAAACCTTTTCTGCTTATGTGTTCCCAAGTCTGCACTGAGACCCTTCCTGTCTATTCCTACTACATCCTGTGTCATACAGTTAGAATACAGTTTTATAGTAATCTCTTTATTTGCTTTTCCTCTAGATTAACCTGGGAGGTCTTAGAGGGAAGCTTTTAATGTTTTTTGTTTCCACAGTACCTGACATACATTAAGCTCTCAGAAAAAGGTTATAGAATGAATAATATATAATAAATAATATACCTGAAGTGTTATTTATATATACGTTACTCCTGCACACATTCCATTGTCCAGAATTCAGTCAGTTGGCCACACTTAACTGCAAGCAACAGTTCTACACTGAAGCATTTTTTGTATACTTATAACCATTTCTGGGTAATGTATCATAACTCTGAGTAACAATATATAGAGAATCTAAGTTATATGAAGTATCACAGTCTAAGTTACAATATATAAAGAATCTAATCTAACTTTACCAAAAATTTTTTAAAGGAACATTTTCATCTCTATTTGTTTACATTGTGTCATCAAGTATTATTAAATGATCAATTCCAGGGGCACCTGGATGGCTCTGTTAAGTGTCCAACTCTTGATTTGGCTCAGGTATGATCTCAGGGTTGAAAGATCAAGCCCCACGTCAAGTTCCATGCTGAGCATGGAGCCTGCTTAAGATTCACTCTCTCTCCCCCTCTGACCCTCCCTGCCTAAAAAAATTATCAACTCCATTTTTACTCCATTGATATTTTCCTCAGTTACTTCTTTTACATAATAGGGGTCAGTTCTAATAAGGTGATAATCTAATTGAATTTTCTTATTTGGTATTATCTATTCTGTGATAACTTTTTTGATAACTTACTTAATAGGTCTATATTTCATTTCCCTATTTAGGCATAAAATAGAGGCTAGCAGGTTTTCAAATGGACATCTCTTCTATACTATTTGGATAATACCAGTAACAGTGACATTTGATAATCAAATAAGATAGAGATAACTGATGTTAGTGAATAAAATAGTGCACAGAACTACAATTTCTACTAATTGCTCTCAAAACAGGGATAGGCTGTGTTTCAGAGTTATTAACTGAACTACTTAGAAGATTTATAGATTATATCCTGGGTAACATTCACTCAGCTTTACACAGGAAAGTAGATTTGAGTATTATATATTATCTGTTGTCAAATGTAGTCCCAAGGTAATGAAGTTGATCTAGATTAAGCAGAAGACAGAAATGTTTGGCAGTATTTACTGAGCAGTAATTGAATTTTAAGGAAGACTCTGTTAGGAATACAGAGGTCATTCTCTGAGTATTTCCTCAGTAATACAAGTAACATAATGGAATGCTACCTAATAAGAAAATAAGTAAAATTTACAAAATACGAGACCAAAGGTAATTTGCTTATGCTTAGAATTAATTTATATTGAAGTATTCTTTAAGCTCCTTTGAAGACTCATCATCTTCTCTAGGTAGTTAAACATCAGTGGTCTATATCTTCTCACTCTGCTCTCTTCCTGGGAAATGATATCTTCTTCCAAGGTTTCTATAGGTAAAGATTTCTCCCTCTGGACTAGACTTCTTTTCTTAGCTCCGCACCCTTGTATATAACTGCCTTTTTTTTTTTTAAGATTTTATTTATTTATTTGACAGAGAGAGAGAGACACAGCGAGAGAGGGAACACAAGCAGGGGGAGTGGGAGAGGGAGAAGCAGGCTTCCTGCAGAGAAGGGAGCCCCATGCGGGGCTCGATCCCAGGACCCTGGGATCATGACCTGAGCCAAAGGCAGACGCCTAATGACTGAGCCACCCAGGCGCCCCTATAACTGCCTATTTTAAAGCATCTCTAGGATATCTCAAAAGCATCTTAAACTCATTATGTCTGAAACTAAAATCATGCTCTTCCATCTGTACCTGATTCTTTGGTATTCCCTATTTACATAAATGGCACGAACCAACCAGGTGGGTAAACCTGGGACACCAACCTTGATATATCCTGTCCTTCAGACTCTATGTCCTATTGTCGCCAAATTGTCACTTCCACCTTCCATGTGTTAAACTCCTCTCTTTCTCTATCTCCACTACAACCAACCACCTACTTCTAGCTTCCATCATCTCTCACTTATACTACCCATTCCCCTCCTATTTGGACTGTGTTCCCTCTACTCCTGCCCTATCTAGTTTCTTTGTTTGTTGTAGTCAGAATGATCTTTTCAAATCTGATCGTGACAACCTGTCCTTCCTAACCCCAAACTCAGCTGCTCAGTGACTTCCTATCACTCCTGAGCTGATGATGGAAGTGTTATTAAAAAGTCCTGCATGATCTAGCCCCTGCCTATTTTTTCAGCCTCATCTCATGCAGTGCTTTCCTTCTGCTGTCCGTGCTACAGCTACATTGACCTTTTTAACTTCACAAGGATGCCATCTTCCCTCCTACCACAGGGACTTTGAACATGCTGTGCATTGCCTGTCTAGAATGTCTTTCCCCCTCCCTTTTACTACTTAACTCCCACTCATCTTTCATTTGTCCACTTCAAGCTATTTCTCCAGAGTCAGACCTTCTCTGACTTGGGATTCTCTACCTGTCCTTCATGGCACCCTGACAGTGATGATTCTTTTACTTAACGTCTTTCTCCTTGCTAGACTGTAAGTTTCATGAAGGCAGGAATCTGCCTGATTTTTCCTCCCATTGTATCCCTACTGCCTGACACAGTGCATGGCACATAAAAGACATTCAGTAAATATTTGCTAAGTGAATGATGTGATAGAATCCAAGCAAAAGTTGTGCTGAAAAATATTTATAGTAAATAAGATTAAAATTTAACATATTTAGTATCTGTTTATAGAAATTATAGTAGTTCTTTTTTTCCTTTATTAAACAGTGATATAATGGATACTTTTGAAGAATAATCTTACTGTGCTAAGAAAAGTAATTTTAACTTTTTAAGTAAGTAATGACATATCAAAACACTAACATCCAGGACACATGGGTGGCTCAGTCATTAAGCGTCTACCTTCAGCTCAGGTCATGATCCCAGGGTCCTGGGATCAAGCCCTGCATCAGGCTCCCTGCTCCGCGGGAAGCCTGCTTCTCCCTCTCCCACTCCCCCTGCTTGTGTTCCCTCTCTCACTGTGTCTCTCTCTGTCAAATAAATAAATTAAATATTAAAAAAAAAAAAAAACTAACATCCATGTAGCAGCATTTCCTGGAATGCACCCATGCAGTTTTTTTCACTTGTTGGATTTTTTTCCTCTTTGTAATCTGACCCCTTTCCCAATCTTATTTCCCATCTTGTCAAACGACAACATGGTATGCTGTAACTTTACAGAAATGCTCACGTCTCTTCTTTATATTTCTGTGCCCTGCTCATATGGTTTACACAGCTGGAAATATACTCGTTCTACCTGTATTGCATGTCTAAATCATAGTCTGCTAAACCACCAAATACACTGATTTAATATGGTTGAGAAAAGTCTTGCATAGAACATTTCCACAGCTATTTGTATTAGAGATGTAAAATTGTATAGAATGGGCCTATGTTGAATAATTGACTCTATACTACTCATGACCCTATACTTCATTGTGCTACAGTGGAAAGAAAACAAGTTTTAGAAGCACAGAAATTGGTTTTAAATCCCTCACTATCTGTGTGAGCCTAGGCAAGTTATAGAATTTTCCTGAGTCCTCATTTCTTCACCTAAATAATGATTGAAACATTTGTTGGGAGGAACAAATGAAATAATGTATGTAAAACAGCAAAATAATTGGATGTATTTATTTATTATTTTTAATGGGTTAGGTTTTTATGGCTCTGAACTATGTAACAACATGCATCACTTGTCTATTTTAAAAGTGTTCATATTAGGAAGATCATCTTTTTTAGTTAAGTCAGATGTGAACTCACTTAATACAGAATGTATACCTAATGCACTAAAACTTTATAACCATAATCCCTTCAGAAGTTTCTTCTGCTCTCAAGCTGTTTATCAAATGATTTTTGGACTCGTTGGCATTTTGATGTGTTTATAGTAAGCTATGTAATCATTTTACAACTTGACACCAGTGAAACAAATTGCAAATTTTACATATTTTTCTTGAAAAGAGTAAAATGGCTAAGTCAAATCTATGCCATGAAAAATTTAGTAACTTCCAGAAGTGATGTGTGAGGCACCTCTTTTGATTATTAGTAGAAATGACTGGAAGTTTTGACAATATTTTAGATATTGACACAGTTGTAAGTCACAGTAGATTATAAAAGTTTAAATTCTGTTTTAAAATATTCGGGGGTGCCTGGGTGGCTCAGTCGTTAAGCGTCTGCCTTCGGCTCAGGTCATGATCCCAGCGTCCTGGGATCGAGTCCCTCATTGGGCTCCCTGCTCAGCGGGAAGCCTGCTTCTCCCTCTCTCACTCCCCCTGCTTGTGTCCCCTCTCTCACTGTGTCTCTCTCTGTCAAATGAATAAATAAAATCTTTAAAAAAATAATAATAAAAATTCAGGGTGGAGCACCTGGGTGGCTTAATCGTTGAGCGTCTGCCTTCAGCTCAGGTCACGATCTCAGGGTCCTGGGATCAAGCCCTGCATCAGGCTCCACACTTTGCAAGAAGCCTGCTTCTCCCTCTCCCACTCCCCCTGCTTGTGTTCGCTCTGTCACCATATCTCTCTCTGTCAAATAAATAAATAAAAATCTTTAAAAAAAAAATATTCAGGGTTTGGGGTACTTGGGTGGCTCAGTCAGTTAGGCATCCAACTCTTGATCTCACCTAAGGTCTCAATCTCAGGGTCATGAGTTCGAGGCCTGTGTTAGGCACCACGCTGGGCATAGAGCCTACTTTAAATAAATAAGTAAATAAAAATAAATATATATTTACTTATTTATTAATGGATATAATATACCTGAATATTCATTTGTAATTACTAATTTGGTATAAATAATTTTCCTTCCTTTAGGTGGCCTATATCTCTTTAATTTATCCTCACTTTATTTTGTTATATGAAACTCTTAAAAAACATCACCATATTTCCTGTTTTTGAGAGATATCATTCCATTTTTCTTAAAGACTGGGATAGGGAGAAATTACTTGAAGCTTGGATGTCCAACCCAGAGAACTGCTGCCAACGATCAGGTGTTCAGATGCCAACTCCACCACCAAGTGGATATAATGCCTGGGACACACTCCCTTCTCCAAGAACTCCAAGGACTACACGCTCTTCTGTCACCTCTCCAGATGAAATAAGTTTATCTCCTGGGGATTTGGACACCAGTTTGGTATGGTCCAATATTCAATGTACTTCCCATAGTTTTGTGTTTAGTCTTTTAACTTTTAAATTACTTAATATTGTTTCATGGAAGGGGCACCTGGCTGGCTCAGTTGGTTAAGCAGCCAACTCTTGGTTTTGCCTTGGGTCACTATCTCAGGGTTGTTAGATTGAGCCCCATGTCAGGCTCTGTGCTGGGTGTGGAGCCTGCTTAAGATTCTCTCACTCTCCCTCTCCTTCTTCCCCTGCCCTTCCCCTTACCCCTGTGCTTTCATTGTCTCAAAATATAGGTATATATATAGTTTCATGGAACCCTTGTAATTGAATCCTATACCCCTCTTAAAGGATTCAGTTATTTCACCCTTTGGTACAAATATTTATTATCACAGAATATTTTTGTTATCTCTGAATTACAGATTGAAAAACAAAGGGTTTTCTTTTCTCATTTCAAAACAGAAAACATAAAAGAGTTTGAGAAAGCCATCTACTATATTTACACTTAAAATCTCTAAGTGCCTAAAGTTTTAAACACACCATACTGAAATATTAAAAGTTGAGTTTGTGATAGGCACCTTAAATTAAAAAAATATGAAAAAATTTTTATGTTTTCTTGAAAACACTTATAATGTATTGATAATTATGTATTTGTTTCAGTTAAGCTTTGGAGTATATCATCTAGATATATTTGTGGAATAAATGTTTGCTTTTTATTGAGAAATAGTACTGCCATTGTCTACATTTTTAATTGGCATACCATTGGTATACTGTTGCAGGAAATTTTGACGTTTCTTTAATGGTTCAGCCACTCAAAATGTGTGATAAAAATGAAAGCATTCTGGGTTTTATCTAGGCCTTCTTGGAAAATAAAATCCAACTTCTCTAATTTGCATCTGTAACATTGGAATGTTTGCTTCTAATAAGTTATTGTTTAGAAGATACATAGTTTTGTAGCAGAGTTCCTTGGGTAGAAATCCTTAAATTCCTACTCTGAATATCTGGGAATTTTTATCTTGAAAACACAAAGTTGCTCTGTTTTTGTAGATTTTCTGGGATGAGAAAAGGCTAAAGAACATGATATTGAAGTGGTTATTTTGCAGTGGACAATTTGATCTTGACCTGAATAGATTTTAATGGTTTGTTTCTTATACTTTTTTTCCCTAAATGCATAGTTGCTGATTAATACATAAATTTGGAATTTAAGAGTTTGACTTGTGCATTAAAACATTTAAGTCCCTTAATAGTTTATAATGAAGTAGGCATGGTATTTGTTATTCAATCAGAAGTAGGCACACTAACTTTAACTTCCCTTATAACTTTGAAACACTTAACTTTATAGTTACTATAGTAGTATTTTTGCCTTAAGCCAGTGAATAAATAAATATATCATTCTCTATCCGAAGTATGACTTTTGTTTAAATCATTGCTTTTCTTCATTTCCAGTGTGACATTTGTATGTGCAGTATTTCTGTATTTGAAGACCCAGTGGATATGCCCTGTGGACATGACTTTTGTAGAGGATGTTGGGAGTCGTGAGTATATGTGCAGCTTAGTATTTCTTACTGCATGATAGCACTCTGATTTGGTAATAAAATTGTCTGCTTTTGATATTTAATGATATGGATTATTCATACTGGTTTCAGAGTTGCGCTAAAATATACTTTTTTTCCTCATTTTTACATCTTCCCATTCAGTAATTAATATTCTTTAGCTTAAATGGAAGGTACTTTTGGTAACAAAGCAGGTATATGGAAGTAAGTTTTCTTAGTATTTAATTTACATTACAACTAATGTAAATTTCAAGCCTACACCTAAGTATTAAGAATAAGGTTTTTTTTATACTCTTAAGAATTTGTAAGCATTGGGGTGCCTGGGTGGCTCAGTCGTTAAGCGTCTGCCCTCAGCTGAGGTCATGATCCCAGGGTCCTGGGATCGAACCCCGCATGGGGCTCCCTGCTCGGCAGGAGGCCTGCTTCTCCCTCTCCCACTCCTCCTGCTTGTGTTCCCTCTCTCACTGTGTCTCTCTCTGTCAAATAAATAAATCTTTAAAAAAAAAAAAAAGAATTTGTAAGCATTTGTTTTATGCTTTCTCTAAATTTTTTTGTGACAACCAAATAAATAGCCTTTGAAATCTATAAGAATACATATAAAATTCCTTTTCAGTCAATTCATAGGTTAATGTCTCTTCTAGACATGGTTGGGTACAAATGGGAAATTTATTTTGTTTCTCATGTTTGTCTCTATTCTCCTTCCCATTATCTTGCCAAGATTTATACTCTTATACCATCCATTAACTTTGCTCTAATGTTGCACTTTTCAAGGGAGGTTTATAAACAAAACAAAGGAGAAGATCAATGTAATTAATGAGCAATACAATATCATGTTATCTCTGGAGCACAAAAGTCTACTGACTAATGACCTAAGCAAAGCATGTCATTAGTAATTAAGGAAATCTTAAAACTCGGAAGATTTCAAACTATTCTTTTCCATGGAGTTTCAGGTACCAAGTGTAGGGAGCTGGGGAATACCATGTTGGGTGAGAGAACAAGAACCTGAGCAAATTTTCTGTTGCTGTCTTAAGCAATTTTGCTGAGTATAATTGACATATAATAAACTAAATATTTAAAATAAATAATTTGATAAGCCTTGACATATGTACACACCCATGAAACCATTACCACAGTCAAAATAATGAATATATCCATTACCCCAAAAGTTTCCTCATTTCTCCTTGAAATCCCTCCCACCCTTCTCTGTCTGCCTCCCTCATCCTCCCACCACCTCCTCCCTCCAATTTTTTAGACAACCACTCATCTTTCTGTCATTCTGGTTTCATTTTGAGTGCATTTTCTTTGTTTTCTAAACCAGGATATGGGGGAAGATTTCATTTGGAGGGGAGAAATATTACTGCTTCTTAAAAAGTCAGAATAAATGAGAATATCTTGTCTTTTTTTTTTTTTTAAGATTTTATTTATTTATTTGACAGAGAGATAGAGAACACAAGTAGGCAGAGAAGCAGGCAGAGGGAGAGGGAGAAGCAGGCTCCCCGCAGAGCAGGGAGCCCGATGTGGGACTTGATCCCAGGACCCTGGGATCATGACCTGAACCGAAGGCAGCCGCTTAACCGACTGAGCCACCCAGGCGCCCCTGTCATTGTTTTTAAAACATAGACTAGACTTTACTCTGAATCTAATTAGATAAGATCAAATCGGTACAGCTGATACAGGTTAAAGTGACTGGCGAGGGGCAGGTTTACAATCCAAAGCTAACTTTGACCTAGTTGTAGATGCAGAAAATTTTCCACAGATGCAGTAGTTTATTTAGCTTAAAATTGTTAACTCTGTTGTATTGGGGAGTATTTTCTGGGTTCTACCAAGTTTGCTACTGTTGACCGTGGTTTCTGTGTGAAAAACTAAGCCTCCCCACGGGATTTACTTGAATTTTTTTGAACTTCCTTTACCTCCCTCACCAAACTTATGTCACAGGAACCATCTCCCATACTCAACACAGACTAGCCATGGGAAGTTTATGGTAAGATTTAAATTTGAAAGATCTAATGATTATTTTCTCTGTTACTTTATCAACCTATCTAGGATTCCCCTCCCATCATCCTGCCCGTAGTTCTTGTCAAATCAAGCAGCAGGAAAACCAAGTTCCAGGTTGGGTGATTTATACATTGATAAAACCATTTTTAAATGAATTGCAGTCCTTTCATAGGCATATAGAAAAGAAACTTCTTTGTTTAAGAAGCAAGGAAAAAACGTTAAAGGTCCTAGATTGTTCAAAAACTCTCAATTTATTTTACTCTTCCCTACTCCGTAATGTCATCAATCCAGCCAGATGCTTTGAAGCATCTACTCCAAGGGCTTAAATGAAAGGGAAATTATTATTTTCTACCCAGCCTAGATTATCCTTCCTGCTACTTATTAGTTGTTGATTTACGTAAGTGGTAACCTCCCTGTGCCTCAATTTCCTTATCTATAAAATGGTGATAATAGTAAGTACCTCATATTGTCAGTATACTGTTAAATGGCTTAATATATGAAAAATATTTAAAATGAACAGGGCCTGGAGCATAGTCACTACTCAATAAATGGTAGTTATTATCCTCTTCCTAAGGATGGCTGACCTACAAGATAAAAACATAGGTAAAGTCTGCCCCAGAGTTCTCTCTGTCAACCTTTTTCCTTGACATGACAAGCTCACTTAATTCATTTTCCAAAAAAGTCTATTATAAACCCAAGTCCAACTAATCATTGTTTGTGGCTGCTATTTCAAATAAAAATAGTGTTCCATGATAAACGCACATAGGTCTACTTGTAGCTTGAACAATTTCCTGAGTGCTTTCCCTCGAGACAACCACCGTGCTTTGGTATGCAGCAGCAGAAGTTCATTATGCTTACCTCCCATTTCTTTGCACAGAATACTCAAAAGATGTGTACTTGTGAGTTAAGATTTAATAAAATAAATCAATAAAATGTATTAATAATTAACCAATAATTCATATTTTTATTACTCCATCAAGGATATTCTTAAGTGAAACTGGCTTTTTTTTCTTTAACTGCAAGTGCAAAGCAGTGAAGAATATAAAGTCTACCAGTATAGTTTTAACACCACTGCCATGATTCATGCTAAGGCACTAGCAGTTTTACCTAAAAAATAAAGCAGTTTTAATACCATTATGAAAATACTTTTGACCTCATAAACCCCGTGAAAAGTCTCAGGTCCACAAATCACATTTTGAGAACTGCTGCTCTATAGTATTTCCCCTGAACACTTCATCCATCTTTATTTCTGCCAAATTGTTTTTCTCGACACAGAGTAATACAGGTCATTTTTCCCTGGTAACTAAGATACAGAATGCCTTTCTGTTGGGATATGTCAGAGTTTTGTGGAGCGTGTGCGGTTTTTAAATCATATTGAAAAATAGAGGGCAAGATTTTAAACATGTTGAATTTTAAATGCATATGAGACACTTAAACAAAAGTATTGTGTGTGGTCAAGATCTGTAGCTAAGGAGGGAGATCTGGGCTTTAAACCTCAGAGTCATTAGTGTATAGGTGGTAGTTTAAGTTGGGACTATTTAGATCACCCAGGAAGAGTGAATGAAATGAGAAAGGGGGAAGAGTTTTGGTGTGAAAACCCTAGAGATCAGTAAAACATAAGTGATCAGGAGAGTAAAAAGCACTAGTGAAAAAGATGAATAAGGAGCAACCAAAGGTAAGAAGAATGCCAGGGGAAAATTAAGTCCCAGAAGCCAGAGAAAAGAGAGAATCTGAAAGAAGGAACTGTTTAGCAGTGTCTAATGCTCCAGAGAATTCAAGGCAGATAAAAACTGAGAAGTCTTGAATTCTTGGGCTAATGGGTAGTCTTAATGGCCTTGTTGAGAGCTGGCTATTCAGTGAAGAGGTGACAAAAGCCAGAGTGTTGCCGATTGAGAAGTGAACGGGATGGACTTGAGGAAGGAATGACAAATCATCAAACTATTTTGTCAAGAAACTGATGTAAAAAGGAAGGGGAGCTAGAAAGGATCATTTAGTTGAGAAATGTTTCAGGGTAGGAGAAAACTTGAGCATATTGATAGTGCCGAAGAAAAGACCCATGAGAGAGACAGACAAACAGAAAGACAGAGACAGAGAGAAAGGATAGGTTTCTGGACTCTGCAAGTTCTGGAGCTGGCCAGAGTACGGATTTGCTTGGGGGGTAAAGAAGGAAGCCTCTTTCACTGAAGTTGAGTAGTGAGAAGGCAAAGATAGCTAAAGACATAGCTAGGTTCAGGGTGTGATAGGGAGGATATTAAGAGAGGTCTCTGTTTTCTTCGAAGTGCCAAGATGAAATTGTCGAAGAAGGTGGAAATGGACCAGAGGGAGCAGATCTGATGAGATCTCAGTTAGCTTGATTTTTTTTTTTTTTAAGTGTAGTTGAATTAAGACACTGAGAGAACCAAAGGAAAAATACTGCAGGTAGAATAATCAAACTGTTGATGGTGATCACTAGAGAATGGTGACTTAGTTGCCTGGTTTTCCATTTATTTTCTCTAGGTTTAAGTGTTAAATCACACTTCAAAAGCTAATTTGTTTCTTGTTTTTCCATGGGGAATAATAATAAAAATAAAGCTCTAGCTAAAATTTATAAATTCTTATTCTATGCCAGGCACCCTGCAGATATTCATACACATTATATCTTATAATCTGTGTAACAATCCCAAGAAGTGCTTATTATTATCTCCATTTTACAGATAGTGAAACTGAGGGGCAGAGCAGGTAAATAAATTGCTGAAGATCATATGACTTGTTAGTGGCAGACCTGGAATTCTCTAACTCAAAATCCTGCTCCTTAACCACTTACTTCACCTTGGGCTAGATTCCTGCCACTCTCCAGGATACCTTTTCCCTACTACCTCAACTAGTGTGCCTAGAGTAGGACATGCACCTTAATACTCGTCTAAATGAAATATAAGGGGATAGTCTTTTCTTCAAAAAGGTATGCTATCTTCCAATGCCACTCCCAAATCTCTTGGATTAGCCATGATTTAATTCTATATAATTGTTTCTTTTTCTCGATAGAATATCGAGAATTGAATATGATCTTTCTAAACCACTCATTTCTGAAATTTTAATGTTAAAGATAATGTTTCAGATTTTTAGAGAGGATAAAGCAAAAGAAGAACATTGTAAAAAAATAATGTGTATATAACAAACACAAGTATATGTGTGTATAAATGAATGAATGAATGGTTGGGCAGGTAGTGAGTGTTCAATAATATTTGTAAATTATATGAATCAGTGTATTACAATTAATATTTCATACTTTGTTCATTGGTTCATTTCTAACAGAAAATTCAGCATAAAGAAAAAGTTCTTAGAATGTGCAAATAAATTATATTCTTCCTTTTTTTCTGTCAATTGATAATTTTAACAGGTTTTTGAATCTAAAAATTCAGGAAGGTGAAGCTCACAACATTTTCTGCCCTGCATATGATTGCTTCCAACTTGTGCCTGTGGATATCATAGAAAGTGTAGTTTCTAAGGAGATGGACAAACGATATCTACAGTTTGATATTAAGGTATGCTGCCAGTTATCTGATTTCATTTTCATTTTAATTTTATTAAACTGTATAACATTTTATTTAATTTTTTGTTTTATTTTTGAAAACACATAGAACAATGACTGACTTTTGTCTCCCAGAAAAACTGCATGAAGGAATGATGGCATTAATTAAAGTTTTAAGCTAAAGCATTATTTTTTTTAAAAGATTTTATTTATTTGAGAGAGAGAGCATGTACGTACATGCGAGTATGGGGAGGGCAGAGAAAGGAGAGAGAGAATCCCAAGCAGGTTCCACGCTCAGCACAGAGCCCAACGTGGGGCTTGATCTCACGACTCTGAGATCATGACCTGAGCCAAAATCAAGAGTCAGACACTTAACTGACTGAGCCACCCAGGCTCCCTAAAGCATTATTTTATGGTCATGATAGATAAAATAAAAATAAAAATAAAAAATTGAAATAGTAATTTACAAAAAAAAAAAACTTGGTCAAAACTATTTACTGATTTGCCTGTTGAACTTTTAAAACTGATCAAGGCAGTGTTCAAAGTAAATAGTACCTATTTGCAGTTTCCCAAAAGGTATATTTTAGACTTCTAAATGTAAATATTCAGAAATAAAGATTATCAACTTGGAATGGGTTTTTTTCAAAAAATAGTTTCATATGATGAATTATAATGTTTCTCTTTTTTTCTATATTTATTTGCATTTAAGAATTGTCCAGGGGCGCCTGGGTGGCTCAGTCGTTAAGCATCTGCCTTCAGCTCAGGTCATGATCCCAGGGTCCTGGGATCGAGCCCCGCATCAGGCTCCCTGCTCAGCGGGAAGCCTGCTTCTCCCTCTCCCACTCTCCCTGCTTGTGTTTCCTCTCTCGCTGTGTCTCTATCAAATAAGTGAAATCTTTAAAAAAAAAAAAAAAAAAAAAAAGAATTGTCCAGAAGTATGCAAGTTACTTTCTTGTGTGGTTTAAAAATTATACTTTGGGAGTGCTTGGGTGGCTCAGTCAGTTAAGTGTCTGACTCTTTTTTTTTTCTTTTTTTTAAGATTTTATTTATTTATTTGAGAGAGAGATAGTGACAGAGATAGCAAGAGAAAGCACAAGCAGGGAGGAGAGGGAGAAGCAGGCTCCTGCTGAGCAGGGAGCCCAACGCAGGGCTCAATCCCAGGACCCTGGGATCATCATGACCTGATCTAAAGGCAGACACTTAACTGACTGAGCCACCCAGGCGCCCTGGGTGTCCGACTCTGGATTTCAGCTCAGGTCATGATCTGTGGGTCGTGGGATTGAGCCCCATGTTGGGTTCTGTGCTCAGTGGGAAGTCTGCTTAAGATTTTCTCTCTCCCGGGGCGCCTGGGTGGCTCAGATGGTTGGGCATCTGCCTTCAGCTCGGGTCGTGATCCCAGGGTCCTGGGATCGAGCCCCGCATCGGGCTCCTGGCTCGGCAGGGAGCCTGCTTCTCCCTCTCCCTCTGCCTCTGCCTCTCCCCCTGCTCATGCTCTCTATCTCTGTGTCTCAAGTGAATAAATAAAATCTTTAAAAAAAAAAAAAAAAGATTTTCTCTCCCTCTGCCTTTGCCCCTCCCGCCATAGGCATGCACACTTGCTCTCTGTCTCTAAAAAAAAAAAAAGTGCAGATTTTTTTTGTAGTCTAAGCCATATGACATACAGACTTTTCCAAAAGATGTCCTGCTGTTTTGTAACGAAGCATCATAATCCTGATTTTTATGTATTATTGGGGTGCCATTTAGAAATTTACAGTACCAATGCAACTAATAATCATATAATTATTTTCCATCAGAAAAGCAGCACATTGTATGAGAAAACATTTTTAAATTACACATTTTCTGTGTGAATAATTGCATTTTTACTTCATCATCTACCTGGTTTTTAGATTAAAGAAAACATAAATTTAAAAAGTCACATTGTTACTAAGGTAATTACCTCTTTTTTCCTTCTTACTAAGTTCCATACTTTCTGGTACTATTTTAAGTATCTCTTGAGACTGATTATTCCTTTTTTTTTTAGTTCACCCTTTTTTCCCCTCTAAAGTAAATTGACATGGGATCACTCAGAATTAAGAGTTCAAATAGTTCTGTTGTATTTTATTATTGCTGTTTCAACAGGCCTTCGTTGAAAATAATCCTGCCATTAAATGGTGTCCTACTCCAGGCTGTGAAAGAGCAGTCAGACTTACAAAACAAGGGTCAAATACATCTGGGTCTGATACACTCAACTTTCCCTTGCTCAGAGCTCCTGCTGTGGACTGTGGAAAAGGACACCTCTTCTGCTGGTCAGTATAAGACAAGTTGGAATCAGCCTAATCACCTAACAGTTTTTAAAGAGACTTTGCACCTTGAATTAGGCCTTTGGAGTGTAGTATATTTGACATCATTCTTATTAATTTAAAAAATGTGTGATGAGTAGTCATAATTTATATTTATTGTGTGCTTGATTTGTACCAAATTTGTATGCCAGATATTTTCACATATTGAATTCTCCCAATAACTCTATGAGTTGAGTGTTATTATTATACCCATTTTACAGATAAAGAAACTTAGGCATAGAGAAGTTTCCCAGGGTTATGCAGCTAAGAAATGGCAGAAATGGGATTAGAGCCCAGCCTTGATTCCAGAGCCCATGCACTTAAACTCTAGTAACAAATTGCTGAGAATAGATTAGAACATGTTTAGAACTTTATACTTGTTTTCTTAAAATTGAAGACTCCGGCAGTGATTCTTTTTTTTTTTTTTTTTTTTTTTTTAAGATTTTATTTATTTATTTTGAGAGAGAGAGAATGAGAGAGAACACATGAGAGGGGATAGGGCCAGAGGGCAAAGCAGACTCCCTGCCGAGCAGGGAGCCCGATGCGGGACTCGATCCAGGGACTCCAGGATCATGACCTGAGCCGAAGGCAGTTGCTTAACCAACTGAGCCACCCAGGCGCCCTCCGGCAGTGATTCTTAACCATGGATGCCCAGAATTAACTAAGACCCGTTTTCCCAAATTTTGATCATAGGCCCCAACAAGTAAGATTTTGATTTAGTAGGCTTTGGAGTAGGGCCCCCAAAAAGAAGCTTATAGGTGGTTCTAATGCACAGTCCTAGTTAAGAATCACTTTGTGTGTCTTGTGTTTTTTAACTATATGTCTGACATCAGCATTTAACTGTATGTCTGACTATCAGCATTCTGCATTATTCAGAGTAGATTCAATGATAATTAGCTGTTGTTGTTTATTTAGGTAATTAAATGATCAGAAAAAGAAATAGTATTTGTTCTCCTTTTTTCTCATTTCCAGATTTATCACGTATGCAAGGGTATGCCTTAGATGAATATAAGACTCTACTTATTTACTTATCAGAAACCAAAGTCAAATTATAGCACTGCTAAATAGTTTTAAAAAGGCATAGTTATGGAAATATTCCTACCCTGAAAGGTCTATTTCTTACCCTCGTCATCATTATCATTAGCTAAAAATATTTCTTGAATTGCCAGGCTATGTATAGCACTGAACTCTCTAGGTCAGGTGTCAGAAAACTACTGTCCCCACCAATTTTTATTGGAACATAGCCACACCCGTTCATGCCAGTTTATTTTCTGTGACTGCTTTCAGGCCATGGCAGCATTACATAGTTCCGACAGAAACCATATGGCCTACAAAACCCAAAATATTTGCCATTTGGTTCTTTACAGAAAAAGTTTGCTAGACTCCTCTGCCAAGTGCTTGAATGAAGTGATTAATGAAAGGAAAATCATATTGGCTACTTTGATGGCTAAATCAGACTCAGCAAGGAAAATAGCAACAGAATATTGAATAATAGATTATATCCACATGCCTTATAGTAATTTTTCAAAACATTTACAAGACAGATTCATAATTTTTAGTTTTACATGTTTTACTATTTGCTGATTGGTTCTTAACTCCACCTCACTACCTCACTAGAAGAGTTCAGGATCCAGCTCAAGAGTGACAAGTGAGTTAATGAATACACATAAGCTTAATTTTTCATAAATAAATAGTCCTTAGAGGAATATGAACCCACTTTACTATAACATAAGAATACTACAGTAAAAAAAAATAAAGGAGCAAATAAATAAAATCTTTAAAATAAATAAATAAATAAAGGAGCTTCCTCTTTTGAGTTAGTGTGGAGTTTCTTCAAAAACTTAAGCTCATGTGCCCTAAGGTACCCCACTGTGTGCACCCTGTGCATCTAAGATGGTACTAATCAGAGGTGCCTAGGCGGCTCAATCAGTTAAGTGACTGACTTTGGCTCAGGTCACAATCTCAGGGTCCTGGGATGGAGTCCTGTGTCATAGGCTCCATGCTCAGTGGGGAGTCTGCTTGCCCTGTCCCCCCCGCTTGTGCACGCTCTCTCTCTCTCTCTCGTTTTCTCTCAGGTAAAGAAATAAAATCTTTATTTAAAAAAAAAGCCTGAGGGCGCCTGGGTGGCTCAGTTGGTTAAGCGACTGCCTTTGGCTCAGGTCATGATCCTGGAGTGTCTGGATCAAGTCCCGCATCAGGCTCCCTGCTCGGCAGGGAGTCTGCTTTGCCCTCTGACCCTCCCCCCTCTCATGTGTTCTCTTTCATTCTCTCTCTCTCAAATAAATAAATAAAATCTTTAAAAAAATTTAAAAAAATTTAAAAATTTTAAAAAGCCTGAAAGGGGGTGCCTGAGTGGCTCAGTCAGTTAAGCATCTGCCTTCCACTCCCATCATGATCCCGGAGTCCCCAGATCCAGCCCTGCCTGGGGCTCCCTGCTCAGCAGGAAGTCTGCTTCTCCCTCTGCCCTTTACCCTGCATGTACTCTCTCTAGCTCTCTCTCAAATAAATGAATAAAATCTTCAAAAAATAAAAAATAAATTTAAGAAGCCTAAAAAGTAAATAAAATAAAATGGTACTAATCATGTATTATCCTTGGGAAAATTTAGAAAAGTTATCACATAAATCGATTTCTGAGTTCTCTGTTCATGTAAACATCCTGATTGAAAAAGGCTAATTTAAGAGGATTGGTGGAGAAGCTACAAAAATAGAAAATATAAATATAAATTAGTAAAACACTTAGAAGATAAGGAGAAGAAAGCATTTGCTAAGATCAGAGAATAATAAAGTTTTGAAGGGAAAAGAAGAACCTGTGATTAGCATTGTCTTCTTAAGCTCTGTGGTTTCTATGGTCTGGCTTTTACTAGTTTTTACTACAGATGAGCTTTCAATTTTTTTCACTTTTCACTTATTACTATAAGGCATGTGGATATAATCAATTATTCAAAGGTATTCTTCCCTACCTTTGTGCATTACAAGTAATAAGTTTGGTTTGACTAAACATGACAAAACTAGTGGAAAAACCTACCAATATAGGTTAGACTCTAAAAGCTATATGAATGAGTCTATAAATATATATGGTGCTATAAATGTACATTTCTAGACCAATGTTTGGAGAAATATATTCACTTATTTTTTCTCACACCCCAAAATATCGGGCTGGTTATACTCAAGATTCACTGGAGATGATATATCAAGACCACAGGCCCTCTTTTGACTTTTATCCCAGTTCAGGGGATCTATGAATGGCCACATGGATTCAAGGTCACATTTGGTAATTATTTACTCTTTCTCCTGTTCATAAGGGTAGTAGAGAGCTTAGCAAATAAAACCATCATTTACTGGACATAACAATTCTAGTTCTAATTCTAAATCCTATTCTAGGATTTTTACATTGCCTGCTTTAACTCTCTAGGCATTAATTTGCAGTCTCTGTTTTTAAAAACATTCTTATCTTCCTACTCTTATTCATATAGTATAAGAGCTTTGCCTATAATCAGAAATTTCTTTTTTTTTTTTTTAAAGATTTTATTTATTTATTTGGCAGAGAGAGACAGCGAGAGAGGGAACACAAGTAGGGGGAGAGGGAGAGGGAGAAGCAGGCTTCCCGCCGAGCACGGAACCTCATGCGGGGCTCGATCCCAGGACCCTGGGATCATGACCTGAGCCGAAGGCAGACGCTTAACGACTGAGCCACCCAGGCGCCCCTATAATCAGAAATTTCTAAAAATTAAAAAAAAGAAATTCTAGGAATTCTGCTGCCCTTATCTACTATTTCAAAGAGAGGCAAAATCTGTATGCAAAAGGAGGCTTTATAAGAGATATCTTCATAAAATAAAGGCATATGATTCTGGGGTTTGCTTCTTTCTTTCTCCAGAAAGCTCAGAACTATTCTCTAAAGATGATTACAAAAAACACAAGAAAAGGCAATAATAGTTCTTTCTTTTTAAGAGCTGCGTGCTATGTGTGCCTGGATATAACTGAACGTATTTATTGATAGGAGGGAAGGTAGGAGTAGACATTCCCCTTCCCACCACAGTATAGCCCTTTCTCTTTTTTTTTTTTTTAAAGATTTTATTTATTTATTTGAAAGAGAGAGAGCGAGAGAGAGAACACAAGCGGGAGGAGTGGGAGAGGGAGAAGCAGGCTTCCCGTGGAGCAGGGAGCCCAATGTGGGGCTCGATCCCAGGACCCTGGGATCATGACCTGAGCCGAAGGCAGACGCTTAACAACTGAGCCACCCAGGCGCCTCTATAGCCCTTTCTCTTGTAACTTGTTCACCCACCACTTCTGTGCCTTTATTAACTAAACCTAGAATGTTTTCTCCCCCTAGCCTATATAATTATATTTTGTCTGATTTGACAATATTGTCCCTGGACAGTGTTCATAACTTGAGCCAATGACCATCTCCCCTCTGTTTTTATTAAGTAGAATATGCTATTGTGTAACATCTGTGCCCTCTGAACAAACACAGTCTTTCTTTTCTGAGGCATCTCTTTAAAGATTTGCTCTTGGGGGTGCTTAGGTGGCTCAGTTGGTTAAGCATTCGACTTTTGATTTTTGCTCAGGTCATGATCTCAGGGTCCTGGGATCAAGGCCCACATCAGACTCTGCACTCAGCGCAGAGTCTGCTGGTCCCTCTCCCTCTGCCCCTCCCCCCGTTTGTACTTTCTATCTCTAAAATAAATAAAATCCTTTTAAAAATAAAAAATAAAGATTTGTTGTCAAAAATGCTTCTTCATACCACCCAAATTCTAATCTAATCTAATCTGAGGAAAAGAACTCAAATTTAACCTTATGTATAGTGGTCATTTCTCTCCTGTTTCGCCTCATAGTGTCCCCAGTCCCTTTAATCTCTAGCGTTGCCACTGCAAATGGAGAGACTTAAATGGAATTCATCTCTTCTAAATCCATAGACAGTCAAATATAAGAGTTATTCAATAAAATTGACTGGCATGAATATTCTAAACAATAATATTGTGTGGTTTTTAATATATCACCCAGCTGTGGAACATTTATTTACTGAACTATGCAAAGAAACCTTTTAATAGTGTCACCATCACCATGAAACAAATTGAACCCAGTAAGATTTGGATTACAGAGATACAACTGATGAGAAATCACAGCATCAGGTTTCTAGTCCACTGAAGTTTCCAGTGAATCAGAGTATAATGTGCAGACTTGTCGGGTATTTCGGGAAATTTCACAAGTGAATGTGCATTAATACATTAATATTGTCATCAACTCGTTCTGTTTTCCTCCAATATCCACAATAAGGATTTTGATAAAACCTACTCTCCTGTTAGGATCATGAATCTTGATTGAATTAAAGCATAGCTTCATGCTTCATCTCCTTCACAGACTTCACAGACAGTGGACTCTTTAAGAGTCCTCTGGGCAAAATAAATGTTGTTCTTGTTTGTGGGCCCTAATAGTTGAGTCTTATCTTCGCTTGCAAAATTAGTCTCAGTTCCTTAGCTTAATAGCCCTGGTTCTGGAAAAAGATTTTTCCAGACTGGCAGTATTTAGCTATTTAAGTATCAGAGCCCTGCCAACAAGCAGAACCTATTCTCCAGCTTGTCCGTAGACCCAGAAATGAAACATGATATTTATGTGATAGAAATTGATCATAAGACCCTGTTTAAATATCATGTCTACTCTATACAAAGTATCATACTCATCTAAATAAATACTGTTGAAAGTTCAATTTATCAGGCTTTAGTGGAGCACATGATTGACATTAATCGGGAGACACAGGGCCTACCTTTGAGACTTAACTGCCACTAACTAGCTGTGTGACTTGATGATAAACAAGCATCCTCTCTTATAATACAGTAATACAGTTGAAGCCTTTGTAACTGATGCAATCAGCACAAAATGTACTAGTTCCAAAGCCAAACTATTTGGCTTCAAATCTCAGCTCATCTGCTTGCTATCTGTGTGACCTTTGGCAGAGTACTGAGCCTCTCCATGCATGTAAAATGGGGATAATAGTACCAATTTCAAACAATTGTTATGTGGATTAAATGAGTCGGTACGGGGCGCCTGGGTGGCTCAGTCATTAAGCCTTCGGCTCAGGTCATGATCCCAGGGTCCCGGGATCGAGCCCCACCATCAGGCTCTGCTCCGTGGGAAGCCTTCTTCACCCTCTCCCACTCCCCCTGCTTGTGTTCCCTCTCTCGCTATGTCTCTCTCTGTCAAATAAATAAAATCTTTAAAAAATAAATAAATAAATAAATGAGTCGGTACATGTAAGGAATTACAGCATTGCCTGATATACTCAAAAATATTCTTGTTTAGGGCGCCTGGGTGGCTCAGATGGTTAAGCGTCTGCCTTCGGCTCAGGTCGTGATCCCAGGGTCCTGGGATCGAGTCCCGTATCGGGCTCCCTGCTCCTTGGGAGCCTGCTTCTCTCTCTCTCTCTCTCTCTCTGTCTCTCATGAATAAATAAATAAAATCTTTAAAAAAAAAAAATTCTTGTTTAGAGCGAGAGAGGCAGGGGGAGGGGCAGAGGGAAAGGAAGAGAACCTTAAGCAGGCTCCACACCCAGTAAAGAGCCAGATGTGGGGCTCAGTCTCACAACCCTGAGTTCATGACCTGAGCCAAAATCAAGAGTCGGATGCTTAACTGACTGAGCCACCCAGGCACCCCAAAAATTTTGTTTTTTTTTAAATTATAATTCTTAATTTGTTAATTAAGGGAGAAAGTTGTCTAAAGGAGGAGAATCATAAAATGAGGATATCTACTTAGGATGGGTCATTAATAAAGTTCTAAAATGGCAGTGAACTGAAATTGTCAACATTTTTTTTAAGAGGGAGGCGTTACCTTTATTTTTTTTTTTACTGTACTATAAACATGTAATGTGATAAAAATTGTTACAATGGCAATCCTATTAACAGTGCATAAATGTATCAAAGTGGCACACGTGTATACTTTAAATTCACACAGTGTTACGTGTCAAATATATCCCAAAAAAATTGGAAACAAAAAAAACCCTTTTTTTAAAAATTTTGTCTCTTTATTAGAGAAAGAGAGCACAAGTAGGGGGGAGAGGAAGGGAGAGGGAGAAGCAGGCTCCTCGCTGAGCAGAGAGCCCAATGTGGGGCTCAATCTCAGGACCCTGGGATCATGACTCGAGCCAAAGGCAGACACTTAACTGACTGAGCCACCCAGGCACTCTAAGAAAAAAATTTTTTAATTAAAAGCTTGCATAAATGAAATGTTTCAGATCATGCTTTCAAAGTATTTTATAACATTTTATAATAAATTTTTCCCACCTACTTGGTTTTTTTAATTCAATTAATTTACATATGTATTATTAGTTTCAGATGTAGAGGTCAGTGATTCATCAGTCTTATATAATACCCAGGGTTCGTTACATCACGTACCCTTCTTAACGTCCATCACCCAGTTACCCAATCCCCCTACCCACCTCCCCTCCAGCAACCCTGTTTGTTTCCTATGATTAAGAGTCTCTTATGGTTTGTCTCCCTCTCTGATTTTGTTTTATTTTTTCCTCTCTTCCCCTATGATCCTCTGTTTTGTTTCTTAAATCCCACATCTGAGTGAGATCATATGATAATTGCCTTTCTCTGATTGACTTTTTTGCTTAGCATAATATCCTCTAGTTCCATTCACATCATTGCAAATGGCAAGGCTTCATTTTTTTGATGGCTGAGTAGTAGTTTAGAGTGTGTGTGTGTGTGTGTGTGTGTGTGTGTGTACCCCACATCTTTTTTATCCATTCATCTGTCTACGGACATCTGGGCTCTTTCCATAGTTTGGCTATTGTGGACATTGCTCCTATAAACATTGGAGTGCAGATGCCCCTTTGGATCATTGTATTTCTATCTTTGGGGTAAATACCCAGGAGTGCAGAAATTGTCAGCTTCTTGGTAGGAATTTCCCATCAGGTTATGAAACTTTAGTAGAACGTTTTTCCTTTTCCAGAATCCTTTGGAGCCAGTGTATGTTCCTGCCAGTGGTTGTGCATAGTCACAAATTTTCAAGGAAAGAGCCATTCCTTTAATCTCTTGATATTAGTTAACCATGATATTTGGACAGGGTTAAGGATTTTATATTAGTCTTTTTTTTCCTTTATAACGAAGCACTTTTTCCCCTTAGTGAACCCACTCTACTGGTGTGTCTAAATTTCAGTTGACTGTGTGGCAAAATTCTTCTTCCAGTTCCCTTGGTTTTAGTGACATTTTGAGGTACAGTCTCAACAACAGGTACTAGGCCTCTCAGAATATTTGTCACCAGTCATCTGTGTCTTGGTTAAAACTTTGTTCAGGAATTTAGCTTTCCAGTATCTACAGAACATTCCAGTCTCTTTATTACTTGTCTCAGAATAACATCTCTCCTTACACTTGGCATAATTCAGATTATCAATCACATAATGTCTGGTAGCATTGTTATTACCATACTTTGAAGTAGTTGGGCTTATTTTCCCAAATACCTTAGTTTTAAAAGGCAACCTCTAGCTCCCTTTTTAATTTATAGGCCTTGCTTCTTTTTTATATAAAAAGCCTCTCCTTTTTATACCCACTCTTAGCATTG
The DNA here is from genome assembly GCF_029215605.1 of Mirounga angustirostris. Lineage (NCBI taxonomy): Eukaryota > Metazoa > Chordata > Mammalia > Carnivora > Phocidae > Mirounga > Mirounga angustirostris. Next base: position 70,950,498 of record NW_026991720.1, on the reverse strand, counting down.
CATTGGAAACTGCCATCAAGTTACAACCTTCAGAAGTGATCCTGCTGATTGGGCTAGCACGTGAGGAAGCAGCAGGTCTGTGTCCTCCTGTGAGGTTCTGGAAAAGAAAATCTGTTGCTGTGTAATGCAACACAGCCTCAGAGACCAAGCATACCAATAAACAGTTAGGGCCTTTTGAAGAGACAGCATTTATTTTTTCAGACTCCATTTGAAAATATTGGGCTTTCCTCTCCACCGCCTCCTCCCCTGAGTATTTTCTCGGTTCTGTCAGAAAATGTCCTAACACCAGAGCCAGTCATATTTGGTATTGATTCTAGTAGGAAAAAATACCCAATGTGCTGTTTAATCTTCAGGGGGAAAACTCTTAAAATTAATGGAAATAATTTATTACGCTAACTTCATTTGTTTAGGTACTGCAGATAGAGAAGTCTATTTTATACCTAATTTTTTTTAGTAAGTCATGAGAAGTCTAGGTTCTGTATTCCTGCATGTCATCTCAAGCACCATGTGGAAACACTGTTCCTAGATCTGTGGCATATTTTTTACCCTGGTGTGTACTAGTGAATGTGCCAAATTAAAGGTAACAGCTACCACATCTCTCCCTTACATTTCTGGGAGCAGAGTTCATTTTAATACGTACTAAAGGGAATGTAATATATCTACTTCCATTTTTTTAACTTCCATTTTTAATCAACTCAGTACTTTTTGAATGACTGTTACCACTAAGTTACTAAGAAACATTATAAAACCTCAGTTATGGAAAAGATTTTCCAAATGCCAGATTCAGTAATGTCAGGAATTGAAGCAAACTAAATTACTCTTTCAAGATAATTGGGTTTTTTTCTTCAAAACATTTTTAAGTATATAATTCAGTGGTATTAAGTACATTCCTAATGTTGTGCAACCATTTCCTCTCCATTTATAGAACTTTTACCTCATACCAAACAGAAACTCTAACCATTCAGCAATAAATTCCCCATCGTCCCTTGCCCCTTAGCCACTGGTAACCACCATTCTCCTTCCTGTCTCTGTGAATTCCCTGTTCTGGATATTTAATGTAAGTGGAACCATACGATATTTTGTCTGACTTATTACACTTAGCATAATGTGTCAAGATGCATCCATGTTGTAGCATAAATCAGAATTTCATTCCTTTTTATGGCCTACTAATATTCCATTGTGTGTATATGTACCACATTTTATTTATCTGCTCATTATTGATGGACACATGGGTTGTTAACCGTATTCTGGCTATTGTGAATAATACTGTTGTGAACATTGGTGAGAAAGTTTGTCATTGCTTTCAATTCTTTTAGGTACATCCCTAGAAGTGGAATTGATAGATCATGTAATAATTCGATTTTATATAGTGAAGAACTACCAAACTGTTTTCCATAGAAACTGCATCATTTTAGATTCCTACCAGCACTGCATAAGGGTTCAAGTTTCTCCACATCCTTCCCAACACTTGTTGTCTTCCAGTTTTTTGATAGTAGCTATTTTAATGGGCTTGAAGTAGAATTGTTACATTCTTTTTAAAAAAAAAGATTTTATTTATTTATTAGGGAGAGAGAGCACAAGTGGTGGGGAGAGGGAAAAGCAGACATCCCACTGAGCAGGGAGCCCGACACAGGGCTTGATCCCAGGACCCCGAAATCATGACCTGAGCCAAAGGCAGTTGCTTAACCAACTGAGCCACCCAGGTACCCTGTTACATTCTTAATACAGTAAAATGTTACTTCTTAGTTTGTAAGACTACCTGCATCAGCAGGTGTCTTAACAGACTTAAACTTTGCAAATAAGATCTTTGTTTAAAATAACACATCATGGGGCACCTGGGTGGCTCAGTCAATTGAGTGTCTGTCTTTGGCTCAGGTCATGATCTCAGTGTCCTGGAATCGAGCCCTACATCGGGCTCTCTGCTCAGCAGGAAGCCTGCTTCTCCCTCTGCCTGCCGCTCCCCCTGCTCGTGCTCTCTGTCTCTCTATCAAATAAAAATCCCTTAAAAAAATAAAAAATAAAAACAAATTTTCTTTTCCAGAACCTCACAGGAGGACATAGATCTGCTGCTTCCTCATGTGCTAGCCCAATCAGCAGCCTTCCTTAAACCACTCAAACTAGATTTTAAACCAAAGACTGAAATAAGAGATGAAGAAGGACACTATATCATAATAAAGGGATCTATCCAACAAGAAGATCTAACAATTATAAATATTTATGCCCCTAAGTTGGGAGCAGCCAAATATATAAATCAATTAATAACAAAGAAACTCATTGATAATAAAATAATAGGGGACTTTAGCACCCCACTCACAGCAGTGGACAGATCATCTAAGCAGAAGATGAGCAAGGAAACAAGGGCTTTGAATGACACATTGGACCAGATGGACTTAACAGATATATTCAGAGCATTTCACCCTAAAGCAGCAGAATACATATTATTTTCAAGTTCATGTGGAGCATTTTCCAGAATACATCACATACTGGGTCACAAATCGGGTCTCAACCAATAAAAAAAGATTGAAATCATACCATGCCTATTTTCAGACCACAATGCTATGAAACTTGAAGTCAACCACAAGGACAAATTTGGAAGGACCACAAATACATGGAGATTGAAAAACATTCTACTAGGGGCGCCTGGGTGGCTCAGTTGGTTAGGCTACTGCCTTTGGCTCAGGTCATGATCCTGGAGTCCCGGGATCGAGTCCTGCATCGGGCTCCCTGCTTGGCAGGGAGTCTGCTTCTCCCTCTGACCCTCCCCCCTCTCATGTGCTCTCTCTCATTCTCTCTCAAATAAATAAATAAAATCTTTAAAAAAAAAAAATTCTACTAAAGAATGAATGGGTCAACCAGGAAATTAAAGAATTCTTAAAAAACGTGGAAGCAAATGAAAGTGAAAACACAACGGTTCAAAATCTTTGGGATGCAGCAAAGGCAGTCCTAAGAGGGAAGTATATAGCAATACAGGCCTTCCTCAAGAATCAAGAAAAGTCTCAACTACACAACCTAACCTTACACCTAAAGGAGCTGGGAAAAGAACAGCAAATAAAGCCTAAACCCAGCAGGAGAAGAGAAATAATAAAGATTAGAGGAGAAATCAATGATATAGAAATCAAAAAAACAGTAGAATACATCCACAAAACTAGGAGCTTGTTCTTTGAAAGGATTAATAAGATTGATAAACCCCTGGCCAGACTTATCAAAAAGAAAAGAGAAAGGACCCAAATAAATAAAGTCATGGGGGTGCCTGGGTGGCTCAGTTGTTAAGCATCTGCCGTCGGCTCAGGTCATGATCCCAGGGTCCTGGAATCGAGCCCTGCATCGGGCTCCCTGCTCAAGAGTGGAGCCTGCTTCTCCCTCTCCCACTCTGCCTGCTTGTGTTCCCTCTCTCGCTGTGTCTCTCTCTGTCAAATAAATAGAATTTGAAAAATAAAATCATGAATGAAACAGGAGAGATCACAACCAACACTGCAGAAATATCAACAATTATAAGAGAATATTATGAGCAATTATATGCCAACAAATTAGGCAATCCAGAGGAAATTAATACATGCCTAGAAACATAAACTACCACAACGGAAATAGGAAGAAATAGAAAACCTGAACAGACCCATAACCAGCAAAGAAATTGAATCAGTAATCAAGAATCTCCCAACAAACAAAAAAGAGTCCAAGGCCAGATGGCTTCCCAGTGGAATTGGAAATCCCAAACATTTAAAGAAGAATTAATACCTATTCTTCTGAAGCTGTTCCATAAAATGGAAATGGAAGGAAAACTTCCAAACTCATTCTATGAGGCCAGCATTACCTTGATCCCAAAACCAGACAAAGATGCCACTAAACAGGATAATTATAGACCAATATCCCTGATGAACATGGATACAGAAATTCTCACCAGGATACTAGCTAATAGAGTCCAGCAGTACATTTAAAAGATGATTCACCACAACCAAGTGGGATTTATTCCTGGGCTGCAGGGGTGGTTCAACATTTACAGTCAATCAGTGTGATACACCACATTACTAAAAGAAAGGATATGAACCATATGAGCAAAAGCATATGACAAAGTATAGCATCCTTTCTTGATAAAAACCTCCTACCATGTAGGGAAAGAGGGAACATTCCTCAACATCATAAAAGCCATATAAGAAAGACCCACAGCAAATATCATCCTCAGAGGGGAGAAACTGAGAGCTTTTCCCCTAAGATGAGGAACACAACAGGGATGTCCACTATCATCACTGCTGTTCATCATTGTAGTGGAAGTCCTAGCCTCAGCAATCAGACAGTAAAAAGAAATAAAAGGCATCCAAACTGGCAAAGAAGTCAAATTTCACTCTTCACAGATGACATGATACTCTATGTAGAAAACCCAAAAGACCCCAGTAAAAAATTTCTAGAACTGATACAGGAATTCAGCAAAGTTTCAGGATACAAAATCAACACACAGAAGCTTGTTGCATTCCTATACACTAACAGTGAAACAGCAGAAAGAGAAATCAAGGAATCGATCCCATTTACAATTGCACCAAAAACCATTAGATACCTAGGAATAGAACCTAATCAAAGAGGTAAAAGATCTGTACTCAGAAAACTATAGAACACTTAATGAAAGAAATTGAGGAAGACACAAAGAAATGGAAAAACATTCCATGCTCATGGATTGGGAGACCAAGTATTATTAAAATGTCTATGCTACCCAAAGCAATCTACACAATCACTGAAAAATCCCTATCAAAATACCACCAGCATTTTTCACAGAGCTGGAACAAACAATCCTAAAATGTGTATGGAACCAGAAAAAAAGACCTCGAATAGCCAAAGGAATGTTGAAAAAGAAAAAGCTAGTGGCATCACAATTCCGGATTTCAAGTTCTGTTACAAATCTGTAATTGTCAAGACAGGATGGTACTGGCACAAAAACAGACACATAGATCAATGGAACAGAATCGAGATCCCAGAAGTGGACCCTCAACTCTATAGTCAACTAATCGTTGGCAAAGCAGGAAAAATTATCCAGTGGAAAAGTCTTTTCAACAAATGGTGTTGGGAAGATTGGATAGCCACATGCAGAAAAGTGAAACTGGACCACTTTCTTACAGCATACACAAAAAAAAAATTCAAAGTGGATGAAAGACCTAAATGTGAGACAGGAATCCATCAAAATCCTAGAGGAATTCACAGGGCAGCAACCTCTTTGACCTCAGCTGCAGCAACTTCTTGCTAGATACATCTCCAAAGGCAAGGAAAACAAAAGCAAAAATGAACTATTGGGACTTCATCAAGATAAAAAGCTTTTGTGCAGCAAAGGAAATTTTGGTCAATAGAACTAAAAGGCAGCCTACGGAATGGGAGAAGATATTTGCAAATGTCTTATCAGATAAAGGGCTAATATCCAAAATCTATAAAGAATTTATCGAACTCAACACCCAAAAAACAAAAAATTGTCAAGAAATGGGCAGGAGACATGAACAGACATTTCTCCAAAGAAGACATACAGATGACCAATAAACACATGAAAAATGTCAACATCACTCAGGGAAATAGAAATCAAAATGACAGTGAGATACCACCTGACACCAGTCAGAATGGCTAAAATTAACAACTCAGGAAACAACAGATGTTGGCCAGGATGCAGAGAAAGGGGAACCCTCTTACACTGCTGGTGGAAATGCAAGCTGGTGCAGCCACTCTGGAAGACAGTATGGAGGTTCCTCAGAAGGTTGAAAATAGAGCTACCCAACAGCCCTGCAATTGCACTATTAGGTATTTATCCAAAGGATACAAACATAATGATCCAAAGAGGCACCTGCACCCCAATGTTTATAACAGCAGTGTCCACAATAGCCAAACTGCGGAAAGAACCCAGATGTCCGTTGACAGATGAATGGATAAAGAAGAGGTGGTATATTTATACCATGGAATATTACTTAGCCATCAAAAAGAATGAAATCTTTCCATTTGCAATAATGTGGATGAAACTAGAGGGTATTATGCTAAGGGAAATAAGTCAGACAAATACAAATAGTATATGATTTCACTCGTGTAATTTAAGAAACAAAAAGAACATGGGGGAAGGAAGAATAAAATAAGATAAAAACAGTGAAAGAGGCAAACTATAAGAGACTCTTAACTGTAGGGAACAAACAGGGTCGCTGGGGGCGGGGGGAGTGGGATGGGGTAACTGGGTGATGGGCATTAAGGAGGGAACTTGAAGTAACGAGCACTGGGTATTGTATGCAACTGATGAATCACTAAATTCTACCCCTGAAACTAATAATACACTGTATGTTAACTAAATTGAATATAAATTTTTTAAAAAATTTTAAGAAGAATGTGATATAAAATAGTTTTCAAACTTTAAAATGCAGAAGGGTCATGTGGTAATTTTGATAACATGTGGATTCTAATTAGTTGGTCTTATGGGCCTGCTCTTCAGCATGTTTAACAAGTTCCTGAGCGGTGGCAAGGCTGCTCGCCCAGAGAACAAACTTTGAGTACAAGAATTTAAAGTATTAGTGAAGACAGACCCTAACTGATAAAAATATTACAGCTCTTCTGGCATGCAAAACTAAATTACAAGTATTAAGTAATCTATTTTGAACGTTTAACAATGTGTAAATGAATGTACTGATTAAAAAAAAAAAAATTGGACCTGGTGATATGAAGCTCTGGAATCACATTTTCAATTCCTCTATTGAAATGTTTCTCTCACTGGTCATTGTGCCTCAGTTTTTTCAACTTTAAATTTGGAAGAGTACTTTCCGTCTATTACCTTGATGTTGATAAAGAATTTTTTTAAATTGCCTCTTCTCTGTTTTCTTCCTTAGGGAGTGCCTTGGTGAAGCACATGAGCCTTGTGACTGCCAAACATGGAAAAATTGGCTACAAAAAATAACTGAAATGAAACCGGAAGAACGTAAGGAGAATCTTAGATAGCTATACTATATATATTCTAATAGCATTCAAAAGATAATGTAGTCCTATTACTTAGAGTCTTCATTAAGTAAGTTTTCAAGTTGTTAATGCTGTAGCTCTCCAGTTTAACATTATACCTCTCACTAACACCCTTTTGGACATCACAAGGTTTTTGCAGCGGGGAATCACAGACAGGTTCCATGTTTCTAACTAACTGTTTTCAGTTAAGATAAGCAGGGTAGGGCGCCTGGGTGGTTCAGATGGTTAAGCATCTGCCTTCGGTTCAGGTCGTGATCCCAGAGTTCTGGGATTGAGTCCCGCATGGGGCTCCCTGCTAGGGGGGAGCCTGCTTCTCCCTCTGCCTCTGCTTCTCTGTCTCTCTGACTCTCATGAATAAATAAATAAAACATTTTTAAAAAAAAGATAAGCAGGGTAAACAGGATCACATTAAAGCCCTCCTCCCACGGCTGGGTGGAGGGCTTTACCCTGGAGTGGACCACCTAGCTTTTTTATACCTTAAGGAAGAAATGTATACACTGTAGTGAGAGGAAGCTTCTTATTTCCCTGGAAACTTCAGTGGATGATAAGACAAGTTAATTTCTTGACATTATGTGGCTCTGTAGATTTACTTAAGTGGCATGTCTAACTATTTTTACTGAGATTTCTATAAATACATATTAATCCTACGGAAATGCTATGAAATTGGTGTTAGTAATCCCATTTTGTAGATGAAGTAATTAATACTTAGATTGGATTGAGTGACATCAGGGACAGGGCATGTGCCTGGAAACAGAATGGATTTTAATTAGCCTTCCTAATAGTAATTCCTGCATTTAACAGGAATTGCTTTGCAGTTATTTTTCATCCCCTGAAGTGTTTTATGACAACTGTTTTCTTTCGAATTAATACAAAAGTTAATTTCATTTTTTAACTTTTTATATAATTGAGTTAGTTTGAGGTATTACAAATCAGGATTAAGAATTCCCTCAGTGATTCTGCACTTACTATGAACAAAGCACATGATGATGATGATGATGCCAGCCTTCAAAAGTATATAAGCTAGAAGGGAAGCAGTCAGATCATTGCAGTATGATATGATAACTAATACAGTTGGGTAAAGATGAGAGTACAAAAACAGGAAAACTAAATCAGGTTGGGAAAGCAAGAAAACTAAATCTGGTTGGGCAGGGGGGTGTCGGAATCCTCCTGAAGGCAGTGAGATAGGAATTGGGTTTTAGCATACCTGCAGGGCAGAAATGTGGTAGGTATTCCTATCAGCAGCTAAAGTGATGCTGGGAGAGCCTGGCTGACAGCTCTGAGACCCTACAGACTTGTATTATATCGGGCAATATACCACTGCCCAAGAACTGGTCATTAGCATTTTATATTCACGAGATTCATTTTGTGCACTGACTCAGGGTTATTCAAATCCGTGAAGAAGAGACTACTATGTAAACCAGAATATCAGTTTATTAATTGATAATGAGGGGGATCCCTTTCACATGATGAGAAGGTTTATGTCCGTTATCCAGGAGCAAAAGGAAATGGATAATCTTAGGATATTTTATAGGGAGATCTGATTAAATATTCTTGCCCTGTACATTCATCATTCAATCAACAAATATTTTTTTGAGTACCTGCTATGTGCTAGGAACTTCCCAAATTAAAAACAGCCACATGGATTGTTTTTGTTCCCCAGGTGCATTGTGTCTCTTGAATGCCAGATATAGCCTGCCATTGCTCCCTTGACACCCACCCATTTTCCCTATTCTCCTGATATGTATGGGTCTGTGTATACGTGTGAGTTCCATAAACAGATTAATACCATTATCCTGCAACGCCTTTAAACATGACAAGACCATTGGATTTTGCTCTCTTGTTTTGCTTCTGGCACCAAGAAACATTTATATTTCTATTAGACATGGTTGGCTATTGCTCACCTACCTACATTTCTTTATACCTTTATATGATGCTTAACATTAAGGTCCATGGGAGAAATTGCAAGAGATGAGGCTGGAAAGGTAGGCATTGCCAGATTGTGAGGATTTTTGCCAAATTGTCTGAAGCTATCTTACTAACAGAATAAGCTGTATGATAACATTTTTTAAGTAGGAAAATAGCATTATCTGAGATATTTTTATGAAGATAACTGATGACTGGGCAGGTGAGACTGAAGGATAGAGAGATCAAAATAGGGAGGTAAATTTTTAGTTTGAGTCAAAAGATGGATGATTGGTCAACGTAGGAAATTCAGATATGAGATTACCTTTCAGGGGAAAATAAATGACTTGTTGTGGACATTGTGAACTTTCAGGTACTTATAGGACATATATGTGGAGGTGTGCAGTGGGATTTTAGAAGTGCTTGTTTGCAGCCCAGAGAGATGCTGAGAAGACTTAGGAATAACTTACTGCTTTTAAGTGGTATCCATATTATTTATGTAACATTTATTGAGTGCTACTTTATATTAGAATATGGAAATAAGGTGCTGCCTACTTTCTTGAAATTTACATTTTAGAGACGAAGACAGCAATATACAAAACTAAGAAAAAGAAGTATTATTAATGCTGTGAAAGAACAGCATACCTGTGGTACATTGTGAGAGAGGGGAGAGATCAAAGAGAAGATCAGTTTTCTCTATGAGAGGGTAAGGAAAAACATTATGAAAGAATTGATGCACAAGCTGCATCTTGAGAGCTGATAAGATGTTCTTCGCACAAACCGGAACAGGAAGGGTATTTGGGCTTCAGGTGAAAGAGAGCTGTGAAATAGCGTGGCATGTTCAAGGACTGCAGATTCTGCAGTACAACCAGCGCAAAGAAGGTGCACTGCCAGATGAGACCGCACAGGCAGAAGTCCCAATCCGGTGTCAGGGCGGGGGTTCTATGGAGTGCTGGGAGGTCTGACTTCATCCTGAGACACTGAAAAGCAGTTCTGAGGAGGAGAATGAGAATTGAAGATGCTTAGGTCACTCAGGTAAAAGTGTGGACGGTGAATAGAGACTATTGAGAGACAAGTAAGAATGCTGTTTCTTAGAAAACTTCAGAATGTTTCTTAGAAAACTTCAGAATGAGAGGATAATGAGGGTTTGAACAAGACAGGGGCAATGCAAACAAGAGAGGAGAGGTATACAGGAGAGTTAAAGAAGATGCAGTTTTATTTAGTTGTAAATATAGTGTACTTACCAGTTGCCTGGAAGTGTAAACGCACCACAAGAAATAATTAGCACAATATATTATTTATTAATTATTGAGCAGAAAATGGCTGTAAGTGTCCGATTTAAGATATGAAACAAACATTTTGAAATGGGTGTTTTTACTTATGTCTTACCATTGTAAAATTGGTCATTCATTCCATACCCACGAATAAGTTTTTACTAGGGCGAAAGAGAGAGAGAGAACAACCTGGCTAGTAAGTACAGATTATCACTGGGACTGTGACAAAATACCCTTACATATGACCATGATCCTGATAATGAGGACAGAAGAGAAATAGAAGAACTAGAAAATGGTATGTATGGTGTATACACAGTTACTTCTGGTGGCCAGAGACAGGGAGACCTCAAGTGAAAAACAAGACTTCCTCAAACAGTCCTAAATGGGGTTTTAATTCAGAAAGACAGAGGAACTTGAGAAAATTGGATAGAAGATAAGGGACTGAGGACACCTGAAAAGTTGTCTGCCATAGAAGGACCAAAGCCAAGACTGCAGAGTAAGTTCCCAGTTGCTGAGAAAAACCTAGGAGTTTTCTCATTGTCCTCCAGACAGAAATGTGATGACCAGCTGACTACTATTAATGGCCACTTAAGTTTATGAAATTTAGGGTGAGGCTTAAAGCAAATAATACTAGGCCAACTGTAAGGCTTAAGCGGAACATCATCATTAAATACATAAAAATAATATTCCAAGAAAGAAAAGTATGATTTAATGCTGTATTGTTTACATATTAATTTGGGTCATGGTCACATACATACTTTTGGCATAAGCATTTACAACTGAACTTGTCGATTCATGAGATCATTTTCTCCCTTATGCCTAGTTTTCCAAAGTCTTTGAATTATGAGACTCAAAAGGAGTGACAAAATCTAATTAATGAGAAAAAATGCTAAGTGCATAGCATTATATACTAAGATTCGTTCAAAGAATTCCATATAAAGATTCAAATACTATTTTTCAGCACTGAAACTGCCTCTGTTATGTCTAATCAGACAAGAAGAGGGAGTGATTATATTTTCTGTGAAACTGGTTATTTTATAAAAACTCTGAGACCAGTTTTTCCATAGTACATAATAAATGATTACTGAACGGAATTCAAATATTCTTCTTAAGAAGTCAGTCTTTAAAATCAATTTTGTGAACGCCTGGGTGGCTGTCGGTTAAGCATCAGCCTTCAGCTCAGGTCATGATCCCAGGGTCCTGGGATCGAACCCCACATGGGGCTCCCTGCTCAGCAGGAAGCCTGCTTCTCCCTCTCCCTCTGCTTGTGCTCTCTCTGTCTCTCTCTCTCTCTCTCAAATGAATAAATAGTATCTTTTTTAAAAAATTTAAAAATAAAAATAAAATCAACTTTGTTTTGGGCAACACTGTCAGGACCCTTCTCACTCCTGAGAGATTTTTCTGTATCCTTTTTTAACAAACTTCTGTCGCTTTACTCACTCTCAAAAAAATAAATAAAAATAAATAAACCAACTTTGTTTTCACTTGCACACATATTGATTCTATTAGTAGATCTTAGATTGTTAATGCACTAATACTTGATTAAATGAAGCTAATATTTCTTACAAGGAGACCTAAGCACACTAGATTATTGAAGAAAGAAGATCAGGATACAATAGACATATAACTGAAGTCAAGGGAAGAGTCTGGAACTCAGTAAGGGTGAAGAAAACTCACCAGGTCGATGGAAGGGGGAGATAAGGTAATGTAGGTATGAAGCAAAGTGTATACAGAAGGCAGATATGTGAAATGACTTTGTTTGGAGAACTAGAAGGAAAGGCATTTTTTCCAGTACAAGTTTTTGTTTTAATAATAGTAAAAAAAAATAATAGTTATTTCCTGAACACAGTTTACTTTATACAATCCTCTAGAATGCAGTTAGGAACTAGCATTCTCTCCAAGGGTGGGAGAAAAAAACTGTTACGTTGCAAGTCACACAAGCTGCTTTGTTTTAATGGCTTTGTGCTTTATTTATTATAACAATGGACAATAAAGGTCATAAGAATATATTAGAGCCTCTGAGCTAAAAATAATGTTGATGCTGAAGGGAGGAGACAGGCCACTATTTAAAAAAAAAAAAAATTAGACATTATACTTAGTGATTAGGTTTTAAAGCAGTACCCTCTGTAAATGGCATTACCTCCACAGCTTGACCGGATTAGCCGTAAGTTAGTAAGTTCCTCCTGAAACTCCTGTTCTCCACCAAATTAACTGAGAATTCTCTAGCAACACCCTAATCAAACCATCTTCTATCAAGTGGGTTTAGAACTGAAGTGGGTCTGATCACTTCATTGCTGCAGTTGTTTCTCTTTGCTGTATGGAACTGAAAACCAGTGCTTCCCAGTCCAGCACTGCTGTTCTGTTGTTGAACAAACTTAAGTGTGTAGGCACCTTGGTGTTCTTTGTGGCAAGACAGCCCCACTCCTGCATTGGTAAGGCTCCATCAAAGGGCTGCTCCTAGTGCTCACCTCTTCCAGTTCATGTACTGAGCCACTTTCCAGGGGTCACTCAACCCAAATGCTTGTCTCCCTTCCCTCTCCAGGGTTGGGTCACTTTTCCTTTTAAACCTCAAAACTCGGGGCGCCTGGGTGGCTCAGTTGGTTAAGCAACTGCCTTCGGCTCAGGTCATGATTCTGGAGTCCTGGGATCGAGTCCCACATCGGGCTCCCTGCTCAGCGGGGGGTCTGCTTCTCCCTCTAACCTTTCCCCTCTCATGCTCTCTGTCTCCCATTCTCTCTCTCAGATAAATAAATAAAATCTTTTAAAAAAAATAAAATAAAATAAAAAAATAAACCTCAAAACTCAAGGAGTCTGATTTCTCACCTGCTTTTAACAGAAGTGCTAACTCCTTTCCCCATCCTTTTGAGAGTGTCTGCATGTAATCAGGGCCTTGATTGGATGGGCCACTTTCAGTGATTTCAAAGTAATTTTTGGACATCTCTTTCAGGAAAGAAAAGGGAGAGCTTTCCTATGCACTTAAAGCTAGAAAACAAAACAAATTCGATTACTGACAAGGAGGGAGAAAGTAATTGTGCCTCTGGACCTCTCTCTAGTACCTAACTCGCTCCACTTGGGGTGCTGGGAAGGGTGTGGGTTTATGAGATTTAGAATCATTTAAAATCATGACATTCCTTAAGACTGCAGATCTCAAATCAAAATAGAATAAATTGAGTTTAAGATGAAGAATATAAGATTGGCATGGGGTTAGAGGGAGGGAGAATCTTGCCAGGTGGACAGTGGCCAAATCATGAAGGTATTTTTTGCTAAAACAATTTGATTTTATCTTGCAGTCAGTGGGGAGCATCTAAAAGATTTCAAGGAGATACGTATTCCTCAAAGATCACTCTAGGCAGTATAGTGGAAGCTGGGGGCATAAGGAGCTGGGGAGATGGGTTGGTTTATTAATTGTCAAAGCAGGAGGTGTGGAGGACCCTAGCTAAAGCAGTAAGAAGTAGAAATGGAGAGGAGACAGATAAGAAAGAGAAAATGGTAGAAACTATGGAATGTAGCAGGTGAGGGAGAAAGGAGGGTATCCAAGATCATGCTCTTCCTGGATTGATTCTGAGTAGATGACCATATCATTTACCAGGACAGGGAATAGAGAAAGGAGCAGGTTTAGGGGAAATGGTAAGTTTAGTTTTAGACATGTCACAGTGGATTCATTTTTAGTTTATCTGAAATAATCATGGGTAAAAAAAAAAGATAGTGAGGGCGCCTGGGTGGCTCAGTCGGTTGAGCGACTGCCTTCGGCTCAGGTCATGATCCCGGAGTCCCAGGATCGAGTCCCACATCGGGCTCCCTGCTCGGCGGGGAGTCTGCTTCTCCCTCTGACCCTCCCCCCTCTCATGTGCTCTCTCTCTCTCATTCTCTCTGTCAAATAATAAATAAAATCTTCAAAAAAAAAAAGTGATATTTCAATATAATTTTCGTGTTTTTTACTATGATGAAGAGTATCTGGTCATTATGTTTGCAGCTGACCCATTTAAGAAATTATTGTCTAAAATTACCATTCTTTCTGTAATTCTCTTTGATGCAAGTTTTTTTTTTTAATATTTTATTTATTTATTTGACAGAGAGAGACACAACGAGAGAGGGAACACAAGCAGGGGGAGTGGGAGAGGGAGAAGCAGGCTTCCCGCTGAGCAGGGAGCCCAATGTGGGGCTCGATCCCAGGACCCTGGGATCATGACCTGAGCCGAAGGCAGACGCTTAACCGACTGAGCCACCCAGGCGCCCCGATGCAATAGTTATTTTAAACAGACAATAATATATTGCTTTTTGTTAGCTTTAGTTCTTTTCTTCCCCAGTTTATTTGGACACAACTTTAGAGAAAAATCTCCTTTAAATCAGATTTCATAAATAGAACTTTTGGAATACAGCCCCTTATCATACTATAATCATGCTATTCAAAATGAAGCAGTTTAAAAACTTTGCCATATACCCTAATAGGAAAATAAATATATAGTTAAAATTGAGAGACAATCTGCAAAGAAAACTTTGTGGGGGACGGGGTTCCCTCTGAAGTTATACAGTAACTCATGTGTTTTGTGTTTGTGTCCCAAAGTTGTAGGAGTTAGTGAAGCTTATGAGGATGCTGCCAATTGTCTCTGGTTATTAACTAACTCTAAGCCTTGTGCTAACTGTAAGTCTCCGATACAGAAGAATGAGGGATGCAATCACATGCAGTGTGCTAAGGTAAGAAGCTTTAAAGAGGATTTTGCATGTTTGTAGTTAGAATCTTAATTTGACTTTAATCCAAAGAAGAAACAAGCATAAAACTGTTGCTGGGTTTCAGATGGATTCCAGGAGATTACATTCTATATTCTTTGTTGAATAACGTAAGTATTGCTTTATACTACTACCTTTTACACTCATAATGAATGTTAAAAATAAGTTAAGGATTCAGTGGTATTTGGCCTGAAGGTGAGAAATGCCTGAATCGCTTCCCTGCTAATCTCTCCTAGTGAGGATCCTGAAATCTTACCTGCTGATCAACAAGCCCCTCCCCACCCCTGCCCAGTGAGGATCCTGAGAGAGTTTTGTCTGTATATAAAAAATAATATTAGGGGCGCCTGGGTGGCTCAGTCGGCTCGGGTCATGGCCCCGGGATCCTGGGATCGAGCCCCATGTCAGGCTCCCGCCTCAGCAGGGAGTCTGCTTCTCCCTCTGACCGTCACCCCGCTCATGCTCTCTCTCTCATTCTCTCTCTCTCAAATAAATAAAATCTTTAAAAAATGATAATATTAAAAGATAAAGTGCTATTTTATATGAGATCTCTTACAAAACTGGCTTTTGAGCACACAGCTTAGATTCAAGGCCCAAGTCAGGCCCCAGGCAATTCCCCTAAGTCCACATCTAAGTTGGTGTCTGTGTATAGGTGGCTATATAATAAAAGTACCCAAAGCAGTGGACAGACTTAGGTCTGCTGTGAAATCATCAGTTAAATAAATAATTCATTCATTACAGTATTGAAAATGCCAACAAAGATCTTCTTGACTGAAACATAATTAATATAAATAATTACTTGTGGAAGGCTACCCTCCTGGCTTAGTTGCATAGAAAGAAACTGCCATATTTAAAACAAATATTCTGGGGTGCCTGGGTGGCTCAGTCGTTGGGTGTCTGCCTTCCGCTCAGGTCATGATCCCGGGGTCCTGGGATCGAGCCTCATATCGGGCTCCTGCTCTGTGGGAAGCCTGCTTCTCCCTCTCCCACTCCCCCTGCTTGTGTTCCTGCTCTCGCTATGTCTCTCTCTCTGTCAAATAAGTAAATAAAATCTTTAAAAAATAAATAAAACAAATATTCTGGAATTAGGTTAATATTTTATTAATCCATGCCTACATTTATGAACACTTTTGTTTTAAAATTATAATATTCCAATTTTTTTCTTTTTCATTGGAAGTTCCATGTATATAAAAATAATTATTTAAAATTGAAAGAACAATGTAACTTTCAATTTACAATGTAAAAGAAACCCAAATAGTTAAGAATATTCCAATAACAAAAATCTATATCTTCTAAGTATTACTTGATTTTTAATGTTAAAGCTAATGATCATTATCACTATTACATTTAAAAAACAGCAGTTACCAGATCATTTTTATAAGCCTATTATTACTATAAAATTAACATAAATGAATTCGCTTAGTGAGATAGTAATAACGACTTCCTAAGAGAGAAGAGGAAAAACATAGTACAGTGTTCTGAGCAAAATGCTCAAAGGTGCTTATTAGTTCAGCTGATCAGGCCAAAAATATTTTATTTGTGGTCTTATCTCTAACATCATTATTAGTTTTTTCTTGGAAAATCTGATATAGACTATATAGATGTATAAAGAAACACAGGTTGACCATAAAAATCGGCCATTGGGCTACTAATAAAAAGGGCAAGATCCAGTTATCCAGTTACCTTTATTAACTTCAAAGCACCTACCAGTAGTAAGTAGTTGATAAATACGAATATTTTTATGAATTCATCAGGCTCATGATATAAGATAATTTATCTTAAACAGATTTTGCTTAAGCTTCTGTTGCATTTAAAAGAAACATTTCACAGCGCTTACCAGAGCACATACCCTCCCCAGTGTCTATCACCCAGTCACCCCATCCCTCCCACCCCACCCCCCACTCCAACAACACTCAGTATGTTTCCTGTGATTAAGAATTCCTCATATCAGTGAGATCATATGATACATGTCTTTCTCTGAATCTCAGATCTGTACCTCTGAAACAAATAATGCAATATATGTTAAGAAAAAAAAGAAGAAGAAGGTAGCGGGAGGGGAAGAATGAAGCGGGGGAAATCGGAGGGGTAGACGAACCATGAGAGATGATGGACTCTGAAAAACAAACAGGGTTCTAGAGGGGAGGGAGGTGGGAGGATGGGTTAGCCTGGTGGTGGGTATTGAGGAGGGCACATTCTGCATGGAGCACTGGGTGTTATGCACAAACAATGAATCATGGAATACTTCATCTAAAACTAATGATGTAATGTATGGGGATTAACATAAGAATAAAAAAAAATAATAAAATAAATAAAATAAATAAAAAATAAAAGAAACATTTACTTGCACACTATGGAAATGTAGTAGTCTTATCTGATATACCATCTGAAGTATTTGCATTGAACGAAAGAAACTATCAGGTAATTCTTAGGACATAGAAGAAAGACATCTAGAAAGTAATAACCTTGCTACAAAAAAATTTCATACTTTTAGAATTTTTTTTATATGGGAAGGTGGAACAACAGATCATATGTAATTGAATCCATGCTCTAACACAATGACTAAATCATGATATACTTTTATTACTGCCACAGTGTTGATTATGATTCAATACAGTTTTTACTTTCTGGAATCAAATTATTAAACATTTTAGAAGAATGACAAATTTGGCCTTATAAAAATAGTTTTATTTTTAAAAACTTTATTCATTTCCCTTTAGCTAATTTTCAGGAACTATTTAAATTTTGCATTCTTACACATTTTAAATCACTTATAATAAGTAATTTTCCTCATCTGCCTCTGTAAAACTGTATGCTGCAACTAAAAAATAAAAGTTACTAAAGTTCTGTATTCTTTTTCTTATCATAGAATATAAAATATGGCTGTTTTGTAGAAAGTTCTGCCACTAATTTGAGACATCAGTAGAGATGTACTGAAGGGTAACTTGTATCAAACCAGGCACAAAGTTTGCTTATACCAAGCAATAAAAGAACTTGCATGCTCTCAGAACCTTGATATCTACAATTTATTGTATAAGTACCTGTTAGTGAAGGGCTAATGAGGACACAAATTTTAATTTAGTTCTCTGTCTGTGACCTATCAGGTAGAGAAAAAATTAATAAAGATATAGAAGACTTAGCATAATGACTAAGATATATCTGATTGCTATATATTCAGACTTTGTATCCTGAAAACATGGATTACACCATGTTTGCAAGTATCCGTGGAGCAATAGCAAAAAATTTGACCATTGATCATCAAAGAAAATCTCAGTAATACTTCAGAAAATAGAAATGGTAATAGCAACATTCTCTGATCATAATGGAATAAAATAGAAATTAATAATAAAGTTATAAAAGGCCTCTTCATTTGGAAATACTACTTTATCAGACCCTGAGCACCTGATCTAGAGCAATGCTCAGAAATGTGCATAGCCTCATTAAAACAATACAAAATAAGGAATGAGTTAAGGATATGACTCAAAAAATTAGAAAAACAGAATAAACTTGAAGAACACCAGGAGGAAGGATTTATTTTTTTTTAAAGGTTTTATTTATTTGACAGGGAGAGAGAGCACAAGCAGGGGGGGCAGCAGGCAGAGGGAGAGGGAGAAACAGGCTTCCCGCTGAGCAGGGAGCCCAACATGGGGCTCTATCCCAGGACTCTGAGATCACGACCTGAGCTGAAGGCAGCCGCTTAACCAACTGAGCCACCCAGGCACCCCAAGAATGGTTCACTATTTAAAAAGCTATTGCTGGGCGCCTGGGTGGCTCAGTCGTTAAGCGTCTGCCTTCGGCTCAGGTCATGATTCCAGGGTCCTGGGATCGAGCCCCACATTGGGCTCCCTGCTCCGCGGGAAGCCTGCTTCTCCCTCTCCCACTCCCCCTGCTTGTGTTCCCTCTCTCACTGTGTCTCTCTCTGTCAAATAAATAAATAAAATCTTTAAAAAAAAAAAAAAAGCTATTGCTATACCTCATCTTATTAGTAGATCCAAAGAGAAGAATCATACATATGTTCTGTAGTTGCTAAAAAGGCATTTGACAAAAAATCAACAACCATTCTTTATTAAAACACTCAAAGATGGACTCTTCCTTAGTATGATAAAAGTAAATCTAGTTCAGTGCAAAAGTTAGCATGATAACTAGAGGTACTCTCACTAAAATCAAGAACAAGATAAGGATACTCTCAATCACAAATATTGTTAACATTGGACTAGAGATACCAGTCAGCATATTTAGACAATAGGAAGAAATTAAAGATGTAAAAATTAGAAATGAAGTAGTAAATTTATTTTTTTGCAGATAGCATGATTAAATGCCTAGAAAACCCACAAGAATCAGTTTAAAAACTAGTAACAACAAAATTCAATTAATTAGCAGAGTACAAAGTTAATATGCAGAAGGCAATAGCCTTCATTTGTACCAAAAACATCCGGACAAAATATGTACTGAAAGAGGGCGCCTGGGTGGCTCAGTTGGTTGAGCGACTGCCTTTGGCTCAGGTCATGATCCTGGAGTCCCTGGATCGAGTCCCGCATCGGGCTCCCTGCTCGGCAGGGAGTCCGCTTCTCCCTCTCCCACTCCCCGTTTGTGTTCCCTCTCTCGCTGTGTCCTTCTCTGTCAAATAAATAAATAAAATCTTTAAAAAAAAAAAAAATATGTACTGAAAGAGAAGATCTCATTTATCTAGAAAAAAACTTAAATGTACGAAATTTTTATAAAGAAAACTTTAAGACCACTTTCTGTAGGACACAAAAGATGACAAACAAATGGAAAGGTACCAAAGTTGTTGGATAGAAAGTTTCCAGTGAAAATACCAGCAGGTTTTGTTTCTGCATCTAGATAATTCTAATTCAAAAGTTCACGTGGAAAAACAAAGCAAGAAGAGCTAGGAAAACTCTGAAAAAGAACAGTGAGGAAGAACTAGCCTTGTCAAATAGTGAGCCTATTGTAAAGGCTCAGTAATTAAAACAGCATTGTGCTGGCACATGAATCTAGAGATTAATGAAATTATAATAAAAAGCCCAGAATATAGAAATATGTGGGAATTTAATATATGGTAAAGGAGGATCTCCAGTAGGGGAGAAACATGGACTGTTCAATAAATAGGATTGAGACAACTGGGCAGTTGTGTGGAAAAAAATAAAGTTGAATTCATACTGTATACTGTATACCCATGAACAGCGCAAATATTTAAATGTTTAAAAAGCAAAGAAACAAACATAGAAGTACCAGAAGAAAACAGATTTGAAATGGGAAGATCCCTCTGACCCAAAATCCATAAGCATTAAAAAAAAGGTGTATTTTCATACTGTAATGCTCGTATTTTTGGTATTATTGGCCAATTATGGTAATAAAATGAAATTTTCTTAAAAATAAGAAACAGATTTTATGGGGCGCCTGGGTGGCTCAGTCGTTAAGCATCTGCCTTCGGCTCAGGTCATGATCCCAGGGTCCTGGGATCGAGCCCCGCATCGGGCTCCCTGCTTGGCGGGAAGCCTGTTTCTCCCTCTCCCGCTCCCCCTGCTTGTGTTCCCTCCCTTGCTGTGTCTCTCTCTGTCATATAAATAAATAAAATCTTAAAAAAAAATGAGTTCCTTTAAAAAAAAAAAAAGAAACATTTTATGTCAGTCTTTCTACTTGGAAACCTTTTAAACTTGTTCCTAGTTTCAAAAACAATTTATCAAAGTCATAAAAAAACTTCTTCTGATGAAGACTGGTGAAGCTCTATGTACCAAAGTAAGATTACCATGCACTTGAAAAATGAAACATTGTCAGTATTTGTCTTTATTGTGGGAAAGAATATCCTATTGATATTTTTAAAGATTCCTTGATATTACTTCATAATATTATGATTTACGTTTTAATATATCCTTATAAGTGGTCATTTTAAACTACCCTCCACATCTTTCTGTAGTACAGATAAGGTCTCCAGAGGAAACATGAAAAAGACGGCATGTCTTTAAGATTTGTTCCTGGTCACACAGGCAGAATTGCTTGATCTCTACAAAGTGGTTGACTAGAAATCAGAAAATAATTTGAATGTTAACACAGGGCAATGTTTGCATATATGTTTTCTTTTGAAGTGCAAGTATGACTTTTGCTGGATTTGCCTAGAAGAATGGAAAAAGCATAGTTCTTCCACAGGAGGTTATTACAGATGTACTCGCTATGAAGTCATTCAGCATGTGGAGGAGCAATCCAAGGAAATGACTGTGGAGGTGAGAACTGTTTAAATTAAGGCCTCTGGCTAAACCACTTAATACCATTGGGAATATTTTGCATTTCTTCATTTTCCTATCTTTTGTAGTAATGAGGCATTAAATTGAATACACTTTATTTTTTTTCCTTACCCCCCAGATTGAATACACTTTAGAGTAGCCTTTAATTTAAATAAAATAGGTCTGTCAACTTGAGAGCTTTCTTTTTTTTAATTTTCCCTTTTTTATTTTGTTAAAGTCTTATATATCCCTGTCTCTATAATGACGTAAAAACAATTTTAACATAATATCAACAATACAGTATTCTGTTACAGCATATAGTAAGTCTCTTCGTCTGCTTGGCTTCCGTAACAAAATACCATAGACTGAGTGGCTTAAACAACAGAGATGTATTTCTCACAGTTCTGGAACCTAGGAAGTCCAAGATCAAGATTCTTGCCAATTCAGCTTCTGGTGATGACTCTCTTGCTGGCTTGCAGTGGCCTGGCTCTCTTTGTGCTATATCCTCACATGGTAGAGAGCGAGAGCTCTGGTGTCTCTTCCTTTTTTTAAAAGAGCAATGATTCTACTGGGTTATGGCCCCACCCCAATGACTTTATTTAACCTTTATCACCTCATAGGCCCTATCTTCAAATCCAGTCATTCACATTGGGGGTTAAGGCTTCAACGTGAATTTTGGGGACATACAGTTCAGTCCATAGCAAAAGCAATATAATAAAACATTGAAGATCTGTTAAATGTAGGTCTTGAGGGGCATCTTTGCCTTATGCTCTGGGATCATAGGTTCAGTGGTTTATCATAGAGAATACAAATGCAAGACTTTGTTCTGGTAGCCTTAAAAATCTACTGTTGGTTTTTTTTTCCTCAAAATAATGAAATCTGTATGCACAGCTACCTATTAGTAATAAAAATTTTAAGTGACAAAAAGTCCCCAATTTTAATAGCTAGTACCTTATTTATAAAAGTCGTTTATGGACTTTTGTTTCCTAGGCTGAGAAAAAACACAAACGATTTCAGGAACTTGACAGATTTATGCACTATTACACAAGATTTAAAAACCATGAGCATAGCTACCAGGTATGTCCCAAATCATTTCAAATGCTCTGACTTATACTGTTGTGTATAAATAAAGAAAATTATATAAATTATTTATTTCTATTCCTTTAGTTAGAACAACGCCTTCTTAAAACAGCCAAAGAAAAGATGGAGCAATTGAGTAGAGCTCTCAAAGAAAGTAAGTTATAAGTGGTATGTGTGATAATTAATCTAAAATAACCTTACATGCTTAAGTCACTTCATTGGTAGGAGGTTAAGGCCCTTCAAGGAATACATTATTATCTGCGCTGCTCATTCTGGTACTGCTTGGAGTTCTCAGAAGCCCAGAGTGCAGCTTAGCATTTGAGGCCTCTGTAATGAGATTTTCTACCCGGCTTAGCTCATAATGTTCCTCTTAATGCAGCCTATATTGTTAGCAGATAAACACACATCATGGTTTTGCTTACTCTGTGCCACCACTGATGCTCTCCAGTGTCTGGAACAGTGCATGAGCCCTAAAAGGCATCCCTGACCTCGTCAAAAGAGCAAGATTCATGTATCACCCAGTTGTAGTGTGACTAAATTCCCAAAGATTCTTGAGAAAATTGAGCAGACTGCTTAATGGAATGGAAGTCAAATACAGTTTGGGGAGAAATCTTCTCACTGATAAATAAAGGACATTAGAGTCTGAAAGCAAAGACAGGAGATGGGGCTGACTTATGGATCCTAAAATGGAAATTCAGAAAGAACATTCCTAAAATGTATTGAGTATTGATTGCATCATTAAAATATAATATCTCACAATGACCACACAGAGTATAGGTTCTACCATGTTTGTTTTAAAAAGTCACATTTTAAAATAATCATAGTTTATATATAAAAGGTTTTCAGCCTAAAAATGCAATTATATTTGCTCCAGTTTGTAAAAGTAAGACCCTTTTCATGAGGGTAATTCCCTAATTAAGATAGTAAGCATAAATGAAATAAATTAGAGTAGGAGAAAAAGTATTCAATAGCAGCTTTGTCTCCTTGCTAATATTTAGTTTTTAGACTTTAGGAATGATGTAACTATATCGCCATTATCAAACTCTTGAAGTACTGTCCACAGTAAAAATGAAAAGGAAAAAACCCTCACCGGTTCTACAGTTCTTCAACGGGGATTTTTGTCTCTTACATCACTGGGTTGTCCCTAATGCTTAGAACAGTGCCTGACACATAGTAAACATTCGATAAATATCTGTAGATGTGAATTACTGCTTCTTTTCAACCTTCTGGAGGTTCGAGACGGAGACCACATAATGAGATATGAAAAAGAAATGTTACAAGGATTGGAAAGGAAGAAACAAAACTTCACATACTTCTCACACATGTCATAGTGGGTTTGTTTTGTTTTGTTTTTCTTTTTTTACATCTTCTTAGTTCAGATCCCTCTGCTAGGGTAGATATTTGGGGATGGTCTGTACATCAATGTGTGTATATACACATGTAATTTCTTTCCACAAGCCTGCAGAATAATGTTACTTTCAAAAGCACTTATGAATCTAGACTCTACTCCTTAGTTTCCCTTTATTTGCAGTTAAGGAGAAAGCTAGAATGTTATAATGATACTTGGAGAAGGAACGGTCTCAGATAGTAAGGCAGTTTCTTCTCCCCTCTTCCTCAGTCTCCCTCCCTTTCTTTCTCTTCTTGATATATTTACTAGCATTAGTTATCCAGTTGTTCCCCAGAATGTTGTATCTTTTTTCTTACAATGTTTTTGCAGAAGCATAATCATAATTTGGTGGGGGTTTTTTGGTTTTTTGGTTTTTGTTTTGTTTTTTGGCAAACAACTGAGCAGGGCATTTGTTTTAATTCTTTTTTTTTTTTAAGTTTATTTTTTTTAGTAATCTCTATACCAAACATGGGGCTCAAACATATAACCCCAAGATCAAGAGTTGCATGCTTTTCTGACTGAGCCAGCCAGGAGCTCCCGTTTGTTTTAATTTTTAATCAGCAAAGTTTCACTAGAGATAACCTGAAAAATATAGTAAAGAAGAGCTGACCTAAAGCTAGATTTGTTTAACCAACAGGGTGAGAACAGAATCCAGAATCAGGGTATGCATTCCTTAATGACTACCATCAGTGCTCCTGGGCAACTGCAGTGTGTGCTTCATTTATAAATGCAGACAAGCCACGCATGAGTGTTTTGTGTAGGTGTTTAGTCTAGTTCAGATAATTACTATCATACAGTTACTTCAAACAGTTTTTTCAGAGAGATCCTTTGTTGTTGTTTTTTAGGAAAACTCAGTCGTTTAATTATAACACATATTTGCAAAACAATTTTTTTTCACTGTGCCTGATTTACTTTATAGCTGAAGGAGGCTGTCCAGATACCACTTTCATTGAAGATGCAGTTCATGTGCTCTTAAAAACTCGACGCATTCTCAAGTGTTCTTACCCATATGGATTTTTCTTAGAACCTAAAAGCACAAAGAAAGAAATTTTTGAACTCATGCAAGTAAGATATCTTCTTAAAATTAAATTTAAATGCAATTTTTATAAAAAACAGATTTTGTCCTTTTTCAACCACTTAGCTAAGTTTTATCTTATTTGGCTGTGACTAGAAAACAATTTTGTTTTCATTTTTAGAATGGTTTTTAAGTAAAGGAAAAGTTACCAGTAATAAACTGAAATTTTTTTGTATTTAAATTTACCACTGCAGATCCGAGTGAGTTCTGAGCGATGTAAACATTTCCTACCACATTTGTTTATTTGTTTTAAACTGGCTGATGTTGAAATCTGGCCTAATTCTTAATATGTAATTCCAAATTTTATCTTCAAAGATGAAACAAACCACATTACATACTAGATGGGAAAGTTGCTGTTTACTAGTTTATTTTAAAAGTACAACTGAAAAAGTTACAGTATTTAAAAAGAAAAACACCTAAGCCAACTGACATCACTATAGCTGAACAACTTCATTGTACTTCTTTTTTTTTAATCCACCAAACTTTCTTCTCTTGCCACAATTTCCTTGTCATCCCTTTGAGCTGTCCTCTAGTAATTTATATCCTACATCTCTTTTTAAAAATGCTCAATATTAATTTTCTCCATGAAGCCTTTCAGATCTAACCCCAGATCACAGGGATCTTGCCTTACCTCAAATTCCTTTAGCATTTACATATAGTTTACACTACACAGTCATGTATTTGCATATACAATGCCTTGAAATTTACTTTTTTTTTTTTCTACATAGACAAATGGTAAATTCCCTGTAGACATTTGGCATACTCACTGTCTTTGTAATCTGTACCAACTACATTGTTATAAATGCCTTTCAAAAGAGTGCTATTTTCCAGAAATGTACAAAATAGAAGTATATATTAAATAGGAAGTTATTTTATAATTTGGATTAATTTTTTACTTCAAAAGAATTAGATTTAACTGAGAAACCATAGACAGGGGATTTGCTGCTGACTAACCTACTCAGCCTATAATCCTTCTTTTTTCTCTCTTTCTTTTCTTAACATAGACAGACCTAGAAATGGTCACTGAAGACCTTGCCCAAAAAGTCAATAGGCCTTACCTTCGCACACCCCGCCACAAGATCATCAAGGCAGCGTGCCTTGTACAGCAGAAGAGACAAGAATTCCTGGCATCTGTGGCTCGGGGAGTTGCTCCTGCAGACTCACCAGAAGCTCCAAGGCGCAGGTAAAAAGGATGCATGCTATGGAAATCATCCTAGCTCCAGCCACAAATGCCACCAGGTTTATTTTTTTATCTAACTAGGGTTCATATTCCTGGAAGTTACTCATATCTAAAATACAGAGAGCTGATAAAAGCATGTTAACTTCTTTTTGGGGATTTTTCCCCCCCAGTTATATTTCTATCTTTCTTATATTTTGTTTGTCTTTGTGTAGTTTCTTGGACTAAATTAGGCTAGGTTAATTTCATACTTCAGTGAACTCGTAATTCAAAGTATTCTAATGCATCACTTCAAATATGTAATATATGTAGTGATCTGATAGTCATAAATATCTTACAATGTTGAATTTGGAAGCCTTGCCAACTTATTATGGTCTTATTTATATTTTTATATAAGAGGTTATGAAGAAATTAGAAATCTGATATTAATAAAGTTATTTAAGTGATTCATATTCATCCATTAAAGAACAGTTGAGTTTTAGTTGTTTCTTTCAGATACTTATACTACTGCCATTATAAATTGAAGCCTATTTCCTTATTCATAATAATTATAAGCATTAGAAATTCCTTTGACCCTATTTTCATTACATAAACATTTATAAAATAAAAATAGAAGGAATCATAAAATATTCTGATATGGCATGATGAATTTTATTTTTCTACCATTTTACACAAACATAAAGCAATTCAGAATTTGAAAGAAAGTATTTTTTTTTCTGGAATTTTATTATGTTATGTTAATCACTATACATTACATCGTTAGTTTTTGATGTAGTGTTCCATGATTTAAAGTATCATTTTAATTATATTCAGCAGTTGATCTACTATGGTTAAGCAAGTTCCAAGCAGAGGACTTAAAAGTAATGTTCATTGGGCGAGGGTCTGATTGTACTTTGTAGTGCTGATAATAAATCAAGTGGTATGTCTAATTTCTTTGTAGCTTTGCTGGTGGAACATGGGATTGGGAATATTTAGGATTTGCATCACCTGAGGTAATTGTTTTATGGGGGGAGATGGGGTTTGTTTTGTTTTTTAATTATATTTTTCCTTCATGAAATCCTGCTTGTATTTCCACCCTTATCTATTCTAAAGTCTATTGAGATTGTCAGCAGTGTTTTCTCTTTCGTATATAATAAAAATGCCTCAGCAGAGTCTACATTTAGCTATTTGTGGTATCGGATTATCATCACATTTTTAATGCATCCCCTTTTTATTATTTTTAATTACTGAGGAGTCAGAATTAAGGCC
This sequence comes from Mirounga angustirostris, assembly GCF_029215605.1. Taxonomy (NCBI): domain Eukaryota; kingdom Metazoa; phylum Chordata; class Mammalia; order Carnivora; family Phocidae; genus Mirounga; species Mirounga angustirostris. The sequence continues at coordinate 70,923,452 of NW_026991720.1, read as the reverse complement.
AACTTACAGCATATATTTTGGAACATCACTTCACATTGGTTAATGAGATACAAGTTTTATTTATCAGAAATGTATTTTTTGTTGTAATATTATTTCAGTCTGAATCTATGAAAAACCTGCACAATCTGTTTTTTTAAAGTTATTACAACAACCTGATTGAATTGATTTATAATCAGTTTCTAAGGTGGAGACTTGACATTAATAATGTTTATGCAGAAAGAAATGCTTTGCTTAGTTGCTTTCTGTTTCTCTTTAAGATTTTCACCCTCTTCTTGGGTTTTTTGGCTGTTGTTATTGATAGATTTTAAAATACAGTCTAAAGTACTAACACTGCAAATAGCAATTACCACAAATAAAAATAAGATAGAGTGAAAATCTTAATCACATTGCTATTTTCTGAGATTTAAATTGCCACTGTCACTGGTGAGTCTGATTTTAAATGGTTTTAGCAGTTCTATTTCTGTCTCTCCTTCCTTACTCTTTAAAACAATAGTATATATCTAATGTTTATGTTATAATAACCTTTTAACTTAGTTCTTGGAAGGGAGCAGGACAAACAATGAAACCTTTGTTTATCATTTACAGCCCATTTGATATCTGAATGAAATCGCTTATGATCCAGAAATGACTGTGGCTTATTTAAATCAGATATTTTCTCTTTTCAGCTGCTGAGGATACTTGCAATCACCTTGTGGCCTTTTGTATTGGTAGATATATCCAAGAAAACATTGACTTGAGAAAACAATTTGTGCTTTGGAAAATTTTAAATTCACTTAAATTGCAAAAGGAATTCAATATATTAATGAAATTTATGTTGTAAAACAAATTATGAACCTTTTCTTTACCTGATCCTATGCTTATTATTCTGTTACAATTACAGCTTTGAGGATAATATGGAAAATTTCCACCTAAAAGCATAAATAAAGAAGCTTCAATTATCAAAAAAAAAGTACTAAAGATTTCAGTACTTCAAGGTAGAAACACAATTTAGCTTTATTTGAGCAAAAATGAAACCTTTACCACTGTACTCAGAGTCATGTATACATCATCTTGCAGCTTCTAGCTCCGACAGTAACTTTAGGATTCCTAAATATTTGTCCTTGAATATTGAAGGCCTGCTAATGTGACTGACACAGATTCATTTTATAAAAAAAAAAAAAAGGGAAGCTTGCCACCTCACGTGTGAATATTTATAAATAAAATTATTGAACTATTGTTCTCCAGAGATTGAGAATTGTGAAAGTATAAGTGACTTTTCCTTCTTAAATTTATTTTTTATGTGTTAATAAGTTTTATAAGAATTATTTAACTACTTTTGTTTTTCTCTTCTCTGAAGTCTTTGGCACACTGAAACACCAAGCTTTTATGTAAATCTTATTGCAAGTCTAAAGAATTAACATATAGTGTGAAACTAAAATTCTGCATGTGTGTGACTATCAAGTAACTGCCAAAATAATATCTTGAAAAATTAGCTCTTCGCCTTCATATATACTCTGAAAAAAAATAATGTTACCGAACTCCAGTAGACTTTTAGGTTGAATTTATATTTTTTCCATAAATTCCATCTTATTCTTTTTTTAATTAAATTGAATGAGTTAGTGACAATCGTAAGTATTTTGTACCACTTTAAAGGCAGTGGAGCCCAGAGGAAAGAGCATAGTGTTAAAGTCTGAGGACACCTGAATTCAAGGTCCAGCTTTGTAACTTACTAGACTTTAGGCTATATTCTTCCTTAAATTTCTCCTCTTTAAAATGTGGATGGTGCTATCTACTTCGTGGAAGTTCTGGAAGGATTAAAGCGTCCCTTTAAGTCACTGACAGATTTGGTGCTCACCAAAAATCTCCTGACCGCTTTTTTCCCCTATGAATCTCAAAATTTCTCAATCTTCTCGGTAACCTTAATACTCTCGAACCATTTGGAGTATACCAACTAAAGCCTTTTCATGTATTTCCTTAAAAATCTAGGAATTTGGGGGTACCTGGGTGGTGTAGTCAGGTGGGTGTCCCACTCTTGGTTTCGGCTCAGGTCATCATCTCAGGGTTGTGGGGCCCTGCACGCAGTGGGGAGTCTGCTTGGGACTCTCTCTCCCTCTCCCTCTGCCCTCCCAATACATGCACTCCCCCCCAAAATAAATAAATAAATCTTTTTTTAAAATCTAGGAATTCGGGCGCCTGGGTGGCTCAGTCGTTAAGCGTCTGCCTTCGGCTCAGGTCATGATCCCAGGGTCCTGGGATCGAGTCCTACATCGGGCTCCCTGCTCAGCGGGAAGCCTGCTTCTCCCTCTCCCACTCCCCCTGCTTGTGTTCCTGCTCTCACTCTCTCTCTGTCAAATAAATAAATAAAATCTTTAAAAAAAAATTAAAAAATAAAATAAATAAATAAATAAAATCTAGGAATTCTTAGGAATTTTCTGATAAGTTTAATTTTATGAGATCAGTTTTTTAAGCCTGTTGCATCATGAGAGAATGCCATTGAGTTTTCTGTCAGAATAATTATAAATAAATCAAGTTTCTTTTATAGTTGTTTTTAAACCAAATTTTAATTTTCTTAAATTAGGAATGTGTATATTCTGTGGTCAATAATAATTTGTTTAATTCAGAATAACTTTTTGTACCATCATCAAGTGTACAAAGTAAACGAATTCTCCTTAAATATAAGCCTTGAGGGGCTGCTGGGTGGCTCAGTCAGTTAAGTGTCTGACTCTTGGTTTCCATTCAGGTCATGATCTTGGGGTCATGAGATTGAGCCCCACTTCAGGCTCTGCACTCAACATGGAGTCTGCTTGAGATTCTCTCTCCCTCTCCCTCCCCCTTGGTCCCTCCCCTGCTCAGGTGCTCTCTCTCTTTCTAAAATAAATAAAACCTTTAATTAAATAAATAAACAACAAACACTGAACTGAAATAAAATTTTCATGCCATCTTTGTCTAAAAAATGTGATGTTCCTTAGTGGTCCAGTGAACCATGATGACATGTGATAGTCATCCAGTTTGGGATCATGGGCCTCCAGGAAAAGAGGAAATCATACTGCAGCTCAGCAGGAAAGTTTAAAGAACCTAAATAATCCCTCTGAGAACCTGTAGTATCTTTCTTGGTTTCTAACCTGGTAGGATGCCTTCCACTTCTTATTAGAGTCCCAACTGCTTATTTATACAGATGGAGTTTAAATAAATTTAACTTGAATGGTATGATGTGAACATTTTATTTGTGATGTAAAACTTCTCTTCGTTTATTGCAGTACTTTCCTAATATAAGCATATTGAATATCCTAGGATAACCAGGATGATCTTAAACCTGAGTATCTTTGCACTTACCACTGAAAGATTCTATAATGGTTCTCAAAATTAGCCTATTTATGCTGGTGTCATGCACACCACCTGGCCTCTCTTCTAGTCTTTTCTGTCTCTAAAATGTGGAAAAGTATGTTTGTACCCAAGTAATAGCAGGTAGTCACAGGTTCTGCCTCTGCCCAAATCTGTGTTCTTCCCATATGCTACACAGAAAACACTCCCCCCACCTGTGTTATAGATAATCCCACATATTAGCTAATATAGGAAGGAAGCCAAGTAACATCTTGTTTTAAAGCTAACTTCACATTTTTCTTTTAACCTAATCATTTAACTTCTGAGTATGGTATGTGGTTGTCCCAAGGAATACAAAATCTAATGGTCTGACAAGTACTTGACAGTGTATGCTCTTCGTTTTCTTTTTTTTCTTTCTATTGCACATATCACAGTCACTTTTTAAAAACCAAACCTCCAAGAGCCTAGCTTATATTAGTAAAATCATTATGGTATTAGTTATAACATTATGTGACAAGACCCAAGCATATGAAATAAGGCTCAGTTACGACCAAGCATTGGAGCTTGCAAGTATTCCCAAGTTATCCAGGCAATCATAATGACTATTTAAAATTTTTCTTTTTCCATTTTACCTTTTCTGTTTTCTTGGCATGGCAAAACCTGAAGTTTCTTTTGTTAAAGCCAAGTGATTTTATAATATGTTTATAAAATCACACATTTTTTTCTTGGAAAAATGTGTATTATTTGTTTTATTTGCATCTAAAAAATTGCATGCTCTCCTGTATTTTATAACCTTTGGTTTATGCAGGAATATGCTGAATTTCAGTATCGGAGGAGGCACAGACAACAACGCCGTCGAGGAGACGTGCACAGTCTGCTCAGTAACCCTCCAGACCCTGATGAGCCGAGTGAAAGCACTTTAGGTAAGCTCTTGAGTTGGCTATGTTTTCGTCTCTTCAGTCTCCTGAATTCATTCTAAAAACTGGCTAATCTAAATGTTTGTGAAATAGTTTGTAGTGCAGATATACAATCAATGTTCAGATGCTTCAAATGTCACAGGACACAGAAAACCAGGGAGATTAAGAACTTGGGCTGTGGAGTCAGCCAGACCTGGATTCGTGACCCCTTCTCTGCTGTGTGTCGGTGTGAAACTTCAGTCAAGTTCACTTAACCTCTCCAAGCTTCAGTCTCCTCATTCCAAAGAAGCAATAATAACAGTGACACTTTGCGGGCTCACTGTGAGCATTAAATGAGAGAATGCGTGTAAAACCCTTAAACACTGGTAGCACCTAGTGAGCACTCAGTAAATTGTAGCTCTTGATCACTGTTACTATGTTCATGAAATATTTTTCTCCTAGCCTCAGTCCTCCTCTAAAACATTCTTTAAAAGAGAGAAGATTTCTGGTATTAGAGATAAATGATTTTAATTATCAACTTTTTAACTTAATGTTAAATTGTTAATGGAAAATCTTCAAACTATAATGTCAGCAGATCATCTTTAATAAATCAGGATCAGGGGCGCCTGGGTGGGTCAGTCATTAAGTGTCTGCCTTTGGCTCAGGTCATGATCCCAGGGTCCTGAGATTGAGCCCCACATCGGGCTCCCTGCTCAGAGGGAGGCCTGCTTCTCCCTCTCTCACTCCCCCTGCTTATGTTCCCTCTCTCACTGTCTCTCTCTGTCAAATAAATAAAAATCTTAAAAATAAATAAATAAATCAGGACAGTGAGCCTAAAGATTTGTTCTTCGGGCTATTGTAATTTCAAAATTCTTTAGTTTTAAGAACTCTGAGAACTAATATATCTTTATTTGTTATTGCTTAAGGAAAAAAAGAGGAATGGGTAGTAGCACTTGCATTTATGAATAGAACTATATATAGTGTAAACAAAAATGTAAAGAACAATCATGTGTTTGAAGTAGTAGTATTAGATATATATATGTATATAGAAATATACATACATATATATACATAAATATATAGAGAGAAACATATATATATATATATATTTTTTTTTTTTTTTAAATAAAGGAAGCCAGTTAGCACCCCCTTTTGGAGCCCAATGTAGGACTTGAACTCACAACCCTGAGATCAAGACCTGAGCTGAGATCAAAAGTCGGATGCCTAAATGACAGCCACCCAGGTGCCCCGGTATTAGATATATTTTGATGAGATAAATATGGAGGAGAAATCTCTGAAAGATTAAGTGAACACAGGTTTTCAACAGCACTGAAAGAGAAGTTGTTGGCCGAAAGAAAAAGATGGGTGAAATCTTGTGTGACTGACTTGTCTCTGGTTCCACTTGCATTGAAACAGACATCACAGATGGTGGCAGTGGCCGCAGGCCTGGCGCCTCAGTGGTGAGCTCCGCGTCTATGAGCGTGCTGCACACCTCTTCCCTGCGCGACTACACCCCTGCCAGTCGCTCGGAAAACCAGGACTCTCTTCAGGTAGCCTTCCTGGGCAGCCTCGTCACCCTGTTCATGCTCTTTCTCTGTTTAGCCCGGCTTCCTATTTTTACTTTCCTTGTTTTCCTTTTTCTTCTTTTCATTCTAAAACCTTTGTTTCAGAGATGTAATACCAGAGTTCTCTTAAGGAATTTTTTTTCTCTTTAGCATGGGCAAGGAGAAAATTAAAATAAGATTTGAGTAGATAAAAAAATAATTCTGTATAAACAGAGGTAATATTTATTATCTTTAGCAAAAGAATAGTTGGTAAACCTCGTTGAGTTAAATAATTTTTCCTTTTAAAGTTTAAAGTGATTTTTACTTTCTGTCACCTCAGGCTCTGAGTTCCTTGGATGAAGATGATCCCAATATACTTCTTGCAATACAGTTATCACTGCAAGAATCCGGGCTGGCCATTGATGAGGAAAATAGAGACTTCCTCAATAATGAGGCATCCTTAGGAGCGATAGGCACCTCTTTACCTTCTAGGCTAGACTCGGTCCCCAGGAACACAGATAGCCCTCGGGCTGCGATGAGCAGCTCTGAGCTGTTGGAACTTGGTGACAGCCTCATGAGATTAGGAGGAGAAAGTGACCCATTTTCAACTGACACTCTGAGTTCACACCCTCTCAGTGAGGCAAGAAGTGAATTCTGTCCCTCATCCAGTGACCCTGACTCAGCTGGCCAGGACGCCAACATCAATGACAATCTTCTTGGCAATATCATGGCTTGGTTTCATGACATGAACCCTCAGAGTATTGCCCTGATTCCTCCAGCAGCTATAGAAATCAGTGCAGATTCCCAGCTCCCCTGTGTCAAAGATGAGTCAGAAGGTGTGAGGGATGTGGATCTGGTGCCACCGGAAGAAGATTCAGTGTTTGAAGATGCTGTGGTCAGTGAAGGTAGAAGAACCCAAATAGAAGAAGAAAATCCTTTGGAAGAAAATACTCTGGCTGGGGAGGCAGCATCTCCAGCTGGTAATAGTGGTAATGAGGCAGCCAACAAGGGGGATGGTTCAGATGTTTCAAGTCCAACACCTCAGACCTCAAGTGACTGGCTTGAACAAGTCCATTTAGTGTGAACTGAAGACCTTGGGCTCCAAATGAATCACAGGTACAGATGGTATTCTAGTGGAGTATGCTTTATAGAGACTTGATCCACTCAATTCCAACTCAGTTTTAAACCACTGACGTTAGGGTTGAATACGAAGGAGTTCCTTGAACGGTAGCTTCATTTCTGATATTAACCTTACAGGGAATTTCTTTTGTATTTAATGGGATAGCTTTTCCCCTTTGTGCTGACAAAAAAGAAGAGTAAGAGAAACACAAATGGAATGAGTAGGCCAGATTCCACATTCTGAGAAAATGCAGTCCTCCGTTTAGCCTAAGGTTGACAATACTTAAATTGAACATTTAAATTAAAGGCTTACTCCCTAATCCTTGGGTGGTTTTTCCTCTTTTAAAGAAAAAAGTTTTCTTCATTTTAGAAGTTACTTTGAACAGATCTGATAACATTTCGTTCCTCAGTCTGTCTGTGCTCTGCCATCACTTTCTTCCTTCCTGTCTGAGCAGTGTGAATTGAGGTGTCCAAGGCTTCTCCTTAGTGCTACATCGACCACAGTGTAGTTTTCATATTCACATGAATCAAAAATTTCTTGTCATGTCTATTACAGTCCACTTGTGCCAAAATGACTCATGCGCTGAATAACGAGGCGGTAGGCGTGCGGTGTCCTGAAGGGCTCCAGAGGAGTCTCGGCCTTCTCAGGAGTTAAAGGTGCCACTTGGTAGCAGTGATATTCCAGAATTGAATGGGCTTTTGTTGCCATGGAGACTGCATTTAAATAAATGTAGCCTGTAGCTTAAGTTAACTAAACCTAATGCTGCTGTTAAAAACAGTTTATTTTAATATTAAAATACAGTTGATTAGCAACAGCGGTGCTGTATTTTAAGAGACACTTTATTGGAAGTGCAATCATAGTTCTTTGTTTTCACACTTTTACAGTGCATTCTAATTACTAATGGGTGCAATTACTTTTAATGGTAAGTGTTTTATAAAATAGAAAAAAACGTGGAGTTTTCATGAGTTATAATAAATCCCACAATTATTAAAAAATTCAATAAAACATCCTGCGCAACATGTTACCGTGCCTTTGCCTAACTAAATGGATAGTTGCCAGTTAAATAAGTGAGTAATTCAAATTTCAGTGTCTCTTCTGAAGTAACTATGCTATGAATTGCAAAGACCTCCATAAAACCACCCATGGCCTTGCCTTTACAGTAAATATAACAACTAAATGTTCAGTTTGTTTGCCTAAATAGCAAATGCTGACATGTGTTTGTTCTATTGCACAATACTCATTTGCTGTGTGATTACTGTTTAGTGTTGAAAAAAATCAATTTCCTAGTTATCAGTGTCTTACTGTGAAGAAAATACTGGTCATAGTTGTAATTAAGATACAATGGTACAGTGTGTAATTAAAACTAGAGTAAACTGTTGGAATGGCTGTTTTACTTACATATTATCAAAACTAGCATAACACAAACAAAATAGATATGCAACATTCCGTTTAATGTTTTGCCAGATTCTTACCAGAAATCTACAGATACCAAAATTTCAGTACTGAGTGTGTACAGGCAAGTCCTGGGCTAGGTACAAGGTTATATTAGTATTGATATCCATGTGAGTTGTGATTATGGTTTTTGATTAATTTTTTTCTTCTCCAGGAACTGCTTTTGAAATTCTTGTCCTTTGAATTCATATGGCTAGGACATTATATTAGAGTAGTTAATATTCCCCAGGTTCCCTTGGAATAAACTGTATGTGAATTGCTCCTATGCCATGGATATCAAAGATCCACATTAGCTTTTATTTCCCCAATTATCAGAAATGTCGATATCAATCCCCATTAAATTAGTTGGGGAAAATATTAACTTTGTCTACAGTGTATTACTGTATATTAAACTGAAACAGTCCATTAAAGGATTTTTTTACAAATTTATTTTGGATTAAAAATAGCGACACCAATCAGTTTTTAGACCAAGTTGTAATTTTTCAATAGAAAGAGTCTTTGTATCACATTGAGCATCTAGCAAAGCTGCAATAAGGTGAGGAAGAGTGGTCCGTGTGAAGACAGTGTATGTGATGGGTTCCGGCTCCTTGCACCTTGTGCAGTCCCCTTTGTTTCTGTGCTTTTATCTCCTGAGCATGAAAAATGATCATTATTCAATTTGTATTTCCTTGGTACATATTTTAAAAACAACACAGTCATTGACTTTACAATTCAGAAATAAAGTTTGGCAAAGCCTATTTTGTAAACAAGTTAATTTTATAATGTAAAAAAAAAAAAATTACTCTAACCTTGACTTGTTATTTGCACTTTCATAGTCTATACTTGATACATTCCCACTTTATATACAGTAGGATTCTACAAACGTGTAGATGTCTGGCCAAATGAATGCTGTTAATAATATGTAAAATTCTTTGATTAAACATTTATTACTTAAACTACTTCACTTTTGTCTCATTACATTATAGACTTTGTTTTAACCAAGTCAGGAAGCTGATTTTCTTCAAATTAAATTCCCTCCAATATAATGGGATTAATTTGGTTCTGACATGTAATTGATTAGTGCCTAATATTTTTTTTACACTAGCCCACTTCCTGAGTATTTTATACCCCAAAGATAAACTCCAAAACACTGCATGACAATGTGTTAAAACATTGTGACTTCATTGCTCCTTTTATTTGCATCACTGTAGCTTTCAGGAGAAAAGTGTTATGATTTTTACTTGAAATTTCCAATAGAAACACACAGAAAAAGATAGAATTTTAAGGTATTTTGTAAAATTGCTTAGGACAGGAAACATTTTGTATGCCGTATGAATAGAAACACCATCATTTTATTATTCTGTCCCTTCTCAGTTACCGAAACAGCCTTTGCATCTGAAGTTCCAGTTTCGTGAAGTCTGCCGGTGAGAACCACTTAGTCATGTCATTGTATTTATGCTTTTCATTGTGTGGATCTGAAGCTTAACCACTAATGTCCATCTGCTGAATTATTCTTCAGATGTTGTTTACTGCAGCCACTGATCTCATTTTTGTTCTTTTAGTCCTCAAATATTGTTGTTTACCTGTCATGAATTAAAACCTAAGACTTACCGAAGTTTGCTTGTAATCTTAAAACAGTTATAGTGAGTGTGTCTCTGAAGAGTAAAATCTTGGAATCTAAGTAACAAATTTGGGGAGTTTTTTTAAGGCTGAAATAAAAACTCCATAGGAAAAAAAATTGTCATGTGCTCTGCACTGGGGCTGAGTGGTATTATCTCAGCATTGGGCCATCGGGATAATCACTGGGTCTTCTCCTTAGCAACAGTATGTTACTGCCTTGTCAGCCATCACCCTCTCACCACAGTAGTATAATTCTTTCTAGAAAAATAGAAGTGGCTCTTTCTAGACTATTGAGTGGCCATCCTTATTTTAGGAACGGCAGTCATCATAGTTCTTAAAGAAAGATGGGCCAGAAAAGTTTTCTTTAGCTCTCTGTTCCACTTAAGACTGACAGATGGCTGACAAAATGTGAGTGGTGGGCAAATTTTGAAGGACTTATCCTTCTTCAGTCTTTGAAACTATAGTTTGAAGATATTCTAGATTGGGCTGTATATCATTTTGTACTATTGCACAAGGCATCGGTTTACAGAGTGAGAGATACATACATGAAAGGACAAACAGAACACAATATAGGAAAGGCTAATTGTCAGACAAGACAGTCCAGTTCTCTTGCACCTCTTCTGCGCCCACACACTTTGCTGGGTGTCCCAAGACTGCAAGGCCTGACAACAGTTTTACCTGGGTATTTCTCAGGGTTTATGCAGTTAGTAACCTTGAGGACAGGGAGCAGGTATGCTGTAAAAGCAGTGGATTCCTCACCCTCAGTGTTCCTCAGCTGGATGCTTGGCATCCATCCGGGCCCATTGCATTGCCCCTGTGGAACTAGGGACAAGGGGAACTGCCACAAACATGCCGATGTTCATTCTGCAGGCTGTGTCTGAATGCGAAATGAAATCCTTGGCCTCTGACCCAAGAATCTTGTGTCTTCTGTCAGCATCCATGATACCGTGACAGGCCAGCTTACTTACTGGTTCTTACTGATAGGGTAAAAATCAAATCCCAGACCTGACAGTTTTGGCAGTGGGGATGGAATGCTGACAGAGACATGATTTTTCTGGAAGAGGGACCATGGGTCAGATTTGGGAATACGAGACTCCCTGGAATCTATCTGGTAGTGAATGCTTTCCTCCAAATGATAGATGAGGGGTTAGGGGGAGAGTAAGGGTTCCCACTGTCCTACTTATTACTGAACAGAAGTTGAGCTAATATTTAAAGGCTTAGCCAGAAAAGCTAAGATTGAAACAAGCTGCCCAAATGGTGCCTTGATGGTTGGTGACTTCTGCAGGTAGGCAGGCAGAGGAAGGAATATTTTCATGACAAGGGATCAGCAATTCCTGTGACTATGCGAAACGCAGATATAGTTCCTGAATCAAGGAGTCCCCAAACATAAAATAAATGGTATCAGCGATAAGAACCTTGCTTTTTGATTGAGAGCTTTGGGTGGCCCAAAAACTTTAGAAGTTGATTTGGTTGGGCTGCAAGCAATCGTGGCACTGTTCCCATGCAAAAGTGCATGCAGGACAGGTGGCCCTCACAGCTGGCGATGACGACAAGGTGCTAAGTGCTGGTGACAGAGTGGTGCCAAAGACTGCTGGGTGGGTGTGGAGAAGAAAGAAGCCCCTGAGCCCTGGTTCTTTCTGGATGCTGACGGGCATCAGCACCGCCATGGCAGAAGTAGTTGGGGCACTGACTCTGGAGAAAGGGGCTGAAGGAGAAAAAAGCCAACAGTTAAGTTCTCTCTCCACAGGCTAGCCTCCCCCACCTCCTCAGGTTTCCCACCCTCTTGGTTGGGGGGTAGCAGGATCTGGCACCCATATGCCGCCTGCTATAGCTCCTGACTCACACATTTTATACTCCTCAGTTGAGAAAGGCATTTGGACGAGCTCCGCAGCAGAGAAGGCAGGCTTCCCTTGTGAGTGAGGCCCTTTGGGGGATTCAATGTAATGTCACAACTTCCAAAACCGAATGTCTATTGGAACTGATGTGTTATGTGCCCAGAAGTACCTATCTCATAATTTTCATGGGGTTTCTCCCATTCAAGGACTGCCATATGTAGAGAAGTGACAGGGACATATAAATCACTCCCCAGTTAGCCTCCTTGTCCTCCCCTCTCCAGTGGTCCGGCAGAAACAATAAAGAACCCAGGAAGAGGGGCGCCTGGGTGGCTCAGTCGTTAAGCGTCTGCCTTCAGCTCAGGTCATGATCCCAGCGTCCTGTGATCGAGCCCCACATCGGGCTCCCTGCTCCGCGGGAGGCCTGCTTCTCCCTCTCCCACTCGCCCTTGCTTGTGTTCCCTCTCTCGCTGTGTCTCTGTCAATTAAATAAATAAAATCTTCAAAAAAAAAAAATTAAAAAAAAAAAAGAACCCAGGAGGAGAAAGGGAATGCACTCCTTCGGTTAAAGTACTTAGGCCATTTCCCAGCACAACATTGCCACCTGTCTGATGCAGCCACCAAGTACACCCATTTTGGGGAAATTCCACTATTAACCAGCTCCTAGGCTTTTGTTTGAAACTGAATGCCTGACCCATGGAGGCCTTGTGACTCACTGGTATGACATCTCCAATTTGGAGTGAGTCAACTGTACTTAGAATCTAATTAACCTGGGCCCAGCAGACCTTGCAAGTCAAATAGAAACAATGTTAGAAGAGGTATATTTGAGAGCGCGGCTAACCTGACTATAGCATAAATATCTCAATTTTACATGAAAAAAATTAGTAGCTACCCCTTCAGGAGATATTTTGAGCCCAACTTCACTGCCTGAAGCAAAGTCACTGGCTTAGTGGGGGGGGGGGGGAGGTCTCAGTTCATAGAATGCCTGTACTTGGTTCAATTGCTTGTCAGCAATTTCTACCAAGTCCCAGCAAAATTTTTTTTAATTTTTATTGTTATGTTAATCACCATACATTACATCATTAGTTCCAGCAAAATTTTCTTAAAAACTATAGATAACAATTCTAAAATTTATCTGGAAAGGCAAAGGAACTAAAATAGCTAAAAAGCTAAAACCTACTTTGAAAAGGAAAAATTAAGTGGAAGGAATCATTCTCAATTTCAAGACTTCAGTAGTCAAGACTGTGATACTGGTGGAAGGATAGACACATAGATCTATAGGAGATGGAGAATCAAAAACAACCCCACACAGATACCATCAACTGACTTTGACAAAGGTACCAAAACAATAAACAGAGGAAGGATAGTTTTTTCAATAAATGGTGCTGGAATAATTGGTTTTAAAACAGACAAAATTATGAACGTCTACCTAAAGCTCACACTTCACATAAAATTTAAAATGGATCACAAATTTAAATGTAAATATAAAACTTTCAGGAAAAAAATAGTAGAAAATCTTCATGATCCAGATTAAGCAAAATATTCTCCCACTTGATACCAAAAGCATGATCCATAAAAGAAAACATTGATAAACTGGACTTCATCAAAATTTAGCACTTTGCAAGAGATCCTTGTGAAGGTGAAAAGCTGCAGACTGAGAGAAGATTTGCAGACCACGTATCTAGAATATATAAAGAACTCTCAAAACTCAACAGTAAAAAGATAATCCAGTATAAAACGGACAAAAGACATGAAGAAACATTTTGCCGAAGAAGATACGTGGCTACCAAATGAGCACATGAAAAGTTCAACACATCCACCAGGAAATACACATTCAACAACATCCACCAGGAAATATAAAATCACAGTAAGACACAGTATGTACCTGTACAGCTGGCTAAAATAAACAGTATCAACACCAAATGCTGGCAAGCATGCAGAGAAACCGGATCGCCCAGGCACCACTGGTGGGAACATGATGGCACAGCCACCCTGGAAAATAGTTGGGTAGTTTCTTTAAGAACCAAGCGTCCACTTCCATAGGTCCCAGCACTTGCACTCCTGGAAGGAAAGTGAAAAACATGTCCACAGAAAAACCTGTGCATGGTTATTCATAGCAGCTTTATTTGTAGAAACCAAAAACTGGAATCCACCAAAATGTCCTCTAGTAGAGGAATGGCTAACCGTGGTCTCTCCATGCAGTGGAATGCTACTCAGCAGTGAAAGGGAATGAACAACTGACACGACGTGCAACAACGGGGATGGACCTCAAAGGCATTGTGCTGAGTGAAGAAAGCCAGTTTCAAAATGTCACCTACCGTATGATTCCATATATGTAACATTTTTTGAACTGACGAGAGATGCAAACAAATGAGTGGTTATCAGGGGTTAGGGATGGTGGGGGGCAGGGAGGGGTGTGTGGCTATAAAGGGGTTGCACAAGGGACATCTTTGTGGTGATGGAATGGTCTGTCTTGGTTATGCTGTCTACGTGAATCTACACGTGTGGCAAAATCACGTAGAACTACACATACATACTCTACTAATGTCAGTTTCCTGGTTCTGATATTGTACCTTATGTAAGAACCATTGGGGGAAACTGGGTAAAGAGTACACGGGGCCTCTCTACATTTTCTTTGTAATTTCCTGTGAATCTGTAATTATTTCAAAATAAAAAGTTAAAAAGAAAGATAGGCCAAATTTGGCATGCGGGCTATGTTTTGCTGACTGCATCTTTAGAGCAAAAATCAGATAAATAAAAGGTTATCTTAGTGCATTATGAGCTGCAACTTGGGAACCATCGATGAGATCTTCAGCAGTGGCTTTGTTTCAAAGACTGTGATTAAGTAAATATACTGAAACTGCCAACATTTGTTCTTGACTGTAGTGCCAAGTATATGCCATGGACATTTTGGCCACTGATGTTCCTTTGAGCCTCTGAGTGCCGGGGGGCATACTGATTTCAAAAAGAACAAGGCCTTTAACATGAGTAGTTTCACCAAGGCCCTTTTGTATTAGATAGATACGTGTGCTCATCGAACCTCACCTAGAGCTAGAGGAGGGAATACCCGTTTGGGATAATATAAGAACAGAAGTTAAAAGTAAATTATAGATTGCCCCACATTTGTGGGCATTATAGAAAGTATAACCTGAATTCTGTGGATTCTCCTGTTTCTTTTACTGTAAGCTTCCACTACCCTGTTGTGGACATCCAAAGTTGATGTACAAAGGTGCTGCGTATCACTGGATTTGAGGCCACTCCTGACAGATTTCCAAACTGGGGACTCTTCTCAAAAGATAAATTTCTTGGGGTGCCTGGGTGGCTCAGTCGTTGAGCGTCTGCCTTCGGCTCAGGTCACGATCCCAGGGTCCTGGGATCGAGCCCCGCATCGGACTCCTTGCTCAGTGGGGAGCCTGCTTCTCCCTCTACTGCTCCCTCTGCTTGTGCTCTCTCTGCATTTATACAAATCTTAAGATTTTATTTATTTATTTGACAGAAACACACGAGAGAGGGAACACAAGCAGGGGGAGCGGGAGAGGGAGAAGCAGGCTCACTGCCAAGCAGGGAGCCCGACGCGGGGCTCGATCCCAGGACCCTGGGATCATGAACTGAGCCGAAGGCAGACGCTTAACCGACTGAGCACATCCAGATGCCCCTCAAAAGACAAATTTCTAATATTGGGAATAAGTTAATCTCATCAGATAGACTGTTGCCAAGAGGTGTGGCTTAGAGTCCTTACTAAATGCAGAAGTAAAAAGATTGCCATGGATGTATTAGAATTTCTTTTAATCAAGTCACCGCTATGTAACGGCAGATACAGTAGACCCTAAATAGGCTGTGTGTGGTTGAGAACATTACCGAGACAATGGAAATGCCTGATGTGGTGCTGGGACAGCAGAAACTTAAGAATGAAATCAGCCAGCATGTCCCTGTTATATACAGGAAGGTTTTCTTGATGCCAGGAGAGTATGCAAAACCTCAAGCTTCCCAGCTGAATTTTCTTCTTTTATGGAATTAATTCACCAGGACTCTGGTAGCAAAGCGTTTGGCAGGTACACACATGGCAATGTTTGTTAATGTATCCAGACCCAGGAGCTTTAGAGGGTCCTCCCAGATTGTAAAGTCCCTTTCTCTTCTACTTGCTCATATTTCAGAGGTTACGCCCATCTTCAGGACTTTGCCAGTAAGTAATCAGAGATTATAAACCCAGTAAGAAACTCTACTATGGAGGTAGGGGCTAATCTGAAATAACAGGTTACCAAAAAGTCAGGTATATGTGACTGTAGTGCTTGTACTTAAAATTCAAATATCTTACTTGAGATCTGTAAATTCAGTTAAATCTAGAAATGAAGCTTTATGGTAAATCATTCCAGAGACGAGAAGAGACCATCTAATTTCCCCCATCCTACCCCTGCACAATTCATTCGTGCTGGGAACAGCCCCTTCTCGTTAGCGTGCCAGATACTGAAGGGGTTCAGACTCAAAAGGCTTCCCTGGGAGCAAATAGATTGCTTGAGATAGAATTTACATAATTACGGTATTATTATAAAGTATTATAATGATTCCTATAGAGTCAATTCTGTAGAACTTGAAACCAAAAATTTCCTACACTTACCAGGTGCTATATTTGTAAGAGAAAATATATAGAAGCATTCCCTGCATGTATATATTATACATAGCAGAAATCTCAAAAATTCAACTATGCGTATCTGGTAGTTAACAAAAACGTAACTTCCCAAAGCAATTTATGATAGCTTTTATACTTCAATAATATTACTTCAAACACGCTGTGCTTGTCAATTCATCCATTAGGATCTTAACATTTTAATCATGTAAATGATGGGTTGGCAAACCTTTTCTGTAAAAACCCAGCTGGTAAATATTTTAGACTTTGCAGGCCACACAGTCTCTGTGGCTACTATTGCATTCAGCTGTTGTAGCACAAAAGCATTCATAGACAATAAGTAAATAATGGCTGTGGCAGTGTTCTAACAGAAAAACAGACTAGATTTGGTTCAGGGGCCTTAGTTTCCTGAACTCTGGTATAAATGAACTGTCCATATGTATAATGTTTGTATTAGGAGCAGGTGCCAGGGCATTTAATACCTTGATAATATTTTCCCTGTAAGACCCTTCTCCAAAGCAGGCTTGCTTTCCCCCCAACCCCATCTCCGTAAGATTCCTTTACAGAATCTTTAATCTTCATTTTGCTCAAGATCCAGTTCAAAGTTTTTCTGTGTTTGTTGTTGGTTTACTGTATAGTTTCTGATCTAGGCTCAGTCTGTTTTCTTTCTCCAGTGAAGCTCTCCCCACATTGGGCATCTCTTCACTTCTGTGGCAGTAACAGGTTAATCTCATGTCAGGAACCTACCTCCCTTTGTACAAGTGGTAGCTTTTTGAGTCAGAATCCACTGGAAAGAAGGCAGAGGAATTTGGCTCAGCAAACCTCTGGAGATTCTAACTGAAATTAAAGTCCACTGTTACCTCCAGGCTCTCCTCAGTTCCACATCTCTCCAATTGGCTACAATTTAGGAAAAAGGGGAGGATGGGCAAGGGTCTTCTAGGTGTCTGGGGCTTGGCTTGCAGCAATTTGAGAGACATACACCCCCACTAAGAATTTCAGAATTGCACGTTGAAGGTTCAGCTCACTCAAAATTTGTCCCTACTGGCACCTGCTTTTCCTTTAGGAGACAAGGAAATGGCAGAAACTTTCTAAAGCAATGGTTAGGATGGCAAGGAATCCTAGAAAAGCTGCAAGATAAATGTCTGGCCCCAGCAAAAACAGGTGGTATTTGCAAATTATTTTGCCCAGTCAGGTTCACTTCAATTACATGTTAGTCTAATTTATGATTAACTTTGGACCTCTGGAGAACCAAGACTAACCTCCTCGATGGAAGGAATCAAACTTCCTTCCACAGTAAGCTTTTTATCCCCACAGCCTTGATTTTTCAATTTGATTCTATTTTATTTTATTCTATTTGTCTAATTTGCAATGCCGTAGCATCAAAACCAGACTACACGGGGGAGCCTGGGTGGCTCAGTCATTAAGCCTCTGCCTTCGGCTCAGGTCATGGTCCCAGGGTCCTGGGATCGAGCCCCGCATCCAGCTCCCTGCTCCGTGGGAAGCCTGCTTCTCCTTCTCCCGCTCCCTCTCTCGCTGTGTCTCTGTGAAATGAATAAATAAAATCCTAAAAGAAAAAAAAAACTGTACAGACAACGCTCGCCGAAATCTAAACTGCTGGCTAACTGATCCATTTCCGATTGATGATGAAAGAATTATGCTATCATGATCTGCAGCCATCACAGAATTATAATCCACTGTCATTTGAAAGTTTCCCAAACTAGAATTCTTTGCTCTTGATTGTGTCTATTTGGAAAAGCTCATTTGCCTTATTCATAGCCTTCTTTTCTCTAATACTTTCGATAAATGAAGTTTTCCCAGTCCTCTCATGCTGACTCCCGCATGCACAACCCTTGGCAGCCAGATCAAACCTCCTCTGCTATTCTCTGAGTCCTGATCCCCACAGCACAGCCTCTGCAGACCCTACTTCCTCTGCTTCACATCTCCCCTCCATTTCAAAAGAGGCTGCCACAGATAAATGTTCCAATCCCTCTCTCCAGTTTTATTTATTTATTTTTAAAGATTTTATTTATTTATTTGGCAGAGAGATACACAGCAAGAGAGGGAACACAAGCAGGTGGAGTGGGAAAGGGAGAAGCAGGCTTCCCGCCAAGCAGGGAGCCCGATGCGGGGCTCGATCCCAGGACCCCGGGATTACGACCTGAGCCGAAGGCAGACGCTTAACCACTGAGCCACCCAGGCGCCCCTCTCCAGTTTTAGAAAAAAGGGCCCTGGGCCTGTCAGGGGCCACCCCTCTTCCCGTCCCTACTCACTAGGATTTTTCTCCATTTCTCGTACCTTCATTTCCTTCTGCCTTCAAACATGCTCCAAATGTCCCCTGTCCTGGAGAGTGAAAAACCAAAAAGTAAAAAATGTACCACCTTTGCCTGCCTCTGCCGTTTCTCTCCTTCCAGAGGTGAAGCAACCAGACTTCTCTCTTGGGGTCTGGCCTCCCCTTCCACGATAACCGTTCCTGCCTCCATGAAGTCTGGACTCGGTCCTCTCTGTCCCTCCAAATCAGTGATCCAGTCACTGTCAAATCCACTGGGCTTGCTCTTGCTTTTATTGTGAGTTGCTTGACTTTTGGGTATAGATTTAATGAAACAGTGTTGTGTGTTCTTAAGGGTCTGAGACACCACAGCCCTAAGTGAATTATAGCCACACCTCACCAGTGCCTTCCTGAAAGGCTCTGCCAGCCTCCGTAATGTTACCCTCTCACTGTTGTTTTCATGACCCATATTCTTTTTCTTCCTTCCATCTACTAATTACGGGTATTTCTGGAATTTGGTCTTTGGACTCCCCTCTATATGTCATTCCTGACTATCTCATCCATTCTCCCTGCCTCGCTTCTCGCCTGTGATGGCCCCCAGTTACCTCTAGCCCCAAGCTGCAGCTCTTGAAACTGCCGGATTCATGTTTCCTGTTTCCACATATTCAAAATATCTAAACCTTTTATCACATCACAACTCCCCAAGCCATTTCCCTCTTTCTCAAGATGGCTTTATTTTAGTAAGTGACAATTACCCGCAGTAAATATGGGACATCCTTATTTCTCCCCTACCCTGAAGAGTCATCCAATCAGAGATCAACTTCCATCAGCCTTTTTTGTCCATTATCACGATCACAGGTGATTGACTCATTCTACCCCATTTATCATCCCAGGTCTGTTCTTACAGTGCCTTCAGTGTATGTGATTGCATTAGCTCTGATACAGCCTTCCTCTCTAACACCTCCCTCCTCTACCCTAACCCACCCACAATGACCAGACTAATTCTACAGCAGTGCCTTCACCGTGATACTGCAGTCGAAACCTTACGCCTACAAGATGGTCTGAAATCCTGAGCCTGAAAGTTGAGGTCCTCTGTCATCTGGCATATACCATCCCTCTACATAAATCTCTTCTCTCCAGCTCCCTCCCTGAACCACCTAAAGCACACCACAAGTGGGCCTGCCTCGTGCCTGCTCATCCTGCAGACGTGACTTATATGCTTCCTGCTGGGGCAAACACCAGAGACTGGCTGGACCAACGCTTGGAATTAGAAACAGGTGAGGCAAGGATGTAGCCATAGGTTCCTTTGGATGGATTTGAAAGTGTGAACTTTTATATCTCAGTGAAAATCTTCTCATCAGGCATCTCACACCAGCAAGGTATGAGACTCCAGGAGGGATATAAAGATCTGTCTAATCTATGACCTTCAGGACCATAATCAAACCAGTTATATAAGATGTGTATAAATAAATAAGTCATGGAAAATGTTATGAGACTTCTTGTTGATCAGTGGGTATGGAGTTTCAGTTTTGCAAGATGAAAACATTTTGGAGATGGGTTGCACAATACTGGGGATGTACTTAACACGACTGAGCTGTACACTTAAAAGTAGTTAAGATGGTAAATTTTGTTATGAGTATTTTATCACAATTAAGATCATTTTCTTAGTTGTTCCAGACAGTCAGGGGAGGCGGGCGCTGAGTTAAGCCCAGAAATATAGGTGAGACGGTGACAATATAGCTAACCCTCTATCCTGAGCCCTTTACGCACATTAAGTCTGTTCATTCTCTCTAACCCCTACTAGGGAGATGCTATTATTCTCCCCAGTCTGACCCTGGAATACAGGGAAAAGGTGGAATTCTTAAGTTTATCTTACTCTTAAAAAAAAAAAGTCAGATGCGAAAATATTCAAGAATGTCCACAGAATGTCCAAGAAAAGAGAATGGGTAAATATAGGTTTCTGTAATCAAATTTATTCATGTACAGAGATGTTGTTTACAGCTTTAAAGACTGCCTGGAACACTTCAACAGTGTTATGGACCTCTTGCAAATGTTTGTTAGTATGTAATTATGATACTCATCTTCTGAATTTACGAAAATCAGAAGTGTCCCCCAGAAAGTTTTGCAATGGGACAATGGAACTAAAAATATCATAGCTACAGCTACCATCTACTGAATGCTTGGTTTCATTTGACAAAAAAAAAAATAACTATCTTTAAATATTTTTTTGTACTAAAAGGCTAATGAAGTGGGGTAACCTCCGCATGTCTGAGCCTGGCAACATGTTCACAGGCATCCCTCCTTCCCTCTTTTCAACACGAACCAGTCTTGGCCCCATGACTACCGTCCCAGTCCAATCAGTTGCAAAATAAAAAGGAAGAGGTTGATGATATCCAAGTAGATGTTCAGGGCAGCAAAAATGTACTCTTCAGGGTGCAGATCAGAGTGATGGTGGCGCCCTCCCACCATGAGCTGTACATCCATCACCAAGTACTTAAAGAAAAGAAAGAAGAATTAGCTACCTAAATTGTACATTTCTATCAAGTAGGTATCCTAAATTACCTGGAAAAAATATTTTAGCATCCGTAAATATATTGCAGAAACTCAATTTGTGGCTGTATATATGTTCTTTTTACAGCCTCGACCATTCACTCTGTCCCCAAGTGCATCTTCTATCTATTACAGCAAGTGCTCCATCCTCCTGATGACTGGCACCAAGTCCATAAGCCTCCTTTTGCTTTCCAAATGCGGAAACCTTTGGGCCTTTAGCCAATGAAGTGGACCAGGTGGAACGATTGGACACAGAGATAAACTACAAAATTCCCTGTATTTGTGATTTCCCCACACGTTCTTGCTGAACAAAGAACGAAAATAAAGATGGTCCCTGACAATTAGATTCACACACAGCAATAATTCTGAATTCCTGGAGCTTTGGATGATAGCGTTTTTCAAACCTTGACATTGGGATGGTTTTATGATGCTGTTGGTATTTCCAAAACAGAAGGAGGGGAAGATGGGGTTTGTATATGGTGAAATATTTCCCAAAGTAAACGTTTTAGCTCAGCTACAGTAGGTAAAATTAGGAGTTCCTAAAACATCAAGGAAAAAATCAGGGAGCCCTCTTGCCCTTGTGCTTGCTGCCAGGTCAGCGGCCCCGGGCAGCAGGAGTTCATTAGAGGAGGAAAAGAAAACAAGCGGCCCCTCACTTCTTTGTATCCAGACTCTAGACGGAGTCTAGTGCTGTGGGGCAGAGCCACAGAGCCCCACCGGACAGATCAATGCTGGCACGACAGAGAATTCTTGGGGTGTTAAGGATGCTTTAAAATAACTCGTTTACAACAATATCCATTTCAGTAAGACCCATCCCAAGTGATTCTGGTATCAGCTCTCCGTGGGCCCCAGTTGCCACTCAGACTGGGAGAGACAAGGAGGAAGGGAAAGAAGACCAGGAGGAAAGGAAGTGGGCACTCCTGGGTGGCTTCATTCCAGCTCATTACAGACATCATCTCGTGTAAAATGTGACCCACCTGGTGGAGGCAGGGGAGATTAACTGAGCCTCCAAGAAGAGAAAATCACACTGTGGCGAATGGCAGAGAAGGAAGTCCAACCCAAGGCTGGGCAGGATGCCAAAGCAGGTGCCTCACCTTGACACTGAGTCCCTTCTCCTCACTGCTCCCCTCTCCCTCTGACTGATTCCAGCAACTTCGGGGGGTGGGGGATAAGCTAGGGTGACCAATCATTCCAGTGTGTCCTTGGAAAACGCCTCAGTGCTGGGCGAACCAGGACAGTTGGTCACCCTAGAAAACGGGCTGCCCAGCAGCTGAGCTTCCAGCCTTCATTTATCACCCTGGCGTCCTGACTTCTATGGAGAAGCGCTTTCTCTCTTCCTCTCCTCCGAGAACTCCTGACTTTATCTTATTTCTTCTTATATGAGGGTAATAACTTCTAATCATTTCACAGACACGTCTTGGTGGTTAGGAGTGCACTTCCCAGGTGAAATGTTTTTGAAAGCAGACAGAAGTGAGAGAGTAAGATGAGCTGGGATTCAGACCCCCAGGAGCATTTGGGGGTAACACCCTGCCTCACCCCTCCCTACAGCTCTCATGGTTAACCATCTCCTCCCCACCTCCCTGAAAAAAATTTTGATTTCCCTCTCCCATTATTTGTTTAGTGTTGGGTAGACCTGTCTGAGTCTACAAGAGTATTTGTTCTGCCTCCAGAAAGAGAAACAACAATGTACTTTTGCATGGAAACAAACTATGCCTGAAAACAGGACACAAGAGATATAAAGGCATGCATTAGTATGCAAAGGATGAGAGCAAAAGAGTAAAGGAAAATGAGCACAAGTCAGTTCTCTTCATATCAGCGGAAGGAGTAAGAAAACTAAAATGTGCATACGTAACATTAGCCTCCTGGTCTAAATTTTTCTGACATTTGAAAATAGGACATAATTCTAACAAAAAGGAACACAATGAAGCAAAATGTGGATATTTTTAAGCTGGGTGATAATGTGTGGAGTTTATTACTCCATTCTCTCTACTTCTGGGTGTGTTTGGAAATGCCAAAAATTAAAGAGAAAACCTAAAATATGTGACATGATAAAAGCATAAAATGGAATATCATGCAGCCTTTAAAAAAGAGTGAACTCAATCCATGTCTGCTAAAATGTGGAGACCATTATTTTTAAGTGACAAAGCAAAGACAGAACAGTCTTTTTTTTTTTTTTAGGGCCAGTCAAATTTAGCTGTGGGGGGGGGGTTGTATACCAACTTTAGTGTTAACAAGTTCTGAGAACCCACTATCATTGGACCAGCAAGACAGAACATTCTATATAGTATGACTACATTTTTTTTTAAATAAATGTGTGTGAATGGCCATCACAATACTGAAGGAGAAGAACAAAGTTGGAGGACTGATGCTACCTGACTTCAAGACTTACTATGAAGCTACAGTAAGTAAGACAGGGTGATATTGGTGAAAGAAGAGACAAATAGATCCATGGAACAGACTGGAGAGCTCAGAACTAGATGCACATAAATATAATCAACTGATCTTTGACAAAGGAGCAAGGGCAAGACAATGGAGCAGACATTCTCTTCAGTGGTGTTCAAACAACTGGACATCCATGTGCAAAAAACCCAAATCTAGACAAAGACCTTACACCTTCACAAAAATTAACTCAAAATGGATCTCTGGCTTAAATGTAGAACACAAAACTATAAAACTCCTAGAAGATGACATAGACAACCTAGATGACTTGGGTATGGTGATGACTTTTTAAATATGACCCCAAAGGTACAACCCATGAAAGAAATAATGCATCAGCTGGAGGTCATTAAAATGTAAAACTCCTGCTCTGTGAAAGACAAGGTCATGAGAATGAGAGAACAAGACACAGGGGAGAAAATACTTATAAAAGACACATCTAATACAGGACTGTTATCCAAAATATACAACAAAACAAAACAAAACAAAACAACCCTCTTAAAACTCAACAATAAGCAAACAATCCAATTTTAAAATGGGCCAAAGAACTTAAGAGACCCCTCACCACAGAAGATATACAGGTGGCAAATAAACACCACTAGTAGATACCCTGCATCATATGTCATAAGGGAAATGCAAATTAAAACAACAATCAGATACCACTATTAGAATGGCCAGATTCTGGAACACTTACAACATCAAATGCTGGTGAGGATGGAGAGCAACAAATTCTCAGTCATTGCCAGCGGGAATGCAAAACGGTGAAATTACTTTGGAAGACATTTTGGAAGTTTCTTATAAAACGAAACATACTTTTACCATCCGATCCAGCAATCATGTTCCTTGGTATCTACCCAAAGGAGTTGAAAACTTACAAAAACCTGCACACGGATGTTTATAGCAGCTTTATTCAAAATTGCCAAAACATGGGAGCAAATAAGATGCCCTTCAGTAGGTGGACGGAGCCATAAACCGCAGCACCGTAGAAAATGGAATGTTATTCAGCACTAAGAAGAAATGAACTATCAGGCCACGAAGACACACAGGGACTTTAAGGGCACATCACTAAGTGAAAGAAGCCGTTCTGAAAAGGCTACAGACTAGATTACTTCCGCTATATGACATTCCAGAAAAGGCAAAATTTGGAAACAGGAAAAAGATCAGTGGTTGCCAGGGGTTAGAGGTAGGGGGATGGGGATCAAAAGGTGGAACTCAAAGGATTTTTAGAGCAGTAAAAAAGACTCTGCGTGGGGCGCCTGGGTGGCTCAGTTGGTTAAGCGACTGCCTTCGGCTCAGGTCATGATCCTGGAGTCCCGGGATCGAGTCCCACATCAGGCTCCCTGCTCGGCAGGGAGTCTGCTTCTCCCTCTGACCCTCCCCCCTCTCATGCTCTCTCTCTCTCTATCTCATTCTCTCTCAAATAAATAAATAAAATCTTTAAAAAAAAAGACTCTGCGTGATGTCATACTGATAGAACATGTCAGTATATATTTATCTAAACCCAGAGAGTGTGCCACACCAGGAGTGAAGTCTGATGTAAACTCTAGGTGATTGTGATGTGTCCATGTAGGTTCGTCGTGGAACAAATGTATCACTCTGGTGGGGGATGTTGATCATGGGGGAGGCCATGCATGTGGGGGGGCACGGGGGGATATGGGAAACGTCTGTACCTACCTTCCTCTCCATTGTGCTGTGAACTTAAAAGTGCTCTAAAAATTGTCTTCATAAAGAAAAAGAAGAAGGATAGGAGGGAAAGGAGGAGGGGGAGGCGTAGGAGGGAGAAGTCTCCCGGAGGGTTTTCGAGTAGATTCCTGACTCTGCTAGACTCTGGGGCCAGCACAGGCTTAGGGGCACTGTTGATGCAGATACCATATGCACTTTGTCAAAGTGAGGGAGAAATGGACTTACAAGTGAGAAGATTATAGTTCCAAGGCCAGCGTACAACAGATGCAACCACTGCAAAGAGAAGAAACAATTGTATGTTAAGAACAAGATTCAGAATAATGAAAGGGCTCACCTGGGTCACTGCTGTCAGATAAGGACCCAATATTACAGAAAGTCAAATCTGTGGGGAAATTCATCTTTTTGAACATCGTGGTCCACAGCATCCACTCCATTCCATTCAGCCAACAAATGAAAACAACCCTTACCAAATCAGTTTTTTTTTTTAAAGATTTTATTCATTTATTTGACAGAGAGAGACAGCAAGAGAGGGAACACAAGCAGGGGGAGTGGGAGAGGGAGAAGCAGGCTTCCCGCCGAGCAGGGAGCCCCATGTGAGGCTCGATCCCAGGACCCTGGGATCATGACCTGAGCCAAAGGCAGATGCTCAATGACTGAGCCACCCAGGCGCCCCGCCAAATCAGTTTTATCAAGTAAGTGTTAAACATCTCATGCATGGTAAGGCAAGTAGAACATACTGGATATGTTTCACTTTCTGCACCATCACATAGCCCTTTTCCAGCACCTGCCCCTACACTCAGCTCTTGGAACAGGTCGCTCTGGGAAAATAGTGACCCTCCAGCGCCCTCGCTAGAGCTGATTGACAAGAGATGGAAGACATCCACTCCAACAGCAGTGACTCTCTTGACTGACCAGAAACCTTATAGGTGAGTAGGATCAAACAAATGCACCAGGCCGGTCAGAAATTCCCAGAGGCTGTTGTATCATCAGCTAGTGCTGGAGCTATTACTATCCAAATAGAGTTGGCCAGTCAGCTCAGGCCAAGAGAGGAAGGGGAGGGGATTTCCATTTCTGTGAATCCTGTCGCTTCTTCCTACCTAGGAGTTCCATGAACATCCCCTGAGTCTTTGCCTCAAGCTAGTCTGTTCAGTGCAACCAAAACAGCCCTGATCAGAATATAGGACTGATCTGAATGCCAAAGGGGTTGGCTTTACATGGGGGAGAGGATAAAGAGGTGGTGCATAACATATGAGAAAAATCATGTCATTCACTTTTCAGGACAAGAAAGCTCATCCTAGATAAAGAGAGCATTCTGCTAATCAGGGAAGATTCTTGGTGAAGGACATAAATTAGGAGTCAGTGACACAGTGTGGGAGGGGCAGTGTTAACACTAAGAAAACACCTGATGACTGGAGTCTGAAGAATTCAAAATTGCCCAAGTCAAACAAGCATGTATACTTACAACAAGGTTCTGTCAAAGTCTTCCGTTTAAACGGGTGTGTAAGATTATATATTGTAGATATTTGTGAAAGGAAGTTTACAGTGGGAACTGGAGTTCATCTATCTAGTAGGAAACACAGTTCCTTAACTGCACCTAGATGGTATTGTAAAGACCTACAGAACCAACCTAATAAATATTTGGGTTATTACTACCAGTATCTGGGCTACCATCCGTAATAATAATTGGAGAGCTGTATGGCCTCTTAAAGAACATCTTTGTGATATCTTTGAGTTTTTATCTCTAAAAGATAGATGCTAAACATAAATTAAAATAAATAAAATATAGATGCTATCTCCCTAGCTGTAAGTCTCTACGGTCATTCAGAAAGCTAAACCAATTCAGGCAGAACTGCTGGTTATGTGTCTGAAGATGACTGAACAAGTCCACTTGTTATCAAAGAAACTCTGATTCAGCAGTTGGGCCAAGCTGGCCTTGGGGCTTTAGTCCAAAGGTCACAGGCCGCAGGCCAGTCCCCAGTGGACCCGGCCGCCTGTCTCCACACAGGGGCCAATGCCAGCCAGGCCATAGGCCCAGACGCTCTGCCTCCACTTCCCCCACAGCCCTGCAGCCTCAGTCCGCAGACGGTGCGCAGTGCGGGAAAGGGCGTGGCCCTGGTGTCACACAGATGGGGCTTTCATCCCACCCCTACCACGTACTCCCCGTGTGAACTTGGAGGAATTATTTAATTTCCCTGAGCCTGTTTCCTTACCTATATAATATGTGACCTATGTACTTTTCAGGAAGGTCGTGAGAATTCGATGTAATGCCTATGTGAAAACCACAGGCTTGTGTCTAGTAAGAAGTCAGTGAAGATATAAAAGGAAGAAAGGAAGGAAAGCAGCAAGCAAAGCTGGAATTGGAAAACAAGGAGCCTCCTCTAGGCTGTTGTCGGGGAAAGTCTTAAAAAGCCCATGTCTCCACTCCTATCACTTCAAACAAGCGGCACCTAAGGATAGGAGTCGGAGTCTGACCTGCCCCGTGGGGAGATTCACCCCCTACACTGTCTGAGGGAAAGACATCTGTGGTCTAGAGAAGGAGCTCAGTCTTCATGCCCCACACTTCATGTCCTTGGCACACTGGGCAGCCACAAGGACAGGCCTCACGGACCTCCAGCTCCAGGGAGGGGCCTGGCTGCCACTTCTCAGTCACTGGGAAGTGACTTCCTGGGAGACACAGGAGTGCAGTCAACTTTAGCTCAAGGGCGCCCTGAAGGCCTTGATGAACCTGCCTTGACTTCCTGTCTCGAAGGCTCGAAGGCTCCCGCCACCCACCTTCCCCCTCCTTCACTTGGCGTCAGATACGCTACTGGGGTCGAACAGGTCTTCCAGCCACCAGCGGCTCCCCGGCCCCTTTCCTCCCAGAGACATTTCTCCCGTTTCAGTCCTCACGTGCTTCACGCATTTCAGGTCTGCTTCTCAGAGGATCCAGGCCAACACAACCTACACAACACAACCACGTCACCCTACATTTCTAACGATTCTCTGAGGTTCCCAAATGAGATCCCACTTACATATGATCGTATGAAGAGTAAGAGAATTCCATAGATAATAAGTACGAAGAGTAAAACAAACAGCATTCCATTGAGCATGGTGAAATCCCACTGAGGAAACACAACACAAAAACAACTCAGTTATCATCCATAAGGAATTTCAGGATGTTTAGAGACGCATTTTATACCCATAGATAGACACTGACCCGTTTGCTAATATTAACCCAGGACATTTCTGAGAACCATGGAAATCCATTTGCCCCACCACGGAAAAATGCTACATTAAAAAGCGTGCTGTTGACTGGAACTTGCTTCAGGAGGGAGGAGTGGGTCGGAGTATGGAGGAAATCACAGGAGCCAAGGATACATGAGGGTTCATTATACTATTCTATTTTGTATTTATATGAAGTTTCCCCTAATAAAAAAGGTACACTGAATAAGTAGGATGTAAATTTATATGTATAGTATGATCATAATTATTCATATCTTTATTTTTTTATTTTTATTTTTTTTTTAAGATTTTATTTATTTATTTGACAGAGAGAGACACAGAGAGGGAACACAAGCAGGGGGAGTGGGAGAGGGAGAAGCAGACCTCCCGCGGAGCAGGGAGCCCGATGCGGGGCTCGATCCCAGGACCCTGTGATCATGACCTGAGCCGAAGGCAGACGCCCAATGACTGAGCCGCCCAGGCGCCCCTATTCATATCTTTAAAAGTGTTGTGCATAGAATACAGTAATGGAATGAAATAGACCAATGTTAACTGGGCACCTTTTTCATGTTTGTATGCATATGTTTTAATAAAAATACACTATGCTGGGGCGCCTGGGTGGCTCAGTCATTAAGCGGCTGCCTTCAGCTTGGGTCGTGATCCCGGAGTCCTGGGATCGAGTCCCGCATCCGGCTCCCTGCTCAGCGGGAAGCCTGCTTCTCCCTCTCCCATTCCCCCTGCTTGTGTTCCTGCTCTCGCTGTCTCTCTGTCAAATAAATAAATAAATAAATCTTTTAAAATAAATAAATAAAAATAAAAATACACTATGCTTTAAAAAATTACTGCTAATGATTCTTTTGCAATTTTGAAATTTATTAATATGCTTTTTGGTTTTGCCTTTTTAATAAATCAGGGACCAAATCAGCCTGGGAAAGATGAGGATTCTTTTTTTTTTTTTTTTTCATTTGTCAGAGAGAAAGAGCACAAGCAGGGCGAGAGGCAGAGGCAGAGGGAGAAGCAGGCTCTCCGCGAAGCCGGTAGCTGGATGCAGGACTCGATCCCAGGACCCTGGATAAAGGACTCGATCCCAGGACCCTGGCTCCATGACCTGAGCTGAAGGCAGACGCTTAACTGACTGAGCCACCCAGGCGCCCCCAAAAGATGAGGATTCTTTTAAAGGAAGGGTAATATCATCTTCTGACCTGAATAAGGTTATGCAGCAAAAGAAGACCCTTGAAATCTCCGATATTTTGTCAGAGCGTTTTCCTACTTCCTCTATTTCCCCCCTCACTCCCTACCCTTTGCACACCAAGAGAGTAATCTGAAGTATTAGGTCTCCAAGGGTGGTTCCGCACCATCAGCATCAGCGGTGCAATGCAAATTACTGGGCCCAGCCCCAGGCTTTCTGAAGCCGCCACCCCAGGGTGGAGCCCACGGAACCTGCTTTCGCAAGCCCTCCAGGTGATTCTGATGGCTGTTAAAAAAATGTTTGTCTGCAGCGGTGCATTCAATACTTGCGGCTGGTGGGCATTTGAAGGGTGGCTCAAGTGAAGTGGGCTGTAAGTTTAAAACACACTGGATTTGAATTTTAGTTCAAAAAAGGATGTAAAATAGTAAAATGTTTGTTCTAGCGATTACGGAAACGGTAATCCCTTGCATATATCCGGTTAAATGAAATATATGATCAAAATTAATTTCACCTGGTCTTTTTTTTTTTTTTTTTTTTTGCCTTTTTAACGTGGTGACTAGCAAAGTCAGACGCCAGAGGGCGGGGAGGCCACGGAGGCGAGGCCCGCAGGACCGCAGTGAGCAGGAGGGAGGAGGGGTAAGAGCGGGTCAGCAGGGGCACCGGAACACACACCCGCACACTCGCCTAGGACGGTAATCGGAGCCGGTGATACATACTTTCGTTTGAAGAGCAAACAGAGTGAGCGATAACGTCACCACTGCGGTTGCAGCCGTTGCCCATAACACTTCCTCGGCGTTATAGAAACTGAAAGCAGAGACTGTGATTACTGTTGACATACATACAAGGAGAAGCACGCACGGAAAAGGAAATGTGTATCCAAGACTTACACTGATACGGCTCCGAGCAGCAGACCTTGAAGAACCGTCTAAAAACAAAATGCACAGTAAATCAGACCCCCGATTCCCGAGGCGCAGAAGCCAGAGGAGACGGCTTAAGGGGCGGGTGTTCGGGGCAGGGTCGAGGGAGCGAGCGGGAGCGCGGATAACGCCAGCGTGCAAAACTACCGGGAAGATTAATTACGGGAAACGGTGGAGCTAAACATTTTCCTAACGTTCCCCCCAGACTGACAAGATTCTTTTATTAGTAAAAATTCTTAGAACGCAGGAGTAACTTTCAACGTACTTAGGGAATTAAAGATGCATTCAATAGGAATACCGAAACCGTAATAAAAGGTTTATCTGTAGACCATATTGCCGTTGATCCCATGGCGCCAACCACACAGAATCCTAATTTATCAAAGCAGGATATGCTATTTCCACTGATGCTTCGCCAGCAGCCTCGGTACGGACCCTTCCTACAGTGGGTGAGAATTAAAAGCTTCAGACCTCAGAAGAGGGGGGAGGATGGAGGCCCTTCCAGCCCCGGGGACGGGGCTCGAGGGCAGTTCTCCACTGCGCGTGGAGCTGCACCTGTAGGTGCCAGTCTCAGGCTCAGAAGCGGGCTGCACCGGGGCCGCACCGGGGCTGCACGAGGCGGGAGCGTGGCCGCCGGCTGACCGCAGCCGGGGCGGCGCCGTGAGCCAGAGAGGCGCTCAAGCCAGAGGAGGAGCCCAACAAAGGCAACAGGGAGGGCCCCAGGGGCACAGCCGGGCTCCAGCAGCAGACAGGTGGAGTGCGACAGCAGTGAACAGTGGCTGAAGGGCCTGACGACATTCCCCAGCTGGTAGGGCGCCTCCACCAGAGGCAAGGCCGGAGCCTTGGCTCACTCTCTGGCCCGCGGCAGGAGCCAGGAGAGAATCCGCTAGAGCCCGGGAGTAAAAATGAAGACGCAGCCTAACCAACCGCGGGGCGAGGGCTGCTAGAGCGGCTTTGAGCTTCTCCAGCTGGCCAACGGTATCCGGGACGGGAGAGGAGAACGACCGCGGCCCCCAGAGTCCTGGATTGCGTCTCCGCGTGTCCCAACCCCGGTGAGTAGCTGCCTGATTCTCTACTTTGTTAAATTTCCCAGAGCTGTCTTTATTTCCGGTATAGGTTTAAAAAGCTCTGTTTGTTCCATGTACACGTGCTATTTGAAAAACGTGCTTGCTTCCAACCTTCCTCTTAAGATTTTCTTCTCCTACTTGCTCGATTGCTGCGTATTCCTCCATCTTTTGCAGCACGTGTGTGTGTGTGTGTGTGTGTGTGTGTGTGAGAGAGAGACAGAGAGACAGAGACAGAGACAGAGGGAGACCGAGAGAGAGGATGGCGGGAGGAAGACAGAGGTTGGAGGGAGAGGGAAAGATTTAAAGCGGGAAACCAGGGGCGCCTGGGTGGCTCAGTCCTTAAGCGTCTGCCTTGGGCTCAGGTCATGATCCCAGGATTCTGACTCCCTGCTCAGCGGGAGCCTGCTTCTCCCTCTCCCACTCCCCCTGCTTGGGTTACCCCTCTCGCTGTCTTTCTCTCTGCCAAATAAGTAAATAAAAATCTTTTAAAAAATAAATAAATAAAGCGGGAAACCACTCTTTCCGTCTTCCCAAGAGGAGAATGAGAAGTCAGACCCGCCTAATGGCTTCAAGAGCACAGAACATGGGCTCCAGGGGCTAAAATGCTATGGGACAAAAGGTGTCCTCAGGGGCGCCTGGGTGGCTCAGTTGGTTAAGCGACTGCCTTCGGCTCAGGTCATGATCCTGGAGTCCCGGGATCGAGTCCCGCATCGGGCTCCCTGCTCGGCGGGGAGTCTGCTTCTCCCTCTGACCCTCCTCCCTCTCGTGCTCTCTGTCTCTCATTCTCTCATTCTCTCTCTCGCAAATAAATGAATAAAATCTTTAAAAAAAAAAAAAAAAAGGTGTCCTCAGTGTGTGTGTTTTCATTTTCCCCTCAACTCCTTTTCTGAAATGGTTTTCTCCATATTTTTCCTAATACTTAGTCAAAACATAAAGTCTAGAAGATATAACTAATTCTTTGTCCCTCCACAATATTTTCTTAAGCTGTTACCTGCTTTGGGATACACAACAAAACCTCAGAGATGAGAGCTTCTTTTGAGACCAATAACTTTGATCTCCTGTAATAATTTAAATTTTTTTCTTGGAAATTTTTAAAATAAAAAATTCGGGAGTTTTGGGGAAAAACTTCCCCACCCTATTGCCTCTGCTCCAGGATTCCCAATATCTTTCTGTGTCTGGCTTTTAGCCCCCACTCCTTCCTGAGTGTGGTCTCTGTAGGAACTGGGAGAAACCACCTGCTCTCCTCAGCAATGAGCAGGGTATCCACGCCAGGTACGAAAGGCCTTTCAATGCTCTGGCAACCAAGGAAGTGCCCACATGTAAGCATCAGAGAGCTAGTCTTCTCCAGCCTCGGGATGAAGCTATTCTTTCCAACATAGAAATCACACTGGACACTGCACTATATGGATGCTGAGAATCTCGCCATTGGCATGTGTCCTTCCTCTCTTTGACCACCAGAAGGCACAGACCCAAATCCAGGTTTATCACACTCAAGTGTGTAGGACGATGCATTTTTTAAATTTTTAATTGAAGTATAGTTGACATACAATATTGTATTAGTTTCAGGTATACAACATAGTGATTTGACAATTATATACATTACAAAATGCTCACCACAGTAAGGGAGGTATCATCTGTCATCATACAAAGTTATCATGATAGGATTGACTACGTTCCCTGTGACTTATTTATAACTGAAAGTTTGTACCTCTCAAACTCCCAACACCTGTATCTCCTACTCCCTCTCCCCCCGCCGCCCTCCCCACTGCCCAACCTCTCACAACCACCGGTCTGTTCTCTGTATTTATGAGTCTGTTTCTGTTTTGTTTGTTCATTTGTTTTGTTTTGTGGATTCCACAAATAAGTGAGACCATATGATATTTGTCTTTCTCTGTCTGACTTATTTCACTTTGTACTTACCCACTAGGTCCATCCATGTTGTCATAAGTGGCAAGATTTCGTTCTTTTTATGGCCGAATAATACTCCATTGTATATATGTACCATCTCTTCTTTATCAATTCATCTATCAGTGGACGCTTAGGTTGCTTCCATATCTTGGCTATTGTAAATAATGCAGCAATAAACATAGGGGTGCACATATCTTTTTCAATTAGTGTTTTCATTCTTTGAGTAAATACTCAGAAGTAGAATTACTGGATCGTATGGTATTTCTATTTTTTAATTTTTGGAGAAACTCCATCCCATTTTCCACAGCAACTGCACCAATTTATATTCCCATCAACAGTGCAAGAGGCTTCCCTTTTCTCCACATCCTTGCCAACACTTGTTATATCTTGTCTCTCTGATAGTAGTCATTTCTGACTTGTGTGAGGTGGTATCTCATTGCATTTCCATAATGACTAGTGACGTTGAGCAGATCATCTGTTGGCCATCTTGTATGTCTTCTTTGGAAAAATGTCTATTCAGGTTCTCTGTGCATTTTTTCTTAGATTTTTTTGGTGTTCATTTGTATGAACAGATAGATAGATAGTATATACATATATATGATATTAACTCTTTATCAGCTATGTCATTTGCAAATATCTTCTCCCATTCAGTAGGTCACCTTTCTGTTTTGTTCCTTCCCTGTGCAAGAGATTTTTAATTTGATGTAGTCACAAATGTTTATTTTTGGTTTTGTTTCCCTTGCCTGAGGAGAATGATCCAAAAAGTATTGCTAAGGCCGATGTTCAAGAGTTTATTGCCTGTGTTTCCTTTTAGGAGTTTTATAGTTTCAGGTCTCACATTTAGGTATTTAATCCATTTTGAGTTTATTTTTGTGTATGGTATAAGAAAGTGGTCCAGTTTCATTCTTCTGCATGTGGCTGTCCAGTTTTCCCAGCACCATTTGTTGAAGAGACTGTCCTTTTTCCATTGTATATTCTTGCCTTCTTTATTGAAGATTGATTGACCATATAGTTGCGGGTTTATTTCTGGGCTCTCTATTGTGTTCCATTGATCCATGTGTCTGTTTTTGTGCCAGTACCATACTATTTTGATTACTCTAGCTTTGTAGTAGATCTTGAAATCTGGGCTTGTGACACCTCCAGTTTTATTCCTCTTCCTCAAAACTGCTTTGGCTGTTCAGAGTGCATAGGACTATGCATTTTGTATACAATCTAACCACTGGCATTATTTTCCTACCCTTATTTTATTCCTTTCATCAGATTCCCCCACCAATTTATCTTATCTTCTTATATTCATATTCTGGGTATTTTTATAAGCTCCCTTAAATCTGATGAAGAATTAATCAGTTGGTAAGTAAATCTTCACAATGGGAGGGTGCTGAGATCCTGGAATCCTGTGAGCAGCAGGGAAAGGAACTGGCAGCAAGAAAAAGAGCCACATGTTTTCTGTGGCCCAGAGCAGCACTGATCCACAGAGAAAGGACCAACGTGGCAAGGACTTGTGAGTAGAAGCCCCATGGGAGGCGCTGTGAACAGGGAACTAGACCATGCGTAAGTGAGGGGAGGAGAGCCAAGGACCTGGACACCCCCAACCCCCAACTCTCCTGAACTGAGATGCAAGGTGAGGAAATAGGGAGAAGCTGCGCTGAGATGGGTTTCTGCTCCCGGTGAGACTTGAAACAAATAAATCTTACAAAAATAAGGAAAATTACACTTCTCACCCACGAGTTTGTGAACCAAATGTGAAACCCACTTTCCATAACAAAATGGGTTTGTGGTGCCTGGCAGAGCGCCAGAAACAGTCAAGTTAGCTATTCCTAAAATGCAGCCCAGACTCGGAGGGGGCTCCCCCATGTGGCCTCTCAAGGCAAGTTTGCCCAGGGTCCCCAGATACTCTCTCTCAGTAAAGGGGTGTGGATACTGTCTCATAAGTAAGTTTATGACTTCATTACAACCAGAATCCAGCCAAGAGAACATCTCACAAATACTTTATCTGTATTATTCCACAGGAAGATTTTCCACAATAAAAGGAGTGGAATTACTAATGTGACAGGAATAGATTTCAGAGGCAAGCAACAAGGAGTGCTAACAAAGTCTACTTACAAATAATCCCAGGAGAATGTAATTCGCAGGCACCTGGCGGCGGAGCTTCCCGCAGCAAGCAAGTACAATCAGTACAACAAAAAATGCCGGCCTGAGGATAATTTAAAGCCACGTGTTATTTGCTTCCAGTGATTATATCACATGATATAGGAAGATAAATAGATAGAGATAGAGATACGTTATTATATGTTATCATCTGATACTAAGTATAAAGTAAACAAAAATATATGCAGATGATTACCTTTGCTTCTTTTTTTTTTTTTAGCTTTTAAAACTAACTTTGCTCATTGCCATCCATGGAACTTTTTAAATTTTATTTTGAAATAATTATAGATTGACAGGAAGTTGCAAAAAGACAGAGAGGTCCCATGTATCCTTCACTCCGTTTCCCGCAGTGGTTACATCTTACATATATATAGGATAATACCAACACCATTAATTTGACATTGGTACAATGTGTGTCTAATGCTATGTCATAGACCTATGACACAAGTCCGTGTAGGTATGTGTAACCAGCACCACAATCAAGATTTGAAACTATCCCATCATTAAAACATCAACAAAGATCTCCCTCATGCCATGCCTTTATGGGAACACACAGACACACACATACCCTAGCTCCTACTAACCACTAATTTGCTTGTTTCTCATCTCTATAGTTTTGTCATTTCCAGAATGTTATACCTTTACTTAATTTTTAATAAAGAACCTCAATCAATAGCTGGTAGAAAAATCACTTTTTATGAAATCCAAGAATACTTACAAGATTGCATAGGTGAACCAGGCATTCATGAGCACCCAAGATTTTAAACCCGTCCTGATTAAAAAAAAATTAATATAGTTTTAAACAATAAATTGTTTAATGTAATACTTAAGTAGAAATAAAACAATTTCATGAGAAAGGGGTAAATCCTAAATGACTGACAGTGACAAATGAGGAGTGAAATAATGAAACCTAGAACTATACCTTGCTTCTTAAAATAGACTCATAAAAAGACAGTCATGTAAGTCAAATTTGTATGAATGTACATGTTCTGGTGACGTTTTTATTTTTAAAAAATACTGAGGTCTCTAGGTGTACAAAGCAAAAAAAAAAATATCAACTTCTCATAAATTTGTTTTGTAAATAGAGATTTTCATAGGCTAAGTTTAAGCAGTGATGGATCATAGCCCCGAAATAATTTCTGCATTTAACCGCGTTCCAAGTCTCCAAAGCCTCCATAATCTCCTTCTTCCTTTTATCCACTTTTATCTGTGGAAATAGCTCAGGGGAAATAGAAAATGAAATAGTGCCCCAAATAAGAGTAAGACAAAAAGGTCTCGGCTTAGGAAGTTGAAGCAAAACCATAGAAATCTACCAACACCTCGGTCTAAGAGTTGCCTCAGAAACCACAAAGCTATAGAAATATCATATCCTATGGATGTTTAAGAGAAAACAGATAATGTTTAATGATCAGAATTAAGTCGAGTCGATTCAATAAGAATTAATGTGAACAACTTAATATTTAATTTACATTAGTAACAAAGACTTACCAGAAAATAAACAGGCTGACAATTGCCCCAGTGACCACCAGCTGAGCTGACAGGATCAGGAACACTTTGATAATGAAAGCTGAAGAGACAGAAACATTATTTTCATGACACAATATTCAAAACTAAAAATAGAAATGTAATTATTTATTTTTGATACTTAACAGAAAGAATATTTCCTCTGACTTTTTGAGGAGGGGAAAAGGAGCACTAGTTTAGGCTCAGCAGATGGAATAACCACAGAGATCCAGCTCTGCAGACCTTGTGGAAAGTATCCCGTTCGGATTGTTACAAGTGTTTTCCTGGAGATCTGAGGGTTTATCTGCGGAAGGCCCAAAATCTAAAAGACAAACAGGAATTTAATTCCTTATTATGCACACCCCATCCTCCTTAGGACTAAAAGTGACCTGAAAGTCCCTGGCTGTCACAGGCCATCATTAGGGGTCCGGGTCCACCCGCAGAAGAAATGGAGCGCAGGTAGAGAGGGCAGCTAGCCCTCAGAGACAGATGCGGGCTGCCAGGTGTTCACAGAGCCTTCCCACCACTTCTCTCGCCAGCCTGCCTCCCTTTAGCAATTCCCTTCCCTTCGACTTGAGCAGAAACTGGATAACATGAGGAATCATAAGAGCACAGAGGTCCCAGCGGCATGCCAAAGCTGAGTGCAGAGGATGTCAGTGTCTCTTTTTGCTTCCTTCCTCCTGCACAGCTCTTCCCGGAACCCTCTGAATATGGTGCTGAATATGATGACAGTGAGCTGTTTGGTAGCTCTGTCTCAATTTTAAAAGAAAAAAAAAATTCTGCTTAGAGTTGTCAACTGTGTCCTTTGGCTAGGTGGTGTTGATGCGTTGGAAGGGTGACAACAAAGAAATGGGATTGAGCTATCTTAATCAAAATACCAGAACATATGTGCCCCAGTGGGGCCTGCCTACGTTAAAATATTCATGTAGTCAACATTTATTGCACATCTACTATATATCAGAGACTGTGAGGGAATAAATATTAGATGTGGCCCAGCCTTATAAGACTAGACTAGACGTAAGATCGCTAGAATAGAATTGACAGTCCAGAAATAATCCCTTACATTTATGGCCAACTGATTTTTAACAAATGTGCTAGAACAATTCAAGGGAGAAAGAATAGTCTTTTCAAAAAAAGGTGCTGGGACAACTGGACATATACATATCAAAGGATGAATCTGGATCCTTTCCTCATGTCATACACAAAAACTATTAGTTTAAAATGGATCATAAACATAAACATAAAAAACAACTCTTGGGGTGCCTGGGTGGCTCATCTTAAAGTATCCAACTCTTGGTCTCAGCTCAGGTCATGATCTCAGGGTCTTGAGATCACGCCCACATCGGGGCTCCTCGCTCAGCAGGGAATCTGCTGCCCCTCTCCCTCTGCCCTTCCCTCCCTCCCCACCTCGCGCTCTCTCTCTTTCTAAAATAAGTAAGTCTTTAAAAAAAAAGAAAGCTCTTGGAAGAAAGCGTAGATGTAAATCTTTGTGAGCAGGAATCAGGCAATAAATGTTTTAGATATGACACCTAAAGCATAAGCAAAGAAAGAAAAGAACAAATTGGATTTCATCAAAAGTAAAAGCTTTGTCCTTCAAATGACACCATCAGAAAGTGAAAGAAAACCCCAAACTGGGAGAAAATATTTGCAAATCATGTATCTGATACGGGACTTGTACCTAGAATACACAAAGAACTCTCACGATTCAATAACATGAAGATAAATAATTAAAAATGGACAGAGCTTGGGCGCCTGGGTGGCTCAGTCGGTTGAGCGACTGCCTTCGGCTCAGGTCATGATCCTGGAGTCCCGGGATCGAGTCCCGCATGGGGCTCCCTGCTCGGCGGGGAGTCTGCTTCTCCCTCTGACCCTCTCCTCTCTCATGTGCTCTCTCTCTTTCAT
Organism: Mirounga angustirostris; assembly: GCF_029215605.1. Taxonomy (NCBI): domain Eukaryota; kingdom Metazoa; phylum Chordata; class Mammalia; order Carnivora; family Phocidae; genus Mirounga; species Mirounga angustirostris. Next base: position 70,884,318 of record NW_026991720.1, on the reverse strand, counting down.
TCCCTCTCTCAAATAAATAAAATCTTAAAAAAAAAAAAATGGACAGAGCTTGTGTGGTGCCCCCCCCAACTGACACTGGGCTTGGCCACATGACTTGTGTTGGCCAATGAGACATCAGCATGCGTGAAGCCAGGAAAGGCTTGACAAACTTCTTGGCACAATGGGGCTTGTCTACCTGGTACTTGGGACCCAACTCCCAAGTGATGAGAAACTCAAGTCATAAAGAGAGAGCCATGTCAAGGAGTCGGAATGGCCACTCAGCCTCAGCTGCCATCTGATTACAACTGCATTAGAACCCCAATTCAAGACCAGCACAAGAACCACCCAACTGAATCCAGTCAACCCACGGACTCATGAGAGATAATAAAATGGTTGCTGTTTTTTAAAAAGTGGGCAAAGGATTTGTACAGATATTTCTTCAAAGAAGATATTCAAATGCCCAATAAGTTTGTGAAAAGATGCTCAACATCATTAGTCACTAGGGAAATACAAATCAAAACTACAGTGAGATACCACCTCACATACACTAGAATGGCTATAATAAGAAAGACAGACAATAACAAGTGTTGACAAGGACGTGGAGAAACAGAACCCCTCATACATTGCTAGTTGGAATGGAAAATGGTGCAGCCACTATGTTTAACATTCCTCAGAATGTTTATATTTAACATATAATTGTTTAATATAAACAATTCCTAGGTATCTACTGCCCAAAAGAAATGAAGACGTATGTCTACACAAAAACTCAAATATGAATATTGATCACAGCATTATTCCTAATAACCAAAAAGTGGAAACAGCCCAAATGTCTGTCAGCTGAAGAATAAATAAACAAAATGTGTTCTAATGAGGCGATGGAATACTATACGAGCATAAAGAAGGAATGAAGTTTGGACACATACTACAACACGGTGAACCTTGAACATAATGCTAAGTCTAAGTAAAAGAAGGCAATCGCAAAAGATCACATATCATATGGTTCCACTGATATGAAATATCCAGAATACACCAATTCATAGAGACAGAAAGTTAGTGGTTTTCAGAGGCCAGGGGGGAGGATGGGATGGGGAGTGACCGCCAATGGGTATGGGTTTCTTTTTGTGGTGACGATTGCACAACTCTGTAAATATACTAAAAATCATTGAATTGTACACTTAAAAGGGGTGAGTTTTATGATATGTAAATTGTATAAAGCTGCTTCAAATAATGATAGCCCCCCAGTCCCATAGCTTTTCATCCATTACCCTGCTGTGCTTTTCCTTTGTTTCCATAAGACTTTCATCTTTTTGCACACCATATTAATTTTTTTTAAGTGGGAGAGGGCCCAGCCTCTGCCCTCCAGGAGAGACAGACGCAAATAACTAACTCTAACAGTGGTGGGGAGGCCTTCAACCTGATTTCCTCATGTGTTAAATGACACTACAATGCTTTCACTTACAGGGTTGTTGTAAGGACTAAATGCAAAACTCTTCCTCTCGCGCAACGCCCGGTGCTGAAGGACTGGCACCAGGGGCAGAAGTGGCTCATGTGGTGCCATCCAGCCTCCCTGGCTTCCTCACCACCCAACCCCAATCTGGTTAAAGAGGACAATGGGCCCAACCAAAAAAACTACAGATGGAGGTGGCCGTGGGATCCTGGTAGGGTCAATGACGAGCAAGTGGAAATTCCTGGGTGTGGTTTCTAGGAAAGCCTCTGAAAAGAAGTCAGACTTGGCTTACTCTCAGGCCTCTGTCCATGAATAGCACCTCTTGGAGCTGTCGAGGCAGCAGACCAGGTTTAGCCTTTCTTTGCCTTTGCCTTTGCCTTTCCCCGCCTGGAAGGCTAGGGCTCCAAAAGGCATCTTTCCAGCCACAAGATGGGAAGTGAGGGCCACAAGGAGACAGCAGTGGGGTTCAAAACTCACAGTCCACCTGTAAGTTGTCCAGGCCCTAAGAGGGTCTAAGGATGACAGAGTGGTCACTCGGGACCGGTCGCATTTGCCTTGAACTGCATAGTTCATGAAAGAAAAAAGACGTTCATCGAAGCCACAGATTTTTAGGTTTCTATTGCTCACAGCTGAATGTATTTCCCATACAGCATTAATATCTAGGGGGCATTGAATTAATATGCTTTAGAACTAAAGCCAGTATAATGGGGCGCCTGGGTGGCTCAGTTGGTTAAGCAACTGCCTTCGGCTCAGGTCATGATCCTGGAGTCCCGGGATCGAGTCCCGCGTCGGGCTCCCTGCTCGGCGGGGAGTCTGCTTCTCCCTCTGACCCTCCCCCCTCTCATGTACTCTCTCTCTCTCAAATAAATAAATAAATCTTTAAAAAAAAAAAAACTAAAGCCAGTATCATAGCATCCCCTTGTAGGGAGGTGAGAACATTCTACAGTCGGTGGGTAGTTCATATTTCCCCAGGGAACCACACATTATTTACCATAATATATTTATTATGAATTTCTGAATACCCTGGACAACTAAGGGACCACCTACTACAGCAGCCCTACATCATGTTTCATGGTAAAGCGTAACTGGGAAAAACTAAAGGCAAAGTTAAAGCTTCTAACAATCCACTCTGGGAAAGCATTTTGAGAGAACACTTGCTTTTCTCTTCCAAAAAGGTAATTTTATGCTCACCTCTGCGGACCGATGAATCTGAGAATGGATTGGCTAAATTACTGCTGTCATTTGGGGTGGTCTCATCGGACATTTGTACCACATAGCTATCCACTCGCTCTTTCGTCTTTGAATGTGGATTCCCGCGAGTTTTTTGTGGCTCAGAAGGTGAAGTTGTGTAGGACTGACCGGACTTGATCTGGACGTTACTATCTGCTGCCTTCCGAACCAGATGCTGATGATCTCCAGAACTAAGGTCTATTGGTTCACTGACCTCCAAGTCCATTTTCCTGGAGGAGGAGAATTGTTATTCAAGTCCTTGTGCTCATACCACTACAATTTTAGCATCCTTATAACATTCAAATGAGTTTTCTATTTTTTATTTTTTTTAATTAAAAAAATTTTTTTAAGTTTTTTAGTAGGCTCTACGCCCAACATGGGGCTGGAACTCACAACCCCTAGATCAGGAGTCACATGCTATACCCGCTGAGCCAGCCAGGCACCCCTCAAACGATGTTTTCTTAATTTAACTCCCTTAGCTCAGGACTTACCAAGCCAGTACTTAACAAATAGTTATTGGGTGAGTGATGAACCAATACTTTTAAGAAGAGGCCTAGAGAGTAAAGTAACTTGCATTTTATAATGAAATGAATATGTTTATAAATTCATCTGCAAGGAGTTCATAAGCTCCCTCTTATGTGCCCGATGTGGAGCTCCCCTCATCACCTCTGCCCTCAAAGTGCTTATATTTTGGAGGAGAAGATAATCAAACAAGCAATAATATGAAAGCCAAATTAAGCAGGGTCAGGAACGATGGAAGATGATAATGAGAGCCCCTCATAACGTCTGGAGGAACATGCAGGAAGTAGAAGAGGTTGTCACAAGCTTCCAGAGAAAAGGAAGTTTCAGCCAAGGCTGAAAGATGAGTAGGAGGAAGAGGTGGGGAAAGGTTTTCCAAGGCAGGGGAGTCAGCCTGGACCAGAATGGGAAGAAGCAGAGAGGGCAGGTTCTGGAGCAGAATGAGGTTAGACAGAGGGCCAGTTAGGGCAGGTCAGTGAGGGACCGGCAAGCAAATTCATCCTGAAGGTCATGACCACGGTAGGCAGAATGAATGGCCCCCCAAAGATGTCCACACCCTAATCTCTGCGACTTGTGAATGCCCCTCACATGGCAAAGGGAACATTGCCGATGTGATGAAGCTAAGGACTCTGAAGTGGGAATAGGATCCTGGATTCTCTGGGTGGGCCCAACTGAATCATAAGCATCCTTATGATCATACTTATAAGAGGGAGACAGGAAGACCAGAGTCACGGAAGGAGAGATGACAATAGGAGCAGAGGTCCCAGTGACAGAGTTGCTGTCTCTGATGACGGAGGAAGGGGCCATGAGCCGAGGAATGCAGGAGGCCTCTGCAAGTTGGAAAAGGCAAGGATATGTATTCTCCCCTAGCACCTCCAAATCCTAGTGCTGGCACTTGGATTTTAGGCCAGGGAGACCGATTTGGGACTTCTGACCTGCAGAACTGTAAGAGAATAGATTTGTATTGCTTTAAGTCATTATGTCTGTAGTAATTTGTTACAGCCATAGGTAACTGATACAATGTGGAATTACTGAAGGTACTCCAGTAGGGGACCAGGGGATCTAACTAGAAAGACTGCACTAGGGCGCCTGGGTGGCTCAGATGGTTAAGCGTCTGCCTTCGGCTCAGGTCATGATCCCGGGGTCCTGGGATCGAGCCCTGCATCGGGCTCCCTGCTCGGCGGGGGACCTGCTTCTCCCTCTGCCTGCCCCCCTGCTTGTGCTCTCTCCTTCCCTCTCTCTCTGTCTCTCATGAAGAAATAAATAAAACCTTAAAAAAAAAAAAAAAAAAGACTGCACTAGGCGCAGTATGGAGAAAGGGCCAGAATAAGCAAAAGCGGAAGCAAAGAGACCAGAAATCCGGGTAAGAGTCTACGGTGGCTCTGGCACAGTGCTTTGGAGCAGAGCCCAGTTCTTAGAAAACCAGTACGAAATGAACCAAAAATGGCAAAGAAAAGCCCCCCGTTAGCTTCACGGGGACATGAAGACTCAGACAAGCCCCTGTTGCTGACCTGCTTCCCCACAGAAGATTGCTGAGAGGACCAGGGCTTGGTCAAACCATACCCCACTCGGGAATGGCATAAAAAGAAGGTCTGAACAGAACACCATGCTCTTGGAGAGGCAGACTCCATTTTACAAAGATGTCCTTCTCAAATTAACCTCTAAATTTTGCAAAATTCACTGGGATTTTTTTTTCAGTACTTGAAAACATAACTCTAAAGTTCATCAGAAAGAGTAAATATATGAGAATAATCAAGAAGAAAATTGAAAGAGAAGGAGCTGGGGAGTACTGATTTACCTTATTAGAAACCAAAATACCATGAAGCTACAGGATTAAAAGTATGGTTGTAGCACGTCAATAGATAAATGGATGGATGGGATGGAAGAGATGTAAGAAATAGACCCATGTGTATGAGAATTTAAAATATGATAAAGGGAGGTGCCTGGGTGGCTCAATCGGTGAGGTGTCCGACTCTTGATTTCGGCTCAGGTCAAGATCTCAGGGTCATGAGATTGAGCCCCACGTCGGGCTCTGCACTCAGAGGGGAGTCTGCTTGAGCTTCTCTCTTTCTCTCCCTCTGCTCCCCCACTCCCGCACTCACTCTCTGTCTCTGTCTCAAATAATCTTTAAAAAAATTTTTTTATAAAGGTGGCATTTCCAATTATTGTCCCATAGTGTTGGAACAAGTAGCTATGCTTAGAAAACAAAGTTCAATAACTATTTCACATCTTTTACAAAAATGCATTCCAGATGAATTAAAGATATTATCATAAATAATAATAGCCATAGATACTCTACAAGAAAATATCAACGATTATTTTTGTAAGCCTTTGTAAGAATGCTTGGAAATGCTTGCCAGATGTGTACAAAAAGCACTTTTAATATCATTACAAAATATACCAATAACTCTGAAATGCAAATTTGTGAAAATAAAACTTGCAATATTTACTATACTGTAAGAAGAAGCTTTTAACAAGGAAAAGATGAGCAACTCTTTAGAAAGATGAAAAAAGAATATAAATAGGCAATTCATAAGGGAACTTTAAGTGCTCAATAAACTTAGGAGATAATACCTCACAAATATCCATGCAATAAAAACAATTGTGTACTTTTTTCCCCCCCAAAAACTAAAAAGCTAATTCTCAGAGTTGCAAGGGTGTAGAGAAATGGATAACCTAGGGCCACATTCCAACTTGTGGGGGTCCTACATACATTTGCCTTTGGGGATCCCGTCTCTATAAAAAAAATATTTACATGTGCATTTTTTGGCTGCACTGGAATGAAAAAAATACAATCCAGGCTGGATTCATTGTACACTATTCATTATTATTATATTCACTTTTTTTCTACTGATTTGAAAAGAAACTGAAATATTTTCATGACCCTTAAAAGTACGTTGGGCCCTAGGCAATGTGCCTACTGTGCCTGGGGGCTAAGTCAGCCTTGAGAAAACCTCAAGCAGTTGGCAGGTGTGTAAACCTTTCTTTCATCAGTAATTTGGCAGCATCAGATTCAAAATGTGCATCACTTTACGCCCAACAATTACATTTTCAGGAACTTGCCCCATAAAAATACCCACACAAACAGGCAATGAGACATATATATAAGGAAGCTCATTACATTATTCACTGTAACTGCAAAAAAAATTTCAGACAGACTAAATATCAATCATTAAGGAATGGTTAAATTGATTTTGGCAAAGAAAAGTTCAATATATATATATATATGGATTCATGTCAGAAGTTCACTCCAACACACTTTTGAATAAAAAAAGCTAGAGAATAATAAGTAGTAGGATCACACTCATGTTTTATACACCGCACACGTACGCATTTTCAGAGGCTGAAGAGATATAGGACAAACCGTTAACCTGGGTATCCCTAACACTGCAGAGCTGGGGAGCATACTCTGAGTTGTATGAATTTTTATAATGAGCATTTATTATTTATATTAAAGAAGATATTTACATTTTGAAGAGAAAAAGAAATATTTCTCTTTTTGGTAAAATCTGGAGCTCCTCTGAGGGGAACTGTCCTCACACGCAGCTGAGGAGCCCCGCAAGATGCCAGAGTACCCAAGTTGGTCTCCTCCCCGGCGGTCCTGCAAATCAGAAGGGGGAGAGGCAGCGAGAGAGTTTCAAAGCACTCGGTACGAAAAACAAACAAAAATCAACGGCAGCTGAGCTTTCCTCCCGAAACTACAGTGGGCTGGTGCCTTAACCATACAGTGAGGCATTCACCTGGTCTCAGAATGCTTCCCTGGCTCGGGAGCCAGCGGTCATCCGAAGGGCAGGCAGGCCCTGGGGCTAAGAGGGAAGTTCTGCGTGACAGTTGGGGGAGTGGCAGTTGGAGCTCGGGGTGGGCTAGGCATCCTGCTGCTTCCAGAAGACAGGGCGTCATCACCTTCTCCCAAGCAGGAGGAAGACCCCCACAATTATTTCAAATAAGGAAGATTTGTTTATGACAGAGCAGGCGCTGGTTTTTCTGGGGGATGATAACGCGCCCCCCCCCCCCCCCCCCATGATATAGGGAGATGCCTTCCCGGGCCGGCAGGCCAGTGAGGAGCCGGGGAAGCCGGATTCGGGCTGTTGGTGAGAGAAGTCAGATGACGAGGTAGGAGGGCAGCAGGGAGAGGCATGGGAGCAGACACTTGTCCTGAACGGAGAGTGTTGCTGAGAACAGGCTGACTGACCTATTAACCCACTCACTACACTGCTCATCAGTGCGTGCCTACTGTGTGCGGGGCATGGAAGAAACCCAAAGAGGAAGAAAGCAAGCTTCCTGTTCTCAGCACGCTCACTGTCCCGTGGAGGCGACGTGGGTGCCAAGGTACACCGTGAGGTCGAGGAGGGAAGAGTCAGAGCGAGGAAGGAGTCGAGTGAGAGCAGAGTCGGAGAATGGAGTTGTGTCTTGAGCTGATTCTGGAGGGGACAGGGTGGGGTTTGAAGGGCTGGGAGGGAGCACATTCCAGGCAAAGGGAACACCCTGAGCACAGGGCACGGGGCTGGGAGCCGTGGGACACCCGCACAACAGAGTAATCGCGTCAGGTTCTAACACGGAAGGTATGTCCACAGAGGGAGATGGACATGATGAAGCCCCTCCTGAGGATGAAAAAGGGGACGGTCGGCAAGCTCATCTGCCTGGGCTCCCCTCTCCTGCACCTGCCCGCTCTTTCATGGGTCTCACTCACCCTCTGTCCCGACCACAATCTCTCTCCCTAGTTTGAAGTCAGTAGACAATTTGAGTTAATTAACGTTTTCCCAAAGTTGCATGTCAGGAGGGTATAATCAGTGACTTGACTATGATCAAAAAAATGCTTCCTGGGCGCCTGGGTGGCTCAGTCAGTTGAGCGACTGCCTTCGGCTCAGGTCATGATCCTGGAGTCCCGGGATCGAGTCCCGCATCGGGCTCCCTGCTCGGCGGGGAGTCTGCTTCTCCCTCTGACCCTCCCCCCTCTCATGTGCTCTCTCTCTCTCATTCTCTCTCTGTCAAATAATAAATAAAATCTTAAAAAAAAAAATGCTTCCTCCTCCTCTCTAACTGACCTCAGAATCAACCTCAATCAGGCACTTACCGAATGTAGACGTTGTTTACAACCTCACCCGCACTAACTCACCGACTCCTCACCTCGACCCTGTGAGGTGCGTGCTCTTGTCATCCTGGTCGGCCCGGTCAGTAAGCGGGGACACGGGCTCTGCCCTGGAGCTGCACAGGACAAGGGCGTGAGTGCTCAAGGAGTCCCACGCTGCCCATATCCACCAGGACACAAAATGGGATGAATAGTACCCTCTTTGAAACCAGACTGTGATATGTTCTATGCATCTGCTCTCCCCCCCCTTTTTTTTTTTTTTTTAATGTTTTATTTATTTATTCATGAAAGTGAGAGAGAGAGAGAGAGGCAGAGGCAGAGGGAGAAGCAGGCTCCCCGCCTAGCAGGGAGCCCGATGCGGGACTCGATCCCAGGACCCTGGGACCATGACCCGAGCCGAAGGCAGACGCTTAACCATCTGAGCCACCCAGGCGCCCTCCCCCCCTTTTTTTTTAATTTTAAGAGTTTTGATTAATGAACCATGCAGCACCTAAATCATGCAAATTAGCCTGCATGGCGGCACTGATAATCTCCTGGGGAATTCAGCTCTTTCCCTTGGTGTTAATTTGAAGACCCTAGGGGGTATTTATTCCTGTCTTCACAGCACACACTTGCTCTCTCTATCACCCACCCACCCCCCCACACACAGTGAGCAGAATTTTCTCAATTTTCTCAGGTATCCCCACAGGCACAGATCGTCTCTGTCTCTGTGTGCAGTTGAACCCTTCCTCTGCGTCCAGGCTGGTCTCTCTCTCTGTCTTTGTTTCAGTCTGAGATCTCTCCCTGGCACCTGGGCACCAGGGAGCCCAGCCCAGCCAGTTGTGACTCATGCTCTTCCTGAGGCCCCAGCAAGGGAGCAGGGGATTGGGTCACTGACTTCATTGAGTTGCCTTCCTGAGTTCTGTCCTCGCATCCATTTCCCTCACCTCCTGACTTGCCCCTCCACCCCTGGCGCCATCACCTTCTCTGCCTAGCAGCCCTGTCTGTCCCCATGGCACACCACTCTGTTACACCCTAGTGTGGTCTGCACAGGACTTGCGGCTTTGCTTAGAGAAGACCCACTTACTGACTTAAAACTATGAACCAAGTTTAAGAACAGATCAAATCTTCACACAGCCCTGAGGTGGGCAATACCGTCCTCATTTTACAGACAATGACCCGAGCTACGTGTGGAGGCCCGGCTGCCAGTCCTTGAATGAGACCCGAGCCACCATACACTGCTCTCTCCAGCTGGGAGAGGATTTCTAAGGCTGAAAACCTGCCGGTGTTTCCCTTTTCCCATTTGTGATATTTTCTTTCTTCCTTTTTTTTAAATAAAAGGAACACATGATGTGAAAAAAATTCAAACAATACAAAATGAAAAGTGAAAGTCTTCCTCACCGATTCTGTTACCATCAATTGACAACAGTTTTCTGTCTAAAGGACTAAAACAAGTATTCCATCACACACATACAGCTTTTATATTTCCATAAAGTGATCGTATTTTATACATTGTTCTGTAAATTGCTTTCTTTCCTTTATCTTTTCATTTCTGCACGCAGAAGAGCCTCAAATAGTTTCCTGTGTCACTTGGGATGTAATCCAAAGTCTTTACTTTGGCCAACATAATCTTGACGAAAAACTTGACAAAGATATTACAAGAAAGGAAAATTATAAGCCCATCTTACTCATGAACACATGCAAAAATCTGAAAAATATTAGTAAACCAAATCCAGCAATATGGGAAAAGGATAGTAAATCACAGCCAAGTTGGGTTCATTCCAGGAGTTGCAATGTTAATTTAACATTCAGAAGTATATCCACATAATGAACACATTAACAGATAAGTATTATGATCATCTCATAGAGAAAACCATTTGATAAAATTGTACACATTTGTGATGAAAACAGAAATCGAAGGGAAATTTCTTAACCTGACAAAGGGAATCTACGAAATCTACGGTGTCAGAAGTCAGGTATAGTGGTAAGGGGCAAGCAGGGGCTTTTGTGGTAGTAATGTTCTATTTCTTGATTTGGTGGTTGGAGTTACTTTGTGATAAAAGGGGTAAAAGTGGCCCTCTTCCTGATGATCTCAGAAGGGTGAAGGGTGTGACCACAAGCTGCAGGAGCTGACAAAAACAGGAGATGGAGATGGGGGCCGAGGAGGAATGGAGGAAACAGGGTGTTGGGTGTTCATACATGTGGATGTTGACCCACCCCAGGACAGTGTCCTATGATGGAGACGAAGCTGGTGAGCCACGGGTCAAGATTCTCAGTGAATGAGAGGGAGTAATTTGTGGATGAAGTGCAAAGAGAAGTATACACTGGGAGATGGAGACATGCATTAGGGGGCATGAAATTTACCACCTAGATGCCCTTCAGAGAGTGCATGGTTCTAAAATGAGACAACAGTCCTTATCTATTTTCCTCAACCACTTTTACGGTTGGTCTTAATCCCCATACAGGTCCTGGAAAGTAGTTAATATTTTGTTCTACTATTGGGGAAACGTAGACTCAGAACAAGAATGCCTGAGCCGCAGCCCAGGCACCAGGGCTCTTTGAGGGCCTTCGAATGTGGTGTCAGAGCAGAGGTTGTGTCGGCCAGAGGTCCAAATCACGGTCCCTCTGTTAATCATCAGTTAACAGTAAAACAGGGATAGTAACTCCTTTCAGGGTTGTCATAAGCACTATATGAGATTTTGTGACATCGTAGGCGTTCAATACAAGTTTTCTTTCTTTCCCTGGGCCATGCCACCAGCATATGCATTGAGATGTCTCCAGGTGTATCAAGTCTAGAAAACCCAGGATCCTGAAAACAGGTACCTACCACTACACTATGAAGTGAGGCTGAAAAGCAGAGACCCTTTTCCCTGGTGAGGCCCGTTCTAATTAGCGACATTAATAAGAGGGGAACTGGCTTGTCGTAATGCTCTTGTCTGGGCCAAACCAGTTGTTTGCCTTTCCACTCTCATGCTCACTGGTGTGCTGATCAGAGGCTACAGGACCTGTGATAACATCATCATCCAACGGCTTAGGAACGTGATTGACATTGTAGGCTTTAAAATGTGCTTCTACTCCTAATGCATAAATGTCCATGGATACAACCCATATAAATAAAAGTATTTGGGGTTCTAAATTATAATTTTTAGGACTGTAAAGGCGTCCTCGGCCAGAGTGTCAGATGAGCAAATAAAAATACAGCACACCTAGTTAAATCCGAATTTCAGATAAACAACGAACACCGCATGGGATACACGCGTATCAAAATATTATTCGTTGCTTGTCTGAAATTCAAATTTAATGTGGTGTTCTGCATTCTACCTGCCAATCCCAGGCCTAAAGCCAAAAAGTTCGCCAACATCTTTCGCCAGAAGGCGATCGAGGTCCGAACTACAGCCCACTTCCAGAGTCCCGGGTGGGCACTTCCGGTCGCGGGGGGGCACTTCCAGCGCGGCGCAGGCCCCACCCACCGCCGGAAGCCCTCCAGGCCAGGCCCCGCCCCCGAGCCCGCCTCCCGGCGCTGTGGGCTGCCCGAGGCTGGTACCGGTCGCAGAGCGGGTGGAACCGCCTTCCTG